>NC_035108.1:133377364-134627364 GCF_002204515.2 Aedes aegypti
TGGTTGCAATAGAAAGCATATAATTTTTGGTCTAGCCGACATTTCGTGGAAAGAATAGTGGTCGAATCTAAATAGGATGGAAACAAAATTTTACGTTTAGTCTGAATTTCGGCGAGAGTAGCATTTGGTCGTAGAGTAATTTAGTAATTGAATAAGTATCAGCGAATAAGATGCGATTAGCAAAATTTTGTTATTCAATTTGATGGACGCTTTCCCAACACATTGATCAACCTCCTGCGTTTTAGACGTTTCATGCTGCTTTTTCGTTCAGGCATGTTATGCAATTCAAAATAAGCTGATCTTAAGTAAAAGCAAGTCAACTTTTACCAACTCTATCAACTCGTTTTCCCTTACCCGAACATAGGAGAAGCACAATTTACGTTTTTAAAAATTCAAAGCTTCTGCTGCAAACTTTGTTATTCATCTGAGGTGGTCAGCACTGTCCACTTCGTCATAAAGGTTTTCCTTAGACCAAATTCTTATTTCTGATTTCCGCATTAAAAAATCTTACCATGCCCGTAAGCTGCAAGACCTGCAATTCAAAGAAAGAGCCCGAGCACTCCATCAGTTGAAGATCATCAGTTCAATTCTTCTTCGATGACATTTTAAAAGAATAATATTATAATTAATAACCCAAGTAACCAATAGTCCGCTAATTCGCCTTATAGGGCTTATATATAACTTTTGGCCTTATAGGGCTATTAAACGGCTAATATAGGGCATGTCAGCTGCGTTATACCACTATATTGGCACGCAGGGCGAATTAAGGTGCTATTTGATTACTTGGGAATATAAATAAAAACATTATGTTCACACCGTTGACTAATAAAATAACATGTTGAACAGTTCTTCAAAGAATGATAATATTTTCAAGGAATAATAATTTCATTTGAACTGAATATTTCTGTCAATGTACAAACAAATAACTGCTTTTAAAAAGTTTATTTGAATAATCATCGAAATCCTAGGTTTTGACATAACTTCAATCTACAAATAAAAAGATGTATGAAATTAAAACCCAGAGTACATAAAATGTCCCATTTTTAATTCAACAACAACATGATTCAGATTATTCAAAACAATGCGTTATCTTAGCCAACTTTGTAAAACTTAGAACAATAATAATTTAACCATATGAATAGTCATTTGAAAATAAGCCTCCAACCAAATTTTCGTTCAACCGAACGTCATTCGACCAAAATAAAAGCTCCAAAGCAATTCGACCAAATGCCCATTCGACCAAATGTCCTTTCGACTAAATGTACTTTCGACCAAATGTCATTCGACCAAACGTCATTCGACCAAATGTCATTCGACGAAATGTCCTTAAGCCGACCATTGAGGAATTGGAAGCATACCTTCAAGTTTTATCATGCGGACGTCAAGTTCAATATTTGTGTGATGAAAGCTTCTAAAAAATCAACGATGGTGTGGGATTCTTCATAGGCTTTGTCTCCAGCATACGCATATACAAATGATAGAATTGGTTCATACCTAGGTAATTGGAGACTTAAACATATTTTCGAAAAAACGGCTCATTTTGGAGAGCTTTGATTGAACCTTCATATAAGATTGTCAGCGGCTCCGTTTTGCTAAAAACCTATGAGCTAGTATTGATATAAGTTGTCTCTAACCGATGGAATAAATTTCATCCTTATAAGTCTGTTACAGGCCTCCATATTTATTTTTTATTCAACCTTAACAAAAAATAAAGGCATATCAAACCTGAATCTATGACATAAGGTCGAAAGACAAAAGGTTGAAAGACAAATGGTCGAAATACAAAAGGTCGAAAGGACAAGAGGTCGAAGAACAAAAAAGTAGGGACAAAAGGTCGAAAATCTTTTTTCAAAGAAGGAAAAATTTCCCACCAAGCAAATCAATTTCGACCTTTTGTCCTTTCGACTTTTTGTCTTTCGACCTTTTGTCCATAAACCAACAAACCTATAAGACGCAAATGGCCTCAAAACTATGACCCTGGCAAAATATTTTATTGTGATCATGAAAAACACATTCTCTAAGAACTCCTCCATCCTCTGATACCAAACAGATTAAAATTTTCAACAATAAAGTGTGATTTATGAAGGTGGAAAGTTTATTACCAGAGTATACGACAATCAGACGCTGTTTCTAGCTTTGGGTGGAAAACACCTTTGAACTTATTTTCTTTATTACATTATTTAGGACAGTAAGAAAAATATGACAAAAATTGTCCTGGATAGCGAAGTTGTGTCAGAATATACTACAATAATCAGAAATTACATTCACTATCAAAAACAATGAAAATAACGCTTGTGAATGCTATATTCACGTTCAAACAATTTTCGCATTTTTTTTATGGGCCATACTGTATACTACGTGAGCACAAAAACACCGATTTTGTACACTCTCTCCCTCCCCGGGGACAATAGGTAACAACTCGTAAACACCTACAATGCGCAATGGTCCGAATGGACATATTGGAGTTGAATGGGGTAGCCCTTATTTATATTAAATATTGACTCCAATTTTTTCATTTGATTAAATTTGTGGCTGCGTTCTTCTGAAAACTTATAGAGAATGTTATTTTGAACAAGACTGTTTAAGATACTTTTGATCTAACCCTTCATTTGAGCTAAGTAAATTGATTCTGAACGTTTTAACTTAGGGTGAACCCTAAAAATCAGTTCTTTGACAAACCTTTTTTGCTTTCAGTTTTACGTGAATGTAATCTTCAGAAGTTGCATTTCTCCATAAAGTTGGATATTGAAAAGTTGCAGATTACAGCTAAAATGTACAACTTTGCAGAAGGCAGCACGCCGTTATCTTTAAAATCTTGCGAGTTACAGGCGAATAACGAGTTTTTTAAGTCTATTCTTGAAGTGAATTTTCTCAATTTACAAGAATTATGTTCTCAAACATTTTTCTGCAAAAATTGCCTATTGTCTGGCCTTTTGAATGCCGTTAAAATAAAAAAAAAAACATATTGAATCAACTCCACGAGTTACGTGCATCTACAGATGTCATAATTTCTCACTTAAATCACAAGAATTACAAACTTGCAATGTTCAGCAAAAATGTGTATCATTATTTCCTCTAAGACTCTCCTGAAGACCACGTTCACGTGAAACTGAAAACAAAATAGTGTCACCAAAATAATTGATTTTTCGGGATCACCAAACTTAAGTTAGCACATAACATTTTCCAGAAGTTTGCAGAAGAGCGCAGCCACAAATTTCATCAAACAAAAAAGTTTGAGTTAAAATTTAAACCTAAATAAGGGCCACCCTATTCAACCTTTTTCTTAGAAGGTGCAAAACTACAAAACGATTAATTTCTCTGAAGAAATCCAATGTCTAAAATCGAGGAGAATAGAGAAACCACTTTTTTCCTGCTAAATTTTCGATTCGGACCATTGTTCTATGGGGAAGGGAGGTCTCCTTCCCAAATGTAAACGTGCACTTTCAAAAATCTGTTTGTCAAATATTTAGAATATTTCTTGAAATATCAATAAAAGTCCAAATTTGGAAAGGAAAAATTCGCAGAACGAATGTTTAGAATAAAATATAAAATAAAACTCAACCTTTCCGTACAAAACTGTTCTCGTGAAAAAAAAAACAATTGAGTCAAATTTTATTTGAAATTCGATCATTCAAATTTACACAATCATACATTAGAATTTATTCAACCATGCAAACTAAACTTTCAGATTTTTAGCAATGTATTTTAACTGAATCCTCAACAGCAGATTTTACTTGGTTATGAGTTAGACAGAAAGCATTGAAGAGCTTTCCGTTACTTCTGCTGTAGAGAACTTAGCAAACAATTACTGAGCTGGACAATGGAATGATAGTGTGTACGATGCTGGTTCAAATATTTTGTATGACAAATTCCATCATGAACTGGTTTCGATGGTATCAAAGATATTAAAGTTATTATTGACTCAATCATATTTATTTCTTGATTGAGTTAAATCAAATCTAGACGAAACCTTAGTGGTACTGTGGAAATGCAACAGAATTTAAATAAATCTAAAAGCGGGACAATAAACCTATATTTCGGGTATGACAACGTATTTACTTACATCTACTCCAAAATTGCTAGATAAAATAAAAGTTATTTATAAATTGGCCAATCAAATACACCCCAGTTCTACTGTAGACAAAACCAAACCCGAAATAAAAAAACTTTTAGAAGACATTTCGCCATTTGCCAATCGTCTTTCATATAGTAAAAAATATGTTTATTAAATACTTAAAATATGTTTGCAGTTGATCGAAGACAAGGATTCAATCATGGCTTGAATTTTGAATAACAGGTTGAATTTTTTTTCAATTAACGATGTTCACATGGAATTTCATTTACCTCCACCCTCCTTTCCGTGGTTGCGTGATTTTTCATTGGTAAAGTAAACATTTTCAAAGTTGGTACGGTTAATAAATTTTAAACGTCTTGGTTAAAACTTCAGTTTCATAACTCGAGTTGAAAGTTTTCCCTGTTGTTTTGGGGCACATATAAGACCTAAAAGGTGATCTAGAACGAGAATCTGAATGTTAACAGCCGTGTGGTGGATTTGCAATTTGGCATGTTACAGTGATCTCGTGGTGATTCCAGAAATGTTCTGATAAAATTTTCAAACCCGATCTAAGAAAAATGTGAAAATAAGAAATTGTAATGAAACAAATATATATATACCGTAACTAAAACGTTGATATCCCAGAAATGATTGCAGGTTTTGAAAGTTTTTAGACTTGATACTCAAATTTTTCAGATTGTATGAAAAACATATGTGACCTATCTGAAACCAGTTGCTATTAAAAAAAAACCACAAAAAATTACATTAAAACAAAGATGGCTTCAGTTGAAGTGATATTAAAACTAGTTGAGTTGAGAAAATCTATGGCAATAGTGTCTCAAGAGTCCTCGCTTCAATTATCTCAAAGCTCTTCAAGATATTATTCTAAAAATCATCAAGACATCTCACAAGCAACTTCAGCAAGGGTTTCTACATAGATTCATCCGTTCGAAATAAAAAGTAAAAATATACGATTTCCTGATGAATACATGGAAGAACCGCAGCATTTTTTTTTATGTGAATTTATGTAAGGCCTTAACATAAGATAATTGGTTAAAACAAGTTTACCAATAAAGTAATGGTCGTATTTTGAACCCTATAAGGAAGTGAATTTGAATTTTTGTCCCAATCTATCAATTCCATAGCGTAATTGAGTCAACAGGACAAAGCCTAAGATGATACGACTGTTGCATGGACCGATTGAATTATATTAACTCAAACAAAATAACGCCATTTTCCATGCACAAAGGCTTGATGTATAAGTAAAGTAGTCCTATGACATGCAAACTAAGTTGGTCTTTTGATTTAAACTCGAAATTTGCTGATAAATGTCCCAAAAGTCCAAAATATATAAAGGTGCAATTTTTATTGATAAACCTACGCTGAAGATAACAGAAAATAAAAATTAATGACCGATACTGAGTAAAGTTTCAACTTAATACAATGTGACCCGAAATGAGGTAATATTTTTTTTACAATATAATGTTTGAGTAACCATTTGCAGCATAATATTATAATTTCATAAAACATGTGAGAAAAAGGCTGTTTAGATAAAAAACTGAAAAGATCAACGTTGATGTAAATCTCATAGATGAAGAGAA
This sequence comes from Aedes aegypti, assembly GCF_002204515.2. Taxonomy (NCBI): domain Eukaryota; kingdom Metazoa; phylum Arthropoda; class Insecta; order Diptera; family Culicidae; genus Aedes; species Aedes aegypti. Next base: position 133,383,020 of record NC_035108.1, read on the forward strand.
TGATATATTCTAGAGTATAACTCCTGCAACGCAAACAACATGTTCATACTCAGCAAACCTGATTCCCAGCACACGGTGACGAAGCTAAACTGCCGAAATATCATTCAAATGAATAATTTATTATGTGTCCTTCTTGTTTCCCACCACACCCTCCAGTGCTGAAGGAAGCTTTCGATGCATTCGATAAGGACAAGACGGGCAGCATTCCCACCGATGTCGTCGGCACCATTCTGGAGCTGCTGGGCCACACACTATCAGAGGAAGAACTAGAGGATGTGATCGACGAATACGACGAGGACGAATCCGGCCAGCTGGAGTTCAACGAGTTTGTGCAACTGGCGTCGAACTACGTGGAACCAGAGGAGGACTACGACGCGTTACGGAAAGAACTCCGAGAGGTGTTCATGATGTACGATAAGGAAGGTTAGTGTGCGTACGCTTTGGTTCTGGGCAGAAAATAGTAGCAAACAGCTGTAATGATGATCGAATGGTATCTTCTTGAGCCGGTGCCAAGTTGGATCGGCACTATGAGAATGCTATAAAAAGAAGCGCAATCACATAAGGATTGGATGATGCCGGTTCGATGTGCTACAATGTATCTCTGCATCGCACATGTTTATTCTGGGTTAATTTGTAAACACTCATTTAGCATATTTCTATTTCACAGCCAAGGGCTTCATTCCAGTAGATTCATTCAAACAAATTCTCCGGGAGTTAGACGGCGCCGTGCCCGAGGAAGAACTGGACGACATTGTAGATGAAATTGATGCTGACGGTTCAGGAACGGTTGACTTTGAAGGTACATAGGGTAGGTGTACCAGTTATGGCCATAGTGGTTCCCTAATTCGCCATACGTGATATCTTGAATGCCTTCACATTTTGAAAAATCTTTTGTGTTTCAGCAGTAAAATGAAGGATAAATCTTGATGTTAAAACATTCAAAAAGATTAAAAATGTAAAAGTTTTCCAAATTTTGCATATAGCCAAATAGGGAACCACTATGGCCATAACTGGTACACTTTCCCTACCAAAATTCACGTCATCTCGATTCGATCAGTCCTAACGATTATATCCCTTCTATTTTCAGAATTCATGGAGGTTATGACAGGTGAATAAACCCCTATTTCAGTTGTCGTTCTGTTATCGCACATTGCTAAAAAATTCTAAATGGCCGCTGCACGAAGCTTCCTGCGAAAAGCTTGTCTGCTGTCACAGTAGCTCCAAATAACCCAAAAACATAGATCGTTGGTGATTTCGACCTGACACGAAATTAGTGACGAGTTTTGTGGTAGATAGCAACAACCAGGCACACTGAACGGTACAAAAGCACACTTAAACAAAACTGTTGTTCCTAAAAATCCAATAGTTGGGAAAACAATCCGTTAACAGCTGTTGTTGGACGTTCTTGTGAGTCGTGTCCTGTGACTGTTCTATGTACCCACAATTCTTTTAGTATAACCAGAGCTAAAAAAAAATGGAAACTCATTATCATTCATTCATCAGTAATTGCCGCACCACGCATTTAACTCACAAATTCCACGCTTCATCCATTATCATTCCTCAACTTGAGCAGTACTCTCCATCACAGCTTTAGCCTAGCGTAGAATTGTATACTTTTAGTTAGCCGGAGTGGTTAGGTTTGTTCTTGTGTCGCTTGGTTTACAACAATCCAAGTGTTCTTATCTTTCTAATGTGTTCTATTCCTTTCTAATTTCTTTTAACGTCGAATCTTTGCAAACACCCTCATCACCCTCATCGCTTTCTGACTAGGCATTATGTAGCCATGTGATGTGGTTTGTCCTTGCGTCCACGATAGCCGTCGAGTGATTGTGCTTTCGTCCAACGTGTGCTGCGTCCCGCTATGCGTTGTATTTATGGTTTGTCCGGTATTATTTTGTCTTATGTTATTTTTTATTGGGTGAGTGATACGAATTCCAGAATGTCATGATTGGTTGTAACTTTCAGTAAAAATAATTAAGAGGGAAATTATTAAATACATTTGCTGCTAATTTTGGGCATATCATGTTACCGCAATGGGTTCAAGCGGTGCCATATCAGGTATCAATTATTGTGCCATCATCATACGGCTGTTGTTAGTCTCAACTGGCCGTTTCCTTGGTGAGTTGAAATGCAATGTCGCGCTAAGGACTGTTCATTTTATAAAGTGGACACTTTGTTTATGCTATTTATTTCTTATTTATTGTTAAAATCGTAATCGGTTTTCTTTGCATCGTTCTACTATTATTCTACAATGCTTTGAAAATATAAGATCTCAGAAAATGCTTTTGATTGAAGAGCTAAATAGTTTTTCCAAAAACTACTAAGAAAACCTACCCAGACAACCAGAAATCGCATGAAAGTTCACGTTACAACTCGTTTATTCATACTAATTACATCAAACCCGCAAAACACCGTGGATAAACTCGTCAGATTGATGACCTTCCTCGCATAAAACACTTCTTTTCTGAGTTCACTTGTACATTTTGTTTCGTCTCGTACACTCGTACAAACAAAATCAGATCACTCCGTAGCAGCTGTCAAATCAACATTTGTTATCATAAGTTAAGTCGGATAAGATCACAGGTTAGTTCGGTAGAAAATTTATACACTCGCAATGTATGTTATTATTCATCACATAATGGATGCACGCATATCGCCTCCACTTTTGTACGTAGAAGGCCTTTTCGCGACATCTTATAAGTGAAATGTTGCACATACAAAGCCTCCAGGTGATTGCGTTATACGTACATTTTGGTTGTCTGGGTATTAGTCAAAGTTTAACATTATTTTTGTCAAAAACAAAAATTTTATTTTCTATTAACAAACTGTGTGTTTGTGTCCTTTATACTATTCTACTAAAGATATAGCTTCAAAAAAATCAATTACATTCCTCTATTCTCTGACATTAGGTTACTTTAGTGATGTATCCATTTATGGCCCAATTTGCTGATACACTATCCTTCACTCCCAGCAAAAGAGAGAAGTAAAAAGCGAGTTCAAAACTAGTTTTGATTACTAAAGAATTTATCTAACTTATATATTATATGCGACAAAATATGAAATTAAGATTTGCAAAGAATCAAATTCCCCCTGTAATTAATAACCTAAGCCAACCAAATCATCCCTATGTGAAGGAGGCTCATTTTAATTAAAATTGTCATGCAATTATGGGGAGAAATTAAAATTGTTAATTTTCCATGCATACAACGCTTTATAATTATTATTTTCAATTGTTAATTTTTGACGCAATGTAATCCAAGTATTTATCATCAAATAACAAATATGTTATCCTTAAAGAGAATGGATTAGACTCATACTAATTGAACTGTTACTTAATCAGGATGTGCAAAAAATCACCTGAGTAAAGATACCTGAGATTATTTCTCATATCTCTAAATCCTTCTGGAAAGATTAGTATTCATGATGACATCGCTCTGAGCTTCTTCTAAACAATTTAATAAGACCCTTCCGGTTCCGGTATTACTTCTGGGATTCCTCTAGGCATTCCTCCTTGATTCTTCTGGACATATTTTTGGAATTCTTGCCGAAATCTCTCTGTGATTTTTGCGTGTATCTCCTTGGAATTTCTTTTAAAATCCTGGAAATTAAGTTCTCAGAATTTTTATCGGAGATATTACGGATGTTTCTACCGAAAATCCTGATGCAATTCTACCTAATATTTTTGGAGGATTCATACAAAGGCTTTCTAGGGCTCTAATTGAAAATTCTTCTGGAATTTCTCCGAACTCCGAGATTCTTCCGAAAAGGTTTCTACTCCTGAGATTCTTACAAGAATGCCAAAAGATTCTAAAAAAAAGGACAATCTGAGATGCTTTCGGAAATACTTTTGGAATACATTCGGATATCTTTCGAGGATAGTTTCGAAAATCCTTCTGAAATTCTTCAAAGATACCTCTACATGTATTCGTCAATGTTCTTATGAAAGCTCTGAGACTCTCTGAAAATCTTGTTGGAATTCTTCCGGATATCTTTGGAGAATCTCTTCCATAAGTTCTTTCGGAATTACTTATAGGATGCTTCTGGGCGTTTCTCATGGATTTTCCCAATAAATCTCCGTGGAATACTCCTAGATTCCTTCCGGAAATCTTGCTGGAAGGCTTTGTAACATTTTCCAAAGATTCTTTCGAATTATTTCTGGAATTATTCCTGCTCTTCCGTAAAACCCTCTGTGATTCATCCAGAAATACCTAATCATTCAGATATCATTCAAGAATGCTACCGGAAGTTTTCCTGGGATTCTACCGTGAATCTTTCTGATATTCTTCTGGGAATACCATTGGGATTATTCTATTTCCTGAATCCTAGGACTTTTCTGAATATCTTTCTGGAATTCTCCTGAAAATCCTTCTGAGAATTTCTTAGGAATTGCAGAAGGGTTAACGGAAAAATTCTGGGATAGTTTGCAAAAGAATCAGAGGAACTCCAGAAAGTTTTACGGAAGATTTCAAATGAAATTTCCGGCAATATTCCAGAGTTACTTTTTCTAAGAGTAGGAAGTATTTTCGTAAGAATCTCAGTGGTATTATTTACGAGTCCCAGAGGACTGTTTGGAAGTTTTTTTAAGGCATTTCCATTTGAATTCAAGAAGGATGTTCTGCAGACTTTGACAAGAATAGAAGAAAATTTCCAAGGAAATTAACTACTAAATCACAAAAAAATATCATAAAAATTTCCCGAAAAATCATCAAGAGATTGTATTAGAACATCAGAATTCCAAATAGATATTCGAAGTTTTCTCAGTAAGATTTCTGAAAAAAACTAGGAGGATTTCTGTTAGAATTGAAGAAGGATTTCTAGAAAAGGGTCAGAAGGATTTCCATACAATTTCTGAGGAGCTTTTGGATGAAAATAGTTGAAAAATTTCGAATGAATTTCCATAAAAAAGATTGTTAAATAAACCCCCGAGAGATATCTGGAAGAATTTCAACAGGATTTCCGGTAGAATCCCAAGAATATGAACGGAATAATTCGACAGTGATAGAATAGGTTTTTTATTATAGTTTCAGATGATATGCCTATAGAATCAAAGAGAGAAATCCAAAACAAGTCCCAGGTACATTCACGGAAGAATTAATGATGGACTTTTTGAAAAAATAGAGGGTTTAATATAATAATTTCGGATGAATTTCTAAAAGAAATCCTGTGGGATTTTTGTTAGAGATACCGAAATATCCCTGGAAAAAAATTCAAAAGATATTCAGAAGAATCCAAGATTTTTTTTAAAGAATTCAATTCCTCTGGAAAGCAATCATAGAATCATTTTCGGCAGAAATCCAGGAAAATTTTACGGAAGAAACTCGGAAGGATTTGCATAAAAATCCTGAAGCTATTTCTGGGATAATCCAAGAGTAAGTCCCAGGAAGATTTTTGAAATACTCACAGAGAGATCAGGGAGACAACTATAATAATTTTAAAGGGTTTTCCGAAAGAAACTAATACAAATTTTCGATAACTGTTTGGAAGAATCCCAAAAGGGTTTTTCGGAAAAAAATCGGATTCTTGGAAGATTCTCTGAATACAAAATTCTGTAGTATCATAAAGAAATTGCAAGATGTATCCCAGAAGCATTTCCGGAATAATCAAACCAGGATTTTTGGACGGAAAAGCTCAAGACAGGTTCATTAAGGAACTAAATACGGATTTCCTGATAAATTTCAGAAGCATTTCGTATAAAGGATTCCTTGAGGATTACCGAAAGAACTTCAGAGAGATTTTTGGGAAAATCCCAGAGAAATTTGCAAAAGAATTGATTACACAGCCCATCGACATGGATGGAGACACCATCTTCTATGATGACAGAAGGATCGATGAGCTTGTCAGATAGATCGGGCTCGGGACATCCAGTCTACTGTCAATCGCTGCAGTTGATATAAGGCATGTCCAAGAGTTGGGAACCAGGAAGAATCTCAGTGATATTTTCCGAAAAATCTTAGAGAGCTGTGGAATTTCTTGAAGAATTTTAAAGTGATTCGATTTATAATCATAGTTGAACTTCCGGAAGAATACCAGAATAAATAAAAAAAAGAATAGAAAATAGTCATTATTGCATAAACTTTAGTTATTATTTGATTTTTTTTTCTTTGTATTCAATTTCAGTTGTTATTTTTTCCATGCACGTGTTTGAGAAATGAATCTTGTCCACAGCGGGTTAAGAGCAACAGAATGTCCCGAAGATTCAGGCTTCTGAATTCAGTTTCACTTAATAAGTGTTTACAAAGTGATTGGAATCAACTATCACACACAAATAAGTCAACACGCTGAATATTTGCCATTTGATACTTAAGTCAGCAGTGGCCTGTCAACGCTCTGACCAAGAGACTACAATTCTGTTTTGACAGAGAGTTGCCGCCCAAGAATTGATCTGAAGCTTCACCCAGCACTTCGAAACCAGAATAGTTGGCTCAGGGCCAATGAAGCCATGGGATGCTCCATTACGAGCTAGCTCATCAGCCATTTCATGTCCAGCGATGGAAGAATAGCCAGCTACTCATACAAGGTTTACAGAGTAGATTAAATTCAGTTCCTTAATTTTAGTTCGACATGTAATAACAAGCCTCGTCCTTGAGTTGGCCGAAGATAGACCTTTGATAGCAGCCTGACTATCTGAACAGAAGTATATGACCCTGCCCATTACGTACTGTTGAAGTGCTGATTGCGCTACACCCAAAAGTAAATATTTCCGCTAAAAGAACGATGCAGTATCTGCGAACTGATTCAGCCATAGCTCACGAGAATAAACACCAGGACCAGTTCAACCTTCAAGAAAAGAGCCATCAGTGTAACATACAATATTGTTTGATATTTTTCGTTCCAAATAGCCAGACGCCAACTCTTCCCGTAAAGGAAATTGTGTGGCAAATGTCCTGTAAGAAAAGTGACAAGCAATTGTTAGATCACTTGGAGCAAGGATATTTGTTTCCAAATCCACTAAAAGTGGAAACAACGAAATGTGTCTACGAATCAATGGATTTTTCTTCAGTAGACCAGACATCGCCATCAAGCACATCCTTTGGGCCATTTCCAATTTGGATTGGATTGGATTGGATTGGGTTTGGGGCCCCAAGTTTAACCAAAGGTTTGCCAGCACTGACCGAAGGCCATGCAAGCTGTCTGGACTCTGAATTCAATATGAGTAATCCTGGCAATTTAAGTATCTAGAATAACTCCAACATGCTTTATTTGATCAGTCACATTATTATCTGTGCCAAAAAGACGTAAACGTCGAATTCCATCGCGTTTATTTCTTTCCGTGAAAAGAGCAATAGATTGTTTATTCGGGTTAACAGAAAGGTCATATTGGTGACACCAACCCCTCAACTACCTGAAGAGCACTTTGCACCAGGTTGAACAGGGTATTTATACACATACCCTGTTATTAAAGCTAAATAGTCGTCGGCAGAATCATAAGTTGGAAACCTGCAATAATAAAGTTGCCTAAATAGTGTATCTACTACAAAATTCCACAAAAAAGACAATAAAACTCCCCCTTGGGGGCATCCGCAAACACTCAGTTTTCCAATCGCAGCTTGACGCACGTCCTCCTCTCGGGATAGCCGTCACAGTAATATCAGACTAGTAACTACTTGAAATGACATTAGGTTCATCCGTAGATGCTATGTCAACACATCCGGAGATGTGTGTGTTGAACAAACATTCTAAAACTTCATCATCAGAAGAAGGAAAGTCTCCATTAGGTTAGCAAAATTCGTTCACTTGGAAATCCTTAGTTTTTGCAAAGATTTCGCTCAGCCGACTTCACTCAGACCTGGAAACATTTGTACAAAGGTTTTTCCAGCTAGATAGTTCAGCAGAACGAAGAGCCTTCTTGTACGGAGAATATCCATGGAATATGCTCGCAATCAATATGTAAAACAAGTAGCAATCCTTAAGGAATTTCTGGATTTTCTCAGGGATTCTTCGTAGGATTCCTTCGGAGATTCCTCCAAAACTCATTTAGTAATTTCTCCCAAGACTCATAAAAAATCCTTCAGAAATTAAATCCGAGGTTACCTTCCTGACTCCTAGATTTTTTTTTTGGGATTTATCCTGAAATTGTACTCGTTGTTCCTCCAACGACCTTTCATAATTTTCTCCCAAGGCTTCTTCAGCAAATCTTCCAGGGATTCTACTTTGACATCCTCCAAAAATATCACAAGATTGACTCTAGAATTACTCGAGAAATTCCTCCAAAAAATTCTTCAGAAATACTTCTTGGATCCCTCTAGAATTACATATTTTCACTAAGATTCCTCTAGGGGTAATTTGTAAATTACATCACGCTCAAAAAAAGGGGGACAGGATCAAGGGAAATGTATGTACAGTGTAATGAGAGGGCTCACGCAGTATGAATTAATGGAGCATTTCAGACATGATTTTCTAGAGGAATCTTAGAAAGAATTCGTTTTTTTATGAAAGTTGGAGAAATTCCTGTAAAAATTTTGAAAGAATTTATGAAGAACCCATTCGAGATGTTGCCGGAAAACATGGAAAAATTTGTTCCATTGGGAAACAAAAAGGATTCCTTAGTGAATTTCCAAGACCCATATAAGTTTTTCTTTATAGGCATTCGTGCATCTTTATTTTTAACATATCTAAGTAGGATTTACATAGGAATGAATCATTGGAGGTATTCCTAAAGCATTTCCTAAAGAAAATATAGAGAAATGCTTGAACACATCACTGGAGAAATTACTGAAGCTAGCAATTCCTGAAAAATACCTGTAGGAATTATCAACATCTCTCTTGAATATCTGCACTAATTTCCCCAAAGTCCATATTTTTAGAGAAACCTTTGAGGTTATTTCTCCGAGGAATCCATAAAGAATTCCAGCAGGAATTTGTCCATAGATTTCACCACGAATTTCTACGGGAACACTTCTGAAGATTCTTCAAAATAGTCCTCCTACAAAAATCTCCAGGACCTCTTCCAGAGATACTATCGTAGTTTCCTCCAACAACTCCTCCGGGGATTTCTTTCAGGAATACCTTCGGGGATTTGTTGCAGTAACATCTCCAGGAAACCGTACGGGTACTTCCATCAGAAATTTCTCCGTGGATTTCGTCCATAAATTCCTTCGAGGATTTTCTCCTGAAAATCCTTTAAGGGATTCCACCAGGAACTCCTCCGTGGATTTCTTGCATAAATTTCTCTGGGGATTTCCTCCAGGAATCCCTCTTGGGGTTTGCTTCAAGAATTCTTCCAGGGATTTCCTCCAGGAACACCTCCAAAGTTTTTCTGGGAATCGCTCCCGAATTCCTCTAGCAAATCCTCCGGAGTTCCTCTTATTCACCGGAGCTCCACCGTTAATTCCTTCAGATTTTCTTCGTGGGTCCTCTGGCAGTTCCTCTAGACTCCAGGAATTCCTTCGTAGCTCCTACAGGAATTATTTCGGGGTTCCCTTAGAAGTTTCTCTGGTTATTCCTTCAAACTTGCTCTAAGGAATACTCCAAAGTTCCTCCAGGAAATCCTACAGATAACTCTGGGAAATCCTCCAGGAATTTCGTCGCAATTTCTCTTTGCAGATCTTCGGAGCTCCTAAAACTAATAATGAAAAATAAATCTTTAGGTATTCCTGGTGGAATTTTTGTATGAATCTCTACAATTTTTTATATGTAAAAACCTGAAGGAATCCTAAGTGGAATTGTTGAGGAAATTTAAGATATCTCACAGTAATTTCTGCTAGATACTTAAAAAATAACTAGAGAAATTACAGTTAAAACCTCTAAATGGAACTTTAACAGAAATCCGGGAGGATTTCTTAGAGCAAATTCTGGAAAAGCAAAGGGTCAAAGGAACTCAAAGAAACTTTTGGAGAAATCTCTGTACAAATTCTTGAAGAAAATCAGTATGGATTATTGGAGCAATTTTTGAAACAATCCTCAAAGAAGTCACTAGATAAATCCTTTAAAAATACATACAAAAATACATGAAGTAAATTCTAGAAAATCATAGGAAGAATGAATGTCAATATTCCTGTAAAAATATACGTTTGTTTACCAGCTCTGATTTTTCTTTCTGAAACATCCATCGTCTCTGGTTCCTACTCAATTGAGGTGAGTGAAAACAAGAAGAATATTCCATCGCTGCTCTTTTTTAAACAATATTTATTTTTATGGAAAGCTTGGTAGTCCTCCACTTCCTAGGTGAGGGTGCAAATGTCAAGGATTCCACCACGAATTTCTACGGGAATACATCTGAAGATTCCAGGAATCCCTACGAGGATTCGCTCCAAAAATTCTTCCAGGGATTTCATCCAGGAATTTCTCCGGGAATGGTCCCGAGGAATTTTTATTGTTCTTTCGAAGATTTTGTTCAGAAATTTCTCTAGAAATTTCCACCACGAATTCCTCCGGGGATTTCTTTTAGCAATCCCTCCAGGGATTCGCTCGGAGAATTCTTCCAGAGATTTGCTTCAGGAATTCATCCAGGGATTTTCTACAGGAATTCTTCAGGGGATTCCCAAGCATTCCTCCGGAGATTTCGTCCAGGATTTCCTCTGCGAGTATCGTCCAGAAAATCATTAAGCAATTCCTACATGCATGCATGTGACTTGATGCAACGCATCATTGCGGGTTGCTTGATTGAAAATCATTGCTTCAAACCAAGCTGTCAGTTGAAGTTGACGGACTATGGTCTAATCCACCGGTGTACTAAATTCACTCGGTCGAAGAATTGTGACACTTGATGCGGGGCACGCTCCCGTATGAGCCTCTGTACGTGCCATAAATTCTTTTGTTCTTTTGACTTTTACTCTGCGCTGTGTGTTGGTGTTGTCTCGCTCTTTCTCACGGGCAACTTGAAAACAGGGCGCACAGTAAAAGTCAAACGTTTTATAACATGCATAGGTTCATGATCCCCACGTTATCTGAACCCGCTATGGACCGATGCACGAGCTCACTATTTGACGTTTAAGCGGTGCCTTGTTATTTATGTGACCATGGAAACCAGTGAATTCGGCACCGCTCAAACGTCAAATAAGTGAACTCGTGCATTGATCCATAGTGCCAAAATTCATCGAACGAGTTAGTTTAGTACACCAGTGGATGAGATCATTGGCCCACGCTTATGGCAACACGGGAGACCGTGTTATTTTCCCTATCTTTTGTCTCGCTCTAACAATTTTCATCAAAGCTTTACAGAAGCAAATCTCGAGCTTTAGAGAACCGAATAAGCTGAAAATTTTATGGGTTGTGCACTACATATATAGAATTATACGAATATATTTTTCCTACCGATATATGTAGTGGTACTTGAGATTTGCTTTTTTAAATGGATAGGGTGATTATAATGACGTCCCATGCAGCCTTAAAACGCATAGTCTGCGCAGTTACATTTGAATGTTCGAAGAAGATGTAGCGATAACCAGATAATGATTTCTCATCTGATACATACCAAATCGTCAACTCGTGCCTGATTCAATTTGAGTTGAGCGTTATGTCTATCACTTCTTCTCTAGTAGATAACATGAAGGTTGGACGGCTGCCTATAGTAATCCAAGATCTGTACTACTTAAATATTCCACTGGAGCCTCTCAAAGTGATATCTGGGTTGCCCCCTAGATTTTCAGCGAGAAGTAATCGTAAAAAAAAAAATACTCGAATGTCTTGTACACCGCAACCACGAAACATCTGGAATTCTATCACTCCTCTAGTCCTTTGTCCTTGTAATAAGCCATTTTACGAAATATCTTCAAACGGTTTGTCTGCACGTGTAGTTGACTTAGTCTGACGAGTTTAGTACTATTTTTCATAGCAAAACCTGCAACCGACTGGTTCAAAATACCTCGAAAAATGGTTTACTGCAAAAAAAAGAAACACAACTATTAAGCCTCTTGCTTCTAGCTTCAATCGCTTCTTCTGAACTGCATTTCCTCCGTTCTTGTTCGCACCTGTAGGTTTCTAAGCGACAGTCTGACCCCCAACCACACCATCTGATGCTTTTCCAATCTTTACCGATTTGTAGGTTAAGCTTTGCAGCAGCCAGTGTTTCAGCGTCACCAAAGCTACAGAGATTTTTTTTTATACTTTACTACTATTGTTACGAATACTTTAATATAAAGATAGAAACTAGGACTAAGCCCATGAAACCCCAATTTTGATATAAAAAGTGGAAGCTGAATTGCTTACAATACTTCAGGATCATTAAAGTCAATAGAGGTGTACGTTCAGGTTTTCATTCAAGACTCTTCGAAAGACATATTGGATACACTCTCTATCGTTTTCTACTAGTTTTCAACATAATTCAGCGGACTTATGTAGAACTGTCGAGAAGTTTAGGGGACTATGAAAGTGTTTGAAGGTTAGGCAACTGGAAGTACATTCATCAAATCGCGAATTCTCATCTGAAGGTCATACCATAAAACGCCATGGCATTGGATCAACCACCGTAAAAGATCTACTTTAAATCTAACGCCTAACCTCTATCCCCAAATCTTATGAAACTAATACAGGTGGTCCAGAAGAATAAAATGCTGCGATGCTTCGAGCGCCGAAGCTTGCCAAACCGTTTCGCGACTGCTTCGGAAGGCGATCAATCAAATGCAATAACAACACTTTCGCTTTTAAGATTAACGAATGTCGTCGACTGAAATAAACGCATTGATTCTTTCCTCAAAACTCACGCGCACACGACTTTTATTTAAATTGTGAAACCAATTGCGCTGGTAGCATCTGACGCACGCGGGATGGCGATTAGGGCGGTTCAAATTGCATTTTTTTTTTTTGAAAATTCCATTTCTCATATCATATTTATTGAAATTGAGTTCTGACAATTTTTCAGCTATATTGGTGTGCTTCACTAAAAACGTTGAAAATTTCACAGAACTCTATATGAGAAAAGTTGGAAAGACATGGAAAAAAGAATTATCAAACTTTCTTGTAACTTGAATCACCGCAATGTTCATCAAACTGCTTAATCCAAAAGTGCGCTCTATCGCGTGGGAATTGTGATCGGTTTCATTCAACGAAAAATCTGTCTTTCTTATTGCCGAATTTCGCTTTCTTTGCTTCAATTGGGTGAATTACACTGAGTAACGCTTCTTCGCAATCTTCGTAATGCTGCACGCACATTTTCTCCACTCTCTTGGCTTATAGCTACTGTTAGGTAAGTATATCTAACTAACTCAATCGCGCAGGGATATCACGTATCGGTGATAAAAGCTGGCTACCATGAGTAGGAAGTTCATTGAGAAAACGCTCCGCTTACAGTCTGGCATTTTCTTCGCTTATTACGAATGGATGATTGAAGTGAACTGGAGATGGGATTTTAACGAGTTTTGAAGCTGTAAACGATTAATTGCTGCCGAACAGCCGGAATATTGATTGGGCATACATGTGTGAGAAAAAGTAATGGAAAACTATTTGGTAATTGTTGCGTGAGATCCTAAGTGAAAGGTGGAGCAGAAATTTGACGATTAATCAATAATTCTTTAATAGAAAAACAGTTGAAAAGGAATTAATATCGCCTAATAAAACAAAATTTTCCCAAATTCATTTTGATTTTGGGTTTGTATGAAATTTCTACCAGTCGCAGAGGTTATAGCCCAAGCTGAATTGTAGCAAGTTTCGAATCTGAAAAAACCTTTATTTAAACACAGCTGTTTTAATTTGCAAACAAAACAGCTGTGTGTTCTTACATTTAACATCGAACTTCTTTTTTTTTTTTTTTTTTACTTATTCATTTATTTCTCAGGCTCAAGCGCCATTAGGCATAACGGAGCCGAATTCATTTGATTTTTTTTTTTACAAAATCACATTTGCTTCTTAACGTTCTATATTAGTTTTGGGGAACCGTAAAACTCGCGGTTTGGTCGAGATTAGGGAGTACAAAAATTATCGGGGAAGGATAGGATTTAGGGGATGCTCGTTGACGTTCAGCAGCGTTATGTAGTGTTTCGCGTTGTTGCTGCAGGTCAACCGTAGAGTGGACATGACAACCTGTAACGGAACAAACAAACGTATTCCAAGAACACAAGGCGGACAGACGAAGACCAAATGGAGGACGAGTTGGACTGAACAACCAAAGTAGGAAATCAAACAAGGACGTCAATTTGCTTTAAAAATTTGTAAATGAGCATCATAAATTCGAGGTCCAGCCTACCCAGAACATCTCTAATGTCTTCCTTATCTGGTTTCCCTCGGGCCCTGAGGGATTCACATAAATCGGATCTGGCAATGCCGTATTCGGAACAGTACCACACCACATGATTGATGTCTCTGTATCCTGCACCACAACCGCAACGGTTATTGTCTGAGAGCCCTATTCGATAGAGGTGCGATCCCAAAGAGTAGTGGTTGGACATCAGCCGACACATTACCTTGATAAAATCTCGACTCATGTTTAACCCTTTATACCACGGCTTCTTGGACACCTGAGGGAGAATGGAATGCAACCACCTACCCAAGTCACCATTGTCCCATTTTTGTTGCCAACTGAGCAGGGTTTGCTGACGAGCAATTGCAAAAAATTCATTGAAGGCGATTTGACGGTCATAAGTATCGCCTTCCATAGCGCCCACCTTGGCGAGTGAGTCTGCTTTCTCATTGCCCGGTATCGAACAATGTGAAGGGACCCATACCAAGGTGATGTTGTGATTCGATAAAGCACTCAATGAAGATCGTATTTCGCGAAGGAAATACGAGGAGTGCTTTACCGGCCTCATTGAACGAATAGCCTCAATGGAGCTGAGGCTATCCGTAAAAATGAAATATCGATCAGAGGGAAGAGAGGCAATTCGCTCTAATGCATAATGTATAGCCGCTAATTCTGCGACGTATACTGAGCATGGGTTTTGAAGTTTATGGGCGGCACTATGAAATTCGTTATAGACACCAAATCCAGTGGAATCATTTGTTTTTGACCCATCAGTGTAAAACGTTCTGTCGCTGCTGACATGACCGAACTTGTTTGCAAAAATTAGTGGAATATACTCCGATCGGAGATGATCTGGAATTCCATGGATTTCTTGCTTCATGGACAGATCAAAACCTACAGTAGAACTGGAGAAGTCTGGGAAGCAACTACGATTTGGAGCATTCAATGAAGGGTTAACCTCCAGACTCATGTACCAGTAGTACAGTGTCATAAATTTTGTTTGAGGATTTCGTTCGATTAGCTTTTCAAAATTTCCAATCACCAATGGATTTAACACCTCACATCGGATGAGGAAGCGTAGCGATAATTCCGCGAACCGATCTGATAAAGGCAGTACTCCTGCTAAAACCTCTAAACTCATCGTATGAGTTGAGGACATGCATCCTAGCGCGATCCGAAGACAACGATACTGGATACGTTCCAGCTTCAGGATGTGTGTTTTCGCGGCGGATTGAAAACAAAAGCTACCGTATTCGAGGACCGACAAAATCGTTGTTCGATATAGCTTTATCAGATCTTCCGGGTGGGCTCCCCACCATGTTCCAGTGAGGGTACGCATGAAGTTGATTCGTTGCTGGCATTTCTGGTACAAATATTTGATGTGCTTTCCCCAGGTGCATTTAGAGTCGAACCAGACCCCTAGATACATGTGTGAAATACCCTGAGCAAGCTCCTTACCCATGAGTTGAAGCTCTACCTTTGCAGGATCACGCTTCTTAGAAAAGACAACCAACTCAGTTTTCTCCGGAGAGAATTCGATACCCAGCTTCAAGGCCCAAGTAGACAAATTGTCTAGAGTATCTTGCAGTGGTCTTTGCAAATCATCCGCCCCTGGTCCTGTTACAGAAACAACGGCATCATCCGCAAGCTGTCTTAGCGAGCAATTTTCCACGAGACAATCATCTATGTCTCTGACATAAAAATTGTAAAGAAGGGGACTTAAACATGAGCCCTGGGGGAGACCCATGTAACTTATTCGTGAAGTTGTTGAGGTACCGTGAGAAAAGCTCATACGTTTCTCAGACAACAAATTATACAAGTAGTTGTTTAATAATAATGAAAGTCCACAATCGTGGAGTTTGTCTGAAAGGACATCTATGCATACTGAATCAAAAGCCCCCTTAATGTCCAAAAATACTGAGCCCATTTGCTCCTTTTGAGCATAGGCTAGTTGGATTTCTGTTGAAAGTAACGCAAGACAGTCGTTCGTTCCTTTGCCTCTGCGGAAACCAAATTGCGTATCTGAAAGAAAGCCGTTCGCTTCAACCCATTTGTCAAGCCGATAAAGAATCATCTTCTCTAACAGCTTGCGTAAGCACTGCAGCATCGCGATAGGGCGGTACGAGTTGTAATCCGACGCGGGTTTTCCGGGCTTTTGGATGGCAATTACTCTCACTTGTCTCCAATCATCCGGAACAATGTTGGCTTCAAGAAACTGATTGTATAAGTCCAACAAGCGCCTCTTCGCGACGTCTGGGAGGTTTTTGAGCAGGTTGAACTTAATCCTATCCATTCCTGGGGCGGAGTTGTTACATGAAAGGAGAGCAAGTGAGAACTCAAGCATCGAAAAGGGTCTATCAACTTCGTTTCTCTCTGGCAAACAAGCGCGAACCGTCCTGTACACGGGAACGGAGTCAGGACACACTTTCTTAGCGAACTGGAAGATCCACCGAGAAGAGTGTTCTTTATCTTCATTTACCATCGACGCGTTGCGCATTCTTCTCCCGGCGGACCATAATGCTGTCATCGACGTTTCCCTCGAAAGACCGTTTACGAAATTTCGCCAATATCCTCGTTTCTTCGCTTTGACAAGGCTACCAAACTTGCGTTCAAGAGAGGTATAGCGCTCGTAGTTTTCACGAGAACCGCGTTTCCGGTATATTTTGAACGCGGCGGATTTTTCCCGATATACAGCGGTGCACTCCTCATCCCACCACGGGGTGGGTGGCCGACGTCGAACTTTCGATCCCGGTATTGGTCGACGCTGTGCTTGAAGAGCACTGTTGACGATTAATTCGGATAGGAACTGATACTCTTCCAACGGAGGAAGTAACTCGACCGACTGCACGCCATCGATGATCAATTCAGCGTACTTTCCCCAGTCAATATGTTTCGTGAGGTCATACGCTAGGTCGATCTGGCGGGCCTGACACGAATCATTGGTGATTGAAATTTTGATAGGCAGGTGATCACTACCATGGGGATCTTGAATCACTTTCCACGTGCAATCCAATGATAGCGAATTCGAACAGATTGAGAGGTCTAACATGCTTGGAGGAGCTGGAGGTTTTACACGTGTTGCTTCCCCAGTGTTTAAAATTGTCAAGTTGAAGTCGTCGCACAAGTCGTATATCAAGGACGAACGGTTATCGTCATACATTGACCCCCAGGCTGTACCGTGCGAATTAAAATCGCCAACGACTAACCGTGGAGCCGGCATAGCGCAGCAGATGGCTGCAAGGTCTCTGCGAGATACCCTGGCGCTCGGCGGCAGGTACACACTTGCTATGCTAAAGTTTTTGCCTCGTATCGTGACCTGCAATGCGACTACTTCGGTGCCAGTCATCGAGGGGAAGTCAACTCTATAAAAGGAGTGGAGTTTTCTGATCCCCAATAACACCCCTCCATAACCGTCCCCTCGATCCTGACGGATAATGTTAAAATCGTGGAAAGAAATATCTTTATCAGAAGTGAGCCATGTTTCACTAAGGGCGAATATGTCACAGCGCGTGCTGTGGACTAAAAATTTAAACGCATCAATGTTTTTAAGAATGCTTCTACAATTCCACTGTAGGATTTCGATCATATCCCCGACCTCGTTGGTTAAATTATCCATCGAGAGATATGATCGAATCAAGAATCGGCCATTGTGAAAACAGACGTTTCAGAAGAGGTTTCACGAAGTGAAGTGCCATGTTAATGAGGTTTCTTGTTGTGGGAGAAACTTCCAATATTTTGAAGATGAATTCCACAATCCCAGAAAGTGTTAGTTTGTCGGAAGTTTCGACACTTTCCTGTCGAGCCGAAGGAATATTTGCGTGTTGGCTTTCTGGGCGAAAAACTGGGATATCTGGGGTTTTAGATGATCCCGGAAGTGACGGAAAATCTCCAGGGACAAGTCGGAAACCTGGTGGATTTGCTTTAATAGCATTTTCGCCACTTCTTGACTTTTTCAGGGAAGGTCGGAGTTCCTGCTGTGCGTTTTGAGAAATTTGCTGACGATGTCGCAGCTGTCTAGCAACAGCTCGCTTTCTCTTTGATCCTGTTTGCACAATAGTATACTCTTCACCCTCCTCAGAGTCAGAACCTTGCTCATCGTCAGCTAGGGAGGTGAAGATATTGTTGCTAGCTATTGGTTGGGCTGGCGGAGCAACAGCTGGGGCGATCTTCTTCAGCATTTCTGCGTAAGAACGCTTCGACCGTTGCTGTAGAGATCGAATTTGATGTTTCTCCCTCTCTATATACCTAGGACATGTGGTGAGCTCATGTGGAGCTTGACCACAGCATGTACACTTAGGTTCTGTACTGCAGGCACCCTCAACATGTTGCTCACCGCATTTAGCGCATCGTGGTTTGTTACAACAGAAAGGTGTGGTATGACCAATCTGTTGGCACTTATCACAGTGCATGACCGTAGGTTTATAGAGGCGAACGGGTAACCGAAGTTTCCCGATCACCAAGTAGTCCGGGAGCGCCGATCCAGAGAATGTGACGCAAAACGAATTTGAGGGCTGTTTTGTGCCATCAGGAGCCACCTGATTCATTTGTCTGACATCAAGGATAGTGACTGGGGGAACATCACGGTTTTTAAACCCTCCAGCACCAGCTTTGATGTCAGCGCAACTCAAATACGGTTCGGTGACAACCCCTGCGATCTCAATGTCTCGACTCGGTATGTATACTCTGTACTCCATCGAGAAGAGCTCGTAGGAAGCAATTCTATTTGCCTGTTCACGATCACTGACAGTGATTCGGAGCTTGTCACGACTGGGTGCATCTACAGACTCGATGCCCCGAAACGACTTTGCCAAATCTTTTTCGATTTGCAATTTGTTTAACGGTTTACCTTTGGGCCGGAAAAAAACCAGAAAGGGACCCTTAGATCCGGGCGGGTAAGCTTTCTGGCGGGGGTTCGCTTTACCAGGGGTGGAGGGGAGCGCTTGCCGTTGATGTGCAGAGGAAGAATTCACAGATGATGTTTCCATGGGTACTTGTGGACTGACCAATGTTTCGTACGATGGTGATTCAATAGATTCATCCTCAGAAAGATGGGTAATGGAGTTTTCGATTTCAGGCAACCTCACTGGAGTTTGTAATTCAGGCGCTCCTTGTAGGGGAGAAGACCCTGTTTCTAATACGCCGGTCTCCATAGGGGAGACATTTTCAACAAAATTATTGTTTGACTCGTCTTCGGAGGATATCAGAAACTGCGAATCGCCCCCGCCTTCATCATTTGGATCCATTGTGTTGTAATATTAACACAAGGAAAAAATCTAAAACCTAACTAATATTTACAAGTGAACTTCTATTAATTTAGCTCACAGAATATTATTCTATTCTATTGGTTTAGCTCACAGAATGTAGCGTTGTTTACGCTTCGAGGAAAATAACAATGGCAATAACCCAAAAAAAAAGTGATTTGATTGATTTTGCACTGCTATGTGAGTTAATCAATATTAATGCAACACGAAAAAAAAATCAAATTATTAAAAAAAAATAATAATTCAGCAAAAAAAAAAAAAAAATTTCAAGGGAAAAAACACTTCAAGACCACTGTGTAAATCAACGTAGATGAAATTGTCCGACCGACGGCAAACAATGCAACCAAGAAAAGGAACAATTTACCTAACCACAGCGTGCTACAGCTTGTTCCTCTGCTTACTGTAGGTAGTCAAACAGGCGTTTTCTCGTATGATGACCTTGGCTCGTTCGATCTGCTGGAGCTGGCTACTACGATGAAAGCGCGTTGATGTTTGTCTGCGATGGGCACGATAGATGACGGGAAGGGGGGACCCCCGGTTTGCCCTTCGATGATGCTTCGACGCACAGTCTAGCCGTAGGACTATGCCAGGACTAGCTGCTTCCACGTGATGCGCGATTACCGTTTCGTTCACTGGTAGGATGAGCGAATGATATAAAAACTCCACTTGGAGAAAAACTCTACCGAAAAAACGAATGGTTCAGAGCACGGAATAAAGTCGACCGTCTCGATAGAGCGCACGACGAGGAATCCCCCCAAACATCGAACTTCTGTCACCAACGCTACTTGCACGGGATGGTATTTGTTTAGTATCGTTTGCTCTCGTTTCGTAGACACATTTCGTAGAAAATACTGTATTCCCAACTAACATTTAGTGGAGGTGAAAACATTCTCTAGGCCCTCTTTATACTGCTTTATGCTGAGTAAAGGCGCTGTACATACAAACGAAAGCTTCTATGCGATCCATTTACCAACAAATCTGGCGAATCTACTCAGCTACTTTTAAGCTGTGTTGGCAGCTCTTATTCATACCGATCATTGCTCTATCTCGACAGGTATACGACAAGTAGCTGTTTAACATCTTCGGAAGGCGCTTTCTCAACCATTTCGCAAGTGTTGAATAATTATTATACAGCCTTGCTGTATTATCGATTAAATATTATTTTTATGTTTCCAACGTTACCTGCCACCGCTTGGAATCGAACTCACGATCTCTGCATCCACAAGTCTCGACGCTGTTCTTGTTGCCACCACTGTTTATATCGAAAGGCAAAGAAAACACGCCGTTTTGTTCTACATCGAAAACGGTTCACACAATATTTTATAATGATCGTAAAAGATGCCATAGCCGCGCTTACACCACTTCATCAGGCTGTAAAAGGGTGCGAAACGTCAAACGCAATGTTTACATCCAACAAGCTGAGTAGATGCGCCACAAGTTGTTGTTTTACAGCATACTGCTGTATGCTCGCTGTATAACTAACGACAAAGCGCATCTTAAACATATATTGAGCAGCATAACAAATCATATTGTATAGAAGCAGCCGGATTGATGATGGCGAGTTTTATTCCACATCATTAGGTTGCTATCTTTTACAGTGTTGAGTTACAGCTTAGTGAAAGCAGCAAAAGCGATAACTGACGAAATTTATTCAGCTAAGATTTATAGCTGCAAAACGTTTGCGTTACAGCTGTATTAACGCTAATCGTTTTATTTTTGACAGCTTTCATTTTTTGCTGCGTTCGCTGCTTCAATTCAACTGTTATACAGCGCAAAGCAAATAATCTTGGCTTATAGCGCTAAAATTGTTAGTTGGGTTATTCTCAGCAAACCGTATTTTTCTGTGAAATGCACGAATCCATTTAGAAAGCTCTAAAAAATCTCACTGCTTTTACTAATGATTCGTACATTGTGTTCCAATGTTCTCTCAATACGAAATGAACGAAGTTCGATGGATAAAGGATGTTTCGGAAAACGGAAAAATGCTGGATTTTAAGGCAAAGCTCATTTGTGGTGAGATTTACAAGGGGATATTTCACTTAAAAGTTGGGTCCATTTACGGCCAGGAATGTATTGAACTCACAAAATCAGACAGTCATCAGGAAGCACAGGTTTCAAATACCTTGCTTGCCTTCTCTGCGAGATGAAGTCTTCGGGGTTCTCGATGCCTGGTACGTGCCTCCATATGCCAGAAGCTGTGATCTGTTGGAATTCTGTAACTCGGTTTCCAACAAATTGCTTTCAGCGAAATGGTGATACTACTAGCCAGTGCATGACAATCGTAGAATCAGTCCAAAAGAATGGACGTGGTTGTATTAGCAGGCTACTTTCCACCTTCTCGGATGGGTGGCTCATTAATAGAGCTCCACAGAGCTTGAGACGTGGCAGCCGTAAAAGCTCACTCTCGACTTTGCAGTAAGGTACCGTGGGGCAAGTGGGGAATGGATTCTTCAAATTCTAATTGGAATAAATGAGGTCGTATATATTTTTTTGCTTACCTCCCACCAAATATAAACAGTATGCTGAAATGTAAATGGCTCTGTAGAATTTACACCGTTCGTTTTAAAGAAAGTCGAATATAACGTCAGATAACTCTTGGGGAGAAATCATTTCTTGGAACGGAACCCTTCAATAAAGTATTCGGATTATTTTTGTGTGAATAGACCTATATCCCATTTTTATGTTTTGAACTAACATTACATTTACATTCCAAGAGATTCCCGTGCTTTCTCTTATATTGCAACTTTTCAATCAACGTTTTCCTTTCCGAAGTAGACACATTAATATCGTATTGTTTGGCTACCTCTTGTAGAGAAGTTCCATGATTTATAATAGCTTTCATCGCTTTGAGTATAGTGTTTCTTGGATTATCAACACATTCTGTTTTTCTATGATAATTGCGAAACTCGTTTACCTATAGCTACCTGAAGAGAAAACACAAATTCAATCTCTAATAAGAAACTTTTCACTTACCCCACATGATTAGAAAATTGGCGGTGTATCAATTTAGTTATCTTAAGGTCTACGTCGAATTAATTTCAAAACTATTTTTATTTCCGTTTAAAACTGTCAGAGAGGACTATTAAGATGCGGTACAGAAAATTTTTTTCCGCAACTTTTTTCCACTGAAAATATTAAACCAAGATTGGACGCCGCCAACTTGATACGGAGTAATAATTGACAGATTAACAATATTTCGCTCTTTTATGCAATAATGGTTGAACAATCTCAGGAATCTCTTACCTATCGTAGTGTGCTGTATGGCCTCAAAGGTTTAAGCATTTTCACTTACCCCATTTACCCACTTGCCCCGCGGTACCTCAATTAAGTACACAGAGGCGCTTCCACTATTTGAAACCATGCAAAGACGTCGTACGCGCTTTCGGACGCATCGTTAAAAACGTGGAGTTCAGCTTGCACAAGATTCGTGTGTTGGAAAATTCATCAAGGAGATTGAGTTCACTTTGGAAATCGATGTCCTAGATTGCGAACTTCTCGAAGCTCAGCAGCAAGGTATCTAAATGGGAGGTAGTTCAATCTTTCAGAATACTGCATCCGCCATGTTTAAATACCAAGTGACAGCTGACGAGTTTGTTTTGGTGGATGCTAGAATGCTATATGATAGATTAGACTGGCCCAGCTCAGTATGGGAGAAAAATAAAGTTGTATAATACCACGGGGACTCCCAACAATTATTCTTTAGAGTTAGAGGAAGACTTACTGAAAATTTCAGCTCTTTTGATTGTCCCATGAGCTGGCGTAATAGGGTAATGACTATTTATTTTGTTCTCAAACGCTAACAGTTGGCGCCAGCAGCAAAAATTACAGACAACAACCTTTTGAACATTCAGTTTCTCTTACCGGCCGCCAAACGACGACACTGTTCGGCGTGACATACACCACTGATTGCGCTACGCTGGATTCTCAGTTTCTCAAACTTTCAACACAAGCGCATGGAAGAATGGTAGTCGGAGAACTGTCAAAACGTATGAAAAATAATGAAAATCGTAAATTACTTGCAATTAGCAAACTGAATCAAAAAAAAAGTGATTAGAAATCAAGTGTAAAGTGAATACATAACTTTTTGTGTTTAGTTCATCTTCCGTGGTGCTTTCTTTGCTTCAGGATTTCGTTTTTACTACCATTGAAAAAGAGCTATCTATTGCCTTTTAAGTTTTGAATATCGCCCTATTGAATTGAAGTTAATATGGGATTTTCAGCTCAAACATATGGGAAACAGCACATCATCTCCTATTTGGGTCAGGAAAATTGTTGGTCGCGTTCAATTGAACCCAGAATGACATAAACACTACTTGATACTATAGCGAACAATATTGTAGAAGGTTGTATCACACACTCAAATTTTGTTCGCGAGCTCGGCATTTGAAAATGCTGGATCAACTCGGCTTCTGCACATTTTGCTGAAAACTCAGCTAAAAAATAATTTTAAACGAGATTCGGCAACTTCTGAAACTGAAATCTCGGTTAATTCTACTTTTTATCCGTATCTCGGCAACTATGTAAGCCGAGCACCAACGCTAACAATGTTTTCACCGAACTCAGTTGTAGCAAATGCTGATATATCGGTTTCGACCTAAGTTTACCGAGATTCTCGGCATTTTATTTTATCATCTGCCATCTTGTTTTCATTCACATCGCTTTTGTGTATATGTGGAAAAGTAGTGTAAATATCGTGGAAAAGTTCTTACAATAAACCAAGTGCTGGAAATCATGAAGCGGGAGGAAGCTAGATTGTACAAACTCTTCAGTAAGTACGCTCAAAGTTGTTGTTTTTATGTAATTTAGTGCTAGATATCGGATATTATGTGCTTTTTTTGCCGGGAAGTAATTATGAAATAATAACTCGAATTTAAAGGACACGTCATTAACCATTTCCATTTATGATATATGGGCAGCTCCAAAGTTGACATTGCTTAAAAACACTAATGAAAACTAAATAATATTCTGAGGCTAAAAGTGCCTCAACAATGATTGTTTTTCATTTTAGCTGAGATTTCAGTTTGTGAGATGCCGAGATTTTCGGTTAAACACGGTAGATAAAACTTTTCACAGAAACCGAGTTAATCAGTTAAAACTATTAAGCCGAGATGACTGCCGAGCGCTCGGCTGTGCGGATCTCGGTTTCCAAAAGCCGAGATTCGGCATATTATTCTAAGTGTGCATGACTAAAATTGAGAAAGTCTGTCTTTTAACTATCTGAAATAACAGCTACCGAAAAGCTAAACATTACATATAATTTACAATTGGATTAGATGGACAAATTAATGTGAAGATTTGCGAAAAAGTTACACGTCTTCTCAATGAGAATCGAACTCACGACTCCCCGATCTCTAGTTGGGGCGCGTTACTATTATATGTAATGTTAAGCTTTTCGGTAGTTGTTAAACTTCCACTCGGCTGGTTAGCCGTAAAACCAAGATTAATATTTAAAAAGAAACAAGTATCTGAAATAGATTTGCAATACTGCTTAGTATTTCTTCAACATAGCTGGGTGGTAGCCACTAAGCGCATCATAGCCACCTATGACGCTGGGCGAGCTGCGGCACAAGGTGCATGCATATATGTGATTGTACGAAAATGCTGATCTAAGCCTAACTTTCAACAACTGAGGTTAATGAAAATGAGCTTAAATCCAGATACAACCTTCTGCAACTATGTTCATTAGGATATCAACTAGTTATTTTATCATTCTGGGCTCTATAGAACGCGATTAGCTAGTATACGGAACGAAAATTTTCAATATATTTGGAACGAATATTCCATACCAACTTCGAATTTAATGCGCCAGTTGGGGGAGCAACCAAATGAGTTGAAATTTTGAAAGAGCTTCTTTCTCACCGTAAGGCACATATCTAAGTGGTGCCCCGTTGAGTTTTACAACTTTTTTGTTTAAGGGCCAGTCTAATCGGCATCGACCAGCAATTTAATTGA
Source organism: Aedes aegypti (assembly GCF_002204515.2). Lineage (NCBI taxonomy): Eukaryota > Metazoa > Arthropoda > Insecta > Diptera > Culicidae > Aedes > Aedes aegypti. The sequence goes on from NC_035108.1 coordinate 133,408,346, forward strand.
TCGATGAGATCCAAGCCGAGCAAATTGAGTTGCTGTTTTACGACGTAAAAGCGGACTAGACGCTTCACCCCATTGATGAAAAACGAACATTTACAATCAAGCTCGAGCTTCAGTGACTTTCCGGATGCTGACGAAGCTACGATCGTCACTGAACTGGAGGTGGAAAGGGCGATCCTACGCCAAGTCTTCTAGGAGATTATGCTGATGTCCGATGCCGTATCTAGTTGAAGACTGATCGTTCACCAGCGCACTCAAAAATCTTCTTCTCTTCTTCGCGTTCTTCACCCACGACACTTTTAGTTTCCGTCTTCCTCGGAGAAAATGGCTTGTTCGGAGATCGTGGATTTCTTGCGCTAGAGCAGTATCCGTCTTTCTGACCGACTTGTCTGCACTGCCAACATTGATGCTTCTTGAAGCAACAACCCTTAGAGTAGTGCATGGAACCACAGTTCAAACATGGTCCTGTTCCGATGGCTTTACTCGGACGAAACTGGAAAATGCAGTTCGTATCAAGATACACGCTTTCCGACGTGATGACTGCTTGCACTGCAGCTGAATATTGCCCTGCCTCGATCATTGCTGTGTCGTGTTTGAAGCTAAGGAGTCGTTGGCACTTATCTGGTATTTGCTCCAAGATGATGTCTCCGGTGATGCTCTCCGTTTTTAAACCGCATACGAATACTAGGCACTTAAACTGTTGCTCGGTAAGTTTTCCGAGTTCAAACTCAACACACAGTTTGTTGATTCTGCATGTGTACGTTTTGAAATCCTCGGTAGCTTGCTGGGCGACTTGCAAGCATCGATAGCGCCTACTCAGCACAGACTCCATTGTGCCAAACAAGGTTTTTGGCTTGATCATGGTATCAAAAAAGCTTATGTCCTTCGGAATCTTTGGAAGAATATAGTTGGTGTATCGTTCGTGTTCCATTGGTCCAATTTTACGGAGCAATAACCGCACCTTCGCCTCATATTCCAAACGAACATATTGTCCTGATTGATCTTGTTGCCGTCCATTCGTCGCAATCGATGGTGGATGCGAACGATTATCCCGGATGGCAAATTGTTGTCGTCCATTCTACTTCTCTCCCTCGCGGAAGACACTTTTACCGCTGTTTCTCACTTCTTCTTATTATTATTCTTCTTCTTCTTGGCATTAACGTCCCCACAGGGACAGAGCCGGCTACTCAGCTTAGAGTTCTTTTTGAGCACTTCCACAGTTATTCAATGAGAGCTTTCTTTGCCAAAGTTCCCATTTTCGCATTCGTACATCGTGTGGCAGGTACGATGATACTTTATGCCCAGGGAAGTCAAGGAAATTTCCATTACGAAAAGATCCTGGACCGACCGGGAATCGAACCCAGACACCTTCAGCATGGCTTTGCTTTGTAGCCGCGGATTCTAACCACTCGGCTAAGGAAGGCCCCTATAAGTGCGTCCCGTAACGCCTATTGCTTCATGTCCGCCAAATGAACCGTGCCTTGGTTCTAAACTGGTCCGCAAAAGATAATCCGATAGCTCCATTGAATCCGCACTTTGTCGATATGCGAACATCGCGGTACCGTAATTTCGGGTGAAATTGATCATTTTTCACGGTTTTTCTAGTCTGTTTTCTATAATGTTAACAATGCCAAACAACTAAATGCAGGGAAACAAGTACGAAGGTGTGCCTCATCGACTCATATACCGAAATTTTCTAACAAATGTCATTTTAGTGTTAACAATTACCTCTAAAATAAAAAATCAGGGAATCTCATTTCGGGGTGAAATTGATCACTTGTCAATGTCATTATTGTTAGTTTTCAAAACAACTCTACATGACAAATTTGAGCTCCCTGAATCCGAATATGCTTGTAAAATTCTTAGCAATGCAATATTTACATGAATAACGAATAGTTAAATTTCATGAATTACGCGGAAAACGCCTAAATGTATGCAATTTCCAAAGGAATTCAATGATATCTAAAAGAAATTCAATTTTTTCAACCATTTGAGCTAATTGGAGTTTTGGTGATGAAATCTGGTTTGGGGATATATCTCAAGCATCCTCACAAATTTTCAGGTTTATACTTTGTTCAAATCCTTGCTTAGAAATAGAAGTTTATAGGTGTTTATCAATACTGCACCGTGCATGATTTTGAAATTTTACATTATTTTCATAGTGATTAACATTCTTTAACGCAAAAAACTTCACAACACACAATTCGACAACAGTTACGACAAACAACGTTCATTTACTGCAGCTTACATTGATATTTGTGCTCCATTACGAATAAATAAAATCGTGTGATACGATGATCAATTTCACCCTACTGATCAATTACACCCGATTTTACGGTACCACGTAAAAAAACCGCGGTAATTCAAAAATTGACGAAAAACAAATTCAAAAAAATAAATGCATACCGTTTTGATTCATATTACGGACACTTAAGGACTCAGGGATATATAACCCAGCATAGAGCATACAAAATAAATCATTCTGCAGTGCGCATCGTACCTTCGTGCTGTGCGTACACGAATTCTCTCTGCTCTTGGAAGTTTTCTTAAAAACTACCTAAAGCAATAAAACAGTACTTTTCAGTGCTACAAAAACAGTACTTTTCAGTGCTAAAATTAAAAACGGTACTTTTCAGTGCTACTAAAACAGTACTTTTCAGTACTATTTTTTCTACTATTGATCCCTTTACGATCCTTGTTTGGACCCGTGCCTTCGATTTTTCGTTGGACCCGTTGGCGAAAGCTAGCGGTGGTAATCCTTCTTGGACACCGTCTTGGGAAAAAACCTTTCGAAGGTCACGTCTTCTCGTTTATTAATTAAACATGGTATCAACAACAAACAAAAGGAAGGGTGAATCTCTGAATTCACTACTTCCTTCCAAAAAAGTGGGTTTTAAAACTGTCACTACACGTGGCAAGAATGGAAGAAAGGACGCTTCCCCGGAATGCGAACTTTCTTCCAAGGGTGAAACGAATAATTGTATCGAAATGAGCAATCAGTTCGATGCTCTAGACAAATTTTCCGAACACCAAATCGAAGCAGCCTCTAGCTCAGGCTCTTTGATTCAAGTGAGGAAGCAAAGAGTGCCGCCTATCGTGGTCAGTTGTTCCGAATTTGGGGGATTTAGGCAGGAGATCTTGAACTCCATTAGGGGAATCAAGGTTTCCTTCCAAATCGTAAAGAAAGGAGACTGTCGCGTTTTGCCGGAAACTCTTAAAGATCGTGAGCTTCTTCTCAAACATCTTGAAGAGAAGAAGCACAAATTTTTTACTTATGACGACAAAACTGAACGTTTGTTCAAAGTTGTCTTGAAAGGTCTCTCAAGTGACTATAAATCACCTGAAGAGATCAAAAATGGAATAAATGATTTACTTGGATTTTCCCCAGTCCAAGTAATCATTATGAAAAAGAGAACCCAATCTGGCATTGTTCGGAAAGGGCTTTCTCAAGAATTTTATTTAGTTCACTTTAACAAAAAAGAACTAAATAATATTAAAGCTTTAGAAAAAGCAAAACTTTTGTTTGATGTCCGTGTGACATGGGAACATTTCCAGAAACCTGGAGGAAATTACCAGAACCCCACTCAGTGCCGTCGGTGCCAAAAGTGGGGTCATGGTACAAAAAATTGTCGCATGGATGCTAAATGCATGATTTGCGGAGGTTCTTCTGACGCTAAGGACGTCTGTCCAGTGAAGGAAGATACCACCAAATTCATATGTTGTAATTGCGGGGCTAACCATAAGTCCAATTTTTGGAATTGTCCTTCACGCAAAAAGGTCATTGAGGCTCGTGCCAGGCAGATGAAAGATAATATCCGTTACGATAACGGTCCTTTCCGAAATTTGCCTGGTAGAGTATCGAACAATGCTCATTTTTCAGTTAACGATCGCTTGATCATGAATCATACCCATCAGGAAGATCATAATCATGCTCATTCACAAACTAATTTTAATCCGTCGGGTAGCCGTTCGAATCTTTCTATTTCGAATGTATCTACCCACGGTAAATCCTTTGCCGATATCGTAGCAGGAAATTCGAACTCCTCCCCTGTTCGATCCATGGGTACCCATTCTACTTGTTTCAAATCAAATGGAAAAAACCCTACCGCCACAGGTAACTCCGCTTCTTCGTCTACCGGAAATTCCAATGGGAAATCACATGACATGTCTGCCTCTGATTTTAATTTTCTAACTGAACAATTGAATCTAATAATTGATGCAATGTTCAAAGCCACCACTATGACTGAAGCAGTCCAAGTAGGTGTAAAATTTACAAATCAAATTGTTATTGGATTACGTTTTTCTAATGGATCCAAATAATAATTTAAATATTTTAAATTGGAATGCTCGTTCTCTGAATGGTAAAGAGGACGAGCTGTTTAATTTTCTTACGGTTAATAACGTGCATATAGCAGTTATTACCGAAACGTATTTAAAACCTGGATTTAAACTCAAAAGAGATCCTAACTTTTTTGTTTATCGTAATGATCGACTTGATGGGGCATGTGGGGGAGTGGCAATCATCATTCATAGGCGTATAAAACATCAACTGTTTTCATCATTTGAAACTAAAGTTTTTGAAACTTTAGGTGTTTCTGTTGAAACACAGTTTGGTAAATATACTTTCATAGCTGCCTATTTGCCTTTTCAATGCTCTGGGCAGCAAGTTAATTTGCTCCAAACTGACTTGCGTAAATTGACTCGCAATAAGTCAAAAATTTTTGTCATTAGTGACTTTAATGCCAAACATCGGTCATGGAATAATTCTCAAAGTAATTCCAACGGCAGAATTTTATTTGATGAGTGCTCTTCAGGATATTTCTCAATTCAATACCCTGATAGCCCCACTTGTTTTTCCTCTTCTAGAAATCCATCTACGATTGATTTGGTCTTAACCGACTCTAGTCATCTTTGTAGCCAACTGATTACTCATGCTGATTTTGATTCTGATCATGTCCCTGTTACATTTCAAATATCCCAAGAAGCGATTCTCAATCCTATCAGCTCCACTTTCAATTATTTACGAGCCGACTGGAATATATATAAAACGTATGTTGACTCCAATCTTGATGTTAACATTTCTTTAGAAAATAAACTTGATATTGACAATGCTCTTGAAACTTTAACAAATTCCATTGTTGAAGCCCGGAGCATTGCAATTCCAAAATGTGAAGTAAAATTTGAATCCGTGATTATAGACGATGATCTTAAACTCTTGATCCGTCTCAAAAACGTGAGGAGAAGGCAATATCAACGCACTCGCGATCCTGCTATGAAAATTATATGGCAGGATTTGCAGAAAGAAATCAAGAAACGTTTTGCTCAATTGAGAAACAAAAATTTTGAAAATAAAATTTCTGAATTGGACCCTGGCTCTAAGCCCTTTTGGAAATTATCGAAAATCTTGAAAAAACCTCAGAAGCCAATACCGGCATTGAAAGAGGAAAACAAATTATTACTAACTAATTGCGAAAAAGCTCAAAAACTTGCTATGCAGTTTGAAAGTGCGCACAATTTTAATTGAGGACTTACTAGTCCAATTGAAAATGAAGTTACTCAGGAGTTCGAAAATATTCTCAATCAAGAGAACGTTTTCGAAAATGCCTGGGAGACTGATTTGGAAGAAGTGAGAACTATTATTAAAAAATTCAAAAACATGAAAGCTCCTGGAGATGATGGAATTTTCTACATCCTCATCAAGAAACTTCCAGAAAGTAGCTTATCATTTTTAGTTGATATATTTAACAAATGTTTTCAATTAGCATATTTTCCTGACAAATGGAAAAATGCTAAGGTTGTTCCAATTTTAAAACCAGACAAAAATCCTGCAGAAGCTTCTAGCTATCGTCCAATCAGTTTGCTTTCCTCCATCAGTAAACTTTTTGAAAAGGTTATTTTGAACAGAATGATGGCCCACATCAACGAAAATTCAATTTTTGCCAATGAACAGTTCGGATTCCGCCATGGACATTCGACCACCCATCAACTTTTACGTGTAACAAATTTGATCCGTTCCAACAAATCTGAAGGCTATTCTACTGGTCTTGCTCTTCTAGACATAGAAAAAGCATTCGACAGGGTTTGGCATGAAGGTTTGATTGTAAAATTAAAAAACTTTAATTTTCCAACATACATTGTTAGAATAATTCAAAGTTATTTGTCAAATCGTACACTTCAGGTTAATTATCAGAACTCCAGATCTGAAAGACTTCCTGTAAGAGCTGGTGTTCCTCAAGGCAGCATTTTGGGACCAATATTATACAATATTTTCACATCTGACTTACCTGAGCTACCTCAGGGATGTCAAAAATCTTTGTTTGCGGATGACACAGGCTTCTCCGCCAAAGGACGAAGCCTGCGTGTCATCTGTAGTCGATTGCAAAAAAGTTTGGATATTTTTTCTTCATACTTGCAAAAATGGAAGATTTCTCCTAATGCTTCCAAAACTCAACTAATAATATTCCCACATAAACCAAAAGCTCTTTATTTGAAACCTTCAAGTAGACATGTTGTCACGATGAGAGGGGTTCCAATAAATTGGTCAGATGAAGTTAAGTATCTAGGGCTCATGCTAGATAAGAATTTAACTTTCAAAAATCACATTGAGGGCATTCAAGCCAAATGTAATAAATATGTAAAATGTCTCTATCCCCTTATTAATAGAAAATCAAAACTTTGTCTTAAGAACAAGCTGTTGATATTCAAACAAATTTTCAGGCCAGCCATGTTGTATGCTGTACCAATATGGACTAGCTGTTGTAATACCAAGAAGAAAGCTCTGCAGAGAATTCAAAATAAAATTTTGAAAATGATTCTGAGGCTTCCTCCCTGGTATAGTACCAATGAGTTACATAGAATATCCAATGTTGAAACATTGGAACAAATATCAAATACAATCATTAATAATTTCAGGCAAAAATCGTTACAATCTTCTTTTGCCACGATTAATGCGTTATATGTTTAGGTTAAGTTAGGTTAAGTATATTAAAACGTTTTTTTTTTCTCTTATAAGCAGGTGAAATCAACTCACCTGTAAAAAAACTGAACTGCTACGGCAAATGAAATGTAATATGTTGTTAACAAAATGTTAATTAAATCTTAAATTTGTTTTACCAAATTAGGATGATAGTGTTGTCAAATAACACAGAACACCTAGATATAAGAAATGAATGTAATGTTGGGAATGATACTAATAAAAAAAAAAAAAAAAAAAAAAAAAAAAAAAAAAAAAAAAAAAAAAAAAAAATCATTCTGTATGATTCCTTAGCGCTATAGAGCGTCGGAAGCCCTTTACTTTCGAACGGTGGGTGAAGAATACGCTTCCGCAACTTCAATAATTTTAAATAAATCAAAATGTGTGGCCTTTTCATGATTCTTATTCCGGACGCTTCTTCACTTTTGCCTCATATTCCGGACACTTTGAATCGAATTCCGGACAGCTCATGATAATCATTAATGGAACAGTCAAATCATCAATCGAAATCGTTAAACCACCAAAGAGACATCTAAGGTAGTTGGGCATTACAAATTTTCAAAGATATTTATGGAAAAAGTTTACTAAAATGAGCCTTGAAATTGAGAACTTTTGAACAGCAAAAATTGAAACATTTCGCGTGAAATGTTTCCCATACAAAGTAGAGTGTCCGGAATTTGAAGCTGTCCGTAATATGAATCAAAACGGTACAAAACAATGTTCTATAATGGTCATGAAATGTCGAAAAACACGAAATCTTGTTTCGTCATTTATTTTTTGAATCAACACGTTTTTTTACTCGGTTTGTTTACGCGGGACATCGACCGACGTAAAAAAATAGTAAGTGTATACTGTCTTAACAGTTTAATTGATCTGCTATGAATTCGAGCTGCCGATACTGGTGATCGGTAGTTAGAGTTTCATTTAGTGCTAGATTAAAAGAGCTTTATTCTACGTTACTCTACTGCGCTTTGTATGACGACAAGTTGATTGAGAGTGAGTGTTTGAGTTCTATCAATTTGGGTAATTTAGTGGCCTGTACCCTAACAACCGAAATAAATCAGAAGTGCCTACAATAGGATCCGGCTCACTATGGTTTAGTTTTCAGACAACTTTTCAGATAATTTCACAAAAGTCTACTATAATTAGGATGAAAATTCGCTTAGCGGCATTCAAAATGAACATTTATTAATAAGGTTGGCATATTGAAACATAATATAGGTACATGTTATTTTGTCATTATTTAGGTATATGTTCTTTAACGTTCAACGCTCCGTCATCATAATCATCGTCATTATCGATACTTCAAAAGCAGTTTTTTCTGTTCAAAACGAAAAACTGTTCGATGAAAATGTGTTCATCGTGTTTCTTTTGGAGAATAGCATACAGTGAACACTTTTTCCCGTAAATATTATTGATTTTGAACGAAAAAACTGCTTTAGAAAATACAGAAATCAATGACAGATCCAGCCCCCTTAACTGGTGTATATTACCCCCAGTAGAGTGCAGAGCTACTTGGACACTTTCATCATTCACTTTGGCATGGGGAGTTTTCTTGGTTGAATTGTCTGAAACTTTGCAATAAGATGCACTTCAATAGGACGCATATTGTGGTCAAATATCGTCCCCTTAATGCTACAACTAGATAACTCGAAAATCAAAATTTTGAGATGTGCAACCTTGAAAGTATGACCGTTTAACAAGGTGATGGTTAATCGCAGAGATTATGATTGAAAAATAATCTTTAACTTGTATATTTTGAATTACACGCTTAAGACCTGTGGATATTTTGCAGATCTAATTAAGAAAACTGTTTTGACAAATTGAAGTCAAAAATTTCAAATTTCGAGTTATCTAGTTGTAGCATCAAGGGGACGATATGTGCTCAGTAGCATTCAAAAAACTCCACGGCCGAAGTGGGCCCAACTGCTAAACCAAATACATCCACGCTGCAAAAATCTCCTCTATTTAACTTTCCATTTTTCTACATTTTCAAACAACTTTACAATGCTTCTGTGTGATTTTCGCTTGAATTCTTTTATATCACTTTCTGGCACATACTTTCTGGGTAAGCTTTAAATCAATTTAATACATTAACCAATTTGAACATATCAAACATATTAACATCAAACTGATGCAGCTGTTTGAACTCTTCGCAGATCGAGATCCAAACAAGGAAAGTTAGACAGCACATTTACACCCCACCATATAAGAGACATCATATCATGAGACACATATTGAAAGGTAAATTCAGAGTTGTTTTTTTTTCAAATCGAAGGGCCTCATATCATTCCCTTATTTCAGGTGACTGACCGATGGAGGATGCAATAGAGTTCGACTATGCTGTGAGCTGCACTGTTAACTGTCCACGCCAGCAGGAATAATTGGCGTTAATTTTTACATTTTATAACAAAAAAAAATAATCCGTGCACTGATGAATAAAATGCTCAATGAAGTACTGCATCATATAATGTCCAGTATCATCATCTCACAAAGCACTTTTGAAGTTGTTTCTCAAATCATATTAGTTTTAACAGACGAAAAAAATCGATTATTGTTGCAAATTTCCACGAAATATTTGAGAATGAAAGTGTGAAATCCAGTTGTTGTGCAAGTGTATTATAAACGCTTTTCCTACTATTTCGTTTTGCTTATTTGTCCACCGACCAGGCCCAGGGCGCGTGCAGGAAAAAAAAAATAAACACCAATCAAGTTTCAAAGACGATCGAACAACAATGGGTGGATGAAATTTTAATGAAAAGAAGAAAAATCAATCAAATCTTGCGTTGTCCGTCGATTTACGACGGATGCGGTCGGTTGACGTCTGGTGCGCGCTGATGCGCGGTTGGAAATAGATTTCCGTCAATTGAAATAAATGAAAAAGGGGCGTCGCACATAATCGATGGCGGTACCACCCAGCCTGCAATGGCACAGTGGTTTGACCTAGAGAAAATGTCGGTCAAAGCCTCAAACAATGCTCAAAGATGGTTCTAACAAAATACCTGATCGAATATTTTTTATAAAAAATCTTGGTGTGATTCCTTCGATAACCTTGGCAGTTTATCATGACTTAGCTAAATAGAAATATTTGTATACCTACATCTTTATATATTTTTTGTAAATAAAAATGCTCTTTTTCTTCCTTTTGGCTTGGCGTTATGTCCTAACTAGTACAAAGCAGGTTTCTCAGTTTACTGTTCTTATAAATACTTTCACAGCTATTTACTGATGTTACTATCATGTGGTAGGTATGAGGGCATTCTAAGCATGCTTGATGTATCTACGAAAAACATTACTGAAGATTTCATAATGGTTTGAGCTATCTTTAAGTTCATAAATAGCTTGTGAATTAAGGACCCCAAATATAATTTAGTATGCAAAACCAAGTCAACAGTACACTCAAAGTGTTTTTAACCAAACAATAAATGAGTTAAGGAAGCCAAAAATATATAACCGATCAGAAAAAAACTTTCATTTTTTCAGTTTCGCCCACCCTTGAACCACTGTGCAGAGGACAAGTCACACAGATTAGTCGAAATCATTTCAATTTCCAGTTCTTCTGTGGCTGGTGCTCGGTGGGGTACAAAATTTGGCGGAATAAATTTTGCGCGGCACCAGCTTGCAGTGGCAATGGAAGGTCACCCGTAGCGAGAGCTTTGTCGGGTGGTGCAGAAGTATTGTGCGTTCACGATTTTGGCGAAATTTTTGGAGACAAGCCGGACAAGATTAATTTCAAGGTTCGATGGCGCACAGCTTGGATGTGCCGAGAAGCGCATATTGGATGCGTATGAGCCTTTTTATTTCAAACAAGCCATACTATTACTACTTTTATTTTGTTCCGTAATGAAATATCCTACACATGACCATGAGCATGATTGACGGCCCGCAGTTGCTATTCGACTCATTACAATGTACAGAAATTGAAAAAAAAAACTGCAGTTGATGGGGTCATTCATAAATTAAGTCGCGCACTCAGGGGGAGGTTTCAGATAAATGCCCATATAAAATCCCAATATGAAAGGTGAGATATATGAGCAAGGTTATAGCTCGACTCGATAAGTATTCAACATTTTGGTCAAATCGGACCACTTTCTGTTTGGTTGTTTTCTTGATATTTCACACGTGTGTCAATTGCCAACTAATATGTTTCTAGGCAAAAAGGTCTCATTTGGATGATCAACATTGTCGAACATTGCATACCGTTTTGATTCGAATCCCGGACAGCTTCAAATTCCGGACACTCTACTTTGTATGGGGAAGATTTCACTCGAAATGTATCAAAACGCGCCGCCAAAAAGTTACCAATTTGTGAGATGATTTTTATAAACAATTTACATAGCAACAATAAGCTCAAATAACCATTAAGCTTCAATATAAACTCACCATTTTGAAACAACCGTTAGTAGTAAGTGCAAGCTTAGACTGTGACCAAAATCCAATGAAGTTACTTTTCAGACAAATAGTACAAAAGTAAGATTTAAAATAGTGCAAATTGACAAAAAATATACATTCACACTTTTAAAAAAATCTACAGAAGCAATGATTACAAAAAATTGACAGAAGAAACGACGATTTCAACCAGGACAAAACGATAGACAATGTCAGACAAACTAGACTATATTAACTAAGCTATATATACTAACTGTATTTCGTACACAATAGTTTACTCTTGAAAAAGGCCAAAATCCGTGGCCGAAAAGTCAGGCCGAATTAAATAAAATTGTGTAGAACATTAAGACTGAAATAGCCGAATAAATTAGTACAATGTTCAACTAGTTTTGACGACTTTCTAACGGCTTAGTGCGTTTAAATAATGATTCGATTATTTTGATTGTGTTTTTCAAGAGCTGTCTGGAATTCTAATCAAAATGTCCGGAATATGAAGCGAAAGTGTGGATGTGTCCGGAATAAAAATCATGAAGAGGCCGAACATTTTTATTGATTAGAGTGAATTAAAGAAGTGGAATCCAAATCTTCACCCACCATTCGAAATTTAAGTTCGCAAAGCCTGAGGAGCATATTTGAATTCAGGGGGCCCAAATTAAGTATGTAATGTTAATTTCATAACTAACAATAATCACATTGACAAGTGATCAATTTCACCCCGAAATGGGATTCCACAATTTTTAACTTTAGAGCTGATTTTTGGCACTAATATCACATTTGTTGGAAAATTACGGTGCATGAGCCAATGAGGTTCACCGCCGTACTTGTTTTCCTGCATTTAGTTGTATGATATTGATAAAATTTTAGAAAGCATACCAAGAAAACAGTGAAAAATGATCAATTTCACCCGAAATTACGGTACTTCATTTCCTGCGTGTGGGTGTTTTTCGAGACAGAGTGCGTATAGTCCATTTCACGAAACGACAACACTGATGATATTGCTGCTACTTTCACACTTTAAGACACCGCATTCTGTAAAAATTTCATTCTCAAAATAAGCGATCAGCTGTTCACAAAACGTCTCATAAAATGGACTGTTGTTCTCTTATAAGTTTCACAAATACATCTACACTAGGACACCCATACCTTTGACCTCGATAATCCCTATGGACCTATGCACGGGTTCACTATTTGACGTTTTAGCGATGCCGTGTTATTTATGTGACTATGGAAATCAATGAATTCGGCATCGCTCAAACGTTAAATTAGTGAACTCGTGCAAAAGTCCATACCCCGAAGCGACCATTTAACTCGCATGCAATAATTTTACTAGCGGCCATCCGTTCACTACAGATGAATCAAAATTCACGTTGGAGTCATTTTATGTAAACAAAGAACAGCGTCGTGTTCATTGCCCCCGAAAGAGAGAAGGGATGAGTGCACGCTAACATGAAAGTACCCATTAATGGTAAAATAGTACCCATTTCCAAGAAAAGTGGTTTAACTCATTAAAAGAGTAAAGTCGATTTACTCATTAAAGAGTATTAGCTTCGAACTTCAAATAATGGGTATTTTTCACTATTGACCTCTGATATGAACATGGGTAATAAAGCCTCATTATTTTATGAGCGATGGTGCAGTTTGAGGTTATAGCATGGTTTTGGATTAAAAAAAGTTCCATATAATATAGAAAAGCAACAAAACAGGGCGAAATAAAATACAACGTACATTTATTTCAAAGTTAAAAAAAAAAAGAATTCCAACACGCATGCGATCATCTGCAGACATTCCAGGCACTAACGAAATCGCTGCAGTCGGCAATGAACTACGCTGATGTGGTCATCCACAAATCTAGAACCAGAAAACGGATTATTAATAGATCCATTTACGGGAAAGTAACCGCAGATTCTACTTACTTGTCGAAAATAGTATGAGCAATCTTTTCGTCCATAAGAATATATCGAACCATTGATAAAACCACTACTTTTAACTAACACCGAGTGGTGAAAATAAACAGAAATTGAAAAATGGCGATGTTGATTTGCAAACTATCATGTGCACTATTTACCAGTGATGGAAAGTGGCAAACATTTCTGCTGAACTGGAACAAAAACAAAACCAAACGCTCCCGAGCCTCAGAGCGCTGGTTTACTCGCATCCGTCGTGATCCCGAGTAACCGAAGCTAAAAGTGATTCGCGAACGTGTTCGGAGCTGTTCAGAGTCAAATTGTGTTTTTGGGAAAAAAGCTGCTTTCCCTCCAAGATTAACGGTTTCCAAGGGTTTTTGACTACAAACTAGTAGTTTACTGTCGACTTGATGGTTATGCAATTAATTTGTCTGTCAGAACCATAATAAATCACAACTTGCTTGGTTACTCGCGAGTAAACGTTCCCGAGCTTGTTGACATGTTCTCCCGAGCAGGTGGGTGCGGACTTACTCACACATAGCCAGTTCGCTAGTCTGTGATGTTTGTTATGCGTTGGTATACACTCGTGAGCTGGTTCGTGATGCGATCATTTCCAGCACTGCTATTTACCCATTTATATTACCAGAAAGGATACTTCACAATGAGGTTTAAGTACCCTTTTTTATGTCACAGAAAAGTACCCTTTTTCTGACAATTCCATACTGGCCATAAAAATGGGTACAAGAAACTCATTTAATGGGTACTTTTATGCTAGCGTGTGAGCAGCATCGCCACCATGGCAGTTGCGAGTACAGCAGGGGGGTGGCATGAGCCAATAATTATCAACCTAACATTGATACAACATGGCGTCCAGTATTCTTGTTTTTATTGTTTTGAAAGAGACAAAACATATATTTTTTATGGGTAGGAGACATCAATGATTTCAATCAAACATTAAACAAGATTATGAACAAATGAAGAGCATGCTTAGGGCAAACCGATCAGAAAGTGGGTACCTAAACGCGAAGTACAAAAACAATGCGAGGAACCGCTGAAGTGTGTACAGGATGACAGCCGTGTCAGTTCCCTTGATTACAGTCTACACTACACTTATTTTAAATTTGACTGGTGAAGCCTGCGATGGATATGATTAACTAATCCATATTCACAACAAAATATGTATAGTGATTTGTATGAAACAAGTACTTTCTTCTTCTTATTTTTCTTCTAGTGCTTAACATTACGTCAGAGCTTGCTTCTCAGCTTAGGGTTCAATGAGCACTTCCACAATTCTTAATCGGGAGCTGTGTATTTTGTATAATTATAAAACAGTTTGTGTGCTTAGGGTATCTCATCGCTGGATTGAAATATAAGCGAAACAAATGTTTGCACAATGAAAAGTTATTCAATCTGTTGCTTCTACATGTTATTTTGGTTAGAGTACATGCACCGCCCAATGAATGAATTCAAAATTAAAACATTTACTAAGTGGAAGTCTGTAGTCTTGCGATCAACCTCACAGAAGACAGCTCTGTCTATTGACTTCTGTCTTATTGTACGACGCTGGGCGGATATGAGTTAATGTTAAATATTTCTATGTAGGGAAACTGTACCAGTTATGGCTATAGTGGTTCCCTATTTGGCCATACGTGTTTTCTCGAAAACTTTCACATTTTGAATATTTTTTTATGTTTTAACATTAAGATTCATTTGATATCTCACTACTAAAACACACAGAATGATTAAAAATTTGAAAATAATCAAATTATCCCGTATGGCGAAATAGGGAACCATTATGTCCATAACTGGTACACCTACCCTAGATTCTTGAAGATTTTCGTTTTAAAAGCTTCCTATTTTTAAGCATCACAATCATAATGAAGTGAATTTTTCGATGTAAAACGCAATATCTGAAGGAGAACATTGAATAGATTCGTTCAGTTTGATGGTAACCACTGATGCCCACTTAGTAGATCATGAACATGGATCTCCAAGCAACTAAAACGGTGCGTGTTGGTAGCTATATTCGTGAGTTCTAAGTTCATCTGTGAGATTTATTACCCTCCTGGTGGTGTTGTTGTAGCAGAACATGTTTTTCAATGTACCTTCGCATCGGTGCTCTCGATTTTGGTACTCACATGCATGCTAATTGGCCGTCTTGGCATCTCACTCATCTTGGCACCTATAAGTAATCCTATTCCACCGCGTTCAAAGACCGATGGTCTACATTTGTTCTGAGCGAGTTTTCTTAATGTTTTTGGATAGAGCCGATGCGTTTTATTCAGACCAGCTAACGCGGTGGAGTGCGCAGATAAATCAAGTTCAACTTATTCTGGCGAGGGATGGCAGTTGGATATGTTGAACGCGTAAATCTTGCATATTAGATGACCTCCAAGCTGAACCTGTGCTCTGGCATGCGTCCTGTGCAAAACATCAAGCCAGCTATAAAAGAATGTTGGCCTGTGCGAGAGATTAGGTACGCAATTAATGTCACGTCCGCCTGCTCGTTAAATGTCAACGTGGAGCGATATTCGATCCGGCCGTAATTAGAAGCGGAGATAAACTGTCGGTTGGTATGATTATGCTATTAGATTGCAAGTGTCTCCACGGGCCCGTGAAAAACATCAACCAAATGAGACGTTTTGTTCTAATGACCGCTGAATTGGAAATTATTAACGATCAACACCACAACCGGAGCAACTGCTGGGGGTTAAGTATGATCAGTTGATATGTGCATTTTGCAGGTCTCAAAAACGACATTCCACGGAGGTGGACTAATCACTGTTTTATGGCTTCACTTTTTATGCAAGGTGCTAAAACGCTGCGAAACCGATTGGAATAGTTAAATCAAGGGTGTTATTAATATAAGTGTTCACGCAAAACGCGAACGGTGTGCAACATTTCAACCCTGATCAGTTCAGTCATCGTTTTCACCATCTTGTTGTTGATCCTGTCTATGTAATCCATTTCCCCCTATTCCCATTCATGTAAAACAACCACATAACTAACCTCGAGTCGCCGCGAGTATTTCGGCTACCACCACTAACAAACACCCTTTCCTACCTGAACCACACACACACACACACACACTACTCCACGCAACCCAACCGACTAGCTTGAGCTCTCCATCATCACACCACCCGGACCACCGATTGCAGCATCCAGTACATAAGACAGTGGAAATTTCCCACCGAAGCCATTTCACTGTGCATGCAATGAGTCCTTCTACCTGCAGCCTACTTAAGAAGCTTGCGTGCACAGATAGTTTCATTCAGTATTCAGTATTTAGCCGTTGTATGGCACGCGTAATAAACCGTCATAGTTCGAAAACCGAAATCAAAAGTGTTTCCCTCACCGAAGCAGCCCAACCTAGTAGTCCTTTTCAGGACTGTTGCTGAGAAATCATATTCACAGTCTGAGCAATCGACATCCCAGGCATTCCTTCAGGAGAAGGAATTGGCCGATCATCCCTGGCATTCCGAAGAGGAATTGGCCACCGAAGCAGGAATCCTCCATTCCGGAAGGATTGCCCTCGTCAACTACTGTCCGTGATCGGACATTTTGGTCCCATCGAGCCGGATCTAAGTGATTCGCATCCAGCGTGTTGCACCCGCAACCGTGGCTTGGCAATCAGCCGATTGCCCATCGTTCCCGTCGATGCTCAGCAGAGTTGCTTAGGAAAATATTCCTTGCTGCTTCGATGAGGGAAATTGCCTTCCGTAAGTGCGAAAGTAAGTCGCGAGTGAAAAACGTAAGTGCAAAAGTTAGTCGCAAGTGAGAAACATTTCGCGAAACGTGAGTGCAAAACAGAGTGAAAAACTATTCCGAGAGTGCGTGGAATCATCGCCGCGGAAGTGAAAATCGATCCACCAGTGAGAAAAGTTGCCACGTGTGCAACTTGTTGAACGTGTCGAAACACATTCGTACCTGTCGTCGTCGTGCGGAATCGAGACGCACCATCGCCGTGTTCGATGCCGATCGAGCACACACCAACGAAAACCGACCAGAAGGAGAGGATGGCGGAGCTGAAATCGCTTGTTCACCTACGCGGACAGGTGAAAGCGAAAGTGACGCGCATCCGCAATTCCGTAGAAGAAGCATCCGGAGCAGGAGCAGTGCAGTTGGATTTGATCCAGCTGAAGCTATACCAGCGAAATTTGGAAACCCACTACAGAGAGTACTGTGAGTTGCATCGCCAAATTGTGACTCTGACGCCCGCCGAGAAGCTGATCGAGCAAGATGAAGCCTACATCGTGTTCGAAGCCCAGCGCAACGAAACCTGTATGCTGGTCGAAACGCTCATCCAGTCCATGACCGACACCTCCGACATGAGACTGCAACGAAGAAGCCAGCAAGAAGAAGCACCCCGCATAATCATCCAGCAGCAACCGCTGAAAGCACACATCCCCACGTTTGATGGGAAACCAGAGAACTGGCCACGCTTCAAGGCCATGTTTCTCGACGTGATGAGAACCTCCACCGATTCCGACGCCATCAAGCTCTACCACCTTGATCGAGCTTTGATCGGTAGTGCAGCGGGAATCATCGATGATTGCACCATGCAATCCAACAATTACGCCCACGCATGGAAGCTGCTGGAAGAGCGGTTTGAAGACAAGCGCCTCATCGTAGATACTCACATCTTGGGTATGCTACACCTCAAGAAGATGTCCCGACCCAGTGCTATGGAGCTCCGTGAACTGATCGACGATGTAACCCGGCACATCGACGGTCTGACCCTGATGGAGGAGCAAATGCTTGGAATGTCCGAGCGTTTCGTCGTGAACCTGGTTGCGACAGCGTTGGACAACCGAACCCGGATGGAGTGGGAATCCACGGTGCCCCACAAGCAAATTCCCACCTACAACGAGACCATGGACTTCCTGAAGAAGCGTTGTTCAATCCTCGAGCGATGTGAGGACGCAATCGAGAAGCCCACCGTGAAGCCGATTCCAGCGAATAGTTCCAGCCGACTGAAGACTTATGCTGTAACCGAGAGAGCAGAACCGACCTGCCAAGTGTGTGGCAGCGGAAGCCACCCGATCTTCAAGTGTGACGCCCTCCGCAAGATGTCCGTTCCAGAACGAGAAGCCAAGGTAAGAGAGCTCAAGTCTTGCTTTAACTGTTTGCGAACGGGTCATAGGAGTAGTGCGTGTAAATCCCTCTTTAACTGTTGGAAATGTGAAGGTCGACACCACACCCTTCTCCACCCTAACGAATCTGATGTGTCTCCGCCCAAATCCAAATCCGATGATTCGGATTCCGAAATCAAATCCCATTTAATACAGTCTACTTCTGCCGTCTATCCCGCCAAGAAAGTCCACCATATGTGCAACAGTCTCTTGATGACCGCAATGGTTAAAGTGTTCGATGCTAATGGTAAACTTCAGCCTTGTCGTGTCTTCCTCGATAGTGGTTCCCAAGCAAACATTGTTTCACGTAAACTTGTCCAATCCCTGAAACTCCCTCGGCTCGCAACAAAGGTTGATATTGTTGGAGCCAACAACCAAAAATCATCCCTGTCAGAAGTAGTGAATCTCAGAATTCGATCTCGTTATTCCGACTACAGTGCGCAATTAGAGTGTCTTGTTGCCGATCAAGTCACTGGTCCAATACCGTCAGCTCCCATCGATATCAAATCATGGGACATTCCGCCCGGATTTGCCCTTGCCGATCCAAATTTCCACATTCCCAGTGAAATCGATCTCCTCATTGGCATTCAGCACTTCTTCAAGCTGATGATGCCAGGACAAATCAAACTCTCCGACGATCTTCCTATCCTCCAAGAAACCCGTCTTGGATGGGTGATCGCTGGAGCTGTTAATTCTACTCGTCCTAAGCCAGACAAGTACACAGTTGGTGTACAGTCGTTAACCGGTCAAGTAAATCCCTCCTGTCGAAACTGTCCGCCCCGTCGTACAGTGTATAGTCCCACAGAGAATCTCTCCCTTGATCCACCTGATTTTCCATCTTTCCCAAAACGATCGATCTTTCGAAAAAGAAGCCTTGTTTATCCCTATGTTTCCCAAAACCTTGAAGATACTCAATACATGAAACAGATCCGTCAGTCCACAAACCCACAAAGTTGTCAGTTACCAATCCAAGTAAATGAGCCCTTGAAACCCACACAGTCACAAAATCCTCCAATCACTAGTGCTGAAAACCCGCTTTACGATCTTCTGCTAGAATCCCGACAGTCTTTAGTGAATTCTCGTTCTTCCCCCAGTAACTCAAACCGTACGTCTAATTCATCCACACTACTCATTAACCAGAATCAAACCGTTACTACCAAATCCACTGTAATCAATCCAGGTAAACTCAGTCCACTCTTCGTTAACGCCGTTAATGTAAGTGATTCCGCTAATCCGTCAGATACCCAACCCGTAATGAATCCAAAATTCGCTGTAGAACCAATGTCCTCAGATCCGCCGGTTTCACACTTTTCGCTGGCGGGAGAATGTTCACGCAAAACGCGAACGGTGTGCAACATTTCAACCCTGATCAGTTCAGTCATCGTTTTCACCATCTTGTTGTTGATCCTGTCTATGTAATCCATTTCCCCCTATTCCCATTCATGTAAAACAACCACATAACTAACCTCGAGTCGCCGCGAGTATTTCGGCTACCACCACTAACAAACACCCTTTCCTACCTGAACCACACACACACACACACACACTACTCCACGCAACCCAACCGACTAGCTTGAGCTCTCCATCATCACACCACCCGGACCACCGATTGCAGCATCCAGTACATAAGACAGTGGAAATTTCCCACCGAAGCCATTTCACTGTGCATGCAATGAGTCCTTCTACCTGCAGCCTACTTAAGAAGCTTGCGTGCACAGATAGTTTCATTCAGTATTCAGTATTTAGCCGTTGTATGGCACGCGTAATAAACCGTCATAGTTCGAAAACCGAAATCAAAAGTGTTTCCCTCACCGAAGCAGCCCAACCTAGTAGTCCTTTTCAGGACTGTTGCTGAGAAATCATATTCACAGTCTGAGCAATCGACATCCCAGGCATTCCTTCAGGAGAAGGAATTGGCCGATCATCCCTGGCATTCCGAAGAGGAATTGGCCACCGAAGCAGGAATCCTCCATTCCGGAAGGATTGCCCTCGTCAACTACTGTCCGTGATCGGACAATAAGCTACCATGTTTTTGAGAATTTACTCAATCATAACATGTTTTATGTGCGCTCAGAATATTAATTTGCGTAACACCATTTTTCACCTTATTACAGATTCAACCATTTCTGCGAGAAGTAGGGCAATTCTGTCGAAACTTCTTCCATTCATTGGCTCGATCTCACTCTGAACGTTCTCATACATAATAAACCTTCTCATCCCAATGGACGAATTGATTTCATCCATAATTTCCACCTGCCTTCGCGCAGAATTATACAATAAGCAATCGCATTTCGCGATGTGACCTAGACACTCTCTTGCGAGCAAATTAATTGAATCTACCATCCAACCGTGAAAACCATTGGCCCTGCTAAAAGCCGCAAAGGCCCACACATCATGCAACTCGCAGTTCTAGTTTGCCAGCCTCACCCTTTCGCAACATAAACGCATCTTTTGGAAACAAAGTGGGATTGTTTCACGCAAGAAGAGCATCTCCGACGTATGTCGTCTTTGGTCCTCTGCAAGTGAGCATTATTCCCACCACCGTGGTTAATTGTGAAATGAGACTATTTGCGTAGGTTGGCTGCACGCTTCTATGATTCGCTTATTACACATTCACTTGGCACGAGACGGAGCCATATCACATCTTTGGATGATTTGATGAATGATGGGTGTAAGTATACGGGGGGCTCAGATAACCGTATCAGTAAACATGCAGCTATTCAAAAAGACCAGGCTGACGGGCGTGGGTTCAAATTTCCCCGGTAGAGGATTTTTCCGAAATTGTCTCGTATTCCCAGGGTATAGAAGTAACTTTGTACCTTTGCTCAAAAGAACACTAAGCTGAGAAGCAGGCTCTGTCCCAGTCGGAACGTTAAATAAGCAAGTCAAGGGTACAGCTGAGCGACAATAAAAACAACGTAATGGTGGGCCATAAGGGAGACGAAGATTGTTGCACGAAAAAAAATCTTAGCTCAAAAATGTACTGCTATTTCTCGAGGACAAGATAACCTTGAACGTTTCGAAAAGTCATGTCTATATAGTGAGTTAAATACTATGCCTGGCAGGAAAAATTCATGAAACGCGATTTTGGAGGATTTAGGCAGGAGATCTTGAACACCTTTAAGGGAATCAAGGTTCCTCCCATATCGCAAAGAAAGGAGACGGCCGCGTTTTTCCGGAAAATCTTAAGGATCGTGAACTTTTTCTCAATCATCTTGAAGTAAAGAAGCACATATTTTTTACTTATGTTGACATAACTTAACGTTTGTTCAAGGACGTCTTGAAAGGTCTCTCGAGTGACCAAAGCCACCGTAAAAAATTATTTATTTTGCGCCTCTCCGCCAAAAGACGAAGCCTGCGTGTCATCTGTAGTCGATTGCAAACAAGTTTGGATAATTTTTCTTCATACTTGCAGAAATGGAAGATTTCACCAAAAGCTCTTTATTTGAAACCTTCAAGTAGACATGTTGTCACGATGAGAGCGGTACCAATAAATTGGTCAGATGAAGTTAAGTATCTAGGGCTCATGCTAGATAATAATTTAACTTTCAAAAATCACATTGAGGGCATTCAAGCCAAATGTAATAAATATGTAAAATGTCTGTATCCCCTTATTGATAGAAAAGCAATACTTTGTCTTAAGAACAAACTTTTGATATTCAAACAAATTTTCAGGCCAGCCATGTTGTATGCTGTACCAATATGTACTAGCTGTTGTTATACCAGGAAGAATTTTGAAAATGATTCTGAAGTTTCCTCCCTGGCAAAGTACCAATGAGTTACATAGAATATTCAATGTTGAAACATTGGGACAAATGTCAAACAAAATTATTAAAAATTTCAGGCAAAAATCGTTACAACCTTCTATTGCCACGATTAATGCGTTATATGTTTAGTTTAAGTTAGGTTAAGTAAATTGAAAACGTGTTTTTTTCTCTCTTATAAGCAGGTGAAATCAACTCACTTGTAAAAAATCTGAACTGCTAGTTTGGACGCTTCACTACAATGGAGTTGAAAGAGTTAAGGAGGAGGTTTTTGAGATTTGCGCTACGAAGGCTACCATGGTCGGATCCCTATCGGCTACCAAGCTATGAAAGCCGTTGCCAGCTTTTCGCCTGGAGCCCCTGTCCGTCCGCAGAGATACAGCTAGAGCTTTTTTTTATTGCCGATATTCTGAAAGGACACATAGATTGCCCTTCCTTGCTGGAGCAAGGCTACAGAAATGTGCAGCCCCGAGCTCTTCACAATAACGTGACGCTGATATTACCTCTTCAACGAGCTATTTACGGGCTGCAGAGGCTTTTCAATATAATTTCTGCTTTCATTGGTTTCAGCTTGTCTCGCCAGCTACTTCGACAAAGAAAAAATCCGTTTTTTGATAGATCATAAGAATCATGATTTTTAATATGTTTAGTGCTAAGATGATATCATTGGGACTTTGGAGCCTGTTGGTGGTACAAATAAATAAATAAATAACGGAACGGAAAATCGTTTGAATCTTTACAATACGAATAGAAATATCCAGGAAATTCATATTCCAATGTTGTCGCAGGAAATTTCAAATTCCAACTTTCAAATTTTCTTCCAATAGGTAATCATTTGTATGGTTTCAAATCAAATGTAAATACCCCTGCTTGTGTCGCCGCAGGTAACTCCTATTCTTACTTGATGGGCAACAATTCCTTGCTTTTGCTTACTCCATTGGACCCGGTCCTGGGCCAATCACTTTCAGTCGCCCTGAGAGTTAAGCGACCTTAAATCCTCCTCAACCGCAAAAAGCCATCTAGTGCCCGGCCTTCCATGGAGGCGACAGTCTCTCCCTGGTTCTCTGCTCAATATTAGTTTAGCTTAACGCTCCTCCGACATGCGAGCTACATGCTCAACCCACCGCAACATACCGGGTTTTTGACGCTTAACAATATCCATTTCTTTATAGACTTGGTATAACTCGTGTTTCATGCGCCGTCACCAGATGTCATTGTTCAATATACCACCTAGTATTGTTCGCAGCACTTTACGTTCAAAGACCCTAAAAGGTCTCCGGTCGACCTCTTCAAAGTCCAAGATTCATGGTCGTACAGAGTTACCGGAAGAATTTGTGCAACGCGAGTTTGATCTTCGTTTGTAAGCTGCGGGACTTTAGCTGGTTACGAAATCCGTAAAAAGCCCGACTCGCAGCTTTAATACGCCTTTTACCCTCGCGGTTAACACCATTATCGCAAGTCACTAGAGTTCCAAGGTACACAAATTCTTCAACTACTTCAAAAGTATCACCACTTATCACCACCTCACTACCAACATCACCTATGGGTCCACGGTGTCTACCAGCGACCATGTACTATGCCTCTTCCACGGCTCGGCGATGAATCCCGATTATTTCGATATCGTCCGCAAAACCATGGAGCATATACGAACGTGTAATAATATTTTCATTCCTTTGAAAGCAAGCTCTACTTATTGTTCCTTCTAACGCTATGTTGAACAATAGGTTTGAAAGTGCATCGCCCTGCTTCAATCCGTCTAAGGTTACGATGGATGTTGAAATCTCATCTGCAACACGTATACTTGATTTCGATCCTTCCGACGTTGAACGAATCAGTCTATTCAGCTTCGCCGGAAAACCATGTTTTATCATTATTTCCCACAACTCGTTTATTTTCACTGAATCGTACACCGCCTTGAAATCAATGAACAAATGATGAGTCTGCAAGTTGTACTCCCGGAATTTATCGAGGATCTCTCACAGGATAAACATTTGATCCGACGTCTATCGGCCCTCACGAAAACCAGCTTGGTATTCGCCGATGAAGGATTTTTCAAGTGGTCTCAATCTACTGAACAGAATACGTGACATTATTTTGACTTCTGTAAATCAATGAAAAACTCCTACAGAAAATCGTCAGAGAATGCACCTACTCCTAGAAACATGTTTTCCTCTGATTTTGATTTATTAACTGAACAATGAATCAAATTATTGATGCAATATTCAAAACCATTTTGGTGGCTTTAATGTAAAAATCGTTCATAGAATTATGCGCAAAGTAATTCAAACGGCAGGGTTTTATTTGGTTGAGTGCTGCTCAGTATATATCTCAAGTCAATACCCTGATAGCCCTACTTGTTTTACTTCTTTTAGAAATTCTTTTACGATTGGTTAGGTCTTAACCGGCTCTAGTCACCATTGTAGCCAACTGGTTAGTAACGCTGATTTTAATTCTGATCATGTACATGTTACATTTCAAATATCCCATGAAGTGATTCTCAATCCTATCAGCTCCACATTCAATTATTTTCGGGACGACTGGAATGCATATGAAACATACATCGATTGTAATCTTGATGTTAGCATTTCTCCGCAAACAAAACTTGATATTGACAATGCTCTCGAAACTTTAAACAATTCTATTGTTGATGCAAAGCGCATTGCAATAACAAAGTGGGAAGTAAAACTATGATGCGTATTTATAACAGATGATTTCAAACTCTTGATCCATCTTTTTAACTTGAGGAGAAGGCAGTTTCAACATAATCGCGATCTTGCTGTGTAAATAATATAGCAGGATTACAAAAAAATTCTGAACGATTAACGCAATTAGGGTTTGTTTCCTGAGAATATTTTTTTTTTTTCAATTGGACTCTGGCTCTAAGCCCTTTTTGGAAATCGTTTAAAATTTTGAAAAAAACCCTCAGAAGCCAATTCTAGCATTGAAAACGGTAAGCTAATTATTACTTGTTTTTTTTTGCGGATCTATAGTAGATTGCAAAAATGGAAGATTACTCCTAATGCTTCCAAAACTCAACTAATAATATTCCCACTTAAGGAAAAGATAAATTGAAGCCAAACCTTAAATTTTCAAGAGCACTAATCTGGAAAACCGAACGTCCGTTTAAGGCGAAGTAGGCCGTCATTGAAATTTGTACGCGTCGTTGATGATTGTTGTTAATTCATATCCCGATTTCGAATCAAAGAAAATCAGTTCGTTTTGCACTGACACACCTGAAAAAGTATCAGCATACTTTATGCATGTAAGCGCGTACAGTGATACTTTTTCAAGTCAATATAAATTATCAAGTCTGAGATTTATCACTTTGAAATGCAAGCTGAAAAGTCATCATTGTTGCCAAAACGAATGACGGGCTACTTAGCCTTAAGCTGAAAACATAATCGATTGATCACTATCTGGTGGTAGCTAATCGATTGAGTTTTCAGCTCAAACGGGTGTTCGGTTCTCCAAATTTGTGCTCTTGAAAATTTGAGGTTTGACTTCGATTCATATTCACCTTAAACCAAAATCTCTTTATTTGAAACCTTGACATGTTGTCACGATGAAAGCGGTTCCAATAAATTGGTCAGATGAAGTTCAGTGCCAAGGGTACATGCTAGATAAAAAAATAACTTTCAAAAACCACATTTAGGGCATTCAAGCCAAATTTAACACATTTGAAAAATGTCTGTATCCACTTTTTAATCGAAAATCAAAATATTGTATTAAGAACAAGCTTTTCAACATAAAAAAAATTCAGGTCAGCCATGCTGTATGTTGTACCAATACGAACTAGCTGTTGTAATACCAGGAAGAAAGCTCTGCAAAGGATTCAAAATAAAATTTTGTAAATGATTCTGAAGCTGCCTCCCTGGTATAGTACCAATAAGTTACATAGAATATCCAATGTTGAAAGAATGTCGAATGAAATTATCAATTACTTAAAACAAAAATCGTTGCAATTTTCTATTGCTTCGATAATTGCGTTATATATCTAGGTTAGTTAGATTGACTGTTTTTTTTTCTCATAAGCAGGTGAAAGCAACTCACCTGTAAAAAATCTGAACTGCTACGGCAAATGAAATGTAATATGTTGTTAACAATATGTGAATAAATGCTTTATTCAGTTTACCAAATTAGGATGATAATGTTGTCTAATACACAACACCTAGATATAATAAATGAATGTAATGATGCTAAAAAAGAATTAAATCAAACTGAATTTAAGTTGTTTTTAGTTGATTTTAAAGAAGTCAAAGTTAGGTTAATATGTGACTCTGTGTACAGTTATTAAACAACGATTCTCGGGATGTGATGAACATTTTTTGATCAGATGTGCTCAATACTATTACAACTGATTAAGAAGCTGTAAAGATTAGAAGGTTTCATGTGTAAAATATGTTTGAGAGAAATTTAGAATGTATTCCAACACTGATCTACATCTGTGGGTTATGCATAACTGTGAGGTAATGGAAAATTTTATTTAATAATGTTTAATGAATTGCCTTTTCTTGTTATGTTGTTTCGTTCCTATCGCAAAATGTATGCTTGACTTTTAATTTATGAGCAAATAAATATCACTTGCCCTAAATACACACGGGAGAAAGTTTGACATCACAGACAAATTAATTGCCTCATACATATCTCGATATAAATTTGTCTAATGTACTCTCCAACGACCGACCAGAAAGAGTAAATATAGTTACCATGAGTGTGCAATACCGTACGATTAATTACCGCCAACGAGAATATCGTATAACGCCGCCCACATACCAGAGCAGC
Organism: Aedes aegypti; assembly: GCF_002204515.2. Lineage (NCBI taxonomy): Eukaryota > Metazoa > Arthropoda > Insecta > Diptera > Culicidae > Aedes > Aedes aegypti. Next base: position 133,435,287 of record NC_035108.1, read on the forward strand.
AGTGCCGTAATGGTTATAAAGTAAACTCTTTTCTCCGCCAATGGCCATTTATCTCTGCTGCTCCGGTATGACCACTGCCACCATTACCACCACTAACACTTTACACCAGAAGAAATGAAGTGAAACAAGTGCCATTCCGGTACTTCATAAAATGTTGTATGCAAAAATGATTATATCTGGAGGGAATTGTGAAGCAGTTATCAGAAGTGGATAGGTAGGGGAGACTGGGGAGACTTGATCCCCTTTTTGTTGGTGCGAGTAGAATTTATTGCACCACAAATATATTGTATGTATATTAGTTGACTAAGCGATCAAGTGTCCCCAGCCAATATCTTTCAACCCAAATCATAATGCACAAAAAACCAGCGTAAGTTAGAAAATTTTGGAATTGGCTTAAATTTAAAAAAAAATCTTTTAATTTGAAACAATTTGTCAAATTTACGCAAAGTTTTGAAAAATTTCTTCAAGCCATTCAAAGGATCTCTTTTGCATTTTATTTGAGTAAATTCAAACAAACTGCTTCATGAACATTTGTCTCTCTACCATCTAATGGATTTCATGCTTTGATAGAGTCTTTCGTAGAGACGAAGTATCACATCAAATTACTTAGAACCCAGTCTCCCCTATAAGAAAATATAAATAAAAAAGAAGTTGTTTATGCTGCACGAGCCGATTGCGATTGTGTGAAATTTTTATTACGCAATTTAGATTGTCGGCAGGTTGCATTATGTTGGTCAACCTGATGCGGAGAATTGATTCACGTGGTTCACCGGTCTCAGTTGGTGAATGAACTGAAGCAGCGAGTATAGTAAAGTGCTCTAAACTGGTGCTTAGATAGGCAGGCATGGCCCAGTCTTAATCCCATCGGGCCGGTTTGTCCTGACTGAGCCAACGGCCGGCGTCTATTGGTGCCAAACATTTATTTTGCCTGCTAAAATGCCTAACCAGAAAAGACAAGATTTTTCGCACTCGGACACCTACATCCTGCTTGGTGAAAAGTTGGAAGTTGAAGTTGAAGTAGAATGTTACAAAACTGGTGAAATTGATGTTGCAAAACAAATCATGAACCGGTAAAATAGCGTTATTCAGACGGAGGCTAGAGTAACTTACACACTATTGTTTTTCGCTGTAATCAGCTTTATTTTGCTGAAATTTTCCAAGCTGATATAATCAAATTTCTGCAAACTTAGAATAAATCACAAATTATGTGAAATTTCACCGAAATCTCAACAGCAGAACGAAATTAAATGGAATAAATGAATAACATGAAAGCTATAGGAGATAACATTTTGGTGTTTTCTTAACGCTTCAGTAGTCGCGCTGTTGTATTTTGTACAACACACGCTTTTCATTCACAACATCAGCGCGGTGCTTCTGTCGGTAATGAATCGCGCGACGACCGGAAGGTAAACATTTTGTCTGGTCAAAGCGCATTATATGCAAAGGTGTCCAAGGCGTTAAATTTCATAGGTTTCGAAATTCATCCTCAATTTTTTTATTACAAAAGTTAGCACAACCAAATGCTCTGCAATATGAAAGATTATTAAAAATATTACAACCTTGTAGAACATATATTTTTCTATGTAATGGATATAAATAGTTTGAGAGATATAGATCAGTTGAGAATTGTATGGTCAAAAAACGGGATTTCTCAAAACTGACGAAAATATAAAATTTCCAGGCCTGGGGGGATTAAGTGCATAATGAACACACGGGGACACCCAACCAATCTCTGAGAAAGTGAGAATATGTATACATATTTCATCAAAAGTTCATACATTGCATGAAATCAGCATTGCATTTGAAATGTTTGGCGGTGTAAAAGTTATATTTTTGCTTCAACTGTCCTTTGCAATTCGACTCCAAGTTACTAAATACTAAATACTAAAATGTTCACCGCTCAGCGAATTCTTAATGGATTCAAATGATTTTTTGTTAGTTTACTGGCACACTGTTTCTAGAAGTGTCAAGAGGAACGCGGAAATATTCCTGTGGCCGGAGTTATTCCGGTGGGTCACTGGAAAAGGTCGGGTGAAAAGGATACTGTGCGGTTGTGCCCCATGGAGGTAGGCAAATTTCAAGTCACAGATAATTTCCGGAATTGGCTATAATGTGGGCACTTTATGACGGAATTTTAAGAAAATTGCATCAGTGTAAACCTTTTGAGAAACGAATTAATTGGATAACTATGAGTTCTGCATTTGATTAATCCTACAAATGATCATTTTCGGGTAGCCGATAGGGTTCAAACTTGCAATAAAGTAGCCAATTTACATCTAAACATCTGTGCCAAGCTTATGGGTACGCATTTTAGTGCACAATTATATTAGATTTCTGCTTTTCGAGAATTGAAACAGTTTAGTATCCAACAAATCTATAGACGATTCTTGCGGGTATTAGGTCCTAGTGGTCACATCCGGTAAATTGTAAACGGTGAAAATCTCCTCATTCATACTGTTGAACATCAGATCTTAATGATTTATGCAAATTAAAATTATTGTCATTCCATATAAATAACGATAACTTGGCATGTCCCAATAAAAAGCTCTTTTTTACGCGACATGACTCAGTGACCCACCGGAATAACTCTGGCCACAGGAATATTTTCGAGTTGCTCTGGACACTTCTAGAAACTAGATATGTGGCCAATATACTGATAAAAAATCATTTGAATTCGTTAAGATTTCGCGGAGCGGTGAAGGTTGCAGAATTTTTGCTTTCACTCATGCCTATACGGGTTAACGTGTCTATTATGCCCCTAATTCCCCTACTATGTTCTGAAGAGCAGTGCTGGGAATGGTAATAGTAGTAGGTTTGAGTTTTTGCGAAAATCACGTGGCTCTCCTAATACAGTAGTTTCAAATTGTGAATCTCATCAAGTAGCTTATGTTGGGTACATGAATTTTCTAAATGAGGAGTGTCATTGAAGGCTGCAAATGTGGGAAATAGAACATTTTTCTACAGTAGTTTTGGGTTGCCCTTAGCAACGGGTGTTTTTGCTATTTTCAAGGCATTTTGCCTACAGCAGCGATACGCGTGAGTTTCACTGGCTCCGGTGACTGTGATTCGCTACGCTTGCCTACTGTAGTGTGAATCTCAGAACTTTTCCCAACTCTGCTGAAGAGTTTTAGATATGAGCAAAATACACATTTTCTATGAAAACGTTATGCCCCTAAAGTTTTCCTTTGAAAAAATTTAGGCGTTTTCGTAGTTATTTCATTCACTTTTCCAAGCGTAACATTTCAAAATCGCGCAACTTTAATTAAGGTATTTTTTTAATTTTCTCTAATAAATGTGTTTTGCATAGTTCCTCAATTTTACGTAGAAAATATTTTTTCCTACTTCTTGAGATTCTAATTCAATTACAGTCAAATATTCTGTAATACTTTCATAAATAATGAATCAATCATGTTTGTCATGCCTATTTTTTATTCATAACGTTAATTATTAACGTTAACATAAAGGTTGTTCTTTACCGTAAATGGTAGCAAAACTTAACGAACATAAACAGGAAATCGGAATGAAGTCCTGTCAATATTAATTGAAGCATTTACTAGATCGAACAACATTTCCTTTTTCTATAAGTTTGTATACATGTTTTTCGAACTAGAAAATACTTAACATACCTTAATTATATGCATCCAGTCTCAGTATGAAGAGTACATTGAAAAATGAACCTCTGATCAAGATCTCAAAAACATTAGAAAACCATTAATTGTCGATACCATTTCACGTTTACTAAACTCTTATTTAAGCGTAGTCCATGTGTTTATATTCAGTAGGTCTCAAATCATTTTTATTATAAACGTTCGAATATGATCGTATCAAACAATTAATGATAGATTTCGACTGTTTTTGAGCTTATATTATTAAAAAGTGCAATGATGTTTTTAAATCCACATTATATTGCTTTTAGAAAATGAAATTAAGGGGTTTTTCTTGGCCGAGTTGTCTGAAACTTTGCAATAAGAAACAATTCGGCACGACGCACAATGCGACCAAAAATATGAGAATAGGATAGGGAGTAGGAGCGTGTATAATTTTGAGACGATACATATAGGAATGTAATCAGCAATATGCATAGTTTAGACCGCATTTATAGCTTTACTATGAAATATAATGTTATAACGTTAACACAATTATATATTGAAAAGTCTAATTACCTTGAGGCCATACTTTTCTGTAAATTTAAATTATTGCCGATATAAATAAAAAATTGGCATGATAAACATCCACAGTCTTCTTGTTTGCAATAAGAAAGATTCATTATTTATGGATATGTTATAAAATATTGGACTGTTATTAAATTAGAATCTCAATATGTTGAAAAATTATGTTTTCTAAGTAAAATTAAGGAATAACTCGAAACGCATTTATTAAAGAACATTAGAAAATACCTTCACCGAAGTTTTATACAATACACTTTAAGATGTGCTTATTCCAATAGCGGGAAAAGTTTTTAATTTTACTTGCGTCATTTTGAAATGTTACGCTTGGAAAAGTGGATGAAAAAACTACAAAAACGCTTATATCTTTTCATAGGAATATTATAGAGGTATGACGTCTTAAGGCTAAGTAGCCCGTCATTCGTTTTGGCAGCCATGTTGACATTGCAGTTCGAAATTTCAAATTGAAAAAAATCATTCCTCTTAGTTCATATTCATCTGGAAAAGTATCACTATATGCGCTGACATGCAGAGAGTATGCTGATACTTTTTCAGATGCGTCAGTGCAATACCAACAGATTTTCTTTAATTTAGAATTGTAAAATGATTTAGCAACAATCATCAACGATGCGTAATTCTAAAATGACCTATATCTTCCAAACTATTAGGTAAAGAAAAAATGATGTTCTACAAAGTTTTCATACTTTCAATAATCTCCAATGTATTTTGTTTTGCTATCTTATGAAATAAAAATGTTTGAGAGCGAATTTTGAAAACTTCGAAATTTGGCCCTAAGGGCACTTTTGCATATAACGCGCCTTGATCTACCGTACAATTCAAATGCATACTGATGGAAACTTTTTCCGTCTGTAAAAAAGCGAGAGAAGAGAGCATAAACTGTAAACAAAACACGCATGGTGTGAGAAATGCTCATTAATTTGGTTAAAAAAACATATTTCCACTGCAAAATGAAATAAATTGCGATTTTGACCTTTTATGAATGTGTTAATGAATTATTATCGACAATAATTTGTATGTACGTGTACACTAATACTGCCAACTCTATTCTGTGGATGGAGGTATACAAGGAACATTTATTTCTGGCCGGCGCACATAACACTGTGCTGAGTTCGTACCTGCATAACACTGTGGTTCGAGAGGCTGTTTTAGTGGGTGGCAACATTTACGTACACAACTTTCACCTCATATATTAAAATTTTTACCACGCGTTTGGAATTTACTGTAATTTTGATCCAAATCCACAGAATTTGTTCAAATATTGCAATTTTTACCAAGAGCTTAGAGCATCGATAAACATAGTTTTGTAAAGCTCAACAAATTACACAGTTATAACACTTTTCTGCACAACATGCTATTCACAATTTTAAATTTACTTCTTTTTAAATGGGACTATCAGTTTCGATTACTTGACTGTTTAACTGTTGATACAAACGAATAACATCATTCATTACTAAGTACTGTTTTAATTAGTTTTGTACGAAAACATCGTTCTGATGGTAAATGTTTTATGAATGATTTGTAGAAGGCTCTCATCAATTCTTGCAATTAAAAGTAATGTTTATTAAGAATGCAATCCATGAAGTATAGGAATAATGTTTCGCAAGATCATAAACAATCAACATTTTGCTTATGTTAGAAATTCTTTAGTTCTTAGTTTTGAGATGGCGTAAGAGTAGATTATTTTCACCACATGAAGGGTGCAATAACTTTGCACTGTGGATTCTTGTAAAATATGACCGTAAATACATTTTTGAAGATAATGTTGTGAGTTTGCTATGAAATATATAAGTTTCATAATCATTCACTTTTCTAAATAATTTGTTTATTTTTGTCTTGTAAAATATAAAATTTTGAGAGAGAAGAGACAGCTCACTGCCAAAAAACAATAGCAGTTTGCCAACACACAACTATGTTTAGGTATTCAATTTTTTAAAATATGATATCATCGAAAAACACCCAGAAATTTAATATCGAATTAATTGAATTTTAAACTTACTTGGTTTTTACGCTCTTCCCTTCGAATGTGCGGTTTTTCAGTGACAGTTGGTGACAGGTTTCTGTTACATTTGGGAGCTCACAATCGAAGCCAGCTGTCTCCTCTCTCTCAGATACAAACCAACACTTGAAAATAAAACTCGTATAATCAGAACATATGATCAATTATTTTTATGAAATAAAAATTTTCTACATAAAATTATCTAACATTTCAATGAAAAATTACTTTTTCTAAAATGTTCTGTACCTTGCGAATATTTGTTCAGACATTTTTGATATTTTTTTGTTCATCCTGTTATTGTTGATGTTGTTCCAAAAAGTATTCATGCCTGGTTGTAGAGCATATATTTGTTAAAAAAAAGTGCTGAAGACACAAAATGGCTCATAAATATATGCTGCAAATAAATTGAAAACGTTATTGTCAAAACTTTTGGCTCAAAAGTAGCCCTGTCTGGCGGTATGTTATTTCTGTTAGCATGTTATGAGCTCATCACTAGCAAAGTTACTCGCTTTATCAAAGATACTTCGTTTTACGGTACGATGGTAAACCTTATTGGTCTTATTGAACCAAAATTATCAAATCATCCCCAAATTTAAAATTTGGTAATCCATTTCGGGGTGAAATTCATCTGTTGTCTAAACGACCATAGTTTGTTTTGAAAATTTCTTAACCCCCTTAATTTGGATTCAATGAAATCAAGTAGGGTAGGTGTACCAATTATGGATGCAATATGTAAACAGTAGTGATAAAAATCAAGTTGTAACCGCGTTTCTAAAACGCAAGCATGACTTGTTGGTGTCAATTACTAGTTTAAAGCTTTGCGAATCTGTTGATTTTTACAGTTTTAGTACTAAATTGACTTTAAGCTTCTAAAAATGGATTTTAAAAAGCGTTGTCTTTGTACCAATTATGGCAATAGCGTTCCTAGCATTCGACATAAAAGTGTACCAATTATGGACTATCGAATATTTGCACGAAATGAACTCAAACGCCATGAAGAGCGAATGATAATGCAACGCTAATATGTAATGAAGATATCACTCATAAAATTTTCCAAAAATTTTGGGTTGAATAGATGTTAAATCATTTTTTTGCAATAGGTTCATGGGAGAAAATTAATTTTCGAAAAAGAAGTCAAAATGTAGTGTAAATGCAAATTATGATACAAAACAGCATTAATGATCTCACATTACCTTTCCAGTGCCAATTTTTAACGAAAAAAGAGGGAAAATTCAAAAATTGAGTGTCGCTGATAACCCCTCTCTACCATGAAATTAGCATCTTCCGCTCGCGAACGTTTTCGAATGTGTGATTGAAAAATCTTAGTAATTGAGAACAAAACATAAAGATAATGCCTTACAGAACCGTCCCGTCGTGGAAGTCACCCGTAAAATAGTTTTACTTCTTTTATTTCACTGATCGAAAAATGTAAACAATCCGCCTCCAGAGTATTGCCATAATTGGGCTCTCATACACTCCTTGTACCAGTTATCGACATAGTGGAAATAACACGATTTCCAACTTAAAACAGTAAAATTGATAGCATACCAGCTAAATTTATTCATTTGTTCTCACTAGGCAACATACATTCATCGGTTGAAACAGTTTATCCGGATGAAAACATACATTTCGTAACGGAGGTCCCTTAGCCAACTGCTAAGAAGGTGACATATATGTGAAGCAATATTTTCAAATGTTCATTTTTCGAAGCCTATTGCACGAATGTTCTTTTCAAGGTTTAGTTACCATCAAAAACAAATAGTTTAATAATTCCTGTGAATATAAGCCATTATAGTCTAGTGAAACAATAAGAAAAATCTCTTTTTGTTCCCACTATTGCCATAATTGGTACTATAGCCATAATTGGTACTTCTACCCTATGCATGGTAAATTCTTAACAATACAATATTTATTGGAATATTCATAACTTTAATTTCAGATATACCAAAAAAAAACGCCTAAAAGTAGGAAATAGTAGGAAAGTTTTTTTTAATATCCAACCAAAATTCAACTGTTTCAACTTAATAATCAGTTTTGTTCAAATTTTGATGTTGAAATCTGTTTTGAGGATATATTTGAAGCATTTAAGAGCGGTAGTAATTTAAAAACGAGTACACAACTAGTCCTTAATGTGATATATCACAATATAAAGTTTTCGATCAGGGGACGGAACTGGTGTTGTGTTTAGTACACACGTTTCTCACGCCGAGGACCTGGGATCGAATCCCATCCCCGTAAAGCCGTTGCTCCTTAGACAAACTAGCCCAGGGCTAATAAAGACAGAAAAAGAAAAAAATCGATCAATTGTTATCTGTAATCCGTTTGCTCTACTTTTGCCTTTTTTGTTTGATGAAAGGTCTCCGGTAGGCCATTTAACCAGAATTACACTCCCTTCATCTAGCGACATCTGTTGCAGGCACGATACAGCATTATCAATTAACAATTTTATTGGGACTTTGAGTAGGTCTGATTCTCAATAAATCCGAGTTCTTTAGGTTTTTTATTGAGATTGTTTCGACTGAGTATTCGGTTTTGAGAACTTCTGACGGCCTTGTTCTTTTGGAGCCTACCTTAGCCGAGTGGTTAGAGTCTGCGGCTACAAAGCAAAGCTATGCTGAAGGTGTCTGGATTCGATTCCCGGTCCAAGATCTTTTCGTTAAAGGAAATTTCCCTGGGCATAGAGTATCCTCGTACCTGTCACACGATATACGGTTGCGAAAATGGCATCTTTGGCAAAGGAAGCTCTCAGTTCATAACTGTGGAAGTGCTCATAAGAACATTACGCTGAGAAGCCGGCTCTGTCCCAATGAGGACGTAAATGCCAATGTAAAACTTCTGACGGCAGTGTAATGTTTGAAATGATACTTTAAACATAAAATAAAAAAGCAGCTGTGTAGTTATTACCTGCTTCAAAACATATCAATCAAGATCCTCCCAACTTTAACCAACGTATTTTTCATTTAATGAAAAATCTTTATATAAAAAGACAAGTGAAAAAATTGGATATGACTCGTCTAAGACGCTTAACGTATGGGTCAACCATCTTAGATAAAAACCTGAGATATTAATCTCTAGTGCCAAGCTATTCCCCCCGAAAAAACGTTTGCCACCGCGTATTGACATGATTTACCACTCACCTGACCGTAATTCATAAATTGCGCGCCAATCAGTTGTGCGCCACCAAGTTATTACTGGAATGACCACAACTTGTCACTTTTTTCCGCGGGCGGTTATTTTGATACGTGTGTGCCCAGTTATGTGCTCATGGCGGGCGACGGCTTCCCAATGCAGGTACCTTTTACGAACGTTGTCGATCGAGTTTCCCTACAAGAGGCCAGTAGTGCTTCGAAACACGTCAAAAGCCTTTACCCCAGACATCATCGAACCCCAACGTAATAAACATGTCATATTTCGAGAAGCCAGCCCCTGCGAGATTATCTGGTTGACAGGGCAGCAAGACCGGACCAATTCGCAAAGATCCAAACTCACTCACTGCACAAAGGTTCGAATCGACAATTTAGCAGGAAAAAAGTTTTTACTTTTGATTTCGTCGATTTTAGGCTATGGGATCATTCACAATTTTCATAACGCCAAAATTGACCATTTTGACAACCCACCACCCCTATGTAATAATTTTTGTATGAATATTCTACAAAATGTGTATGATCTGTAACATTATGAAGACACCCACTCATCCCCTTAAGCGTTATGAAATTTGTGATGTCTTCAGAGACATTGACCAATCAGTACAAACTAACTTGTCGCTTTTCTTGTAGATGAGGCATTTTGTCCTTTCTTCCACTCCTCCGGCAGCTATTCTGTTTCCCAAATTATGGTTATCATGCGGCACAGACTAATGGCCAGCGTTCCCGGATCCATCTTTATGAGCTCGGCTCCGATACCATCTTTGCCAGCAGCTTTATTGTTTTTGAGCTTGGTGAATGCTATCCTTATTCTCCCTCAAAGTGGGGGCTGATTGATTTTTATCGTCCGCAGTACCGACGAAGACATATGTTCCGTTGTCTTGACTCCCGTTGCCTGCCACCTCAGCACCATTCAGATGTTCATCGAAGTGCTGCTTTCATCTTTCGATCACCTAACGTTAGTCTATCAAAATGCTCCCATCCTTATTCCTGCTCAACTTGGCTTTGTGGAGCCATCCCATGTTTTAACTTTCTGAAACGATCTACTACGCTCGAATGAAGAATTAGATCAGCAGTGTCTGCAGCAAATTTGTTTATAACAATATTTCCAAAAAGTATGTCTAATAACGCCACCACAAATCACTTCAAACAACAAAGTTAGCTCAATTACGATCAACTTCTCGCAAGACATCATATGTTTAAAATCAACGAGAAAAAAATTGAACACAGAAAACATAAATTTACTTTCCTTGTCGATTCGGACCATTGTGCACCATGGTTCACCGGGGCTTGTCTCAAAAAAAGGTACTTTGCTCCTCAAATCCATACGGCATCGCCGTGAGAAGCTGTTCCAAGTGGACGCAGGTGAAAACGGTACACGCCAAATGAACGGCAATAAGCGAAAATAAAAATCAAATCATTCAGAGAAAGCATTGCTGAATTGATTAGTCCACTTTGGCACCGACCGGAGTCAGCGAGAGATATTTGAGGCCCTCTATTTGTTACCGGGGTCCGCCCCGCCAGTGTCTGGTCGCTGTCTGCCCTACGTGCTTGCGCTCCATTCATTGCTTTGAACGCGTTTTGATCTCTCATGTAACTGTTTCCGATTGGCTTGATCTGGTTCGTTGAGCATTCGCTGCGTGGTTGTTTCGCCGATTTATTTATGCAAGTCATTGTTTTTGGTGTGCGCTTTGTTTTTCCGTTTTGCGATAATGATGACGTTGCTCGATGATGAGGGGTCAGTTTGTTCGTGTTTGATTCCTACGCCAAAACTCAACCAGTTTATTATTTAAGGAAATGTTGAATAATATTTGCAAACACTGCTGACTCGATCTCAACGCCTTTTTTCACACGATTTTGTTTACTAGGTTATGAACTGTTGCTTATTTCTGGTCTAATGGACAGCATTAAGTTTTATTATTTAACTCATCGTATGATTTACTAATTCCGGTCGATTCAAAGGCCTTTAAAACATCGAGGTACAGAAGATTTAATTCATGGTATCCGTCGTGTTTTCTTTGAAGAGAAGAAACTTTTCTGCTTGGTAGCAATAAAGTAAAAAGCCTGCTATTCAATGATATTCAGTACACAAGTTTGCCTAAAGAAATAGTAAAATTTTTGATATTTTTCTTTAAATTCATTCGTCAGTATAACTTCAAACATCACAATCATTTCTTACATCTAGGTGTTCTGTGTAAGGCAACGCTACCATCCTTATTTGGTAATATTAAGTCAAGTTATTGTTAGTATTTTATTTACAACAAATAACATTTCTTTTGCCGTAGCAGTTCAGATTTTTTATTGCTGAATTCACCCACTTATAAGAGAAAAAAAATCGTTGTTCAATGAACTAAACCTAAATATAGTTTTTATTTCGGCAATAGAAGATTGCAACTATTTTTGCCTGAAATTGGATTGGATGTATGCAACATTGGATATTCTATGTAACTCATTGGTACTATGCCACGGAGGAAGCTTCAGAATTATTTTCAAAATTTTATTTTGAATCCTCTGAAGAGCTTTTTTGTGGTACAGGTCGGACTTGATTATCCGGAGTGTCGATTTTTTTTCATCAATCGATCAATCGAATCCTCCGGATAATCAAATCACTGAACTTAAACTTAAATATTATCTGTTTTCGTTGTTGTAATTATATGGCGTAGCCAGAAATTATTTCTAGTTATATTAGGGGTCTTGAGAAGAAAAATAAATTTTTGACCGGCATATACCAAAAACCACTTTTTTATACCTCCTTTTCTTACTGGATCACAACGCGGCAGACTAATCGTTCACTTTAACAAAACTGGCAGTTTCGGGTAGAATTGCACTTTAACACTTAGCTCAAATTCTGCGGTGATACATGCACTACGTTTATTACGCGAGAAAAAGAATCGAGGTGTATGGCAAACACGACCGTCTCGAATCAGGGTTTATTGGGAACTAAATTAATATGTAAAAGTAGCTATTCAATACATGAGCAACGATATCGCTTAGTGGTATTATCAGAGGTAGGCGATTGACCGTTAGCACCGGCCTTTTTCTCGATTCCCTATATCTAAAGCTACGTTTATAAACATCCCGGCCGCCTTGAAAGAACTTTCAATACTGCTAAGACTAACTTGATGTTCCAACTCTCACTTGTACTCTCTACAACAAATACTCTGAGCTATTCGTAGTACACTAGTAATGGTGATTTTGGACAATTGAGTTGTTTGTAAACACATTATTTTCGATATCAATTTTTGCTGCGCTGTTTACTTCTCCGGATATTGACCTCATTCCAATGGATGGACTGCCCAAGGGTTTGTTGATATACTGGCTACGACGGTGTTTTCTTTTCTGATGCTTGCCTACTGGATTATGCTTCTGCTGTTCATGTTCGATGTGGCTGCTATAGATGTGCTATCGTGAGGACTTGATATGGACGACTTGAGTGCTGGTTGGATACTCAACTCCGTACAACCGACGTTGTAGCTCCTCCTGCTTGCGGACTTCATGCTCTGTAAGAGATGAGAGGGTGCTTTCTAAGATGAATTTATGTAAAGTGACAAGACTTCCCTGGAGCGGAGGCCTCCGTGGCCTCCGCGGGTGCTCCCAGCACCGGTTATGCTGTCCCGTCGTTGAGAGCTCGACTTCGGACATTTGGACGATGGTGTTGCAAATGATGATTTTCTCGTGGGACTGCTCCTCTTCGTGATGGTATTGGGCTTCTTCTTCTTCATTGATGCTCCTCACAGGTCGTCAAAACAGTTGGCCAAACTGTCTGCTGACCGATGGGTGGTGCATCTTGGAACCGAATTACTGCAGTCTTCGGTAGGATTGATTTTAAACGCAAATATCTGCTCATCAGAGCAGGAACCTTTGACCTGGCGATGCAAATTTAGAGAGAATTACTTTCTTATCAAACTGTGGAAACCTCCAGTCTCCACGGCATCCGTGATGCCGAGTCTAGTAGCGACATGCTGTTCTAGACCGATGTGTTAGAACACATACGTGCGACGAACATTTCTTGTGGCATGCAATACGGACCTTAACATAGAGGCAGACTTCAGCGTTGGTGGGCTTGGAGCCAGAATAGGAAAGGGGCATCAAAGCTGGCAAAAAAGAAATCGCATTACTTTTTGCTCATACATTAAAATACAAACACTTAACTGGTTCGCGGGGATCCACAGATCCCCGCAGGTGCCTGAGGCACCTCGGTGGAGGGGAGTTTATTCCTCCTCTTGCGTAATGGGTAAATTATCTCGAATTGGGAGGATGCAAATTTTAGAGATTCCTCTCTCGTAGACGCCATCCTTAGTGCGTACGACGGCAACCCGAACGTTACCATCACTACCGAAGCGCACTTCGGTAACTCTGCCCAGCTGCCATTTCAATGGTGGAAGATTTTCATCCCGTAGCAGTACCATCGTTCCGACGGCAAGGTTGTCGCGCTGGCGTGTCCACTTAGTGCGACTATGCAAGGTCGAAAGGTACTGAGTTGACCATTTATCCCAAATCCGTCGCACAAACTCTTGGTTCCGTTGCCACATTGATAACCGATTCTCTGGAATGTCCTGATAGCTTGGTTCTGCTAGGTTCGTTAATGGTCGTTGTACCAAAAAGTGCCCCGGAGTCAGGACATCCAGATCATTAGGGTCACTGCTGAGCGGTGTTAACGGACGAGAATTCAAGCATGCTTCTATTTGAACCAGCACCGTCACGAATTCATCGTGAGTAATGATTCGGAGTCCGATCGTCCGCTTGAGATGATATTTAAACGATTTAACAGCTGCTTCCCAGAGCCCTCCAAAATTGGGAGATCTGGCAGGAATGAATCTGAATTCTATGCTGTCGTTACAAGAGTCCCTGACTACTGCTTCCTGGAATTGTTGACTTTGGAACAACTTCGCTAACTCGTCAACTTCTCGCTTCGCTCCTACAAAATTTTTCGCATTGTCGCACATAATCAATTGAGGTTTTGATCTTCGTGCTACGAATCTCCGTAAAGCTGCGACAAACGCTTGCGTAGTCAGATCCAAAGCCATCTCCAAATGTATCGCTTTCGTAACCAGACAGACAAAAACAACCACGAAACATTTTATCGGACGGGCCTTTCGTCCAGGGTACGACATCGAAAATGGTCCGCAATAATCGACGCCTACTTTTAAGAAAGCTGGAGCCGGGGTAACTCTTTCTCGAGGAAGGTCTGCCATTATTTGATCGTGAACTTTCGGCTTACTCCGGAAACAAGGAACGCACTGATGGAGCACCTGGCGTGCTGCTCTTCGGATGTTCAGTGGCCAAAATCTCTCGCGTACTGTGGACACAAGAAGTTGTTGGCCAGCATGTAAGTATTTTTGATGATAATGTTGCAAAACCAACTTCGTGAGTGGATGTCGATGGTCCAAGATGATTGGATGCTTTCTCATTGGCGCTACCGCAGCATTTCGAAGCCGGCCGCCAACATGTATTATTCCATGAACTAACTTCGGATTCAGGGTGTGTATTCGAGACGATTGCTTGACTTGATTTCCTTTCCCCAAATCTTTCAGCTCCTCCGGAAAACATTCAGTTTGAGATTTTCTCACCAAGTTCATCAATGCTTCATCATACTCATAGTACGTGAGAAACCCAACTCTACGCTCAATTCTGTTTGATGGCCTGCAGTTGTGCGCGAAGCGTCGCACCAAAGCAACAAGTCGTTGTAGTGAGTTCAACGACGATCGCAAGAAGAAAATTTCATTCGGAGGCTGAATTTGGATAGCACAGGCAGTCACAGCTTTCTCTTCAACTATAGCTTCTTGATCGTCTTCCGTTGAAGCGTCTTCATTTTGAGGCCACATTGAATGACTTTGTCTCAGCCAAACTGGGCCATTCCACCAAAGTGAGCAATATTGAAGTTGTGCTGGGACCATTCCACGAGATATGACATCTGCGGGATTTTCTATTCCGGGAACATGGTTCCACATGGCTCCTACTGTCAGATGCTGTATTTCAGACACACGATTTGCTACAAACGGCTGCCATCGAGCTGGAGATGAAGAAAGCCAGCATTTCACTATCGTTGAATCGGTCCAAAAATAGGCTTTCGTGTTCGATGGAAGATTACCCTTTATCTTTTCGTACAAGTGACTCATCAGCAACGCAGCAGAAAGCTCCAGTCGAGGAATGGACTGCTTCTTTCTTTTCCTCTTCAAGTCTTCGAGCGGAGCCACCTTCGACTTTGATGTGAGGAGAAATACGGCGACGGTGTCATCATCCCAGACGCTTCGCATGTAAAAGCATGCTCCGTAAGCCTTTTCGGAGGCATCGGAAAACCCGTGTACTTCCACTTCAACGCATTTCGGATTACATCCGACCCAGCGAGGAACTGTAATAGACTCGAGGCTTATCAGATTTCTCCGATACTCCATCCAGCGGTTTTGCAATACATCGCTCAAAGATTCGTCCCATCCAACTTGCTCCTTCCACAGATCTTGCAAAAACATTTTTGCCACTACCACTATTGGCCCAATCAACCCTAGTGGATCGAAAATCCGAGCAGCATCGGAAAGAACTACTCGCTTGGAAATTGTAGAACCAAAATTCCATGTTGGCACTTTAAACCTGTAGCAATCGTCGTTCGAATCCCATAGTAGCCCAAGAGTTTTGATGGCTGCGCTAGATGACTCCAGCTCCACTATTCCTCCGTCATCGCGCTGATGGGCCGATAATCCACGCAACACTTCTTCATGATTACTTCTCCATTTTCTCAAAATGAATCCAGCCGAACTCGTCAGCTCACTCGTTTCTGCTACTAACTGCTTCGCTTCTTCTATCGAATCTGCGCCGGACAACATGTCGTCCACATAAAAATCCTTCTTTACGACTCTGGATCCGATTGGATGAGTTGATTCTCCGTCTTCGCCGAGCATCTGAAGGCACTTAGTTGCCAAATACGGGGCTGAAGCTGTCCCATAAGTGACTGTGGTTAACTTATATGACTGAATCGGCTCATCGGAAGAATCTCTCCAGACAATCATCTGATATTGCTGGTCAGCTGGGTCCACTTTCACCATCCGATACATTTTAGCCACGTCAGCAACTACGACAAACATGTGCAGCCGAAATCGAATGTTGATGTCGTACAGCTCATCCTGGACCACAGGTCCAACCATTAAGGAGTCGTTCAATGACACTCCTGTTGATGTGACGCAGGACGCGTCGAATACCACGCGAAGCTTGGTCGTCGTGCTATCAGGTTTGATGACGGCATGGTGTGGCATATAATATGCTGGTGGATCCTCGATCTGTTGTTCTACCTTGACCATGTGTCCCATCAATAAATACTCGTGCACGAAGTCAATGTACATGGCTTTCAAAACTGGATTCGCTTCTAATCTCCGCTCCAATCCTAAGAATCGCTTTACAGCAATCGACCGTGATTCGCCCAATTTCCCAATCATATTGGGTTTTTTAGGCAGGCTGACAACAAACCTTCCAGTTTTATCACGAAATGTGGTTTGTTTGAAGAATTCTTCACATGCAGATTCCTCGAGAGATAGTGTACTCTTAACATGACATGATTCTAACTCCCAGAACTTAGCTAGTTGATCTTGTATGCGGCTGGTTGACTCTGCTTCGGATAGATTGCTGTTAACGACTACTTGTGGCAAAGCATTAGCGCTGATCTCGACGACTCCGGACACGATCCATCCAAAAATGGTGTTCTGAATGACAGCATCACTGCCTTCCAGCTTTCGACGTTCCTCCATCAACAGTTCATAAAAATGTTCCGCCCCAATGATCATGTCAATTTTTCCAGGTACATTGAAACTAGGATCCGCTAACTTGTTGTTGGACGGCAAATTCAGGTGTTGTATGTTCACATGCTTGCGTGGTAAACAGGATGTAACTTTCGAAAGGATGTGAAACTTCATCGAGGTAGAGAATTGAGCAAAGTGGGGCGAACGAGGGCTAATTTTAGCAATAATTGCATTGGTGGAAGCTGTCTCCGAGGACCCAACTCCTTTAATTCTCAAATAATCGGTGAACGGTTTACACCTCAATCTCTGGGCGAAGTCAGTGGTAATCAAATTACGTTGTGATGCGCTGTCCAGCAATGCTCGAGCAAACAGGATGTGACCAAACTGATCATGAACACGAACAACAGCGGTTGATAGCAGTACTTCTCGAGAAATGTTTGCAATATTTGCTTGAAGAGAGACGGAATTGCATGTGGCAGTGTTTTCTGTGGTGGGCTGAGAATTTGTTGCGTTAGAGCTTGCAGAAGGTGTAGGTGTGTTTTGTTGTGTGGATTGAGTGAGCGGTGTACGGTTTTGATTCTGACTTTGTGGCCTTGAATATGGTGGTTGTGTTTGTTGGCTGTTCGCTTGTCGTGATCGCGGGGCGGTGTGTGGAACAATTGATGTAGAAGCACTGTTGGCACGATTCGGAGCTGCAAAACCTTCATGTAACAATGTATGATGTTTACGCTTACATACCGTACAAAACCCTCGAGAGCACTTTCCGACGACATGTCCTGGAGCTAAGCAGTTGAAGCATAACATATTTCTCCGGGCTGCAGCAATCCGTTCTCCACTGTTCATTTTCCTTAGCACTTGACATTGGAACACACTGTGCTGAGCACCATCGCAGAAGCAGCAGGAGGTCGCGTCAGCAGATACCGCATAACTTGTCGCCACTTTGTGTTGATGGCGTTCTCCGTGGGTTGGTTTAATGGGTGCAATCGATTGCAGAACTGCACAGTGATCTCGCAAATAAGTCATAAGACTGTCAAACTCCACGAACTCCTTGGAATTATAGTGTGTTTCCCAATTGCGGAGGGTGGTTGCGTCCAGTTTCAAGCACAGGATGTACGCCATCAAAACTGACCAATTCTTCGTGTCTATCCCCAGCTTGTCGATCATCTGAATATTTTTGTCAAAGGTACTTACGACGTGGTTTAGAGCTTCGAAACATTCCTTTCGCACTGGCTCGACCGCAAAAATAGCGTCGAGATGCGTTTTGAGAATAAGTTTCTTGTTCTCGTAACGCTTCTTCAAGGTGGTCCAAGCAATTCGATAGTTTGCAGCCGTCATCTCAATCGAACTTATCTCTTGCAAAGCCTCTCCGAACAGCGACGTTCTCAAGTACGTGAACTTATCAATGGCCGAAAGCGATTCATTACAATGTATCAGCGATCTAAACGTGTCCCTGAACGTGATCCACTGCATTAACTTTCCACCAAAGGTGGGAAGCTTGATATCGGGTAGTTTGACTCTCGATGTGCTAGGTGCAGCTGATGATAATGCAGAAGAACATGATGCAGCGTGGTTGTGTTTATGCTGCGAGAGAGCTGCCTTCACCTCGCAATACAGGTTCTCGAACTCCCACACTGTTTCCTTGTTTTCGGCTACTTGTTCTTCGTGTTTTTCCTCCTTCTCAGCTGCCGTCAGATCCAGTTCAACGACTTCAGTTAAAATTTCGATATTTCGTCGTACTTCATAAAATTTGGCTAGTGTTTCCTCCAACATCGCAAGCCTTACCTCGACTTGATTTGCATCGCGCTCCGATTTGAAACGCTTGCTAAAGGCGCTGATCATCTCCAACGTATTTCGAAGTTGTCGCTCCTGCATTTGAAGCTCTAATAAATTAGGCATTTTGTCCACTAGAAATAATCACTTGTACCACTATTGACAGCCTACCGTTCCACACACGCGATCTTTTGACAAAATTCAGTGAAATAGCGAACAAGACCGACCATAAATTGCCAACAAAGCGGACGTTCTAATCAACCGTAGGAACCAGGGACTAAAGCTCATAATCAATTCCAACACCACCTTCAAACCATATTCGACATGCAGCTCATATTGAAATCAATTTTATTCAGCAACTTATCAAACAACAATAATCAATTTGTCGATGGCGGACGACTCATGCAATGACGCCACACCACAGATTAGCATGCTCACACTTTCCTTTGTTGAAGATTCGTTCGCTCCACAGCCAGGGAGGGGGTGCCATCAGCCGGTGCTCCACTCACGGGTTCATTGGAGATGGGGTTAGCAGGAACGCTTCACAGGCCAACGTGTCTCCCAGGATCAAACACCAAATCACTTGTCCGCTTGGTAACTCTTCTTCTTATGCACTTTGCTTGTCGATATCTCGGTATTGCACGGGTCGCTGACCACAGCTTATAGTTCACTGACCCTTCTTTTCATCACTTGGCGTCACTTCAGTTGATAGCTGTTCTACAAAAGTTTCTACCGAAACACCAGGTCCACCGGTCATATCCGGCTCGAAGGACCAAAATGGATCACAACGCGGCAGACTAATCGTTCACTTTAACAAAACTGGCAGTTTCGGGTAGAATTGCACTTTAACACTTAGCTCAAATTCTGCGGTGATACATGCACTACGTTTATTACGCGAGAAAAAGAATCGAGGTGTATGGCAAACACGACCGTCTCGAATCAGGGTTTATTGGGAACTAAATTAATATGTAAAAGTAGCTATTCGATACATGAGCAACGATATCGCTTAGTGGTATTATCAGAGGTAGGCGATTGACCGTTAGCACCGGCCTTTTTCTCGATTCCCTATATCTAAAGCTACGTTTATAAACACTTACCTACGTCCAAAACTGCTAAACCATTCATATTGTATATTGCAATACTATTCCAGATAATCGAGTCTCAAATTTCGGATAATCGCATCCCGCATAATCAAGTCGCCGGATAATCGAGTCTCCAGCTAGTCCATATTGGCAAACCATACAACAACAACATGGCTGACATGAAAATTTGTTTGATGATCAAAAGCTTGTTCTTAACACTATGTTCCGATTTTCTGTTAATAAGTGGATACTGACCAACCTTTCATATATTTGTTACATTTTGCTAAAATGCTCACAATGTAAATTTTGAGAGTTTAATTTTTATCTAGCATGAGGCTAGCTCACAATTTTTTTTTTCGATGAAATCGGTAATATTTTGCTGAAATTTACTGTACTAGTACACGACACTGAAGACGGCCTTACAGTTGAGGTCAAAATACGCGTATCTGTCAAAGGATGCAAACTCTAGTGGAATTAAATGGTATAGTACTAAATTCGATTTTTTCATCTACTTATAGGTATTCTACTAAACAGCTCGAAGATTTATAAGCAAGTACACATAATCCAGGGGCCCAGATAGCCGTAGCGGTAAACGCGCAGCTATTCAGCATGACCATGCTGAGGGTCGTGGGTTCGAATCCCGCTGGTCGAGGAACTTTTCGTAAAGGAAATTTTCTCGATTCCCAGGGCATAGAGTATCTTCGTACCTGCCACACGATATACACATGCAAAAATGGTCAATCGGCAAAGAAAGCTCTCAGTTAATAACTGTGGAAGTGCTCATAAGAACACTAATCTGAGAAGCAGGCTCTGTCCCAGTTGGGACGTAATTCCAGAAAGAAGAAGAACATAATCCATCTGTTTCTATCAGAGGTTTGGATTATGATTTTTCATGATTATCATTTCAAATTATATTGCTTGAAAGTAACGCAAAACTGTGTAGAAATATTAAACGAATATTTTAACATGTTAAAAAACTACAAAGCGTTATACTTTAAGCTTGTTTTTCTCAAAATATGAAAAATGTCACTTAGTCCACTCTGACTTAACGCCGACCAATTCATGTCGCGATTTTCCTCGTGGTAACTCTGGGAGAATTCCTGCAAAAAAATCATTGAGGAAATTGTGAATTGTGGAACACCTGCAGGAATTCCTGGTAGAATCCCTGGTGCGATCCGTGGAGGAATTCCGTAAGAAATCTCCGGAATAATTCCTGGAAGAACCTGGAGAGCACTACTCGAGGATATCTTCAAATGTTTCCGTGAAGGAATCCTCGGAGGAAATTCTGAAGAAGTTACTAGTATCTTGAGTAATCCTTGAAGAAAATGTCCTAGTGTAACTCTTGGAGAAAATCCTGAAGATAAGAGAACCACTAATTACTCTAACATATTCTAATAACAGCTCCATCAAATTAAAAAGTGTAGCCTTAAAGATATCTCTGCAAGAATCCTAGGCTTTTTAGAGGAATCTCTGAAGGAATACCAGAAGCAATCGCTTGAAATACCTATGGAGAAATTCCGGATCTTTCTTAAGAGAATTTCTGAAAAAGATCTTGGAGGATTTCTGGGAGAAATTCCTGGAAGAATCTCAGTAAAAATTTAACAGGAACCACTAGAGACATTGCTGCATAAATTTATTGAGAAATCTCCAGAATAATCCCTGTAAATATTTTTTCCAAGTATCCTTGTACGAACCCCTTATAAAAACTCAGGAGAAATTACTGGAGGAATTGTTAACATCTTCCTGGAGCCCTATCGGAACCGGTCTAAAATGTATCATGGCGAACAAAACTTCTTCCCGGACAAATCTCTGGCAAAAGCCCTAGTAAAAAAATTGCTGTGAAGATAACGGTATAGATTATTCCTGAAGGAATCTTCGAAATAATTCCTGGATAATTCTCTGGAAGAGTCTCTGGAGATATTTACAAAGGAGTTCTTGCAAGAATCTCTGAAAATTTTCCTGAAAGAACGTCTGGTGCCCTATTTGAACAGGTATTAAAATTACGATCGGTGCCAAAAGTTATGATTCGCCAGCAATAAAATGTCATTTCAATAATCCATATTTGGTTTTACATAAATTGTGACTTGTCTAATGATTCCGATTTCTTATATTTTTTATTTCAAATTTGGTAATAACAGAAATGAAATTAGAGTACGACAACTTTATGTTTGAGAGGCCATATAGCCACAGTGATAAACGCGCATCTTTTCAGCAAGATCAAACTGAGGGACATGGATTCGAATCCCACCGGTAGAGGACCTTTCGGGGTTGGAAATTTTCTCGACTTCCCAGGCATAGCGTATCTTCATGCTTACCACACGATATATCACGATATACAAATACAAAACTAGTCGAATGGCAAAGCTCTACGTTTAGTGGAAAGTGCTTATAAAAACACTAAGCTGAGAAGCAGGCTCTGTTCCAGAAGGGACGTAACGCCAGGTATTTGGCAAGGTGTCCATATACATCTGGATGAAAAAGCGTGTATTTTGAGCCGTCGCATGATGGAGCTATATGATGATCTGAAAATGTCCACATCACACCCTAGAGCAGGGGTTTTCAGCCTTTTTGGCTCGCGGAGCACTTTTTGAAATAAAATTGTTGCGCGGAGCACCTTTTCGTCATCACCAGTCCGTTTGATATTTGGACTTTTTACACGCTTAAATCGACTTTAAATTGCTGTGAAGTAATATTTATGCATGCCAATATTTTATAAGGGGAAAGATGAATCGAATCCAAAACAACAACAAGAATAAGGACACGATTAGGAGAACTTTTGTTTAAGCTAAAAACTTGATTCAGTCGTCACTTGCTGTTGGTGACTAATCGATCAAGTTTTCAACACAAGCGGATGTTCAGTATTACAGAATTGTGCTCGATTTACATATACCTTCATTTTGATTTTATTTTATTTCTAAAATGATTTGTTTTATTTGATTGAGCAAGTACTTTCATTTCAGACTTAAACTGTGAAAATTAGGCATCTAAATGAAAATATATTTGGTTTATCGTCGAATATTTCAAACTTCATGGCTTAAAAATTGCAGAAATGCTCTCGAACAACTGACCGAGTTCAAAAATTTTGAAGAACCTCTTGAAATATTTTTAATTTTGTATCACGGTATAAAATATCAGATTGCTTTCGACGAAGATAAGTATCCCGACAAAAATTTCACATCCTAAAAGTATCGTAGTATTCTGTCAGAGAAAATTGGATTTCTTCAACTTTAAGAGTTGTTTTCTATCCAATTTAAGAAACCTCAAATTTTTAGCTAAAACTGTCCCACAAAAAATGTGTGAGAAAATGTTCCCCGACGGAATATTTTTAAAGTTTTAATAAAAATATTCGTGGTTGGGAGACTTACGGCTTCGGCACCTTGCGACTATTTTTGGCAACCAAATTTCAAACGCCAAATACACAGTATTTTACTATCAAAACACACCAATGAAAACATTCAGATGATTCTTCGTTCTGTCAGCTACCCGCTAACGAGATTTCCGAGACGGAACAAACAATTTCACCAAAAATGCCAGCAATTCAAATTAACACGCCTTAAAATGCGACTGATTAGGAGCTGCCGAAGTGATTTGTTTGCAGCTCTTATGGGAAAGCTGCCGAACAACATGAGGCAGCCGACAATAGTCAAGCTGACAAGAGATATTCGCAGCATTGTAAAAACGTTTCCAAAAAGCTTTTAATAAGTCTGTTGGTGTGATTCGATAAAGGATTTATCAGCGCATAAATGTAAACAAATAAACACGTAGGGTAGGTGTACCAGTTATGGACATTATGGTTCCCTATTTCGCCATACGGGATTACTTGAATGTTTTCACATATTGAAAGATTTTGTTGTATTTTAGTAGTAAGATTTAAGATATATCTTCTTGTTTAAACAATCAAAAAGATTTAAAATGTGAAAGTTATCGAAATTTCCCGTATGGCCAAATAGGGAACCACTATGACCATAACTGGTACACTTTCCCTAATTAGTCTGCTGATGTCCGAAAAAATCACAAGAGAAGCGCGGCATCGGCTTAGACTACCGAGAATACGTAAGTTCCCCTATATATACGTTCAATAATGATAGATTATGACACCGTGTATAAAACTCATAAAAACTGTGATTTATCATTCACCAGAACGTCGAAAACATAATAAGGTGAAGATGAATGAATGAACCACCACTAAGTTTCAAGAGCACAAATCTAGAGAACAAAACAGTTAACTTATTATCTTAAATGAATATTCGATCGATTGGTCGCAGCTAATCAGTTACTAATCTATAAAATAAGTACTCTTGAAAATTTTAAGTATGGCATGGTCTGTCAAAATAAAATAGTAATTTTAAACAATATGTTTAGAGATTCAAGACATTGATACAAATTTTCAAAACTGTCGCGGAGCACCTGCAAAGGCTTCGCGGAGCACCAAGTGCTCCGCGGAGCACGATGTGAAAACCGCTGCCCTAGAGGAATCGGTTCCGGAATACTCCAACAAAATCCGGTCATATCTAAATGTTGGTCCTCTTGGTGCTCTTGTAAATCGCAATGAAAAACCATGAAATTTGTCGTTGTGTACAAGTGTACTTACTGCTGAATAAGGTATAGGGAAAGTGTACCAGTTACGGCTATAGTGGTTCCCTATTTGGACATATGTGAAATTTCGAAAATATTTATCTTTAGAATCTTTTTGAATGGTTTAACGTGAAGACATAATTAATATCTTACTACTAAAACACATAAAATAATGAAAAAATATTGAAAATTATAAAATTAACACGTATGGCGAAATAGGGAGCCGTTATGTCCATAACTGGTACACTTACCCTACGCCAGTTTTTTCTGAAACAGGTTCCAGATTTCCTTGTACCCTTGTGCCCAGAATAGCCATACTCACAGCTCTATTGCAGAGTTTCATATCCTTATATAAAGCTAAAAGAACAAAAATCGGTTCAAAAATGGATTTTTGAGAGCGTTTTAAAGTCATGGGTCATTGATGCATCGATCCTCAATACATAATGTGTAACTTTTTCTTAATGCATTAGGAAGGTTAACCTTCCAGTCGTCGCACGGTTTGACACCGTCAGAACCACCACGCTGGTGTTGTGAACGTGAAGCGAGGTTTTTTACCAGTGTTGTACAAAATACAACAGCGCGACGACTGAAGTATTAACCCATTGTGGTATGGAGCTTCATGCTCTCAATTCGCTTATGCGATTTTCTCTTTTCAAGGGACCCCACCTCTATTTCCTCCCATCTTTCCCTTCCCTTTTCTCTCCCATCGGGTATGATCGGGATGATGAAATAGGCTCAAATATGTCGATGGCACAAATCTCCCAACTGGTGGAGAACGTGCCTTTGGAGCCGGCCTTCTGATACCTGATTGCTTTCAAATAAGTTACAGTTAGGTATACCTGGATAGGCAAAATGGTTGAGATAGGCAAATTTTTGCATAAATTCAAATGCTTATAACTTTATGAAAAATTGATGAAAATCGATGCATACGAAAGCAGTCGACGCCAAATTTGGTCGTGTTTCAGGAACTTGCTGGATATTGGCCACCGGACACCGGAGATTTTTCGGATTATCTGAGGTCATGTACAAATGGCATTTTTTCTGTGCGGTGTAAAGTTGTATAGATGTTTACAATTTACCTAGAAACTGGAACTAACTGGAAGCTGAATGCCGGTGGATGCATTGAGATTCATTGAAAATCTTCAGATATATGACCATTTCCGTAAAACTTGTTCCGGAAAATATAATCAGTCATGTTTGTATTAACAATCATGTTAATATTATTCTAAGATATATGCAAGTGACATCAATCTTCAAAATGATGCCTCCAGCAGCATTTTCAGAACTATTAGATGCACTGACCACTCTAAGGTAGGTTCCAGGTGCCCTAAGGGAAGTGGCCAATTTAAAACTTGACAAGAAACACATAAATATGGGTATAAGACATCAAGATTTTTTAAGGTGATGTTTCTGGAAGCATTTGCAGAGTAACTTATTTCTATAACCACTGTATAGTAGGTTCCAAGTACCCTGAGGGAAGTGGCCGAATTTCGGTTTAAACTAACCGATATCTAGCACACTTACCTAAGTGTGTATGCTGAAAATCATATAAAAATGCTCTAGTCTAAACTAGAAAAAAAAAAATCAAAATCACCTGTTTTGCTTGCTACAAAGGTGAATAATATGATTGAATTTTGAAAAAATAAATATATAAAGAATTAATAAAACAAAATTGGTATGAAAATTTAATTTTTGTTTGAATTTTTGAAAGATGAATTTAACAAATAATTGCGTCCGAACAATCAGACTTTTGCCAATTATCTTGTATATGCAGTTCTTTGAGAGATGCAGTGTTTCAAACCGCAACTAGGGCAAAAGCTCTTCAAGTTGTTATGAAGTTTACTAATATCATCATCAAAAATAAAGTACCAGTGAATTGTGAATTGTAAACTGATAATTAAAATTCAATTTCGATTCAATGTTTCCGGGTAATAGACTTAAAAATAAAAATGCTCCATCCGGTAAACTACCGCATTCCAAACGATAATAGCCATCAACGCACAAATCCGGCATCAGATACTGTTTTAATACAGCTTAAATGTTATCGTCATAAAAACGAAACCGTGATCACTCTAGTAAGACCTTCTCAAATCACGAAAAAGAAAAAAACGGAACCAAAACGCTCCCCAATCAGGTGCCAAACACTTTGGGTTCCACAAGCGCGAATCATGCGAATTCGCCACCTGTAGTGCCGTGTCTGCACTTCGTCTATCATAAATTTGTCAGAGAAAGCTGTTGGATCATGATGCTGTCGTTACTTTTTATACCTAGACATGTCGTTTTGGGCTCTCACTCTCACTCTCAGCCGATTCGTTCCAAGGCTCCAATCAACCGACGAATCTTTTCCATCAGTGATATTAACTGGCATTTTTAATGAACTGCAAGTTCAACATAAAAATCAAATCAAACACGAGAAATTATGTGTGCGATCGAAGCGGCCAAACCAACCCGACGACGACAGGCTCGATTTACTTTAACAAGATAATTGCACCATTTTTGGTCGATATCTCAATGAACGATCGCCGCATTTACCAGTCGCGACCACCTTGAATGCTTTTCCTCGGGATATCTGGTGGTTTTGTCACTGTGTCGATCGGTCCAATGATTTTTGATTAGGCTAGTATATATTTTTAACACGTATCACAACTCAATTTGTTTTTTTATGGCCAAAAGTTTAATTAACGGAGTTTGGATTTGAGAAGACCTGTGCAAATGAGCGCTCTCGTTATAAGTTTTTGCAAGAAAAGTTACATCATAATGCTATTTCCATGTCGGAAGAAAAGTTGGAAAAGTTTCGATTTAATTGAGGTCACCACCAACTGCAAACTTGTCACAGTTGAGTCGCACATTCACCCGGCAATGAAAAACAAATATGGGAAAATAATGGCAGGGGAGGAAGCAAAGCGAAACAACTTCGGCTAAGGTTTCTTTCGAAAATCTAATGTTATAACTCCAGCAAGAAGTGACTGCATTGAATAAAAGTTTTCCAATATGTTACTTCTATTTTTTTACATTCTGTTTTTATTATTGTGAGCTTAATAGCAACAGGTATTGCTAGAGGAAAGGAATATCAAACTATTTTCTTTAAATTTTATAAGTATATTTATTTCCCAACTGGAAAAAAGCCTGCTTCAGTAATAAAAATTGTCAAACATGTCTGCTGAACCGGAACATAAACAAAGCGTAATGCTCGCGAGCATCAAAACACAGATTTTTTTTCTGTTCGGGTGCGCCACTGCGACCATTATTCAGATCTATTGTGGCATTACCCGTATCCTTAGTGTATAGTGCATGTCGCATTACTCCATTTCCATTAATAGGTAATGGAGCAGCGATTCCTCAGAGATTGATAAAAATCGATTGTGATGAAAAGGTCCCACTATTTACATCCTTCATATAAACTTATATAACAGCAAAGGCGCGCCCCTCAGCAAACATAATCGATTTAATTTCTGAGGAACCCAATCGGTACTACTTATATTTGACCATGCAACGGAGCTCTAGATCTATCCTTGTTTTGCTTTTCGTTTAGTCCTAGAAAAATACTAGAAAAAAAGGGCTTTGTGCTTGCAGCAAAACCGTATCAAGCTAAAAAATTTGTTTAGTGATCAGCATTCACGTGAGTCCTTGAGTTAGCAGTACTTAACAGTCTTTGTTGAGTTAATACGCATGATTGTTATCCTGGTTTCATGTGTTGTCTCGGGACTGATGAACACCGAGTCTTTAACCGTCTGCTAGGTAAAATAGATTCAATTTTAGAAACTGTTGTCAGTAACAAGGACTTTGTACCGCGAATCCTTGAATTACAAGAACATATTACCCTATCCCGACAAACAAGATGAGACTAGGGTTCAAATTGGTAGATTTTACCCCGTAACGCACCAAGAAAAGGTGATCTCCCCGCTTTACGGGTAAAGTACTGATTTACTCGCAATTATCTACTCACGAGTAAACGAAGCTATAGTGATTCGTAAGCGAGTTTAGAGCTGTCCAGAATCCAATCGCACTCTTCGGAAGAAAAGGTATTTCCCCTTCTAAAACTCTGGTTTTAAAGGTTTTGACTACAATTACTGTCGATTTGATGAATATACAATAGATTTGTCTATTAAAACCATAATAAATCACACCTAGCTAGGTTACTCGCGAGTAAATGTTCGCGAATTTTTTGCTATTTCCTTTGGTATGTTCCCCCAAGCAGGCGGGTGCGAACTTACTCACCAAGCGTGTTTGCGTGTTGCGAGTCTGTCATGTTTGTTTTTAGTTGGTTTACTCTCGTAAGGTGCTTCATGTTGCGAATATCACTACCACTGGCCTTTCAGCTTCTCAGCAAAATGTTTTTGAGCACTTCCACAAACATTACTTGAGAGCTTTCCTTGGGGACGACTTTGTAGCACATCTTTGACCCAATAAACCAATTTTCAAAATTTCAACGGTTCATGAAAAAAGATACATCACTCAATGTTTCCACGAAGCTTTTGACACCGGTACACACTAAGAAATGTAGTGTATACCAGCGATTGTTGGTGAAATTTAAAAAAAAAATACATACAAATGGATTCAGGTGAAAGTATATGAATTCAATCTGTATTATGTGTTGCGATCTGTGGAACATTATTGGACTACAATATTCACACGACCACTTGACATGTTCAGATATATAAGGCCTAAATCAGGACTGCTCAAGGTAGGGCTCGTGTGTTCATTTTGTGTCGCTTGCAAAAAAAATGTAAACTTGGCTTGTAGTAGACATGTTTGATTTACTCAGAAACTTGACATTAGAGCATGAAAGCATGAGCATTAGGCCGATTCAAAATTGAAGAATGTAAAAATAAACAATATCTCATACCTTTCTTATCATAAAAATAGTCCCTCTTTAATGAATGTTCGAATCCTCTGAGCAGAATCTCAAATAGAGAAACTTAAAAGTAGATGGAGTACCGTGTACCTTTTAATTCCGCTCCTAAATGCTTATCTTTGACAGATACGCGTATTTCGACAACCACTTGCAGTCTTCTTCAGTGTTAGTTACTCGTATCCACAGTGGATACGAGTAACTGACACTGAAGAAGACTGCAAGTGGTAGTCGAAATACGCGTATCTGTCAAAGATAAGCATTTAGGAGCGGAATTAAAAGGTACACGGTACTCCATCTACTTTTAAGTTTTCTCTATATAAAAATAGTGTTTTGTAAAATTTTCAGCTTTCTATGTGGTGATTCGAAGGTGGTCCAAATACGATGGAAATTACTATGGAGATATTAAAAAAAAATGATCCAAACACATTAGTACTTAAATGTAGCTATTACGTCTCCAGTTGAAAGCCGGGATCACCGATACGCGAAAACTGATTTTTCACTAAATCTCTACGTCGAACCTAATGTTGGGCATAGCGCGCTGGACAGCGGATCTGCCGTGCAACACAGCGCACCTTGCCCGACGTAGCTACGATGCATGGATTTGGAGAAAACCCGTTGTTCGCATGTCGAAGATTCTGGTTTTCAACTGTGTGAATAATACAAATTCATCATCCCAAAATGTAAACTTATTCTTGAAATCATAATAAACTTATTTGCTGAAAAGAGTAATTCAACCCAACGGATAGGAGAAGATACAGTCGCCTCTCCACATCTCGATATTGAAGGGACCATCGAGATAGGGAGAGATCGAGACAAAGAACAAATTTTTGATGAATACTAGATTGAAAAACACTCCGTTGCCAAGAAAGTAATACTCAAACATACGTCATTTTGCGCTCCTAATTTGTTTTGAATAAGTAGATGAAAAAACCGAATTTAGTACTATACCATTTAATTCCACTAGAGTTTGTATCCTTTGACAGATACGCGTATTTCGACCTCAACTGTAAGGCCGTCTTCAGTGTCGTGTACTAGTCGAGTCTAGTACACGACACTGAAGACGGCCTTACAGTTGAGGTCGAAATACGCGTATCTGTCAAAGGATACAAACTCTAGTGGAATTAAATGGTATAGTACTAAATTCGGTTTTTTCATCTACTTATAGGTATTCTACTAAACAGCTCGAAGATTTATTATCATTGTTTTGAATCCCGAAACTTTGGTCTAGTAACCTTAGATATTGGTCATATCGACATACGGAGAGAAAATTGAGAATGAAAAATCAACAGAGACGCATCGAGATATGGAGATATCGAGATAAGGAGGATATCGAGATATGGAGAGTGAAAATGTATGCAGATTGAAGGGACTTATGAAATCATCGACATACGGAGAGATATCGAGATGTAGAACATCGAGATGTGGAGAGTCGAATGTATATTCATGAGTTTGTTCACTATTA
Source organism: Aedes aegypti (assembly GCF_002204515.2). Lineage (NCBI taxonomy): Eukaryota > Metazoa > Arthropoda > Insecta > Diptera > Culicidae > Aedes > Aedes aegypti. The sequence continues at coordinate 133,466,084 of NC_035108.1, forward strand.
TTTAGCTTCATATGGAATTATGACCCATCACACATCTTCAAAAATACCAAACAAAACTAGCTCAAAAAGGATTTATTTCTTCAGCAACATCCTTCATTAAGGTTCCAATAATGAGTTTTCACTATGGGATGACAAGTTTGTGCTTGAACTACAGTGCCTACGTATTTGGAACATTTTAGAAAATTTCTCCATAGTAATTTCCTTATAAATCTACATTGTCTTTGGGCCACCTTTAAATCACTAACAAATTGACCACAGACCGTTATTATGAAAAAAAAAAATGTCCATCAAATCTGAGCACAGGGCTCGATTCCTGGGGTCATTTTGCATCTCTGGACCAATTTAAAAAAATCCCTAGGAGGAATCTCGAGAATTCTTGATTTGAAATTTTTACTTCAAAATTCAATATAATCAATATATAAATTAGGTAATAACACTAAAAAAACTTCAAAACGCTCAAAAGGTTGACCAAACAGTTTTCAACTAGTATGTAACTGTAATCGTTGTTAAAATTAGAAATACTAACTACTGACTATACTTGCCAGAGTGGCTTAAGTATGTTTTCTCCATATCTCAAATCAGCTTAATGGGATGTAATCTCAGAAACAAATTTCAGGTTTTGCGTCGTCCGATAGATTTGGCTCACGGTTTCGCGCATGTTTTCGTCGCCGGAGATTTATTTTTCCTGTTTTGGAGCGTCTTGCTGGGTAGTGCTTCGTGAAGCCCAAGCAGGACAGTTTTTACATTCAGAAATGGAATAGTGAAAAGTGAAAAATGAAAAAGTGATTTGTTTCAATTGTGTCCTCAGTACTGTTGGTTTTTGGCTGCCCCAAGTTCACCGAACCATCCGGAAGTGACAGGCAGCACATAAATTTAGAGAATCAATCCGGTGAGTTTGTTCCAGTATGATACTTTTTCTTTTGTGAGCCTTCCGGATCGTTTTTGTCCGCGTCGTGGAACTTCTGATCGTTTCTTGAACGGAAAATGTTATTTTCGGAGTTTGATAATTATGTTCAGATTGCGCATTCTGTCCGGGCGGGTGTTACGCAACTAACAATCGGTTGTGGATGCTTTTTAACCGTTCGATGACCCTGGAGGGATCGATTCTGCTTTTCGTATAATTTTGAGCAGAAAAACCGACTGTGTTATCCTAGGGTGTTTAGTTCGAACGCGCTTCCTTTCGTTTTTCGATTATTTAAAAACACAGTACCACCCAGTACAGTTTTTCAATGGGCACAGTACAGTTTTTCAATAGGCGCGATTTTTTTACGCGTATCGTTATTTTATACAATCCGATGACCCTGGAGGGATCGGTTTTGCTTTTTACTGGTTATTGAGCAAAAATATTACTGCACAATCGACAAGCGTTTCGCGAAATACTATTTATACTATAAATAAGCTTTTGTTTTCTCTTTTGATTGCCGGCATTTAAAAGATTGATTTGAAAACGCTTAAACAACAAATATTTATGGTCTATCGCCAGCTTTCTAGGCGAATCCTGACAATATACCTTCCCCAACCTCCAACTCCGTAGCACTTATGAGGGTGTCGCTGAGTCGGTGGCCTCTCATTAAGTAAGTGCTACATCAACATTTCCTTCCCCTATCCCAAGTTACGGTAAAGATGGGCGTGGCCAGGAATAGCGATATTCATGCTTTTAGTATTCTTGTTTATGATTTGAACAAGGTATACTCCCCTGCCTTGTTCTTGAAAGTAGTCAGGATGAGATTATTAAAAAGAAACATGAATGTTGCTAGTATCCAATCTACGAAGTATACCGTAACTACGCTAACGCTAACGCTAACGCTAATCTCAGAAACAAATTTCAATAAACAATTGATGTTACGTTCGATAAACGTGAAATATACATTGTTGAATATTATCAATTTGCAGCCTATTTTTCGTTTTTCACACTAAGTGACCAGCCCACCAAAGTCTACCGTATTTATTTTGCTTAATAAAATTTGCTTCTTTTTACATCTGTAGTAGTATCTCTTGATTTTTATGTCTAGTTTTCCACCGAGTATTGCCCTCAGCACTTGACGTAAAAAATAACTTGTTAAACATTCTCAGCCACAACAGAATTTTAACTACACGGGAACCATGATTGTCATATGTCACAAGTGTTCGAACATTAACAACCCAAGTAACACAACATGTCTCATAGAAATCACAGAGACTCCAATATGACTACTGAGAATGTTCTGTTTCATAGCGATAAAACTGTTATTTATACTTATATTTGACTGGAAAAGCGCAGAAGGTGGAGCTTGTGCAACATATTTTTATTGTCAAAATTATGTATCATATGAGTTTGGGTATACATAAATATGTATTCTACCTTTTTCAACAAACCATAAACGCAACAAAATGTTGATAACATTTGGTATTGTAAATGTATTGGGATGAAAAATGCAGACGTAACAACATTGACAATTTTAATTACAGGCTTACGGCTGAAGAAAACTGTTATTTAACAGTAAATTCATGTGCGAATCAAAAGTTATGGTGAAACATGCACGTTTGCTTTGAAAAAACCAGCTCGCCTTTATAAATCGTTTGTTATACATTGTTTACCATCAGACCAAGTGAATATTTGAAATTAGAGATCATCGCCTTTTAAAAATTAATTCATCAATTTTCTAATGAAAACACATCAATTTTATTAAACTATTTTTACTATCATCAAAACTTGGAAGCAAAAACCATATAATTTTAGTAAATATTCAAAGTAAAATTATTGAAATAAAGATGGTCCCATTGATACACTGCATGACGAGTGTATTGAGAAGAGATAAAACTTTCGTTGCATTTGTCATTTAAAAAAAAAATCGTATAACAAGTGACTATATAGTGTATTCCAAGTATTTATGTTTTTCCTACATTCTATTAAAAAATCGAGTAAACCTTGCACGAACACAACTGTGGGTGAATTAAGTAATCCCGTGGAATCTTTTTCGTACTAAACAGTGGCATACAATCACCACACTATATGCATTTATCTAAATTTGTTGATCGGTATTTAAAGCATGTTTTCAATATAATTATTTTCTTGAAAAATTCGCTTAAGAGTATTTAGTGAACACCATATGGCGAACTTCTTGGCCGGGAGTGTATCATCCATGCTATCAAAAGAATTAAATATCACTTTTGTTGCATTTGTTTGATAGACTAATAATATAGCTTAAATTTGACTGAAAATAAACATGTTTTGTTTGTACAGAACATGATTGAAAATAATATGTATTATAACATATATGTGATAGCAATTGTTTTTCGGACAAGTCAAAAACAACCGAAATAAGACATATGACCAAACATATGTTTTGGTAAACATGAGAAGACAGCTATAGAACATAATATGGTTGAAACATAGTAAACATAAATAGAATATTTCCCAAAAAATGGCAGATTTGTATTGCAAAACAAACTACAAGTCTCAGTAAAACATCTTCACTCAAGTTCAATTTTGAAAGGTTTAACAAAACAAAACGACGACTTACGTGAGACATTACATGCATCGTTAGTGCGGAAAGTCAGCAATATTGGAATGCTTAAAATTCATCAACTCTGGCTGTCCTATCAAACTTCAAACAGCTGTATCTCAATGAAATCAAAACCGATTTAAGCTCAATAGGTTTCATTTGAAAGCGATTGATTTGATTTGACTATAATTATATAATTTTTAACACATTGAGCTGCTAGTTGTAGCAAAAAATGTTCATCGCAATCTTTCTCCAAAATTTTGACAAGTTTTTAAAGCTTAGTCCGTTTTATGTGAAGTGTTTCGGTAAAATGATTCGCTCACTTTGATGCAGCAAATCATCTACACTTTCTGAGGTGCAACAGTTCTCCTTGCCCATCTTTACCCCTTGAGGTGAAAATTCCATTTTATTTTTTTCATTATAATCTATCTATTCATCATTCAAGTCAGTATAATGTGTCAAAACCCATGTAAAACTTTACTGAATTTACTACAAAGAACTCATTATTTCCTGAATTTTGCTCGTTTTTAGAAAAAATGGATTTGATTGATAAGCATTCTAAGTAGGGGTACATTCATTGCTTTATCAAGAAGCAGCCGATGAAATTATCAGACATACGCAAATTTCAGCATCACAAAATTTAAAATGCCACCAAAAATATATGTACACGTTGTTTTAAATACTACTAAAAATATATTTTCTAAAAATTAATTGATGAAAATAAGCAACCATTCGATTTTTTTATGAAAAGTTCGATATAAGCATTAACATACTGAAAACAAGCATTAAAAATAAAAATTAGCATAAAAAATACTGTTCCAAAAATGATGTTCTTACTTATTTTATAATTAAACTAAAAAAATTCAAATGAAAAATTGAAACTAAGCACATGAAAATGTGAAACATGCCAACGGGATAGTAAAATAAACACGAAAATATCATAAATTTCGATAAAAATTACATTAATTTATTGCTATTTATAAGATGATGAATATGGTTTCCGAATTTTCTTTGGGGATTATTTTCAGCTTTGCTTGAAAAATATGTTATTCTGTAATGCTAATTTTCGATTTAGTATTTGCTCTTTGTCGTGATTTTTTCAACAAAAACATATTTTTGAATAGTTTTTGTGAATTCATAGTAAATAACTGCTTGTTTTAAATTAGTTATTGATTGCTCTTGGATAGATTAGTGATGATTATCCTTATCCCAGGGCTTGATATTATTTTCCGCAAAAAAAATACCTGTTACAAAATAGTGTTTCTGTGAGATTTGTTTATGAGCTTGAGTTTGATTGCACGCTCGCGGTTGCTACTCCAGTATCGCCAGATCAGCTGCACTTACACAAGTAACCAACCAGATGACTGCTTGGGATTAAGTGCTGATGATCTTCTATTTTTTTTTTCAACAATGGCGCCTGCCACGTCAGAGAGTTGTGTTTGATCCTTCGACCTTGAGGCTTGCTCCTGCAGGGGTCGGCGATGAGGGCAGGATCAAACATGTGAAAAAGTGGCGTGATCCTTTAGGGCGAGAGACGTAAATATGATTTTTCAACAAACAATGAAAGGTTCGTCACTGTGAGTGTTGACATAAACTCTGATTCATAAATTATTTATGTCCAATTTTTTTTCAAACCCCCCTTTTTTCTTTTAACCTTTATTTTTGTAATTAAAAAAAACTTTGAATGGTTCAACACTACGAGTGTAGACTTGCGAAAGGTTCACTTTATTCAACAAACTTTGAAAGGTTCGTCACGTCAAGTGTCGGCATAATTTTTCTCTACATAGATATTGTTCATATCAAATGAAAATATCATATTTGCTTATATATGTTTATATCTCACCAATAATTATTTATCCAACGATCCTCCCCATTAACAAACATCCCTCCCAGTAACCTTTGTGGAGATGCAGAGGCAAACACGGGCTCCAGATAGAGACGGTCAAAACCATTTCCCCAGCACGCCTTTTCTTACGCCTGATATATAGTTAGTCTTTTAGCAAAACAGCAAGCCTATCTTCCATAAATTTACCTTCCCGCATAAACTGGCGTAGATGCAGGGGTATATCCAGTCTACTATGGGAGCCAGTTCAATGCGTCATCATCACCCCCCCCCCCCCTTCCCCTCATTGGTCTGCATTCTGACGTGGCAGGCGCCATTGTAAGCTTAGCTTAGCTTAGAGTGACTACACATATCAATGGTTACTATTCCGTGATTGACCGAAGTCAGTGAAAATGCACAAAGAATTAACTAGAAGCTCGGCTGGGATTGGCCATAATCTTTTCAGTGTACATAATTCAGTGCCTCTATTTATACAGGGTCAATAAAGGCGCCGGCCACGTCCTTGCAGTCAGGTGGGATTGGGGGAAGGAATGTTAGTGTGTAATCTTTGCTATTTGGAGAACATGTTTGCCTCTGCATCTCCACAAAGTTAATCTTTGTTAATGGGGAGGATCGTTGGGTCACATGATTCACTTTGATAAGCGATTAGACCATGATAAATAATTATTTGTGAGATATAAACATGCTTATATGTAAATATGATATTTTCGTTCGATATGAACAATTTCTATGTAGAAGAAAATTATGCCGACATTTGACGTGACGATCAATTCAAAGTTTGTTGAATTAGTACCTAAATGTAACTTTCCTAACACTTTTATTCTTATGCCGACACTTACAGTGACGAACTATCCAAAGTTTGTTGAGTAGAGTGAACCTTTCGCAAGTCTACACTTGTAGTGTCAAACCATTCAAAGTTTTTTTTAAATACAAAAATAAAGGTAAAATTTTAGGTTAATTTTTGAATAATAATTAATGAATCAGAGTTTATGTCGACACTCACAGTGACGAACCATTCAAAGTTTGTTGAAAAACTATATTTACGATTAAATGTGCCGTCATACATATTTTATAGATTAGAAATAGTTGCATGAAACGAGCTCACCAATTGATCCGTCATCCTTAACTGAGCAGCAACAATCCACTTTTAGCTCCACTCGTTTGCTCGGCAATATAAAAGCACTCAGAGAATATAGGCGCGCGACCCGAGATCTTCCCTTCATCGCTCGCCCCCGCAGGAGCAAGCGTCAAGGTCGAAAGATCAAACACTACTTATTATAGGATACCATGAGAATAAGCTTAACAAACTAGGTACGAGCTGCTACTCAACATACTAAACTAACGCATTTAACTAATTAAATGAACGATTTTCCAAACAACGCGTTTCAACACAGACGTAAACATCAGTTTTACGTACAACAAAGTAACAAGTTTTAAATCAATGGTTCTTTTTAGAGTCGGTGAAAGAAAGGGAATGGAAAAATCTGACGGCTATCTTGCGTGTTGTCGCCATCTTAGTTTTAAGCAGCAAAATGAACTTTTGATCTTGTAAACACTCATCATGCTGAGTTTTGAGGCTTCCCTCGAAAAACATCTATGATCTTCCTTACGCTCATAATAATGATAACAATTATTGCCGATCGAAAACGTGAGCCAAAGATGTGCAATTCTTATTTTATTTCAATAAAAAAAAAGTTGTTGGTGTATGGTTTTGGAAATTGGCAAAATATCACATACGAAATACCTGCGCAACTCCTATGCAAATTCATGCTTCATTGCTTACCAAGACGAATGCTCCGCTAATGGAAACACTTCTCACAGATTATACAAATCGCTTCCAATTTGTAACCCAATCGCATCCCACCGACAGAAACGCTACACGTACTCCGAAACCACGGAGTCAATTGTCTTCGGAGACGACTATTTCAAACTCATAATTACCTCGTTAAAATGCAAACAGAGCTTCTACTGGAAGCTTTGTTATCGACGCTTTTCGAGCTCGTTCTTAGAGGAATCTTGGGTCATGCTGCAGTGTACTTAGTATGCAAAGTTCTCATCGACCCTTCCCATATAAGCAAACGAAGTCTCCCCTGCTGCTTACACTCGAAACTCGAATAGGCGAAGTGGTTCGCCCAGTTCAAAGCACAGTGGCCGCACAGCGTACAAAAGTTGGCCGAGAGTACAATTCGTTAAAAGCTCCTAATACATTGACAAAATACGGTTTGTTAGAATCGGTTTGAATCATAATTCGTTTTTTTTTTAATAATAAACATATAAATTTATTCAAATGCTTAGTTGTACACCAATAGATATCACAGCATAGTCTAGGACAGCGGTTTTCACATCGTGCTCCGCGGAGCACTTGGTGAGCGGGTAGCTGACAGAACGAAGAATCATCTGAATGTTTTCATTGGTGTGTTTTGATAGTAAAATACTGTGTATTTGGCGTTTGAAATTTGGTTGCCAAAAATAGTCGCAAGGTGCCGAAGCCGTAAGTCTCCCAACCACGAATATTTTTATTAAAACTTTAAAAATATTCCGTCGGGGAACATTTTCTCACACATTTTTTGTGGGACAGTTTTAGCTAAAAATTTGAGGTTTCTTAAATTGGATAGAAAACAACTCTTAAAGTTGAAGAAATCCAATTTTCTCTGACAGAATACTACGATACTTTTAGGATGTGAAATTTTTGTCGGGATACTTATCTTCGTCGAAAGCAATCTGATATTTTATACCGTGATACAAAATTAAGAATATTTCAAGAGGTTCTTCAAAATTTTTGAACTCGGTCAGTTGTTCGAGAGCATTTCTGCAATTTTTAAGCCATGAAGTTTGAAATATTCGACGATAAACCAAATATATTTTCATTTAGATGCCTAATTTTCACAGTTTAAGTCTGAAATGAAAGTACTTGCTCAATCAAATAAAACAAATCATTTTAGAAATAAAATAAAATCAAAATGAAGGTATATGTAAATCGAGCACAATTCTGTAATACTGAACATCCGCTTGTGTTGAAAACTTGATCGATTAGTCACCAACAGCAAGTGACGACTGAATCAAGTTTTTAGCTTAAACAAAAGTTCTCCTAATCGTGTCCTTATTCTTGTTGTTGTTTTGGATTCGATTCATCTTTCCCCTTATAAAATATTGGCATGCATAAATATTACTTCACAGCAATTTAAAGTCGATTTAAGCGTGTAAAAAGTCCAAATATCAAACGGACTGGTGATGACGAAAAGGTGCTCCGCGCAACAATTTTATTTCAAAAAGTGCTCCGCGAGCCAAAAAGGCTGAAAACCCCTGGTCTAGGAAAATGCTGAGGTAAAAAAAAATAATTATATTGAGTTAAAATTCATTCAGGTATCTTTTTTTCCTTTTCTACTTTATTGACAGGAAATATTTATCAATCTGTAGATGAATGAATCAGTTTGATACAAAGGAAAACCAGAAAATATATCCCTGAAAGGATTTGCAAACTTCATTGTCATTATACTTTTGACCAGCTTCGAGCCACCGTGCAACGTTTTCGTACGGCGAATCATCAAAAATAACATAATTAAAATGAGATTTGCCTGTTCGAGTCATTCAACAAACCGCATGATAAACACTCGTATGAAACGAGACCGATTCTAACGAACGGCTCGAATGAATTTTTCCGCGAATGTTGGCATGAAACACAGTTTTCTCAGCTCGGTTGGTGGCGTCATCTTCAGCGCAATAGGTGATTCTGCATGTGAATCAGTCTCCTCCGGCTAGCAACCAGGCAATTGCCAATGCGATGGGAGCGGGATGAATTAGATTTTCAGCAGAGAAAAAAAATCTGCAAGGAAAAATATGAGGCAGAAAGTGGAACGAATTGGATTAATTAAATCAAAGCTTTGCCTAATGGCAGGCCCCCGGACGTATCTATCGCGGTTAGCGTGGCATTAGCGGATGGCAAAGCAATAGCTTAAAAGGGTTTGCGTTTTTTGATTGTTGAAAGCAGTCATACCCGAAATGTACTGACAGGTGAGCGTTTGTTTGCTATGCATGTGAATATTCAGTCAGTATATTTCCACTGCTTATCTTTAGTTGAAGAAATTGACAAAGAACTACGCGGCATGGTTATAACATTGTTTACCGACACTCCCAAAGTGGGTTAATAAAAAATGCATTTTCTTTGATTTCTATCAAGTCTCTGTTTTAATGGAAGGTCTCTAGAGCCTCTATTTTAATCAAAATCAAAATCAAAATTCCTCACTCTGTTTGCTTTGAATTCTGGTGAAAAGTTCTAAAGGCTCCAGAGAAACACTCAGACTCAATTACGCGACTAGTTCACATATTCCCCAAGAATTCCTCAAGGAATAGCTGTGGTGCTTTCTCTAAAGATTTCATCTAGAATAATTTGAAGAACTACTCCAGAGATCTCTCCATAAATTTCTATCAAGATTCCTCCATTAATTCTCCCAGAAAATTTTCCAGCAATTTTTCAAATGTCAAGTGATGCTTCAGAAAGGAGTATCTTTAGAATTTGGTCCAGACAATCCTTGAGTGCTCCAACATGTTACCTCTAGTAACTTCTACAAGCATGATGCTGAAAATTTTCTTGGCAGTTTCTCTGATAACTCCCATGCAAGGTTTCACGCTAGCTTATACTACAGAAATTATCACAGTAGTTGCTTCAATCATTTATACACAAATCTCTTCAGGGATTCCGTTCGATGTTTTTAAGTATATATAGTCGGCGTTAAGTCAGAGTGGACCAAGTGACATTTTTCATATTTTGGGAAGGACGGGCTTAAAATCTAACGCTTTGTGTTACTTTCAAACAATATAATATAGTGTTAATCATGAACAATCATAATCCAAACCTCTGTTAGAACCATTTTGACACTTGGTCCACTCTGACTGAACAATCCCTAGGAAAATAACAACCATATAATACTTGCATGATCAAACTGGATACATATCTCTAAAATACACAGATTATCAAGATCATTTGACATCAATATAGTAAATTCTTCAATAATCCATATCATCAATCTCAAAATCAGTGGCATTACGATAGCTTGAAAATAAAGGTTTTGCAGGGTCAAAACATTGAGGACCAGAAATATTCAAATATGCGTTCATTCAGAGTGGACCAAGGGAAAATCTTGAGTATCGACCAAAATATAATGGTCCAATAAGCGGGTTGTAGGACATTCCATACATACACCATAAAACGACCATAAACTTCTATCGGACTCTGAAATCGACTCAAAAAATACAATAATCAGTTAGTTCATTGCTTTTTGATACCTGGTCCGCTCTGTCTGCATAGAAATTGTAGCAATTTCTGACCACCCATCCAAATATGATAAATGGTCAAAAATTAAAATCAAATGCATCAAATTAAACAATATTTATGAACTTCTTTTGATGGATGGGTAAAAGAATCATTCGGTGCAGAAAAATCTGAAAAATTCCATAAAAGGTGTTATATTTCCTCGCATTTCTCAGCGCGCTGATCATTTTCGCTGTTATGGTTATAAGCACTTGGTCCACTCTGACTGCATACTTTTATCGATTTTTTTTTTGATCATCCAAAGTAGTTTTGCTACATATCTCTCGTAGTTTACAGCACACATCAAATCTGATCAAAGTGAAATGAAGGTAAGCATCGCGGTCTTCGGCAATATTCTTCATCGTAAAAATATCTAACGATGTCTGTGTTCAGAATTTGTATAGAGGTAAATGGGCGACCTCTGGTCCCCCTCGACTAATTGAAATTTTGCACAGTTGTTATGGGGCCTACATGCAATCCAAAATGTAAATTGGAGCTTGAATCTAAATTTTGTCCCACACTAGAAGATACTCTGTGCTCTGGTAAGTCGAGAACATTTCCATTCAGCTATGCGCGTTTACCGCTACGGCTATATAGGTCTCCTCAAAATAATATTCAGATTTCATTTCCATTACGCCCAAAAAATATAATATAAGGAATCGTCATCATTCGGCAAGACATAATTGATGTTTTTAGTAATCTATAAGTAAAGCGACATTTTATCGTTGACGAATTCTAACTCCTGACCGCATTCGCTATTTCGGTATCAGTACAAACTAGGCTCCAGGAGTTTCTTCAGAAAAAAAGACCTCCAGAGATTCCTTCACAAATTCCTCTTGAAATAATTCCAAATACTATTCCACATGTTTTTCCAGGAGTTTTTTTCAAAAGTCCCTCCATGGATTTTATCAGGGCTCCAGAAATACCTTCAGCCATTTTCCGAGATTCTTCAAGAAATTTCTCCAAGGATTCCTCCAGGATCTGTATCAGTTATTCTGCCACTAATACTTTGAAATTTCTCCGGAGATTTTTCCAGGGAAGTTCCAAGCGATTTCTTTCAGTATTCCTTCAGATATTCCTCTTGAAAATCTTTCAAAGACTTTCCAAGGATTCCTCCAGGAAAATATCTACTAGTATTCTTGCAGGGATATTTTTAAGGTTATTTTTCCAGAAGTAACACAAGAACAATCTAAAAATTTCTGAAAAAAAAATCCTCCAATAAAATCTCTACATAAATTCTTTTTGGAAAATATCTTCATGGATTCCTCTTGAGATTTATCCTGGGATTTCTCCATAACAGTGTTGTGAAAAACTCACGTTTGAGGTTTTTCGTGTATGAATTGACAACCACGCAACTCAGGAGCCAAAACATCATGTATGAGTAGACTCATATGTTTGATTCATTAGTTCGTTTTTTCCACAGTTTTCACGCACAAAGCCCAGATTGTTCGTTAATCTAGTAGAATTATAATAATACTTTCCGACGTAAAAACAATATTCAGTTTACACAAGTTATTGACGGGTTTTATGACTGGATCATTTTTGATGGTTTGAGTGTGATTGAGTGATTTTACTAGAAAATCTGAAGCGTGAGATTTGCGAAACAGATCTCTAATGAGTTTGCTCTCGCGGAAGAGCTCATTGGTTAAGATTTAAGTGTGAGTCTATCAACACTGCTCCAGAAATTTCCCATGTATTCCTCCACGGATTATTCCAAAGATTTCACCAGAAAAATCTCTGCAGTTTTTTTTTGTTCATCGATTTCTCTATGGATTCCACCAAAAATATTTCTACAGTAAATCTTCCAGGGATATCTTCAAGGATTCTACACGGATTCCTCCAGAGATTACCCTTCAGAGTTACCCTTCAGAGATTCTTACAAGAAATTCTCAAGAGACTCCTCCAAGAATTTCTCTAGGAAACTCCGTATATGGATTCCTGCAGAGGGTTCTCCAGCTTTTTCTTCAACAACGTCACCAAGGATCGCTCTAGAAAATCTCTAGAAAATGGTTTTATCTAGAAATTGTTCCAGGGATGAGCTGGTAGAGCATCAATTGTATAGTTTAATGAAATATGCTCTTCATCTACGCAGTCTCTATTATAAAAGAGTCATTCATAAAAAAGACTGCGTAGCAAAAAGCGTATTTCATGTTCCAGGGATTTTTACAGAATTTTTTCGAGAAATTTTCTAGGGAATCTTCCCATGGGCTTCTGCATGAATTTTTCCAGGGATTCTTCCAGAAATTTAACCAGGGATTTCTCTAGGAATTACTCCGGATTTGTTCCTAGGGGTTCCTTCAGGGATTGCTCGAGGAATCCAAGAACTTATCCAGGGATTTATAAAAAAAAACTTCTTCAGGAAAAGAGTTCCAAAAAGAATCTCTAGACAGATTCGCGGAGGAAACCTTGGAAGAATTCTCATTCTTCTTGATGAAATCCCTAAAAGAATTTCAGGAGGATTCTTTTGGAGGCCCAGCACGAAAAATCCTTAGAATAATTCATGTAGCGATTTTTCTGGAGCTACCCTGGGATAATTCCTGAGGGATACCCTTGAGGAATCCCTGTAACAATTCATGAAGTTATTTCTTGTAGAATCCCTAGATAAATTTCTAGTGGAATCTTCGGAAGAACTCCTGGAGCAAGCTCTGAAAGGAATCTCAAGAATAGTTCTTAGAGGAATCTCGAGAGGACTACCTGAGGAATTTCTGGAGAAAACAGTAGAAATACATGAAGTTATCCTTGAAGAAATCGTGGACCTGGAACCTGGAAAAAGCCTTGAAGATATCTTAGAAATTTTCCTAGAGGAGTCCTTAGAGGAGCCTCTGGGAGAATTTTTGAAGGAATATCAAAAGAAATCACTGGAAGAACTTTTGAGTAATCTATGGAGGAGTCCTAGAAGTAATATCTGCAATAATACCGGGTAAAATTCCTTGGGAAATCCTTGGTTAAACCCCAGTAAACGAGGAATCACTGGAGACATTCCGGTAGAAACTCCTGGCGAAATTGTAGGAATATACCTGAAAAAAAAATCCTGCAAATAATTCCCGGAGGAAGTCCTGGAGGAACTCCTGAACGGATTGCTGCAGGTATTTCTAGAGGATCATACCTTATTACCCCGCATGCCACCACCTCGCATACCACTATACTACGAATGACCCATAACTCCGAATTCCAATATCTTGAGGCAATGTTATTCAAGAAAATAAGAATCGCACAAGATGCCGAATTAAAAGTCAACACAAGTTGTTATACATAACCAATACTATTCATAAACGACAATCTGTGTTGACAGCAAAAAATGTCGCAAATAGTGCAACATGGAATCGCGTAACGTTATTCATATGAAATCGTAATGACTTAGCAAAAATTGCCACCCAAACTTGGTATCTGCTGACGATGGGCCTTAAAGAAAAACAAAGCAAGTGTCGCTGTACATGAAACATGTATTATTATTGGCAAATCATCAGGTGAATGTTATGTAACCCTTAGTGATACAATGGTAAGGTATCCGATTACGAATCCAGAGGTCTCGCGTTCGAGGCTTGCTGTAAACTTTTTTTTTTATTTTAATCCAAATTTTGTGGCATCGTATTCACATAGAATGATGTACAGTTAACTCTCCCTTACTCGATATTCCGTATCTCGATATCGAGTTAGAGAACCATAGTAAAAGTTGGTTTTCATGGCTAACTCGATAGTCCCTTGGATCGCAGTTGCATTGGTTTTGTGTTCTGTAACTCGATACCTCTCTAACTCGATGGTCCCTTCAATATCGAGTAAGGGAGAGATGACTGTATAACAAAAGTTATACTAACCAAAATGTTGACTGGGTATATTCGGGTTAGTGGCATTTGAGGTGATGTCATTCGGGGTAATGGGATAGAATCTTTCTGGAGTCCTAACGGAACCAGTCTAAAAAATCTTATGACTAACAAAAGTTTTTTTTCTGGAGGTATGGCAAAACAACTAGTGGATAAAATTTATAATAAAATCTCCCGGATCCGAACTCCACCGGTTGAGGATCTTTTGGATTGGAAATGGTTATGACTTACCAGAGCATAGCATATCTTCGTACCTGCCACACGATGTACACATGCAAAAGTTGTGTGGCCGAGGGCGACAGGGCTCGCCTATGTAAGAGTGTTACGATAGACGAGGATACGTTCGAGGTGGTCGAAGAGCTGACTACCTTGGATCCTTGCTGACGGCTGACAATAACATTAGCCATGAAATACGGAGGCGCATCATCAGTGGAAGTTGGGCCTACTATGGCCTCCATGCCCTAGGAGGATTTTCAAGCATTTGCAGTCTTCGAACGTCGGGTGCTTATGACGATCTTTGGCGGTGTGCAAGTAACGGTGTTAGAAAATCAAAACTTTGTCTTAAGGTGAAGATGAATCGAAGCCAAAGCTCAAATTTTCAAGAGCACGGATTTGGAGAACCAAACATCCGTTTGAGCTGAAAACCTTATCGATTGGTCACTAGCTGGTGGTGGTTGGCTTCGATTTATCTTAACCTTAAGAACAAGCTTTTGATCTTCAAACAAATTTTCAGGCCAGCCATGTTGTATGCTGTACCAATATGGAATATGTGTTGTAATACCAGAAAGAAAGCTCTGCAGAGAATTCAAAATAAAATTTTGAAAACGATTCTGAGGCTTCCTCCCTGGTATAGTACCAATGAGTTGCATAGAATATCCAATGTTGAAACATTGGAACAAATGTCAAAAAAAAATCATTAATAATTTCAGGCAAAAATTGTTGCAATCTTCAATTGCCAAGATAAATGCGTTATATGTTTAGGTAAAGTTATGTTAAGTAAATTAAAAACGTTATTTTTTTCCTCTTATAAGCAGGTGAAATCAACTCACCTGTAAAAAATCTGAACTGCTACGGCAAATGAAATGTAATATGTTGTTAACAAAATGTTAATAAAAACTTAGATTTGTTTTACCAAATTAGGATGATAGTGTTTTCTAATAACACAGAACACCTAGATCTAAGAAATGAATGTTATGTTTGGAATGATACTAATAAAGAAATAAAAAAAAGAATGAGTATTTTTATTTATTGAAAAAAAAATTCTTAATTTTAACAATTAGCTTTTTTAAGTAATTTTTGGAAAAACTTTTTAGTCCTTCAACCAAAAGCATAATATTTTCATAACATTGTAGAACAATAGTTGAACGATGCACAGATTGCAATTTTAGCAAAAAATAAAAAAGATATATCATAAATAAGTGTCTTCTTTATAAAATGAACAGTCCTTATTTAGCAACTCCGTTATTTGCTTGGAGAATGCTTTAAGCTGAGGAAATTTATTTACAGTAAGTTTAACATTTTTTTCTAAAGTAGTTTAAATGGCTTTCGTATTTAGTACTTTTTTTATTTGTGTGTTCACTGTGCGCAACTGTTTTTAACAATTTATGTGTTTCTGTGTAGAACAATTCATGTAAATTATACTTTAATTTTATTTCAGTGTAATTCAATGTACTTACGAATTCGATTCAACTAAAAACTAAGTTTTTTATATTTTTAATGTGTTTTAATTTAATCAACTAAGGAATCCAACAACGTTTTGATCTTATCGATTGACAGCTATTCGATCATGGTAGGGTATGCAAGGCAGCTCCAAGCGATATTTCAAATATTACGTAACGCAAAAGGGGGAGTCTTGCATAGTGTTACGGTTCATACAAAAATATAAAAATTTTCATACAAAAACTGTTGCGTGGGGGAGTGAGGGGGTCCTTATGGGAGGACAGGCAAAACAGCTTGTGGAATAAGCCGATTTTTTATAAATCTTTGGTATTTCTTCACGTGATGTGTGTCGTTTTTCCATTGGAACATAGAGCAAACTTAAATGCATCGTATGGCTTTCATTTGAAGCTAAACATTACGGCTTTTTTAAATTTGGCCAACATCTTGAATTTCGACAGAACACCTTTTTTCGACATTAGCGCACCCCTTGTTTTAAATTCTGAAATCACAATCAGGAAGCTGAAAAAAAAATTAATAAACCCTTATTTCAAAAAAATACAAACTTGGTGAGCAATCGTATTCATCCTATGGAATGAACAATTTTCAGAATCATGTTCTACGATTTTGACGTATATGGCAAGTACAACCAAAGCAAACATCAATTTTCGTACAACATAAAAACAAGTTTTTAATCGCTGGTGTCAGACTCATATTCCGAAGACTCGACTTTTAATAGCCTTTATTCTAGAAAACCTTTCAAATTTCTTCACAAAATGATCAGTTCTTCCATGATTCAAGTTCTCTACATTTTAAATTGTGATAATAACTTTTCTTACCTTTGAAATCGACACATTTCGGAACATAACTATTTTTCGGAATTTGAAACAAAACGATATTATTTTCAGTGAAAAAATCTGATCTGACGCCATCTGGGTGTTAAGTAGTAGAATGAGTTTTTCGCCTTGTCAGCACTCAATATGTTAAATTTCGCGTCTAAAATCATTGATTGGAATATACCGTTTTAAAAAATGGCTATGCTGAAATTGCTGGTTAACCAACCAATCAATCATCAGACTACCCCAAATTTTCTAAGTCGTTAAATGGACTCATTATTCAGCCAATAATCTCAACCAAAATTCAGATTCCACTTTCCTCATCTTTGCTTGTTGTATAAGCAAATTGAGATCGATTCAATTCCTTCTAAGAGATGTAAGCTGGCGACGAAGCCGGATGCAAAATTTACACTCTGAAGATACAAGTTCAAATCTGGTTCGAGCGGAAACGTTTATTTTAACTTTTTTTCAAACAACACCATGTAACATTACATTGAAGAGCTGTTCCTTTGAAATTGTCGAGATAAAACTGTACTGCGAATCTAAGAACTGAATTATTGATACCAACGTGCTGTTTTTTTTTTACTATGTACAGTTTTTTTTCGGGTTACGTAACCAGATTAGGTCCCGCAATTTGCAAATGGAAACAAAATTCGCCTTTTATTAAACATGTGCAAATTTCAGTATGCTCTATGTCTGCAAATTTTTCTCCAACTCTTACCATATTGGACAAAAAATTTGCAACTTTTTCGAGTTTCCATACAAAATGATCAACTGTGGACGTCATGGCCGTGAGGTTAGTGTTACCAAGCATTTGGCCGCATCGATTCAAGGAGTGTGGGCTCGATTCCCGCTTCAGTGAGGAAAACTTTTCGTCAGGAATGTGTTTGGGCTGTGTCACTGGGTGATGCATGCTAGTCCGTTGTCTTGTGTGGAGCTTCCTTCAAAGGGTAAACCGTCCACTGGAAATATCAACGTGTCGGCGTCTTTAAGAGTAAAAACTTTGGTAAGCTAGATTTCAGTTATTTATGAACCGATATGAATGAAATTTTCATAAAATATCAGGCATTACTTGAATTTTAACATATATTTTTGAATAAATTTTCCAATTACGATTTTAAAGGTAATAACGATTTTACTAAAGTGAAGTTTTCGATGAAATATTCAAAACTAGGGCCGGATATTATTCTTGGCACTTTGCCAAGTGAATCGGGCAGTGGTTTTTTTTTTTTTTTTGAAAGCTACAGAGCTCATATTTGGCCACAATATGAGTCGTACAGAAGCGCTGCCTATTGCAAAGTTTCAGAAAATTCGGCCGAGAAAAAGAAAGAAAATGAATCATGGAAATGCCCAGGTGGTTTTGCACCTATTTATCTGAAAACCTAATAGCCCGACACAAAAACTATTCTCAGCAAACTTATTCGTTACGTGAAAATATAATTTTGCTGAAGATATCATGAAGCAGTTCCTTCGATTTGTTTAGTAATGTCAATTATAAAAAATCCTCAAAAAATTCACTTTAGTCAAGCCGATATTGCTTTTGAACTCGTATTTGGACAAACCACTCAAAAATATATGTTGAAACTAAAATTATTGTTGTAGCACTGTGAAAATTTCATTCGAATCAGTTCATAAACGACTCAGATCTAACCATCTCAAGTTGAACATTTTGTATGAAAAATCAAAAGAGTTGCAAAAGTTTTGTCCAACACTTTACAAATTCATTGAATAACAAACATTTTCAGTAGGTAATGTTCATCAGAACATTAAGTTGAAAAAATACCAATGAAAAGGAGCAGAGTAGAAATGGCAATCTAAATACTTAACCAATTATTCATAATTCTCTTGTGGTATTAGAAGTGTGATCAACCTATTCTGCGTCAAGATAAGTTTTCTGTACAACACAGGACATTTTGTCGTTTTTACCAACCAGCTTAAACGATTCAGACCTCGCAACTCATGCATGCTCATTTGTCGTGTGGTATATTTGAATGAACCCACAACGCACCGGGCAGATATGATCTCAAACAGAGCTTACCGAACGATCAAAACGTTTTATTAAAATAATATTGTGCAACAAGAAATACCGCCGCATTCACATAAGATTTGCAGCAATTTATGCTGCACAAATCCATCTGAGTGCAGGAGGGCAGATATAGAATTTAATAAGTGTTTACTTGGGGCCCGAGTGCGCGTCAATTTGACTGGCTATAATTTCCAATGTTTGTATTTCCTCCTATCTAGACAGGCAACAACAGCGTGAGGTCGATTTTGTGCTGCTGCTATCCGTCGACGTTGCCATCATTATGAGTGCACCGGTAAGCATGGACGTAATCAGAGGGGACAGGGAGAGCCATTGCTCCCACTGATCGACAGAGAAAAATAAAAATTACATACCTTGCTATGTTAACCTTCACGTTTTTTCATTGGATTGTGTTTTGATAGATTTCTTGATGTTTTTTTTTTAATCTACAAACCATTCTTCGTAGAATTTGTCAAGAAATTTTATAAGAGATATACTATGAATTTGGGTTAAATGGACAAATTGAAACGAAATTTATGGGAAAGTTACACGTTTTCTTAGTGCGAATTGAACTCATTATTCCAAAATAACTTGACAGGGCACGTTACCGCTACGCCACGAGAACACCCAGGGACACAGTAGTTAACCTGAATTCGATTTCAACTCAAATCACGGGGTCACATGAAATACGTGAATGGCTGGGCTCTCCCACCCCCTGGTGGAAAGCCTGGCTACGCCCATGCCGGTAAGCCCTACGATACTGCAAGAGGTGGCTGTGGTTCACTTGGAAGCTCGAGATCAATTTAACCGTGTTTGTGGCCAAGCTAAGCGTTTAGCTTATGGTCCGATATTTCTTATGTCAAATTGAAATTAGTCAGTACTGTCATAAAAATTTAGTTATGCACTTTTAAGGTTGATGAAGTTTAAATGATATGTGTTTGTGCCCGAGAAGTTGAAATATTGCAGAAAATAGATACGATGGAGTTAAATTAAACTTCCTACTTGAACGATAATTTGAACTGCTTAATGATCATTTGTTGGCAAACAACCTATTCAACAGATTTATCAAAAATGTGACTTTATCAAGAGTTGTTAATCGCTGTACCACAAGGACGCTAGTTTAGAGTACTATCTTTGAAAGATCAATCCTTGCCCGACAACGAATTCGTCAAGCATCATTTAGAGGCAAAAGAATGGGTGCAATCATACGGCCTCAGCGCTTTGAAGCGAAGAATCCGCCCAGTTAGGCGAATCACAGTGCTCAAGAATCCGAGCAAATTAGGAAGTGAATGTCCCCGAGAAACCATTCCTAATTGCACATAATAAATGGTTTTCAACCAAAAAATCTGAACTCGAGCAAACACGACTTCGAGAGCACGCTAACAAGCAATGCAATGCACCTCGGTAAGCCTATAAAAAATTGCTTCCATCTGGTTTCGTCAGGGCCGTGCCAAATGAATTTTATGGCGGGCGACCACATAGAAGATAGATCTTGAGCAGGTTCTTCGGCATAGAATTTTGTTGTTCATGCATTAGTTGGGATAATTTTACGATGGAGGTCCTACGTGGAAATTTTTCTACTTTCAAACTGAACATGAATTAATTCGAGACAGGTCGCGCCAGCAAACATTGCAATCCGTAAGGCGGATGAGTAAAATTACTCACTATGACTTGTAAAAATGTTCTGCTTTATGGCAATAAACAGCTATTTATACTTATTTATGACTGAAAAACAGGGGTGGGTAATGTCTGTTACATTACCGCGGGGTTGACGTAGGACTACTATGGATACAACTTTGATCAATTCTGGGTCAGACTCTAACAACAGTGCGGTAGCTTTTTTCAGATGATAGGATGTTTAATGGTAGACGATAGATGCTGTGATTGTGAGTATTAAATAACGTTATGGTTTTAAGGGAGATCTGTCATTTGGTTTGGAAGCTTTTTCAGAGTTTCGGATTTAAAAGTAAAATAATTTAAAATATCAGTGGGGGTTGTGTTCAAGACACGACCGCATGACGTTAACTATGCCATGTGATTTATTGCATTGGAATTCAGGTCAATTGTCATAATTGCAATCTTCCTTTAGTTATAATTCAGACTGTAATGATTTGTGAATTTACGAACAGTGAGGAACTCTCCGCTCGGAGAAGTGCCCCAGTCATCCATATCGTCATCTTGCTTGAAATATTTTCGACACTGCACTCTTAATAATAAGCTAACACGTGTGCTTCTACGTCCGACATTTCGGTTATTCTATTTAACCTTCTTCAAAATGATCTAAAATTTAAATTTACAAATTGTTTATTTCCGGTTTTCCCGATCTCCTTATTTAGCCCCATTCTAATTAATTTACAGGATTTTGTGTTTTTTATTGTATGTTATGTCCTACATTTGGTTTTCTATAATTTGGTGTGATGGCGTCCTCTACGGTTACAAACAGATTGCAGTTTAAAATTGAAGTTTTTACAATTTATCGTTTTCATTGCTCACTGCATGAGTCGCTATTTGTTCGTACGGCACTGTGTTTTGAAGCTATAAAAGCTTACTCGCACAAAAGCTTGTTTTAGAGCTATCTAAACTAATGAGCCTATGCATACCATAAAACGTCTGACTTTTACTGTGCGCTCTGTTTTCAAGTTGCCCGTGAGAGAAAGCGTGACAGCACCAACACACGGCGCACAGTAAAAGTCAAAAGAACAAAAGAATAATGGCACGTACAGAGGCTCATTTTGCTTGCCTACGCTTTTGGTTACGATTTATCACCGCGCTTGCAAGTCTGATACTGCTATATGAACTTTGTGTGAGTGGTGTTTCAATTACATTGTGTTTATGTGTATTATCCGTGTTTGTTGTGTTTTCAAGTGTGTTTACATTTTCTGTGTCTCTCTTTCGCGTGTTTCTAACTTTGTGAAGTATTCCTGCATATATTGCATTTAGGCGTTCAGTGTCTGTTCTTCGATTGACGTAGTTAGAGTTGTTCACGATGTGACACATCTCTAGATAAGGTAGTGTATGTGATATGTTTGTTTTGTCTAATATTTTCGTGTTTTCTCGGTTGAAACGGTGATTTTTGAAGATGGTGTGTTCGAGCAAGGCCGTTTTCTCTTGGAGTTGGGTTATTTGTGGGTCCGAGCTGCTCACTCCGTTCTGCTGTAATCGATCTAGGGTGTTGTAGTGGGTTTTGTGACCGCTGATCCTTGTTTTAAGCCTGTTTGTGGTCATTTCTATGTAACAGGCTGGACAGTTGTTGCATGGAATGGAGTAGATGACATCGGTTTGTTGTTCTTCGGGTATCGGATCCTTGACTTTAGAGAACAGACTCACTGATTTCCAGTGGTATGTTGCTAGTCTTATGTTTTTATAGTTTCTCTTTATTTCCTTGTCGATGCGATTCGACAGGTGAGGCATGTATGCAATGGAACGGTAAGTATATTCTAGGTTCATTTCATCCGATGTTGCTGTTGTTGGAGGATCATTGCATTCATTTGATCTGTTAACCAACCTGTTGCGCAACGATCTAGGATAATTGTTGAGTTTGAGTTGCTTATCAATTATCCTGTTTTTAGCATCTTGATCTAGATCTGTTGACAGTTTGTTTACTCTAATAATTAAGTTTTTGGCCGTGTTTAATGAGTAGTGTTGGATCCGTTGAGTCTGTTGCATGCTCCTTGTGGACGAGCGACGGGATCCGGATCCATTGTGTCCGGTTCGCGTTGCGCGGAAGAAAAAACGAAGTGTGCCGGTGAAAAACAAAAAAAAAACTAAAAAAACGCGTCAGCAGAGTTTGATACGTTGAACCTGTTGTAAGCTACTGTCGAGCGAGCAACGAAATCAGTACCGTGTCCGGTTTGTGTAGTAACCGCACTATCAGTGTCGGTCATTCTTGTATATGCTCACGTATTCATTTCGAATTATATATTTATCGTTTACCAAAACGAATCCTTTCCCATATTCAAACTCCCAGTGTTTTCTTGTGGAAGTGCAGAGAACTCCTCGGCTTCTGTAAAGCAAGTAACACGTCAACATTTCCCTCCCATTCCCACATTGACCTGCATTCGGACGCAACCGGCGCCGGTATTGTTTATTATAATAATGAGAGCACCAGTACTTATACATTGAGGATGCTACTGATCCCGAGTAGTGTCTGTTGGTTCCCTGTTTAAGTACAGCTGTTCTTGCAATAACGGAGTAGCAACTACGGGCGGTCAATCATGCTCATGCTCATGCTCATGCAATTAAGTTTTTGGCCGTGTTTAACATTTGACGTGGGGGTTAAATGAATGGAAATTGAGGAACCTTCCGCTAGATATTGATTTGATGGTACCACCACTCCTGGTTGTCATGACGGATCAGTACCTAACATATCCAAGAAGGGTGAGCGGTTGTCAGCTTCCAATTTGTATGTGAACTGGATGTTGATGTCATAGGTGTTGAATGCTTGCAGTATATTTTGTAGTTGATTGAGAGGGATCGCAGTTATCAGATCATCAAAAATTTTTCTGAGGAATGGTAGTTGAATATCCAGCCCACTTATTACCGAATTTAGCAGGCTTTCCATGACCCAATCGGCTGGTTGCTGGTAATATTGGCCGTCATATCGGAAATAGCTTGAGTCGATACAATATTTAACTATTTCGAGAAACAGATCGATGTTTATGTTAGTGTTCGGTCTGATATAATCCCATCTCATAATAATGTTATTGAAAACAAGCGATTTTGTGGTCGATGTTAATAGAGCTTTCACGTCGAGTGAAATCAGAACGTGGTTTTCTGGTAGCGTGACGTTGTTTAAGAACTCACAGAAAGTGTGGGAGTCTTTTATGTTGTAAGCACTTACCATTGACCGCTGAATGATTTGCCCAACATATTTTGACAGGTGGTACGAAGGTGCCGTCATATTTGGTACAACTGGCCTCAGAGGTAGGTCTGATTTATGGGCTTTTGGTTGACCATAGATTCTAGGACATACTGCTTTGTACGTTGTGAGTTTCCTAGCTACGCTTGCGTCGATTAGACCCGGATTGCGTAGTTGATTAACGATACTGTTGTCCTGCTGTTGATAACGTGACCTAAGATCTTTCGCGATGGGTTTGAACGTACTCTGATCCTGGAGTAGTTCCAGCATTTTAGTGTTATAGTCTTGGGATTCCATCACCACAGTTTTGTTCCCTTTGTCCGACTGCAGTATCACGATTGTCGGATTGTCATTTAGGAACCATTTCGTTACTCGCTCCGCGTTCTAACAGAACTTCGACAACGGATCGGGTTGGTGGCTTCGATTATCGTTTCAATGAACGTGAATGATAATCGAGTTTGCGATGGCACACCTTGTGCGGTCTTGGATTGTTGTATCCGGGTTGGACTTCAGTATATCTTCTACATCGGCAAACAGATGGTAGAAAAATATGGGTTTCGTTTTCGCTGGCGGTACAGCTAATTTTGGTCCGAGTCTCTGTTGGATTGTACATTAAAACCCCTAAAGTACGAACCTGTGCTTGTCGTTAGCTTCAGCAGCCCCAAAGATCAGCAAAATCCATCCGTTCTACTGGCTACCTACAAGCAGTGATCAGATCTCCACGGCAGCTACGAGTGACCTTGGAGCTACTAGTTTCGGCGCTGCAGTCTTGGGTAATCAAAACGACTGTTTTAGATTTTTCCCGACGTTTCGACTCTAATCCGAGTCGAAACGTCGGGAAAAATCTAAAACAGTCGTTTTGATTACCCAAGACTGCAGCGCCGAAACTAGTAGCTCCAATTCTCCCACATCAGTCGAAATCTCCTCGCTTAAGTTCATCATGGCTACGAGTGACCACTACTAAAGCCTAGCCAAATCACCATACCAAGAGCACGAGCACCACCAAGAACTCCCATGCATCCAATCTCGCATTTGCTCTCTAGGTGAGCCCAGCATCCATGAAGAGGTCTGCACTAAACCGTCATCATCATCGTCATCACCATCATCACTCCGTGGGAGTGATAAGGAGGACTGGACCGAAACAGTGTTAGCTTATTACTAGGGGGTCTATAAATCGAGTCGATCAAAATGACTCTACTGCAATCACTGTCGACCAAAAAATTCGCTCGACATGGCTCTGTCTTTCGAGTTTTTCGACAGTTGCCACTCTATGTGACTGGATTACTATGGGAGTCAACGGATGATATCTGAAATATGCGTGTTAACTTTAATCGACAATGATTACAGACGAGTCATGTGAATATGATCGATTTACAAAATAGACCCCTAAGACTGCAGTGCCGAAAATATTTCAAGCAAGTTAAACCATCCAGCCGTTAACAATGATATCGGCATCGCCACCGTAAATTTCAATTTGCTGTATTGTCAACTTTCTTGTTCTCCTGGCATGACGTCCTCACTGGGACAGAGCCTGCTCCTCAGCTTAGTGTTTGTTGAGCACTTCCACAGTTATTAACTGAGAGCTTCCTTTGCCAAAGTTGATATTTTCGCATTCCTACATCGTGTGACAGATACGATGAGACTTTATGCCCAGGGAAGTCAAAGAAATTCCAATTACGAAAAGATCCTGGACCGACCAGGAAGCGAACACCTTCAGCATGGCTTTGCTTTGTAGCCGCGGACTCTTACCACTCGGTTAAGGAAGGCCCCAATTGGCAATTGTGAACTGTTTATAACAAATGAGATATTGTATGATGCTACGAGAAGAATGAAGAGATTATAGCAAGTATGTGTGTATAGGAAATATCACACGATTAACTCTTTAAAACACATTTGTTGGCCTTGAAAAGGGCCGATTGAACGGTGAGGTTTGCGGTGACGATGACGATAGGCGCTTCAACAAGCGGCTTTGGCTGATTTTCTTCTGCCATCTCGTACAAATCTTGCGTATGCGCACCGATTCGTTAAGGGCCAATTCAGGAAGCGCGAGTCAATTCAGAAATCTTGAGCGATTTCACAATCCGGACGCTAGATTTGAGCAGCTTGATGATCAAGAGCTTTGTGGCACAGGTAGCGAAGAGCTGAGCAGGTTAAGTGGACCTCTTACCAGCGGACGTTAGCGAAAATGGAATGGACGCCGAATTCGACAAAGAAGGTATGTTTTATACCCTTAGAAGGGCAAATGATACTGCTCCTTTTCGTAACATCTGATCTGGAAAATAGGCTATATCAGATTGATGTCTTGGCAAGGGATGTACAAGATGAGCATAATGCTGCTATTGTATCTCGACGGCATTGCAGCAGCGTCCTCGGTCATATTGTCGATTATTTGTAATAAATCAGATATTGTATGAAGCTAAGAGATTATAGCAAGTATGTGGTAAACACATTAGGAAATATTACACAAATAACTTTTTAGTACACATGTGTTGGCCCTGAAAAGGGCCGATTGAATTGTTGAATTCGAGTAACACGGACACATTTTGACGGCGCATTGGTTGAAACCCTCCTCGTCTGATGAGTTTTGCTGGGTGGCTTCTTCGGGATCTTCATCATCGCGGCAGTCTTTGAAACTTGGTGGGGTTTTGCTTAGGAACCGCCTTCTTTTTCTTCTCCTCCTTCTCGGATACCAGCCACAGCCACAGTTTCCCGGGATTTCACTTCACTTTTGCAATCTTGCCGACATCGTAGTTGAAGAGTTTCCGCCGGTGTATTTCTCGAGGACCCGTTCCGATTGGGATTGGGATTGGGATTGGGATTGGGATTGGGATTGGGATTGGGATTGGGATTGGGATTGGGATTGGGATTGGGATTGGGATTGGGATTGGGATTGGGATTGGGATTGGGATTGGGATTGGGATGGGATTGGGGATTGGGATTGGGATTGGATTGGGATTGGGATTGGGATTGGGATTGGAATTGGGATTTGGGATTGGATTGGGATTGGGATTGGGATTGGGATTGGGATTGGGATGGGATTGGGATTGGGATTGGGAATTGGGGATTGGGATTGGGATTGATTGGGATTGGGATTGGGATTGGGATGGATGGGAATTGGGATTGGATTGGGATTGGGGATTGGGATTGGGATTGGGATTGTGGATTGGGATTGGGATTGGATTGGGATTGGGATTGGATTGGGATTGGGATTGGGATTGGGATTGGGATTGGGATTGGGATTGGGATTGGGATTGGGATTGGGATTGGATTGGGATTGGGATTGGGATTGGGATTGGGATTGGGATTGGGATTGGGGATTGGGATTGGGATTGGATTGGGATTGGGATTGGGATTGGGATTGGGATTGGGATTGGATTGGGATTGGGATTGGGATTGGGATTGGGATTGGGATTGGGATTGGGATTGGGATTGGGATTGGGATTGGGATTGGGATTGGGATTGGGATTGGGATTGGGATTGGGATTGGGATTGGGATTGGGATTGGGATTGGGATTGGGATTGGGATGGGATTGGGATTGGATTGGGATTGGGATTGGGATTGGGATTGGGATTGGGATTGGGATTGGGATTGGGATTGGGATTGGGATTGGGATTGGGATTGGGATTGGGATTGGGATTGGGATTGGGATTGGGATTGGGATTGGATTGGGATTGGGATTGGGATTGGGATTGGGATTGGGATTGGGATTGGGATTGGGATTGGGATTGGGATTGGGATTGGATTGGGATTGGGATGGATTGGATTGGGATTGGATTGGGATTGGGATTGGGATTGGGGATTGGGATTGGGATTGGATTGGGATTGGGATTGGGATTGGGATGGGATTGGGATTGGGATTGGGTTGATTGGGATTGGGATGGGGATTGGGATTGGGATTGGGTTGGGATTGGGATTGGGGATTTGGGATGGGATTGGGATTGGGATTGGGATTGGGATTGGGATTGGGATTGGGATTGGGATTGGGATTGGATTGGGGATTGGGATTGGGATTGGGATTGGATTGGGATTGGGATTGGGATTGGGATTGGGATTGGGATTGGGATTGGGATTGGATTGGGATTGGATTGGGATTGGGATTGGGATTGGGATTGGGATTGGGATTGGGATTGGATTGGGATTGGGATTGGGCATTGGATTGGGATTGGGATTGGGATTGGGATTGGATTGGGATTGGGGTTGGGATTGGGATTGGGATTGGGATTGGGATTGGGATTGGATTGGGTTGGGATTGGGATTGGTGATTGGGATTGGGGATTGGATTGGGATTGGGATTGGGATTGGGATTTGGGATTGGATTGGGATTGGGATTGGGATTGGATTGGGATTGGGATTGGGATTGGGATTGGGATTGGATTGGGGATTGGGATTGGGATTGGGATTGGGATTGGGATTGGGATTGGGAATTGGATTGGGATTGGGATTGGGATTGGGATTGGGATTGGGATTGGGATTGGGATTGGGATTGGGATTGGGATTGGGCATTGGGGATTGGGGATTGGGGCATTGGGATTGGGATTGGGATTGGGATTGGGATTGGGGATTGGGATTGGGATTGGGATTGGGATTGGGATTGGGATTGGGATTGGGATTGGATTGGGATTGGATTTGGGATTGGGATTGGGATTGGGATTGGGATTGGGATTGGGATTGGGATTGGGATTGGGATTGGGATTGGGATTGGGATTGGGATTGGGATTGGGATTGGGATTGGATTGGGATTGATGGGATTGGGATTGGATTGGATTGGGATTGGATTGGGATTGGGATTGGGATTGGGATTGGAATTGGGGATTGGGGATTGGGATTGGGATTGGGATTGGGATTGGGATTGGGATTGGGATTGGGATTGGGATTGGGATTGGGATTGGGATTGGGAATTGGGATTGGGATTGGGATTGGGATTGGGATTGGGATTGGGATTGGGATTGGGATTTGGGATTGGGATTGGGATTGGGATTGGGATTGGATTGGGATTGGGATTGGGATTGGGTTGGATTGGGATTGGGATTGGGATTGGGATTGGGATTGGGATTGGGATTGGGATTGGGATTGGGATTGGGATTGGATTGGGATTGGGATTGGGGATTTGGGATTGGGATTGGGATTGGGATGGATGGGATTGGGTTGGGATTGGGATTGGGATTGGGATTGGGATTGGGATTGGGATTGGGATTGGGATTGGGATTGGATTGGGGATTGGGATTGGGATTGGGATTGGGATTGGGATTGGGATTGGGATTGGGATTGGGATTGGGATTGGGATTGGGATTGGGATTGGGATTGGGATTGGGATTGGGATTGGGATTGGGATTGGGATTGGGATTGGATTGGGATTGGGATTGGATTGGGATTGGGATTGGGGATTGGGATTGGGATTGGGATTGGGATTGGGATTGGGATTGGGATTGGGATTGGGGATTGGGATTTGGGATTGGATTGGATTGGGATTGGGATTGGGATTGGGATTGGGATTGGGATTGGGATTGGATTGGGATTGGGATTGGGATTGGGATTGGGATTGGGATTGGGATTGGGATTGGGATTGGGATTGGGATGGATTGGGATTGGGATGGGATTGGGATTGGGATTGGGATTGGGATTGGGATTGGGATTGGATTGGGATTGGGATTGGGATTGGGATTGGGATTGGGATTGGGATTGGGATTGGGATTGGGATTGGGATTGGGATTGGGATTGGGATGGATTGGGATTGGGATTGGGATTGGGATTGGATTGGGATTGGGATTGGGATTGGGATTGGGATTGGGATTGGGATTGGATGGGATTGGGATTGGGATGGGATTGGGATTGGGATTGGGATTGGATTGGGATTGGGATTGGGATTGGGATTGGGATTGGGATTGGGATTGGATTGGGATTGGGATTGGGATTGGGATTGGGATTGGGATTGGGATTGGATTGGGATTGGGATTGGGATTGGGATTGGGATTGGATTGGATTTGGGATTGGATTGGGATTGGATGGATTGGGATGGGATTGGGATTGGGATTGGGATTGGGATTGGGATTGGATTGGGATTGGGATTGGATTGGGATTGGGATTGGGATTGGGATTGGGATTGGGATTGGGATTGGGATTGGGATTGGGGATTGGGATTGGGATTGGGATTGGGATTGGGATTGGGATTGGGATTGGGATTGGGATTGGGATTGGGATTGGGATTGGGATTGGGATTGGGATTGGGATTGGGATTGGGGATTGGGATTGGGATTGGGATTGGGATTGGGATTGGGATTGGGATTGGGATTGGGATTGGGATTGGGATTGGGATTGGGATTGGGATTGGCAATATAATTTCCATTTTAAATCCCAACCCAAGCCCCGATCCCAACCACAATCAAAATCCCAATATGAATCTCAAATAAAACCCAATCGGTATCCCTATCGTCTTCGGCAAAAATTCGATCACTTGGAGAAATTTGGAAAAATTGTATCTTCGGCAACATTGTTCTGTAGCTCAAGGATTATCATTATTCAGACTCAAAACCAAGAGATTCGAGATTTTGTCAACAACCTTACAAATCATAAGGATCGAGAGATATCATATATTCCAAAGTTTACATTCTGATCCCTCAAAGTTCATATACAAGCACGAAAAAGCACTCCTACCGGCAAGTTCTCAAATAAAAGGATTCATACTAAATTAAATAACTTTCAGAAAATTTTATATATTGAGATTCATCGACTTGACTTGAACAGTGTTGCAAGCTCCGACATAATTTTGAACCCTGAAGAGTATTCCCATGTTTCTGAGCTCTCTGTCTCAGTTGGGACAGAACGCCAGAAGAAAGAAGAAGACCATCCTGTTTAGATGTTTGTCTAGACTAGTTATCACGCATTACAAAAACCAGTAAAACTTACTGAGGTATGTTGAAATACGTTTTCTTTACAGTTTGAACAACCTATGACCATAATGCTACAAAAAAAGAAAGAAACATCTAGTTTCTATCAATGACATTTTTTACTGTCCACTTGTAAAGCATTTGTCTGAACATATGTATTGCTAAACTTTTTTCGATTTTTTTTGAAAGAGATACAAAGCCAAACGTATCCCGTGCCGCAACAGCGTTTTGGCATCGAACATAGCCAAACGATTATCGGCTCACGAGCCAGACTTCGGCAACCCCAAAAGCCAAAGTCTATTACTCAAGATCTGGCGCGATGCTAACCCAGATTATAGGTTCACATTCGTGCACAAGCATATTTGCCTGGCATGGTCAAAAGGCCCAACGAAGGGTCAGCCAGCCAGAGCACCGTACCAGCAATACCTAGCACATGGAGCTTTTACGATAGATACCGTTAGCGCGTGCGTCCGTGTGTGAACAATATCACGTTACCAGGCTTTGAACTCTGTGCGCACATGTTTTGTTGCGCTCCATCAGACCCAACCGCTGCACAGTGGGCAAAATTGGGCCCAAACTTACAACCTTTAGATGCCGCTGGTTCAAAACGTTTCAAATCAAATTTGATCAATAAAATTTTTTTGAACTATTACTGCTTATCTACTGTCAGGGATGAAATTCTGTACCATAAAGTATATATTGAGCGGGGAGCTTGAATCGTATTTTGTCTGTTTTTACAACGATAATATTCCCCATTTTACCCTATACGGCTGAAAATACATATGAAGTTTTTTATGTCATATTGTGCCAAATAGGGCCTCATTGTATAAACACAGACAAAATACGATTCAAGATAGCATCTCAATGTCAACTTTAAAGTGGGGTCTGTGTACCAATAGTCTTAATATTTTTTCAAAAATAAGCGGTTTTGGTTTCGGTTTGCCCACTGTGCGCCACTGCTGCCATGCAAAAACATGCCGGCTTCAAATATCTACCGGCTGACAACGTCGATTAACTTGTGGCCAATCCCGACGCTTTGTCGTGGCAGAGCCTTCAGTGCAATACGAGCCAACAGTCCAGTAGGAACGTTTGCAATGTACCCATGTTTGCCGAATGAAGTGGATAGTTGTCAACCAAACTGTCAAATGATGGCAAAAATTTAATGTAATAGTACATGACAGTTTCCAGTCAACTGGGTTTACGAAATACCGGTTTGAAATGGTTTTGCTTCCAGCACGGAAAACGAAATCACTTAGCTATATTACCTTAGAAAAGGTTTTTGGATGTTTTCGACCCATTCAGAATTTCAAATAAATTGTTAAAAATAATCTAGCAGCATGAAACCTCCTGATATTTTTTTTTTTTGAAAGCTTCATTTCAGCGAAAACAAAATTATCAAATAACCCCCAAGGGATTTTCCATAAAACATCTTTCATTAATCAATACGTTGAATGATTTCAGTTCTGTTGGGTTTGAATGAAAGGAATATTAAAGAAGATCCCGATAACTATGGTTATCGAGTGTGTGGGCGTTGTGTGTTGACTGTACCACTGGTCGTTGCATGCTACTCCGTTGTAACCTTAATTTTCAAGTAATGGCACTGATTTTGGTATTGACGATATCGATTATTGAAGAATTTACGATACTGGTGTCGAAGGGTCGTGATAATCTGTTTATTTTAGAGATATGCACCCAGTTTGACCATGCAACCATCAAAAAATCGTTCAATCAGAGGTTTGGATTATGGATTTTCATGATTATCACTTCACATTATATTGTTTGAAAGTAACACAAGAAAGTAACATAAAGATGTGTAGAAATATCGAACCACAATTGAAACGAGTTAAAAAATTACAGAGCGTAAGACTTTAAGCCCATTTTTCTCAAAATATGAAAAATGTCACTTGGTTCAATCTGACTTAACGCCAACCATTTGTTGCAAAGATGCCTTCAAATGTTTGTTCTTAAAGTGAACTCATTCAGGAATTACACTTGGAAATAATCTAAGAATTGATTCAGAGATACTATCAATATACTTTATAAAAAAATAGTTAAAATTTCATCAAGCTTTTTTCTTGAAATTTTATCAAAACATGATCAAGATATTCTTCTTTATTTAGTTTATACAAGGATTTTATCGCAAGTTCTTTCAGAGATATATCTGAGAAAAACGTCCTATATGAAGTCAAATCATATGACTTGGGGTACTTCTGGTTGATATTTAAAATTATTTTTCCGATGGAACTCTGGAAAACTTACGAATAAGATAATTCACGGGGATCTCTCTGACAAGAAGTAAACTTCAGAGAGAATTCCTAGATTAATTTCTTGGAAAAACCTTTGATATGATTCCCAAGGAATTGCTTGGAGAAATCTTTGCAGGAATTGACATTGACATATTTTAAGTAATACCGGAAATAATTTCATGAATAAGTGAAGAAATGCTCGAAAAATATGTACAGGTGATATTTCTAAACAATCTCATATTATCGGAGGCGTTCTGCAAACTTCTTTGAAGATGTTCAAAAGGTATTTCTATCGAAATTCATGAAAAGGTTATACAAAAAGTTTCCAGAGCAATCCCTGAACATGTTTTATGATTAGAGTAATTCTAGCTGAGACCAGCCCACTATTTACCCTTGGTGTTCAAATTTATGCTCAATTGAAAGCTTCGAAAGCTGGTGAGTAAATAAAGAAACTACCTGCGTTCGGTTGGTCAAATTGATGGCCTCTTTGGCCTCCTTGGTGAAATAATAAAAAAGTTTTTGAGGACCTCTCGACTTTTGACCATTCTTGACTCACTAAAACTGCCATAACTCAGAACTCGCTGTGATGTATTTGAATTTTAAAAAGTTAACTGTACAATCTGGACTAGAAGCAATTGATGAATTCTTTGTATTTTGAATAAATGCCTCGTTCAAGAAATTCGAGGTTCTTAAAGGAACCATTTCTGGAAATAATCCTTAGAGTGAATCGGAAGAAAAACATTAGGAGTAAATCTTCGGTGAAATTCAAAGGTCAATATGTGAAGCTAATTTTTGACGTATTTTTCGGAGAATTCCAGGATAAATTCGTTTCACAATAACTTGACAGATTTTTGGCATTTACCTTGATTCTATATTAGATTTCTGTCGGATTTATCTAGAGATATTTTGCTGACTGTTAATAAAACCTGTGAACTATTTCTGGTAAGATTTTTGGTTGAAAATAGTAAACCCCAAAAATGTTCCATTATGTAATCTATATAAATAAAAATGGAGTGGTGTTTGTATGTCACGAAATGGCTTGATATCGGCTCGACGGATTAGAATGATTCTTTCATAGTTATGTTCCTGAAGTGTTCCGACGTGTTTGTGTATATAAAAAGCAAAGGATATTTAACGGGAAAGTTGAAAAAACAGGAGTGAACGGAACTTCCATTTTGCACGGAGCGTTCCATGGCGTTTTTCAACAGCCTACTTGATGGCAAAACGAAGTTTGCCGGGACCACTAGTTATTTTATAAATGTAAATGCCGAAAACAATGTTTGAGAAATTCAAACATAATCCATTAATTTCCGTAACGAAATTACCGGCCATGGACTAAGGAGGACAAGGCAACGCCATTTTCTATGAAGGATGTCTGGAAAGATCTTTGACAAGAGTCTGAATTTGAATTGAACTCTAAGAAATATTCAAAAACGTTATCATCACGCAATTTTATATACATATAAATGATGAAAACAATCTTTGAAAAAAATTAAACAATATTACCCTTCGTAGCAATCAAGATAATTTTTTTTAACATCTGCCAGAGGGCAACGGCCCTCCTCTGCTCCCTCTGGCTACGCTCATGGGCAAACTTGTAGACCTAGTTACAGCTTACGAATTTGCTAAAGACATTACGCTGATGGCTTTACAACATTTTGAGTCAAGCTAAATTTTGGGTTTTAAGGATATTCTTCAAATGAATTGTCAATTTACAAAAATAACGTTCTCACAGTTTTTGTAGCAAAAGTTGCATTATGTCCTATTGGAAGCAGCTTACGGAAAAAAAATATCAAACCAACTCCATGAGTTCTGGCCACCTAAATATTTCATAGTTTTTTACTTGTTTTAAGCAAACATCAAAATCATATGAATTACAAACTGGAAATGTGCAGCAAAAATGTGAACTATTATTCCTTTTACAACTCTTCCGAAGTCACATTAACATGAAACAAAATCGTTAGACCAAAACTACTGATTTGTCGGGTCTACCCTAGGTGAAAACTTTTAGAATCAATTTAAAAGTTTGCAGAAAAAAGCAATAACAGATATCTTCAAGAAAATTTTGATTTAGAATTGAATCCTAACTAAGGGCCACCCTGAGAAGGTGCAAAACTCAACTACGAACAACTTCTCTGAAGACATCATGCGTCTAAAATCAACGAGAACAGAGAAAATATTTTCTCTTTTTTTATCAGTAATTCTCGAAAAAGTGTTCAAACAGATGTAAAGGCTGATTTGCTGTTATCGCCTATCTTGAAGCACGGACAATTACTTCCCACAAAAATGGTTAAAGAAATCAATAGTCTGAGCTGAGATTTTGTAGGTGCTTTTAAATTAAAGTTCAAACTTACAAAATTCTGATATGCTCAAGAAGGCATCATCATCAGAAATCATCATGAATCCAATAAAATTTTTTCGGATTTAAGATTTTTCATGAGCATCATTTCATTGCATTCCACATAAGAAGATGAAATGATAGATTTTCATTAACATTTTCAGTTTTCAACGAAAACACAAGTTTAGAAAATTGTCAAACGATTTCTAAATCTGGCTTCTGGAAATAGAACCTTGTCGAAAACAGCACTGTTTAGTTTATTGAAGATAAAGATTGTGGGCTTCGTGGCCATGCAGTTAGTGTCACAAGGCAAGAAGTGTGGGTTCGATTCCCTCATCAGACCGAAAAACTTTTCGTTAAGAATGTTTTCCGACTGTGCAGTGCCACTGGGCGTTGCATGCTAGTCCGTTGTCTAGTGTGGTACTGCCTTCAAAGGACAAAATCGTCCACTGGAAGCATTAGCATGTTGATGTATATTTTCTTTTATTACATATAATTGTATATGGCCCCTAGGGGACGGACCTAGTATAGGGGTTAGAACACACGCCTCTCACGCCGAGGACCTGGGATCGAATCCCATCCCCGAGAAAGTCACTAAAAATTTCAGTAGTGACGAGTTCCTTCGGAAGGGAAGTAAAGCCGTTGGTCCCGAGATGAACTAGCCTAGGGCTGAAAATCTCGTTAATAAAGATAGAAAAAAAACTATGGTCCCGGGCCCTCAGTTGTTAATCCGGCCCTGCCAAGCCCTAATACGTAACTTTTTATTATGGATTAGGAATGGTTAGCTTCCTTTTCTCAAGTATATAATTAAGTCGTTTCAATGCTTTTGCATACAAAATACGATTTACTTATGATAATCTTCATTAATTGATATTTGTACTTTACTTGTACTAATCTACTTAATGTACATCTTTTTTTTTATATGTACTTCTGTTCCTGTCTCGGTGCTTCATCAATACTTCTCCTCGGGCGCAAAAAGCTCGTTAAACTCCATCTTGTACCGTCTCAGATTGTTCATTTCCTTGTACAGCATCAATGTGATAGCACTTGCGAAAACCAGTACGGCTAGAAGTATACACAAAAGAAAATTATTTTAAAAACACAGTTTCCAATGTTCCGACCTCCGAACACCTCACCTGTCGTAAACACAAACGCCACAATAATGAACCTTCGCTCTTCTTCACTGACTTCGAACAACATTCTTTCGACATGGGCATGGCCGATAAAGCCCACGGTGGCCACCAGGAGGCAGAAGAAAGGCAGGATGTACTGTGACCGCTCCTGATGAGAGAAGTTATTTCAGTTGATGACAAAATTGTTCATTTTCGAGATTAAAATTCCATCCCCTACCTTGACGATTCCCCAGAAGAAGGCACAAGCAGTAACGTAGAATACCATTAGCAGCACCGTCAACAACGGGAACTCGAGATTGTAGACTGTGTAACCAAGCGTGGACAATTAGCAGAAATAATTGTAAGTTATTTTAGAATACTTGCCATATGATAACGACAGGCATCCAGCATCCCCGAGAGCTCCAAACTTGTGTGCAGCAACCATTCCATAGATCACAGTTCCAAAAATCGTTGCCAAGCCACCGATCAGATATGCAAGGATGCGTTTATCTTCGTAGGGAATGTGCATCCGTTGTATGAAATACAGGCTATTCTCGTACACTTTCGACATTTCAGTTTCAGATGAACGCAACAAATTCAATCGATCAACATAAAATAACTGATCTACAGACATACAATACAACCAATCAACCAAAGTGCGAATTTCTGTGTAAAATCAGTTGCCAAATTGTGTACACTTCGGATGTCAGTGGGTTTCCCTGTAATCTTTATTTATACAACACATATCCTCTCATCCATCGATTTCCCTCCAATCGGACGCCCCGTCCCATCCCCAACCAATGACAAAAGCGATGCGAGAACGAAACGGTTATCAGTAACTCACAGAACAACGGAGAACGCCTGTGAGCATTTCCAGCTCAAAACGCAAATCGCGCAGACGCAACTATTTCTGAATTGTGTGGTTATTCCAGTGATTACATTAAAATATTATCCAGAAATTCTTATATTTGGAGCTTTCTCCAAAAAATATTCTGGAATTCCTCTAGAAATAACTCCAGAGATTCCTCAGAAATATTCTTAAACGTCACAGTTTGAGGTACAGGTCACCAAAGTTGTATAAAACACAAGTTTCACTGAAGTTCACATAAAATTTAAAGTATGATTTATCAAACTTTTTGTGATCTAATCCACCAAGCATACAAAATAGGACTTTACCTTTCATTTCAGATATAATTCGGTAGAAATTGCACGATAAAATTCTTATTAAATCGATTTTTTCAACATGCTTGCAGTCTCCATACATAATTCTTCGTTTCCCTTACATGGCAAAATACAATACTTTTTAAACCAAACAAAAATAACTTTTGAGCATCGAAATTATTATGAACATTGTTGATTAGTACAGTTATACATATGAAGTTTGAATTGTGTGGAAAATTAAGCAAATAAATTTCCATACAAGCTGCCAATCTTGCATGCAAGTTGGCTAAAAAAGCCAAATTTTACATTTTCAACCGCGTGCATCTCAAAAACTAGACATGCCATGATATTTTTGAAAACGGCAATGGATTCAGCAACCCTTAATTAAGTAAATTGCGATTTGTCAAGCACAAAAAACGTGTTCTGCAGTGCAATCCTTCAAGAATTCCACCAGAAAATCTTCCAGGGATTCTCCCAAAAACTCCTTCAAAGGTCCTCCGAAAATTTAGCTGGAAATTATTCCAGGAATCCGTACAAGCAG
Organism: Aedes aegypti; assembly: GCF_002204515.2. Taxonomy (NCBI): domain Eukaryota; kingdom Metazoa; phylum Arthropoda; class Insecta; order Diptera; family Culicidae; genus Aedes; species Aedes aegypti. Next base: position 133,504,197 of record NC_035108.1, read on the forward strand.
TTTTCCAAAAATTCTTTATGGTATTTTGTAAAGGTTTTTTTTTATGAAATCCTCTATAAAGAGCACAATTCTATTTTTATCTGGAGTGAAAATCTTCCAAGTATTTGTTTGAACATTCCTTTGAAAAAATCCTCCTGGAACAGTGCAGACATTCCCTTAGAAACTCCTCTCGAAATTTCTCAGGATACTCCTTAAGAAAACCCTTCTGAGATTTCTCCAGAAAATCTTAAGAAGATTCGTGCATACATTTGTGTGGACAATCTTCCTGAAATCCCGCGAAGCATTCCTTCAGAATTGTTTCAAGCAATTCTTCGGAAAATTTCTTCAGATATTCCTCCAGGAATTTCTCTTTGAAGGCTTTCATTTATTTTTCCAAGAAATCTAAAAAATATTCAAGGTGTAAGTTCATACACCTATATATTTCTCTCAATGATTTCTTCAGGGCATCCTTAAAACTTGTCTATAAGGCTTCTTCCAGAGATTCATCCAGAAATTTGTACAAGAATTCCGTCAGAAAATATTCCAGGGATTTTCCTACAAATTCCACAAGCATTTTATTCAGATATCTTTCCAGGACTTCCTCCAAACGTGTCTTCAGAGCTTCTTCCAGAGATTACTGCAGGATTTCCTTTGGACTGATTTCCAATAATTTCAACATGATTTTTATTCATAAATCCTCCACAAAATCCAGGGATGTTTCAGAAATTCCTTTTTTTTCAGAAACTACTCCAGGGATCTCTCCCAAAAGTTCTCTAGCGTTTTTTATAATTTCCTGTAGAGATTCTATTGGAAATTCCTCCAGTTATTCTTTCAGAATGACATGCAATGGTAATCTACAAATTTCTGCAGAAATTCATTCAGAAATTCCTTTAACGTTAAAACAGTTTATCAAAAAATTCCTATAGAAATCAGAAATTTGTATAACAGTCTTTCAGTAATTCATCTACGTATTCCTTCAAAATCCCTCTTAGAATTCCTCCAGGCGTTTTCTCGTACTTCGGATCCGTAGCAAACACCATTTTTGCAGGGTTGTTGTCCGACATTCTTACAACATGCCCCGACCAACGCTTTCTTCCAGCTTTTGCTACCTTCTGGATGCTAGGATCGTCGAAGAGTGGTTCATCCTTCGCCGCCACAAACCGTTCTCCTGCACACCGTCAAAGATCGTCCTAAGCACCCTACGTTCGAAGACTCCGAGTGCTTGCAGGTCCTCCTCGAGCATCGTCCACGTTTCATGCCCGTAAAGGATCAGCGGTTTAATCTCTCTTGATCGCAGTTTCTTCTGGAACCCATAGTAGGCACGACTTCCACTGATGATGCGCTTATTTACCGACTAACATTGTTGTCAGCCGTCAGCAAGGATCCGAGGTAGACGAACTCGTCCACCACCTTGAAGGTATCCCTGTCTATCGTGACACTGCTGCCAAGGCAGGACCTGTCGCGCTCAGTTCCGAGTCATTTGGCCGAATGACGTTTGGCCGAACGCCATTTGTCCGAAAGGGTCATTTGGCTGAATGCCGTTTTTCCGAAATTAAAAACAATAGTGAACTACAGTTAGCATATATTTGTAATGAATTTAGAAGAACTTATTCGGCTTATTCTTAAAGAGAGATAAATCATCAGTGATATACAAATAATTAGCTCTTTAGTGTTATTTCAAGAAACAGTCAATGCCGAAAGAAAAACGTCTTAAATGTAAGCAATGAGTTACCCCAGACAACCAGAAATCGCATAAAAGTTCACGTTGTATGACTACATCAAACCCGCAAAACACATTGGATAAAATTTTCAGATTGATGAGTTTCCTCGCATAAAACACTTTTTTTTCTGAGTTCATTTGTGCATTTTGTTTCGTCTCGTATACCCGTACAAAGTAAGTCGAATCAATCCGTAGCATCTGTCAAATCAACATTTGTTATTATAAGTTAAGTCGGAAGAAAATTTATACATTCGCATTGTATGCTATTATTCATCTCATAATATATGCGTATATCGCCTCCACTTTTGTACGTAGAAGGTCTTTTCGCGACATCTTCTAAGTGGAATTTTGCACATGCAAAGCCTCCAGGTGATTTCGTTATACGTATATCTGGGTTGTTTGGGACTTCTCTTCTAGGGGTGAGAGCTGCCAGTAGACGTTTTCGCATCGCGTTTGTAGCCTTGTAGGCCTCTGACAGTCAAGCATGGGAAACACTCACTCAGTTATTGCGTTTCCCTCACTCGCTTCCACGCAGAGAAAGAGCGAGAAAGCCGTTTCTTCAACCAAACCGAACGTTTCAATTTCCAGTGCCTATCCTGTTCCTTTGGCGAGCACGAAACGAAACAAAAAACGGCAACTGATTGAGTCGCTACCGATTCTGAAAGCCGAATGCAGTCCTGAATGATTGTTTACATTCTGATTCCGTTCGAGTGGCACTCAAGTTTGAGTGCTGAGGAACGTTTACTGACTGGCAATCCATGTCACGGAATGATTCAGTGAGTGGGAATCTGCTCAGTAAGTTCAACACATTCGGCGAATGAATGCTAAATGCGTTCACTCGTGCCTCGCAGATACAAGTGTATTGGTATTCACTTCTCTTCGTGTTCCTTGCGATTCTTGCTTTTACATAATCGGTATCAACGCTTTCATGCTGCACTCCACCCAGTACGGTTCAGCTATCACTGAATGTTTGGTAGCAGCAGATTTTTTGTTATTTCTTATCGGTTGCGTTCGAGTGAGTGAATTTTCCCATGCTTGCTGAAAGTAACTAAAACGTTTTCCACAAGGTATTTAAAAGGGAGGTAGATCGATCTGTCAGAATACTGCATCCGGCATGTTGAAATACCAAGTGACAAATGGCGAGTTTGTTTTGGTTATAGGAGGCTAGAAAAAGCCATGTCTCTCAAACATTCATACACTTTAAAAGAATGTTTTGTTTGGTTTGAAACACTAATTATTGGATTAAGTTCTTCCAACAGGCTTGTATTCGAAATATATTTCACGATTAAAATCGCCAAAAACACCAACAGTCTTATTTTTCAAGTTACGTACGAAGTACTTCTAGACATTTTTCACTAGCCAAACTCCATTTAGCTTTTCAATGAATTCCATTTAGATTTGTTCGTTCGATTCAATTATCCATATCGTGAGGGCATTATCCAAATTTAGAGCATGAAAATACTTCCTTTTAACATCATTTTAAACACAAAAGGCCCATAATTTCGAACACAAACACAGAAGGCAAATATCACTCAGCAATGCGAGAGAAAATTTTCACTTCACCGGTAAGATTTGTATTCTGTGATAAACAATTCCATAGAAACGATACATGCAAACATACTCGCCAGCATGCCAGCTCGCCAGCTATCACTTCCTTCTCCCCCGCAGCCTACCACACTTTGCATCCACTGACTGCTTAGATTGCTGAACCTCCCTTCAATAAATCTAGGTTTTCCAACTTTATCGTCCTTCTGCTTGATCGGGTTGCTTCGATCCTTCGACTCGTACAAAGTGAAATAGTTCTAGCAACCACAAGTCTTTGTTTCTTTTTTTCACAACGGAGAACCAGTGAGCTTCTTCGACGTAAGTGTTCACTGAGTTGTTTGGTTTAATGCTTTACGCAAGCAACGGTACATAGTTTAGTTCACAGTTACAAAGTTAACCGTTGTGCTAAAATAATATATGTTTTGAAAAAGGCTGTTTATTCACCATTCACCAGCTCAAGAACAATAAAGCTGCTGGTAAGGATGGTATCGGAGCTGAACTCATAAAGATGGGTCCGGAAAGGCTGGCCATTTGTCTGCACCGGATGATAGGCACAATCTGGGAAACAGAACAGCTACCGGAGGAGTGGAAGGAAGGGGTAATCTGCCCCATCTACAAGAAAGGCAAGAAGTTAGATTGTGAGAACTTTCGAGCGATCACCATTCTAAATGCAGCATACAAAGTATTATCCCAGATCATCTTATCAAGCCGGCTTCGTTGACGGCCGATCGACAACGGACCAGATCTTTACTGTACGGCAAATCCTCCAAAAATGTCGTGAATACCAGGTCCCAACGCATCACCTTTTCATCGATTTCAAGGCGGCATACGACAGTATCGACCGCGTAGAGCTATGGAAAATCATGGACGAGAACAGCTTTCCCGGGAAGCTCACGAGACTGATAAGAGCGACGATGGAAGGTGTGCAAAATTGTGTGAAGGTTTCAGGCGAACACTCCAGTTCGTTTGGATCCCACCGGGGACTACGACAAGGTGATGGACTTTCGTGCCTGTTGTTCAATATTGCGCTAGAAGGTGTTATGCGGAGAGCCGGGCTTAACAGCCGGGGTACGATTTTTACGAGATCCAGTCAATTTGTTTGCTTCGCGGATGATATGGACATCGTCGGCCGAACATTTGAAAAGGTGACAGACCTGTACACCCGCCTGAAACGCGAGGCAGCAAAAGTTGGACTGGTGGTGAATGCGGCCAAGACAAAGTACATGCTAGCTAGTGGGGCCGAGCGCGACAGGGCTCGCCTAGGTAGCAGTGTTACGATAGACGGGGATACGTTCGAGGTGGTCGACGAGTTCGTCTACCTTGGATCCTTGCTGACGGCTGACAATAACGTTAGCCGTGAAATGCGGAGGCGCATCATCAGTGGAAGTCGGGCCTACTATGGCCTCCAGAAGAAGCTGCGGTCAAAAAAGATTCACGCCCGCACCAAATGTACCATGTACAAAACGCTCATAAGGCCGGTAGTCCTCTACGGGCATGAAACGTGGACGATGCTCGAGGAGGACCTGCAAGCACTTGGAGTCTTCGAACGTCGGGTGCTTAGGACGATCTTCGGCGGAAGGATGAACCACGAGCTCGCCCAACTCTACGGCGAACCCAGTATCCAGAAGGTGGCCAAAGCTGGAAGGATACGATGGGCAGGGCATGTTGCAAGAATGCCGGACAGCAACCCTGCAAAGATGGTATTCGCTTCGGATCCGGTTGGTACAAGAAGGCGTGGAGCGCAGCGAGCTAGGTGGGCGGATCAAGTGCGTATCGATTTGGCGAGCGTGGGGCAGAACCGAGGATGGAGAGATGCAGCCACGAACCGAGTATTGTGGCGTGAAATTGTTGATTCAGTGTTATCTGTGTAGATGTTAACTAAATAAATTGAATGAACATCATGCGAATCAACAATTAAAGCGTTGTAGCAATTTGCTCTTATTTTTCGTAATTCAGCCAAACGGCATTCGGCAAAACGGCGTTCGGCCAAATGGCCGGACGTCGCGCTCTGTTCCGCCTACCAGCATGTACTTTGTTTTCGACGCATTCACCATTAGCTCTTGTTGCTTCGCGTTTAAGGCAGGTGAACAAATTTTCCACCGTTTCAAATTTTCTCCCAATAATATCCATGTCGTCTGCGAAGCAAACAAATTGTCCGGATCTCGTGAAAATCGATTCAAGGTATTTCTGGAGGATTTGCCTCACAAAAAAGATCTGTGCTTGTCACCCTTTATGTAGGGCATATAACGCCTTACTTCCACTCCTCCGGTAGCTGTTCCGTTTCCCAGATTGTGACTATCAGCCGATGCAGACAAGCGGCCAACCTGTCCGGGCCCATCTTGATGAGTTCGGCTCCGATACCATTCTTGCCAGCGGGATTGTTGTTCTTCAGCTGTTGCATGGCATCCTTAACTTCCCCCATCGTGGTAGCTGGTTGGTTTCCACTGTGTTCTCTGCGCCATTCACCTTTCGATTACCTCACGTCCGTCCGTCAAGATGCTCCCATCCTTATCCCGGCACATTTCACCTCGCAGCACGAAGCCTTTGCGGGATGTGTTGAGCTTCTGATAGAATTTCCGCGTTTCTTGAGAACGGTACAGCAACTCCATATCTTGGCATTCCACCTCTTCCAGGCGGTGCTTTTTGTCCCGGAATAGGCGGGTTTGCTGTTTCCGCTTCTGTTCGTATCGATCCATGTTTTGTCGCGTACCATGCTGTAGCATTGCAGCCAGCGCAGCATTCTTCTCTTCTAAAACCTCTTGGCACTCCTCATCGAACCAATCGTTTCTTGAGCTCCGTTCCACAAGTCCGATAATACTTCCGGCAGCGTCGTTAATGGCTGCTTTGACTGTCCTCCAGCAGTCCTCAAGAGGGGCCCTATCGAGCTCGCCCTCATCCGGCAACGCTGCCTCAAGATGCTGCGCGTACGCATTGGCGACATCCGGTTGTTTCAGTCGCGCTAATTTATACCGAGGCGGACGTCGGTAGCGTACATTGTTGATGACGGATAGTTTTTGGCGCAGTTTCACCATCACCAGCTAGTGGTCGGAGTCAATGTTGGCGCCAATATAAAATTTATCTTATTTAATATATCGAGATATAAAGTTTAATTTACATTGAAAATGGTCGGCCCAGCAAAGCCATTTTTATTTCCGTTTCGAGCTGGAATGCCTCTTATCGGCCCAACGGACAGTCGGCTGTCGATTTTAATGATGAGCTCCACACCCGAGCGGCGGGATCATTACCTACTGCTAAATAGTGCGAAGAGCAATAAAAACCGTCTGTGTTAACAGATGATTAGATTAAGGCTATAGGGTCATTTGAAGGCGATATACGGAAGCCGTAAATCAAATATCGAATGACAGTTGTCACTCGATGAGCCAGTCCGTGAATTATGGAGACTGAATTCGTTTGATCGATTGCGTCAAGTTTGTAGCCTGTAAGATAAATGTAAATTATACTTCATGAAGTTTAATTCATTTTATTGATGGTTTCAGAAGTAATTTTACGATTTTTGTTTTACGGTATAAGTGATTTGCACTGCAGTAAGATACTGAACGTGAGATTTCAATCTTCGTTGTGGGTCACAACTTGTTACCATGCGAATATACGAATGATCCCATTCGGGGTGGTCAAATAATTACGTAAGACAATTTTCGGGGATTTTCAAACCACCCATCTATGGAGAACCGTATCCATCGCCACGAGCAGCAGTTGCTTTTATGCACCAATTGGGTCCTAAAATTTTTAATGAGATATTGTTTTTATTTAATAACAAGAAAGAGCATGTTACTGTAACTACTTTAGCAATTTTTCCCGCTCAAATAATGGCTATATCATGTTTAAACTTTAATTTAAAAATTTGGTCCATAAATGAACCTTGACACTTTTGATCATGTTTGACGTTCGCTTAGTCGACAAAAACACCACAGGTGTTTTAGTTCGACCACTGGGGTTGTTCCTATCTGACATTTCATAAGGGACACGGAAAACAAAATACACCCAAAATTTGAGTTTAAGCCAAAGGATGTGACAAAATATAACAAAATATTTTTTGGGGCTTAAACTAACGAAAAACATTAGAAAATTGAGTAAACATGTGTTTTTGGCCTAAACTTAAGCGTTTGGCACTAAAATTGGGACAGGGCTTTAGGACCCTATTAACCACTATCTCGTCAATTTGGTGTGATAGCATGGTTAGCGTGCATGCATCGCGGTTGTTTTTAGCAATGTTCTATGTTAGAATCCCATCGCTGGCACTAGTTTTTGTTTATCCATATTGATAATTCTCGGGAGCAATTGATGATATATGATGATGTGAAAAAGAAAAAAAAATATCTCCCGAGTGGGATGATTCGTGGTTATCCTCCATCGTAACTCTAGGGAAAATAAGTGTGAGCGAAAAAAGATGTTAACGTGAGGAAGCGAACAAACATTCTCCTTAAGTGTGAAAAATCGTAGATTTCGCATCATTGATACGAAAATTCAGAACCCTGTGTTATGAAAGAGCTAGATATAAGAAATTAATAATATTATTGACTTAATACTTATAAAAGAATCAAAACATCAAAACAATGCGTAACTCACTGAGAAAGAGTGACGCATTTCTGAACAATCACAAAATTTCGTCCATGTTTCGTTTGTGAATAGCAAAATAAGGGATCAAGTCCCCCAATAAAAAAAAACATCTTTTCATAAACCAATTCTTAAGCCTACCCTGTTTTTCTAAGATTGAACATTGAACTTCAGAAGCATTGATTCCGCATCTAAAGTCAGTATCGGCTCGCTCAAATTTACAGCTTACGATACCCTTTGAATTAACGCAACATTAGTCACATATCGACCGTAAAGAATTTTATCCGATAAATCGCTACATTTAATTCATCATGCTATAATAATCGTGTGTGTATAAACCGGTTGACCTATGATCGGATCAATTTGATTCATTCTACTTGAACGTGGACCTTCTTTCCAAATTATAGCCCTAGCAGGCATCAGCTATCAACCAATCGATAAAGGTATCAACGTATAGAACTTGCATGTGCCAGCTCTTTTGCCCAACCTATTCTTTTGCAAAACAAAATACAAAAAGACCTGACCGCACTAAAAACCGCTTTGCCATCGCCGTTGATCGTGAACTTCGTGTGGGTACTGACTTCAATATCTCAGTTCTCAGCAATGCCTACGGGGCGCAACACTTTTCCAATTTATTAATTTCCCTTCAATTATAGCAATTTCATCGAAGTTCAACAGCAAAGCACTTAGTGTAGTGCCCTCGTGATGTTCGCGTCGTTGTGTTTTGCTGCTCTCAATATTTAACACAAATAAATTTACAATGAAAAAACGGGCATAAAATAAATCGACACGGGCCGAGGGAAGAGGTTGTTTTGCTGTGCTTGCTGTAAAAATCGGAAAGCAATCGAAAACAAGAACCACTTCTTAAGGGAAGTAGCGACTCTCGGGGCCGAATGTGTGCGGGCTAAGAATGCATGAAAAATCACCGTCGGAATGTGTCTGGTAGAGGCTGGATTGGTGAATGGCTTGCGGTTGTCTTTCTAGTCGGGTTGTAAACTATACAGATATGGCCCCGTAAGGCATTTGCGACCCGACAGGGTTGAACGGTGCTACTCAGAACCAATTGGGTGGTATTTTAGGAAATTGAACTGACCTTCTCAACTTCGGCACTGCGCTGTTGGTTGCTTATTGGCACACCTACGCGACTATTCAATCGTGGAATTCGAAACAGATTATATGGCAAACAGATTTACTTTTTAACAACATACCTGAGCTCTTGAATATTAGTTCAAATGATTCATTAGCTCATTAGCTCTGACGATAATTATGTGGAATTGGAAAGTACATACATACGATAAACTTAATAATGAGTTCTATGCTCTTAAATCCTATTCTACCTTCTTTCTGGAATAAGGTCAAACCAAGGCGTCTCAGTTTAATGTATTGAAGAGCACTTCCACAATTATTTATTTTGAGCTCTCTTTGCTAATAGACCACTTTACATATGTATATAACTATGTGTGACACAAAGACACTAGTATATGCCCTAAGAAGTCGAGTAAATGTCCAACGCGGACAAACCATCGATTGGCGTAATAAAGAACCGCAACCCTCAGTAAAGTTTTCCTGAATAGCTACGTGTTAACCTCTATTTAGGCCCAAAACTTTTCCTACCTTTTAGCTTCAAAGAAACAAGGGAAAACAGTGACGAAAAACAATTATTAAAAACCAGTTAGACGGGAATAAAAAAAAGCCAGTTTTCTCGGATGAGCGGAAAATAATACATGATGAGCTACAATCCACTACGTTGAATCTAGGCTAATTCTTCTACATTGGGCTCGATCCTGAACCGATCGCTTCCAATTGCCCTGGACGTTAAGGTGAAGATGAAACGGAACCAATTCTCAAATTTTCAAGAGCACAAATCTGGAGAACGAAACATCCGTTTGAGCTGAAACTTTAACCAATTGGTCACCACCAGCTAGCTATCGATTAAATTTTCAGCTCAAACAGATGATTGGTTCTCCAGATTTGTGTTCTTTAAAATTTGAGGTTTAGCTTCGATGCATCTTCATCTTAATCCCTCTTCAACCGCAAAAAGCCAACGCGCCGACGGCTTTGTCTGGTTTCTCTATTGAATATTAGTTTTGCTTATCACTCTTCCGGCATTCATATCACGTGACCAGCCCAACGCAGCCTACCGTGTTTTATGAACTTGACAACATCCACTTCTTCATATACTTGGTACAACTCATGATTCATGCGACGCCGCCAGATGCCATTTTATTGTTTACCGCCGAGTATTGTTCAAAAAACTTTAAGCTCAAAAACTCCAAATGCACCCCAGTAGACTTCTTTTAACGTTCAGGATTCATTGTCGTATAGAGCAACCGGAAGCATTAGTGTCCTATATAGCGCTATTTTATCTTCGTTTGCAGGCTACTGGACTTAAGCTGGTTACGGAGCCTGTGAAAAGCCCAATTCGCAGCTACAAGACGCCCTAATAATACCTCGCGGTAACATCATTATCGCACGTCACTTAAGTACCAAGATACACAAATTCTTCCACTACTTCAATTACGATTGAAACCATGCTGTCTACCGACGACCATGTGCTTTGGTTTGCTGGTATTGACGGTAAGCTCTATCCGTGCTGTCTCCCTTCCAACAGGCAGGAATGACGGTTCTACGGCTCGACGACCAATTCTAATTATATCGGTGGAAGCTTAACGACTGTAGTTTGATCCGGAATTGTGATGTTTTCGGCCTTAGCAGTCTAAGTAGCAGCAAAAACAATTTCGCATCTACATCCGACGGTTTCGGTAATATATTTTACCTTTTTCAAGGACTAGAAGCTTGTTTCTTTGTACAGAATTAGTATTGCACTACATATGATTGTCCTCATGCTAAGATGGCGCTCACTTCGGTGCATGTGTGCCGATAATTTTGTTGTTATTATATCGATATCGTCCGCAAAACCTAGGAGGATATATACGACCGGGTGACAATGATACCGTTTCTATGCACGCCTGCTCTCCTAATAGCTCCTTCGAGGGCATCTAAGGCAGTGATTCCCAAAGTGGGCGAATTCGCCCCCCCTGGGGACGATTTTCATGCCCATGATCACTTCATGATATAAGAGAAATTGAAAACAAAACCCACTCAAATATAAATAGAAACAATATCCAAAGTTTCTGGAAATTATTTCAACCATTTCAAAAATAACAGGTGATTAAAAATGAAACATTAAGTTTTTCATCATATGCAAATAAGTAAATTTGATAGTTTGTTCATTTTTTGATGCACTTATAAAGAGATGTCGATAAGAATCTCTACACAGTATAGCGTATTTAATACAAAAATGAAAATTATAGTTCAGGGGGGCGATTCTAAAATATATTGACCTCAAAGTGGCGAAAGTCAAAAAAATTGGGAAACACTGATCTAAGGTTACTATGGAGGTCGAAATCTCATCCGCAACCCGCACACTTGATTTCGATCCATTTAACGTTGCACGAATCAGTCTAATCAGTTTCGTCAGAAAACCGTGTTCTTTCATTATCTGCCATAACTCATTCCTCTTTACTAAATCAAACGCAGCCTTAAAATCAACGAACAGATGGTGAGTCTGCAAGTTGTATTCCCGGAACTTATCAAGGATTTGATGCAAGGTAAACATTTGATCCGTCATTGATCGACCCTCACGGAAACCAGCTTGGTATTCGCCGACAAAAGACTCCACGAGAAGCCTCTATCTGTTGAACAGAACAAGGGACATTATTTTGTACGCCGAATTAGAAAGCGTTATTCCTCAGTAATTGGAGCACTTCAGTCTGTGTCCCTTCTTATACAGAGGGCAGATAAGGCTCTCCAGCCAGCTAGCAGGCAATTCTCCTTTCTCTTATATCCTTATTAGAGTACCGTACAATATTTCATACAGCTGCTCACTTCCGTATTTGAAAAGTTCGGCCGGCAGCTCGTCATATCCAGAAGCCTTACAGTTCGTCAACTTTTTGATCGCATTTCTAACCTCATCTCAACCAGCTTGTCCATCGTTGATGATGGTTAATCTGTTCTCAGACGCGCTATTGTTCTTCCCTTTCAACAATTGCTCAAAGTGCTCTTTTCAGCTGGAGCTATTGCAGAAGCGGACATTGCAGAATAAATAAACATATATTCTAAAATTGCCAAATCCAATTGTATCCCTTCCGAGAAAGAAACACTATCTGCACCTATGGATAAAAGAGGAGAGTGATTCCAAGCAACAGCACCAAAATTTGGTAAATTTTTTAATTCATTTTTTCTATTGAGCTGAAACTTTGCACAGTTTTCCAGTTCTATCTAAATTGTCATTTTCCGATATCAAATCTTCAAGTTGAGTCACGACTAACTTTTCAAAAGGGTGTATGTGAAAATGGTTCAAATATATTCAAAAAGCTGCACAGCAAAAACGGTTCGTTCGATTGTTAGACAACTAAAGAAACAAAGTTAGACAACTAAATAAAGATTCCAAAAAAATACACACAGTAAAAAAAAAATTTTTTTTGCATTAAAAAACATAATTTTTGACACAAAAACTCAAATATCTCAAAACCCTATCGGAATACCAACGTAATTTTTTGAGAGAAAACGGTCCATTATATTAGCTATCTACCATAAAAATTGATGGTAAACCAATAAACAAAAAAGTTATGACATTTCAAACATGTCACAATTTTCACATTTAGTAGAAAAAAAAAAATTCGGTGTAAATTATTACGGGAACCGCAGTTTGTTGATTATTTTATTGTTAAGGGCCTTGCGTGAATTAAACAAGTCGTTTTCATGTATTCATTAGTATTATGTATATTATATGTATAAATATTATGTATATGTATAAATATTATATGTATATGTATATATGTATAAATTAAAATGAATTAACAGATTACACGAAAATATTTTTTTTTTTACCAGGATATTTTTTTTAGAGTATGATCGATGAGTTTCTAAATGTTATATATAAACTTTAAAAGTTTTGGATTTGGGTATGCGTTATGAGATCATGAAAACATTTTATTAATACTTATTTATTTATTTATTGTTATTCAATTTTTTTACAATATCGAACACTTTTGCATCATTATCAGTACAGTTCGAGTATAGTTTTGCTTTAATTTTATTTTCTGACAATGGAATGAAACAGTGAAATTTTTGGGTTCCTTGGATCGTTTTCGCGTTATTATATTGCTCGCTGAGCTCTGATGCCGTTAATTCGTACTCTTCAGTAGTAGTAAAACAGAATGATAATTTTGTTAAATCTTCTTCTTTTCTTCGCGATTCGCCCAATCAAATAGTTCTTTTGCAGTTTTAATTGGATGCTCACGTTCTTTGGCTAAACTTGCTCTTGTGGCCATGCGCTTTATGGTTCCTCCAATAGCATCACAAGGACCTTTGCCATGTGACGTAGCAAAGAAATGCCATTCTGCATCAATTCCGTACTTTGATTTAAATTGACATAGGCTCGAAAAATTCTTACGGTTTTTGTACTCCATCAGACATGAAATATATCTTTCTGATTTCTTTATCCTTATCAACGCGTAAAAAGTTAATCATTTTGGCAATGAACAAATTTACAGATACTGAGTCGTGTCTTAAATCTTCGGAAATTACAATAAAACTAAAATGTTCAATTTGCGTACTTCCATTGAAATAAATAACGAATGGATGAATTGTAGCTTGTTGTACGTTCCAGTGATGGGACTGCACTTCATCTTGCAATACAAAGCTATAGTTTTCAGAAAAATCACAAATGACTAAAAATTCACCATCTTGTAATGTATTTTTCGTATTTTTTTAAAAAGCGGGATTGCTCTGTTTTAATAAAGTCGTGAGGAATTAAACTTTCTAATTTTAAGCAAAAAAATGACACAAACTCATCTACAGGTTTTACAATAGTTTCTAGGTCACACCTATCCGTGGTCACCCATTGCTCAAATGATAACTGATCAATATAATTTTCTTCAAACTCAGCGAATAAAGTATTTTCCAATGATGAAGAATTTGGACAATCCGAACAAGATCGTAGATAGCAATTTGATGTTGTATTTTCACACAAAAGACTACCAGTTAACATTTTAATATCCTTTGATAAATTGATTCTTTTCAAACTATGTAAGATTAGGTTAATATTTTCGTGTGTTGTGCACACACAAACATTATGTGTTCCTGAATTGGATAGAAGCTTGCATTGCCTTGGACGAAGGCTTGCAAATGAGGAAAAACCTACCTGAATATTTTCGTTAATTTCCTTGAAGCGTGTATACGCTTCTTTCAAAGTAGTCATCATTAATCGTTTTTGGATTGCTTGACGCTTTCCATCTTTTTTTACAGATACATAATCTTTTTGGCCAGGCATAGCTCTACTTACTTCATCGTCTTCAAAATATTTCATTATTTTTTCTTTTGTCTCATCTGTTAATGAAGTACTCGACCTAGCATTTTTGGTTGCAAGACAGTTATTTTTGAATTGTTTTGCCTCTTTTGCTGTATTTCTATTGGTTTTGAACTCATCAATGGCGTCTTGAATAGACCACGAGCTTGGCAGCATCGACAAAATCAATAATTTTTCTTTCCTTGTCGTGGCTAGATTCGAGAACCTTTCCTTCATATTCATAATAACCTCATCGTAGTCTGTATTTTCCACATCCTCAGGTCCTAATTTGAAGAGGTTTCTTCGTACAGCTTCGTTGATTTCACGGTATTTTTTCTCGGGATAATTGACGTAACCCATCTTCGTCCATTTAATCGGAGTCACTTTTATTCCAGCTATCCCTTCGTTGAAGCGTTCGATGTTGACCTTCTGGATGCACTCATCTTCTGATTGATTTGTTGAAACAGATGTCGCTGATGGTACCGTGGCAAGACTATCTGCACTTGGTACTTCTGGTAACTCCTCAGTTGTTGTCGGTGCATCTAGTAATTCCTCAGTTGTTGTTGTTTTCGAACTTCCTGCAACCTGATCCACCGATGATGTACAGATTGCCCGTTTGTCAACGTTTAAACGGCAGGACGTACAAATGCGTAAATTTGTATTCAATGTAGACATTGGAGCATAACCAGCCGCTTTCAGTTTATCTATGGTGCTTTCGGTGAGATTTCGTAGCTCTTTCGAACACTTTTTTTTTTAATTTCTTAATTAGTATCATTCCAAACATTACATTCATTTCTTATATCTAGGTGTTCTGTGTTATTTCACAACACTATCATCCTAATTTGGTAAAACAAATTTAGGATTTAATTAACATTTTGTTAACAACATATTACATTTCATTTGCCGTAGCAGTTCAGTTTTTTACAGGTGAGTTGATTTCACCTGCTTATAAGAGAAAAAAAAATGTTTTTAATATACTTAACCTAACTTAACCTAAACATATAACGCATTAATCGTGGCAATAGAAGATTGTAACGATTTTTGCCTGAAATTATTAATGATTGTATTTGACATTTGTTCCAATGTTTCAACATTGGATATTCTATGTAACTCATTGGTACTATACCAGGGAGGAAGCCTCAGAATCATTTTCAAAATTTTATTTTGAATTCTCTGCAGAGCTTTCTTCCTGGTATTACAACAGCTAGTCCATATTGGTACAGCATACAACATGGCTGGCCTGAAAATTTGTTTGAATATCAACAGCTTGTTCTTAAGACAAAGTTTTGATTTTCTATTAATAAGGGGATAGAGACATTTTACATATTTATTACATTTGGCTTTAATGCCTTCGATGTGATTTTTGAAAGTTAAATTCTTATCTAGCATGAGCCCTAGATACTTAACTTCATCTGACCAATTTATTGGAACCCCTCTCATCGTGACAACATGTCTACTTGAAGGTTTCAAATAAAGAGCTTTTGGTTTATGTGGGAATATTATTAGTTGAGTTTTAGGAGCATTAGGAGAAATCTTCCATTTTTGCAAGTATGAAGAAAAAATATCCAAACTTTTTTGCAATCGACTACAGATGACACGCAGGCTTCGTCCTTTGGCGGAGAGGCCTGTGTCATCCGCAAACAAAGATTTTTGACATCCCTGAGGTAGCTCAGGTAAGTCAGATGTGAAAATATTGTATAATATTGGTCCCTAAATGCTGCCTTGAGGAACACCAGCTCTTACAGGAAGTCTTTCAGATCTGGAGTTCTGATAATTAACCTGAAGTGTACGATTTGACAGATAACTTTGAATTATTCTAACAATGTATGTTGGAAAATTAAAGTTTTTTAATTTTACAATCAAACCTTCATGCCAAACACTGTCGAATGCTTTTTCTATGTCTAGAAGAGCAAGACCAGTAGAATAGCCTTCAGATTTGTTGGAACGGATCAAATTTGTTACACGTAAAAGTTGATGAGTGGTCGAATGTCCATGGCGGAATCCGAACTGTTCATTGGCAAAAATTGAATTTTCGTTGATGTGGGCCATCATTCTGTTCAAAATAACCTTTTCAAAAAGTTTACTGATGGAGGAAAGCAAACTGATTGGACGATAGCTAGAAGCTTCTGCAGGATTTTTGTCTGGTTTTAAAATTGGAACAACCTTAGCATTTTTCCATTTGTCAGGAAAATATGCTAATTGAAAACATTTGTTGTTAAATATATCAACTAAAAATGATAAGCTACTTTCTGGAAGTTTCTTGATGAGGATGTAGAAAATTCCATCATCGCCAGGAGCTTTCATGTTTTTGAATTTTTTAATAATAGTTCTCACTTCTTCCAAATCAGTCTCCCAGGCATTTTCGAAAACGTTCTCTTGATTGAGAATATTTTCGAACTCCTGAGTAACTTCATTTTCAATTGGACTAGTAAGTCCTAAATTAAAATTGTGCGCACTTTCAAACTGCATAGCAAGTTTTTGAGCTTTTTCGCAATTAGTTAGTAATAATTTGTTTTCCTCGTTCAATGCCGGTATTGGCTTCTGAGGGTTTTTCAAGATTTTCGATAATTTCCAAAAGGGCTTAGAGCCAGGGTCCAATTGAGAAATTTTATTTTCAAAATTTTTGTTTCTTAATTGAGCAAAACGTTTCTTGATTTCTTTCTGCAAATCCTGCCATATAATTTTCATAACAGGATCGCGAGTGCGTTGAAATTGCCTTCTCCTCACGTTTTTAAGACGGATCAAGAGTTTAAGATCATCATCTATAATCACGGATTCAAATTTTACTTCACATTTTGGAATTGCAATGCTCCGGGCTTCAACAATGGAATTTGTTAAAGTTTCAAGAGCATTGTCAATATCAAGTTTAGTTTCTAAAGAAATGTTAACATCAAGATTGGAGTCAACATACGTTTTATATATATTCCAGTCGGCTCGTAAATAATTGAAAGTGGAGCTGATAGGATTGAGAATCGCTTCTTGGGATATTTGAAATGTAACAGGGACATGATCAGAATCAAAATCAGCATGAGTAATCAGTTGGCTACAAAGATGACTAGAGTCGGTTAAGACCAAATCAATCGTAGATGGATTTCTAGAAGAGGAAAAACATGTGGGGCTATCAGGGTATTGAATTGAGAAATATCCTGAAGAGCACTCATCAAATAAAATTCTGCCGTTGGAATTACTTTGAGAATTATTCCATGACCGATGTTTGGCATTAAAGTCACCAATGATAAAAAAAATTTGACTTATTGCGAGTCAATTTACGCAAGTCAGTTTGGAGCAAATTAACTTGCTGCCCAGAGCATTGAAAAGGCAAATAGGCAGCTATGAAAGTATATTTACCAAACTGTGTTTCAACAGAAACACCTAAAGTTTCAAAATCTTTAGTTTCAAATGATGAAAACAGTTGATGTTTTATACGCCTATGAATGATGATTGCAACTCCCCCACATGCCCCATCAAGTCGATCATTACGATAAACAAAAAGTTAGGATCTCTTTTGAGTTTAGATCCAGGTTTTAAATACGTTTCGGTAATAACTGCTATATGCACGTTATTAACCGTAAGAAAATTCAACAGCTCATCCTCTTTACCATTCCGAGAACGAGCATTCCAATTTAAAATATTTTAATTATTATTTGGATCCATTAGAAAAACGTAATCCAATAACAATTTGATTTGTAAATTTTACACCTACTTGGACTGCTTCAGTCATAGTGGTTGCTTTGAACATTGCATCAATCATTAGATTCAATTGTTCAGTTAGAAAATTAAAATCAGAGGCAGACATGTCATGTGATTTCCCATTGGAATTTCCGGTAGACGAAGAAGCGGAGTTACCTGTCGCGGGAGGGTTTTTTCCATTTGATTTGAAACAAGTAGAATGGGTACCCATGGATCGAACAGGGGAGGAGTTCGAATTTCCTGCTACGATATCGGCAAAGGATTTACCGTGGGTAGATACATTCGAAATTGAAAGATTCGAACGGCTACCCGACGGATTAAAATTTGTTTGTGAATGAGCATGATTATGATCTTCCTGATGGGTATGATTCATGATCAAGCGATCGTTAACTGAAAAATGAGCATTGTTCGATACTCTACCATGCAAATTCCGGAAACGACCGTTATCGTAACGGATATTATCTTTCATCTGCCTGGCACGAGCCTCAATGACCTTTTTGCGTGAAGGACAATTCCAAAAATTTGACTTATGGTTAGCCCCGCAATTACAACATATGAATTTGGTGGTATCTTCCTTCACTGGACAGACGTCTTTGGCGTGAGAAGAACCTCCGCAAATCATGCATTTAGCATCCGTGCGACAATTTTTTGTACCATGACCCCACTTTTGGCACCGACGGCACTGAGTGGGGTTCTGGTAATTTCCTCCAGGTTTCTGGAAATGTTCCCATGTCACACGGACATCAAACAAAAGTTTTGCTTTTTCTAAAGCTTTAATATTATTTAGATCTTTTTTGTTGAAGTGAACTAAATAAAATTCTTGAGAAAGCCCTTTCCGAACAATGCCAGATTGGGTTCTCTTTTTCATAATGATTACTTGGACTGGGGAAAATCCAAGTAAATCATTCATTCCATTTTTGAACTCTTCAGGTGACTTATAGTCACTTGAGAGACCTTTCAAGACAACTTTGAACAAACGTTCAGTTTTGTCGTCATAAGTAAAAAATTTGTGCTTCTTCTCTTCAAGATGTCTGAGAAGAAGTTCACGATCTTTAAGAGTTTCCGGCAAAACGCGACAATCTCCTTTCTTTGCGATTTGGAAGGAAACCTTGATTCCCCTAATGGAGTTCAAGATCTCCTGCCTAAATCCCCCAAATTCGGAACAACTGACCACGATAGGCGGCACTCTTTGCTTCCTCACTTGAATCAAAGAGCCTGGGCTAGAGGCTGCTTCGATTTGGTGTTCGGAAAATTTGTCTAGAGCATCGAACTGATTGCTCATTTCGATACAATTATTCATTTCACCCTTGGAAGAAAGTTCGCATTCCGGGTAAGCGTCCTTTCTTCCATTCTTGCCACGTGTAGTGACAGTTTTAAAACCCACTTTTTTGGAAGGAAGTAGTGAATTCAGAGATTCACCCTTCCTTTTGTTTGTTGTTGATACCATGTTTAATTAATAAACGAAAGAAGACGTGACCTTCGAAAGGTTTTTTACCAAGACGGTGTCCAAGAAGGATTACCACCGCTAGCTTTCGCCAACGGGTCCAACGAAAAATCGAAGGCACGGGTCCAAACAAGGATCGTAAAGGGATCAATAGTAGAAAAAATAGTACTGAAAAGTACTGTTTTAGTAGCACTGAAAAGTTCCGTTTTTAATTTTAGCAATGAAAAGTACTGTTCTTGTAGCACTGAAAAGTACTGTTTTATTGCTTTAGGTAGTTTTTAAGAAAACTTCCAAGAGCAGAGAGAATTCGTGTACGCACAGCACGAAGCTACGATGCGCACTGTCTCTTTCGAACACTTTTTTTTCTGCAAACGGCCTGCAACAGTTGAGAAAGCGACTACTCATGTTGCTCGTTAGATTTTAATAAACAAAATCACTTTTAAGTTTTTACTGACTAGTTTGATGTCGTTTGCTTGACTGAAGAAAAATTTTACAATTAAATCTTTTATAACCATAGTGGTAGTATATTTTTAGCTTTTTCGTGAGTATGTTCATGGTATGTACCTATTATGTTTTTGATGTTGTTGAAGTTAATCAGATTTTAACTTTGTGGAGAAAACCAGCGCCGAGAAAACCGACCTGCTTTACGTATACTAGATCACCTGGGTATAGACCCGCCTTGTTCTCTACGAGGTAAACTTTTTGCAGGTAAACTAGTCGTATACCTGTATAGAAAACTTTTTTTGTAGCTTTTGTCTTCAATATTTGATTTCTTATCGGTTTCTTTTATCAAAAGGTTTCAACACTATTGAGAGAATTTTTCTTCAGTTACGTACAATAAAAAATATGACACTATCAAGACTTTAGATCACAACACTGGATTGCGTCTAACTTTCTAATAGATGCTATAATAGTTATGAATAATTAAATAAAATATCATGAAAACAACTTGTTAACCTCATGTGGTACCCTTAACAAAAAATTCAGCAACAAACTGCGGTCCTAAAAAAAATTAACAATGAAAAAAAAAATTCACTAAGTGTCAAATTTGTGAAATATTTGAAATGTCATAACTTTTTTGTTTATTGGCTTACCATCACCATGGTAGATAGCTAATATAATGGACCGTTTTCCCTCAAAAAATTATGTTGGTATTCCGATAGGGTTTTGAGATATTTGGGTTTTTGTGACAAAAATGATGTTTTTCAATGCAAAAAAAAAAAATTTTTGCTGTGTGTATTTTTTTTGGAATCTTTATTTAGTTGTCTAACTTTGTTTCTTTAGTTGTCTAACAATCGAACGAACCGTTTTTGCTGTGCAGCTTTTTGAATATTTTTGAACCATTTTCACATACACCCTTTTGAAAAGTTAGTCGTGACTCGTGAGGGTAATAGGTGAGAGGCAGGAGGAAGTAGAAATGCTGGCAACGGAGGCAATTGGTCTGGTCGAAGATTAGTTGGAGGGAGTCAAGCTGAAGATATCTCACCACAAAACGGAGGTGCTACTAGTTAACAACTGCAAAGCACTCATGCAGGTTAGATCACTGCGGTACGTCGATTATGCATGAGAGAAGGCGGCAAAGGCAAGCAATACGCTCACAAGAATTATGTCAAACATAAGTGGTCCTAGAAGCAGTAAGAGGCGTATTCTGGCTGGCGTATCAACATCGCTTATAAGATACGGTGCGCCAGCCGGGGGCGCGGCGCTACAGACCAATCGCAATCGGGATAAATTAAACAGCGCGTTCCGACTCATCACAATGTGAGTGATGATCGCGTACAGGACTATATCGTTGGAGGCGGCATGCGTAATGATCCCGATCTGCTTCATCCTGTCCGAAGACATCGATTGCTATCAGCAAAAAGAAACCAGGCAGGCGAGGAAGTTGGCAAAAATCGTTCGCTGGCTAAGTGGCAGCAAGAATGGGATGCCTTCGAGAAAGTAAGGTGGCCATGCGTCTTCACCATTCTGTCCTGAGTGTATGGAGATTAAAGAAACGCCAGAACATGTTGTCTTTTGCTGCCCGAGATACAACATAGTACGAAACACGATGGCGGCTGCATTTGGTGAGTACTTCAGCATAGAAGGTGTGGTACACGGAATGATAAGCGATCTCGATCTTTGGTATATGATGACCAACATGGTGGTGCAAAGAATGTCTGGCTTACAGCGCAACTGGCTAGCAGAGCAGCGAAACGAGACGCAGAGAGCAGCACTTGACGTCTGGTCGTCGGGGCGCTGATGAACCGGAAGCCAACCTCCACCGGAATTGTCAGACCGACCTCGGTAAGGCAGTTTGTTGATGAGAGGAGACCATCGGGCGCGAACGGAGTAGGCTAGATCTTCCATCGGGGACTAGATCGAATAAAACGTGCGTATCGTAGTATCGGTAATAAGTCGTAAAAGCGCCTGCAAACCGGAAGTCACCCTCCAACCGGAATTGCAGAACCAACCCTAACGCTTGGCCGACTACCATCGAGTTGGAGTAGGCTAAGTGCATCGCCGGAGACTAGCTGAGTAGATCGCGGAACAGCACCGGCAAGTGATCGTCGAGGCGCCTGTGAACCGGCAGCTTCCATCCACCGGATTTGCAGGACCGACCTCGGCATCTGCCCGGATAGCTTCGGTTCGGAAGATCTTTCGCCGCCGGGGAAATCTGCGTTGGAGTAAGATAGATCCACCGTCGGGGGCTATTCTAAGTATTACGAGCGTGTCACCGGCTTGAGTCTTCGGAGTGCCAGTGAACTGGAAGCAATCCTCCTACAGGAATAGCTGGGCCGAATCCAGCACTCTACCGGCCAATAACTGAGTATGAACAACGCGTAAAGTCCGTAGTGTATGACGAGCAGAGTAATAGAGTCAAGCGCAAGTGCTCCCTAGAATGCCCTAGAAAGGGTTAAGTGAAAGTTTCTAGCTTTGCTAGAAGTGCGAAATTTCTATAGAAAAAAAAACATAAATAACATGGACTTATCAGACAGCGGTCGTGACGGCCATGATTTTGTCTGTCAGCAAGTTACCTTCACCTGCTTTTTCTTTCTGATGTGAATACTTTTCTCGGCTGCTCTCGCTTCCTTGTACAGTTCTCTGTTTTGCCGAGAGCCAGATGCCAGATGCTCTTCTTCTCACTCGTCACATTCTGGCACTCCTCATCAAACCAACCATTACTCAGCGTACAGCCAGCGTATTCGCTGATATTTGCAAGCTCTGTTCAAACGGGATTGTTGTGCAACTTTCATGCACCTCAGTATTTCACAGGAAGTTGCACTTGATCATAAAAAAACTAGCAAGTGAAACCGCAACATTTTCTACCAAAGATTTTTTTGAGAATACTTCTCCAATTTTTTTTTTCATAGTTGTCCATATAATTTATACGGAGAACAATGAATATTTAC
Organism: Aedes aegypti; assembly: GCF_002204515.2. NCBI lineage: Eukaryota > Metazoa > Arthropoda > Insecta > Diptera > Culicidae > Aedes > Aedes aegypti. Next base: position 133,526,894 of record NC_035108.1, read on the forward strand.
TCCTTTTTATTTGAAATGCTGAAAAATAAAGTCTCGCATAACTTGAGATCTCGCCCTAAAAGCAACACAGCGTAACAAAAATGACATTTTTGCGTGTCTCAAGAATCAAATTATGTGTCTCTAGTAGATTTGGGGTTGCTGAATCTGATGCCGTTCTCAGAAATGTTCCAACACGTCACAATTTTCAACTACAGTTCGCCAAAGTTGTATAAAACATTGGTTTCATTGATGTTCTCATAAAATTTGAAGAATGATTCATAAAAAATATTATGGTCTAATTCACCAAGCATGCAAAATAGGACTTTAACTTTCGTTTTAGATATAATTTGATTGAAATTGCACGATTCAATTGAGGGTAAATCGGTTTTTTCAACATGCTTGCCGTCTCCATACGAAATTATTCGTTTCTCTTATATGCCAAAATACAAAACTTTTGTAAACCAATAAAAAATAACTTATGAGCATCGGAAGTATAATGAACTTTGTTGATAAGTATTGTTATACACATGAAGTTTGAGTTCTGAGGCAAATTAAGCAAATAAATTGCCATACAAGCTGGGAAACTTGCATGCAAGTTGGCTGAAATACCGTTAAGTCAGCAGTCAACGTGCGGCCTCCATTTACCGTGCACATATACAAATTCCTACAGAATATTCATACAATTTTCACAAATTATTTTTTTGTCAGCAAAATAAGATAAAACTGATGAAATAAAGTAGTTCTTGTCACAAAGCATTTTGAAAAACCTAGTTTATGTAGTAAAAATCATGTGAATTCTGTTTGATAATAAGTTTTTTCAACACTCTTAGTAGAAACACAAAAAAATCACATTTTTCATTTTAACGATAGAGTATGATTTTTTTCAAAATTTCAACAAGTTTTCATTGTGGATACTATTAGTAAGATGTATTTCATCGTATGAGCAATGAGATTTTAAGCAAATTAGAATTTTACATTGTGATTCAGTCGAAACCCAAATGCACGGTGAATGGATCCCTCTCAGTATGTATGGTTCCTATTACCGTGCATTAGTGTAAAAGGCATGAAATTATTCGGTAATATTAGATTTATTGTTATATCGTCATTAAACTGCTTCATATTTAGTTTTTGAGTGAATATGGAATGATTTGGACAATACAGACACACCTTCTATAACGATTTTAATGAAAAAATAATTATTCTGCCAATTTTAAAACTTTTTATGGATTTTATTGTAAATGAAGATTTGAACAGTCTTAAAAATGAGTGAGCTCACTATTAGCAACATAGTTACTCCATCAACAACGTTTCTTCAAGAAACAAAATAAATCATGACGAAATCTATACGCACGGTGAATGGTGCACTAGTGTGCACGGTAAATGGTGACATAGAACGGTACGAGGAAACCTTAACATGAGATTTTCAAACATAATTTTTGAGTAATTTTTAGTTATGCATCACTAGTTTTAGATTTTTCCCTGAATTATTATATAATTGGGCGCTACGTAGTGGTATTATAATACGCTTCAAATTATTTGGAAAAGTTATAAAGTTTTTTGAAGTTCAAATTTTTCTTAAATGCACGGTGAATGGTAGCTTGACGGTAGTCAAATTTAGCATTTTCAACAGTCAATTTCTTAAAAACTAGACGTGCTATGATATTTCGATAAATGGCAATGGATTCAGTAACCCTTAATTAAGTAAATAGTGGTATTTTGGTGCTTGAGACAAAATCGTGTTCCGCACTGCCATTGGTATTCGAGTGTGTAGCTTTTTGTTTCTAAGCAAACCAATGGACCTGGATGGAAACTATCACCACTAGGAGATAGAGGAGAATCTTCTTTTCATCGTAGCATTGTTGGATAACGTGTAAATCTATTTTTTTGCTCTGTAGCTACAAGCTACACACTCGGTTACCAATGGCTTTTAAGGCGAGATCTCAAGTTATGCGAGAAGTAATGAAGTAACGTTAATGATGATAATAATGATCCTTCACTGTGGCCAAATAATAGCTAAATAAATTAATAAAACAATCCTTTGCCGAATGGACCAATGCACGAGTTCACTATGTGACGTTTGAGCGGTGCCGTGTTATTTACGTGACCATGGCAACGAGTGAATTTGGCACCGCTCAAACGTCAAATCAGTAAACTCGTGCACTGGTCCATAGAATCAAAAGTGTAAATAACACTGCGGAACACGTTTTGGTCTCCAGCACTAAAATACCGCTATTCACTTAATTAAGGGTTGCTGAATCCATTGCCGTTTTCAGAAATGTCATAGCACGTCTAGTTTTTGAGATATTGACGGTTGAAAATGCAAAAAATGACTATTTCAGCCAACTTGCATACAAGTTTGCCAGCTTGTAAGGTAATATATTGGCTTAATTTGCCACAGAATTCAAACTTTATGTGTGTAACAATACTTATTATCAAAGTTTGTAATACTTTGATGCGGAAAAGTTATTTTTTGATGGTTTAGAAAATGGTTGTATTTTGCCATATAGAAGAAACGAAGAATTTTGTATGGAGACTGCAAGCATGTTGAAAAAATCGGTTTAATCGAAATTTAATCGCGCAATTTCAATCAAATTATGTCTGAAATGAAAGTTCAAGTTCTATTTTGCATGTTTGGCGGATTAGATCACAAAAAAATTTGACAAATCGTACTTTAAATTTCATGTAAACATGAATAAAACCAGTGTTTTATACAACTTTGGCGACCTGTAGCTAAAAATTGTGACGTGCTGGAACATTTCTGAGAATGGCACCAGATTCAGCAACCCCAAATCTACTAGAGACACATAATTTGATCCTTGAGACACGCAAAAATGTCATTTTTGTTACGCTCAGGCGTTGCAGAATTCGCTCTCATTTGAGAATGAAGCACGATCAAAGCAAGCAAAGAAAAACATCCCATCTGTTGCGGTCCACGATCGTCATTGTATCGCAAGGTGTAACAAGTCTGATAAATGGAAGCAGCGAGCGAGAGCCCCAACGAGAGAGCGATGATAAAATCCATTTTTCTCGCTTGTTTACCGTTGGGGATAGATGTTTTTCTTTACTGGCACGATAAACAATCCACGAACTTCCAATAACAACAGTGTCCCCCAGGCTTGGAGCATGTTTAGAGGGGTTTTATCATGCACTAGTATCCCCCCAATCTGATCAAACTTGTAGCAGTATACGATAAACAGTCTCTCATAATGTGCAGCATGTTATGATAGTTACAGAGAGCGATACGTGAGCGATTCTCTCAATTTTCTCAGGATTCAATCCCTGGTTACGCTGTGTAATAGGATCCGGTTGCTTAGATATTGCTGTTTTGGCCTATAATAATTCTACCGAAGACAGTGGCTGTTTACTAGCTTAGCAGTATGGGGCTGTCGTTGAACCACGTTGTTCAGGTTTTGGAACATGGATTTTTGTCTATGAACTGAAATCTTTTTTTTTTTTTGCATTTTTGAGTGAGTATTGTGAAATTTTGTCAATCACTTAAGCTCTCGCAGTACAGTTTTTAGTTTTCCCAGAGCATTTTCAGTGGACTCTAATTGGTTTGTCAATGGTTCTTAAGTGGATCTCAAAGGTTACCAGTAGCTTTCAAGGGATTTCCCGGAGTACCTAAGAGTTTTTCAGAGTACATCAAAGGTGATGCTCTTAAAGTACCGTAATTTCTGGTGAAATTGATCATTTTTCACGGTTTTTCTAGTCTGTTTTCTATAATGTTAACCATGCCAGACAACTAAATGCAGGAAAACAAGTACGAAGGTGAGCCTCATCGACTTATGTACCGAAATTTTCTAACAAATGTCATTTTAGTGTTAACAAATACCTCTAAAATAAAAAATCAGAGGATCTCAATTCGGGGTGATATTGATCACTTGTCAATGCCATTATTGTTAGTATCCAAAATAACTCTATATGATCAATTTGAGCTCCCTGAATCTGAATATGCTTGTAAAATTCTTAACAATGCAATATTTATGAAAATAACAAATAGTTGGTTGGTTTGACTTTATTAACGAGATTTTTAGCCCTGGGATAACAAATAGTTAAATTTCAAGAATTATGCGAAAAACGCCTAAATGTATGCAATTTCCTAAGGAATTCAATGATATCTAACAGAAATTCAATTATTTCAACCATATGAGCTAATTGGTACGAGTTTTGGTGATGAAATCTGGTTTGGGGATATATCTCAAGCATCCTCACAAACTTTCAGGTTTATACCATGTTCAAATCCTTGCTTATAAATAGAAGTTCATAGCTGTTTGTCAATACTGCTCCGTGCATGATTTTGAAATTTTACGTTATTTTCATAGTAATAAACTTTCTTTAATGCAAAAAACTTTACAACACACAATTCGACAATAGTTACGACAAGCAACGTTCATTTACTGCAGCTTACATTGATATTTGTGCTCCATTACGAATAAATAAAATCGTGTGGTACGATGATCAATTTCACCCTTCTGATCAATTACACCCGATTTTACGGTATTCACAAAGGTTCTTAAGGTGATTATAAAACGAAGCCAAACTTGTAATTTTCAAGTGCACAAGACGAGAGAATCTGACAACAGTTCGCGTTGAAAACCAATCAAATTGCTTGCTTGCTGGTGGTGACAAATGGGATAGATTTTCAACGCGGAGTGCTGTTTGGTTCTCAAGTCTTGTGCTCTTGAAAATTTGATGTGTGGCTTTGTTTTATAATCACCTTAAAGGTTTCTAATCAATTTTCAATAAACTACATGGACTTCTAGTGATGAAATTCAAAGGTTTCTATTGATTATTATGAAAGTTCAGATAGTTTTCCAATGGTTATGACAAGACTCCTTGAAGTTTCTTATATTTCAAAACAGAGTGTTCAAGGTTCTGAGAAGTCCGAAAAGCAATCACAGAGGTTCCAAAAGAGGTTTGAGTTTTCAAGAGGTTTTCAGCGTTTCAAAGTGACTTTCAACAATTCCTTGTACTTTGAAAGGAGTTATTCGAAGTCCCTGTTTTAAAAATGATTTTAAGATCTTATTAGTAGAAGGCCTAAGAAACCTCAGAAAACTCTGAAATTTCTTAGTACTTTCGGTCTTTTTATTGCTTATTTCTTATTTTTAATAGTACGTTTCAAATTTACCATGGAGTTAAAGTACTTTAGGGGTATTGAAAAGTGAGAGCCAAAGAATGTGCCTTCCTCTGAGTGAAACTTACAAACTCGAGGTGTATTTTTATGTCAGCGTGTACATGTATTGCCTGCAGCTTTCGATATCACATTGACACATGACTTATGATTCAATCTTTTGGTGTGATTGAAGCCAGTTGCTTTCGGTCCCTTTCCCTAGTGATACATTTTCCCCCGTCAATACGGAGCGAGGACGCCACACCACACACATGGGCAATTAGTAATTTCACAAACCCATCAACCAGATCGCCCCTTCTACCTCTCTGAAGCTTCGCCGCGGCGTACGTATTGCCAACAATCAGTGCCCTTCAATACCTGTTCACATGTTCATAACAGTGTCGGTCGGTACCTAAACTGCCCAAAATTGCTCGCTAATTATCGGGTGTGCACGCGCACGCGTGCTTCATTATTGCGCGAACTCAGCCATTCAATCGACAACATCGTCCTCAAGTAGGTGCATTAGGGTGTGCCTGAAAAACATCATTACAAGAAAAATCATGATGTTCAACGTTAGAATAAAAGATATGCTTATTTATACCATTTTTTTAGATTATATCAACTTTCTAAACATCGTTCAGAGGTTGCGCTGCGTTCATACAGAGTCAGACATCGATTTCTTTCACATTCCAAGAATACTCATATGGTATGGGTTTCAAGAGATTTTCAAACCGGAAGTCGCCGCTTCAGGCATCGATTTCGATCATCTACCGATATGCCCCGTTTCAAAATCGCGTCAGGCATTGAATTTCATTATTTACTCATCAGTCCAATTCCAAGAATATCTGTGTTGCAGGGGTTTATCATGATTTTCACATACCGGATGTCGCCATTTTGAAAGACATCGATTTTCGAAATCTAGGCTTCAAAAACATCTGCATCATCAATATATGACAATTTTCATCAAAAATTAACATTTTTAATTTATCTGTTCCTGTTCTACGAAAATGCCATAAATAAGCACAACATTCATTCCACGGCTGAGCACCATGACTTTTTGAACATCTATTTCTTCTGGAACACCCTAAGTTACATACATAAGTTACAGAGCGACGACGAAGCGGTGCACTGACCGGAAGTTGATCGACGCCGCAGCAATTGCTGTCAATAGCAGTATGTAGGTACCTTTACCTAGCTACTGATCGATGAATGGGACTGACGGAAGAGGAGTGGAGTAAGGTTAATAATTTTATGAGCGTTCGCGTTTGCTGTGCTATAATGTGCTTAGCCAGCTGATACCTCGCTGAATATTGTTCAACCAGACGTACCTTCAAATCGATATGAACGCGTTTGGTCGAAGACGGAGGCGACGGAAAAGCTCTGATGCTTGGAGCTTGGCCTACGTCACGCATCCGACTTGCACGCTGCTAGCCACCATTCAGTCATTCGGTCAGTCGATCAGTCATTCAGACGAATCCAAAGTGTGGACGGCTTGGGTGCCTACCTACATATCTCTAATCATGCGTTGTAAGTAGGTTATGGAAAAATTCGCGCCGGCAAATGTGCCTTCCAATCGGTTCACAAATGCGCTGGATATAATAACGGACTTGCCACCTCGCTGTGGTATGTTAAGGTCGTTTGCGAAAATTTCGAACAAAGACACCCCGCACAGAACAACGTGACCAAACCTATTACATAGCAGCAATCATGCCGTTTGACACCGAGTGACTCATTAGCTAGCTAGCGCGCTCACATTTCTGGTTCAAGTGAGAAGGAGCTCTGCAGACTCCAAGGACGCTCTGTTACCCGAATCATGCAAATTCTCTAAGAGGACTGTTCATAAATCATGTGGTATTATTTTTTAATTATCAGAATCCACCCTCCCCTCATGGTTTACAGATTCTATGACAAATATCCGAATACCATAGAGGAACACAAAAGACTCACCGGTCAGCAAATATTAAAAAGATTTCTATTATTTTCCGTGAGTATACTTGTACACATATCTAGTTTCTAAAAGCGGTCAAAGGATATCGGGAATATTCATGTAGCCGGGGTTATTCTTTGGTTCTTTGCGAACTAAGCGCATTGATAGCATATCTTCGCCTCTCTTGCTCAAACTTTCTGCAGTGCAGAATTAGATGTCACACAACAATTGTGGTTTCGCATCACTCACAGATGGGCATTGGAGTAGTTACAATTATTTTTTTCTGGAGGGGGCATACTGCCCATAAAGGCATAACTGTCCCATATGAAATTAGTAGGCATTGAGAAAACAGCGTTTAAAGTTTGAAGTTTGCATTTTCATACAAATGTTATAATTTTTTAGTAAATTTTCGAATGCAATGTTCATTTAGTTGCACCCTACAGAATACTCAATTTGCTAATATTGATCAGTAAAAAATATAAAGTTAAACATAATTCCAGTTTTGCAGTTGCTATTGGGGTTCAAAATTCATATAGAGACTGTTATGTCTTTATTTTTCAATATGGGACAGCAACAACTTCATATTTTTCCACAACATTTTCAAACAAAGTGTATAAATTTTCATATGCCTAGTGAAGTGCATGTTAAAACATGAATGTTGCGATGAAAAAAGGTGTTCGTTCGAAAATCAATATGGGACAGTTATGCTTTTATGGGCAGCATAGGCCTAGCAAATTTTTATTTTGGAGTGGTTATGTTGGTCCCAATAATTACGATTTTCACAAATTTCATGGTTTACATAGATTTGTATAGATTTTATTTGTTTATTATTTTATCTCATATCGCTACACACCAGTGATACATGTAAATTTGAATTTACACCACGAAAAGTATTCATTCTTCGTCTAATCGCGCAAAAAAAAACTCAAAAAATTAAAAAAAAAACTCACTAGGAATGTTTTTTGTGAACTATCCACGAACTTTTCATCTATATAACCATGTGATTTAAAGAAATTCCTCTGAGAATTCACATTGAGATTTCATCATTAATTATTGTCGTACTTTGAGGTGCTTTCTCCAAGAACCACTTTACCAGTTTTCACTTAATTCCCCCTGGGGTTCTCTTCAGATTCCTTTAATAAATCTCTCGGACGGCTTTAAGACATTTGGTCGAAAGACATTTCGTCGAATGACGTTTGCTCGAATGACATTTGGTCGAAAGAACATTTGGTCGAATGGACATTTGGTCGAATGGCTCTAGAACTTTTTTTTCTAAAAAATATTTTGTAATGATTGATCGTGAAATCGTTTGGTTCTACAGATATAGAACCGAACTAGAATTTTAGCACAATGGATAGTCTTACGTTTATTTTGGGCGGTGGTAGGTCATTTGGCATAAAGTCGTTTGGCATAAGGTCGTTTGGCATAAAGTCGTTTGGCATAATGGTCATTTGGCATAAAGTCGTTTGGCATAATGGTCGTTTGGCATAATGGTCGTTTGGCATAATAGTCGTTTGGCATAATGAGTCTGAAATCAATAATTTCTTAAGATGACATTCGTTTTTACGTTTCTGTTGAATCTTTCTGATGATATCAGGCTTGTTTTGGAGTCAATTGACACATAAAGACACTTTATTAACAATCATATGGTTATGAATAAACTAAAGCATATCAGAGAAGTTATTGCCAATTGTATTTTATTATTTATCCAAAAATTACCCTTCTTTCAAATATTAGTTCTTATTTTAAGTTTCGCTATTGGAATAAATTGCACTGAAGATTTTGATAGCACAAATTTACCCTTCTTTCAAACGTTCTGTTTCTTTTTTAAGTATGATTTAACCGTTATTATAGGAATGGAAACTGTTGATATAAAATTTAAATAAATTTCACCTTGTTTTACACATAGGCTGTTCTTCGAAGCTATATTTATTAAATATCTTATTGTCTTCAACTGACAAAAGGGCGGCATTCGATAACATTGATCTGCTCAAGTTATCATCGAAAAGAGACATCAATTGCTGCATTTACTTCGATGGGTTCTGCTACTTTTCCCCAAATATCGGTTTCTCGAATGTCGTTTCCCTGAACGCCAGTTCCCCGAATGCCAGTTCCCCGCATATCCAATTTCCCCGATTAGCCTATTTTCCCGAAAAGTTTTTAGCACTCATAATTGACGTATCTTTATACATTTCAGGGTGGTGAACGAACTGGCAATCTAATATGCACCCTTCTTTATTTAACTGGCGGTTCTTTCGAGTTTTACCGTCCTTAGCATTTTTGCCAACATGTGTTTAGCCCAGAATGACAGAAAACCTCCTTCTTTTGATTGCTTATCGTTCTTTCTCGTTAACTTTCCCGCCACTAAAGACTATTATTGCACCTATTTAAACTGCACCACTTTTTGGGGAACTGGCGTTCGGGAACCGACGATTCTGAACACAATTTTTGATGTCTTTTCGTTTTATTATGCCGCAATAATTTTTGGCGTCCAATTTTTCATTGGTTCCATCATAAATTTTGCCTTCTTTTAAAAATAGTTTTTTATATTTATACTGTTTCATTTTTTTATTTTTTAGTTAAGTTAAATATTAACCATTTTGCTGTACTATCAATTCTTGCAATTGTTAGAATGATAATTACTTCAAAACCTGCCAATATATAACTTGTTTTTTTTTCGCAAATACATGATTTCCTTTCCTTTCGGTGTTTTTGACGTACACTTTCAAAATTAAAATTTATATTGAATCGTTCAACAGTTTTGCCATATTTTAATTTTAAATGTGTTGTTCATTTGAGTTATGCTGTGGAAAGATTTTTTTGCGTTGCAGCCTCAAAAAATTTTAACGAAAAATTATCTGCTTTCGTATATAGGCTATTTTCGCATTATGCTGTAATAATAGGTTTCTGGATTAGAGCTTTTAATAATTTGCAAATAAATTTTCCCTTACTTTATCATGTAATTTTCATCAAGTGTTACGTCCAAACTGGTACAGAGCTTGATCTGCTGCGAAATATTCTATGAGCGTTCCTCTTATTAATAACTGTGAACTTTCTTTGCCAATTCAATATTTTCAAATATGTATATCGCAACAAGCTCAAAGATACTCTATGTTCTGAGATGTAGAGAAAATTATTATTAAAAAAGAACCTCCATCAGACCCGTTACAAATTTTATTTAGTAATGCTTTCTAATGTCACAACAATTTTCGACATTCATAGATTGGAAAGTCTCTGAAAGAAAATGATGCTTATTGAAAACCTACCAAAATGTTTTGCTATGGGCTCGGCGGTGTTGATCTCGGTAAAAGCTTCAAAAATTCCGATATTCATTCTAAGTCAATCATTATGCCTAACGGCCATTATGCCAAATGACCATTGTGCCAAATGACCATTATGCCAAACGACCATTATGCCAAACGACTTTATGCCAAACGGCTTTATGCCAAACGACCTTATGCCAAACGACTTTATGCCAAACGGGGTACAATCTTTTGGGCAAATACACTTCTCAGCGGCAGTCAATAACGAATCTAACTACATGATAATTATTATCTGCGCCCTACAACGTGTTTATGTACTAATGTCTATATAGGATGAATTATACTTATAAATGTTTTTATTCCACAGTTATTTTTGAATAGAAAGACGGAAGAAGATCTAGATAATTGTGTATATTTATTGCTCAACGTTGGAAACGTAATGATTTGTTGAATTTATTATTCTTTCAAAACATCATCATTCTTTGGGGAAAATCCTCCTTAATATTTACTCTGGTCATCAATTGGAATATAAAACATTGTTGAATTTTTTATTCTTTCAAAATGTCATCGTTCTTTATAAATAACTGATGATCTTTATCCACTGACATCTTCCAGCGTGAGTGCTCGGAACCTTCATTAAGTATCAAATTATACAGCGTGCGACGATGGGTGAGAATTTGGAATGTGGAGACCTGTCCTGATACGTTTGGGATAGAATAACTTGCTCAACTTGGTATTGTCTGCAAAAAGAACTTTTATTCGTAGAAAATGTTGTGGTTTTTTTTTAGTGAAGTGCATCGAAAGTTCTGCCTCTAGGGTACGTTTTGCTTCTTATGGTGAATAGTTGTTGTGATTTTGACTTCCAGCTAAATTACATTGCTTGGGAAAACATGCAGCTTTGATAGAAGAGTCGACGACTTCGATTGATAATGAGTGGATAAAAATTCAATTAAAAATAATTAAACAAGTCTGGAATCCCGAAACATTACTCGTTGCATATCGAAAACATGAAGTTTGCTCAAGAAATACCAGTAACCTATGCAGATTTCTTGCACTTTATAATATTGTTCTAGCACATACAACCTCCAGTAATAACACATACCCATACATGCTTTCCCCTACTTCAATGACTTAATTATTGATAACTCACGTTAAAAAATCCCAATTTGACTAAATTTTCAACTTTAACTGCAGAAGCAATTTAATTCTTTTGACCAAATGTCCATTCGACGAAATATCTATTCGACCAAATGTACTTTCGACTAAACGTCATTCGACTAAATGTTATTCGACCAAATGTCATAGATTCTCTCAGACATTTTTCAATAATCGCTTTGAAAAACCGCGGCAAAAATTATCCAGTCCTTCCCGAAAAAACATTAATTAATTCTTATCTAAGGAATTCTTCTAATAATCCACAAGAATTTCATGAGTTATTAAACATGATTCAATTGGGAAAATGTTCTTAGCGATTTCGCAGAAGCCACAGACTTATCGGCATTTTTCACAGAAAATCCTGCCTGTGTGTTTCTTTAGATTTCTTCAAACATTAATTTGATGTAACTCCAAAACTCTCTTGAAATTAATATATTAAAATTTCTTCCAAAATTCCTACCAAAGAAATTTTTTGATCTTTTAACTACTTTAAAAATGTAGGGAGTAATTTATTCAGGGATTAATATTATTTTTCCCTTGGTATGTCGCCTTGAGATTCTTCACAAAAAAAATCATCCGCGATTTTTTTTCAGAGATTTTTTTTAAATTTTAACAGTTTTAGCGATTCTTCTGGGAATGTAAAAGGATTCAACTAATTTGGCGAAAGAATTTTGCAATTAATTCTTGCACTTTTCAAATCAAATCTTCAGAAATTCCATCAGGTATTCTTTTAGGTTCTAGATAAAAGTGCTTTTTTCGCAAGTTTATCCCGGGTTGCCTCATCAAGAAATCAATCAACTCATCATTTTTTTTTGTTAGAAGTTTCTTTACCAGTTATCCTACCAATCATCTATCATATCCAAATTATATCAGGTTTCTAGAGCAACACATACAAAACTAGTATTAGAACAAAACCTAAGCAAATTTGTTGGATAGTTTCAGCCTTTATAGAATTTGGAAAAATGTACTAGATTCCTGTAAAAAAAAGAATTTCAGGATTTATAGAATTTACTACGAAACGTTTTGTTATTTTTCCTTCATCTTTTATAATGGACAATGATTGGCGTTGAAACGGATGAAATTCTTACTGAAGTTATTTGTATCTTTGAAATAAGTGTCTTGCACGAACTCCAAAGGTTTATGATACTATGACAAACAAATTGATAGAGAAACTACAGTCAACTCTCCCTTACTCGATATTGAAGGGACCATCGAGTTGGGGAGGTATCGAGTTACAGAACACAAAACCAATGCAACTGCGATCCAAGGGACCATCGAGTTAGCCATGAAAACCAACATTTACTATGGTTCTCTAACTCGATATAGAGATACGGAATATCGAGTAAGGGAGAGTTAACTGTATTTTTTTCCAACTTGCAGAAATTTCAAACAAACTTTTTTGTAGGGACTTTTTTTTAATTATTGTGTGATAACTGTAGAAGTTCAATGCGAAAATATTGACTTTAAATACTTTGAAAAAAACCTTAACACTTAAAAAAAGCCAAAGCTAATGGTAAAATTCAATCTAAGATTCAACCAAATTTGAATCTTGCAAAACAACTTATGCTCTACTTTCAGAAATCAGGAACCATCATGAACCAATAGGGAATTCACCTTTTTTTCTGTAGATTCATTGAAGTATAGCTATTTTCAGTATGAACATATTTTTGCAAAGTTTCTCACGAAAACGTCATGCGAAAGAAGGAAATCAAAAAATGTTGAAGTAGGTAGAAACAACAGATGGGCAACGGAAGTTGTTTCGAAAACTAAAAAATATTTATGATATGTTCTGTAGAGATGGATGGTTACTGAATAATTAAAACAAAAAACATCTCTAACGAATTAAAAACAACACAAATTTTTCAAGAAGTTCCTTCAGAATTTTCTTGAGAAAGTATCCTGTTATTATGTTGTTACACCTGGATTCACTCACATTCTGCCAAAAAACCCACCTATAACTGTATTGAAAAATCAACCTTATTTTAAAAAATCATAATTTTTTTGTCCATGATTTCTCCATCTTGACCCACTGTTCAAAAGACTCATTTATTGTCTACTTTAACATATAAAAAAATAAAAAAAAAATCAAAAATACGATTTTCGAGAAAATTGATTTTTAAGCTTTATTTTCGATATATAAAAATTACAACATTTTTTCACAGTGTATTTTTTTTTCCAGATAGTCCCAACAATAACCTAAAACTTTGCGGAAGACTCCAAACTGATCGGACAAACCGTTTCTAAGTTATATTATAATGACCGAAATTGAAAATTATATCATAATTTTGTATTAAAATCGCTGTATCTTTAAAACGGTAAAAGTTAGCCTTATTTTTCCGTGTACCTTTTTTGTTGTAAATTTTGCGTACTTTCATAAAATCGAGTTTAAACATATTTAAAAAGTTTATTATAACCATTTTCAAAAATTCACCTTGTTTCAAAAAATCATAACTTTTTTGTCCATGATTTCTCCATCTTGACTCACTGTGCAAAAGACTTCATTTTTTGTCTACTTTAACAAATAACATATTTCAAGAAGTTCCTTCAGAATTTTCTTGAGAAAGTTTCCTGTTAATATGTTATTACTCCTGGATTCACTCACATTCTGCCAAAAAACCTACCTATAACTATATTGAAAAATCAACCTTATTTAAAAAAATCATAATTTTTTTGTCCATGATTTCTCCACCTTGACCCACTGTGCAAAAGACTTCATTTTTTGTCTACTTTAACACATAAAAAAATCAAATATACGATTTATGAGAAAATTGATTTTTAAGCTTTATTTTCGATATATAAAAAATTACAACATTTTTTTTACAGTGTATATTTTTTTCCAGATAGTCCCAACAATAACCTAAAACTTTGCGGAAGGCACCAAACTGATCGGACAAACCGTTTCTAAGTTATATTTTTTTTTGAAAATTATTAAGGATTTTTTTCTTAGGCCCTTCTCAAAAGTAAGGCTAGAGTCAAAATGGCGAGCCGATGATGCAAAAAGGCATTTTTGGGCATAAAGAAAGCATGTGCAAAATTTCATCCAAATCAAAAAATATAAAAATGAAATTAGGGAAAAAAGTCGTCATTTTCTGTGGAACCGCTCTATTGGAAGTTCGTGGATTGTTTATCATGCCAGTAAAGAAAAACACCTTCCCTCAACTGTGAACAAGCGAGAAAAATGGATTTTATCATCGCTCTCTCTTTGGGGCTCTTGTTCGCTGCTTCCATTTATCAGACTTGTTACAACTTGCGATACAATGACGATCGTGGACCGCAACAGACGGAATGTTTTTCTTTGCTTGCTTTGATCGTGCTTCATACTCAAATGAGAGCGAATTCTGCAATGCCTGCTCTTGACCAAGAAAATTGAATGTTGACATGAAGGGCGGATGAAACGATTTGTTTACACAAAACACTACGAGATTAAAAATTATGCGTTTCTGATCCTGTATCGATTGAACCGTTACCTAAGGATGATAATGCAGAATGTCCTTAGCTAGGTTGGTCAACTGATTGAGTTGGCATTGAAATCGAACGGTAAGAGAAAAAACGAAATTTCGTAGAAAAGTATCTCCTAATAAATTTATTACAATGCATCCTAATTCAAATTAAGTATGACGTTATAACTGGTTAGGAATCATTCGAATACACGATATAACACCATATCTTTGGTGTTGCTGCGGCTTGGCCTTGGCCGAGGTATACTTGATGCCGTTGTTGATTCTCTTCTCCCCTCTCTTGCGCCCCGTGTTGGACCAATTTCAGTATTCCATGAACGGAGTCCTGCAGAACCGTTTGAATGATCTCTTCTCTTTCAGCTTCGGTTTGTGCCTCTGTGTAAAAATATAATTGTCAATAATACCGTTTAGAAAAATAAAGCAATTCCATCCTACCGTGTCTTGTAATCATGAACCGATCCTCCTGAGTGATTTTGTGAACATCATTTCTTGTAATAAAAACTAATTGGTCTCTGGTTCCAACTAGATCTGAGTTATCATCGTCAGTTGTTTTCACCTACAAACAAGAAAAATTACCACTACGCGCGAATACACTTTGATAGGCTTAGCTAAGCCGACGGCACTACCTCGGAAAGTTTGACGCTGTAACACTCGCTATCTTTTTAACAAACACGTGATTAGTGTTTATCGTCACTCACTCAACCGGCTTCCAAACACGTGCATACGCCTAAGCCATCTCGCAAACGGCATACGCATACACGCATGTCTCCACTCGACGCAACACGCTACAACGAACAGCGTGGTATCGCATACGTGAACTCACTTCTTTGGCTGTGTATCAGCGACTCGAACAACGCGCACTATCTTCACGCTCTCTCTTCTCGCTGTTTGAGTCACGTTTGCCGCGTCGAATACACTGAAGCTTAGAACGATGCTTTTCACACTTCACCGAGTTTCCCCTGGTCAACTGTCCAACGATCCGGTTCGAAGGACCACTTTGTACAACATAGTAACCTTATTCCGGCCCCGAATTCATTCGATAAAATTCGCGGACCGACCTTCGCCAGCCAAAGCGTACTGCAACAACGGCTAACAATCACTGGGAGGATTAACACACGCGTATACTGGAGATTCGAAAAGTACTTAAACAGATTCGTTTTACATTTCGTGGTAAGTTTGACAAAACTGATATATTTCAGGGATTGTGATTAGCTTTTATAGGGTAACATATCCAAGTGTTAGTATGGTAGTTTATTTTAAGAGTTACATTAGTATTACCATAGCACATAGAAAAGTATATAAAAAGAGAAACAATTAAATTTAAGATTTCAAGGACAGAGTGGCTTTCTCTTTTGGAAGCTGTATGAATTTACCGTTAGGTGCAAGTTGGTAGATTTGAGCTTAAGCACAATATGAGAATTCATTTTGATTTGTTTGATATTGAACAGTGGATTTTTCTTCGAAACTAGGAGACATGTTTCGCAAGCCTGATTAAACTTTGATTAAACTTCGGCACTCATGTCCGGCCACCAGAAGTAGTCACGCATGATATGTTTCGTTGATGATATTCCTCCATGTCCCTGGTGAACAGACTGGATAGCCTTCCGACGTAGTACTTGGGGAAGGAGAATTCTTTCGTACTTAAACATCAAGCTTCCAAAAACACGTAGTTCTTTCGCTTGTGTCTCATATATTCCAAAACCTGCATCCCATTCATTAGTTTCAACAGCATCTCTTGAGAACTCGTTGTCGATTTCAGAAGCCTTTTTTATCTTTCACCATGAGTACAATAAGTGTTTTTCATCTGCATCGTCATCAAATGATTTTTCCGGTAATCGAGAAAGAGCGTCAGCTAAGTTCAAATTTCCTGGAATCCTTTTTATAACCAATGCATAGGGCTGCAACTTCAGATTGTGGGATAATCAACATATTGGACCAGAGTTAAACGAATCATTCCTGGTCTTGATTGGTACGATCCCCAGAGCGTTGAAGTCCACCAGGAGCACTCAGCGTCATCGGTGCCAAAAGTAGGGTCATGGATCAAAACATTACCCGCATTAATGCTATATGCATGATTTGCGGAGGTTCTTCTCACGCTGAAGACGTCTGTCCTGTGAAAAAAGCTACCAAAAAGTTTGTATGTACAAATTGTGGGGCAACCATAAGTCTATATTTTGGTATAGCCCTTCGCGCAAATGAAACGTTAAGATTCGACCTGACAGATGCACGGCAACATGTTTCGTAGGCTTTATTCCCCAAGCGGAATCTCCAAAAAATAAATCTAATTTTTAAGTTAACGATCGCTTGCTGAATAATTAGGGTGCCAATGGAATGTATGGGAAAAATTTTGCCATCGAATTTCAAAAAAAGGTAGGACTCAAAAGTTTTGTCTCCTCGAAAAAAGTCCCCATGCAAAATTTGAGCTCAATCGGACTTCATTAAGTGGACCCCCAAAGCAGTCAAAGTTTGGCTTTTTTGACCCATGAAAAAAATCCAAAGAGGGGGGTACATGAAATTTCCTAAATCGAAATTTTTTTTTTGATGCCAGATGTCTTAGAAATGCATGAAACGTCGAGATCTGGTGTTAGTTGGAAAAATTTTTTTTTTGAAAAAATCGACCTTTTGGGACTTAGTAAATTTTTGAGTTGGGGGAGAGAATTGAATTTGAAATGAACGATTTGAATTCAATTGCTGAGAAATTCGAGGCAATAGTATTGAAACATATCCTATATGATTGTTGGCCACTGAAAGCATATGATATGTGATATTTCATTAGGGTGGTTCATTTACTTTCCATTAGGGTGGTCCTTTTTGTTAAAAAATAAAAAAAAATAAAAATAGAATTTTAATTGAATATTGAAGACAATAGTATTGGAACATCTCTCACATTATCGTCAGCCATTTTCTACATTTAATATGTGGTATTTTATTAGGGTGGTTCACTTATTTTCCATTACGGTGGGCCTTTCTGTCGAAAAATCATAATTTGAATGGGATATTAAAAACAATAGTATTTTATCACCTCTTTCATCATCGTAGGCCATTTCCTTCATAAGATTCGTGATATTTCATTGGGAAGGCTCACTTATATTCAATTACGGTGATTCTTTAAAAAAAAATGAGTATTTGAATGGAATAGTAAATACAAGAGTAATTAAACATCTCCTATGTCATCGTAGGCCACTGTTAATGTATAATATGTGATATTTCATTGGGGCTTTTGTCCTCAGTTTTGCATAAGGGTGATCATTTAATTTGTAAAATATTCTCAATAGATCTAACAAATCAACTTTGTATGTATTTGATTATTTGATTCTTCATTGGCATGCAACTCTTCGTTAAGCTATTTTCATTTAGGGTTTCTTTTGAATAGTTAAAATAAAACGTTCCAATCATCAGTGAATTCAGTGAAGCACAACTCTAACTGCCATAATCAAAATACAGATAAAAAAGGAATGAAATAATTTTTGACGTATACAAATTATGACAATAGCTTGATGGGCGACGATGAAGGGCAACAAAAGTGTTTAGTTTATATTTTCAAAAGAGATTCTCAGCCTTGGGCTCCTTCATTCCCGAAACAAAAGTACGTTGCCTTCTGCTTGCTATAGTACACGCGATTCGGTTGTGACAACGTAGGTAATTCAAGTTTTGACAATCAGTTCTCGTTTATTCTTCAAAGATGTAACAAAGTTCCTTCAAGAAATTTCGTCGGAATTTCATATGGATTTTTTCGTTGGAGTTTTCAACGGAATTTTCTTTGGAGTTTCCTTTTGAATTTTAATCGGAATTTCCTTCGAAATTCCTTTTAAAAATTTTTATTTGACTTTTCTACGAAATTTCCTTTTTTTTCTACGGAATGTTTATCAAAATCGGAAATTTATCCTGAATTTGCTTCGGAATATCCTGTGGAATTTTCTTCGGTATCTTTAGAAGTGCCATTTTGAATTTTCTGTGGTATTTCCTTCGAAATTTCCTATGAAGTGTCCTCCGGAATTTCATTCTGAACTTTTCATTGGAATTTTCTTCGAAATTTACTTCGGAGTTTCTTTTTGAGTTTCCTTCGAAATTTGCTTTGGAGTTTCCTTCCGAATTTCTTCTAGAGTTTGTTTCGGAATTTCCTGTGTTATTATCTTTGGAGCTTCCTTCAGAATTGTATTCGAAATATTATTTGGAATTTCTTTCGAAGCATTGGAATTTACTTTGGAAATTCCTTCGAAATTTTCTTTGGAGATTTCTTCGGAATTTCATTTGGGATTTCTTTTGGTCCTTTGAAATTTACTGCGGAATATTCTTAGAAATTTCCTTTACAATTTTCTTTGGAATTTCCACAGAGTTTTCTTGAGAATTTCTTTACAAATTTGCTTTGGATATTCCATAGAAAATTCCTTAGAAATTTTCTACGAAATTTCCTTTTAACTTCCTTTTTTCATTGCAATTTGCTTCGGGATTTGCTTTGGAATTTTCTTTGGAATTTCCTTAGAAATTCCCTTTTGAATATGCTTTGGATATTTTTCAGAATTGTCGTCGGAATGTCCTTTGGAATGTGCTTCAGAATTTCTTTTGCAATTTTATTCATTTTTTTTAATTTTTTTTTGGGATTTCCCTTGTTTTTCGAAAGATTCCATCGAAGTTTCCTTTGGAATTTCTTTTGGAGCTGTGATCTTTTCTTCGAAATTTCCTTAGAAATTCCTTTTTGAATTTTATTCGGAATTTGCTTTGAATTTTTTTATGGAATTTCCTATGGAGTTTTCGGAAATTCCTTTGGAATTTTCCACGGATTTTTCTTCGGAATTCCCTTGGGTTTTTTTCGGAATTTCCTTTGGAATTTTCTACGCAATTTTCGTCAGAATTTCTTCTGAAATTTGCTTCGGAAATTCCGTTGGATTTTTTTTAGTTTCCTTCGGAATTAACTTTGGAATTTCCGTCGAAATTCCCTTAGGAGTATCCTTTAAAATTCCTTTGCAGTTTTCTTTGGGGCTACTTATCAAATTTTCTTCAGAATTTTCTTAGGAATTCCTTTACTACTTCCTTCAAAATTCTCTTTGAAATTTCTTTCGGAATTTCGTTTGAAGTTTCCAAATTTGTTATAGAGTTTCCTCGGAATTTCCTTTGGAATAACCTTTGGAATTTCCTATGGAGATTTCGAAATTTTATTTAGAAGTATTGATTGGAATTTTTTCCTTTGGACTGTTTTCCGTTGAATTTTCGCGGAATTTACTTTGGAATTTCCTTCGTATTGTTTTTTCGGAATTTTCTTAGGAGTATCCTTTAAAATTTCTTTGTATTCTTCGGAACTTCATATCCCATTTACTTCAGAATTTCCTTTGGAATTTCTTCATGAATTTCTTTCAGTAAGTTGCTTCAGGAAGTTATTTTGGATTTCTTTGGAATTACTTTCGGAATTTTCTTCTTCAGTTCTTCAAAATTTTCTTCGGCGTTTCCTTTGGAATTTCTTCTGGAATTGCCTTCGGAATTTCCTTTGGAATTCGCTTCGGAAGTTCCTTTGAAATTTCTTATGGAATTTCCTTTGCAATTTCTTTTAGAGCTGGCTTCGGAATTTCATTTGGAATTTTCTGCGCAATTTTCGTCCGAGTTTTCTTTGGAATTTGCTTCGGAACATCCTTCAAAAATCCATTCGGATTTATTTTTCTGGAATTTCCTTTTGAATTTGCTTTGGAATTTCTTTCGGGATTTGCTTTGGAATTTCATTTGGAGCTACCTTCGGGATTTGATTTGGAATTTTCTACGTTATTTTCGTCGAAATTTACTTTGCAATTTGCTTCGGAATTTCTTCTAGAGTTTTCTTCGGAATTCCTTTTGGAGTTTCATGCTAAATTTGATTCGGAATTTGATTTGGAATTTCTTTTGAAGCTTTGAAATTATTTCGGAATTTTCTTCGGAAGTACCTCTATAATTTTCGTTTCCTCTGGAATTTTCTTCGGTATTTCCTTCGGAATTTTCTCTGGAATTTCCTTCGGAATTTTCTCTGCAATTTCCTTCGGAATATCCTCTGGAATTTCCTTCGGAATTTCCTTTGGAATTTCCTTCGCAATTTCCTCTGGAATTTCATTCGGAAATTACTTCGGAATTTCCTTCCGTATTTCCCCTAGAATATTCTTCGAAATTATCTCTGGAATTTCTTTCGGGATTTTCTCTGGAATTTCCTTCAGAATTTTCTCTAGAATTTCTTTCAGAATTTCCTCTGGAATTTCCTTCGGAATTTCCTCTAGAATTTCCTGCGAAATTTCCTCTGGAATTTCCTGAGAAATTTCGTCTGGAATTTCCTTCGGAACTTTCTCTGGAATTTCTTTCGGAATTTCCACTGGAATTTCCTACGGAATTTCCACTGGAATTTCCTTCGTAATTCCCTCTGGAATTTTCGTTGGAATTTCCTTTGGAATTTCCTTCAGTATTTCCTCTAGAATTTCCTTCAGAATTTTCTGTAGAATTTCCTTTGGAATTCGCAAAACTAAATTGGAAAGGTCACGAGGCTCAATGCTTGATCTCTGAGATGAGCGCATCTGAAATCACGAAGTAGCAAGCGGATTTTGTATGAGACGAGGACTCCAAACTGGTTCAGCTTAGTGAAGTGTTGCATTCCGAATGAAAATCACGCAAAACTTTTCAAAAGACCTTTCTGACAATGAGAGGCTTTCTAGAAAACTCTTTTGTTGTTAACTAAGTTACCTTTACATTTTTCGTCGAACATTACGCAAATATTATGTAGTAGTCCACACCATAATCTTTCGGTCTGTAGATATTAAGGTTGAAATTTTTACAATGATACCATAATTAAGGAAAGTGGACGAGACTTTTTCGAGAAATCATGGTTTCAAACTATACGAAAAATGATGCACCCTAATGGAAAATAAGAGAAACTCCCTAATGAAATATGTTAACAGTATCCTACGATGATGTCGCATATCAAATGGAACTAGAGGCGCATGAATTCAGAGGAATTTAAAGCCTCTCTAAACAAAAATATCACGAATCTGATGAAGGAAATGCCCTACGATGATGAAAGAGGTGATAAAATACTATTGTTTTTAATATCCCATTCAAATTATGATTTTTCGACAGAAAAGCCCACCCGAATGGAAAATAAGTGAACCACCCTAATAAAATACCACATATTAAATGTAGAAAATGGCTTACGATAATGTGAGAGATGTTCCAATACTATTGTCTTCAATATTCAATTAAAATTCTATTTTTATTTTTTTTTATTTTTTAACAAAAAGGACCACTCTAATGCAAAGTAAATGAACCACCCTAATGAAATATCACATATCATATGCTTTCAGTGGCCAACAATCATATAGGATATGTTTCAATACTATTGCCTTGAATTTCTCAGCAATTGAATTCAAATCGTTCATTTCAAATTCAATTCTCTCCCCCAACTCAAAAATTTACTAAGTCCCAAAAGGTCGATTTTTTCAAAAAAAAAATTTTTCCAAATAACACCAGATCTCGACGTTTCATGCATTTCTAAGACATCTGGCATCAAAAAAAAAATTTCGATTTCGGAAATTTCATGTACCCCCCCCCCTTTGGAGATTTTTCATGGGTCAAAAAAGCCAAACTTTGACCGCTTTGGGGGTCCACTTAATGAAGTCCGATTGAGCTCAAATTTTGCATGGGGACTTTTTTCGAGGAGACAAAACTTTTGAGCCCTACCTTTTTTTGAAATTCGAAAAATCGATTTTCATTGGCACCCTAGTGTATATACTGAGATCATTTAAGGTGAAGATAAATCGAAGCCAAAGTTCAAATTTTCAAGAACACGGATCTGGAGAACCTAACACCCGTTTGAGCTGAAAACCTAATCGATTGGTCACCACCAGCTAGTGATCAATCGATTAAGTTTTCAGCTTAAACGGATTTTTAGTTCTCCAGATCCGTGCTCTTGAAAATTTGAACTTTGGCTTCGATTCATCTTCACCTTAAGTTCAAAAATTTTCCAAAGAATTTCCAAGGGTTATTCAAACACAAAAGTTAATAACCGAGGGATTTTTCATTTAACTGAAAAACAATAAGTTGTGAGTAGTCGGTGTGTTCTGCAAGTTTGTGTAACTTTTGAAAGTAAACAACTTTGCCTAACAAACTTATCAACAACAACTTACCGTTTTTTAATTAAATTTAAAAAATCTCCTGTTTACTTACTTTCTTCTTTGAACAACCCTCTGAAACTCTTTGGTAAATGACAGAAATTTAATGAGCTCAGTATATGGAATTCAGCTCAATAAAGGAACAAAAAAAAACAAAATGATAATTGTCGGCTTCGTCCTTTGAAAGCCTTGTTCTTTGAACAGAAAAAGTTTTCGCAAGATTGTTACGCGCGTTTTCAAAATACCGTGGTTTGAACCTTTTCCTACTCGGGCTAAAATTAGATATTGTTTAATTTATTTGATTAAAATTCTCTGAAAACAAAATAAGGTACCGCGGGGCAAGTGGGAACGAAAAAAAACGATAGTTCCAACAAATTGTTCAATTCAATTTTCAAATGTCAATATTTTTCAAATTAAACAACACAATCACATTTTGGCAACATATTTGCTGGTGTGTGCATGAAACTGATTGAATAATTTCGAAATAGTGAAAACCTTGGTAGAAAGCTTTAGAATGAGCCATTGGACGCAGTTACCTCGCTAAACGGGGCAAGTGGGACACATCCAGTTTAATGCGTCAATCCACATCAGTAAGTCAACCATTGCAATAATAGGATTGATAAATCATCGATTTTTAATTTTAAGTACATATTTGATGCACATAAGGGATCCACTATAAAATACGTAACGTTTTAGGAAGAAAACCTTTATTCAATAGTATGTCACCTCACATTTAATATTAACTAAAAATTCCTCAATAAAAGCGTAAAGAAGAATTAAACATGTTCAAAATATATCATTTATAATTTGTTAATTAAAATGGAGCACATAAACAATCAATAATTGACGAAAATATGTTTTGTTATAATTTATATGCATGGCAGAAAACCACTTAATGGGGTGGAATCGTTTTCAATCACTACTTAAATTGGTAGGAATAACAAATCAAGTTCAAATAAAATAGAAAAGTAATCGTTCTCATGATGCATTTCAAATTTCATCTTCGTGTTTGTTCAATTTTGAAGTCGTTTTTCATAAATAAAAAATAAATAAAAAATAAAGAAAAATTACACTTTTCTTCTCCCTTTTATACAATTACGTAATTTGAGATTGATCTTTTTATGATAAAAATCATTTGTTTGAATGTTTTAGTGCTACTTTATAGGAAAATGTATGAAACGTATACGAAAAGTTTTGATTCTGGTTTTTGTCCCACTTACCCCGGCTACAAACATATTTTGGGGTAAGATAGACCATCAAAAATTTCATATGAAATGAAAACAAAATACTGGTTTATCGTTAGCAGCTTGTAATAATACTTAAAATTGTAGCTTCTTGATGGAAATTCGATTTATAACACATTTATTTTTTGGCAAGTCAATGCAAGACGTGAAACGTGTCACAATTTATCATGCAAGTTGAAAATGGCGCTGAACTGACAACTGTTACATGAACCACATGGTAATGAAAATAACAATATGTTTAGTACTAAATCCATTCCTGGTCATTGTATCTTCAACTTTCTAGAAGAATACCCCCATGAAAAACTTTTCCTAAGTGAGCTATGAAACGCCCCACTTACCCCGTATTCTCACTTGCCCCGGGGTACCTTACAATAAATGGTCACGAGCTTCTGGTAGAAGTGCTTTTGACGTTGGATAACGTCTTACGGCAACATACTGGGGTACAATTTCGAAAAACGAAAAATCGCTCGCGTCACGAAAAGTGGTTAGATTTTGACTGTTAATAACTTATTAACGCACGCATAGATTTTCAAAATTCTTGCTCCAATCAATTGGAAATCTTTCTACGAATCGACTCCAATAATGAAAACTATTGATTTTTATGACTAAACTATTGAAAATTGGTAAATATCGAGGTATGTCTTATTTACCATTGAAAAGCACATTTTTCTTGCTGTTATAAGGTTTTGACGTGTAGAAGTTTACATGTTACCGTAATCCGGGGTAACATTAATCAGTTTTTGGGATATTTCTTAAATTTTTCATTTGGAAATGGAAACGTCGCAGGTTTTATATTTTTAAAACAAGTACTGGAACCTATCGCTCGTGACTATATACTGTACTTTGGTTTTATTCAGATTTAAATATGTTTGAATAAATGTTTTAAGTGATTTTTTGATTGAGCTGATATGGGGTAACATTGATCACCCGTGTAAACAACGTTCGGTAATATTGAAAATGTCTTTGCTTACTTAAATCATGGCGCCTGAAGCCGAATATGATGTCCAAACGCTTACATCTCATTTACTTTTTGAGTTATTTTAAAATTAAAAACACCTCGAACAGCGGAAAACGCCTAAAGGTAGGCAATTTCCCAAGGAAATTCTGAATTCTTATTAGTTATTCGTTAATGTTGTTGAATTGAATAAACTTATAGAAAATTTGACAACGGAATCGTTTTCGGCGATGCCATTTTTCGTAACAATCTTATTTTCCTTGCTCATACCATTTGAAGAACTCGTGTAAGACATGAATCTTCGGTAGTGTCATCTATAATGATAAAAATCATTGATACAAAAAGTTGACAAATTCACGCATGAACGAAAAGCAATTTTCTCAAAAACCTCAACTTTCATTAGCTTATGAATTAAGAAAGATATGCAGCATTCATGCTTTGAAAATATTTCATCAATAAATGATGATTCGCACTTTTTTCGAGAAGGATCATACCGATCAATCTTACCCCGCTGATCAATGTTACCCCGGATTAAGGTACCGTAATTTCGGGTGAAATTGATCAATTTTCGTGGTTGTTCTTGTCTGTTTTCAATAATGTTGAAAATGCCAAACAACTGAATGCAGGAAAACAAGTACGACGGCCAGCCTCTTTGACTCATGTGCCAAAATTTTCTAACAAATGTGTTTTTAGTGCTAAAAATCATCCGTTAACCCTCTAATACCCAACCCCGCCTTTAGACGGGGTACACTTTGGAATTTTGTGTATTTTTTCGTAGCTCGGAAATTAAAATGATTTTATTTTTGGCTTAAACCTTGACTCATAACATGCATATAAGAAAAGATTTTTATGATTTTTGAAACTTTTTTGTATTATTAAAAATTGTTTGAAAAATTGTATTCTTATATAACCTTCAAATGCCTGGGATTCATTTAACGTGTATTATAAAAAAAATCGTACCTTTTATATTTTTCTACGATCAACCTATCACAGAAGAAGAGCCTTATGGTATTGAAATGATTTCAAATCTGTTTTTCCGTTAGTTACACGGAAAATAAAAAATGTTCCAGAAAAAAATTTAAAAAATCATATTTTCAAAAGTATAGTAAAAACTCAAATTTTTATTATTGTCAAAAATCAGTAACCAGAAGAGGCTTCAAGAAAAAATTGAAAAGGATAGGGATGTTCAAAAATAAAAATAATAAAAATCAAAAACCAAAAGTCATAAATTTGCGAAGAAAAATAAATTATTGCCCAAACCGTGTTTAGAATGATTTTAGATAACGAAAAATTATATTTAGATCGAAAACAAAAATTTGGGTATTAGAGGGTTAAGTAAAAAATCGGGGAATCCCATTTCGGAATGAAATTGATCACTTGTCAATGCGATTATTGTTATTTTTTGAAACGACTCTACACAATGAATAATAGCTCTCTGAATCCGAATATACTTGCTAAATTCTTAATAAAGAAGAAGAAATCAAGAATTGCAATGAAAACGTTTAAATGGAGGCAATTTCCTAAGAAAATCCCTGATATCTAACAGAAATTTAATTATTCCAACCGTAGGTTTGAGCTAATTGGTACGAGTTTAGAAGATGAAATCGGGCTCGGGGATATATTTTAAACATCCTTACAAACTTTACTTACTTTGAATAATTCCGTTATCGTCGTCACTATCTACATGTAAATGCATGCTAGAGCGATCAGAGTATCAACTTGTCAAACAAAGAGCTAAAACTTATCAGTAAAAGCTTTATTGATGTTTTGATTTGGTAAGAAATTGTCGATCGGGTTGGTATCCTCAAACAAACCGATCAGTTAGGCCACTCGCCTCCTGCAGGACCATGACGGCCGAGCTCTGGAATCGCAGATTTGCCTCTACATTTCCCCGGATACCACGACGAAGCAGAAGAAGTTCTTCATGGTGCGGAACTTCTTCGAGTATCAAAAGGAGATCATGCTAATCATCGTGACTGGCAACTTTAACATCGATTTGAGCAACATGGAGCTCGCGGACTTCATGGAAAAGGTCCTCAACCTCAAACTGGCTTCGGAACCCAGATTCTATCGGTGTTGGAGTGTTAAGGTGAAGATAAATCGAAGCCAAACCTCAAATTTTCAAGAGCACGGATCTGGAGAACCAAACACCCATTTGAACTGAAAACTTAATCGATTGGTCACCACCAGCGAGTGACCAATCGATTAAGTTTTCAGCTGAAACGGATGTTTGGTTCTCCAGATCCGTGCTCTTGAAAATTTGAGATTTGGCTTCGATTCATCTCCACCTTAACCGAACCAACCAAAATGGGTGGGATGTTTCGCATAATTTTATGAGCGTATATTTCGCATAATGGACGTTTGGCATAAAGAGAATTATATGCCTTCTTTGAAATGTTACCTGTTCTTATATGAAACTGCTTTATGCGAAACGTCCATTATGCCAGACGTCCTTATGTGAAATGTCCTTATGCGAAACGTGTTTATGCGAAATGGGTCACCCCCCAACCAAATAATAACACACAATGTCCATAATAAGTCAGAATCTACATGAAACAAATAATGTGAAAATAGATTGGATTTTTATTAGGAGAAATCTTTCATAAGTTCGTGACGGTCTCACGTCAGTAAATAGGAGAAGCTAACGTTATCCAACGTCAACTTGGCGGTTGTATCTCGGAAACAACCTCTTACTTTTTTAAATATGAAGCCATTTGCAGTGATGGAAAGTGGCGAACATTTCTGCTGAATTGGAACAAAACCAAAACCAACGCTCCCGAGCGTCAGAGAGCTGGTTTACTCGTATCTGTCGTGCTCCCGAGTAACCGGAGCTAAAAGTGATTTGCGAACGTGTACGGAATCGTTCAGAGTCATATTGAGCTTTTGGGAAAAAGCTGCTTCCCCTCCGAGATTTATGGTTTCCAAGGGTTTTTGATTACAAACTAGTAGTTTACTGTCGATTTGATGGTTATACAATTAATTTGTCTGTCAAACCCATAATAAATCACACCTTGCTCGGTTACTCGTGAGTAAACGTTCCCGAGCTTGTTGTTACTTCTTTTGACATGTTCTCCCGAGCAGACGAGTGCGGACTTACTTAGACCTAGCCAGTTCGCGAGTCTGTGATGTTTCTTATGCGTTGGTATACACTCGTGAGCTACTTCGTGATGTAAACTTTTCCACCACTGGTATCACGGTACTCTAAATTCAAGTAATAGTGAGCATTTTTCAGTGTTTCGTGCCTATATTATAATATTTTGAATTTCCACGAACCAATTGCGGAACAATAAGTACAACGGTAACTATTCAATAAATAATGACGGGTCGATGTGGCTACCGCTTCTTCCTCAGGAGCAGATGGTCATGGGTTCAATCCCAGGCCCGTCCCTTTCCTCGTACTTTGTACTTGTATATTCCACTGGCTTCTATCTTCCACTCTCAATCTATTAAACTCAAACGATTCGATCATAGCATATAGATCAAAAGCAAATAGAACAACAAACTAGAACAAGAGACGAACAAGAAACCGTTTTCCTACGCTTCCATTCTTGCATCATTATTACTCGCCTTTGCTTGCGCCTGATACATAGGCAGTCTGCTAACCAACAATCGTCTCTGCCCTAAAAGTACCACCCCTACACCTTCTCGCATGAAGCTGGCGTAGTTGCAGGGGTATAGCCGCTCTACTGTGTTCCAATTTTAAATGCATCGTCAATTCCTCCCCCTTCCTTTTATTCGTCTGCATTCTGACATGGAAGGCGTCATTATCGCCTAAAAATAGAAGATCACCAGCACTTACATCCTGAGGGTGTCTGTTTGTCTCAAGCATTCATATGGTTAATTCCTTGTGTAAGATCTGGCAATACTGAAGTAGCAACCACGGGCGGCCAATGAAGCTCAAGCTTATGCAAATATTCAATAAATAAGTTTCATGAATACTACGCAAAACGCCTGAATGTAGACACATTCCTAAATAATTATAATTCAAATAATTCAAATGATATTATGGACAATCGTATATTATAATAAGATTATAAAATTCATACAACTTTCGATGAGTAATCGTATCGGGGACCACTTTCAGATATCTTTTCAACTTTCAGTCTGCCACCATGTATAACTCCAAGTTAAGGATCAAAAGCTTTTATTCATTTTCCACGGAAATCAAATGATCAGAAAGTGTCTTTGTTCATTAAAATCAGATATGAAGAATATAGTGTATTCTAATTTAAGGAAAAATATCCTTTCCCTTAACAAGGCGTGAGTCACAGCGAACGAGGTGACTTGATCAGGTGCAACAGGATCTGGAAAGCATGGGCCAAAATCGAAGTTGGAGGAACACAGCCAGAGTAAATTGGTGTTACATCGTTAATAGATGTAACCTCAAGAAAATAAAAATTAAATAATAATATACATCTTTACGGATCTTGACGAATCACAAATAGATAATAGTTGAGACAAACTATGCTCATACACCATAAGTTACATTGATAATGCTGAAATGAAATCGATCAGTTTCATCCGTACCGTACACAAAGAACCGTTACTTCTAATTTTATGTCTAGGGTCAGCCCAAGCACTATTGTTTTAATTTTGCCCAGCTACAAATTTATTGTCTTCATCCAATGCAATTCATGTTTGCTAATTCATCAAAGTCCGTGCAAAATTTGCGCGTAAAAATCAAATCAAATCGAATTACTATCGTCATGCAGCCACGCGGTCGCCCTCAACCAACCGACGTCGCGAAATAATTTACACTTCGCCCAAAGAACTCCATTTTCCTTGTATTATTTTCAATTTTGCACGCCCGTCCACACCGACGGCGAATGACTGTTTGCTCCCCGTGTGCAAGGAGCAAGGTCGAATCGTGGCCCGGTGAGAGGCAACTCCAAATAAACTGACGATGTTTAGTGTGCCCAGAAAACGTAGCACCGACAGACAGGCCAAACCCGCTTCACTACGGTTGACCACTACGGCCATTATTAGGTAAAGTTAGCTGCACGACCCCAAAGCCATGCCGTTTTTTCATAGGTACCGTAATCCGGGGCTACATTGAGCAGTAATTGGGAAAATTCTCAAATTTTTATTTGAAAATGCAATTATAGTTTCAAATCTTTAAAGCAAGTACTGGCACTCATCATTATCATTTATATACTGTAATTTTATTCATGAAAGGTTTAGTCATGTAGAAAAAGATAGATTTTTTGATTTGGCTGATTTTGGTAACTTTGATAACTTAAATAATTTAGTAATTCTCACTGAAATCAGTCCTGTCTGAAAAATGAACTTAAGTTGATTAATAACTGTGGGGTGACGATACCATTATTTGTATGTCATAAATACAAAAAAGGTAAGCACCATTCCTGCATTGATAAAATTGCAACTAAAAATGTTGATTTATGTTTTGACGAGAAGGGTTATTCAATATTACTACGCTGATCAGTGTTACCCCGTATTACGGTATTTTCGTTCGATTCTAAGCAACGATCATAAACACAACAGACACACGATTCGGTCGATTTGCAGCTCGCTCTATCGACGGTTGTTTTGCGGTTTTACATTCCTCTGTTCATTTTTATGAACCACTAAACAGCCATCGACTCGCTCGCCGCAGCATTCGTCCTCTTGTGGCAGCTGAGCGCATATATGCTAAGATATTGATACTTCAATTTGCTTCCCCAGATGTGTCTCATATTGGGACTACGTGGACATGATTTACGTAGCTTTTAGCGTAAATGTGCTTCGAATCTGATTTTGCGGTTTTATAGGGTCAAAAGTTGTGTTTGGGTTTGGTAGCAATACGAAAGCAAAAGCGGTGCTCCCCAAACCGTTATCTGGGTGAAATTTAAACCGATCCTAGGACCAGCTTTAGAGTTACGCCCTTTCAGTGACAAAAATTCACAAATTCTTGGAAAAGATGGTTCTAACATAGTATTTCCATAATGACGAAAAGTTGTCCGGATTGAAGCGGGAATCGAACCCGTACTTCTAGACATAGGCGTAGGAAAAGGGGATGGGGGGCTGGCCCCCTCCAGAATCATCCAGACCCCCCCCCACCCCCCAAATTTTGATGATAATAAAAATGAAAATTATAACAAAAACTATTGAACATGAAGCGAAATCTTATGATTCAATGTACATGACTCTTGTTATTGACAAAAATCTCTTCTATAGTAACGTTATTTTATGTTGAACATCTATAGTGATGGAACCTCGCTTGTCTTATACAACATCAGCGTGGCGGTTCTGACTTCGGTGAATCGCGCGACAATCGAAATCTTAACCGTCCCGCCGTCGATTGAATGGTTACACAGCGTAACAAACATGACACTTTCGCGTGTCTCAAGGATCAAATTATGTGTTTCTAGTAGATTTTGAGTCGCTGAATCTGATGCCGTTCTCAGAAATGTTCCACGTTGCACGTCACAATTTTTAGCTACAGGTCGCCAAAGTTGTAAAAAACACTGGTTTTATTGATGTTCACATGAAATTTAAAGTATGATTTATCAAACTTTTTTGTGATATAATCTACCAAACATGCTAAATAGGTCTCGAACTTTCAATTTAGATACCTATCAGTTGAAATTTTACGATAAAATTTAGGTTAAATCGATTTTTTTCAACATGTTTGCAGTCTTCATATAAAATTCTTCGTTTCTCTTATATGGCATAATTCAATACTTTTCTGAACCACCAAAAAATAACATTTTACCATCGAAAATATTATGAACTTCGTTGGTAATTATTGTTCTATACATAAAGTTTGAATTATGTGACAAATTGAGCAAGCAAATTGCCGTACAAGTTGGAAAACTTGCATGCAAGTTGGCTGAAACAGTCAATTTTAGCATTTTCAACCGTCAATATCTCAAAAACTAGACGTGCCATGATATTTCTGAAAACGGCGATGGACTCAGCAACCCTTAATTTAGTAAATAGCGGTATTTTGGTTCTTGAGACAAAACCGTGTTCCGCAGTGTTATTTGTTAGAAATAGCTTCTTGTTGTTTGCGATAAGCGCAATTTTTCGACATTTCCGTTGCAAAAAATATTGTGGTACAAAAACAAAGGCAATATCCGGGAAAATGGATTCCCAAAATTCGTTTTTCTGAATAATCAAATTAAATGCTGTTTCAGCATAACGCAGCATATTCACTGCATTATAATTTCTCATGTTTTTGGAGAATACCCTGCTCAAGGTAATGTCCGAAAAAAAAAAAAATTGAAAAAGCAAAAATACAAAATTACTAAAGGAATTTCTCAGACAGTACATAGCGGGAATTTTTGTCGAAAAATAAGGCTTGAGTTTCAAAAAATTTCGGCATGACCAAGTTTTCGAAAATTTTCCAAAAAGACTTTTTGACATTCTTTATGAAATTTTAGTATGATGAAATTCTTGAAGAAATATTGAAAAGTGGCTTCAGAAATTTTGAAAATCTCTTTAAAATTAGTCGAGTAATATTGTGAGACTTGTTCATACTTTCAAAGCAATTTCCTCCTGATGGACATTCGTTCTATGTCTACTATTTATTTGAAAACTAGTTCCGGAATATAATCCCAGATTTACAAAAAAAAAAAATAATGTTACCTAATCTTTTAAAAATTCAGCATTCCTCTAAAAATAATTGATTCTGTCAAATCTTATTCTGAGATATTTCTTTGAAAGTTGTATAAGAAATCCTTCTATTCTTTCAAATATTTTTCACAAAAAATTGATTACTAATTCTTTCACGAAGTTTATCAAAAACCCTTGAGAAATATTTCTAAAATACATAAAAAAATGCGTCAAAAATTCTCTTATGTTTTCCTTTTCTAGACATTTTGCTTCAAGTCCCCGGATTATTGAAGAATTGAAAAGAAAATTGTTTTTGGAATGTCTCTTGCCGGCGAATCTCCCGAGGAAATTGTTTGAAAAACTCCAGGAAATTTTTGCTTCCAAAATAAGCATAGCGGTAAAAAAATCTGTAGAGAACCATGTAGCGAAATAACAGGGAAGGAAGTGAGGATTTATTAAGAAATTCTTACAGACATATGTATTGATCTCTCTTTAAAAAACTTCTTCAGAAATAATTTTACTATTTTTTGGCAGAATCCATATTTTTGGTTTGCATTTTTCAGCGATACGAGGGCGGAATTTTAGGAGGCTTTTTGGCAGAATTGCAGAAAACCAGAAGTCAAGGAAGGGTAGATTCCAAAGACCACTTCCAAAGAAGATTCTGATGGAGCTTCTCGAGAAATTTGTTTTATTTGTAAATTCATTAGAGAGGTTGCAACTTTCCTGTAATTTTCCAAGTTATAAATAATACGGACTGTTCATTTTATAAAGAGGACACTTTGTTTATGCTATATCTTTTTAATTTATTGATAAAATCGAAATCGGTTTTCTGTGCATCGTTCAATTATTATTCTATAATACTATGAAAATATAAAATCTTAGAAAATGCTTTTGGTTGATGAGCTAAGTTTTTCCAAAAACTCATAAGAAAAGCTGTTCGTCAAAGTTTAACATTATTATTGGCAAAACAAAAATCCTAATTTTTATGAACAAATTGTATGTTTGTATTCTTAACTATCCCACTGAAGGTATAGCTTTAAAAAAATCAATTATATTCCACCATTCTCTGACATTAAGTAACTTTAGTGATTAACTCATTTATGGCCAAATTTTCTGATACACCATCCTTTCACTCCCAGCAAAAGAGAAAAGTAAAAAGCGTGTTTAAAACTAGTTTGGCTTACTAAAAAATATGGTTTTATTTGTACAAACGAGAGCTAAATCGTGCGTTAAACCATAGTCTTAAGTACAAATTTTACTGTTTATGGTAGTTTTACTAAAAAGTACTCATACTTTTAAAATCGTGTACGCATATTTATCGATCTAAAGCAAATTGTAAATGGTTTCTACAAATATTTCAATTGGTAATCTCAGAATAACATACTATGAAAATAATATGTGGAAAATTAAATCGATTTTTTTTACAGCAATTTTGCCAATTTTGATGATTGTCATTGTAATTTGAAAGGTCTTCTAAGAATAAAGCAATTGTGTTCCTAATGTTCTTTAAATGTGACGTGGGGACTAGATAAGTAACTTTATGAAAGCGTAAGTTGTTTTTCAAATTAATACTATATTAGGACTTCCGTCAGGACATACCTTTAACAAAAAAAATTCTACTCATATCAGTTCCCTTCAAATTCTTAATTGTTTTCACTGAAAAATATAGGGGGAAAATGATTTTATTCTATCTGTAAAATTGTTGTTCCAAAAATAGCTTGATTTTTTCCATCAGGCTTCTGATTGATAATGCTTTCGAAAAACAAGCCTTTTTTTAAAATCTATATAAATAAAAATGGAATGGTGTTTGTATGTCACGAAATGGCTTGAGAACAGGACAACCGATTTACACAATTCTTTCACTGTTATTTTCTTGAAGGGTTCCTACGTGTTCGTGTGACGAAAAAGTTTGGGAAAGTTTTCGGGAAATTTGGTAAAACAGGAGAGTACTAATATGTCATTTTGTATGGGAGGTTTCATGACATTTTTCAACAGCCTACTTGATGGCAAGACGAAGTTTGCCGGGACCACTAGTAAAAAATATAAATTGTTGAAATTTCCAAACAATCATTAATTTTGATAACCTCCAAAAATCCTCCGTTCTCATCGTTGTGCCATATTCGTGTGAAATTTAATTCTTTTGGAGAATTTTTATTATCACAACATTGTACAATACTAGTCGAGCGATGTGCAGAAAACCGCTTGAAATTTCATTGATAAATAAAAAAGATACAGCATGCACAAGATGTCCACTTTTTAAAATGAACAGTCCTTAACTTAATTTTTATTGTACCATTGCCTATTGTTCTACCTGCTTCAACAATTTGTTGTTTCTCCTTTCTTACCATGTCGCTTTAAGGAACTTCGTAGAAAAATCTTTCCATACTACAAAAACCAACATTTCAAAGAATCTATAAAAAGGTAAATTATGATAGTTTAAAAAATGCAGAATTCTTATACGTATGGTTTTGGATTTCTCAAAGTCCATCAGGAATTCCTCAACAAATTTTCAAAGTAATGCAAAGTTTACCGAAAGAATTAAATTCATTAAAATCTTACATTACGAATTTTACCACAATATATCTTCCGTAATGTTCTTAAAAAAACACCGGCAAAATTTTCGCGTTAAATTTCTACAGTACTACAAAATAATCAATAATACACCCTTTAAAAAAGTTTGCTTGAAATTTCTAAAGTTAGGAAAATAGGCTCTACATTGATATGTTCAACATAGTATCATGAAACTGTCGAGTTCATACAAAATGTTATGTAAGATTTAAGTAACAAATGCTTCCAGTTGAAATTCCATCCATTTCAACATCAATCATTTTTTGTTATAGAAGACGAAGGAAAAAGAGCAAGAATTTTTGTAATAAATCCTGCATGGACATGTTTTCTCTGACATACATCGTTAACAAATTTCAAAAATTGTACGATATATTACTTGAATTTTACGACAGGAATTTAGTAATTTTTCGCGATTTATTTTTAAGCTGCAATTATTAAAAAAAAATACCAGAAAAGAAAAATATTTTATGGAGTGATTCGTAGGAGGAGTTTGTAAAGCAATCGCTGAAAAAAATTAATATGGATAGCGGTTTCATTTTTAAATGTTATTTATGGAAGAATCCTGAGATTATGATTTGAAAAAATTGGAGTTATTTCTAAAGCCCGAAGAAATACTTGATGGAACTGTAACTTTGATGAAAACTTTCTTTTGAAATTCCCATTTGGTAAAGAAAATGTAAAGAAAAAAAACTCTGGAAAATACTTGGAGGAATCTCTGGTAAATTTTTCGGAAGAATCTTAGGGAAACAATGATATAATTCTTTAAGAAATTCCTGAACTAATTTGAGTATTTTCGCGGAAGAGTGAAAGAACAGTTGAACGTATTCCGCAAGGAGCTTCCTAGGAATGTTAGAGTTGAAATTTTTGAAAAAATAAAAAAAATATTGAGGGGGATAACTAGCTAAGTGATCTTGAAGACATTTTTGGTCAGACTCCTAGATTTTTTTGTACTATTTTTTGGGGATATTCTTAGTGATTTCTAACAATCCTAAACAAATTACCTACAAATGAACTGCTGGAGGATTCTTCGAACTTACAATTGGAATGTACCGGGTACCCCCGTTGGTTTGACACATTTAATCTGAACACTTTTTAATCTGTACCCTGCTAATTTGCACATCGTTCAGATTAAAAATGGTTCAAACGTCATTTAGCTCATGGAACGGAGTGAAGTGAAATTGAACGCTATGGAACGGAACGCAGAATCAAATCAAAACAGTGCATGAGGTAACCCGAAACACGTTTCTAGGGTGACTAGATGTTCAAATTAAAAATGAACCCCGATGGTTTGCATGAGGTATCGTTCAAATTAGTGGGGGTGCACGGTATATGTAATAAGTACGTAGAGGACTTTCCATGAGAAATCATTAAAAGAATTTCTAATGCATTCTCTGGCGGAATTCTTCAAGAGATTTTTTTTAATCCAATTTATTCGAGAAATTTTCTGGTGAGATCAGAAAGCCTGGAAATGATTTTCCGTTGGAATCCCAGGACAAACTCAGTGGAAACTAATAAATAAGTTCTTTAAGAAAACACTGAAAACTACGAAAACAATTCATGAACAAATCTCCGTTGGAATTCTCAGAGAAATCTCTTCGAAGCACATGAAATTCGTGGAGAAATCACAAAGAACATTCCTTGTAAGTTTTTATTTCTAGAAATCTTGACTGGATTACAAAAAGAATGAATCTTTTCCGTATGAAAATTGAAAATAACAAATATCACTGATGTGCCGTGAAATGAAACAAAATAATAAATGAATAAAAATCCGTTGAAATTACGAAATTTGTGAAAATTCTACATATTGCTGTTGACAGTACTTTTGAAAAACAAGTATTTGCTAGGCCCCCCTAGGCCTCCTCCAGAAAAAAAATCCTAGCTACGCCAATGCTTCTAGACTCGATGCAGCTAAATGCTTGGTAACACTAATCGCATGGCACTTGGGTATTTTAATACGAACGTTTACCCGACGGAAGAAAATTAACTTGTGTATGATTATTCAGTAGGGTGCCAATGAAAATCGATTTTTCGAATTTCAAAAAAAGGTAGGGCTCAAAAGTTTTGTCTCCTCGGAAAAAGTCCCCATGCAAAATTTGAGCTCAATCGGACTTCTTTAAGTGGACCCCCAAAGCGGTCAAAGTTTGGCTTTTTTGACCCATGAAAAATCTCCAAAGGGGGGGGGTACATGAAATTTCCGAAATCGAAATTTTTTTTTTGATGCCAGATGTCTTAGAAATGCATGAAACGTCGAGATCTGGTGTTATTTGGAAAATTTTTTTTTTGAAAAAATCGACCTTTTGGGACTTAGTAAATTTTTGAGTTGGGGGAGAGAATTGAATTTGAAATGAACGATTTGAATTCAATTGCTGAGAAATTCAAGGCAATAGTATTGAAACATATCCTATATGATTGTTGGCCACTGAAAGCATATGATATGTGATATTTCATTAGGGTGGTTCATTTACTTTGCATTAGAGTGGTCCTTTTTGTTAAAAAATAAAAAAAAATAAAAATAGAATTTTAATTGAATATTGAAGACAATAGTATTGGAACATCTCTCACATTATCGTAAGCCATTTTCTACATTTAATATGTGGTATTTTATTAGGGTGGTTCACTTATTTTCCATTCGGGTGGGCTTTTCTGTCGAAAAATCATAATTTGAATGGGATATTAAAAACAATAGTATTTTATCACCTCTTTCATCATCGTAGGGCATTTCCTTCATCAGATTCGTGATATTTTTGTTTAGAGAGGCTTTAAATTCCTCTGAATTCATGCGCCTCTAGTTCCATTTGATATGCGACATCATCGTAGGATACTGTTAACATATTTCATTAGGGAGTTTCTCTTATTTTCCATTAGGGTGCATCATTTTTCGTATAGTTTGAAACCATGATTTCTCGAAAAAGTCTCGTCCACTTTCCTTAATTATGGTATCATTGTAAAAATTTCAACCTTAATATCTACAGACCGAAAGATTATGGTTTTTTTTTTTTTTTTTTTTTAAATCTTTATTTGAGTGTATTTTAACACACGAGGGCTAGTTCTACACTGAAAGATTATGGTGTGGACTACTACATAATATTTGCGTAATGTTCGACGAAAAATGTAAAGGTAACTTAGTTAACAACAAAAGAGTTTTCTAGAAAGCCTCTCATTGTTAGAAAGGTCTTTTGAAAAGTTTTGCGTGATTTTCATTCGGAATGCAACACTTCACTAAGCTGAACCAGTTTGGAGTCCTCGTCTCATACAAAATCCGCTTGCTACTTCGTGATTTCAGATGCACTCATCTCAGAGATCAAGCATTGAGCCTCGTGACCTTTCCAATTTAGTTTTGCGAATTCCAAAGGAAATTCTACAGAAAATTCTGAAGGAAATTCTAGAGGAAATACTGAAGGAAATTCCAAAGGAAATTCCAACGAAAATTCCAGAGGGAATTACGAAGGAAATTCCAGTGGAAATTCCGTAGGAAATTCCAGTGGAAATTCCGAAAGAAATTCCAGAGAAAGTTCCGAAGGAAATTCCAGACGAAATTTCTCAGGAAATTCCAGAGGAAATTTCGCAGGAAATTCTAGAGGAAATTCCGAAGGAAATTCCAGAGGAAATTCTGAAAGAAATTCTAGAGAAAATTCTGAAGGAAATTCCAGAGAAAATCCCGAAAGAAATTCCAGAGATAATTTCGAAGAATATTCTAGGGGAAATACGGAAGGAAATTCCGAAGTAATTTCCGAATGAAATTCCAGAGGAAATTGCGAAGGAAATTCCAAAGGAAATTCCGAAGGAAATTCCAGAGGATATTCCGAAGGAAATTGCAGAGAAAATTCCGAAGGAAATTCCAGAGAAAATTCCGAAGGAAATACCGAAGAAAATTCCAGAGGAAACGAAAATTATAGAGGTACTTCCGAAGAAAATTCCGAAATAATTTCAAAGCTTCAAAAGAAATTCCAAATCAAATTCCGAATCAAATTTAGCATGAAACTCCAAAAGGAATTCCGAAGAAAACTCTAGAAGAAATTCCGAAGCAAATTGCAAAGTAAATTTCGACGAAAATAACGTAGAAAATTCCAAATCAAATCCCGAAGGTAGCTCCAAATGAAATTCCAAAGCAAATCCCGAAAGAAATTCCAAAGCAAATTCAAAAGGAAATTCCAGAAAAATAAATCCGAATGGATTTTTGAAGGATGTTCCGAAGCAAATTCCAAAGAAAACTCGGACGAAAATTGCGCAGAAAATTCCAAATGAAATTCCGAAGCCAGCTCTAAAAGAAATTGCAAAGGAAATTCCATAAGAAATTTCAAAGGAACTTCCGAAGCGAATTCCAAAGGAAATTCCGAAGGCAATTCCAGAAGAAATTCCAAAGGAAACGCCGAAGAAAATTTTGAAGAACTGAAGAAGAAAATTCCGAAAGTAATTCCAAAGAAATCCAAAATAACTTCCTGAAGCAACTTACTGAAAGAAATTCATGAAGAAATTCCAAAGGAAATTCTGAAGTAAATGGGATATGAAGTTCCGAAGAATACAAAGAAATTTTAAAGGATACTCCTAAGAAAATTCCGAAAAAACAATACGAAGGAAATTCCAAAGTAAATTCCGCGAAAATTCAACGGAAAACAGTCCAAAGGAATAAATTCCAATCAATACTTCTAAATAAAATTTCGAAATCTCCATAGGAAATTCCAAAGGTTATTCCAAAGGAAATTCCGAGGAAACTCTATAACAAATTTGGAAACTTCAAACGAAATTCCGAAAGAAATTTCAAAGAGAATTTTGAAGGAAGTAGTAAAGGAATTCCTAAGAAAATTCTGAAGAAAATTTGATAAGTAGCCCCAAAGAAAACTGCAAAGGAATTTTAAAGGATACTCCTAAGGGAATTTCGACGGAAATTCCAAAGTTAATTCCGAAGGAAACTAAAAAAAATCCAACGGAATTTCCGAAGCAAATTTCAGAAGAAATTCTGACGAAAATTGCGTAGAAAATTCCAAAGGAAATTCCGAAAAAAAAAACCCAAGGGAATTCCGAAGAAAAATCCGTGGAAAATTCCAAAGGAATTTCCGAAAACTCCATAGGAAATTCCATAAAAAAATTCAAAGCAAATTCCGAATAAAATTCAAAAAGGAATTTCTAAGGAAATTTCGAAGAAAAGATCACAGCTCCAAAAGAAATTCCAAAGGAAACTTCGATGGAATCTTTCGAAAAACAAGGGAAATCCCAAAAAAAATTAAAAAAAAATGAATAAAATTGCAAAAGAAATTCTGAAGCACATTCCAAAGGACATTCCGACGACAATTCTGAAAAATATCCAAAGCATATTCAAAAGGGAATTTCTAAGGAAATTCCAAAGAAAATTCCAAAGCAAATCCCGAAGCAAATTGCAATGAAAAAAGGAAGTTAAAAGGAAATTTCGTAGAAAATTTCTAAGGAATTTTCTATGGAATATCCAAAGCAAATTTGTAAAGAAATTCTCAAGAAAACTCTGTGGAAATTCCAAAGAAAATTGTAAAGGAAATTTCTAAGAATATTCCGCAGTAAATTTCAAAGGACCAAAAGAAATCCCAAATGAAATTCCGAAGAAATCTCCAAAGAAAATTTCGAAGGAATTTCCAAAGTAAATTCCAATGCTTCGAAAGAAATTCCAAATAATATTTCGAATACAATTCTGAAGGAAGCTCCAAAGATAATAACACAGGAAATTCCGAAACAAACTCTAGAAGAAATTCGGAAGGAAACTCCAAAGCAAATTTCGAAGGAAACTCAAAAAGAAACTCCGAAGTAAATTTCGAAGAAAATTCCAATGAAAAGTTCAGAATGAAATTCCGGAGGACACTTCATAGGAAATTTCGAAGGAAATACCACAGAAAATTCAAAATGGCACTTCTAAAGATACCGAAGAAAATTCCACAGGATATTCCGAAGCAAATTCAGGATAAATTTCCGATTTTGATAAACATTCCGTAGAAAAAAAAGGAAATTTCGTAGAAAAGTCAAATAAAAATTTTTAAAAGGAATTTCGAAGGAAATTCCGATTAAAATTCAAAAGGAAACTCCAAAGAAAATTCCGTTGAAAACTCCAACGAAAAAATCCATATGAAATTCCGACGAAATTTCTTGAAGGAACTTTGTTACATCTTTGAAGAATAAACGAGAACTGATTGTCAAAACTTGAATTACCTACGTTGTCACAACCGAATCGCGTGTACTATAGCAAGCAGAAGGCAACGTACTTTTGTTTCGGGAATGAAGGAGCCCAAGGCTGAGAATCTCTTTTGAAAATATAAACTAAACACTTTTGTTGCCCTTCATCGTCGCCCATCAAGCTATTGTCATAATTTGTATACGTCAAAAATTATTTCATTCCTTTTTTATCTGTATTTTGATTATGGCAGTTAGAGTTGTGCTTCAC
Organism: Aedes aegypti; assembly: GCF_002204515.2. Taxonomy (NCBI): domain Eukaryota; kingdom Metazoa; phylum Arthropoda; class Insecta; order Diptera; family Culicidae; genus Aedes; species Aedes aegypti. The sequence continues at coordinate 133,568,624 of NC_035108.1, forward strand.
TGAATTCACTGATGATTGGAACGTTTTATTTTAACTATTCAAAAAAAACCCTAAATGAAAATAGCTTAACGAAGAGTTGCATGCCAATGAAGAATCAAATAATCAAATACAAACAAAGTTGATTTGTTAGATCTATTGAGAATATTTTACAAATTAAATGATCACCCTTATGCAAAACTGAGGACAAAAGCCCCAATGAAATATCACATATTATACATTAACAGTGGCCTACGATGACATAGGAGATGTTTAATTACTCTTGTATTTACTATTCCATTCAAATACTCAATTTTTTTTAAAGAATCACCGTAATTGAATATAAGTGAGCCTTCCCAATGAAATATCACGAATCTTATGAAGGAAATGGCCTACGATGATGAAAGAGGTGATAAAATACTATTGTTTTTAATATCCCATTCAAATTATGATTTTTCGACAGAAAAGCCCACCCGAATGGAAAATAAGTGAACCACCCTAATAAAATACCACATATTAAATGTAGAAAATGGCTGACGATAATGTGAGAGATGTTCCAATACTATTGTCTTCAATATTCAATTGAAATTCTATTTTTATTTTTTTTTATTTTTTAACAAAAAGGACCACCCTAATGGAAAGTAAATGAACCACCCTAATGAAATATCACATATCATATGCTTTCAGTGGCCAACAATCATATAGGATATGTTTCAATACTATTGCCTCGAATTTCTCAGCAATTGAATTCAAATCGTTCATTTCAAATTCAATTCTCTCCCCCAACTCAAAAATCTACTAAGTCCCAAAAGGTCGATTTTTTCAAAAAAAAAAAATTTTCCAACTAACACCAGATCTCGACGTTTCATGCATTTCTAAGACATCTGGCATCAAAAAAAAAATTTCGATTTAGGAAATTTCATGTACCCCCCTCTTTGGATTTTTTTCATGGGTCAAAAAAGCCAAACTTTGACTGCTTTGGGGGTCCACTTAATGAAGTCCGATTGAGCTCAAATTTTGCATGGGGACTTTTTTCGAGGAGACAAAACTTTTGAGCCCTACCTTTTTTTGAAATTCGATGGCAAAATTTTTCCCATACATTCCATTGGCACCCTAATATACACAATTTCAGGTTATTTGAAGTTCGTCATCCAAATTTAATCCAATTCGGACCTCGAAAAGCTGACATACAGATCTGCAAATTGCTTTTGCAGATGAAAAGGGGTACGTTCGCCTTTGCTGGGCCGACGACTTCTACAAACCGAAACGGAAGAGGAAGGATCGTTGGAGCTTTGGATTGCTTTGCGGTTTTCGGCAATGTTGTTCATCGTAGAAATACCTATCGAGATTCGTGTTCAGAATTTTTATAGAGGACAATGGGCGACCTCTGGCGATTTTTCTTTGCAAAAGTATGTTTTCCCATAGTAAATTCCATACAAACTTCGAACGGCTGGCGCTAAAATATAGTTTCACCGATTGAGCTGTAATTTTGCACAGTTGTTAGGTTAGGTTAGGTCCCGAATGCAAGGCTGGAGCAAGAATTCTTATAACCTTGTCCCAGGCTAATGGGCACTGCTTCATTATGGATCAAATCGACGCATAAAACGGATCAAAACACTATAACAGCATTTTATCTACGAGGTAAACGAATGGTGTGTTAGTGCAGGCATAAGTTTTGGCGTTTTTTCGGTACCGTAATCCGTGGTAACATTGATCAGCGGGGTAACATTGATCGGTATGATCTTTCTCGTAAAATGTTTGAATCATCATTTCTCGCATAACTTCTGATCTCGCCCTAAAAGCCATTGGTAACCATGTGTGTAGCTCGTTGTTTCTGAGCATTTGAATGGATTTTATTGCTTTTTAACAACGCTATGGAGAAGAAAGGATCATTATCTACCTGCCCGTGATGTTGGTTTGGATGCTTATTCCTTCTTTTGCTCAGAAACAACAAGCTACACAAGTGGCTACCAATAGCTTTTAGGGCGTTATCTCAGAGTATGCGAGATTTATTGTTGAAATATCTTCAAAGCATTAATCGTGCCTCTCTTTCTTATATTCATAAGCAAATGAAAATTAAGGATTTTGCGATAATTTCGTTTCGTTCATGCGTAAATTTGTCAACTTTTTGTATCAATGTTTTTTATCATTATGGATAACAATACCAGAGATTCATGTCTCACACGAGTTCTGCAAATGGCATGAGCAAGAAAAATGCGATTGTTACTAAAAATGGTATCGCTGAAAACGATTCCGTTGTCCAATCTTTCATAAGTATACTCAATTAGGCAATATTAACGAACTACTATTACCAATACAAAATTTCCTTAGGATATTGCCTACCTTAAGGCGTATTGCATAGCATAGCATAGCATAGGACTCGTCCGTTAACCTTTCGGTCGTCGCGCGAATTTTTGTAACGCGAGTAGTCGCGCGTTGTACTTTGTACAACACCCTTGGTTTTGCGAATATCCCAGGAGTCTGACCACTTAGAAAAATGACGTCTTCGGCAAAATTGTTCAGTAGCTCAAGGGCTATCATTATTGTAGCAAAGAAATTCGGGATTTTGCCACTAGACGGCGCTAGTGAATATGAAACTTTTGTTTCGCAGATCTCAGGATCCTGACCACTTAGAAAGATGGCGTCTTCGACAGAACTGTTCAGTAGCTTAAATTATTTCTTTGTTTAATCCTTAAAGTTCGATATTTTGTAAAATAATGATAGTCCCTGAACTTCTGAATAACTTTGCTGAAGGTGCATGTCTAAAAAATCAAGATCCTGCAGTATTCGCTAAACGAAAATTTCATGCTCACTAGCACCGCCTGGTGGCAAAATATCGTATTTCTTGGCTCAAATAATGATAGCCCTTAATTTACTGAACAACTTTGCCGAAGACACAATCTTTCTAAGTGGTCAGGCTCCTGAGATATTTGCAAACACCATTTTCATGCACACTAGCGCTGCCTAGTGGCAAAATTTTGAACCAACTAGCTCGAACAATGATAGTCCTTAACTTACTAAACAACTTTGCCGAAGACGCCATCTTTCTAAATGATCAGGATCTCGAAATATCTGCTAAACAAAAGTAAAACTTCCATGCCCACCAGTGCCACCTAGCGGTCAAATTCCGAATTAACTGAGTTCCCATCAGATAGCGCTTCACCTCCAGAACAACTTTACTAAAGACCCCAAGTTTCTATATGATCTGGATTTTGAGATATACCGATTTCAAACTGTGGTTTACTCGAACCGTATATAGTGCGTTCATTATTATGTGACTTCCATGTACATTTGTTGATTTTAACGTATTATAAAGGGCCATACTGTAAATAAAAACTGTCGAGTATTGTTCTTTAGAAGATTCTTGAGGAATACATTTTGGTTTGGTGTCGATAGATACGTTTGCAGCAAAATGATAGCATATAAATCACAACTGTTGTACAAAGTACAACAGCGCGACAGCCCGAAGGTTAATTAGGTAAAGGTTTATGGGGGGAGGGGGGGGTTTGAGATTTCTTACGCGCCATACAAATTATTTTTAATTTAAATACAAAAAATCTTACTATGGGGGGAGGGGGGTCTAAAAACCGCCAAAATTGTCTTACGTAATTAATGGATCGCCCCATAGCATAGACTGACTGTACATGTCAATGGTTGCTACTCCGTGATTGATCCGAACCGGTAAGAATTGCACTTCGATCCAAATGAATAAGGGATGGGATTTTCCGCATATTCTCGAAGTGCAATTTTAGCAGCTCTCATATTATTGATCAATAATGGCGCCGGCCAAGTCCTTACAGTCAGAAGGGAAGGGTAAGGAACGTTATTGTGTAATGATCGTTGCTTGTAAAAACCGAGAACACCTCTGAATCTCCACAATCGTCACGGGACAGGTCCCAAGTAACACCGAAAACATAAATCCAAATTTGAAAATACACAGTTTGTCCTACAATGATTGCTAGAAAGTTTTTGAAACATGTCATGTCTCACGTAAGTCGCTATTTTGTTTTGTTAAACCTTTCAATATTGAATTTGAATGGAGATGTTCTACTAAGGCATATAATTTGTTTTGCAATACAAATCTACCATTTTGCTGAAAATGTTCTATTTATGTTTACTATGTTTCAACCATATTATGTTTTATATTTGTCTTCTTATGTTTATCATAACATGTGTTTGGTTATATGTCTTATTTCGGTTGTTTTAGACATTTACGACAAATAAACAGTCTCAATATGTCATCTTCATGTTACATGTATGTCATAATATATACTATTTTCAAACATGTTCTGAATAAACTAATTATGTTTATTTTCAGTCAAATATAAGTTTTTCTAGTTGTACATAAAACAAATGCAACAAAAGTGACATTTAATACTTTTGATAGCATGGATGATACACTGCCGGCTAAGATATTCGCCATATGGTGTTCACTGAATACTTTTAAGCAAATGTTTTGAGTAAATTATTATTTTTAAGGTATGCTCTAAATGCCGATTTATCAATTTATATGAATGAATAGAGTGTGGTGGTTGTTTGCTACTGTTTAGTATGAAAAAGGTTCAATGGAATTACCTAACTCGCTTACAGTTGTGTTCATGCAGGGCTTACGTGTTTTTGTGAAAAATTGTAGGAAAAAAATATAAATACTTAGAAAACACTTCATAGTCATTTGGTATAGGAGTTTTCCGTCAACAAAATTGTAACATAAAGTTTGCCGGAATAGTTTTTGGTAATAACCTGATTAGACTTTTTTATTTCAGGTACAAATTAACAACGGTTCGTGAGATTTGAGAATCAACTTCCATGCTACAACTTCCATTTATGCTGTCATAGTCAAGTGATTTATCAAACTTATATCACACTGTAAATTTATGATCACACTAGTTGTCCGAGAAAACTTTTCACTGCCTTGAATGAAACAATGGCAAATGATTAGCAATGAAATTTTTGTCTTTTCCCAAAACACTCGTCATGCAGTGTGTCTAAGGGGACCATCTTTAATTTTTGAATTTAATTTTGAATATTTACCATAACGTTGAGATTTTTGTTCTGAAGCCTTGAAAAAAGTAATAATAGTTCAGTAAAAGTTCAGTGTATTAGTAGAAAACAAAATAATGAACTAATTTGCAAAATGTGATGATTTCTTTTTGGAAATATTTACTTGGCTTGATGTCGAAAAATGTATATTGAACGATTTATAAGGCCGATTTGATTTTTTCGAAGTAAAAGTGCATATTTCACCATAATTTTTGATTCGCATATTAATTTAGTGTTAAATAACAGTTATGCAAACAAAAATGAAGGCTTGTCAATGTTTGCACTTTTACATTTTTCATTGTCGACCATCCAATACATTTTCACTACCAAATGTTCTCAGTATTTTGTTGCGTTAATGGTTTGTTGGACAAAGTATAATACGATTGTACCCCGTTTGGCATAAAGTCGTTTGGCATAAAGCCGTTTGGCATAAAGTCGTTTGGCATAATGGTCGTTTGGCATAATGGCCGTTTGGCATAATGATTGACTTGAAATAAATATCGGCATTTTTTAAGCTTTTACCGAGATCAACACCACCGAGCCCACAGCAAAAAAATTTGGTAGGTTCTAAATAAGCGTGGTGTTCGTTCAGAGATTATCCGAGCTAAGAATTTCAAAAATTGTTGTGACATTGTAGAGCATTACTAAATAAAACTCGTGACGGGTCTCTACATACTCAGAAGAGTACCCTTGAGCTTGTTGCGATATACTAATTTGAAAACAGTAAATTGGCAAGGAAAGTTCGCTGTTATTCATCAAGGGAACGTTCATAGAATATTTCGCTGCATATCAAGCTCTGTCCCAGTTTGGACGTAACACTCGCTGAAAATTACTTGATAAAATAATGATTTTTTTGCAAAATATCAAAAGCTCTATTAATGCGACTTAATGCAAAAATAGCCTTTATACGAGAGCAGATTATTTTTCGTTTAAAATGTTTCAGACTCTAACGCAAAAAAATCTTTTCACAGCACAGCTCAAATGAACAACGCATCTTTAAAGAAAATATTTGTGGCAAATCTTTTCAACGGTTCAATATAAATTCTAATTTTGGAAGTGTACATCAAAAACACCGTCTATTATCGAGAAAAGGGAAAATTTGTGATTGAAATGATATATTTTCCAGCATATCTCGTAAGGAGATCACGCGTTTGCCCCAAAAAAAAGTATATATTGAATATTGGCAGGTTCTGAAATAATTATAATTCTAACAACACACCTGGCAAGAATTGATAATAAAAATGGTTCACAATTAGCTTTACTAAATAATAAAGTTTATAACAGTATAAACATAAAGAACTGCCTATTTTTAAAAGAAGGCAAAATTTACAAATAAAACAATACAAGAATTGACGCCAAAAATTATTGCGACAATGACTGGTTCCCCCGAAAAGTGGTGACGAGAAAGAACGATTAACAGTCAAAAGAAGGAAGTATTCTGTCATTCTCGGCTATACACATGTTGGCAAAATGCTGAAGACGGTAAAACTCGAAAGAACCGCCAATTAAATAAAGAAGGGTGCATATTAGATCGTCAGTTCGTTCACCCCCCTGAAATGTATATAGTTACGACAATTATGGGTGCTAAAAATTTTCCGGGGGAGTGGGCTAGTCGAGGAAACGGGATATTCGGGAAATGGCATTCGGGGAAACGACATTCGGGGAAAAGTAGCACAACTCATCAAAGTAACTGCAGTAATCTTTTCGCTGATAATTTGAGCAGATCAATGTTATCGATTGCCGCCCTTTTGTCAGTTGTATACAAAAATACTTAAAAAATATAACTCCAAAGAACAGCCTATGCATAAAAGAAGGAGAAATTTATTGAAATTTAAAATCAACAGTTTTCAAACCTATAATAATGGTTACATCATATTTAGGAAATAAAAATAGAACAATTAATAGAAGGGTAAATTTGTGCTAAATATATAAAAATCTTCAGTGCAAAAATTTGTTCGAATAGCGAAACTTAAAAGAAGAATTAATAGATGAAAGAAAAATAATTTCTGGATAAATAATAAAATACTATTGGAAATAACTTTCCTAATATGCTTAAATTTATTCAAGAGTGAATGATTGTTGAATAGAGTGTCATTTTGTATCAATTGACTCCAAACTTGTGTCATCAGAAAGATTTAATAGAAACGTAAAAACGAAAATTGAGAAATTCTTGGTTTCAGACTCATTATGCCAAACGAATATTATGCCAAACGACCATTATGCCAAACAACCATTATGCCAAACGACTTTATGCCAAATGACCATTATGCCAAACGACTTTATGCCAAACGGCTTTATGACAAACGACTTTATGCCAAATGACCTACCACCGTATAATACATAATTATGTATACCTAAACCCATATGATACATATTTTTGACAACAAAAATATGTTGCACAAGCTCCACCTTCTGCGCTTTTCCAGTCATACATAAGTATGAATCCCAGTTTTTTCGCTTTGACACAGAACATTCTCATTAGTCATATTGAAGTCATTGTGATTTATATGAGACATGTTGTGTTACTTGGGGTGGTTAGTGAGGGAGGAAAAAGATCTGGGAGTCACCTTTGGTCGGTGATGCGATCCATGGATTAGGAGGGAAAATACGAAACTTAAAACTAGTGTTGCATTTTTGTATCGCAGTAAAAATATTTCGAAAGAAATTATAAAATATATTATAAAAGTGTATGTAACAGAAATAAGGGTATTGTCGACACATGTAATGACGAACCATTCAAAGTATGTTTGAGAATTAAAATTTAAGAAAAAAAAAATACGTTGCTACAAAAAAATGTCTTACGTCGACATACATAATGTCGAACTATTCAAAGGTTATTTTGACCAATGACGAAAACATAATGGTATATTAAGGGGTCTATTTTATAACTCGAGTCGATCAAAATGACTCGACTGGAGTCACTGTCGACCAATAAATTCGCTCGATACGGCTCTGTCACTCGAGTTTCTCGACATTAGTCACTCTAAGTGACTGAATTACTATGGGAGTCGATGGGTGACATCTGTAATATACATGTTTACTTTGATCGACAGTGGTTACAGACGAGTCACATGAATCGGCTTGATTTACAAAATAGTCCCCTAAGTTTAAATGAAACGCGAAAAAGTCGACACTTGTAGTGACGAACCATTCATAGCTTGTTTGAGAATAAAATCAAAGCTACTTATAGCAACGATAAAACTGAATTATCATAAGCATGAAACGATCTCACCAGTACTTCATCCTCGGCTGAACACGAAGCTTTTCGCACTTGATCAACACGAACCGAACACGATTGGTCTTGACTCCGTTGCGCGTCCCACCGGAACATGCAACCGAATCAAAAGACCACGCACTATTGTCGATTTTTTTTTTCGCACTCGAATGACGCGAACCGAACACGATTTGTTCGGTTCCATTGAAACACGCAACCAAATCAAAAGACCACGCACTCTGCTCTGGCCTTTGCAAACGAACGAAGCCAGCGAAAATACTCTCCGAGCGCGCGAAAATGAATCGGACTGCTTGGGTCTTCGCAAAGCACTCCTTAGGATATTGCCTAGCTTAAGGCGTATTGCGCGGTTCAAAGTGATTTTATTTTTAAAATAACTCAAAAAGTAAATGACTTGTAAGAGTTTGGTATTCATATTTGTCTTCAGGGGTCATGATTTATGTAAGCAACGACATTTTCAATATTACCGATCGTTGTTTACATAGGTGATCAATGTTCCCCCATATCAGCCAAATTAAAAAATCACTTAAAACATTTATTGAAACAGACTGAAATCTTTTGAAAACCAAAATACAGTTTATAGTCACGAGCAGTAGGTGCCGGTACTTGTTTTAAAAATATAAAAATTGCGACAATTGCATTTTCAAATTATATGTTTAAGAAATATCCCAAAAACTAATCAATGTTACTCCGAATTACGGTATCGTCTTTATCTTTGATTCATAACTCAAGCGTGTGGTAGAATAGGGGCGTAAGTCACAATAAAGGTGACAAGATGCATTTGTTCACCTCAGGACACAAGATTGCATCGCTGCCTGCCAGTTACTGTGGCAATTCTAGGGACAACATTTCTAATCGAAATTTATTTGGAAATTTAACACAGTTTCCATTTCATTCATTATAAAATTATTATTGATTTCTTTGAAAATACTGTCTGCCTATAAAACTTTGTGTAAATTAGGTTCGAATTTCACGCATCTTGATAAAAAAAAAAGTTTGGCCAATTCCAATAAAATGTAACAAACTGTATTTTTCGAACAAATCTGTAATCTATACCGTACAGAATTTGTGCCAAAAACTATCAGAAAATCTATATCTTTCCAGATAAATCTACACTTGTGGCAACACTGCAGATAACCGTAGCGGTAAACGCGCAGCTATTTAGACCAAGCTGTGCGTCGTGGGTACAAATTTCCACGATTAAGGATCTATTCGTAGAAGGAAATTTTCTCGGCTTTCCAACAATTTCCAATGAATAGAGTATCCTTGTGCTTGCCACACGATATACGAATGCCAAAAATGGGCATATGGCAAAGAAAACTCTTCGCTAATAACTGTGGGAGTGTTCATAAGAACACTACGCTGAGAAGCAGGCTCTGTCCCAGTTGGGACACAACGCCAGAATGAAGAAGGAGAAATAAAGTTGACATGTTCTTTCTTACGGACGGTAAAAATATGATTAAGCTTATTTTAGTTGATTTAAATGCTGAATAGATTTACATATGTATGGCTTAAGGTGAAGATGCATCGAAGCCAAACCTCAAATATTCAAGATCACAAATCTAGAGAACCAGACAGCGGTTTCAGCTGAAAACTTAATCGGTTGGTCACACGCTGGTGGTGACCGAACGATTAAGTTTTCAGCTTGGACGGCTGTTTAGTTCTCTAGATTTGTGCTTTTAAAAATTTGAGGTTTGACTTTGATGCATCTTCACCTTAAGGAGGTAAAATGAGTTTTACGTTTAATCCAACTCTGATCCATATCTGTGTTCTATCCATAACATGGGAAGACTGTACGCACGATTTAACGTTCAACAACAAACGGTAAATTCAAGCAAAAAAATGGAGTCAAGGGTTGACTAACCAAACCTCTAACCTTCTGTTCATTGATATCCATTAGTCAGCCTTTGTTCGATGAAAATCACAAAGAATTGTCCAATTGTAGATGCCGTTTTCTTCAAGTGACACCACACCATTACTTGTGAATGCGTGCACTACTTTACACGCCTCGTCGAACAAAGAAGACAGTTTGCAGTTTCGTAAGAAACATGCCACCAGTTAAAGAACCGCACAAACCTGGCACATGTCAAACAGTTCCACATACTCTCCTCCGATGCCATACTGCTAGGGTAGGTACTTAAATCCACAAAACTGCAACTTTGTCGCTTTATGCCCGCTCATTTAACCTGGCTGCTCCGCAGTCACAGAATTGCGCTCCGGAACAGTGGTTTTCAAACCTAACTTCTTTCAACTGAACTTTTGAATTGAAAGTATCATTCCATGGACTTTAGCGAAAGTTGGAAGGTGTGCAAGTGACAAAAGCCTAAAAGAAACTGGATACATATACTTGATCCGCACGGAGGCTTTACCTACAGGTCTACCACCTTTTACAATGTTCGGCTGACAATGCTTATATCATCTGCGAAGCAAATAAATTGACTGAATCTCGTAAAAATCGCACCCCGGTTGTTGAACCCGGCTCGCCGCATAACACCTTTCTAGCGCAATATTGAATAAAATGCTCAAAAGTCTATCACCTTGTCGTAGTCCTCGACGGGATTCAAACGATCTTGAATGTTCGCCTGAAACCTTCACACGATTTTGCACCTCTTTCACCGTTGCTCTTATTAGTTTGGTGAGCTTATCGGGAAAACTTTTCACATCCATGATTAACCATAGCTCTACGCGGTCGATGTTATCCTACACCGTCTAAAAATCGATGAAAAGTTGATGCGCTAGGATCTGGTATTCACGACATTTTTGGAGGATTTGTCGTACAGTAAAGATCTGGTCCGTTGTCGATCGGCTGTCTTCGAAGCCGGCTTGATAACTTCCCACGAGCTCGTTTACTACAGGTGGCAGGCGACAGAAGATGATCTGGGATAAAAGTTTGTAGGCCGCGTTTAGGTTGGTGATCGCTCGGAAGTTCTTACAATCCAACTTGTCGCCTTTCTTGTAGATGCGGTATACCCTTTTTTCCACTCCTCCTGGGTCATCTTTATGAGTTCAACTCCGATACCATCCTTACCACCAGTTTTATTTTTTGTTGAGCTGGTTAATGGCATCCTTTAGCGCCTTCAAAATGGTGACTGGTTGATTTCCATCGTACGCAGTATTGACGAAGACATTTTCACCGTTGTCTTAACCCTCATTGCCTGCAATCTTAGCACCTTTCAGGTGTTCAACGAAGTCCTGCTTCCACCTTTCGATCATCTCACGTTCGTTTGTCAAGATGCTTCTATCCTTGCAATTCCCTACTATAAAGACCAAATTTATCCTAGGGGGAAATATCCCCCCGAATGGGAACCACTGCTCTAGAAGCTGACATGTGTGCAGCAGACACTGTTAAAGATACCCCTCGTGTCGCATCACAATGGGGACGAAGACGACGACGACGACGAGGGCATCGCGAGTGAGGGCTTACTTCGGTTCGCTAGTTGCAAATTGGGAGGAGGGTTCACCCATCGGTGCGGTCCTGTAATTACTGAATGTGTTACAATTATATTGTTGTATAATCTGTCATTTTAATATGAATGCAGAGCGCGGTGGCAAAGAGCACTCGGCAAAAGACCAGCGTGGTGAGTCGTTTAGACGAACGAATGACGACCAACCACCGAGGACTAGTACTTAGAGGAGAGCTCTGCATATTCGCTAGCATTGAGAGGTGCAATGCGTTTCGATTTTTGCGCTTGCTACAATTTTGTCTACCGTTGCCGGTTGGTATGTGCTGATTATTTTTTTTCTTTTTCAACACACTAAGTACTATTTCCACCTGAATAATTGCTCCACGGCAAACGATGATGACATTTCACATTATTTACCATCAGGAGTTTAGTGGTTTGTGACAGATTGTTGTTTATAAGAAATAGCCGTGGCCGTTAAATTGCCGTACTTGCCGAGTCATTTTGGTGTAGCAGAATTCGTTTTCTAAGTTGACATGTGCTGAACTGGGTGTTTGCAGAGTGGTGTCGTTAAAATTGCGTTTTGTTTCGTTGCGTCAATGCGTGCCATTTCTATACCCAATAACTGTCAGTTGGAATGAGGAAATTTTTTGAAAGTGAAATGGTTTGCTCATGACAACTAAACAAGTTTAACCTTTCTACGGTGTCCGGGTATATATGACCCGAAACGCACTCTCAAAGTGCCATAACTTTAGTTCGTTACTTTCTATTGTTCTCAAAATTTGTGACTTAAGGTGATCTTTTAAGATTGGGCTGTGCACTAGTGTATGTCAAAATTTAGATTCTCACTCCAGTCCACTTTTTGGATTGCATTTACGTCCCATACCAACTGTGCAAAATTTCAGCTCGATCGGATAAACTATATTTTAGCGCAAGCCGTTCAAAGTTTGTATGGGATTTACTATGGGAAAACTTACTTTTGCAAAGAAAAATTGCCAGAGGTCGCCCATTGACCTCTATAAAAATTCTGAATACAGATCTTGATAGGTATTTTTACGATGAAGAATATTGCCGAAGACCGCGAAACAATCCTACACTTGTGAAAAAAGTTATTCTATGAAAACCTATTGGCAAGGCGACGTTGATTAGCACGTAAAGGAATAAGAATAACAACAAACTCGTGCAAAGTTTCAGAATAGTTCATGCTTGATAACTTTTTTCACAAGCATCGGATTGCTTTGCGGTCTTCGGCAATGTTGTTCATCGTAAAAATACCTATCGAGATCTGTGTTCAGAATTTTTATAGAGGTCAATAGGTGACCTCTGGCGATTTTTCTTCGCAAAAGTATGTTTTCCCATAGTAAATCCCATACAAACTTTGAACGGCTGGCGCTAAAATATAGTTTCTCAGATCGAGCTGAAATTTTGCACAGTTGGTATGGGACCTAAATGAAATCCAAAAAGTGGACTGGAGCAAGAATTTAAATTTTCCATATAATCGTGTCCCAGGCTTCTGTGCACTCAAATAAATAATTTTAATTTGTATTTTTAAAACAAGTACTGGCACTATCGATTGCACTTGATAGATTGTCAAAAGATTTATTCTAAATGAATTAATTTATCATATAATCGAAAGTCGTTTTTTTGTTTTGGGGATACCTACATTGATAATGGAGTATCAAAGCAACATAATTGAATGAATTATGAAACATTTGTAAGGCATTGCATACCTCTAGGCGTTTAACGTTATATGGAAATTTCTGACTTAGATCACATAAATAGTTTAAGTTTGTGAAAATGCTTTTCGCTAAGAGATTTGAGACCATATTTAAGTTCTATGGTAACTAAGCTGTCAAAGATAAGTCACCAACCATTCAAAACTACATCCAGTAGTGATCGTGGAACAGATTGTTCGTAAGCGTTTTGAAAATTTTAAAATCATATAAATTTTTAATATTCATGCTTAAAGCCTCAAATCTTCTCGCTTCAAATGAAAACAGCTCTTACATGAAGTGGCATACTAATATTGTTTAGTATTGCATTCGCTTTGCTTAACCGATTAACAGAAATTATGATATTTCGTTTAGTATGTGGTGGGTAACGCATTAGCAAAGTTACCTGTATTATCAAAGCTACCCTGTTTTACGGTAACTATTATTTGATTGGAGTTGGCTGCAGTTGTATCGAAACTAATAGCCCTGATAATACGAATTGTATTCCAATCATCTAGGTGCTGAATTCCGGTTTCTGATATAGCTTTTCCTGTGCTTGAGATCATCACTGGTGGTCCGTGTATCTGATTTGATTGCACTCCTGCCTGCAGAATTCAACTGATAGTCCTATGTCTTCATTTACTGATATTTCCAATATTTTGCTTCGGAGAGCTCGTGGCTTCAATTCTCGATTACTTTTTCAAATCGACGTAAGTAACTTTCATATGGTTTTGAGAAAATTAATTCAGAAGAATCACAACCTGTCTTTTAAAACTGTTTTAAAATTAATCAACTGTTTTAAGTTTTTTTCGCCGTGTACATCGCTTAAATTTTGCATACATTAAGCTCGCGTTCAAAAACTAGGGAGTTCCTGTTATTTCCCACAAAAAAATATATTACAAAATGATAAGCCGATTTATTCAGTTACTTTCGACGTTTTTCTACCAGTGTAAAATCGGCTCAAGTAGTGTTTTGTTTTGATTCGTGGTTAAGTCACTTTGTCTCTCCATACAGCGGGGCGGCGAAAGTAGTGGTTAGGTTGCGAAAGTTGAGAATCTTACTTTCGTCGTTTTGTAAATCCGGAAATTAATCGTTTTAAAAGTGAAAAATCGAGTTGGTTTAGAGCGCAACGTGTAGAATTTCGTCTGCGAAACACGTAGAATCGATAAAGTAAGTTTGTATACCTTTTTGACTTGAGTCTGTTAGAATAAGTTTTCGAGAATTGTTGTTGATAATAACCTAAACTGTCTTCCAAAGCTTACCTTCTACTCTTTGAGTTCCATCATTCGTTGTAATATCAAACAACTGGACGAGTTTTGCCGTGAAACTAGCATACAAGCCGGACTCCCTGGATTTAATTTTGGAGAGGGTCTTCCATTCTGCAAAAACATTCTCCAATTTCTCTATAACTCTTATTTCCTGCACCACCGGGATTTTCAACGCACTCCACATCATCTGAACCTTTTTCACGGTACTCGCGCTATGCGCCACCTCTAAATATGTATCAACATTTATGCTTCATATTTGAACGCAATTCATTTGAAGCTATTTGAAATCGAAGGAGCACACAAATTCTGGGATTCTAGAAATTTCAGAAAATAAGCCGCAGCCTAATGCACATGTTAAAGTATTGGTAGAAAATCATCAATCAATATTCACAGCGATGACAATCGTATTTGAAATTAAGCTCTGAAATTACTGAAATACCTATACGTCAAACAATATTCGGGGAAGTAAACTACTTTTGATGATCAAACTTTTCATTCATTTTGTTCATCAAAAATATTTGTAACTTACGTACAGTCAGCCCACAGTTATGGATCAACCAAGGGTCATTTTTCAGAACAAAATGTGATCAAATAACATGGTAACGCTGAAAAAAACAAAATTATCTCCTAGGCATCGAAGAATATAGTTGTTTCTGAGAATACACCTTCAAATTCGCGGTATATAAGAGTCGATTTCGATACAAATTTCAAACGATGTCCACCCACAGATGTGGATCAGTGGGAGAGGAAGATCCTTAGGGATCAAATCGACTCATATCATGGATCAAAACACTATAACAGCAATGTATCTGCAAGGTAAATGAAGCATACGTTTTGGCGTTTGTTTCGAAATAGTCTTATCTTTGATACATAACTGTAGTATGGCTTTCAATGACCCACAGTTATGAATCAACGCTTCTGGTAACACGGTTGACATTTTATTTGCTACAGGCGGAAAAAATATGCCAGGGCATGTTATAATTGATTACGATGCTGTAGAGATTTATGGTTCACGTAGGTAAAATGTGTTCTGAGTAATTGCAACTCTATTTGATGAAATACTCCCATTTTAATCCAACTCTGATCCATAACTGTGGGGTAACTGTAATTGATTTCAGATTTCGGAAACTAACTAATCGTCAGCACTGCTTGCGAGTGAAATTCGTCAACAAAACCAAAATCATCTGTTCTGCATAAAAAAACAGTGGCAAAGTGAAAGAACATACCGCGAGTTTCCAGGAAAAGGAAAGCAGCAATAATCCGTTGCATCGGGAGGACGCAGAGGGCGGTGGATAACAAAATGGATGTACTATGATCTAGTGAGGAATCTGTGAGCTAAATTGTGCAGCTAGATGGATTGTTTGATGGTAAGCTTTATATTCCTTTGCTGCCGTTCTACGCATATATGTCCCGTGATCCATAAGGCTTACATAGAACATGCACGCAAACAAATTTTCTTGTATAATCTACCAAATCCATGGTAGAATTGAGAACTGCACCAACGATTTTCAACCGACTACAAAAATCTGTTAAATTTACTATAATCTGGTGGAAATCACTGACCAGTGCATTAAATTTGACTATTTCCATAGTAGCATCCACTACAATGCATTGTATTTCAATCCGTGACACCCACCGTACAACACAGTGTGGTCAAAAGTAAGATGCTAAACTGCAACTCTGGTTAAATTAAAAGAAGATTTTTTTTTGTGTAGTTTTGGTAGAGTTAACAGATTAATGTAGTCGATTGAAAATCGTTGGTGTTGTTCTTAATTCTACCATGGATTCAGTAGTTTCTACAATAAAATTCATTTCAGTGTGGTATACAAGGCAGTACGATATTTGTTATTGAATATTACTTTTCCCAGACAACCAATATGTACGTATAACTAAATCACCTGGAGGCTTTGTATGTGCAACATTTCACTTATAAGATGACGCGAAAAGGCCTTCTACGTACAAAAGTAGAAGCGATATGCGTGCATATATTATGTGATGAATAATAGCATACAATGCGAGTGTATAAATATTCAACCGATCTAACCTGTGATCCTATGCGACGTAACTTATGATAACAAATGTTGATTTGACAGCTGCTACGGATTGATGCGACTTACTTTGTACGAGTGTACGGGACGAAACAAAATGTACAAATGAACTCAGAAAAGAAGTGTTTTATGCGAGGAAGCTCATCAATCTGTGTTTCGCGAGTTTGATGTAATTAGTATGAATAAACGAATTATAACATGAGCTTTCCTGCGATTTCTGGTTGTCTGGGTTCTTATGCGCTGGAATGATAATTTCTGTTCTCTGGGTTGAGATCCGTAGGTGGATTGCTTTAATTTTTTTCTCCCTAGAATGCGATATACCAAGGATCGTGTGCAATCCAATTTTTTTGATAAGCCAATCTTAGAATCAATATTTGTTTCTAACGACTGATATCATTTACTTTTAGTCTCTAAAGAAATATTATATGGAATGTATTTTCACTCACACTGATTTATCAAAGAGGAAATCAGAATCGACAGCCATTAGACTACCAACGCATTCAAGTTTTATGGGGCCTAAAAAGTGAACTGAAACGAGAATTTATATTCTTCGTATCACCGTGTTCTAGGCTAACGCGCAAGCAGTGAGAGACGATGTTTTTTGAAAGATTTAAGCATGTTTAAAAAATGTTTTGAGCGACTTTTTGATTTAGCTGATATGGGGTAACATTGATCACCTATGTAAACAACATTCGGAAATATCTAAAACGACGTTACTTACTTAAATCATGGCCTCTGAAGTCGAATACGAAGGCCGAACGCTTACAAGTCATTTACTTTTTGAGTTTTTTTTTAAATTAAAAACAACTCGAACCACGGAATACGCCTAAATGTAGGCAATTGCCTAAGGAAATTCTACATTTTTAACGGTAATTCGTTAATGTTGCCTAATTGAGCATACCTATGAAAGTTTTGACAACTGAATCGTTTTTGGCGATGCCATTTTTAGTGAGAACCGCATTTTTCTTGTTCACATCGTTTGCAGAACTTATGTGAGACATGAATCTTCTGTAGTGTCATCCTTAACCATTGAAATCATTGTTTCGAAAAGTTGCCAAATTTACGCATAAGGTAAACGCAATTTTTGCGAAAATCTTCACTTTCATTAGCTCATGAATATTAGAAAGCGAAGCACCATTCATGATTTGGAAATGTTCTACCAATAAATGATTATACGAACTTTTTACGAGATGATTCATTCCGATCAATGTTACCCCGCTGATCAATGATACTCCGGATAACGGTACCGTAAAACGGGGTATCTTTGATAATGCGGGTAACTTTGATAGTGCGTAACCCACTACATACTAATCGAAATATCATAATTTCTGTTAATCAGTTAAGCAAAACGAATGCAAAACTAATGAATATTAGTATGACACTTCATGTAAGAGCGGTTTTCATTTGAATCAAGAACATTTGAGGCTTTTTATACGAATATTGAAAATTGACACAATTTTAGCATTTTCGAAACGCTAACATACAATTTGTTCTACGAGCACTATTTGATGTGGTTTTGAACAGTTGGCCACTTATCTTTGACAGCCTAGTTATCATAGCACTCGAATACGGTATCAAATCTCTTAGCGAAAAGGATTTTCACAAACTGGGACCATTTTTGTAATCTAAGTCGTAAATTTCCATATAACGTTAAACGCCTAGAGGTATGCAATGCCCAACAAATGTTCGTTATTCATTCAATTTTGTTCGATTCATACTTCATTATCAAAGTTACCCAAAACAGAAAGCCGACTTTCGATTATATGAAAAATTATATATCCATTCGAAATAAATCTTTTGGAAATCTATCGACTGCAATCGATAGCTAGGATGCCAGTGCTTGTTTTAAAATATAAATTATAATACTTTGAAACAGCATGCATAAATACTCAAGTTTTCTTCGAAGAAAACTATCAAAGTAACACCGTTTTACGGTATGTATTTCTACCCAGAAACACAAAACGTGTAAAAGTCAATTTTAATTAGTCACGAGGCTGTATAGACTGATATTTCGCTCAGGTAAAATGATTTTCGCGTAGATGGAAACATGTTTGCTGAGAAGTTATGATTTTTTAATTAATTTAATTTCACTGATCCATATATGTTCGTGCGCGAACTATGCCTGGAATCGGAGGGCTTTCTTCGCTGCCTTTGGAGCCACCGAAAAGTGTTTGAAGTCCGGAAGACACACTAGCTGACCGAGGGCTTGGGACGCCACAAGCCTCTTCGGTCCCAGAACACCACCACGCTTTCTTCAACAATAGGCCACAAAAGCTCATTTACCTTTTCACTAAGGTTGGACCGAAGCACACGACACGTAAAACTGGTAACTGGGCACTTAGAAAAAGTCGCATCGACCGGGGACTTGTGATATTTTGCACTCAACCGAGATATAGAAGAACAAAGGGCGACGCAGACCGACCGTACGTGTGATTCGTTTGACTTTCTATTTCTCACTGTCTACTTTGTACAATAGATACACACAATATATGACCTAGCTACATATTGTTCACATACGAGTCCACAGACAGTGGACAATGGCTAGTGTGCGCAAGCTTGCGCTCTCCTCTCACAGTCGCACGCAGTACTGCTGAGTGGCAATGGGGTACTTTAGGGGTACACAACTGTAGCTCAAAATGAAATTCAAATAAATCTATTAAATTCACTGGATGGATGGGCCCGGCTCCAACATTCCGGCCACCTTGGAACACAGAGGTGTTCCAAACTTCTGCGTTGGACGAATTCAGCGTATTGGTTTGTAGATGGGCATCGGACGGATGATGATCGCTCCGTCGTAGATCCTCGCCAAAGACCGGGAACAAAAAAGAGAAGACCAGGTAGATCGAACGACTCAGTTTAGAGGTATTGGAAACGCAATTAACTGTACTAAGCGCGGGTGCGCTTCGAGCAAGTTCTCCCTTGCGGGTTGCTCTACCTGGAACAATTAGATGGTTAGATCCGGTGATGGCAGCAGGGCGATCTTCGCTACCGCACGAACGATGTCCTTTCCCGATGCTGTCCGGAGTGTCACTACTCGGACGACACCATCCTTGCCCGGATGAAGCTTGACGATACTTCTGAGCGGCCAACTGGCCGGAGGAACGTTGTCTTCCTTGATGACTACGATGCGGTCAACCTCGACAACAACCGGTGGTTTGTAGCCTTTGGTAGCTCTTGACTGCAGTTGTTGCAGGTACTCGAGACACCAGCGAGCCCAGATGTTCTGCAGGTGTTTCTGGACTAGCCCATTCGATTCCAGACGATTGTCGGGAATCTCACGCAGATCAGGTTCGGGTACCGCTTGAAGATTGGCTCCGACGAGAAAGTGTCCTGGAATTAGGACCTCCATATCCGACGGTTCGCTCGGCATCGGCGTTAGCGGACGGGAGTTCAGGCATATTTCGACTTGAGCCAAGAGAGTGACCATCGGTTCGTAGGCTATGTTGGTGCTATCGACAGTTTTCAGGAGGTACCTTTTCGCTGCCTTGACAGCGGCCTCCCACAGACCTCCGAAATGTGGTGCTCGCGGTGGGATGAATTTCCACCGAATCTCATTCTCGGAGCACCAGCTGAAGATCTTGTCTCGATCGCTGAGTCCACTTTCAGCATTCGGTAGACACGGTTGAGTGCGTGCGACGCACCCTTGAAGGTTGTAGCATTGTCCGAGTGCAGCTCGCACCAAAAAGGCCGCCGTGGTAAGGTCGCTCACAAGCTCGATGTGCACAGCCTTCGTAGCGAAGCAGACGAAGATTGCTACATAAGCCTTCGCTGGAGCACGATTACGGTCGGATGACTTGATGAAGAACGGTCCGCAATAGTCAACTCCGCAGACGGAAAATGGACGAGTTGGTGACACTCGGGATGCCGGTAGATCTGCTGTGCTCTGCTGGACTAGTGTGGGCTTGCTACGAAAGCAAGTGTGACAATGGTGGAATACGAATTTTGAGAGATTTCTGCCGCCGAGAATCCAATATTTCTGGCGCAGTGTGGCTAGCAGGAGTTGAGGGCCTGCGTGCAGTAGCTTTAAGTGAAAGAAACTAGCCAGCAGAGTCGACAGCGGGTGTTTGGCAGATAGCACGATGGGGTGCTTCACAAAGTCGGAGAGAGCGGCGTTCCGTAGTCGGCCACCGACACGAATAATGCCGTCTTGATCGATGAATGGCTTCAACCACTTCAAAGCGGACGATTTGGCGACTAATTCTCCGCTTGCCAGATCAGAAAGTTCTTCTGCAAACGACTGATGTTGCGCTTGACGGAACAGCTCTAGTTCAACGCTGTGCAATTCTCCAGTGGTAAGTTGGCTGTACTTCTCGTGATCTTTAGGGCGTAACTTGGCACGTTCTTGCAAGGTTCGGGGATAACGCAAGCAGAACACAGTAACACAACGAAGCTTGGAAACTCTGGAGTAGCGAGCGACCTTTCGAATTTCTTCGGTGGCGGCTTCTGTATCTTCGTCGGTTGGAATAAGACTCAGCTAGAATTCCGGAGGAAGTGACAACCAGTCAGGACCGTTCCACCAGCGCTTACACTGGATGATATCGATCGGATGCAGTCCTCTTGAAATGTCGTCTGCAGGGTTATCGAAGCCAGGAACATGTTTCCAGCGACTCACATTGGATATGTGCTTGATTTGTCACACTCGATTGGCTACGAATGCCTTCCAACGGCTAGGCGGCGACCGTAGCCAGTGGAGAATGGTAGTGGTGTCCGTCCAGAAATACGCTGGCAGTGGTATCTTAAGGGCGGAGAACACTTTCTGGAATAGCTGCGCGGACAGCCGTGCAGCACATAATTCAAGCCGGGCAATTGAATGGCGACTGGATAACGGGGCTACTTTAGATTTCGCTGTCAGTAGCTGGATCGATAAGTCGTTGATTGTTTCGGCCCGTACATAGCAACAGGAGCCGTAAGCTCCCTTGGAGGCGTCGGAGAAGAAGTTGTGGCGGATGCACCCCTGACTACGCTGGTGGTGTAATGGTTGAAGTAGAACTCGGACGATGGCTGTTATGCTTTGTAAGCATAACAACCCGCTGTTGGAGTGCGATAAACTACCAAATGCAATCTCAGCAGAAAGTGTGTATCGCGCCACACGATAGAGTTAAGAAAAACACCTATTGAATACAATCTTAAGTTGGACACCAAACGAGTCGGTCTTGTGTCATTATATCACATCCCACCAGTGCTGTCATGAGACCAATGTGCGACTATTTCAAAGTGTAGCTGGAGATTGACAGCATTCGGAAGTGAAACGGATCTTTGAACTCGGATTTCACCGAGCATATGCAGTGTGGAGTGGAATTCCTTCCATTTTTCTTGAAGTTTGACTGGAAGCGGCGTGTCCTATTCACAAGATTCTCCATTCTGCTTCAGCGCTGCATGAAGAGTTTGGCAACTACGATGGTGGGACCCACGAGACCAAGTGGATCGAATATTTCGCGATGTACGACATCACCTTTCGCTTTGTCAGGACTGCAGCCGGAGGCGGCAGTTGAACCTTGAAAAGTAGTGCGTCAGTTCTTGGTTCCCACATCAGACCCAGTGTGGAAACTGCCTGCTCGTCCTGAAGATCGTGTAGTGGTTACAGGGCTAAGTCCTCCGGTGGTACACCGTCGAGAACTTCCGGAACATTTGACGCCCACTTCTTGATCGGTAAGCCAGCATCATTGAGCATGGACGTAACTTGCTCTCGCACTTGAACCGCAGACTCTACGTCGTTCGCCACTGACAAAAGGTCATCGATGTAAAAGTCGTAAATGACAGGATCTACAGCAGCTGGATACAGGTGTCCATTATCATGAGCATTTTGCTGTAGAGTTCTCGTGGCGAGATAAGGTGCAGAAGCAGTACCGTAAGTCACTGTCGTCAGCTCGTAGGTGGAAATCGGATCGGTGGAGCTCTTCCGGAACCGAATGCGGAGGAATCTGCGATCCTCGAGAAAGTGGAGTATCTGCCGATACATTTTCTCCACGTCGGCGACAAGGGCAATACAGCGTATTCGAAAGCGTAATACAATCGAGTGAAGATCTTCCTGAACGACAGGTCCGACTACCAGCGTATTGTTCAGCGAATGTCCGGATGACGTCTTACACGACGCGTCGAAAACAACCCTGACCTTGGTCGTCGTACTCGACTCTTTGAAGACGGTGTGATGTGGAATGTAGCAGTGCGGTTGATTGTCGTCTACTGGTTCGTCGAGCTTCTTCATGTAACCTAGCTGGAGGTATTCGCCCATAAAACGGTGATACGCGTCCAGACGGATCACGAGTAGTTGTTGCTGAGTACTGCTCTTCACAGCGGTTCTCTTCTAAAGACCGTGCTGGACCATCGGAGATGGTTTCGATTTCCCAGAATCTCTGGAGCGTAACTTCTAACGGATCATCTTTCGTAGAAATGTTACAGATCCGAGGGATGCAAGTGTACTGACTTGCAGCAGCCCCAGCGACGGCCCATCCAAATGGTGTTTCAGCTAACCACGGAAGTCCATCTCCTAATGGAATCTTCCGACCACTGTGGAGTTCCCAGAAGGCCTCACTTCCGATGACAAGATCTATCCTTCCTGGGACGTGGAACCGAGGGTCCGCTAGCGCAACATTCGGGATATCCCACGACGATATATTGATTGGGATAGTTGGCAACTGTGCCGAAGGGTTCTTAAGGATGAGGAATTCCAACTTCGTCGAAAAATCCTGTGTTCTCGATTGGATCGTTGCGGTTATCGCACTTTTTACGTTCTGCTTTGAGAGACCGATGCTTGCTAGTGAAACGTCCACCTTCGACCGTGGGTTGAAGAGTAGCCTTGCCAATGGCTTTGAAATGAAGTTGGACATGGACGCCGAATCCAGCAAGGCCCTTGCCTGGTGTTGATGGCCGTGGTCATCAATTACATTGAGGACAATTGTTTCCAACAATACTGTGTTGCATGCAGTTTGGACTGCCATGCTGACTTTGGGAGGAGCGGAACTCGGAGTGTCCACGCTTGTGGACGGAGACGGTTGTTGAACAGACGGAGATAATGCCACGACGGAACTCGACGACGTCTTGGATATAACAGGATCGTGAAGCAACGAATGATGCTTCTCGTGACACGTGCGACACGTGAACAATTTCTTCGCCTGGTGTCCACTGCTCAAACAATTCCAGCACAACCGTTTCTGCGTAGTGAATTCTCGGCGAACGCGTACATCCTTTCCGAGGAATACGGGACAGTTGCGTAGAACGTAATTGTCAGAGCACGACAGTTGACATGCCAATTGAGAAATGGAGGATGCAGCGGCATTGGCTGTGAACTTGAATTTCGTTTGATTTTGGAATGTTTCCGGTCACCTTAGACGAAGGTGCCGGTTGCTGGTGCTCGTAGCCGACGGAATTTAGCACTCGTACACGCTGGTAAAGGAACTCTACCAGTTCGTCGTACGTCACATCATCTTTCGTACTGATTTTCTCCTCCCAGGCTCGCAAAGTGGATTGGTCCAACTTGTACCAAAGAATATTCACCAACGGTGTGTCCCAGTGCTCCACAGATTCGTTGAGTTTCGTTAGTGCCCGTACATGGCGCTGGAAACCGTCAACTAGACCGTGGATGCGTTTAGCAGATTCCTGCTTCACCGCTGGCAAATCGTAGAGTGCTCGAAACAGTTGACGCTTCAGAGAACGACGGTTGTCGTATCTCTTAAGGAGAGCGTCCCAAGTGCAGGTATAATTGTCGGCTTCGATGTCGACGGATTCGAAGGGCTTCTTCGCTTCCCCTTCGAGAGACTGTCCCGGAACGACAACCAACGCGAGAAAACACCGTTGAAACGTGGAAGATCGATCTGAGGTAAACGGAGATGGAAGTTGGCTGCTTGAGCAACAAAAGAGGAGTTCAACGCTGGCTGATTATTTTCGGAATTTTTTTTCCTTTCCAAGGATTTATTCAATGAATTTGAGCTCTTGAACGTTTTTGAATTAAATGCAAACAATTCTTTATTTTTTTATATAACCAAATTTAAATGTTATAAAGTTCGGGAGCATGATAATTAGTGTTCTGAGCACGATGATGGACATAGCTCTTACAAACGAAATAAAAGACACCATCTATAATAAATACAATTCATTTGATATTGTTAGCACATTGCACAGTGGCGAGCCTTCATACAAAGGTCGGACAAAACCTTAAATACGACATAAATCGCTTGTTAATAGTTATCTATTAACTATCTTGGATACATGATATCCTCCTATTGGAAATAACAGATAAACTGAAAATTCGATTTTCTAGTGGCATTTGTCTAAATTATGTTTTTTCATCCAATCGAATAAACTGGCTATCAAAACAAAAAAATGTTTAAATGCAGAAAAACCTAAACTATAGATTATATTCAAGTTCCTTGTAGTAATTTCAGTAAAGTTTTCAACGAGTTCTGACACATTATACAGATTTGACTGATGAAATAGATAAATTTTATTGAAAAATGAGAATGGAATTTCACCTCTAGGGGCAGAGAGGGGCAAGAAAAACTGTTGCACGTCAGAAAGTATGGATGACTTGCTGCTTCATAGTGAGGGACTCATTTTCTCGAAACACTTCACATAAACGGAAGAAGTTTTGAAAATTTATCAAAATTTTGAAGATAGATTGCAAAAAACATTTTTTGTCACAAATAACAACTTCATGTTTTAAAATTTATGTTATTATAGCCAAATCTAAGGCTCAAGAAAACGCCTTCAAATGAAGAATATTGAGCTAAAATCGGTTATGATTTCGTCGAGATACAGCTGCTTGAAGTTTGCTAGGTGAACCATAGTTTTGCTGACTTCTCATACTTACAGTGGTGCCAAAAATTGAAAACAAAACAGATCAATTTCAAATTTTGAAAACTCGTCACTCATAACATAGAAGTCTATAGAAAATATGCACAGATGATTTTGAGAACATGAATTTTTGAGGTTTTATCCGGCCATGCGCCACTGTGCATTGCTTCAAAATGTCTAGAAGAGTGAATACACTTTAAGGCACTTTAAAAATTGTCATAAGTTTGTTTTGGTCATATAAAATAGGTGTATTTCTTGAACCTGGAATTATTTAATAAAACCTGGAAAAATAAGGAAATACATTTCGGTAAACGAGACACCTAGTTCTATCAGAACCCGTACCTAGAAATCATCGTGTATACAACTCAGTACCGTAATCCGAGTGCAAATTGATAACTATTTTACAACTTTTTGTTGTGTTAACCCCCGGAATTCAAATACTCTCAAATAAATTTTGATATAATCATCTTTATCAGTTGATGTAATCGTCTTTTCATGGAATAATATTTAACATATCATAAACATAGTTTTAATATTAAAATGACATTTGGCGAAATTGATCATCATATAACCAAGCAGGTTTAAGAATAAACAAATTTCCTACCTTCTATATTTGGGAAAATGATGTCAAAATACAACTCGAGTGTTTGATCATAACAAAATTAAACTTTGAAAATCTGCATATTACGCCTAAATGTAGGCAATTTCCCTTGAAATAAACACATTATTTGAGAATAAACGGTTTTATGACCAAACAACTATACTTGCTATGCTAGTGCACAAAGCCAAAATAAAAAGTGTATTTTTGTGGGATGCTTTCTTCGCGAGATTTGAAACTTTGAAGTTCTAGTGTAATCATAGAAGTTAGATTCCAAGTTTTTTTACCAAGTTTTTAGTATCTCACAAAAATATTGCAAAACCGTTTGAAATTACTATTCATCTTAGAACCGTTATATAAACAAAAATCACCTAAACCGTTCTGAAATGCTACACTGACACCTTACGCACCTTCTGCAACACGATTTGATTGATAGTGCTAGGTGGGCCACAAAAAATCTCGCCTCCACAGACGCTGAAGCCCTGATGTCCTTCAAGCCCCCGATGATGCCTTGCACGAATCTTGGCATCGACATTGAAATCCAAATCTCGATCATGCTTCACCTGCCGATGAGTTTGACTGCCTTATGCTGGAAATCGTGTTATGCCTCTGGCGACTCCTCCTTCTAACTGTTCCACATTCAAGGCCCCGCAAAGCATGCATCCCTTGATGAAGTAGCCGAATGCGTAGAATATTTCGTTCATTCAGTGGTGGAATGGTCCTAGGGAATGAAATTCAATTGAATGAAACAATATAACGGTGAGATTGGCCTTGAACGATCCGTAAAGCGTGGACAAGAGATTGATCGGCGTTTAAGAGGTGCTAATTTTGATTAGATCTTTGAGCATAAGCGATCCAATTAGCCTTCCAGCATCCAAGCCTCGTTAGATTAGAACGGTTAACGTATTCGGCACAATCGAACGCCATCCATCACTGAGATTAGACGTCACACCGACAAAGCCTCCATCCAGTGGTCGTTATTGAGGGTGAACAGAAAAAAAGGTGCAGCTCCTTCAACACCTGTTGCTACCAAGCGTTGACCGGTAAGTGTTTCCATATTTCTAATTTTATGCCACTTCGAATGCGTAGCTTGACCGGTAGGGATTTATATTCGCTGAAGAAACGAGCATTGTTAACCATATTCAGAACAGTCGCAATGATTTATATAAAGATACATAAAAATTTGCAATTTGCTCGAAAGCCAGACCCAGTTCTCGATCGTAAATTGCATCAATTCATTCCGTTCAACAGATGGAGGTTGCGGAATGGTAATAAAATTACCCATATCACCACAGTCCAACCACTCATCTCATACCGTCTCGGTCCCCGTCTGCACCCGAAGTCCACTGTTGACGACATGGGTGTAGCCAAAATTTTCATCAGGGGGGCGAGCAACCTTAAAAGTATTATTCAAACTATTTATAATTTCTCAAATGAGGCTCCAGGAGTTTCTTCGGGAAAACTTTCAGAGGTGCCATCAGAAATTCCTCTCGAAATATCTCCAGAGACTCTTCCAGAGATTTCTCCAGAATTTCTTTCGAAGATTCCTCCAGAGACTTTACCAAAAAACCCTCCAAGATAATCTCCATCGCATTCTTTACAGCAACTCCTCCACTAGGGCTTTTACCAGAGAACAAAAAGAACTTTTGCACGTCCTGAATCATTTACATCGGTTCCGACAGGGCTCCAAAAATACCTTTGCAATTCATCCTGGAGTTCCTCCATGGATTCGGCAAGGGATTCCTCCAAAAATGCATGTTAGAAAATATCTTCAGGAATTCCTTTAAAGATTTCGTAAGGAGCTTCTTGCAGATATATTTTGAAGGCTTTCTCCAGGAATTTCTTCAGGAGTTACACTAGCTACAAGTCGCTAAAGTTGTATAAAACACTCATCCCATTGATGTATACATGTAATTTAAAGTATGATTTATCGAACTTTTTTGTGACCTAATCCAGCAAGTATGAAAAATAGGACTTAAACTTTCATTTCAGATATAATTTGGTTGAAATTGAATAATGAAATTGAGATTAAATCGATTTTTTCAACATGCTTGCGGTCTCCATAAAAAATTCTCCGTTTCTTTTACATGGCAAAATACAATAATTTTATAAATCTACAAAAACTAACTTTCGAGCATCTAAAGTATTATGAACTTTGCTGATAGGTATTGTTATACACATGAAAATAGAATTCTATGGCAAATTAAGCAAATAAATTGCCATACAAGCTGGGAAACTTGCATACAAGTTTGCTGAAATACTCAAAATTTGCATTTTCAACAGACTTGCTATGATAGTTTTGAAAATGCCGATGAATTCAGCAACAACTTAATTAAGATTATAGAGTTATTTTGATGCTTGAGACAAAAACGTATTGCGCAGTGTTACTAGAGATATTTCTCTAGTGAGTCCTCCAGAATTTCCTCCTCTCGAGCAATTGTTTCAGAGATTTCTCCCAAGATTCCTCCACGGATCGCTCTATGGGTTCTGCCAGGAATCCCATAAGGGATTTCAAGAAGTTCTCCATGGGTTACCAGAAGGATTATCGCTACATGACTTACTCCAAAAGCATCCGGTGATTTCTCCAAGAGTTCTTTTTGAAATTCCTACGGAGATTTTCCCATGAATTCCTACAGGAATTTCATAAAAAAATATCCTAAGAATTTCTCCAAGATTTTCTTCCGGGATTTCTCAAAAATTTCTACAAGAGTTACCACCAAGAAAATCATTAATTGACTTACTCCAAGGATTTCTTTATATGATTCTCCAGCAATTCCCCAGGAATTTCCAAAGATTAAATTAGGATAAAATTCCTCCAGAAAAATCATTACATAATTTCATTTTGGAAAATCCGTTCATGGATTCCGCCAGAGATTTCTCCTGGGACTCCACCAGAAATTGCTGCCTGGATTCCTCTAGGGATTATTCTAGGGATTTCACCAGAACATTTCTACAGTGATTTTCTCCAAGGATTTCTCTACGAATTCCACCACTAAAATCTCAACAGTGATTTTTTCTGGGATACTGCCAAGGATTCTCCAGGGATTCCAGAGATGCCTCTGTAATCAACAGTTGTTGGCCTAGAAAATCATTCAGGGATTTTCTTTCTGCGGTGGATTTGCTTTTCTTCGGCTCGGTAGATTAATTGCCAGGCCTGTTTCGAGTTTTTGACAATATTTTTGGAAGATTGAAGTTGAACTCCAAGAAATGCTTCATAACATATTTTTTAGTAAATTTGAAAGCTTACCATTTGAGCAAAATAATAATCTTTTGTAACATTTAGAATTTACTAAAACCAAAACGGAGGGGTGTATCCCTTCCACCCTCTGGCTACGCCCATGATTGACGATGATTATGAGATGTTTGCAACGACGCCGCCAGTTGGTGAACTTGAACCGGCAATTGTGGGCTCAGGAAAAGCACCACAACCAACCCTGCTAGATTAGTGGCAGAAATAACAAGCAAGCCACATCGACAGAAGCATAAAAAAGGTTTAAAATGTAGTTCAGTGTCAAAACATTCGGACCTTACAAGACGCTGCTGTCTGCATTTTTGGTTGTGGGCTGATTTTATGATAACTAATGCCCGCTTGTTCGCTCAGCACTGTCGGACGGATGCTGACGGGATGGGCCCCTCTTGCTGAAGAGAGAATCGTGCACAGCTGACAACTGATGGATTCGTGGGACAAGCCTTTTCTTTTGTGGAACTCTTTTCGAGGTGTTGCTTGTGGTGCTGTAATAGACGCGATCTTGATTTGGCAGTTAACAGCATCTCGAAATGAAAGGTCATGTTCAGAGCGGTACTAATGATTTGGCGCGGTTTTTGGTATCGAGTGGTGATCTTGAACGTGACATAGGCCATCCATGGTCTCGGTTTCTGGGTTACGCTCAACTAGCGCACTGTTTGTGATAAAAACCTTCGAAACCATCATTTTTCAGGTCGAGTCGCACCAAGCACAAATTGACAATCAGTGCGATGTAGCCTCTAGGCTCTTCGATTCAAGTAAGGAAGCAAAGGGCACCGCCAGTCGTAGTCATTATTGCCGATTTCGGAGGATTTAGGCAGGAGGCCTTGAACTGCAATATGAGAATCATTGTTTCCCTACAAATCGCAAAGAAAGTTTTTGCCCGAAGCCCTAAAAGAACGCGATCTTCTTTTCTAACTTCTTTAAGAGCAGAGACATATTCAAAGAGAAGAGACATTTTTCTCTCAAATGACCGTAAGTCAACTAAAAAAATAAAAATGATTTACTTGGATTTTCCCCAGTCATTCAGTTCACTTAAGCATAAGTAATCTTAATAATGTTAAAGCTTTAGAAAAAAAAACGATACTTATCTACAAGGTCCAAGTGGCATAGGAAAATTTTCAGAACCCTACTCCATGTACTCCATCCTAGTACAGTAATACCTCGATGTAACGTAACTCGATTTTTATTTTCATTACGTTATATCGAGGTTACGTTATATCGAAGCAAAACATTTTTTTTCCAAATTTCGTTCAAAATGTATTGAAAATGGATCTAAACTTGATATCATTGACCTAGCAGGTATTCCAGTCTGTCTAACATATTTTTTTTTTTTATATTTTAGTTTTATTGCAGTAATTCTTGAAGAAATATATTCCGGAATCCTTGAACACTCAGCAACTCTAGATGAAATTCGAAAATGAGATCCTTCTGAAATCATTAAAAAACAAATAACATTTCTAGCAGGCAATTATGAATCTTCAGAAAATTTTGGTAAAATTCTTGAAACAAATCCTTTTGTAATTTCTTGACAGAACTTTAGAATAAATTTCTCAAGATTTATTTTAAAAAAGCTTAAAAGATTTCATGAAAAAATCACTAAAAAAACTCTATTAAAACTAGAACTATTCTAGAGGTATTTTCCAGGAAAAAGTTTTTGAACCAATACGTGGTGGGATTATCGGAAGTATTCTTGGAGAATTTTCTGGGTGATCGTCAGTTTTTAGACGAATCTCTTAATATATTTTTGTAGTAAAAAAAAAACATTAGAAAAATCTCTAGACGAATTACTTGAAGAACCCACTGAAAAAATATCAATTAAGAATTTCTTTCCACATAAAATCCTTGAAGAAACTTAAGTGGTACCGTAATCCGGGGTATCATTGATCAGCGGGGTAATATTGATCGGCAAGACTCATCTCATCAAAAATACGTATTATCATTTATTGATGAAACATTTCCAAATTATGAATGGTGCTTCTCTTTCTTATATTCATGAGCTAATGAAAGTTAATGTTTTTGAGAAAATTGAGTTCACCTTATACGTAAATTTATCAACTTTTTGAAATAATGATTTTAATTGTTAAGGATGACACTACCGAAGATTTATGTCTCACACAAGTTCTGCAAAAGATATAAGCAAGGAAAATGTGATTCTTACTAAAAATGGCATCGCCGAAAACGATTCCGTTGTCAAAACTTTTATAAGTATGCTCAATTAGGCAACATTACCGAATTACTGTTAAGAATTTAGAATTCCCTTAGGAAATTGCCTACCTTTAGGCGTATTCCGTGGTTCGAGGTGTTTTTAATTTTAAAATAACTCAAAAAGTAAATGACTTGTAAGCGTTTGGCCTTCATATTCGGCTTCAGGGGCCATGGTTTAAGTAAGTAACGACATTTTCAGTATTACCGAACTTTGTTTAAATATGTGATCAATGTTACCCCATATCAGATAATTCAAAAAATCGCCTAAAACATTTTTTTAACATGCTTAAATCTTTCAATTAACAAAATACAGTATATTGTCTCGAGCTATGGGTGGCAGTACTTGTTTTAAAAATATAAAATTTGCAACATTTGCATTTTCAAACGAAATATTAAAGAAACATTCAGAAAAATGATCAATGTTACCCCGGATTACGGTACCGTAATCTGGGGGGAAGTTGATCACTTCAGATGCATAATTCGTAAAATCAAACAGTTATTTAGTTTATACTATGCATTTATTATTTCCAAAACATGTACTGCAATAAATTACACTAATAAACAAATATTGGTTTCTCAAATAAACCCGAACTTATTCATAAAAAAATGAAAATCATCAAATTTTCCAAATCACTGAAACGGGGAGAAGTTGATCATGACAACCTTCTTATCACACACTATGATTCTTCAGTCTTAGATCGGGAGCCTTCGTTAGCCGAGTGGTTACGTCCGTGGTACAAAGCAAAGCCTGAAGGTGTCTGGGTTAAATTTCCAGTCAGTCAGGGATCTTTCCGTAATGGAAATTTCTTTGATTTTCCTGGGCATACAGTATGATATACGAATGCGAAAAGGTAACTTAGGCAAAGAAAGATCTCAGTTAGTAACTATAAGAGTACTCATTGAACAATACATAAGTTGAGAAGCAGGCTCTGCCATCCATCCAAAGAAGGAGGAGCGTGATCATTAAACAGAAGAAAATAACAAATATTCTAAAATTTCAGTATTGCATTTAGAATGTATTTCATTTATTCAGATAATATGTCACAAATGTTATTAATCTTACATTTCCACCTTCAGTTTCTGATGCGAGTGAGACGTTTTTTCAAACAGGAACGAGCTGGCAGTTTTTCTTGTTGCTTATTAAGTTTCTGTTGTTCTTCAGATGAAATCAAAATATTTGATACACTGGATTTCAAAGATTCTCCCTTCTTGCCTTTCTTCTGATTTCTTTTAAACTTTTTGCGCTCTGTACCAAGGATCAACGAATCATCCTTCTCTTGTTTGACCTTGATTTTCTTCGGTACATTATCATCAGGGTTCAAGTTCTCATCACGAAATGGTATCTTTACCCGAACCTGTGATTTCTGCGCCCGTTTAGTCTGCTTGCCCTTCTTAGGTTTTGCACTAGACATAGGATTCGAATCATCATCTTTCTCTTGTTTAATCCTGATTTTTTTTTGTGTCCACTTTCATCGGGGTTGATATAGCCATCGTACAATGAAACCTCTTTCTTGGCGAGTATCTCCTGCGCTTGCTGCTCACTTACGCTTTCGCCGGGCTGAATATCCATCAACCGACGTCGCTTCGGGATATTTCTGGATGGTGACTCACCGTAGCGCTCCTGTTTCATCAAGTTCACCAGTTGTTCGGAAAAGGAACAGTTTGGACCATTTGATGAAGGTGTTGAGTTTGTGTCGACCTCTGTTGGCAAACGTTTTAAAACTTCTTTTCTATTGAGTGGATATATACCGGTGGCTTTAAATCCCGACTTCAAATTCTGCGCATTGCTTTTCTGAATTTTGTCAATGGCAGTCTTCAATAGTCGTGGGATAAGATACTTTGGAACCGATCCACGACTACGCTTTTTCCAATTTTCGAGGGTTAATTTCCAGGATTTTTTCAGTGGCCTGAAGAACGCCACATTTAGCGGTTGGCACAGATGGGTAGCATTAGGTGGCAAAAACACGAACCGTATGTTATTGTCGAGGCAACTTTGGATGACCTTATACGACACATGTGATGCTACGTTATCTCCAATAATAACCTTCGGATGATCATTTTTCAAACTTTTAAAGTATGGTAAAGCGAGTGTTAGAAACCAGTCCTCGAATATCATCGTATCAAACCAACCTAAAATGAACAAGGACACCATATAAACATGAATTGCTCATTATGGTCAAAAGAAGATATGCTTACCAGATTTGGTTCGATTGTATCGGGATCCTCTGGGACCACCTTCAGTCCATGTTGGGTATAAATGAAGCGCAGCGTATACAGCTCCCGCAAACATGACAGAAAATGAGCTCTTGGAATGGTCAAGTACATTCTCGACATGTTTCTGTCCCTTCCTTACTATGACCGTCTTGGATTCCGGATCGTCCGTAAAGTTGGTCTCATCGTAATTTACAATGTTTTCCGGAGGAACATCTCGGATTGTGGCGGCGAGTTTATCAAAATATTCGTTGATTATCGTTGGATTAACTTTCGCCCGATTCCTTTTGATGTTTTGGGACAACTTTGATTTGTTACGGGCAAGAAACGAAGAGATCCAGTCATATCCGGGCAGGTTTTTCTTGAACCTTGTGACTCGTTGGTTTGTGTCCAAATAGCTTTTGACAAGGAATCGCATGTCTGACTGAGTTAGAGGAAATCCCCACTGTCCTGCTATTTGCACTACATCACATAACTCGCGTTCCTCACAATCATTCAAAACGGTCGGTCCTCCGTGTTTTCCAGTGAACAATCCTTTTATCCGGTTAAAAATGGTTCCATACGGGACTCTGAACTGGCGCGCAGCTTCGCGGATCGAATTTTCTCCACTTTCAACTGAAGTAACTGCGGCTGACAAAACTTCAGGTGTATACTTGAAAAGGGATGTTGGTCCTACGGTTTTAACGTATTTTCGGGGCATTTTCACTAAAACTGTGGTATTTTCACTAAAAAATAAACGAATCGCGAGAACTGAGATTGCAAATGGTAAACAAACAAGCTGGCAGTGATGAACCGGCAGATGGTTGATCAATTCACTACGAAGTGGTCGTGGTTAAAACAAAAATGGAAATGATGAAAATTTTTGGAATCGCCGTCGGAAAATTATTTTTTTTCCTCAGTAGCAATGTGCATTTAATGAAAGTCAAAGTGCAATTCTCTGCAAGAATATTGGTCGCGTGCACGGAAGGATTTTTTGACACATTTATTCAGGTTTAAACTGTACTTGAAACCATTTGTTTGAGGATGATGAAATTTGGATAGAAATAGGAGACATGTTCTTTATTATTTTTAAATAATCAAGAGTAATTTTGATTTATTAAAAAATAACGAAAACATCTCATAGATATATGTTTGTTTGATGGTACACCAGCTGACTTAATAATTTTTGTGCTTAGTACTGAATTCGAAGACTATTTTTTGGATGCTTATTTGATCAACTTCACCCCAATGATCAACTACCCCCCAGATTACGGTACGTAGAATGGTTCTTGCATAAATATTTGGATAAAAATCTACAGAAACTCATAATGAAAATGCTGGAGATATTCCAAGACGATTGGTTTTCAGGTTTTTGGATGACTATCTGTACGATTTTTTCAGAGTTACTTATAGAGCATTCCAATAACTATAATTGAATTGATTTTTGAATGGGCCGCTGGAAGAATTCATGAAAAATTGCTGGAAAAATCTATGAATCTCTAGACTCCGGAAAAAAATAAAGTATCGTGGACGGAATGGATTGAAAAATTCTAAGCTGAATCCACTTTATATCTTGGAGAAATTCTTGATCAAAGTCAAAGTAGATTTTATAAATATATTGTTTTAAAAAAAATCATAATCTCTGAATGAAAATTTCTAGAATCTACCATTCCTTGGAAGAAGTTTTTGGACATCTTATGGAGAAATTCCTTGAGGAATATTTGAACCATTTCTTGGTGGAATTCAATGAGATTTTTCTGATGAAATTCCTCAAACAACCCTTAAGACGGGAATCCGTTAAGTCAATACTGATCAAATGTTACTTCAAACTCTTGGAGAAATCCCTGAAATCGCTTAAAAAAACCTCTGGTGGAATAAATTCTGAAGAAAATCTCAAAAGGTTTTTATACATGAATATCAAGAGGGTTAACTAGTGGAGTATCCGAGAGATTCCTGTCGGATTTCTTTTAAATATGTTTTAAGTTTTACATATGAATATCAAGAGGGTTTAGGAGTTTAGGAGAATCTAATCCGAGTTTGATCTAGTATTTTTGAATGCAAAGTCTAAATCAATAATTATCAAAAGTTTCATAGAAAATAGAATAAGTAGCAGGCTTGGTTCCAGTGGGAACGTAAATGCAAAAATAAATAAATATACAAATGCACAGCAACGAAAAAATGTTGATTTTGACATTTAGCTTATCGATATCGATTTATTACTGTAGTCAGTGAAAGTAAACGCTTGCATTGCTCTGATTTAGTATTGGCTGGTGTTTTAATCTTGAAGAATGTTTATTATAGTTTATGATTCATGTTTTAATAAAAATTAGAAAACAACTATGGGAGCCAAAAAAAAGTTACGTTATAAAGAGGTTACATTATATCGAGGTTACGTTATTTCGAGGTATGACTGTACTATGCATTGTCGTATGGATGTGAAATGGATGCCTGTTTGTTTTTTTTCTATCTGCATTGCAGCTGTCAAGGTTGTCGAGGACGTTATGGTCTGGAAGATAAATAAGTTGTTATGAGGTATTTACTCTATTACTTTGTACACCCTAAGTTTTAATTAGAATATGGCAAGCGATTAATTATAGCTCACACAAAATTAATACGAACTTCATTGTAAAAACAAATTTGCATATTTTTTCCATCCCATCACTACACACTGCTCGGTCAGGTCAATTTGACCGATAACTAATAACCATTAATTTCAATTAACTCAAGATTAATCTCGACGCGTGACGAATCAATTACCTGCGTAGGCTGCTAACCAATAGAAGTCACAGAAGCTCCATACCCTCCATCTAGAAGATCAACTAGGACAATCGTTTGGCCTAGTTTCACGTAATTTTTCATTACTTCGTGGTTGCCTCTTACGGGTAATCACAACTTGCATCTATCCACCGGACACTCTTTTTCATCTTTTTTTACGCAGCGGTTCCTCCCCTCGTTGCATCCGCTCCGACGCACAGTGGTACCGAACGTGGGCCAAAAATCGGAAGATCTCTCTGGCGTAACGTTCTAACTGGAAAACAGTCTGCTTCTCAGCTTAGTCTTCTTATGAGCACTTCCACAGTTATCATTCGAATGCTTTCCAATTGTCCTTTTTTGCATGTGTATATCGCGTAGCAGGCATGATGATGCCTCTATGCCCTGCGAAATCGAGAAAATTTCCAACCCGAAAAGATTCTATACCGGTGGAATTCGAACCCACAACCCTCAGCTTGGTCTTGCTGAATAGCTGCGCCTCTACAGCTACGGGTATCCTCTGAATCGAAAGATAAGATATTTTGTTTTTCACTTTCCTATGTTCTTTCTGATTTATGACCGCTTTTTAGAACAAACGGAATCGCTGTTCGACGTGACCAACCGAGAACGATCGATTGAAATATGAGACCACGATCGGTTCGTTAGAACCGCTGCCGAATGGAAACCAAAA
Organism: Aedes aegypti; assembly: GCF_002204515.2. NCBI lineage: Eukaryota > Metazoa > Arthropoda > Insecta > Diptera > Culicidae > Aedes > Aedes aegypti. The sequence continues at coordinate 133,605,773 of NC_035108.1, forward strand.
TTCGCACCGTAGATCAACACTATCAGGGTAAACCGCCACCGAGTTCAAGCCTTGGCATTAATATGCAAAGGCTGGCTGCAGTTCATCATCAAGTGTCATGGAGATATCGGCACCTGTTGCCTTACCAAATATGTATACGGGGACTGTTGAGTTGAGTTGAGTGTAGGTACGACGTGCTGTTCCCAGATCGGGGCCGTTGCTGATATCCGCTTGACACTTTCACACAAAATATTTGCACTGATCTCAACGCGAATGTCGAGCACTCGAGCGGATGACAAACGACCAAGCAAAAACGTCGACGTAATCCGACGGGGAAAATTTGATTTGCTTCGCATATTGACATGGGAGAAGGTTGGTTGGTTGGAAGACTTTTTCGGTTACTAGACGAAGCTGTATATGATTACTACGTGTGGAAGCCGTTCAAGTTTTTGAATAATGATCTTGTTAGTCTCAATCGATCCACTTTTGATTGATCAGTTGCTGTTTTGCGTGAACATTTGCATTTCTTCGGCTGATTGGGAATGGGCGAGCTAACGTGGAATTGCGAAATGATCAGTTTGTCACATGTGTTGTGCATGTTATTTTTTATATGTGCTTTGCAAAGGACTATGTTGCAAAATCACAGCCATACCGAAAACAAAGTGATGCAACAGATATCCTAAAAATTCTTCAAAATAGTTTATATCCTGATTGTCACATTTTCATAAAAAAGTCGTTTGCCAAAATGGGAGTTGGAGAGACACAGGCATAGACCGAGTAAATTGGCGTAACATCGTTAACGAGGTTTTATCAATTAATTGATGTAACACCAATTAAATAAAATAAAAATGATGAATCAATAATCCTGGAAAACCCATTCCACGATATAACAAACCCATCTTAACTTTTATTAAACAATCAATACAAAATGACGGTTGAAATAACATAAAACAGTGAGAAGCAAACTGAGTAGTGAACCGTTGTCCAAGTTTTCCGTCTGTAAACCAGTTAAATAGTTAGTTAATGTCTTTAGTGTAGTAAAATTTAAATTGTAAAATGTGTCTGTTTGTTGAATAATTTTTAGGAAATTGATGAAGACCAAATACTTGACCCAAATCCATGAAACAAAACCACCAGACAAAGAACAAAATTTTCTGTAAGTAACAGTGTCTTTTCATTAAAATTATGTATGTAACGTTGTCCAATTTGTTCCTTTAGAACCCTTGAAAAAGATTGAAAGTACAATCGAAACGTTGGGCGTAGAAGAAATATTTTAGTTCTGATTGCCGTTGAGACTGAAAGCCGCTAAGAAAATCCCCGGTGTAACTCATAACAGTCGAAAGCATCCAACTTTTTGTAGATAGGGCAGATAACCCCTTGCTTCCACTCCTCCGGTAGCTGTTCAGTCTCCCAGATTCTGACGTCCAACTTCTCCGGGCCCATCTTAATGATTTCCACTCCGATACCATCCTTCCCAGCTGCCTTGTTATTCTTGAACTTCCCTAAAAGTGGGATCTGGTTGGTTGCTATTGTCCAACATTCTGGCGTAGTCCTTTCTTCCGCTGCCCTAATCCTCCGTACCTGTGCTCTCAGCGCCATTCAAATGTTCGTCGTAGTGCTGCTTCCACCTTTCGATCACCTCGCGTCCGTCCGACAAAATGTTCCGATTTTTATCCCTGCACATTTCGGCTCGCGGCACGAAGCCTCTGTGGGATGCGTCGAGTTTTTGATAGACCTTGGGTGCGGTGCAACAGCTCCATTTCTTCGCATTCTGTCTCCTCCAGGGGTTTTTTTTTCCTGAAACAAACGGGTCTGATGCTTTCGCTTCTGTTTATAACGTTCCACGTTCTGACGAGTTGCTTCGAGCAAGGTTGCTGCAGCATTACTGCCCGCGCTGCGTTCTTCTCCTCCAGAATCATTCTACACTCCTCGTCGAACCAATCGTTACGTCGACTCCGTTCAGCGTACTAATGTAAACAATAGTATTAGGTTTTGACAGATTCCCGATGGTTTTGATGATTGAACCAGTTGACGCCATGAGCACGAGAAATGATTTTGCATCTAAATGTCATGCTTGAGTTTTGCGTAGCAGATCACAAATGAGTTTTCTCTCGTGGGAGATCTCAACAATTGAGATTTGAGTGTGAATCTATCTACACTGGCTGTGATTGATTGTTGATTACATAGTTTTTTTTACCTTATACTCATAAAAATGTGCGTCTAGCGGAACAACAGCAAAATCGGTGCGACTGCACCATTCATAGCTGGTTGGAAAAAAAACATCTTTATCGATGATTATTGCTCAATAAAGGCAATTTGTATTTTTTTTATTCAAAAGCATTGTACATAAGCTTACAATTATCTTAAAATTATTATAAGTTTTCCAAAGTTTTGAGTGCGCAGAAATTGTTCATGCTTTTTGATTATAAAGAACAGCCAATGCTCTAAAGAAAGAAAATTTCAAGTCAAACAGTTTGTCTTATATTATGTAAAAAATCAGTTGACACACGGTTAATCATTCAGTTATTAAAAAAATTCACTTTCTTTCGAACATATGCTGTTCTTTCGAGATTGCAGCATAGCGATTCATAGCATTCATGTTTTTCACTCCCTTACCTTTTAATGGATAAAAACATAAACATTATAGACGTTCCTGTATAATATTTATAGTAGGGCTATGAATGATGGAGTATATTTTTCATGTGTTAAAAATACGTGAAAAACTAAGCAACTTCCGTGGGACTGCTCACATTGGTAGGTATCAAACTTCAAACTGCTATAAGTCAAAATTTCTTGAAGTAAAATTGTGCGTAAGGAATAGTTCTCAATCTATGCTATATGATCTGACGTCCTTAATGAAGGAACAACTGTATTAACATCACTGTAAATCTTTGGAAGTCTCCGACAGTTATTTTTCTCCAGGAATGTGCTAAACCTAAAATTGTCACAGTATTGTAGTGACTTAAGGTTGCTGATGTGTCTATAAATAAGTTGACTTTTGTTATGTGATAGTGTTCCCGAAATCGGCAACAATACGGCAGACTGTTTCCGTGAATTTGAACAAACCGCTCAAGCTCAAATGGTTTATTGCGATATTAAATGTTTCCTGTTGGATCACATAATAGTTTGCATTTAGTTGCTACGAAATCGAGGCAATGCTTAAATTTCATAATATAAATATTTCTTTGCCTTAACCTATTACTCAAATTTAGTGTCTTTGCGTTATTTCGTTACGTCCGAAAAGCGGTACTGTACGGTAGTTGTGATTCCTAGTTCGTATACATTTGAAGAAATTTACCTTGAATCGGTCTAATGGAATAACAGATCGTCTTGAATAGGTCTTCCCTAGATTTGCCTTTAACTTTTCCGTTGTGATTCTCCGATCTGTGACATAGTTATTTTCTATAAGTTTAGGTAATAGCTAATCGAATTATGTTTTCTCCAAATCATTTTACCTGGCAGTTCTTCGTTAACTTAATGCCTTTTCTTTTAGGGATAAATTCAATATTAATTGCACTGCTTAATCTAACAATTAGCTAGAACAATTTTCACTATGAAAGTTATCGCTCAAATGTATTGTTATCTTCTTTGTTTTTGTTTATATTGCTTCCTCCTTTTTACCTACTACACAAACTGAGTCGAGTTGAGCCAGTGGCGGTGAGTCCCGATGGGGGCTTGTTGGTAGCGGAGGCGCGTTCGTAGATTGCGGAACAGTTAGGAAAGTCCATTTTGGACACTGAAGAATCATGGCCAATATTTGTCCCTTTTCCATTATCTTCACTTTTCTAATTTCAAATACATTAAATTGCCTCAACGTTTTGAAATAAAAGAAAAAAAAATTAATTGTGCCAAAAGGCTATTATACCAAATGCCTTTCCGCCAAATGGGGCATAGCCCTTGCGAACATGGGCAGTTAAGTGACTCGTATTTCATCCGTGACAAAAAAAAAACGTTTTGATCTGCCTTTTACTTCAAGCTCACTATCATTCGATTGCACGATGATCCGCATAGTAGTGATCACTTGCCTATAACCTCCATCAAAAGTAATTGTGGAGACAGAACAATTAATCCAGGATTTTTTTTCTAGGGATATCAATTGGCAACATTTTGCAGCACTAGTAGCTTTTGATATCGAATCGTTCATTTTTTTCCTACCTTTAGATGAATATGGACTACTAACAGATTTGATTCATAAAAGTGCATAAGAATCCCAAAATCAACGAGTTACAAATGCATCTATAAAAAAACCAATAAACATTCAAACCGTTGAATCTTCAACTTCGTTAAATACTTCTGTCCACATTCATCTTATCTTTTGGAAACACCTGGTCACTATACTTTTGATAGACCTCCACTAAACTGGAATTAAGTATGGCGCTTTCCTTGCACCAAACAACTCCGCTCCAGGATACGATATGAATGAGTTTAATACTTATAAATCTTCCTGATTTCGCATAACTTCCTCTCGGATGGGGACAGTTTAAAGTAATAGGTTTTCAGAGTCCTGTGAAACTAGTGACAAGATGTACGTAAAACGAAATCACCTTTTGCATCATGTGATACTTATGCATGCAAAGTTTCATGTACGATGTCAAAAGGTCTCATAAGTACAAAAGATGAAATGATATGCCGTCAAACGGGGCATCTTTTGACATTATTTCCACATTCTTCAACTTTGAGGATTTGTAACTCTTAGAATTATGAATAGATATTGATTATAATTGCCTATATTTAAGTTGTATATATACGTAAAAAATGTGCAAAATATGAGGCAAATCCATCAAGAAATAACAAAAATGCTTGAATAGCGAAAAAGTGTGTCCTTCAAGACAAAAAAGGGGCTACTTTGGACATTTTCACAATTTCATAATGTAATGATTTTTCCTTATAACTTTCATACTGATTCTATAGATTATTGTCCACTGTGATGTTATTGAACGTTTTCCCTTGAAAAAAACATAATTTAGAAAATTGCAAAGCTAGAAACAATTACACATATATTACAAATTTCAACGAAACATGCCATTCACTATTCTCAGTTTGCAGTATGAAACTTACATTTTCAACTTCCTTTTAAATGGAACTATCAGTTTCGAATGACTGATTTTTAAGTTGTCATAAAAGAACGATGTAACTACTAGGTACTGCGATGATTAATGAGTTATGCACAAAAACTATTTTTTTTCTATTCTTACTGTTATATGAACGATATTTAGAAGGATCATTAATACCAGTAACTAATTCAATACCAGTTAGTAATTTTCATTAAAAACGCAATCTATGAAGTAAAGTTTAGCAGGATCGTAAAGAAGTAAGTTTGCTTTTGTAACATGCTTTTAGCTCTTAGCAGTTTGGAGCTGGCTTAAGAGTAGTTTATTTTAAGCATTTGAAGGATACAATAGTTTTGTACTGCAAATTCATGTAAAATATGACGGAAAATATTTTTTTAGAGATTATGTTGTGAACTTGTTATTGGTACGTATTGAAATACGTGTGCTATATGCCTATTCACTTTAACAAACATTTATTTAAATATTTTTATGTTGTATATATACAAACCAAAACATTATAAGAAAATAAAAGTCGTGAAAATAAGACCTTTGATCATTTATTTTAATAAAACAACAATTTTAAGCAAAACAAATCACAAAATTTTGGAGGAGAAGAATGCAGCGCGGGCGGTCATGCTGCAGCAAGGGACCCGGCAGAACGTGGAACGCTATAAACGGAAACGGCAACAGCAGACCCGCCTCTTTCGGGAGAAAAAACGCCGCCTGGAGGAGACGGAGTGCGAGGAGATGGAACAGCTGTGCCGGTCTCAGGAAACGCGTAGGTTCTATCAGAAGCTCAACGCATCCCGCAACGGCTTCGTGCCGCGAGCCGAGATGTGCAGGGATAAGGATGGGAGCATTTTGACGGACGAGCGTGAGGTGATCGAAAGGTGGAAGCAGCACTTCGACGAGCACCTGAATGGTGCTGAGAGCACAGGCAATGAAGGACGGGACAACGGAGGAAATGCCTTCGTCAGTACTGCGGAAGATGGAAACCAACCAGCCCCCACTTTGAGGGAGGTTAAGGATGCCATTCACCAGCTCAAGAACAATAAAGCTGCTGGTAAGGATGGTATCGGAGCTGAACTCATAAAGATGGGTCCGGAAAGGCTGGCCATTTGTCTGCACCGGCTGATAGGCACAATCTGGGAAACAGAACAGCTACCGGAGGAGTGGAAGGAAGGGGTAATCTGCCCCATCTACAAGAAAGGCGACAAGTTAGACTGTGAGAACTTTCGAGCGATCACCATTCTAAATGCGGCCTACAAAGTACTATCCCAGATCATCTTCCGTCGTTTGTCACCCGTAGTAAACGAGTTCGTGGGAAGTTATCAAGCCGGCTTCGTTGACGGCCGATCGACAACGGACCAGATCTTTACTGTACGGCAAATCCTCCAAAAATGTCGTGAATACCAGGTCCCAACGCATCACCTTTTCATCGATTTCAAGGCGGCATACGACAGTATCGACCGCGTAGAGCTATGGAAAATCATGGACGAGAACAGCTTTCCCGGGAAGCTCACGAGACTGATAAGAGCGACGATGGAAGGTGTGCAAAATTGTGTGAAGGTTTCAGGCGAACACTCCAGTTCGTTTGGATCCCACCGGGGACTACGACAAGGTGATGGACTTTCGTGCCTTTTGTTCAATATTGCGCTGGAAGGTGTTATGCGGAGAGCCGGGCTTAACAGCCGGGGTACGATTTTTACGAGATCCAGTCAATTTGTTTGCTTCGCGGATGATATGGACATCGTCGGCCGAACATTTGAAAAGGTGGCAGACCTGTACACCCGCCTGAAACGCGAGGCAGCAAAAGTTGGACTGGTGGTGAATGCGGCCAAGACAAAGTACATGCTAGCTGGTGGGGCCGAGCGCGACAGGGCTCGCCTAGGTAGCAGTGTTACGATAGACGGGGATACGTTCGAGGTGGTCGACGAGTTCGTCTACCTTGGATCCTTGCTGACGGCTGACAATAACGTTAGCCGTGAAATACGGAGGCGCATCATCAGTGGAAGTCGGGCCTACTATGGCCTCCAGAAGAAGCTGCGGTCAAAAAATATTCACGCCCGCACCAAATGTACCATGTACAAAACGCTCATAAGGCCGGTAGTCCTCTACGGGCATGAAACGTGGACGATGCTCGAGGAGGACCTGCAAGCACTTGGAGTCTTCGAACGTCGGGTGCTTAGGACGATCTTCGGCGGTGTGCAGGAGAACGGTGTGTGGCGGCGAAGGATGAACCACGAGCTCGCCCAACTCTACGGCGAACCCAGTATCCAGAAGGTGGCCAAAGCTGGAAGGATACGATGGGCAGGGCATGTTGCAAGAATGCCGGACAGCAACCCTGCAAAGATGGTGTTCGCTTCGGATCCGGTTGGTACAAGAAGGCGTGGAGCGCAGCGAGCTAGGTGGGCGGATCAAGTGCGTATCGATTTGGCGAGCGTGGGGCAGAGCCGAGGATGGAGAGATGCGGCCACGAACCGAGTATTGTGGCGTGAAATTGTTGATTCAGTGTTATCTGTGTAGATGTTAACTAAATAAATGAAAAAATGAAATCACAAAATTTTCATGAAACATGACGATTCGATAGTTTTCTGATGCTCCCAATAAGTTTCCACGACATGGGTAAAATTCAAACATCGTTTGCCTAGCCAATGTTTTATAGCTTGTGAATATTTATTCGGACTTTTTCGAAATGTTTCTTGTTTATCCTGTTATTGTTGATGTTGTTCCAAAAAGAAATCATGCCTAGGAATAGAGCATACATTGGTTAATAAAAGTGCTGAAGACACAAAATTGCTCGGATTAATATTTACGCTGCAAATAAATACAAAAGGTGAGTGTCCAAAGTAGCCCCCGGAATCAAAAGTGGCCCCGTCCGACGGTACGTGCAAAGTTTATAGAGGGAAATGTGGCATGCAATGCGAGTGTAAAGATTTTATTGCGTGCATATGAAAAAAAAGTTGATTTAACCGTTTCCAAGAATAAAAGTAAAATAATTACCTCATGATGAGCAATATTTGTAGTAAATGGGGTTCCACATACAAGCCCGGATTTGGGGGGGTGCCGAGGGGGCAAATGCCCCGGGCCCCCCGATGAAGGGGGCCCCCCGAGAAATGCAAACCTGGGATTATGGTTTTTGAAGCGAGTAGCAAATTCAATACGATGTTTGTCTCAATTTACCAGTTATAATGAAAATCGAATAGAAGCGCTAATGAAAATCATCAAGGTTTTATCAAAAACTGCAAAACTTTTCTGCGGGTTAATGATAGCAAACTTTCGCAATTTTTTGGAAAGATACTGCCAAAATTGTAGTGCTCTTTGTCCTGGAATGATCATGAAAAGACAAAGATACTCGATAATTCACAGATTTTATTGATTTTACTATCACGATACTGAAGCTACTATTCTATCAAATACATCTGAAATCCTACCGCAATTTCGTTATTTCGAAATTCTACTGCAGTCGTTTCCATTTGTGCCAGATTTTAATAAATTTGTATAAATATTTCCATGGTTTTGTTGTAATGTAGCAAATTTAACTAAGAGCTTAGAATTTACTACAATTTTGATCCAAATCCACATAATTTGTTTGAATATTGAAATTTTCACTAAGAATTTGTAATTTCACAAGTTCATTGGATGGAAATATCAGTAGCAAAATTATAAAAATACCAACATAATCGTTGCTATTGAGTCTCGATGAACCTTATAGTATTGATTTCAACTGGAACATTTTTAATTTTGGACTTGATTGAGGACGATTCAGTCAAAATTCAATCTCATAATCATTTCTTCTCATGTATTTTGTACAGATGATATATTTTACGTAATATTTACGACGTGATGTGGCTATAGTCAAATCATTTTTTTAGAGTTTTCCGAATATCTTATTTTTGTAATACTAAGCTTTTTCGGTCATTTTGTACCAAGGGCCCCCGTGAAGAGATCTGACCCGGGCCCCCCTAAGCCCAAATCCGGCACTGTCCACATATGATGACATCGAATCACGAAGTTTGGCAATGCTCGGATATGGACGCCTCCAGAGCTCAGCTCTTGGATAGTCTTGCGATCCGAGATAAGGAGTGTATCGAAAAGTAGTCGCAAACTTTCAAAATAGTCTCAAAAATAATGGGTTGAACCTACAAATAATTTTTCGATCAGAAATGCTTTAAAATGTATTTAAAAATGATGATGTGGTGATATTGTTTCAAAAATGTGGCATTTTGCATGATAATTTTTCAAATTACTAACAGATGTCGATGAAAATCTTGCACACCTCTGAAAAAAATGATATGTTAATAAATGTGTAAAATTTTTATAAAAAATGATTTTTGTTTATGCTAATATATTCTGTGCCAATGCAAATACAAAAATCGAAAAAAGTCGATTTTTAAGGGCCTCGTCTTTTGATTTTTTCTTTCTACACGTTAATGGTAATATCGAACGATTGTAATGCATAAAAAATTGTTTTTTGATTGGAAAAGTTTCTTTGCACATTTATGAAGTAATGTAAGCAAAAATGTTATTCTATATAATTACCGCTGTATATGACAGAGCTTCAAAAGTTGATTAAACAAAAGTGACTTTCTAAAACCGACCTTGTTCCAAAAATTGAGCTTTTTTAGAGCAATAATTTATTTTTTTGAATTTCTCTTTACGTGTTGTGTGAAGTAAACATATTTTCCGATAGAATAAGCTTTTCATCATATTTTGTCTGATATACATTTTGTTCATTACAAATCATCGAATCTTCAGAAGACACTTGTAATTTTGTGCAAGATATTATTTTCCATGCTTTATAAACCTTGTTGTATTTATATTAAGACTGCATATTATTCAAAATTTTTTTAGCTGCTTCAATATTTGATGACATGATGAAGATTTGCGTGAAAAAAGCTTTTAAAAAGATGAACTATGCTATGAGATATACCGTTTTGATTGTTTGCGACTACTTTTCGATACACTCCTTAGACCATTTAGTTCATTTACATGGTGTCGATTTAGGATTTTCTCCCTCATGTTGTGTGAAGTTTAAGCCATTTCTGTACATTTCTCCATTTTTCTCCTTAGTTTATCTTCTACATGATGAATCGATAACGTCCCACAAACTCATTTGTTATTGGTGATATCAAGCTGGTTTCATCAACGGCCGCTCGACAACGGACCAAATCTTCACTGTACGGCAAATCCTCCAGAAATGCCGTGAATACCAAGTTTTAACGCATTACCTGTTCATTAGGGTGCGGCTTATTTTTCAAAAGTTCTCAAAACCAAAAATTCGTGTGCTCTAATGAATTCAAATCACATTGAAAGAGAAACCTCAAAATCTGAGCCAAAAATATTAACATTTAGAGGTGGCGCAAGCGTGTTGAAGGTGAATTTTCAAGTTATAAAAAATTACCTGCAGTTAAGTAAACATAACTTTGTTATTTTTCAACCGATTTCAAAACTTTAATCCCCATTTTCTTTCAAATAAAATTTATAAAAAAATTGTAGAACATCGAATTTGTCTAAAATCAAAACTTGTCTTAGTTAAAAATACTTTTATCCAAATTTTTTTGACTTAGGTATTCAACAAAAAGTAACCAAAAACATGATTTTTCAATGAAAAAATCAATTTTTTTTGGATTATTCAATTTTTTTTTGCCGAAAATAGCATTTTTTCTATAAAACTTAAATATGTAAAGCAAAACTTTAAACTTAAATATGTAAAGCAAACATAATTTTGTTTCAAAATTATTTAAAAATTATTGAAAAGTCCTTCTCAAAGGTATAACAAATAAGAAACATCAGTTTTAGCTTAAGAGACAATATTTAACTGCCAAAGATTTGACAAAACTGTCGTTTTTCGTTAAAAATAATGTTTTTGTTCAGTTTTTGCTGAATAACTTGGTCAAGACATTTTTTGAGAGAAATGTGATATTGAAAGGTTTGAAAACAATTAAATAAGCTTCAAAAGGATGTAAAAAGATTTGGAATCGGTTGAGTAATCATGAAGTTATGGTCAAACAAAGTTGAAATTTTTAGTAAAATGAGGAAAAATTTGGAATAAATTACTTTTAATTAAAACTCGTTTTGACTTTAGACAAATTTGGTGTTCGACAAAGTTTTTACAAATTGAATTTTAAAGGTATTGATGCTGAAAGTTTTAAAGTCGATTGAAAAATAACAAAGTTATGTGTACTTTACTGAAGGTCATTTTTTATAACCTGAAAATTCATCTTCAAGACGCTTGCGCCACCTCTAAATGTTAATATTTTTGGCTCAGATTTTGAGGTTTCTCTTTCAATGTGATTTGAATTCAGTAGAGCACACGAATTTTTGATTTTGAGAACTTTTGAAAAATAAGCCGCACCCTACTGTTCATGGAAAATAATGGACGAGTACAGCTTTTCCGGGAAGCTCACAAGACTAATAAGAGCAACGATGGACGGTGTGCAGAATAGCGTGAAGATTTCGGGCGAACATTCCAGTTCGTTCGAATCCCGCCAGGGACTTCGACAGGGTGATGGACTTTCGTGCCTGCTGTTCAGCATCGCGCTAGAAGATGTCATGCGGAGAGCCGGGTTCAATAACCGAGGTTCGATTTTCACAAGATCCAGCCAATTTGTTTGCTTCGCGGATGATATGGATATTGTCGGCAGAACATTTGAAACGGTGGCAGACCTGTACACCCGCCTGAAACGTAAAGCGACAAAAGTCGGCCTGGTGGTGAATTCGTCAAAAACAAAGTACATGCTGATAGGTGGAACCGAGCGCGACAGTCGTGAAATATGGAGACGCATTATCAGTGGAAGTTGTGCCTACTATGGGCTCCAGAAGAAGCTGCGGTCGAGAAAGATTCACCCCCGCACCAAATGTACCATGTACAAAACGCTTATAAGACCGGTGGTCCTCTATGGACATGAAGCATGGACCATGCTATAAGAGGACCTGCAAGCACTTGGAGTGTTCGAACGAAGGGTGCTTAGGACGATCTTTGGCGGAGTGCAGGAGAACGGTGTGTGGCGGCGGAGAATGAACAACGAGCTCGCTAGGCTCTACGGTGAACCCAGTATCCAGAAGGCTGCGAAAGCCGGAAGGGTGCGCTGGGCAGGGCATGCTGCAAGACTACCGGACAACAATCCTGCAAAGATGGTGTTCGCGTCGAATCCGGGTGGCACAAGAAGGCGGGGAGCACAGCGAGCGAGGTGGCTTGATCAGGTGCAACATTAGGGTGGGGCTTATTTCCAAAAATCTTCCGTAGTCAGGATTTACAAAGTGGAAAATGATCACCGGTCCCAAAATAACATCCTGTGAAAAAATGAGATTTTTTGGTGAAGGTTTAGAGGTGGCGCAAAGGGCGTAAGTGCAATTTTCCCATTTTAGTGAATTCTGAAAAAATTTGGTATGCTTTTCAGCTTGTTTTGGTGATTTTAGGACCCTTAAGGGCAAAAAATCACCTTAAAACTGCGATATCTCCACTCCTTTAAATGATATTTGACGAAATATATTTTATGCATGCGATTTTTGGCCCTTGAATAGGATACGCTGACTGATTACTATGAACCCGCATAAGAATATGAATAGCTGGGGAGGAATCCTATGCAAGTAGAATGGAACAAAGAGCAAAGAAGGATGAGAGAAAGAACAAAGGACACAAAAGAATGTAAGGGGCGGTCCATTAATTACGTAAGACAATTTTGGCAGTTTTTAGACCCTCCCTCCCCCCATGATAAGATTTATTGTATGAAAATTGAAAATAATTTGTATGACGCGTAAGAAATCTCAAACCCCCCCCTCCCCCATAATCCCTTACGTAATTAATGGACCATCCCTAAGGTGGGATGAGTTAAACAAGGGAAGGTGTAACTGATGATATTATATTAGAATGAACTACGGAACCATGAAAACATCTCGGTTGGATGTATGAGATGTGATTATATGCAAGTTCAACACTCATTTTGTATTTTAGAATGCCCGTTTTATATAACTCCAGCAATTGCTTTTATAATCTGAAAAAAATTACAGAGTGGCCTAAACCAATACAGGCTCAAAATCCGTACACTTCATACAAATAGAAGGAGTTTTATTGCGCTTCTTGAGATATATTTTAGTTTCTCTCTTTTTTGTGACTGTCAAACAGTTATGCGCCAGGGTGAATTTCTTATTATGGACAGTGCGCTTATTTTCCCTGCTAAGAGCAAAGCTGCCCTTAACGGTAGCATTCAATCCACACAACACTGCGCGCAACTACCTGGCGCACAATTAATAATACCACAGAAAAATTAAGAAAACTTTTCACAACTTTTGTATCACAGTCAATTGATAATTAAACGGACCAAAATTTATACCCGTACCTTGCAGCATGCATAAACACTTCACAACGATCAGCTGGTAGACCAGTTTTGACATTTGTCCTCGTTTTCGTTGGCCACACACAATGGATCTAGGCAGCGCGTAACACTGGCGTGTAACTGGCCGGCGCGCAACTAACTCGACGAAATTCAAATTTTACAAAATATTCGCAATATATGAAGTGGAAGGGTTTAGATTCATTTCATAGGTGTTAGGGTTTTGATCCCGCACGATATATCCTTATTAGGTAAATTCATAAACGATTTCTGCTTTCTAGCGGTAACACTTCCTCTTAGATTTTCCACAGGAATTTCTGGATTATGATGCCATTTCAACAATTAATTGCGTTTGGGCTTCCAATACTTCACTTTCGCCAGAACACCATCACATAACTTCGGACAAACGAAAATGCAGATGAAGTTCAATACATCGTTCTACATCTGTATTTGAAATCGATGTGTATAAACTACAGCAGAAGGAAAAAAATCGGTAGTCAAAATTCAAATTAGTGCACGAGCTTCTATAGGGTGCAAGAAATAAAGCACTTCAGGTTGAAAACCTCTCAAATAAAACCAAAATTAAGTCGTCACAGTTCTGAAACATATTTTTTAGGACTGAGCTACATGAAGGAATTTTCACAGGATGTCCTTTGTATATATGAATAATTATATGAATTAGTTATGAATTTAATAGATACTGCGTGAGGCTGAATTTCCAGGATGTAAATTTTGCAGCGGTCCCTTTCGATATATTGCTATCATCATTCAGAAAAAAAAACAACCAAACGATTATTGAACTAAAGCAGTAAAGTGACGTGCATTTATCTATACTTACCAGGAGAATAATGATGAAACTTCGCATGGAGTTGAGGACATTTTAGCCGTTACTGCAATTTTTCTATTAAGAGTAATCTAAAATCGTATGCATGGGTCGAAAACTAGAGATGGGTCAAAAATTGGTGCTCTTTCCCTACTTGAAGAAACATTGATTGAAATATTTCTGAAGTAGGTAATATTAAATAGAAGTCAATATAATCATCGTTTTCTACTGGAACTTTTCTCCATTGCGTAAAATCGAGATTTTACAAGATTCCTCAGTTACACTACACATCACTAGTTTCACCCTCCCAACTGTTTAACCCACCCTACCTTACATTCTTCTGTGTTCTTTGTTCTTTCTCTCATTCTTCTTCGTTCTTCGCTCCATTTTACTAGCATAGGGATTCTCCCCAGCTATTCATATGCTTATTCGGGTTCATAGTAATCAGTCAGCGTAACTTATACAAGGGCCAAAAATCGTATGTATAAAATATATTTCGTCAAATATCATTTAAAGGAGTGGAGATATCGCAGTTTTGAGGTGATTTTTTGCCCTTAAGGGTCCTAAAATTACCAAAACAAGCTGAAAAGCATACCAAATTTTTTCAGAGTTCACTAAAATGGGAAAATTGCACTTACGCCCTTTGCGCCACCTCTAAACCTTCACCGAAAATTCTCATTTTTTCACAGGATGTTATTTTGGGACCGATGATCATTTTCCACTTTGTAAATCCTGACTACGGAAGATTTTTGGAAATAAGCCCCACCCTAGTGCAACATGATCTTGTGACCAGTCGCTTTGCGATGTCCACTCTTTCTCATAGACTTTCAGGTTTTTTTTTGGGTGAATAAATAATTATAAGAGGAAAAGCGATGAAGAAAACTTAGCTAGCTAGTAGGGAAGAATACACACATTTACCATAAAACTAAAAACCATGAAAAAATAAATTAATACATGCATAAAAGTCATATAAAACCCTTAACAATAAGAACAAAATTCATGCATAAATCAAATGATATAGATAGGAGGACGGCAAACGGTCGAATTAAAGTAAATGCGAAACACAGAACACAATTTGTTAAAAAACACATACAACACTCCACTCCCACAAAACACCCAACGCTGACTGTGCTTGGTAGCCAATGCAATTTGGCAAGACCAGTTGCCAACCACGGAAAAAGGCCTATTCGCTGGTTCCGAGTGAGCTTGGTGGACTTGACTCGGCCACTTACTGGTAGACCACAACCGAAGCAAGTTATAGTTCGATTCCAAGTTGAATATACAAGTGAAGTGAGGAGAATATTTCTCCCCTCAAGTGGCGGATCCTAGCGACGATCATACCCACAAATCAACTCCAGTGGCGGTCGACGTTTAACGATTTGTGACCGCATGGTGGTGCTGAACCACTACGAACCCCAACCCAACCATTAGGCAATGCCATAGTGAGGCGGACCAGACCAAGATCCGGCTCGTGACTTCGGACGGAAGCTCATTAAAAGCTCCAGGCTTCGGACGGGAACCTGGTCACGGGAACCACTGCAGCGTGCTGAACCACACAACCAGGCCGCGTAGATGTGACGATCCAACTCGGCTAGGACGAACCCCAGGAGGCAGGTCGGCACCAGGCAGCGTCATCAGGGCCCCACACTAACACCACACACAATATAGCCGTAAGTACACCCGATCAGTAGGTTCTAGATAGGGCTGTAGGTGTTAGGGAACCAAATATAAGCCGTCATTGCAAATACCACATTTCATCGTCTTTCCTCTTTTGCGAATCCTCGGAGAATTGTGCCGACCCTGAGAGGGCTGGGAGTCTTTGGGACTGAGCGGGCGTAACAAAGGTTAGTTACATTTTGGCGACCAACAAAAAAATAGTTCCTATTTTTGAGGTTAGCGAGGGAGGAAAACGATAGCGATAATCGTTTACGCCGGTGATTCTGGTAATTGATTCCAATCGGCCAATGTTGAATAACTGATGTACATTACTTTGCACAAAAGTTGAACGTGATTAGGATTTTTAACAAATTTTTCGATCAATGCACTTGTGGACTCGTGGATCCAAGGTGTAAACCAATTCTAGGCATTCATAAACAATTTTTCCTTCGAATCATTCGATCATCATCATATATCGCAAACAAAGCGAGAGTTCTTCTTTAGGTTATCAAATTGGATGAAAACAACACTGTTTGGCAAGTACGAAATTTATTTTCGTAGGCACTCTCTCTAGCACTTTTAACAAATTTTGTTCGGTTAACACTGCACGATGGATCACTTCATGTTCCAATATTTTGGAATGAACGTTGCTCATCTCCTCGACGATGAGCTGTCGCATGAATTGCAAATCCGTCGGATCGAAGAGCATGGCGAGCCTCGATCTGTACTTGAGCGAAAATGTAGGGCTGAGCTGAAAAGAGAAGGATCAGGAAAACATTCGGAAATTGATTATGAGCCATCAGGCAAAACGGTAATTGAAGAGTTGGAAAAATGCGATACACAGGTTCAAGAGATCAAACAAGCGTTAGATACCAGAGTGTACAAAAAAGCTCCCGATCAAAAGCACAAATCGAGATTACTACATTATTTGTTCCGATTGCTACGAGCAAAAGCTCAGACAACGGACGAATCCGAGCTTAACTCTATTTCAGAGTTAGCAGGAGAATGTGTGAGGTTGCTCAATACATTTTATTCAATTGCTTCTCCATATCCTGAGATAAGGAGAGCAGAAATTGCTAATGTTAACGACAGTTTGCGTAAGATGCGGCATGTCTTCCAGGAAGATGATAGAGCAAATGCTGTTACTGTCGACCAAGCAACAAATCCCGAAATGGGCGATGTTGAAGAAGATAACATTCGTTTGGACGGATTGTTTGCTCCAACAGACGAAAATGATGACGACAAACTTGATGAAGCTGTAGGCGGCACATCCGCTAATGAAGTTGAGATTCTCAGAGCTGAGAATTCTCAGCTAAAATCCATGTTAGACCAAGTGCTAACTAGAATGGAAGCTCTAGAAACACAGCTACCGAATACGAACAAATCCCAGCAGCAGTTTAAGAACAGCACGGGAGTAGGTGAACCCGAAAATTCGGAAGATCCTGAGGAATGTGAGTTGGTAAATGCAACCAAACCGAAGTTCTCGTATAAAGAGTTCATGGATTGGCTGGTTAAGGATCAAAATCTGTTGCAAGGTGTTCCAAGAACAGATGATCAAGCCCCGCATAATCCAAGTAATGTTGTACTTACACGACAGCCAGATTATGTAGCAGGTTCTTCTGGTCGTAGTAATCCAGCACAGGATGGTTCTGGCAGCCGATTGTCAATCCACAAGTGGAAAATTCACTATGATGGCTCCGACAATGGCCGCCGATTAATCGAATTTCTACGCGAAGTAGAGTTCACTGCCCGATCAGAAGGATTCTCGAAACCGGAGTTGTACAATTCTGCGTATCACTTATTGGTTGGCAAAGCGCGATGTTGGTACATGGAGGTCAATGCACATAATGAGCTCCGTACCTGGGATAACCTCGTCGGTGAGCTAAAACGAGAGTTCCTGCCACCCGATATCGATTATCAACACGAGAGACAACCTCATTTACGAAAGCAAGGAACGAGAGAGCGTTTCCAGGATTACTACCTGGAAATGACTCGTATCTTTCGGAACATGACTGTACCTCTCGATGAAACGAAAAAGTTTCAAATACTATTTCGCAATCTTCGCTCTGAGTACAAGAGTGCAATGTTAGCAGCCAACATCAACACTATTGCAAGGATGAGAGAGTTTGGAAAGAATTTCGACTCGATCAACTGGCAGTGGTACTCAAGGAACGAAAAAGACAGTAGTAGGGTATATCGATCGACAGAGAGACAGGTCAATGAGATAGGAGAGGGAAAAAAGCTACCTTCGACTAGCAATCGACCGTGGAAAAATGAAAATTTCAAAAAGAAATTTTCCAGCTCGAATCGACACCAAAACCACAAGAATCAATCTTTTCAGAACCCCAAGCCAGGTCAACATAACTCGAATCCTAAGAATGCGGAATCCAAACAGGAACAATCTTCGAAACCAGATTATCAAAAGCCAGGACCAAGCAAGAACTTCAATCCTATGGAGAAGCTTCTGAAAGCTTATGTTCCGTTGAAACGAGGCACTTGTTTCAATTGCCATAATTTTGGGCATAATGCTACACAATGTACCCAGGAAAAACACACTTTCTGTGAATCCTGTGGTTTTCCAGGTTTCGAACAAAAAGATTGTCCATTTTGCGCTTCAAAAAACACGGACAAGACTGCTCAGTGAGGCAAAGCAGTCTGAGTACACAGTCTCCTAGTCCTCAAAATAACGAAATTAGTTCGATTAATTCTATTCTGACACAGCTGGGTTATCACTCGGTGGCTTCGACTTCACAGTGCGAGGAGGTTAACACGATATTTCTCCACCCACATGGGGACAACAGGCCATTCGTGAGAATTGAGCTGCTAGGAATAAAATTAGTTGCACTTTTAGACAGTGGAACAAACAGAAACATTCTGGGGAAAGGTTCCGAACGACTAGTGTCCAATCTGAACCTTAACTATTCACCATCTGATTTGACCTTAATAACCGCTGAAGGGCACCCAGTGCAGGTTTCGGGTGAAATATCCGTTCCGGTTTTGTTCAACGGAGTTACAAGAATCGTCTCCTTCGTAGTTGCACCTTCTTTGAAGCGTCAATGCTATCTGGGGATGTCGTTTTGGGACCAATTTGGTATCTACCCATCTCTGAGAGATTCGTTTATCGAAACGATCGACGATTCGGAAGAGTTACCCGAAGATGAGATGTCTTTGACCCCTGAAGAGCTAAACGAGTTAGATGAAGTAAAAGCACTGTTTCTGGTACCTGAACCGGGCAATATAGGATGTACTCGCATTCTCACACATACCATCGAAATCAGGGACGAATGTCGTGAGCTCCCTCCGATTCGCAAAAACCCATACCCATGGAGCCCTGAAGTACAACGGAAAATCCACTCAGCGCTGGACAGTATGATTAAAGACGATATTGTTGAACGATCTTGCTCCGATTGGTCGCAGCCAGTTGTACCAGTTGCCAAGCGAGGCACTGATGCAGTTCGACTCTGTTTGGATGCGAGGAAGTTGAATGAGCGCACCAAACGGGACGCATATCCACTTCCCCATCAAACACGCATTCTGAGTCGATTGGGGTCGTTCAAATATCTCTCCACGATAGATTTGAGCCAAGCATTCTTACAAATTCCACTGTGCGCTCAATCTCGTCAATACACAGCATTCTCTATCCCTGGTAGGGGATTATATCAATTTAAGCGGTTACCGTTCGGACTTGCGAACAGTCCGGCGACGCTTAGCAAATTAATGGACCGAGTGTTGGGATTTGGAGAATTAGAGCCCAACATTTTTGTTTACTTGGACGATATTGTTGTGGCGTCGAAAACGTACAAAGAGCATATCGCTCATTTGAAAGAGTTAGCGAGGAGATTACGGGAGGCAAATTTGCGCATAAACATCACCAAATCGAAGTTTTGCGTACCGGAATTGCCTTATTTGGGCTATATTTTATCAAAAGATGGTCTGAGGCCCAATCCGGATCGCGTACATGCGATCGTCGCGTATGAGGTGCCCAGATCAATTCGTGCACTCCGCAGATTTCTCGGTATGGCTAATTACTACCGACGATTCATTGACCAGTTCAGTGCACTTACGGTACCTTTGACTAATTTACTGAAAAGTAAACCAAAGAAGGTAGAATGGAACCAAGAAGCCGATCAGGCATTCCGGGCAATTAAGGAAAAACTCATAAGCGCACCCGTAATGGCCAATCCTAATTTTAATCTCCCCTTTACCGTCCAGACAGATGCGAGTGACCACGCCATCGCTGGCGTCCTTACTCAGATCCAAAACGGGCAAGAAAAAGTAATCGCATTCCACTCTGAAAAACTAAAGGGCGCTGAATTAAATTATCACGCCGCGGAAAAGGAGGGATTGGCGGCTCTACGATGCATCGACAAATTCCGATGTTACATCGAGGGAACCCAATTCACTCTAGTAACCGATTCATCAGCACTCACATTCATAATGCGTTCCAAATGGCGAACGTCATCTCGACTATCGCGATGGAGCATTGAGTTACAGCAACACAACATGGTACTCAAACATCGCAAGGGCAGAGAGAACATTGTGCCCGACGCTTTGTCGAGATCGATGGAAGTGGCAGAATTAGATGCTAGAATGGATTGGTATTCGAAACTATTCCATTCAGTCAAACAAGATCCCGAAAGTTACATAGACTTCAAAATTGAGGGAAACAACCTCTATAAATATGTAAATTCACAGTCGGATGTATTTGACTACGCCTTCGCCTGGAAGCTATGTATTCCTGAACACATGCGTTCAGAAGTACTGGCTAAAGAACATGACGAATCATTCCATGTAGGTTTTGAGAAGACCGTGGACAAAATTAAGAAGCGCTATTACTGGCCACGCATGTCGGCTGAAATAAAACGTTATGTTGCCAACTGCGAAACATGCAAGCGCATAAAACATTCGACAACCTCAGTTGTTCCTGAAATGGGTAATCAACGTGTCACGACCAAGCCGTTTCAAATTCTCACGCTAGACTACATCCAATCTCTTCCACGGAGTTCCAGAGGCAACTGCCATCTTCTTGTCCTTATGGATGTTTTTTCGAAGTATTGTCTCCTAACTCCGGTGCGCAAGATTTCGTCAGGGAGTGTATGTGAGATATTGGAACAGCAATGATTCCGACGGTTGTCTGTGCCTGAGTACCTAATTTCAGACAACGCAACCACTTTCCACTCTAAAGAGTTTCAGGAAATGTTGGCTAAATACGAAATACGACACTGGGCGAGTGCCAGACACCATAGTCAGGCAAACCCCACCGAACGACTGAATCGGACTATAAATGCTATGATTCGTAGCTATGTGCGAGACAACCAAAAACTGTGGGACACAAAGGTCTCTGAGATAGAGTTCGTCCTTAATAATAGTATTCACGCGACAACTAAATTCACTCCATTTAGGGTGATTTTCGGTCACGAGATCGTGACGAAAGGTTCAGAACATCATCACTCAAGAAATGAGAATGAGTTATCTGAAGATGAGAGGATGGAGAGAATGCAGATTGTGAGTAAAGCAATCTACGATAAAGTAGTGAGTAATCTTCGAAAGGGACACGAATGTACCAAGAAGAGATACGACCTTAGGCACAAACGATACGCTCCGACTTTCGATATCGGTCAGAGGGTATTCAAACGAACTTTTCGTCAGTCTTCAGCTGGCGATCATTTCAACGCCAAGCTGGGAGAGGTGTACGAGCCATGCACTATCGTAGCGAAAAAGGGTACTTGTTCGTATGAGCTCGCTGACCTCAACGGCAAAAGCCTCGGTGTGTTTTCGGCAGGCGATTTAAAAGCCTAGTGCATATGCATAGTATGTTTTATGTTTAGTTCTGATGAAAGTTGTGATTATGTGGATTAGGTTTTAGTAATTGTGGTCATCGTTAATAAAGTGTTTGGAGACCCAGTTTGCTTTATTAAAATTCATTCAAAGTTCTTACTCTTAGATTAACAATGATCGATCTGTAAATTTAAGTGTATTGTTTATCAATGTTTATTCAAGTGTAAAGGCTACCAAATGTGCTAAAAAGATCTGGTTGATTGAAGAAATTCGGTTCAAACACAAAAAGTTATCGGAAGTGGAAGAGCAGCTATATCCTCTCCATTTGCAATTGCTACAGCAAATGGAGTTTCATACCGTAGCTGAATGTGTAACGCGTAGATGTGCAGAGGAGAAGAAAGAGTGTTGGCAAAAATCGGTTGATAGTATGTATCGCAATCTAGAGAAACGAGTGCGCGACACGAAACAGCGACACCGCCGAAAGTTACATTCTCTCAAGTGCACTCAGGCTCCGAAAACGCGTCGTCTACCACAAACGATCGATAACTTCGTGGTCAATCTCTCGTCCACTGAGTTCACACCAGCAGAGCTGAAACTGCTCAACAAAGGGTTGAATTTTGCCGTTTCCCCCCAATGTGCCCCCCTCGCCGATATCGTCAATAACATAGAGAGTGCCATTCAATACGATAACCATGCCTTCAAAGCGGCTACGCGTCATAACGTGAAGCAGTGCTTATTGCGAACGGCAAGCAAAACAGAGAACCAAAATCGTCCAAGTTTTGATACGTGGTGCACAATTCGGCAGTTGAAATCTCGTGACGTGGTGTATTCTCGTGCGGATAAGGGAAACGCAGTGGTGATAATGGATCGAGATGATTATGATACGCGCGTTCATTCAATGATCGGTTCTGGCCCGTATGAAGAAGTCAAATTCAAGAACGGTAAGCCGAAAGATCCGCTCAATAAAATGATAGAGGAAGTGAATCAAGCGCGGCAAAAAGTGGCCCATCTGATGGGTGAAGACAGGCTAGACAGAAAGCTTCATGTGCCGAATCCAATGGTTGCATCTTTGTATTGCTTGCCGAAGATTCACAAAGATCCCATTGCAATGCGCCCTATTTCTTCTAACGTCCGAACTCCCACGGAAAAAATGGCTGCTTGGCTCGTGAAGGAAATGCAGAAATATCCTGTGAAGCATGGAAAAGGCGTGAAAAATTCGGTCGATTTAGTGGAGAAACTAGACGGGTTCAAGATAAGAAGAGGTGAGATTCTGGTTTCGTTTGATGTTGCAGCGCTATTTCCAAGCGTACCTGTCACCGAAGCCCTGCAAAGCCTCCGTCGCCATTTGGAACGCAGTCGAGCTCCACCGAACCACATTGACGCGTATCTTTCGATTGCCCAGGTGTGTATGAACCAGAACTATTTCACATTCAGAGGGAAGACTTATAAGCAAACGTTTGGGTTGAGCATGGGCAGCAAGCTTTCGCCTTTGCTAGCAGACGTCTTCATGAGTGACTTCGAGGTCGACGCCCAGAAGGAAAAATTGTTTCCAAGAGTCTGGTGGCGCTATGTAGACGACATTTTTGCTCCTGTGAAAGAACGATATTTAGAGCAGAGACTGACCATGTTAAATTCCAAACACAACACAATAAATTTCACAGTAGAAAAAGAAGTCGAGGGGAATCTACCTTTTCTTGATCTGATGATCAGTAGAAAAGAAGATTGCACATTGAAATTTGGCATTTATCGCAAACCCACTTCCACTGATCGCTATATTACCTCCGACTCCAACCACTTCGGTGCGCAAAAGCAAGCCGCATTTCACTCCATGGCACATCGTTTGTACAACATACCCATGGAACAAGAGGAATTTAATAAAGAAGAACACCAAATCCACGTGGCTGCCGAAATAAACGGATATGACCGATCATTTGTAAACAAAATTCTACAGAAACACAAACGCAAAAGACACAGACGAATTATAACAACACTACGATCGGATGATGAAAATGTAAGGAGGATCAGTTTGCCATTCTTCCCGAAAATAACAAACCCTATCAGAAACACTCTCCATCGACAAGGCCTACAAGTGGTACACAAGAGCGACAAGACCCTACGTGACCTACTGTGCAACCTTAAAGACAAGGTTACACCGGACGAGCAATCTGGAATTTACCGGATCCCTTGTAAGGATTGCCCAGCTGTCTACATAGGCCAAACCCGCCGAAAAGTTAAAATTAGATTAAAGGAACACAAAAATGCAGTATCGGCGAATAAAATTAGTGAATCGAGTGTAGCAGCCCATGCGATAACTTCCAATCATGCAATAGATTGGGAAAGTGCGAAGCTTATAAAAAACGTAAGAAAAACTTCGCACTTGAACGCATGGGAGTCTATGTTCATCAGCAACGACGAAGGACCCCTGATGAATGAAGACGATCCTCCCATATCGTCGTGTCTGTTCAATTTGATAGATACGACGATCCAGTAACATTTCTCTTCGGACGCGTACGAACAACGTACGAGAAGCAGTCAGTCGGACATTGTCCCGTAGATGGGCTACATCGTGCCCGAAACCGGTCGACAGAAAGGTAATTTTTTTTTAAACTTTCTTGACGTTTGTAAGAACTATAAGTGTTATGTCTTGTCTCGCGTCGCGTATCGTGAATGTCGTGTTGTTCTTACGTTAGCACAAATCACACAAAAATTTTTAGTGTTAGAGGTACCTAGAAATAGAAAATTATAAATGCACGAATATTTTGTGTAGCTCTTTACACTATTTGCTCACCAGATCGTCAAGTGATATTTGATCTGGGCAAGTAAATTGATCAAGCTACGCTTGTGGATCCGTGCGCTTAATCATGAGAGTATTCTTATAATCAAATGTTGATGACCTTCAAGGGTCAAAATGACAGCTACGAACCCCATTACTTACCATAGTACAAATTTTCATCCGATTTGATTTGAAGTCGTTTAAGCAGCTACAAATTGGACAATGATAAGTTTCTGAATGAATGATCGGGCCCATTTTTCGATACAAATTGATATCACTGGTCATTGTCGCCGCGGCAAAGTAGAAGTAGTTTGCTATACGACGTCTTTCGAATTGTGATTCAAATATTTCATTCATGATATGCAATAGAAGTTTGCTTTATTAAAATTCATTCAAAGTTCTTACTCTTAGATTAACAATGATCGATCTGTAAATTTAAGTGTATTGTTTATCAATGTTTATTCATTTGTTGCATTTTCGAGCATGAGTCACAATTTCATTACAAGTTTATCATTATTTTGTTAAATTTTCCACTGTTATAACTGTTGTCATATTTTTGTGCAACATTTATTCACCATTGCCATATTTTGGTACAGGTGCGGTATGGCGAGAGTTGTTATTTAGTTCTCTTAAAATTATTAATTCCATCAATAATTTTTATCCGAGCGGTGCGGTAGTGTGACCAGTCGCTTTGCGATGTCCACTCTTTCTCATAGACTTTCAGGTTTTTTTTTGGGTGAATAAATAATTATAAGAGGAAAAGCGATGAAGAAAACTTAGCTAGCTAGTAGGGAAGAATACACACATTTACCATAAAACTTAAAACCATGAAAAAATAAATTAATACATGCATAAAAGTCATATAAAACCCTTAACAATAAGAACAAAATTCATGCATAAATCAAATGATATAGATAGGAGGATTAAATTAAACGGTCGAATTAAAGTAAATGCGAAACACAGAACACAATTTGTTAAAAAACACATACAACACTCCACTCCCACAAAACACCCAACGCTGACTGTGCTTGGTAGCCAATGCTATTTGGCAAGACCAGTTGCCAACCACGGAAAAAGGCCTATTCGCTGGTTCCGAGTGAGCTTGGTGGACTTGACTCGGCCACTTACTGGTAGACCACAACCGAAGCAAGTTATAGTTCGATTCCAAGTTGAATATACAAGTGAAGTGAGGAGAATATTTCTCCCCTCAAGTGGCGGATCCTAGCGACGATCATACCCACAAATCAACTCCAGTGGCGGTCGACGTTTAACGATTTGTGACCGCATGGTGGTGCTGAACCACTACGAACCCCAACCCAACCATTAGGCAATGCCATAGTGAGGCGGACCAGACCAAGATCCGGCTCGTGACTTCGGACGGAAGCTCATTAAAAGCTCCAGGCTTCGGACGGGAACCTGGTCACGGGAACCACTGCAGCGTGCTGAACCACACAACCAGGCCGCGTAGATGTGACGATCCAACTCGGCTAGGACGAACCCCAGGAGGCAGGTCGGCACCAGGCAGCGTCATCAGGGCCCCACACTAACACCACACACAATATAGCCGTAAGTACACCCGATCAGTAGGTTCTAGATAGGGCTGTAGGTGTTAGGGAACCAAATATAAGCCGTCATTGCAAATACCACATTTCATCGTCTTTCCTCTTTTGCGAATCCTCGGAGAATTGTGCCGACCCTGAGAGGGCTGGGAGTCTTTGGGACTGAGCGGGCGTAACAAAGGTTAGTTACAATCTGAAGAACGTGGGCCAAAATGGGAGTTGGAGAGACACAGGCATAGACCGAGTAAATTGGCGTAACATCGTTAACGAGGTTTTATCAATTAATTGATGTAACACCAATTAAATAAAATAAAAATGATGAATCGATAATCCTGGAAAACCCATTCCACGATATAACAAACCCATCTTAACTTTTATTAAACAATCAATACAAAATGACGGTTGAAATAACATAAAACAGTGAGAAGCAAACTGAGTAGTGAACCGTTGTCCAAGATTTCCGTCTGTAAACCAGTTAAATAGTTAGTTAATGTCTTTAGTGTTGTAAAATTTAAATTGTAAAATGTGTCTGTTTGTTGAATAATTTTTAGGAAATTGATGAAGACCAAATACTTGACCCAAATCCATGAAACAAAACCACCAGACAAAGAACAAAATTTTCTGTAAGTAACAGTGTCTTTTCGTTAAAATTATGTATGTAACGTTGTCCAATTTGTTCCTTTAGAACCCTTGAAAAAGATTGAAAATACAATCGAAACGTTGGGCGTAGAAGAAATATTTTAGTTCTGATTGCCGTTGACACTGAAAGCCGCTAAGAAAATCCCCGGTGTATCTACAAAAAGAGAACCTAGAATGTGAGAACTATCGAGCGATCACTATTCTAAATGCCACCTACAAAGTATTATCCCAGATCATCTTCCGTCATCTATCACCAATAGCCAATGGGTTCGTTGGAAATTATCAAGCCGGTTTCGTGAACGGCCGCTCGACGACGGACCAGATCTGTACAGTACGGCAAATCCTCCAAAAATGCCGGGAATATCAGGTCCCTACGCATCACTTGTTCATTGATTTTAAAGCGGCATACGACCGCATAGAGCTATGGAGAATCATGGACGAGAACAGCATACCCGGGAAGCTCACAAGACTTATTAGAGTGATTTATTTGCTTTGCTGTTGACATGGATATAATCGGAAGAACATTTGAAACGGTGGCAGAAATGTACACCCGCCTGAAACGCGAAGCAACAAGATTCGGACTGGTGGTGAATGCGTCGAAAACAAAGTACATGCTGGTGGGCGGAACCGAACGTGACAGGGCTCGCCTAGGAACCAGCGTTACGATTGACGGAGATACCTTCGAGGTGGTAGATGAATTCATTTACCTCGGATCCTTGCTGATGGCGGACAACAATGTAAGCCGTGAAATACGGAGACGCATCATATGTGAAAGTCGTGACTACTATGGGCTACAGAAGAACCAGCGGTGAAAAAAGATTCGTCCCGTACCATGTACAAAACGCTGATTAGACCGGTGGTCCTTTACGGGCATGAAACGTGTGCGGCAAAGGATGAACCACGAGCTCGCTACGGCGACTTTAGCATCCTGAAGGTAGCAAAAGCTGGACAAATGCGTTGGGCGGGGCATGTTGTAAGAATACCGGACAACAACCCTGCACAACGGTGTTCGCTTCCGATCTGTCAAGTACAATAAGGCGAGAAGCGTATGGCGTGGAATTGTTGATGCGGTTTTATTGTAATATCAATGTATCTACGCTTCCATTCTTCCATCATTATAGTACGCCTATCCTTACGCCTGATACAAAGGCAGTCTGCTAACCAAATAGCAAGCCTCTCTGTCATAAATTTACCACCTCTACACCTTCTCGCATGAACTGGAGTAGACGCAGTGGTATATGCGCTCTACACGAAAAAAAAACCTTTGCCTGATTCATGAATAAAAAGTCATGAATTCATAAAATTTTATGTTTCATGATATCGTAACTTAAGGTCATGAAATCGTGACTATTATGCAAGAATTCGTATGCTCAGGGCGTTACACTTATACAACTGTCACTTTCTTCACCTTAGTCAACATGTCTCATGGCAATCGGTGATGGTTTCTAGTGAAATCATAAAAATAGTTTTGTTTTTGAAAAAGTTTAAATTCTTCGGAACCTTGTCATCACATCGATGACATTGTTGGCGAAATTCCTGTGAGTTCCTACATTGTCTCACTGCCGAAGCTGTTGGATGTTCCATAATGTACTTACTTCATCCTGACTATGCAGAACCGGGCAATGTTTGGCTTCGAGGGAAGATTTTGCTTGAAAAGCTCGTCGGCGATTTTAACTGTTCGGCAGTGATGTATTCCCCATTTCCTTTAACAGAGCAGCTCACAAAAGACCTTCGGCAGCTGGATGTCCCAGTTCCACTTTCCACATCCGCAGAGTCGTTAAGGAGTGTTCCATCACTCATGCAACCCACCAGCCCAGGGACCATTTGCCAATTCAATTGATGCTCGAAACGACATTTTGCGTACAAACCTAACCACCGAATGTTTTCGTTCCTGCTAAAGATGTAACACTTGTTAGGTTGACATTTGTGGAATGTTTTCACGGTTTATTACAAAACTACCCGCAACAAAAGCAGTAATAATTTTAAACTTAATATTGTTTGTTTACCAATGGCAAATATAAACTGGGATCTCAAATGACGTATAATGTTTCGTTTTCATGAGATGAGTTCATGATTCAGTTAACCTGCTTCATGATTTCATGACTCAACTTGCCACTTTTCAGCTCTAAAATTGGAATCATAAATGACAGGCATCTGAATACATGAAAAATGCTTATGTTTTCATGACCTGTATTAATGATATCAGATTCTGCTTCATGATTTCATGACCGAAATTTCCACTTTTCGTATCGAAAATAGGAATCATAAATGACAGAATAATGCTTATGTTTCCATGAATTTTATTCATGGTTCCAACACACAAGCCTCATGATTTGAGGATTTCAATTGACACTTTTCTTCGCTTAAAATTGAAAAAGTAATGTACAGCCGGCGTTACGGTAAAATGCTCCATGATTTCATGACTTTTGGTCATGGTGTATTTTCATAACATGAAAACACACCTTCCTCCCGAAATCATGTCTCTTTCTCCTGTTTTAGAGTGCCGCATTTTCACCCGTGTACTGTGGGAGTCATTTTAATGTATAATCAATTCCTCCTCCTTCCCCTCATTGGTCTGCATTCTGACGTGGCAGGCGCCATTATTGCCTCAGAATAGAAGATCACCAGCACTCATACATTGAGCTGCCTATAAAGGCATAACTGTATCATATATAAAAAGAAGGCATTGATAAAATAGCACTCAAAGTTTAAAGTATGTGCCCTCACACAAATGTTCATAATTTTCTAGTACATTTCTACTTGCCATATTCATTTCGCACATTTTTATAGTTGCTATTGAGGTTGAAAGTTCATATAGAGACTGTGATGCCTTTATTTTTCAATATGGGGCTACAATAACTTCATATTTTTCCACAACATTTTCTAAAAAACTTTATATACATAGAAAAGCTCATATTAAAACATGAATGTTGCGATGAAAAAACGTGTTGTACCATATGATTCAAATCAATCAGCTTTAAAACTGGGTTGACAGGAGAAAAGATGTAGGTATTCCAAAAATAACGTTGTTTAAATGAAATTATTGAAGCAAAAGAAGCTACGCAATTACTTTTACTTTGTGGTTGTAACAATATATTTGACAAGCAACGATTTCGATTTCGATCAGAGGGGTAGGAATTCGGTAGAATGTACAACATTTTTTATCCTCAAAAGTACACCGTCGTAATGATCATTCTCTATCCTAGCGTGCAAATGTCAAAATCACAGATGTTGAGATCATAAGGAAAGTTCAAAACGAAAGGATTTTAAGCGGATTTGAGAGATTTTGTAAGTGTTGAAACCAGACCGCATTCCAACAAGTGGATCCAAAACGAATAGCATTCCACAGCAACTGGACCATAAAATTGAGTTAACGATTACCTTGGCAGCAAACACAATGTGACAGTAAAACTGTATGTTACATGCAAACAACAGCCATATCATCATCCATCATCCACGGGAAAGGGGAAGTGAAATCGCACTGCCCAAAAAGCAGCCGAATAATTTCCTCCCTCGGAACGATCAATCCATTCCCAGCGGCGCTCCGTCAGTCAACTGCTCTTATTTCCCTCGAGAGGGAGAGAAACGAAACGACGACCGACCGGCGAATTCAGCTTTGCACTCTGTTTGTGCTTATATGACAAGTTTTTCGAGCTTTTGCTGCCGCAACGACGACGAAGCGGTGTGATTTTGACATAATTAGCAGCAATTTGAATGTGTCTTTCTCAGAGCAAATATTACCCGAACAAAACCGGCGTTTCCATCTCCTATGCGCGCAAATATGAAACTGCACAAAAGTTCATGTGAATTCTTGATGCTGTTATACAATTGAGTGCTAGCGGGGCAATTTGTGACAGATCCATTGTTTCGTGACAAAAAAGCTATGCCAAATGGCAACCGGAAGTGCAGCTGTGGATATGAATGGACAATAAAACAGTTTAAATATGATGTCATATGGCGGCGACACTTTTCTTTGCCCGTTTTGCTTCTTGTGTGATCGAAAATGACAACCGGTAAAGTTCACAGATTGAAGCTGTTGGAGCTACGAATGGAGAGGTCTAATGACATGGATCACATAAAATCAAGAGCACTGTCCTATAGATACTGTTTGCGATCGAGTAAT
Organism: Aedes aegypti; assembly: GCF_002204515.2. Lineage (NCBI taxonomy): Eukaryota > Metazoa > Arthropoda > Insecta > Diptera > Culicidae > Aedes > Aedes aegypti. The sequence goes on from NC_035108.1 coordinate 133,636,490, forward strand.
TTATGAGCTTCATTTGTTTCCACAAGAGGTATGTGCAGGATAGTATTACCTCTGTACTATTTTTGTACAATAAAACTGTGCATCTGTTAAATCTTAGTACAGCCAAAGCGATCATAGATAAAAGCATGAGATACAGCTAAATATGAAGCATGGCAACACTTATTGGTGATTATTGGAGATGTAAATAGGATTTCCTGTACACGTCGACAACTATTTTATTTTATTTGTTTTAAAACACCGCCACGTTGATGCTTCCAGTGGATTTTGAAGGAAGCATCATGACCTGAAAATTTGTGTGAATATCAAAAGCTTGTTCTTAAGACAAAGTTTTGATTTCACTGCGGAACACGTTTTTGTCTCCAGCATCAAAATACCTCTATTTACTTAATAAAGGGTTGCTGAATCCATTGCCGTTTACAGAAATATGATAGCACGTCTAGTTTTTGAGATATTGGTTGTTGAAAATGCGAAAATTGACTATTTCAGCCAACTTGCATGCAAGTTTTCCAGCTTGTAAGGCAATTTATTTACTTAATTTGCCACAGAATTCAAACTTTATGTGTATAACAATACTTATCATCAAATTTTGTAATACTTTTGACCCTGAAAAGTTATTTTTTGATGGTTTAGAAAAGTATTGTATTTTGCCATACAAGAGAAACGAAGAATTTAGTATGGAGACTACAAGCATATTGAAAAAATCGGTTTAATCTAAATTTAATCGTGCATTTTCAATTAAGATACATCTAAAATGAAAGTTTAAGTCCTCTTTTGCATGCTAGATGGATAAGATGACAAAAAAGTTTGATAAAATATACTTCAAATTTTAGGTAAACATCGATAAAATCAATGTTTTATACAACTTCGGCGACCTGTAGCTAAAAATTGTGACGTGCTGGGCAATTTCTGAGAACGGCATCAGATTCATCAACCCCAAATCTACTGGAGACAAATAATTTGATCTTTGAGACACGCAAAAATGTCATTTTGTTGCGCTGTGTTTTCTATTAATAAGGGGATAGAGACCTTTTGCATATTTGTTACATTTGGCTTGAATGCCGTCAATGTGATTTTTGAATGTTAAATTCTTATCTGGCATGAGCCCTAGATACTTAACTTCATCTGACCAATTTATTGGAACCCCTCTCATCGTGACAACATGTCTACTTGAAGGTTTCAAATATAGAGCTTTTGGTTTATGTGGGAATATTATTAGTTGAGTTTTGGAAGCATTGGGAGAAATCTTCCATTTTTGCAAGTATGAAGAAAAATATCCAAACTTTTTTGCAATGGAATACAGATGACACGCAGACTTCGTCCTTTTGCGGAGAGGCCTGAGTCATCCGCAAACAAAGATTTTTGACATCCCCGAGGTAAGTCAGATGTGAAAATATTGTATAATATTGGTCCCAAAATGCTGCCTTGAGGAACACCAGCCCTTACAGGAAGTCTTTCAGATCTGGAGTTCTGATAATAAACCTGAAGGGTACGATTTGACAAATAACTTTGAATCATTCTAACAATGTATGTTGGAAAATTAAGTTTTTTAAATTTTACAATCTAACCTTCATGCCAAACACTGTCGAATGCTTTTTCTATGTCTAAAACAGCAAAACCAGAAGCAACGCCTTCAGATTTGTTGGAACGGATTAAATTTGTTACATGTAAAAGTTGATGAGTGGTTGAATGTCCATGGCGGAATTTCATCGCAAAAATTGAATTTTCGTTGATGTGGACCATCATTCTTTTCGAAATGACTATCTCAAAAAGTTTACTGATGGAAGAAAGCAAACTGATTGAACGATAGCTAGAAGCTTCTGCAGGATTTTTGTCTGGTTTCAAAATTGGTTGAACATTATCATTTTTCCATTTGTCAGGAAAATTTGCTAATTGAAAACATTTGTTAAATATATCAACTAACAAAGATAAGCTACTTTCTGGAAGTTTCTTGATGAGGATATATAAAATTCCATCATCGCCAGGACTAGTATGTCCAAAATTAAAATTGTGCACGTTTTCAAACCGCATAGCAAGTTTTTAAGCTTCTAAGCAATTAGTTAGTAATAATTTGTTTTCCTTTTTCAATGTCGGTATTGGCTTCTGAGGTTTATCCAAAATTTTAGATAATTTCCGAAAGGGCTTAGAGCCAGGGTTCAATTGAGAAATTTTATTTTCAAACTTTTTGTTTCCTTATTGTGAAAAACGTTTTTTGATTTCTTTCTGCAAATCCTGTCAAATAATTTTCATAGCAGGATCGCGAGTGCGTTGAAATTGCCTTCTTCTCACGTTTTTAAGACGGATCAAGAGTTTAAGATCATCGTCTATAATCATGGATTCAAATTTTACTTCACATTTTGGAAATGCAATGCTCCTGGCTTCAACAATGGAATTTGTTAAAGTTTCAAGAGCATTGTTAACATCAAGTTTTTTTTGTAGAGATATATTAACATCAAGATTAGAGTCAATATATGTTTCATATATATTCCAGTCGGCTCGAACATAATTGAAAATGGAGCTGATAGGATTGAGAATCGCTTCATGGGATATTTGAAACGTAACAGGGACATGATCAGAATCAAAATCAGCATGAGTAATCAGTTGGCTACAAAGATGACTAGAGTCGATTTTGACCAAATCAATCGTAGATGGATTTCTAGAAGAGGAAAAACATGTAGGGCTATCAGGGTATTGAATTTAGAAATATCCTGAAGAGCACTCATTAAATAAAATTCTGCCGTTGGAATTACTTTGAAAATTATTCCATGACCGATGTTTGGCATTGAAGTCACCAATGACAAAAAAAATGTTTATTACGAGTCAATTTTCGCAAGTCAGTTTGGAGCAAATTAACTTGCTGTCCAGAGCACTTGAAAGGCAAATAGGCAGCTATGAAAGTATATTTACCAAGCTGTGTTTCAACAGAAACACCTCAACTTTCAAAAACTTTAGTTTCAAATGACGAAAACAGTTGATGTTTTATACGCCTATGAATGATGATTGCAACTCCCCCACATGCACCATCAAGTCGATCATTACGATAAACAAAAAAGTTAGGATCTCTTTTGAGTTTAGATCCAGGTTTCAAATACGTTTCAGTAATAACTGCTATAGGCACGTTATTAGCTGTAAGAAAATTAAACAGCTCGTCCTCTTCACCATTCAGTAAACGAGCATTCCAATTTAAAATATTTAAATTATTATTTGGATCCATTAGAAATATCCAATCCAATAAAAATTTGATTAGTAAATTTTACACCAAATTGAACATCTTCAGTCATAGTGGTGGCTTTGAACATTGCATCAATCATTAGATTCAATTGTTCAACTAGAAAAATAAAATCAGAGGCGGACATATCACTTGTAGTGGGTACATTTGATGACTTTCCGTTAGAATTGTCGGTAGACGAAGAGGCGGAGTAGGAGTTACCTGTGACGGTAGGGTTATTTCCATTTGATTTGAAACAAGTAGAATGGGTACTCATGGAACGAATAGGGGAGGAGTTCAAATTACCTGCTACGATGTTGGCAAAGGATTTTCTGTGGGTAGATAGATTCGAAATTGATACATTCGAACGGCTACCCGACGAATTAAAATTAGTTTTTGAATGAGCATGATTATGATCGTCCTGATGGGTATATTTCACGATCAAGCGATCGTTAACTGAAAAATGAGCATTGTTCGATACTCTACCAGGCAAATTCCGGAAACGACCGTTATCGTAACGGATATTATCTTTCATCTGCCTGGCACGAGCCTCGACGACTCTCTTGCGTGAAGGACAAGCCTGAAAATTTGACTTATGATTGCCCTTGCAATTGGCGCATAAGAACTTATCGGTATCTTCCTTCACTGGACAGACGTCCTTAGCGTGAGAAGAACTTTCGCAGATCATGCATTTAGCATCCATGCGACAACTTTTTGTACCATGACCCCACCGACGGCACTGAGTGGGGTTCTGGTAATTTCCTCCAGGTTTCTGAAAATGTTCCCATGTCACACAGACATCGAACAAAAGTTTTGCTTTTTTAAGCTTTAATATTATTTAGTTCGTTTTTGTTAAAGTGAACTAAATAATATTCTTGAGAAAGCCCTTTCCGAACGATGCCATATTGGGTTCTCTTTCTCATAATGATTACTTGGACTGTGGAAAATTCAAGTAAATCAGGTTTTTTTTATCAAGAGGATTACCACCGCTAGCTTTCGCCAACGGGTGCAACGAAAAATCGAAGGCACGGGTCCAAACAAGGATCGTAAAGGGATCAATTGTAGAAAAAATAGTACTGAAAAGTACTGTTTTTGTAGCACTGAAAAGAACTGTTTTATTGCTTTAGGTAGTTTTTAAAAAACTTCCAAGAGCAGAGAGAATTCATGTACGCACAGCACGAAGGTACGATGTGCACTGTGTTGTCATACTTTTTATATATTTCTCTCTTGCTCTCTTATCTATTACTACTTGTACTGTAAAATTCCAATATCCGTTAATCCTAGCCGTCTCGAAGATATAATCCAGTTCTTTTGATTTTCCCGTTTCACTTAAAGGAAGGGTTTGCATTCTATTTACCATATGGTGAAAGGTCGCCATTTTGTGTTGAAATGTATGGTTGAAAATACTTGGAATAACTAGCATAGTATTAGTTAGTTACCGGTAAATTTCTAATTAAAATTGAAACGATTCCCTAGTAACTATCAAATCCAAAAATAATAGTTTATTATCCTTTTCCTCTTCAAGAGTAAATTTTATATCTTTGTGGAAACTGTTAATTGCTTTTAAAATTTTTGGCAAATAATCTTTTTTAATGATACTAACACATTATCTACATATCTCCACCAATACATATCAAATCTTCCCTTTTCAATGCTATCAAAATTTTGGGATTTTGATTAACTCAAAATCCTACAAAATTAAAATATTCAAAACCCTACGAATTAATAGAGAGAGAGCTTTGCTGTGCAAAGGGTAGCCAACCTTTATGTGAAGGGATCAAAATGTCAAATGTCAAACTTCGGGTTAAAAAAAACCATCGAAGATAAAAAAAAAGTCCGAATCGCGATGAGAATCTCTCATTCTGTCAAAGACTAGTCAAGATAGTGAAGTGCGCGCGGTGTAAAAAATAGATTTAAGTGAAAATTGATAACAATTCTATAGTGTGTCTAACGGAATCCATGACATTTGGTCGAATGACATTTAGTCGAAAGTACATTTTGTCGAATGGACATTTCGTCGAATGAATATTTGGTCGAAAATAATTCAATTTCTTTAAGAAGGATATTTGGTCAAAAAATTAGTCGAATAGGATTTTTTGAGATCAATTTATACAGTGACATTTTTAAGTAAATACACGTTGGATAATAGAAATAGGCGAAATCATTGACTCCATTACCAAAGCCACAGGTTATCCCAAGTAATTTAATTTAGCTGGAGTCACAATCACAGCAATAATTATCCATGAGTAGAAAAACGTATTCTAAAGATGGAACTTTTGATGCACTTCATCAAAATCGTTGCCTGAAACCATAGCCATCATAAATGGTCCTTTATTTACGTATAATGTGCATTATATGCAGACAATTGAAGGTGACCAAATTATTCTATGGCGCATTCCAAATTCTTATCCACGGTTACGCTTTTAAACTTGGTAGGTAATAAAGGCTCCCAACTGGGACAAAGCCTGCTTCTCAGATTAGTGTTCTTATGAGCACTTCCACAGTTATTAACTGAGAGCTTTCTTTGCCGATTGACCATTTTTGCATGTGTATATCGTGTGGCACGTACGAAGATACTCTATGCCCTGGGAATCGAGAAAATTTCCTTTACGAAAAGATCATCGACCAGCGGCATTCGAACCCACGACCCTCAGCATGGTCATGCTGATTAGCTGCGCGTTTACCACTACGGCTATCTGGGCCCCTGACGTTTCATGCAGCTTTTTCATTCAGGCTTGTTCTGCGAGTCGAGATAAGCTGGATGGAAGCAAGCCGAATTTTGCCACCTCAGTCTACTCGTCTTCCTTTATCGGATACATGGAATAAGCACAATTTTCTTGTTTAATTGTTTTTGATCTAACTATATCTCGGACCGAGTAGTCTTTGCCATAAAGGTTTTCCTAAAAATATTTTTTTTCCTACCGTTCTAAGTCTGATTTTTAATTCAATTTTTTTTTCCCACGTCTGTAATCTACAAGACCCGGAATTCAAAAAACATCATATTTATAGTTGAGTAATAAAATAACTTGAGTAATAAAATAAGCAGTATCTCGAAGAATGATGCAATTTTAAAGAAATAATAAATTCACTAAGGCTTAATGTTTAAGTCAATGTAATGGCAACCACCCACCCTCCAGTAACACATTTTGTATGAATATTTTTCGAATTCCCCCTTCTGCGTTATGAAATTTGTGAATTTAACGTAAACGTCCCGTTTAGAGTAAATTTCAACTGCAATTGATAATCTAAATTATTCAAAAAAGAAATATACGTTGTCTTATCAGTTTTGCAAAACTTGAAAAACAATAATAAATTTCACCAAATGATCATATAATAAACCGTTTCAAAATAAGCTTTCGACCAAATTTCAGTTCAACAAAATGTCATTCGACCAAATGTCATTCGACCAAATGTCATTCGACGAAGTGTCCTTAAGCCCTGGAAGTTATCATTGGATAAGGGTAGAAAAGTATATATAAACAACGATGACATTTTGAAAGAATAATAAATTCAACAATGTTTAATTTTGCAATAACTGAGCAACTAAAATATTGAAATTTTTTTCTGATTAATGATTATATTTTGAAAGAATAACAATTTCAACAGCTCACCATGTTTCCAACGTTGAGCAATTCTACAAAATTGGTTAAAATCAAATAATAAGAAGAAGAACATTTTAAAGAATAATACATCCCATTAGGGTGGTTCGAAAAATCGTTTTTGCTCCACACCGCTTATTCGATTCAAGATCAAATTCTGAGTGTTCTCCGAAAATATGAACTCTTTTGGATAAAAACTGAGACTGCACAAGCCCTTCAAAGTTTGTATGGGAATTACTATGGAAAAAGCAAGCAATTCATTCAATCGGTACTTGCCCATGTGCTTTTGAAAATTAGAGCTACGCTGATACTACTAGATACATTTGTCAGCAACAATTTTGCCGAAAAACGTACTCAAATTAGACGTCTCAGTAAAAAGTTATTGATTTTTGTAAAAAATGTAAATATTCGGCTATAATATTTGAGCTGCTCTGAAGGCATCACTGGATATATGCAGTGAAACATAGTAGCCATGATTTGTGTGTGCTATCTTTTGCGCCGAATCTATGACATTTGGTCGAATGACATTTGGTCGAATAACATTTAGTCGAATGACGTTTGGTCGAAAGTACATTTGGTCGAACGGACATTTCGTCGAATGGACATTTGGTCGAAACGGTTTAGTTGCAACAGAAAGCATATGATATTTGCAATGGATAGTGCTCGAATCTAAATGGTATGAAATAAAATGTTTACGTTTCGACTGACTACCGTCGATATTAGCATTTTGTCGCTAATACAAGAGTGATTGAATAAATGACAAAGTATCAGCCATTTTACCAGCAATATATAGCAAAATTTTGTTATTCAATTTGATGGACGCTTCTCTTCTTGGCGTTACGTGCTCACTGGGACAGAGCTTGCTTCTCAGCTGTGTTTTTACGAGCACTTCCACAGTTATTAACTGAGAGCTTTCTTTGCCAAAGTTGTCATTTTCGCATTCGTATATCGTGTGGCAGGCACGACGATACTCTTTACCCAGGGAAGTCAAGGAAATTGTCTTTACGAAAAGATCTTGGACCGACCGGGAATCGAACCCAGACATCTTCAGAATGGCTTTGCTTTGTAGCCGCGGACTCTAACCACTCGGCTAAGAAAGGCCCCTTGATGGACGCTCTTCCAACTTATTGATCAACCTCTTATGTTTTCGACGATTCATGATGCATAGCATGTCCAGCGATTCGGGATAAGCTGATCATAAATGGAAACTAGCCAACTTTTGTCACCTCAGTCAAGTCGTCTTCTCTTACCCGATACATAGAATTTGCACAAATTGCTTTTTTAATAATCCTATTCTTCTACTGCAAACTCAGCTATTGACCCGACGTCATCAACATTGTCAGCAAAGGCATTCAAAAATCTTACCCACGTCCGTTAGCTGCAAGACCCGGGATTCAAAGGAAGATCCCGTGCAATTTCTCCGAATGTTTCCATCAGATGAGCTGATCTTAATTACGAAGAACGATTATATTTCAAAAGAATAAGAAATGAAGAAAACATTATGTTCACGTTGAGTTATAAAATAACTTGTCGAGCAGTTTTTCAATGAATGATGATATTTTGAAAGAAAAATAAATTCACTCTAGAGTAAAGTATTTCAGTCAATGTACAAAAAACTATTTTAAAATTTGTTTGAAAAATCATTGAAATCCTAGATTTTGGCATAACTTCAAATTGCAAATAAAAAGTGTATTAAATTTTGAAATAAGACTACATAAAATGTTCCCTTTTTTCAACAACAGTTAATCATTCAGACTATTCAAAAGAATACGTTATCTTATCAACTTTTCAAAAATAAGAAAATAATAATCAATTTTACCAAATGATCTTCCAATAAACCAATTCAAAATAATCTTTCAACCAAATTTCCGTTCAACTAAACATCATTCGACAAAAATAAATGTTTCAAAGCTATTCGACCAAATGTCCATTCGATCAAATGTCCTTTCGACCAAATGTACTTTCGACCAAATGTCATTCGACCAAACGTCATTCGACCAAATGTCATTCAACGAAATGTCCTAAAGCCTTTCGCGCCAGATCACTGTGTTTTATTTTCTCGATTTCATGCGCTTTTTGAATAGCGCCCAAACCGTTGATTTTAGCGATATAGTTTGTTCGGAGAAGTTTCTTGGTACCGTTTTGATTCATATTACGGACAGCTTCAAATTCCGGACACTCTACTTTGTATGGGAAACATTTCACGCGAAATGTTTCAATTTTTGCTGTTCAAAAGTTCTCAATTTCAAGGCTCGTTTTAGTAAACTTTTTCCATAAATATCTTTGAAAATTTATAATGCCCAACTACCTTAGATGTCTCTTTGGTGGTTGAACGATTTCGATTGATGATTTGACTGTTCCATTGACGATTATCATGAGCTGTCCGGAATTCGATTCAAAGTGTCCGGAATATGAGGCAAAAGTGAGGAAGCGTCCGGAATAAGAATCATGAAAAGGCCACATATTTTGATTTATTTAAAATTATTGAAGTTGCGGAAGCGTATTCTTCACCCACCGTTCGAAAGTAAAGGACTTCCGACGCTCGATAGCGCTAAGGAATCATACAGAATGATTTATTTTGTATGCTCTATGCTGGGTTATATTTCCCTGAGTTCTTAAGTGTCCGTAAAATGAATCAAAACGGTATATTAAAGCGCAACTTTTGACGAAAAAAGTTTTGTGATCAATCCACCTAGCAGTGAGATAGAAAAACTATTTTTTCAAAACATTTAGATAGACATATGGTGTCTTCGGCAAAGTTGTAGAATTGTCAATTTGAAACAACTTTGTCGAAGACACAATTTTTCTATCTCTTATACTTTTTGAGATATATGCCATTGTATGTGAATGGCCCCTAAAAATCATATTTTTATCATAACTTTTTTCCAAGATTTTTAACATTTTTTGTGTTTTCTACAAAGTTGTTTGTCATGGAAAAACCCGTGTTTTTGCTGAACATATCATCACCCTATCTTTTGAAATAACAAAGTTATTCATGAATTACTCTTTTTTCAAGGGGTAGTTTAGGCCTCTATAACTGGCTTTGGCGCAAAATGGCGCAGACAACTCTTACAAATCATGAAAGTACCATGTCTCCCCTTTCGGCAGTTGATAAAAACTTTTGTCTATAAGCGTCTTTGCATGGGTTTTTACTATCAAACAAATAAGCCTTATTAAAACGAACTCGACTGATAATTCTTTTTCCTTAAGAGATAGAGAGGTGCAATGTTCAGCAAAAACACGCGTTTTAAGATGTTTAACAACTTTGTAGAAGACATGAAAAATGTTAAAAATCTTGTAAAAGAGTTACGAATTTTTTAATATAAAGTACCGGGTACCCCCGTTGGTTTGACCACATTTAATCTGAACACTTTTTAATTTGTACCCCGCTAATTTGCACATCGTTCAGATTAAAAATGGTTCAAACGTCATTAAGCTCATGGAACGGAGTAAAGTGGAATGGAACGCTGTGGAACGGATCGCAGAATCAAAACAAAACAGTGAAAGAGGTAACCAGAAATACGTTTCTAGGGTGACTAGATGTTCAAATTAAAAATGAACCCCGATGGTTTGCATGAGGTACCGTTCAAATTAACGGGGGTATACGGTACACAAATTTGTATGAAAAAACTCGTTTAAAATCATTTTTGTTCATAACTTTTTACTTAAATTTTTAACAATTTTCATGTCTTCTACAAAGTTGTTAAACATCTTAAAGCGCGTGTTTTTTCTGAACATTGCACCTCTCTATCTCTTAAGGAAAAAGAATTATCAGTCGAGTTCGTTTTAATAAGGCTTATTTGTTTGATAGTAAAAACCCATGCAAAGACGCTTACAGACAAAAGCTTTTATCAAATGCCAAAAGGGGAGACATGGTACTTTCATGATTTGTAAGAGTTGTCTGCGCCATTTTGCGCCGAAGCCAGTTATAGAGGCCTAAACTACCCCTTGAAAAAAGAGTAATTCATGAATAACTTTGTTATTTCAAAAGATAGGGTGATGATATGTTCAGCAAAAACACGGGTTTTTCCATGACAAACAACTTTGTAGAAAACACAAAAAATGTTAAAAATCTTGAAAAAAAGTTATGATAAAAATATGATTTTTAGGGGCCATTCACATACAATGGCATATATCTCAAAAAGTATAAGAGATAGAAAAATTGTGTCTTCGACAAAGTTGTTTCAAATTGACAATTCTACAACTTTGCCGAAGACACCATATGTCTATCTAAATGTTTTGAAAAAATAGTTTTTCGATCTCACTGCTAGGTGGATTGATCACAAAACTTTTTTCGTCAAAAGTTGCGCTTTAATATACCAAGAAACTTCTCCGAACAAACTATATCGCTAAAATCAACGGTTTGGGCGCTATTCAAAAAGCGCATGAAATCGAGAAAATAAAACACAGTGCAGATGCAGCAATGTTGCCTGTTTAGAAGATAAATTAGCACTGTTGAAGAATTCCCATTTGGATATAAATCAATAACTAATTACTAAGTCATCCGATTGGAATACGGTCTTCGGCAAAGTTGTAGCTGACGAATGTATCTAACAGTATCAACTTAGTTGTAACCCTCAAGAGCACATGGCCAAGATCTATGATCTATTGAATGAAATACTAGGTTTTCCCATAGTAATTTCCATACAAACTTTGAAGGGCTTGTGCAGTCTCAGTTTCCATCCAAATGAGCTCAGATTTTGGGAGAACACTCAGGTCTAGAATCGAAAGAGTGGTGTGGAGCAGAAACGATTTTTTGAACCAGATTAATATCATATTCATATACATGCTACGGTTTCAAGCGTAAGCAATAATCATCCAGTAGACCGATTCGTCGTTGTCCCATACTACGGGTTTCCCGGAGGCCATTCCGGTTCTCCAATAGGATCATAATAACAGAATCCTTTCATCTTTTTGACAAAATACATCCAAGCATAAAAAATCGTAAAGAATTGGACACCATAATTTGGTTTTGGAGCATACATCCGAGTAATTTCATTGAATTGTCCCGATTAACCACCTTCCGAGACTCCAGGAACCGGTTCCGCATGAACCATAATGGACTGAATTTCCCAGGGGATTCTTCTTTCTGGCGTTACGTCCCAACTGGGACAAAGCCTGCTTCTCAGCTTAGTGTTTTTATGAGCACTTCCACAGTTATTAACTGAAAGCTTACTATGCCAATGACCATTTTTGCATGTGTATATCGTGTGGCAGGTACGAAGATACTCTATGCCCTGGGAAGTCGAGAAAATTTCCAACCCGAAAAGATCCTCGACCGGTGGGATTCGAACCCACGACCCTCAGCTTGGTCTTGCTGAATAGCTGCGCGTTTACCGCTACGGCTATCTGGGCCCCTCTCCCAGGGGATGTGATCCGGTAATTTGTTTTTTATTACAGAGAAATTTGATACCAATATATCCATCAACCAAAAAGCACCAATGTGAATTACATATACAAAACTGCGAAGGAAACTTGATTTTCGGATGTTCCAGGTTTCCGGAACTGATTTGAGAATCTCTATTCACAATTCACGTAAAAACCTACTCAACAATATAAGTATGGATCAGATTACTTATTTTGTTATGAAACTACAGATTGTCAAAGATAATCTTGATTCTCTAAAGGTCTTTTTTCAGATGTAGCAGGTTACCGGTGGCCACAGTGACCCAATCCAGATCTCCGGAAAGGTTTCTGAAACTAGACATGTGTGCCTTTCATTTAAGTCCAACAGAACTAAAATCGGTCAAGTCACAATTTGTAACTTTTTGTTGAAAAAAAAAGAAGGCATTCTGGAGAAACGTCCTTTCTTCTATTTTTGCCACGTTTAGTAATAGTTTTAAATCCCGCATTTTTGGGAGGAAGTGAATTCAGTGATTCACCCTTCCTTACGGTCGTGGTTGTTTAATGATTCAACGAAAGAAGAAGAAAGCTTTTAGAAGTTTTTGTTTTTCCAAGACGATGTCCAAGAAGGATTACCACCACTAGCTTTCACTACCGGATCCAACGAAAAATCGAAGGCACAGGTCCAAGCAAGTATCGTAAAGGGTAGAAGTAGAAAATTATTAATGAAAAGTACTATTTTTGTAGCACTGAGAAGTACTGTTTAATTGCTTTAGGTAGTTTTAAAAACTCCAGTGTCATCAGTCAGTGTCCAGTGCCTCTGTATAATAGGCTCGCCCTGCCATGCAGCAATAGAGCAGTTTGTTCAAAAAAGCAAATTATCATCCCAAACGTAACACACCAACTGAATCTCGTCCAGGCCCACCTCGTCACAACGCGTGTGGTCTCAAATGCAATCCCACTAAGCTCACCGTATAAGGTGAGCTTTTATTAATCAAAATACTTTACATTCTTCAAATTGCCTAAAAGTGTCAGCCTTGCTTCAGCAGTCGTCGCCTCGTAATAAGCGATCAATGAATGGAGTTACTTGTGTCACCTTTTTGCACACAGTTCCCCGGGAGATTTTGATCGAAGTGGTTGAGCTGATTTTTCTCTTATCGATTTTAAATCACCAGCACTGATCGAATACGGTGATCATGCGTGATTCTTTGGCACACACAGAGACCTTGGGTGAATGATATAATTTCTTGATTTCCCCCTACGCGCGTCACTCAAATTGACACCATTGCAACGGTATGCTGAATGGTTCATTTGATGTTGCGAAAAAAAAGTAGTTGAGATTTTGCGATAGCCCACGAAATGGCTCCAGGCATGCCACTTCTTTTGATTATTATTTTCAATATTGGGAACGTGTTCGCACCACGCACTGATTGACTGTTTCAAATGGCAGCCAGTCAGTAATCAACCCTAATTTTCACGCTTCACTGTGAATGGTGTATATCACCTCACTAGCTTCTTATTCGTAAGATGATTTTATTGATCTCGAAATCGATGCGGATGGCTATTAATGAATTTAAAAAATAATTGGATAGCTGATAGGGTATGTTTTACAGTATGCTCAGGTAGCGTACAGTCAGGTGTCAATTACCGATATAATGGGGGAGGGGCAGAGGCGTCAGTCTTTCTCAACTTTTTCATCATTAAAATATGAAAAAACACCCATTTTTCTTTCAATTTATAAGAAACCAGTTAATCAGAACAATCCTTAATGTTTAATTAGATGCAAGGAATAGATAAAATTAAAAAAAAAACATTTTTTTTCTCTGCGTTAAAATACCTATGTACAATTTCTGAACAATGTGTGAATATTTCACAGATGGTCGGCGTTAAGACAGAGGGGACCAAGGACTAAACTTGGAAAAATTGAATAATTATTTTTTTTTAATGCGAAATTACCATGCAGCCATCGAGTTAAGCATCTTTGTGATGAATACTTTTAAAACATTGTCTCGAACATTCGCCTTTGTCAAATTATATAATCAGGGATTGAATCCTGAGAATATCATGAAAACAATCATGATTTGCAGCACGCCATGAAAGCCTGTTTATCTTCTACTGTTACAGCTCAATTTCGGTTTCTATCCATATGAAGGACAGCTTTAAATTTGGGACACTCTACTTTGTATGGGATACATTTCACACGAATTGTTTCATTATTTACCGCTAAATAGTTCTCAGTTTCGAGGCTCGTTTTCTATGAGAATTTATAATGCCCAACTGCCTTAGACGTCTCTTTAGTGGTTTAACGATTTCTATTGATGATTTAACTTTTCTGGAATTCGAATGAAAGTGTCCGGAATCATAAAAAATCCTCACGTTTCTATTTATTTAAAATTATGAAAGTTGCGGAATTAAAATCATCACACACCATTCAAAAGTTAAGCGTTTTGAAGGCTCGGTAACGCGGAGGAATCTTACAGAATGATATATTTTAAATGCCTTTTGATTAGTAATACATCATTGAGGCCTTAAGTGTTCGTACTATGAATCAAAATGGTAGATCGAGGGGATAACAGTACACGATAAAACCCATCTAAACAAGCTCCATACCTGGAGGAAGTTCGGGGATTGTTAATCGTGTCTGTAAAATAAAACACCTACCCCCAATGATAAACTAGCGAGTTTGATTTTATCATCGCTCTCTCTTTGGGTACTTAGTTACAGCTTGCGAAACATTGCCGATCATGGGTGGATACAAATGCGATGTTTTTCTTCGCTTGCTTTGATCATGCTGCGAAATCAATTGAGAACGAATTATGTAATGCCTGGATCGGATTTATATTTGGAGCGCTGAAGACCTGAACATATTTAAAATTAAATAACAAATTCTGGAGAGCTGTATTTGAACCTTCATAAAAGTGTGATAGGCGCCTTGTTTTGTTAAAACTGATTAGCTAGTATTCATATAAGTTGTATCTAACCAACGGTTACCTTAGAAAATCTCTTAAATAACTCTGTATTTATTGTTTATTAAATTTTGACAAAAAATAAAAGCAATATTTTCAACAATGAAGTGTGATTTTTGAAAGCGGAAAGTATGCGAAAGTAAAACGCTTGTTATGCCTCTTAGAAAACAAAAAGTAAAATTGTGTATGAATATACAGTAGGATTCCGTATTTGGCATGCTCCATTTTTGATATTTTGGCAACAAAATGGATTCGTTTCGGCAACATTTTTTAATACCATTAAAATTTGTAAATATTTCTAACGATCATTGCGTCTTTTGTTTTAGTCATTTGAAAAGCACGCCAGCTTCACGCTTATTGCATTCCTGAGCTCAATTTTTGCCGATGTTCCCCCAAATCGCTCCAACTTCTAAGAGTACCGTATGCACTTATTTAAAAGATGGTCGTATGTTCGCAACTGTGTTGTCAACTTACACAAATTCTACCATAAATTTTGTCTATCATTTTCAGCTTACAGTTCTTTTCATTGTGGAAATGCGTATGTATGAACATACCATAACAATAGGAGCAAACCCAACCAAAAGTCATAGCAGCGTTCTCTTCAAAATTTAATTTATGAAAAGTTTGTAGAATATCAAATTTCTCTAAAATGAAAACTAGTCTTAGCATGAAGAAGTTTTCTCCAAAACTGTGTGTACATAGCATAGCAGCATAGCATAGACTGACTGTACATGTCAATGGTTGCTACTCCGTGATTGATCGGAACTGGTAAGAATTGCACTACGATCCAAATGAATAAGGGATGGGAGTTTCCGCTTACTCTCGAAGTGCAATTTTAGCAGATCTAATATTATTGATCAATAACGGCGCCGGCCAAGTCCTTACAGTCAGTTGGGATGGGGAAGGAATGTTAGGGTGTAATGATTGTTGCTTCTAGAGACCGAGAATACCTCTGCATCTCCACAATCACCACGGGAAGGGTGTTTATTAGTGAGGGAGGAAAAGATCTGGGAGTCACCTCTGGTCGGTGATGCGATCCATGGACAAGGGGGAAGAATACGACTTGTATTTAAAGCTAGTTTTGTATTTTTGTCTCGAGAAGTTTTTGGAAAAATACGTCAACATCTATAATGTCGAACAATTCAAAAGACGTTTTTATTAATGACGAAAACTGAAAATTACATGTTTATATTTTAACTTATATGAAACAGGAATAATGCCGACACTTGTAGTGACGAACCATACATAGTTTGTTTGAAAATTACATATGAGTATTACTGTGCATTTTGTCTCGATATGGTAGAAGTTTTAGAAAATACGTCAACATTCACAATGTCGAACAATTCAAAAGATTTTTTTAATAAATAATTTTTAATAATGTCAAAAAGAGAAAAATATATGTATATTCAAATTGTATAAGAAAAAAGCATAATGCCGACACATATAGTGACGAACCATACAAAGTTTGTTTTAATATTACATAAAAGTTACGCTTTCAAGAAAATATGTGTTATCATAAGCATGAAACGAACTCACCAGTTGGTAATCCATTCTCGACTGAACACAAAACTGACACTGACAGCAAAACTTCTTGGCGTCCCGAAAATAAACCGTCTTGCTTGGGCCTTCCCAAATACGTACCCAGCACGTAAAACTCCGGCGACGAAAACACGCGCGAATCCGTCAGCAAAATCAATCGGACGACGCAAAACCGAACTGTCCTGCTTGGGCTTCACGAAGCACTACCCAGCAAGACGCTCCAAAACAGGGGGAAAAAACTCTCCGGCAACGAAAACGCGCGAATCCGTCAGCAAAATCAATCGGACGACGCAAAACCGAACTGTCCCGCTTGGGCTTCACGAAGCACTACCCAGCAAGACGCTCCAAAACAGGGGAAAAAAAAATTCTCCGGCAACAAAAACGCGCGAATCCGTCACCAAAATCAATCGGACGACGCAAAACCGAACTGTCCTGCTTGGGCTTCACGAAGCACTACCCAGCAAGACGCTCCAAAACAGGGGGAAAAAAACTCTCCGGCAACGAAAACGCGCGAATCCGTCAGCAAAATCAATCGGACGACGCAAAACCGAACTGTCCTGCTTGGGCTTCACGAAGCACTACCCAGCAAGACGCTCCAAAACAGGGGGAAAAAAAATTCTCCGGCAACAAAAACGCGCGAAACCGTCACCAAAATCAATCGGACGACGCAAAACCGAACTGTCCTGCTTGGGCTTCACGAAGCACTCAGTTTTCTCCAAAACTGTGTGTACAACAAATTAATTAGAAAATGGTTTTGATTTGACTTAGTTATTTATCTAAGGGGTTTTTTCAAATATGTTAAACCTTCAAAATGGTCCTAAAAGCAATTTTTCATGAATTTAATAAAAAAAATTGTTTTTTTTTTAAATATATGCACTATTCAATTCGTAGGTGAAACAAAATGCTTTATAAACTTCAGTTAAATAGTAAAAATATAATTTTTGATGAAAAAAAATCAATAATTCAAAAAACCTCGTTATATAACGAAAAAATCACGTTTTTTAGTAGTTTTTGTTAAACACTAAATCAAAACGATTTTTAATTTTATTTGTTGCAAACAAAGTTGAAAACAACTAAATCGGCTTCGAAAGCATTTTTAAAGATCTGATATCGGATGAGTATTCCTGAAGTTAGGGTCAAACAAAGCTGATTTTTTAGGAGAAGGAGGAAAAATTTAGAGAAAACTACTTTTTACTAAGAACACACTTTTAATTTTAGACTGATTTGATATATTAGAAACTTTTCAAAAATTTAATTTGGAAGAGAATGATATTAAGAGCTTCAAAATTGGTTGAAAACTGACAAAGTTATGAAGACTTCACTGAAGGTCATATTTTATAACTTGAAAAATCACCTTCAAATCGCTTGCACCACCTCTCAAAATTTTTGGTTCAAAATTTGAGGTTTCTTATTTTATGTGATTATAATTCAGAAGAGCACGAATTTTGGTTTTGAGAACTTTCGAAAATTAAGTTGCACCCTAATACAGAATCTACACAACACTTTATTGTCCATAAGTTCATTAAAGCCTGTGATCAATGTGATAGGTACTCTGTGTGATGTTGGACTTCTTAAGAAACGATCCAACATTGTATACTAATGTTGGTAAGGTTTGAAGAAGCATGCCATATCAAGATTTGATCCCTTGCAAAAGAATCCTTACGGGATCCGGAGGTGACCCATTTCTCATAAAAACGTTGCGCATAAGGACGTCTCGTAGCACGTCATGCTGTATGTTAGAGATACAAGGAATGTTCTTTAATTTTCTTATTACAGTATATTGACTGAACCATGATTTTCTAATTTGGATTGTGCCTCGTGAATCCTGTCTTGTAATGAAACACGTCAACCTGACTAAGATTTTCTTGAAGTATTTCATTATAGATTATTTATTTGTAAACACTGTATTCCATTTCTTCCTTAGTCGAGTAGTTAGTCCGTGGCTACAAATCAAAGCCATGCTTAAGTTATCTGAGTTCGATTCCTAGTCAGTCCAGGATCTTTTCGTAATGCAAATTTCCCTAACTTCCCTGGGCATTATAATAGTGTGCGGCCAATTTTTGAAAAGTTCTCAAAATCAGAAGTTCCTGTGCTTTTATAAATCCAAATCACAATTAATGAGAAACCTAATAGTTTGAGCTAAAAATATTAAGATCTAGAGGTGGTGCAAGCGTCTTAAAGATGAATTTTCAAGTTGAAAAAAAGGGCTTACAGTAAAGCCACTATAACTTCGTTATTTTTAAAACAATTTTGAAACTTTTAGCACCATTATTTTCAAAAATAAATTGAAGAAAACTTACTCAAAACTTTTCCACATTTTACTCTAAATTTTAACTTTGTTTGACCAGAACATCATAAATACTTAACCAATTTCAAATCTTTTTGAATGCTTTTGAAGCTAATTTAATTATTTTAAAACTGTTCATACAACACATTTCACTGAAAAATTGGTTTGACAAAGTTATTCAACTAAAACTACACAAAAACATGAATTTTTATGAAAAATGCCACTTATTTTTAATTTTTGCCAGTTAACAATATTTCTAAACCTGAAACTGTGTTTTCTCATTCTATAAACCTTTGAAAAAGACTGCAACAATTTTAAATAATTTGGAAACAAAAATATTTTCGCGCTTGTTTAAAAATATATGCACTGTTCGAAAAATCTGGAGAAAACAATTTTTAACTGGGACTAGTATCGATATGAGACAAATTTGATGTTCTAGAAAGTTTTCTTAAATTTATTCAGTAAGATAATACCAAAAGTTTCAAAATTGGTAAAAAAAATAACGAAGTTATGGTAATTTCACTGAAGGCCATTTTTGAAGGGCGAACACGAAATTATTGAGACACATTCAACAGGGCATAAATTTTCTACCATTGGGTAAAAATCAATCAAATTTTGCACATTTTCTCATTGATGTGTATTGTTTACATGCTGTCAAACTCGAAGTCGTGTTTTTCGATTCAACGAAAATGGAGGTGTACCAACGCGAGTCGAGAGAACCAGGGATGGGAAATGTAAATGCAACCACCTCGACATTCACATTTTTCTACACGACCATCAAAATCCAAAGCAAACCATGATTGAACGGTCAAAAAAATGTCACGGCTCTTCAAAACTGTAGTCTTCTTCTTCCCAACGTTTTTTCAAACCCGAATGCGAAATGACTCGAGCACAGTGGTGACACAATTTTTGCTCGATAAAGGCAGCATGAAATTGAACTTGTTTATATGTATCACAACGGAATGATTGTGCTCTTGCTAGTAGCGCTCAAGCCGTGATTTGGCAAAAAAGATCGGCATGTCACAGAGCTACGTCCAGAATGCAAAGAAGAGAGCTAGACTACATACATACAAGGTACAGAACTTCCCAAACCACGATGAGCGGCAACAATCGACGGCTAAAACTCGGGCACGCAAGCTCTACGAGAAGATGCTGACAAAATATGGCTGATGTATGATGGACGACGAAACGTATATAAAAGCCGATTTTAAGCAAATTCCGGGGTTGGAGTTTTTCACCGGCAAGAGCAAGTTCGATGTGGATGACAAATTTAAGAAGAACAAAATGTCGAAGTTCGACTCCAAATATCTCATTTGACATGCCATCTGCTTTTGTGGACTGAGGAGTGAGCCTTTCGTGACAAAGGGCACAGAAAATGGCGAGATCTGCAAATCTGAGAGCCTCGAGAACCGCTTTTTGCCGTTCTTGCAGCAGCACGACGAAGCTCCGCTATTTTGGCCAGATTCGGCATCATGCCACTATTCTAAAAGTGTACTAGAGTGGTATGATGCCAATTCTGTCCATTTTGTTCCAAAGGACATGAATCCGTCAAACTGTCCGGAGCTGCGCTCGGTGGAGCAGTACTGGGTAATAATGAAGCGGGAAGTTCGGGAGAGCAAGAAGACAATTAATTTTTCAAATGCCTCGTTTCAGATTACTTAAAAAAAGTCGAGGGCTTTCCTTAGCCGAGTGATTAGAGTCCGCGGCTACAAAGCAAAGCCATGCTTTGATTCCCGGTCGGTCCAGGATGGTTTCGTCATGGAAATTTCCTCAACTTCCCTGGTCATAAAGTATCAACGTGCCTGCCACACGATACACGACTGTGAAAATGGTAACTTTGGCAAAGAAAGCTCTCAGTTTATAACTGTGAAAGTGCTAATTGAACACTCTAATTGAAGTTGAGAAGCATGCTCTATCCTAGTGAGGACGTGATGCCAAGAAGAAGAATAAGAAGAAGAAGAAAAATGTTCGTTTATTATTCAACATTCTAAATTATCGTACCAGGAAGCTTCGTCGATGCATGCCGAAATACAAATCCATTTTTAAGCCATTTGTCAAGTTTCTTCTTCTTCACCTTCTTTTCTGGTGTTACGTCCCCACTGGGACAGAGCCTGCTTCTCAGCTTAGTGTTCTTATGAGCACTTCCACAGTTATTAACTGAGAGCTTACTATGCCAATGACCATTTTTGCATGCGTATATCGTGTGGCAGGTACGAAGATACTCTATGCCCTGGGAAATCGAGAAAATTTCCAACCCGAAAAGATCCTCGACCGGTGGGATTCGAACCCACGACCCTCAGCTTGGTCTTGCTGAATAGCTGCGCGTTTACCGCTACGGCTATCTATTTACCGCTACGGCTATCTGTCAAGTTTATGCACAACGAAACAGTAAAAAAATGCCTCTCAAATACGTATTCAAACGTTAAAATTCTTGTCCAACAAGGCAAAGTTGTCTGATAGCACGTTAACGACCCATGACATGGGATTGAATAAAAAGCATCCTGCTGGCTATTTTTCACATAAGCTTACGTTTGCTATACTGAAAATTCAACGACTTATCTAACACAAAATGTGACTGTGTCGGGCATACGAAATTATTATCATTATTGCATTGATGATCATGACTCGGTTTGTACTGGAAAACGAAAATTCCGTTATCGAATACCCACATTCCAGGAAATTAAAGCTACTATTCGGCTTCCTCAGTGCCCTACTGTACAAAAATAATTGGCGGGCCAAGGAAACGAAGCAGTGGACCACGAGTATTCGGAAGATGAACGTCACTGCCGTACAGCCAAGTTCGTCCCACTCAGCTACTTCCAGTACTGCATTTGGTCCCTTGGTACTGCAAAAGGTACCCAAGTTTGACAGATCCCAGTACAATTTTCACGGCATTCAAGGTTTTGCTCTTTTTCCTTACGTGCCATGAAATTTTGAGCAACTTCAAGGTACATTGAGGTCTTTATTTTGTCTTTGGTCCAGCGCTCTTGTGAGAGCATCGCGACTAAGTTGCGGTGTACGGCTGATTACCTTTCTCCAATATTCATTGACGTTTTGAAGCTGATGTTGAACACTTGTTATTGTAGTTATAACTGATACGAAAATCCATGCTAAAAATCCAGAATTACTTGATTTTTCGTCATCATCATCTTCTTGGCATTAACGTCCTCACTAGGACAGACCCTGCTTCTCAGCTAAATGTTCTTATGAGCACTTCCACAGTTATTAACTGAGAGCTTTCTTTGCCGAATTTGCCATTTTCGCATTCGTATATCGTGTGGCAGGTGCGATTATACTCTATGCCCAAGGAAATTTCCATTACGAAAAGATCCTGGACCGACCGGGATTCGAACCCAGACACCTTCAGCATAGCTTTGTAGCCGCGGATTCTAACCACTCGGCTAAGGAAGGCCCCTGATTTTGAGTCATATAACACTTAATTTTGTTCGGATCACAACAATTTTCAGCCACATAAACGTAATTTTATTTGTTGTTTGCTTTTGGTTCTGTATTTTATTTGAAGACACTCGTTTCAGTTTTGGTTAAAAAATGATCGTTTAATTTTCAACATTCTCTTTTCCATACCAATAAGCTTCATCCATGTATACCAAAATACATATTCAGTTTAATAGTTCATCCATACCCAATTCATTCGACCAAGTTTATGCACATCGCGACGATAGGAAAAACTGCCTCTCAAACGCGTATTCAAACGTTAAATATCATGTCCCACAAGGCAAAATTGTCTGATAGTTCGTTAACGACCCATGGCATGGTATTGAATTGATAGCATCCTGTAGATTATTCTTCACATTAGCTTATTCTTCTTATTGAGAATTCAACGGTTTCTCATACACAAAATGTGACTAGTTCGTATGCCATAATATTATCATTATAATTATTGTACTGATGATCACGACTCGGTCCAATGAAAATGCACAATCAATGGTATCAGCAGCAATTCATATTCCTGCGGCAATAAGGAAGTGCGAGCTTTAAATAGCTGCTGGCGAACAAAACAAAACTAGTTCACATTTCATTTTCCGACGTCAAATTGAATTGTCAATTCCAACGCACGACTGTTGCTCTCTCAAATTGGATTTCGCGGGGCAGTGGGAAAAATTGATTGAATCGGAACTGTCCTGTGCAGTTTTATGAACGAACGAATTTCGGTTGCTGTTCGGATTAGTAGCAATTTTATCAATTGAGTGTACGCGAGCGGGAGATTCCTACCCCGAGCGATGCACGTTTATACATACCGTAAACGGGGTAAATTTGATTATTTGTTTTTGACTTGTATTGCAAAAATGTCCTCAACTTGAAAATATGCCTAATACTCAATCCATATTCTACTTTTACAAGGCTTTCAAAGATAAGTGATTGTTTTAATTGTTTGAATATTTGAGTTTAAAGCGTCAATTGTTCTTGTTTCCAACGGAAATAGTTCTGACATGAAGTGTCATACCACTCACTGCTGCTACTGATGAGCAGAAGTTATGTTATTTCATGTTCCGTGTTTCGCAATATCAAAGCTACCCTGTTTTACGGTGATGTACGGTACCCTACATCCGAAAATGTTGATTGCTCGCCAGAGAATTCGCAGTGGCAATTAAAAGACTAGCGTTAACGAATGTTAACTCGACATGGTACGTGAGCGTGTCATGAAAGCAAAAGTAGTTACGAGTGACGAACGGATGTGCGCGGAAATTGAATTTTATTGTTTGATGGCTGTGATTTGCGCGCTGAAAATGATAATTAACTAATGAACACATTGATTCGGGGTAATTTAGGGTGATTTGGAGCTGGCAAGGAAATCATCTCACGTTTCGGTTTAACCAATTCTAGGGTCTGCATTGGTGTGGCCCATACATTAGACTTACTCTTCAGCTTTTTTTTGTGTTACATTCCATTTTGAACAGAGCTTGCTTCTCAGCTTATGTACTAAGTACTTTCCATTTGTTACATGTGAGTATTCTTAGTCAATAGCGCCTATTTACATTTGCGTAGGTGGGGCACGGTTTGTTTGAGAAACCGTTATTAACCTTCAGGTTGACCATCGCCAGATCAACTACGCTGATTCTGTGTGCAGAAACCGAGCTTCTATCACCTGTGCTGTACAAAAATACAAAAAAATATGCGGAACAAAAAAAAATACCCATAAATTCTTAACCAACTTATAGAAAAGTGGTCACTTTGACAAGCTTTTGAAGCTCTTAGTCTAACTCTCAGTTGCTGGATTTTGCTAGTAAGCACACCTATCTGAGAAACAGGCTTTGTCTTAGTTGGAACGTAATGTCAAAATGCAGTATTTACTTTCTCGCGGACATGAATCTGTTTCGCTACTTCAATCATTCCATTGCTATTTCATTTGACCCTCACAATACAGCAGCACAAACAGGATTATCCGGCTCCCATAAAACTGACCCGCAGTCGCCATTTTTGACCATACGCAATCTAATCCTCATAAACCCAAAACCCAATTTTTACTGCCACTGGATAGAGAAAAAAAAACATGTCAAGTCAAGTGCCACTCGATTGTTTGTGAACTGGTTCCGCCGCGTATGAAAACCATTTTACAATCATATTTCACAACACCATGTCGACCCGTCGATGCCGTCCGCAGTGCGGTAGAATCTTGGCGGCGAGGGTTCAGCAATTTCATTATCAAAGTTGCAAATTTAGCAATAAATCCCTTTTCCTATGGGAGTAATATGTGTTCCACTATATTTGGTCATAAATGTGCGGCGGCAAACCAAACGATTACAGCAAATAGCCTCTTTATGCAAATTCCGACGCAAAGGCAAAACATTATTGAGGTGTTTACGGTACCTACAATGAGGCTGCCGTTGAAAAGGATTGATGTTGCGATTTTTAACGCCGTTTGTATCAACTAGTAGAGAGATAATAAGAAAATGCTAACGTGATGTATATTCATGTTTCATACAAATGCTATTAAATCGACAAAAAATAGAACAAGTATAGCTTCTTCTAATCGTAAGGATCCTAAAAATGACAATTCGATTGCATTATGAATTAAAAGACAATTTACACCGTCTTCAGCACATTGGCTGCACAGACTGAACGATTACTAACATTAGGCAACGGACAACACGAAACACCCAGTAGCCCAGCGATGAATTTTTCGTTTGATGAAAAGTTTCCACCGACTGTAGCGGGAATCGAACCCACACCTCATGGCACAATACACCTAGACGACTGACGCCGCTAACCGCAAGGCCACGAAGCCCACTTACTTACTTACTTTTGCAAACTATACCATAAGTGCTACTTTTGAATGTCGTTCGATATCAGATAGCCATGCATGAAACAAACAAAACATGAAAAAAGCGTGAAAATTTATTGAGTCTTAAGCTTTATAGAGAGGCAGAGAGATAGAGAGGAATTACGGATTAGAGCGGAAAAAAGCCGAAAAGACCTTGATCTCGGTGAATGCAACGGCCGGTTCACAGGTGACACCTAGGAGCAATCCAACCACCCGCTCGGAGCAAAGAACGAGGGATACACCAAAAGCACAAGAAGATCCAAAAAAAAAAAACAGAGAAACGACAATGAGTGCGTCAGCGAGCAGAATAATGGCAGTGAATGGTGTACCGTGAAAGGCCCAAAGGAGAAGAATGCAGCACGTAAGGGGAGGAATAGAAAAATAAAGTAACCGAAGAAGAAAGAAAAACGACGGTTACCCGTGAGAGGTTCGAGGACGATGTTCTTGTCATTGAGAAAAAGATCTGTCGATCAAGAGTTCGGTCTGTTGGGAGCTCGTCGTGAAGTCGCTGGGCAACGAGGCAAGTGTGAGAGCCTTTTCCCAGGAGGAAGTGATCGTATGTAGAGAACTGGACTAGATTACAACATAAGACGTGAGAGGTGCACTGTTGTCTCAATGCATCCTGGAAAAAGCATCGCAGTCCATCCGACTGAGGAAGCGTACTAGGGTATGCAAATAACGACGATTCAATTACCAGTCGTAGCAGCCAAAAAACTCATCGAGTCTGGTAAGGTCCATGGGGGATGATCGGTTTGTCTGCTGAAACTGATCTCCAGGGAGACAAATTCGGTGGAGAGATGTTTCAGACGCAAGAGCCCGGACAGTTTCGAACACTGCAGGAAATATGTGAAAAATGGTCACGTTGGGAGGGACTGTCTGAAGAATTCTAGGTGCATGCTGTGCAAAGCGGAGGATGGTAACGCCCATACGACGGGTGGCTTCAAATGCCCCAAATATCAGAAGGCGAAGGCAGGGCAGTAATGATGATGGAGATGACGCAGGTGAACCTCAATCATTACGACGCCGCCAAACAACTGTTGTGGCGGTCGACATCGGAAACAAAGGACGACGATCCCCCTGCGATCATTGCAGAACTGTATCGGGCTCCTCCCGACAACGGCAATTGGGTAGCAGACAGAGCAGAGACGACGGCAATCCGAGTAATGGGCCGATTCCCTATCCAAGAAGTAGTCGAACGCTCATACGAGGGTTTCGTGATCGTTAAAATTACTGGGGGCTGTTACGCCCCCCTTGAGGTGGACGCTGGAGCAGTACACCCAGTTGTTGGATGTGTTAAACGACAAGCTGATAGGTCGAAGGCCGGTAATTATAGGAGGACTTTAATGCTTGGGCTATGGAGTGGGGTAGCAGACTGACCAACGCGAGAGGATACAGTTTGCTGGAAGCTTAAGCGAAGCTCTCCAGTACTCAATTTGGCTTTCGCAAGGGCAAAGGAACAAACGATTGTCTAGCGTTGCTTTCATCAGATATTCAACTAGCCTTTGCTGACAAGGAGCAACTGGCTTCGGTTTTCTTGGATATTAAGGGCGCTTTTGATTCGGTTTCCATAGAAATATTGTCAGAAAACTTGCACAATAGTGGACTACCTGGAATATGGAATAATTTCTTGTACAATCTGTTGTCAGAAAAACACATGAGCTTCACTCTCGGTCAACTGACAACTTCCAGAATTAGCTATATGGGCCTTCCCCAAGGCTCATGTTTAAGTCCCTTGCTTTATAATTTTTATGTTAAAGATATTGACAACTGTTTGGAAGAACCATGCACGCTTAGACAACTTGCAGATGATGCTGTGGTCTCTATTAAGGGCCCACGAGCCGACATCTTGCAAAGACCATTGCAAAATTCCCTTGATAATCTATCCACTTGGGCTAGAAATTTAGGGATCGAGTTTGCACCGCAAAAAACTCAACTGGTCGTATTTTCTAGAAAGCGGAGTCCAGCCCAACTAAAGCTTAAGCTATTGGGAACAGACATCGATCAGTCTTTGACTTCAAAATATCTTGGGGTCTGGTTTGATTCAAAATGCACTTGGCGAATCCATACTAAGTATTTGGTAGAAAAATGCCAACAAAGGATCAATTTTCTACGAACAATTACCGGAACATGGTGGGGTGCTCTCCCGGAAGACCTCATAAAACTCTATGAAACAACAATTCTCTCTGTTCTAGAGTATGGCTCTTTCTGTTTTCTCTCAGCAGCAAACTGCCACCTGATTAAATTGGAACGAATTCAATATCGTTGTTTGCGTATCGCCTTAGGGTGTATGCACTCGACACACAATGCGAGCCTAGAAGTTCTGGCAGGGGTTCTACCGCTACAGAACCGATTCTGGGAGCTTTCGCTAAGAATACTTATTAAGTGTGGAGTGAGCAACACACTCGTCATCGAAAACTTCGAAGAATTGCTTAAACTGAATACTCAGTCAAAATTCATGAGAGTTTATCCTTCCATGTTATAACCCTCCACGTGTACGCTTCACCAATGACAGTTCCTCTGTTGAATATGATCTGTCCATGAAACAAGCTATTCATGGAATTCCAGATCAACTTCGATGTATAACTATTCCACGTATTTTCAACGGAAAGTTCCAGCATGTCGATTCCTACAGGAGATATTTCACTTACGGGTCACGTATAAATGGATCCACTGGCTTCGGTGTCTTCAATGAAAACTCTTCCGCCTTCCGAAAACTTCAGGAACCTTGCACGGTTTATGTTGCTGAGCTGGCAGCAATCAACTTCGCTTTGGGGATGATCTCTAACATGACCGCAGACCACTTCTTCATCTTCTCGGATAGTCTCAGTTCTATTGAGGCACTCCGATCGATGAAACATGTAAAGCATGCATCTTACTTTCTTACAAAAATAAGAGAGCAGATGTGTGCACTGGTCGAAAGATCATATAAGATTACCTTTGTATGGGTCCCCTCACATTGCTTAATTTATGGCAATGAGAAGGCGGACTCTCTCACAAAGGTGGGCGCTGAGGAAGGTGAGATATATGATAGAAGAATTTCACACGATGAATTGTTTCATTTAGTACGTCAAAGTTCTCTTCACGGCTGGCAAAGCGACTGGCTAAATGACCAACTGGGACGGTGGTTACATTCCATAATCCCTAGAGTATCCTTGCGAGCGTGGTGGAAAGGTTGGGATGTAAGTCGAGATTTCATTCGCGTGATGTCAAGACTTATGTCCAACCATTTGACTAGACGCACATTTGCACAGGATTAACCTCGCGCTGAGCAATACAGTACTGACCCGATTTTGTCAGCCCCCGATTTTGTCTGCCCCCGATTTTGTCTACCCCCGATTTTGTCAGCTTTTTGACCCGATTTTGTCAAAAAATTGTTATCGTCATGTTTTATAACGTTTATATTAAAAATGATGATGATTTTTGATGTCATGCACGCATGGGCGTAGCCAGAGGAGGCAATGGCAATGCCTTTTATTAAGTGTTGAAAATCGATATTACCAATATAAGGGAGGGGGGAGCCCCTGATAGAAAAAACTAGCTACCCCCATGTCCATCGCCCTCTTAAAAGTCCATGTAACCATGTAACACGTCAAAATTTGAAAAACAGGATCAAAATAATATGACCCGATTTTGTCAGGTTCCCCATTTTGTCAGCCTAAAATTTATCGAGGGGCTGACAAAATCGGGTCCTTACTGTATACGCCTCCAGAGCACAACTTTTGGATACCCTTGCGGCCCGAGGTAGACAACCCTATGTTTCAGTTAGAGATGTGTTGGGATCTCGTCTACATGTTGTCGATTTACGATTATCTTCGCTTGTGTTGTATAAAAGTTTAATTCTCTTGTGTTCTCTTCCCCATTTTTTTTTTCTCTGTGTTTTGTCCCATTTGTGTTGGATTGATGTTCCTGGCCATCCGGCAATCGAAAACCTACATGAAGTTGGTATACGCCATGATACGACAAACGAGCAACCATGAAATACCACCCGGATGAGCTGCAAAGAACCCTGTAACCCAATCCCAACCTAGCCCTTCCTAAAAATATTTGTGACCACTAACCTCGAGTTGCCACGAGTACCCTGGCTCCAACCCGGACTAAACTTGGTACTTAAGAAGTTAAACAATTGTAAAAAAGTACAAAAACCGAATCTCGGCTCCGTAAAGCGTTAAACGCGATTGAGCCTTAAATAAATGAATTGGTAAAAATAAGCGAAGCTCGTTGTAAGGCTGCGCAACGACGGTCTCGCTGGCACATTCCGCAAAGACGGTATGGAATCCGTCATCGACGTGACCTTTTGCAGCCCGTCACTGATCACTAATATGAACTGGAGAGTTGGCGAAGAATATACAGTGACCATCAAGTGATCCACTACTGCGTTGGCAAGAGAAATTGTGCACAATGGCAAAGGAGGAATGGAGAACGTAGGTGGAAGACGAAGCATTTCGACAAGGATCTTTTCGTCGAAGCACTCTGAGCAGTAAGCGACGCTCCAAATATGGATGCAGGGGAGCTGACAGAAGCGTTGGCGGGAGCATGTGACGCAACTCTGCCGAGAAAATTGGAGCCAAGGAATCAGCGACGTCCTGCATACTGGTGGAACGACAGACTCAGAAGATGCGTGCAGAGAGCTAGATCGGATGCCAGCATGAAAGAGCGTAAGGTTACCTACCAGCTAGCCAGAGCAGCGTTCAAACGTGAGATAGTGACGAGTAAATTGAACTGCTAGAAGGAGTTGTGCCGGGAATCTGACGCAAATCCCTGGGGCAACGCCTATCGAGTAGCGATGGCGAAAATTAAGGGCCCAGTAACATCAGCAGAAAAGTGCTCCAAAAATCTGAAGTTGATAGTGGATGGTTCTTTCCCATGCATGCTCCCACCTCGTGGCCACCCACACCGTACACTGACGTAGATGAAGAAAATGCCAGTATCCAAGTTTCTAAAGGCGAGCTGATAGCTATTGCGAAAGCATTGAAGCTGAACAAAGCTCCCGGTCTAGATGGTATCCCCAATTTAGCACTAAGGGCAGCAATATTGGAAAACCCAGATATATTCAGGACAGCGTTGCAGAAGTGTCTAGCGGAAGGCTGCTTCCCAGATAGATGGCAGGTGCAGAAGCTAGTGTTGCTGCCAAAACCGGGAAAACCGCCAGGAGATCCTGCTTTATATAGACCAATATGCTTGCTGGATACTCTTGGCAAACTCTGTAGAAGGTCATCCTCGGCGGGCTGACGATCTACACGGAAGGCGAGAACGGATTGTCGAAAAGGCAGTTCGGATTCCGTAAAAAGACTTCGACGGTGGACGCTATTCGGGCAGTCATCGCGTGCACAGAGAAACCGTCCAAGCAGAAGAGGAGAGGCAATCGATACTGCACAGTGGCAACGATTGACATTGCGGGTCCCCGAATATCTGTGAAAAGTTCTGCAAAGTTCTTTCAGAACCAGGTACTGGTTTACGACACAAACCAGGGAAGGATATCAATTGAAGTAACGGCGGAAGTACCTCAGGGATCCACACTTGTTCCAACACTGTGGAATATGATGTACGATGGAGTGCTAACCTTAACACTACCGAATGGAGTCGAAATCTTCGCGTTTGCAGATAACGTCGTTCTTGCGATAACTGGAGAGACTTCGGAGGAGGTGGAGATGCTGACGGTGGAATCGCTAGCTATTGAATCGTGGATGACTGGAGTCAAGCTGCAGTTGGCTCATCACAAAACGGAGGTGGTTCTGGCAGCAACTATGCCTGCGAAAAGGCAGCGAAAGCAGCTAACAATGTAGCAAGAATCATGCCCAACATTGGAGGACCAAGAAAGACCAAGAGGACCAGGTACGTTTCGTCTTTTGTCGACCGTATCATCGTCCATACTGAGATATGGACTTCCGGCTTGGGCTGCAACTTTGACAACCAAACGTAATCGAAAAAAGCTGGCAGGTTTGTTGCGGCTCATGGCTATACGGGTGACAAGTGCCTATCGCATTATGTTGTCGGAGGCAGTGTGCGTTATCGCCGGAATGATACCATCAGTTTGGGTACAATAGCCAAGTGACAGCAGGAGTGGAATAACTCGGAGAAAGAAAGGTGGACCCACAGGCTCACTCCTAACGTGTCGGTGTGGATGACCAGAAAATATCTTTTTCCTGACCCAGTTTTGTCAGGCCATCAGGTCATATCGAGGAGACCCCGGAGCATGTTATATTCGACTGTCCTCCATTACGAAATACGACTGAAATCCATTACGGAATACGAAGCGAGATGATATCAGAAACCGCAAGCGTCCTAAATCCGGATAACATCGTGAAGAACATGTGCCAGCATGAAAGCACTTGGAATGCGTAGAATAGAGTGATAACCCAGATTATGCCGTTGCTGCAAAGGACATGGCGGGAAGACCAGAGAGCTCCGGGTCGCGTTCCAAGTACGCTAGATCCTCCGTCGGGGGCTAGACAGAGTAGAGTGGGCGTAACATAGTATCGATAATCTTCGTCGTCGGCAAACCGGAAGTCATCCTCCAAACGGAATTGCAGAACCGACCTTGGCACTTGGCCGACCAACGTCGAGGCGGAGTAGGCTTAGTCCACCGCCGGGGTCTAGCTGAGTAATTCGCGAAACAGCACCGGCAAATGGTCGTCGGGGAACCTGTGAACCGGAAGTTTCCCTCCATCGGAATCGCAGGACCGATTTCGGCATCTGCTCGCGAATAGCATCGGTTCGGGAGATCTTCCGCCGCCGGGGAAATCCTTGTCGGAGTAGGATAGATCCACCACCGGGGACTACTCTGAGTAGTACGAAGCGTATCGACACAAATCGTCATTGATATACAAACAATTAGCTTTTAAGTGTAAGTTCAAGAAACAGTCAGTGCTGAAAGAAGAGCATCCTATATGTAAGCAATTATTTCTTTCTTTGGTAGCGGCAATAGCTGCCAGCAGAGGTTTTTGCATAGTGTTTGTAGTCTGCTTTAGATAAAGACAAAAACAGTTTACGGCTTTTCTCGAAAGATCAGCCTATTTCAATATCAGTTTTTAATAAGAACCACGAACAAAACGGCATTCGGCCAACCGACCAGTTTAGCCAGATGGTATTCGGGCAAATGGCGTTCGGCCAAACGGCATTCGGCCAAACGGGATTCGGCCAAACGGGATTCGGCCAAATGGCAGACACTGTGGCGGTAGTGGAAATGAGCCTATGCATGCTATAAAACGTTTGAATTTTACTGTGCGCTCTGTTTTCAAGTTGCCTATGAGAGAAAGCGAGACAGCACCAACAAACGGCGCACAGTAAAAAACAAAAGAACATAAGAATTTATGGCACGTACAGAAGCTCATGTGTTGACATTTAGCGTGTCATAATTTGTGTACCATTCCTCATGATCCCGACAACTTAGGAAACTCGTGTCTCCAGCAAAGTAGTTCAGAAGTTTGAAAGCAATTTGAAGCAGCCCTGTTCTATCCATAAATGCATAACTGCCCCATATGGGAAAAGTAGGCATTGAGAAAATAACGCTCAAACTTTTAAGTTTGCTTTCTCATACAAATCTTCATAATTTACCAGTACCTTTTCGCATGCCATATTCATTTAGCAAAACCACACAGATTACTTATTTTGCTTCTATTGTTCAGTCAAAAATATAAACTTGAACATAATTCAGCTGCTAATGGAATTCAAAATTCATATATAGACTGTTATGCCATTATTTTTCAATATGGGACTACCCTTACTTCATATTTTTCCACAAGGTTTTCAAACAAAGTGTGTTAATTTTCATATGCGTAATAGAGTACACATCTATATATTGATATTTCAATAAAAAAGGTGATGGTTCGAAAATCAATATGGGACAGTTATGTTTTTATGGGCAGTGTTTAATTAACAATTTTGCCGCTACGACGCGCAAGTGTGCAAGTGATTTGGTCACGTTCTAGAAAGCTCTAGCTCATGATCCTGCCCACCTAGAAAGCAAAGTTGTTTGAAAGCTTGAAAGCAATTTAAGACAGCACTGTTTTGTAAGTAATTTTGCTGTGACAACCACAGGGCGTTGAAAAGTATAATTTTGAGAGAAATAACAAAATATACGAATAGAAAAATGTTCGAACCACGAAAGTTTAGAAGAAAGCATGTTTCTACAAACTTGTACACTTAGAAAATTAATCGAAACATGGTGGAATATTATATAATATAATATGAAATTACGTATTTGTTTGTTTTCAAAACATGCATATATTTGCCAAATACCAAATACCAAACAGCGTTGCTTCAAATTGTTTTTGAACAGCTTTTTAGGTCGGGATCATGAGCTACAGTATGGAATATGACCAAAGTGACATGCACACTAGCGCCAGTTAGCGGCAAAACAGCTTACCAAACAGTGCTGGGTCAATTTGCATTCATGCTTCTAAGCAGCTTTGCTAAAGAGAAGAACTTTCTATATGGTCAGGATCATGAGCTACAGTCTATTGAAATATTACCAAATAGCATACACACTAGCGCCACGTAGCGGCAAAATTTCTAACTAAACAAAGCTGCCTCAAATTGCTTTCAAGCTTCTGAACAACTTTTTCGAATACACGAAATTTCTAGGTGGTCAGGATCATGAGCTAGAGTCTACTGGAATAATAATAGCACGCTAGAGCCCGGTTGAATATTTCAGCACCCCCGAAAAAGTTTAGCATCACCTAAAAACAGTAATTTTTATGATGTAATATCTCGGAATCCTTACTATCTACGAAGTTTCGGTCTTAGAAAGTTCGTGTCTTCGGCAAAGTAGTTTAGAAGCTGGATAATGCGTGTATGCTAGTATGCATGTTATTTGGTCATATTCTAGCAGGATCTAGCTCATGATACCGACCATCCAGAAAGTTCTTGTCTGTAGCTAAGTTGTTCAGAAGCTTGAAAGCAATTTGAGGCAGCACTGTTTAGTTCGCAATTTTGCCGCTACGTAGCGGTGGTTCCAGTTTATTTGGCCAAATGCTGTTTGGCGGAAATTGAAAATTAATTGTGTAATACAGCTAGCATGCATTTGTAATGAATTTTTTAGCTGAACTTCAAAAAACTTATTCAGCCAATTCTGAAAGAAGGATAAATCGTCATTGATATACAAACAATTAGCTTTTAAGTGTAAGTTCAAGAAACAGTCAGTGCTGAAAGAAGAGCATCCTATATGTAAGCAATTATTTATTTCTTTGGTAGCGGCAATAGCTGCCAGCAGAGGTTTTTGCATAGTGTTTGTAGTCTGCTTTAGATAAAGACAAAAACGGTTTACGGCTTTTCTCGAAAGATCAGCCAATTTCAATATCAGTTTTAAATAAGAACCACGAACAAAACGGCATTCGGCCAACTGACCAGTTTAGCCAGATGGTATTCGGGCAAATGGCGTTCGGCCAAACGGAATTCGGCCAAACGGGATTCGGCTAAATGGCCAGACACCGTGGCGGTAGTGGAAATGAGCCTATGCATGCTATGAAACGTTTGAATTTTACTGTGTGCTCTGTTTTCAAGTTACCTATGAGAGAAAGCGAGACAGCACCAACCCACGACGCACAGTAAAAAACAAAAGAACAAAAGAATTTATGGCACGTACAGAGGCTCGTGTAATTTCGTAATATTATAGCAAGTTCTAACTCAGGGATCATGTACAAATTACGTCACGCTTCAGGGGGGTTGGGTCGATAAAGCCAATCGTGTCAACCCTTACAAAATTTTCAGAGGACTCATACAAAAACCGTGTCATGGGGGGGGGGTGTAGTTCAAAACAGTTGACAAGTTCAAAGTTTGAAGTTTGCCTTCTCATACAAATCTTCATAATTTACGGGCACCTTTTCGCATGCCATATTCATTTAGCAAAACCACACAAATTACTTATTTTGCTTCTATTGATCAGTCAAAAACATAAACTTGAAAATAATTCACGTTTTGCAGCTGATAATGGAATTCAAAATTCATATAGAGACTGTTATGCTATTATTTTTCAATACGGGACTACCCTAACTTCATAGTACAAATTGAACTTTAAAACTTAATTTTTGGAACAAAAAAAAAAATAATACTAAGATCACTAGTAAGGCGAGCAAATACATTTAAACTCTAATATGTGTTGCTTATCTTGACAGACAGGCCTATTTCGTCTGCGACTTACAGACTTCTTCAGTGTCGAACACCAAAAAAACTTAGATTTACACGTAACGTAATTTTAGCTTCAATCATGTTAAGCCATTTCTCATGTATTATTCAATTATAAAACCTACAAACATATCTATTATATCCAACATTGCTAGCAAAATCCTTAATATTGAACACAAACGTCTTCTCTTAAAGAACGTTGCATGCAAAACGGCCCGGTATACATTATTTTCACGCTGAAAAAACAATCATAAATAATGCACATCAAATGACAAGCCGTCGATTCATGAATGTGCATTATGTATGACAGAATATTCAGCGTAGAATCATGTAAACCGAGCAATCTTGTTTGCAATTTCACTTTCTAGATGCAAGAAAGCATGCAATATTGGCGAATGTTGGATAGAAGATAATGAAATGTTTCAGTTTCACTCAAGATTGCAAGTACCGTAATCCGGGGTAACATTGATCAGTTTTTAGGAGAATTCAAAAATGTAAATGTTCTGAGTTTTATATTTTTAAAACAAGTACTGCCACCCATAGCTCGTGACTATATACTGTATTTTGTTTTTTGAAAGATTTAAGCATGTTTACAAAAATGTTTTATGTGATTTTTTCATTTAGCTAATATGGGGTAACATTGATCATCCATGTAAACAATGTTCGGTAATATTGAAAATGCCGTTACTTACTTAAATCATGGCCCCTGAAGCCGAATATGATGTCCAAATGTTTACATCTCATTTACTTTTTGAGTTATATTAAAATTAAAAACACCTCGAACAGCGGAATACGCCTAAAGGTAGGCAATTTCCTAAAGGAATTCTACATTCTTAACAGTAATTCGTTAATGTTGCCTAATTGAACATACTTATAAGTGTTTTAACAGCGGAATCGTTTTTGGTGATGTCATTTTTAGTGAGAACCGCATTACCTTTGCTCATATCGCTTGTAGAACCTATGTAATACATGAATCTTCGGTAGTGTCATCATTAACCATTGAAATCATTGTTTAGCAAACTTGACAAATTTACGCATAAAATTAACGCAATTTTTGCAAAAATCTTAATTTTTAATAGCTTATAAATATAAGAAAGAGAACCAACATTCATGCTTTGGAAATGTTTCATCAATAAATGATGATACCAACTTATTACGAGATGAGTCATTTCGATCAATGTTACCCCGCTGATCAATGATACCCCGGATTACGGTATTTTCGAATGCAATGAGACAGTTTACATTAAATATCGTTGAATGTTCAGTTGCAACTCCTTTTACATGATTATCATAAAAAATACGTGCCATGTAAATTTGAGAATTTTTTGCTGTGTAAGCTAACAAATATATGAAGCAATAGTGTCCTATGCACTAGCCGAACATTCGCTTTTTCCAGGATACTGCTAATTAAGGTCAACTCGCGGTAGAAATACCAACGAACAAACGGTAGCACCACCACGATTGGAAACCGGATTTGTTGCATTAGTTCTGGATAGCACGAGTGCCGAGCTTTACAACCAATCTTACGCCAGTATCGATTGCATGCGGAATTGTGGTCTCCATCTTAATGTGCGCTGGACTTCTGGTTCTCGGCTTACGTAATGTTTTTGTTGTGCGCATATTTAATTCTACAATTTTATAGCTGGGACCTGCTGCAGAGGTGACTGGTTCATGTTGAAAGTAGAACAAGGGCTCACTGGTGGCGGTAAGTGTTTGGAGTATGTCGTTCGAGAGCGTGCACCGTGAAGAATTCCTAGTGTGACATTCCTTGCCGGGTTGGATCGTTCTGCAGTCTTGGACAGAACTGCAATGCGGAGCTTGTGAGGCATGCACTGGACAGCATCCAAAGTAGCAGTATGCAGCTTGAGTCCATGGAGTTTATCACGATAATTATTGAGAATTAATATTGAATCCACTTTGAAGCGTCATGACGCTCAGTGGCGCATTGTCGGTCAGAGCTTTAAAAATTAAAGATCTTTAAATAGCCTGATGACACTTCTAAAAGATTTCTATAATATTGAATGACGTATCTCCAAAGTGTTAGATTCGAGTTGGAAAGCAAGACATTTTTAGTGATGACAAGTCAGCAAAATTTAATTACTTTGATTTCGCCAACTACAGTATATCATGCATAGAGTGCACAAAAAATACGCCAAAGCCTTCAGCAAGCTATACTACATCACTGGGAAGTCTTCTAGGAAGAAACCAGAATTAGCATTATTCAAGACATGCGAAAATGCAGTAGAGTTCTCTTTTTAAACAACTAGGTAGACATATTTTATTCAAGTCGTCTAGCACCCATTAACACACATTTCAAAAGAATCACAGAGCCATTGCCCGGACAGTAGTGTCAGCTGTGGAAGCACTTCGGGAGCAGACACAACCGGAATGACACCGACAGTGGCAAAAAACAACGACCGATAAAAGCCACATTCATATTACGAAATGGTAGCACATGAAAGCAGTGTTCTCGTCGCATTTAAAATGCAAATAGGATTGTGAACAGCTGAGACTTTTCCCCAGCGACCACAGAAAAACGGGGTTTGCGGCGGGGGCTCAACGGATGAGGTGTTGATCTGGAGGCTTGGGCAGTTTGTTTTTTTTTTTCTCGATCCAAGACACAACACCCAGTGGCAAGGTTCTGAAATCATATGGAAGGGACGCTACCCGACAAGACGTAAGAAATAAGATTATAGCAGAATGTGGACGATTAGTATTTAAAATAGTAAAAATTTTAACGAAATTTGCACAATGTAAAACAAGAATATAGCAAATCCTGTTAGGTATTATATTTTAACAACATTAGTATAAAATGTGAGGGTTTGTGAGTTCGAATCCCACTGGTCGAGGATCTTTTCGGGTTGGAAATTTTCTCGACTTGCCAGGGCATAGAGTATCTTCGTACCTGCCACACGATATACGCATGCAAAAATGGTCATTGGCATAGTAAGCTCTCAGTTAATAACTGTGGAAGTGCGCATAAGAACATTAAGCTGAGAAGCAGGCTCTGTCCCTGTGGGGACGTAACGCCAGAAAGAAGAAGAAGAAGTATAAAATGTTTTCCAGGAAACAAGTAACATATCAAGTATGGAACAAACCTATCTTGATAACCAACTTATATCAACTTCTGTTATTTTGAATTGCTATTGATAGAAACATGTTATTATCTTATCTGGTAAGTGATTCTGGTCGGGTAGGCAGCTTTAGTGTTGGGGTTCGACACGGACCTACTTTTTGTGTTTCATCCGCCTAGTAGCAGTAAAAAGGGTAAGAAGGATTTCTAGCGTAAAATGAGAATAGACAATCCAAATTAGAATGGTAATGTGAAGCAAGAGCTGGACCCGATTCGGTAGTAATCTGCACCACGGAATCTTGTGGTCGTGATTGTGGGCAATGGGACATTCGAAAATCTACCAGTAGTTAATGTTGTGGTTACGAGCTGACAAAGAAGTGGCTGTTAATGGGTGGACAAAATCAAAACTGTTGCTTCAGCAAGGAGACGAATTTGTTGTGTGAGTTTGATGCAAACAACAACACTAATTGGACGTACAGTCAACTAAACGAAACGTTCGAAGTAAAAACCGATAATTCATTTCATAAGTCTCAGATACTTAACTTTATCTGACCAATTTATTGAAACCCTTCTCATCGTGACAACAAATCAACTCGAAGGTTTCAAATGAAGAGCTTTTGGTTTATGTGGGAATATTATTAGTTGAGTTTCGGAAACATCAGTAGAAATCGTCCATTTTCACAAGTTTGCAAAAAAAATATATCCAAACATTTTTGCAATCTACTACAGATGACACACATGCTTCGTCCTTTGGCGGAGAAGTCTGTGTCATTCGTGAATAAAATTTTTTAACATCCTTGAGGTAACTCAGGTAAGTCAGATGTGAAAATATTATCTAACATTGGTTCCAAAATGCTGCCTTGAGGAACAGTAGCTCTTACAGGAAGTCTTTCAGACTTGGAGTACTGATAATTAACCTGAAGTGCACGTTTTGACAGATGACTTTGGATTATTCTTACAATGTATGTAGGAAAATTAAAGTTTTTTTTTTTTATTTTAAAATCTAGTCTTCATGCCAAACACTGTCGAATACTTTTTCTGTCTAGAAGAGCAAGACCAGTAAAATAGCCTTCAGATTTGTTGGAACTAATCATATTAAACGTACACGTTACACGTAAAAGTTGATAAGTGGTCGAATGTACATTTCGGAATCTGAACTGTTTATTGACAGAAATTGAATTCACGTTGATGTTGTTCATCATTCAGTCTAAAATTACCTTTTCTAAAAAAAATGACTGGTGGTAGAAAGCAAACTAACTGTACGATAGCTAGAAGCTTCTTGAGGATTTTGGTCCGGTTTCAAAATTGGTACAACCTTGGCATTTTTCCATTTGTAAGGAGAATATTACAACTGAAAACACTTGTTAAATATAACTACCAATAATGATAAGCTAGTCTCTAGAAGTTCCTTAATGACGATGTGTATTCCATCACCGCAAAAATATTTCATATTTTTGAATTGTTTATTCTCATTTCATCCAAAATCAGCCCCCCATGACTAAAAATGTTTTAGAAAGCTTCCAAAATGGAATTTGTTTAAGTCTCGAAAGAATCGTGAATATCATGTTTTGTTTGCAAAGAAATGGTAACATCAAGATAACTTTCGATATATGTTTCATATGCAATCCAATCGGCTCGAAAATGCTTAAATGTGGAGCTGATAGGATGCAGAATCGCTTCATGGGATATTTGAAATGTAACAGTGACATGATCAGACTTAAAATCAGCGTTAGGTGGCTACAAACGGGATTAGAGTCGGTTAAGACCAAATCGATCGTAGAAGGGTTTCAAAAAGAGGGAAAATAAGTAGGGTTATCAGGAAATTGAATCGATAAATGTCCTGACGAGCACTCATTGAATTCAATTCTGCCGTTAGAATTGCTTTACTTATTATTCCATGAGTGATGTTTTACATTAAAACCACCAATGACAAACATTTTTTCCTTATTGCAGTTTGCAACAAATTAACTTGCTGCCTAGTGCATCGAGAAAGCAAATAGGCAGCTATGAAAGTATATTTACCAAGCTGTGTTGCAACAGAAACACTGAAAGTTTCAAAAACTTTCAAATGACGAGAAAAGATGATATTTCATACACCCATGGATGATGATAGCAACTCCACCACATGCTTCATCTAGGCGATCATTACGATAAACAAAAAAGTTTGGATCTCTTTTGAGTTTGGATTCAGGTTTCAAATAGTATCAGTAATAACTGCTATATGTATTTTATTTGCTTTTTGAAAAAATTAACAGATCGTCCTCTTAACCATTCAAAGAACGAGCATTTCAGTATTCCAGCATTCAAAATAATTGAAAAACACATTTGATCCATTAGAGGAACGTTATCCAATAAAAATTTTGCTTAATTAGTGAATTTTACTAAAACTTGCTTTTTTTTATTGTGACATAATAAGTTTAGTTCACCAAATGGATTACATAGTAGCTTAATCTACAGCCTAAATCTAACGCCTGAACTAAGTTTTACATTTTAGCAACAATTTGAATAACTTTTAAATGCTTATCAAAAACTTTTCAATTGTTCCATCGTAACTCTCTTAGCTGTCGTTCAAGCACAAAAAGACTGGGCTCTGGTCCAGCCAAATTAAACGAAATCACCCGCATCGTCAACCATAATACAATTTTTTGTTTCTGCGATCTTAAAAATATTCTTTGTTAAAGGAAATTTTCTAAATCAGTTTCGTCCCTTTTCATTCGTGTCCGAATGATCTCACTACAGCATCGCCATCAGCCTATGCATGCTATAAAACGTTTGACTTTTACTGTGCGCCCTGTTTTCAAGTTGCCCGTGAGAAAGATCGAGACAGCACCAACACACGGCCCACAGTGAAAGTTATAAGAACAAAAGAATTTATGGCACGTACTTGAACAGAATGATGGCCCACATCAACGATAATTCAATTTTTGCCAATGAACAGTTCGGATTCCGCCATGGACATTCGACTACTCATCAACTTTTACGTGTAACAAATTTGATTCGTTCCAACAAATCTGAAGGCTACTCTACTGGTCTTGCTCTTCTAGACATAGAAAAAGCATTCGACAGTGTTTGGCATGAAGGTTTGATCGTAAAATTGAAAAACTTTAATGTTCCAACATACATTGTTAGAATAATTCAAAGTTATCTGTCAAATCGTACACTTCAGGTTAATTATCAGAACTCCAGATCTGAAAGACTTCCTGTAAGAGCTGGTGTTCCCCAAGGCAGCATTTTGGGACCAATATTATACAATATTTTCACATCTGACTTACCTGAGTTACCTCAGGGATGTCAAAAATCTTTGTTTGCGGATGACACAGGCCTCTCCGCCAATGGACGAAGCCTGCGTGTCATCTGTAGTCGATTGCAAAAAAGTTTGGATATTTTTTCTTCATACTTGCAAAAATGGAAGATTTCTCCTAATGCTTCTAAAACTCAACTAATAATATTCCCACATAAACCAAAAGCTCTTTATTTGAAACCTTCAAGTAGACATGTTGTCACGATGAGAGGGGTTCCAATAAATTGGTCAGATGAAGTTAAGTATCTAGGGCTCATGCTAGATAAGAATTTAACTTTCAAAAATCACATTGAGGGCATTCAAACCAAACGTAATAAATATGTAAAATGTCTCTATCCCCTTATTAATAGAAAATCAAAACTTCTTAAGAACAAGCTGTTGATATTCAAACAAATTTTCAGGCCAGCCATGTTGTATGCT
Organism: Aedes aegypti; assembly: GCF_002204515.2. NCBI lineage: Eukaryota > Metazoa > Arthropoda > Insecta > Diptera > Culicidae > Aedes > Aedes aegypti. The sequence goes on from NC_035108.1 coordinate 133,678,628, forward strand.
GTATCAATATGGACTAGCTGTTGTAATACCAGGAAGAAAGCTCTGCAGAGAATTCAAAATAAAATTTTGAAAATGATTCTGAGGCTTCCTCCCTGGTATAGTACCAATGAGTTACATAGAATATCCAATGTTGAAACATTGGAACAAATGTCAAATAAAATAATCAATAATTTCAGGCAAAAATCGTTACAATATTCTATTGCCACGATTAATGCGTTATATGTTTAGGTTAAGTTAGGTTAAGTATATTCAAAGCGTTTTTTTTCTCTTATAAGCAGGTGAAATCAACTCACCTGTAAAAAAAAACTGAACTGCTACGGCAAATGATATGTAATATGTTGTTAACAAAATGTTAATTAAATCTTAAATTTGTTTTACCAAACTAGGATGATAGTGTTGTCAAATAACACAGAATACCTAGATATAAGAAATGAATGTAATGTTTGGAATGATGCTAATAAAGAAATTAAAAAAAAATATGGCACGTACAGAGGCTCATACTCGCTTAGCATTTGGGCACATTTTAAGTCTGTGGGACACGTCATCTACGTCCCCGCATTTTCCACACAAGCTTGCATTTCTTCAAACATTGTAGACTGAAAGTTTTTCTCCTGTAGGGATCAAATTGTTTACAAAACAAAACATCTTTGATCGGTCATTTAGCGTAATAAAATTATATTTTATATTCTCCCACAAAGTTACCCACTCAATGTTAACTTTCTCTTTAATGTTCGGAATACAGTTGGTAATGTCAACGAAACAGTCATATAGACGCTTTGTTGAGATTGAATCTCTAGAGGGATTCGCGATAAGGGCCTATCTGACAAATCAATAACAATGAGAAAATAACCAATGAAATTTACATGTTCAATTTTTAATCCCATTTGGAGAAAATATACTCAAACTTTAACCTTTTCACTTTAATACACATTTCATAACCCTAGTTTCAAAATCCCCATCAATACCACTCACATCTCCTACAATTTCCCTAGCTATTTCGTAATAAAAAATATTATAAGATTTCGCCTTAAACGCACTCAAGAATGCCAGTATCGCCCAATGTTATGACCCTGAAATCGATATTATTTTCAGTGACGCCTATTACTTTTGCGCCGTGTTTACATTCTGGTTTCAATTAAGCCCGCCATGTACGCCTTGTTTATTTTTTGTTTGCAGTGTCGCCGTGTTTTGATTTCGATTTCAGATGCGCCCATCACTTTGATAAACAAAAACACAGGCGTAATCAATACAGTGTGTGGTTTTGCATGAGGTGAAGTTTCGTCTTCTACAAATTTGCGTTTTTTGAATAGTTGAATTATCGATAGGGGAAAAGTTCAAGTGCAGTGAATAGACAATCAAGCTACAATTTCAACGCTATAGTTTCTTAAATTGTGTACATTTTGTCAGTTTCGCCTAATTCGCGAATCTTTCTAGATCTGCTCTCGCTTTTAAAGAAACTGTACTTGCTCACGCTATGTATAAAGCAGCAGATTATAAAGATTGAATGTACCTCGGATTTTTCCCCGCTAGATATCAGTATTTGGTCTATAATTTCATAATTGGAAGGTTACAAAATATTTTATCGGTAAAATTTTTCCCATACATTTGGTATGGGCTGAAATGTGTAGGAAAACGTGATTTTCATAGTCTGTATATGAAAAAATAGACTGCATATAGTCTGTATATGAAAAAAATAGGTCGATGGAATATTTAGAACCTTCCGATTATGAAAATATCACCCAATTACTGAACTCTAGCGGAAAAAAATCCGAGGTACATACATTCGATTTGCATAATCTGCTAGTTTAGACATAGTGTGTCTGTCTTCTCTTGCGTTCATCGTCAACCTTTTCGATGTACTTATATCAAGTAATTATTTCTCTTCAAAATAGCATCCTTCAGCGAAAAGCACATTTTTCATGAAAAGTGCTTCCATTTTCGCTTCTGAATCAATCATCCTTAATCAGCCTTTCAAAGAATGTTGATATAATTGATTGCGTTAAGAGTTTAATTTTTTTCCAGGATTGACTTCCCGGGAAACGGGAAATAAACTTGCCATTTTCCGGGAAATCCCGGAATCCCGGGTAATACTCAAAAACCAGGAAATAAAGCAAATTTGATGGATTTTTTTAATTATTCATATTTTATATATATTTATTTTAAACCAGTAAATTTGTATGATTCGCAGTGTAACACGTTTTTGTCTCAAGCACCACAATACCGCTATTAACCTAATTAAGGGCTGCTGATTACATTGCGTTTTCAAAAATACCATAGCACGTCTAGTTTTTGAGTTATTGACTGTTAAAAATGTTGAAACGATTCAATGCTAATTTTATCTTGCAATTTTACCTAGATTATATTATATTATATTATAATTATTATATTATCTTAATTGAAAGTTCAAGTCCCAATTTGCATGATTGGTGGATTAGATCACAAAAAATGATGCATCATGCTTTATATTTCATGTAAACATCAATTAAACTAGTGTTTTTTACAACTTTGGCGTAATTACTCTAACTGAAAATAGTGTCGTGCTAGAACATTTCTGAGAACGGCATCAGATTCAGCGACACCAAATCTACTAGAGGCACATCATTTGATCCTTGACACACAAGAGTGTAATTGTTACGCTGTGTTATTGATTGATATTCTTTTGTTTTGGGAGTAATTTATTAACGTTAAAAAAAATGAAAATCTGTTGGCTTTGTTTTAAACGCTGTGCTTTAAAACAAGAAGATGTTTAACATTATGCAAGTCCATGCAGATTAGGGTGGGGCTTATTTCCAAAAATCTTCCGTAGTCAGGATTTACAAAGTGGAAAATGATCATCGGTCCCAAAATAACATCCTGTGAAAAAATGAGAATTTTCGGTGAAGGTTTAGAGGTGGCGCAAAGGGCGTAAGTGCAATTTTCCCATTTTAGTGAACTCTGAAAAAATTTGGTATGCTTTTCAGCTTGTTTTGGTGATTTTAGGACCCTTAAGGGCAAAAAATCACCTCAAAATTGCGATATCTCTACTCCTTTAGATGATATTTGACGAAATATATTTATGCATGCTATTTTTGGCCCTTGTATAGGTTACGCTGACTGATTACTATGAACCCGAATAAGCATAAGATTAGCTGGGGAGAATTCCTATGCTAGTAAAATGGAGCGAAGAGCAAAGAAGAATGAGAGAAAGAACAAAGAACACAGAAGAATGTAAGGTGGGGTGGGTTAAACAGTTGGGAGGGTGAAACTAGTGATGTGTTGAGTGTAACTGAGCAATCTTGTAAAATCTCGATTTTACGCAATGGAGAAAAGTTCCAGTAGAAAACGATGATTATATTGACGTCTATTTAATATAACCTACTTCAGAAATATTTCGAGCAATGTTTCTTCAAGTAGGGGAAGAGCACCAATTTCTGACCCATCTCTAGTTTTCGACCCATGCATACGATTTTAGATTACTCTTAATAGAAAAATTGCAGTAACGGCTAAAATGTCCTCAACTCCATGCGAAGTTTCATCATTATTCTCCTGGTAGGTATAGAGAAATGCATGTCGACTTCCCTGCTTTAGTTCAATAATCGTTCGGTTTTTTTTCCTGGATGTTGATAGCAATTTATCGAAATGGACCGTTGCAAAATATATATCCTGGAAATTCAGCCTCACACAGTATTAATTAAATTCATAACAAATTTATATTAGCATTTATATATACATAGGACATCATGTGAAAATTCCTTCATGTAGCTCTGTCGCAATTCCTAAAAAAATATGTTTCAGAGCTGTGAAGCTTAAATTTTGTTTTAATTCGAGAGGTTTTCAACCTGAAGTGCTTTATCTCTTGCACCCTATAGAAGCTCGTGCAGTAATTTGAATTTTGACTACCGATTTTTTCCTTCTGTTGTTGTTTATATACATCGATTTCATATACAGATGTAGAACGATGTATTGAACTTCAACTCCATTTTCGTTTGTCCGAAGTTATGTTGAAGGTGTTGCGGCAAAAGTGAAATATTGGAAGCTTAAACGGAATTAATTGTTCAAATGGCATCATAATCCAGAAATTCCTGTGGAAATTCTAAGAGGAAATGTTACTGCTTGAAAGCAGAAATCGTTTATGAATTTACCTGATAAGGATATATCGTGCGGGATCAAAATCCGAAAACCTATGAAATTAATCAAAATCCTTCCACTTCATATAAAACTCCTTCTATTTGTATGAAGTGTACGGATTTGGAGCCTGTATTGGTTTAGGCCCCTCTGTATTTTTTTTCAGATCATAAAAGCAATTGCTGGAGTAACGGGCATTCTAAAATACAAAATTAGTGTTGAACTTCCATATAATCACATCTCATACATCCAACCAAGATATTTTCATGGTTCCGTAGTTCATTATAATATAATATCATCAGTTACACCTTCCCTTGTTTAACTCACCCCACCTTACATTTTTATGTGTCCTTTGTTCTTTCTCTCATCCTTCTTTGCTCTTTGTTCCATTATACTTGCATAGGAATCCTCCCCAGCTATTCGTATGCTTATTCGGGTTCATTGTAATCAGTCAGCGTAACCTATACAAGGGCCAAAAATCGCATGTATAAAATATATTTCGTCAAATATCATCTAAAGGAGTAGAGATATCGCAATTTTGAGGTAATTTTTTGCCCTTAAGGGTCCTAAAATCACCAAAACAAGCTGAAAAGCATACCAAATTTTTTCAGAGTTCACTAAAATGGGAAAATTGCACTTACGCCCTTTGCGCCACCTCTAAACCTTCACCAAAAAATCTCATTTTTTCATAGGATGTTATTTTGGGACCGGTGATCATTTTCCACTTTGTAAATCCTGACTACGGAAGATTTTTGGAAATAAGCCCCACCCTAATGTAGATGCTCTACAAACCAAATATATGTATGAATAGTATGAATTCATTTTTTGGGTTTAATCACCGTTGATTGATATCTATCGATTTCATTGATGTTTTTCGGTGAACAAATAAAACATTGCATTATCGTTTTCGTGACGTTTTGGCGTACTGTACTATTTCGACCATCTTTAGATGCATATCAATCACCATATCAATAGCTGAAACTACCTCCTTCCAATCCAGCTGGGAGATCACGTACAACTCAGGAAGACAAAAGACGGAAGAAAATTCATTTACGTGAAAGTCAATCCCAAAACTTAGACTCATGGTTGCCACCGCAATTTACGTATGCAAACTTTTTGGTATCTTTCTTCACAGGACAGACGTCCTTAGCGTCAGAAGAACTTCAGAAAATCATGCGTTCAGCATCCATGTGGCAATGTGTTGTACCGTGGCCCTACTTTTGGCACTGACAGCACTGATTGGGGTTAAGAAAATTTCTTCTAGGTTTGTGGAATTTTTCCCATGTCAGACGAACATCGAACATAAGTCTTGCTTTATATAAAGCTTTAAACAATTATGCTTTTCGGCTACGCAGTCTTGATTTTTACAACTTGGTCTAAAGCAAACCAAAGTGTGGCCAGAAAAATAGTAAAATTGCCTGTACCAGTTGTGTTAACAAGATAATAATTTTCGCAAAGTCATGCACCTAAAATATCCCGACCTGACAGTTAAGGTTAGACAAAATATAGGACTACGAACGACAACAATATTGACCCCCTGAGGAAGACACAATCCCCTTTATGAACGTCGGACAAATAAAAAAGGCGGTGTAAAAATCAAGACTGCGTAGTCAAAAAGCGTAATTGATCATACCATATAGTCGATTTTCTACCAACTAAAGCTGCAATATTATTTAGATCACTTTTGTTAAATAATATTCTTGAGAAAGCCCTTTCCGAAGAATGCCAGATTGGGTTCTCTTTTTAATAATGATTACTTGGAAATTTGTCTAAGGTATCGAACTGATTGCTCATTTCGATGCAATTAACCATTTCACCTTTGAATGAAAGCTCGCATTCCAGAGAAACGTCTTTTTTTCCATTTTTGCCACGCTAAGTGACAGTTTTAAATCCTGTTTTTTTTTTTGTGGGAGGAAGTTGTGAATTCAGAGATTCGCCTTCCTTTTGTTTGTAGTTGCAACCATGTTTAGTGAATAAACGAAAGAAGACGTGACCTTCGAGAGGTTTTTTTTTCAAGACGGTGTCCAAGAAGGACTATCACCGCTAACTTTGGCTAATGGGTCCTACGAAAAATCGAAGGCACTGGTCCAAACAAGGATCGAAAAGGTATCAATAGTAGAAAAAATAGTACTGAAAAGCACTTTTCCATTGCTTTAGGTGATTTAAAAAACTTCCTAGAGCAGAAAGAATTTGTTCACGCACAGCACGAAAGTACGATGCGCACTGATTAGTTAAGAACTTTTGTTTCTTCAACCTTTTGTCTGTCGACGTAGTGCCCGTGAGCCCTAGCATTTCCGAAATTTTGAAATTGCAGGTAAAAGCGGTTCCAACAAATGTCCTATTCTGGATAAAGGTTTCCTTGAGAATATGTTATCATGGGGAACGGATCCCTGGGAACCAGAGCATTCTGACGCAAGTAATGGGTCTTAATGAAAATAATCTTTAACCTTACACATCACTTCTTATTTTGGTAATAATTTATCGAGTTTTTTCATTTATTAATTTTGTTTTACATAAAATCTCCATAAATCGGCACTGTGTACATATATGAGCTAATAACTCAATTAAACCATATTTTTACAACTATCCCCATATTGAGTGATTGTTGTTTTTGATCTTATTTATTGCTAATTTCTCATTTTTAATTGTGCATTCATTTAACTGCCATAAACATATCACCTAAACCAAAACTTGTCCTTCCGAAGTTGTCCTGGTCACTGAGCAGTGCATGTTGATCAGGTTGATTGACGACATCAACTTTGAAAAAGCTGCTCTATGCTAAAGCGTCCACGCAGCTACTGGCCCAAAGAACCCCTTGAACTGCATGGGGTCTCAAGCGCTTTTCAAACTATTGATAAATGAACTGTAATAAATCAAATCAAACATCTTACCTTTGAATACATCGTGATTCGAAGCAGCCCACAAATTGACCAGTTCGTGCCATACAGCGCATTCGCGATATGAGCAAATTAATGGACTGGCGGATGGATGGATGGACGGCGGGCTCTATTTTGTAATTCACGCTTTAATTATCATAACAAACTCTGTGCACGCTGAATGCACACGAACGACGATTTGGACAAAATGTGGACCCCCTCGCCTCGACCCCACACCCAGACTGATTCCACCAATTTTAAAAGCACGGCGGACCTATAATTTATAAATTTCGCTTCTCCACTAAAGCATGCAATTTAGCGTCGGCTCAAGAATCGTGTCGGTTTTTGCGAAGCATTGGTGATCAGTGCTACGCTCAATGGGAGAAGAAGAAGAAGATAATTTTAAAGATCGATAAATATTACATCTATCCATGTGAATCAAAAATCCTATGAATAGCATCTGACTGTCTATGTTTTGAAATTGTAAATAATATAGAAATCTGTGTATTATTTTTGGTAGTTTTGACCACCTATTCGTTTGAAATTCGACCATTTTGCTACGATGGCATACCACACGACAACAAGACCCACACTTTGGCCGCTTGGAATTTGAGGGAGCACAGGCTCATGAAATGAGAACCGTAAGTCGTGTTCGATTCCAATTTTTTGATTGCGCTTATTAATAATGACCTAAAAGTGTCTCACTTCTGGCCAACACTCTAGCGCACTCTCCGGTCTGCACAAAACCCGAAGAGCCTTAATGCATTTGGTTCATTTCTGGTCACTACCACTCTACTATATCAAACCTCAACCGGCAAATTGGCATTCGTCCTACCACACCGGATGGCGACGCATTCGATAATTTGTGTTTCTTGCTTCTTTTGGACTTTGCTTGCAAAGGCTTGCAGTTTTTTAGGCTGCCCCTTGGTTTTATAGATGTTTTGGCAAAACAACAATTGATAGATACACAGTATTAATTATTATTGTAAATTTCTGCTATATCTAATGCACATGAGGGAATGCCATAGATAGCATAAAATTCTGCTTATATTGAAATTTACATGCTTTGATTTGATTGTGTATGTGAAATTCAACCATCGTGTAAATTTCAATCACATCGTGTTTGGGTTATGATGCCTGAACCAGATAATGATCAAGGAACGCAAAAAATAACAAGGTGGAGCAACCGATATTTTTTTTTTCGCATTTGAGGACATTATTAGTTTTTGTAGCACAAATTTTTCTGGTTCAAACGAAAACAAGCCGCGTATTACTCATAATATCATTTATTCATTTTTTATGACACATAAGTTTAGAAAAAGTATGCTGACTGATGAACTTCCCGGGGGGTAAATGTACAACAGCTCCAATTGCGCTTAAAATACACGTTTCTCTGCATTTTCACCTGATAAATACACTGCCACAAACTATTGAACGTGCCACATTAAACATTTTATTTTGAATCACGAATGCACATCATAAATTAGAAAAATAAAAAAAAATCCGATTGTTTACGTACCGAAGCAAAGTAGGACACACTTTCAAATATGGCTGACAGCTGCCGTGGAGCTCACACCGATGCATCGTCATCACACGCAAATCGTGTAAAATTAAGATAATTCTTGCTAAAATTTCGAAGCGCCTCATAGAGGTTTAAGTAAACTCAAGGGAAATGCTGTAATTTTAAATTATATATGAAAAGATAAGCGTGTGCATGACAGATCTCGCATTTTTACGCTCGATGTATGGTTAAGATAAGCAATTTTCTAAGATTTTCTGAATTTCGCTTTGGTTAACATTCAGATTTTTTTTCTGTGTAGACATTTACTTTTTGCGTTGTGTTGGTGCTGATGCATGGTAGCGAGTAATTACACAGCTTTGACCATTTGACAAACAAATACAAGAGATGCATTCATCACATGAAAAGAAAATGTTCGAATCAATTGATTTTTATTAATCTATAATGGTTTTAATGTTACTAAATAAATTTGAATAGTCCTTTATAGACGAAAAAAAATCGGTTTAAAACTGTTTCTATATTTTATACGGCTAAAAAGCAGGTTCTGTTCCAGTAGAGATGTAATGCAAGGAAGGAAGAAGACGAAGTGTAACCAGTTTTCAGCGGTAGCCTCAAAATTCAACATGATGAGTGTTAATAAGGTGAAAACCTCATTAGACTTCTTAAAACCAACAAGGCCACATTTATTCACTTTAAATGATAGTCCTTTTCTTCACTAGACTCAAGGAAAGAATCAGTGATTTAAAACTTACTTTGCAGCACAAAAAATAATGTTTGTATAGATTGCATTCGTCCAGATAGCCGTAGCGGTAAACGCGCAGCTATTCAGCAAGACCAAGCTGAGGGTCGTGGGTTCGAATCCCACCGGTCGAGGATCTTTTCGGGTTGGAAATTTTCTCGACATCCCAGGGCATAGAGTATCTTCGTACCTGCCACACGATATACACATGCAAAAATGGTCATCGGCACAATAAGCTCTCAGTTAATAACTGTGGAAGTGCTCATAAGAACACTAAGCTGAGAAGCAGGCTTTGTCCCAGTTGGGACGTAACGCCAGAAAGAAGAAGAAGATTGTATTCGCCCATCGCTCAACCAGTTTTATTAGCTGCTCTAATGGAGTGTTTTTTTCTCAACATTGATGGTGACCTCAGAATTTAAAATAGAATGAAAAAAGGGTTTTCTGAAAAAATTCAAAATGGCCAACTTCAAATGACAGCTACTCCCTTCCTCTATACAGCTAATGCTCGATAACTGGGTGCTATTTAACTGGGCTGCTTTTTAACTGGGTGCTCGCTAACTGGGCTGTAGCCCAGTTAAAAAACAGTTAAACGTCAAAAACTTTCACCATCCCGTAACTGACGAGGGGCGTGCAAATGCAAAATAAGGTTTCGGCATTATTTTTTTTAATTGTAAATTTGTCTTTTTTCATTTAGATTTTAAATTTTTTTTTCAATTCAATGTGCAATATGTCGAAATGAGAAATAAATCACAAATAGTTATTATTGCTTTGTTCTTAACTGGTTTATTGATATTCATACAAAACTCATGTGTGTACTTTAGAAAATTCATTTTAAAAAAATCGCTGCACTGGATCTACAAAGCTCGCTTGCGCCATTCGTTTTCGATCAGCTTTGTTCTCAATGACCTCAAGCGGCTTACATCGGCAGCATCATTTTGCACGAAGTGAAGTAAGTAGTCCAACGAATGAATGGCTTTCGTGAATTCCGGTTCCTGTTGATGATCTCCCCCACTTACGGATGATGCATCAAGTGCATCAAGTTCCATTGATTCATCCGGGAAAGAGTCCACCTCCTCTTTCGAAATCGTCGATAATTTTAACTTTTTCCACCAACGTAAGGGTTTTTTGTTTCCGTTTGCGGTTGGTGCCCGTTGGGATGTCCATTGCAGGAACGAAAACTGTTTAATTCACCTCAAAATTTACAAGACGGTACGATTAAAACGCGAATTCAATGACGGAATGACACGAACACGACGCGATTCCAAAACCGAATGACGCCAACCAAAACTTTGCATCTAAGTCCCCCTCGATTTTTATTTGAATGTGTGTGTGCGTTGGAATGGCAGTCCAGTTATCGAGCACTGCTCGCTAACTGGAAGGTTCTCTCAGCCCAGTTATCGAGCATAAGCTGTACTACCCATACTTGCATATTCGACGTAAGCGTAATCGACGATTGCAGTATTGTAAATAGATTATTTAGTGCATGATTGAAAATACTATGTAAGTAGCCGAGCAAAGTCGATAACAACCACATAACATAGTGATAACAAGATATCCATCATGAATTCATTTTGTTATCAATAGGGAGACTCTTGTTATCAACGAATTTCGAGCTGTCAAATCGAGGATGTCACCGAAGGATGAATGACGTTAAATGTTTGTAATCATAATTCGACATTGATAACTAATTGATAACATAACGAGTAATTGCCCTCATTAATCAGTTGAAGAAGAGAACTTGTTATCAACCAGTTTAAAATGATAACACAATGAGATATTCATATAATTTTATTATCACGTCTGTTATGTTGCCTGCTTATTCAACCAAAATGCAAACAAACTTAGTTATCAAATGCTTGTTATTGGATAACTCAATTTGTTATCGTTTTGTTACTAAACTTTGCTCGGGTATAGTGATAGGATGTTTTCCTTCTCTTATTTAGTTGCCTGCGTAAAAATAACTCCTTTATTTGTTGTACAAAAAATGAAAATATGCTAATAACGCCATTGGCGCTTCCGTCGCTTATGCGAACATGGGCAATATACGAAATCATCAAAATTCCTTTCTTTTTTCAAAAAAGTATTGTCTCATACTTGATACATACATGATAAAACACCAAGGATTTAGTTTGCTAGCTAAACGAAAGGACCACCAATTTGAGTAAAAGAAAACGCTTCTTTTCTAGTTTGAGCATATTATAGGGATATATGATATGATATATGCAAGTTGGGTTGAGTGAGACCATCAAGACATCTCTTTGAAGCGAAATGGATAAAAGTAGGGAAACTGTCGATTTTCTATCGCTAACATTTCGTGGAAAAATGGCGTGCTCTTCTTGTCTATTGGGTTCGACAAGCCAGGGCTCGATTGTACACAGCAAACATATAATTGTAATTTCACAAAATGACGCACAAAAAGCTGCACTTCTGTCCCGTCGCAAAATGCTGTACAATTAAAGTTTTTGAAAGTATGAAACCATCCGACGGCCGCATGAAATCTAGGTGTAGTAATCGTTAGAATCGGTTTGTAAAATTAACAAAACAGTTGCAAAAGCTTGACCGTGATTTGAATCCTGGTCTTGCGAGTGAAAGCTGCGTACGATACCTCTCGGTTATCCTACCTCGCTGACAGAAGTAAGTTAAATTTGCTACAAGTTTTGTAGTGGTACTCGAAATGTTTTTTTTTCTATCGACGAAATCTTTTTTTTTTTTTTTTTTTAAATCTTTATTAGAGTGTATTTTAACACACAAGGGCTAGTTCTACACTTATCGACGAAATCTGATTGATCGGAATATTGTTGTAAAATGGATGTGATCGAATTCACTCACATCTAATCAGTCTGATTCTTAATACATCGCAAAAAATGACATCACAGGATGATATTTTTTTTTTCTCTGTACTTACTTCTGGAAAGAGAATCTTGCGGGTTTAGCGCAAGCGTCTCTGCTTACGGATCCGCCAACCGTTTTTGGCCCTTCAGACAGCACTTCCAATGTTCACAAGGTCGACGTAACCACCACCACTATCATACCTGAGAAAATACGTATTTGTGTTCTCAGCTGCATTCTTGAATGTTTCAAAACTTTTGGTCAAATCTCGCCTTACATTTCAAAATGACCTATCTAACATTAAGAGATTCTCTCCTCTATCCCATTCTTTCGATTATAACAGTGCAATACTAAAGCTATTGGGAAGCTTTTCACTATAGATCGTTTCATACGAAAAAGGGAACAGAAGAGGTAAAGGACATTATAAAGCGAAGCCAGAGAAAATAGTTGCGAAAGTGTTTGTGAGGCACACATTTTTCACACAGCAACAGTAGTTGTGAAAGGAAAAGTATGTTACAACTACATGTACTAATTCACCTATCAGAACAAAAACGCTTGATCTAAATATTTTCATAAAAAATGCATGTTAATTCAATTAAATTAATTTGCATAGCAGAAGCACAGACAAACAGAAGTAATACTTAGAATTATTCCCATACAAGTCATCGACCATATTCTAGTTTTTGGCGTTACATCTCTATTGGGACAAGGACTGCTATTCAGCTCAGTATTCTTATGAGCACTTTAATAGTTATTACCTGAGTGTTTTTTTGTCAACTAATTATTTTTACATTCTATTTCGTTTGGTTCGCGTTTTTTGTACAAGCCTGCCTTCAATACGTATCCGGATCGATTCACAAACCTATGCATAGGTTTCTTCTTTGGAAGTTGTTGATGTACTTTCTTCAACTCCTCGTTTTGAATATTTGGTGGATCGTTCACAACATCGGCACAGGAACGTTAGGATTGGTTGTTGAGAAGCGGCATTTGACATTCTGCATCTTTTTCGCGAGAAGACGATTATTTAGATGAACTGTTGAAACTAAGAGTAATAATACTCGGAGTTACATCGATTATGGTTTGTATTTCACTGGGAGTTTTGGGCGTTTCAACCGTGGTACATTGTGGCACTGAAATAATAAGATAGAATTCATCATTAGAAATCTCTCATCACGGTCATTTCAGGGCTGGTAGCAAGTCACTTTTTAGTGACTTGACCACCTTTTATCGACGTGGTCACTAAAATGTCACTATTTCCAACAAAAAGTCACTAGAGTCATTTTTTTCCAGAAAAATGGTCACTAAAGTCATTTTTTTCGTGCCCTGATAAAAACGAAATTCAAGGTGGGGTTAGCTTTCCAAATACAAATTGAAAGAAATAAATATTTGTTATTGCAAAGAATACTTTAGTGTGAATTTGAAATCAAGACGTCAAGATTCATAACTCAAGAAAAATAGCGACTTCCGGCTAACTTTCTGGAAGAATTTAGGTGAATGTACCGTAGACATTTCCAACAGAAAATTTTCAAAATGGATGGTCAAAGTTTTGTGCAAAACTTAGAAAGCGACTTTAAAATGATTTTTTTGTCCGAATTATTTCAATAAATTTTGCACAAACAGAACCAGATCTGCTGAATAAATAACTAGTGAACTTTCTACAGTAATCTACGGCTATAGAAAGCATCCTAATCTGCCTTCTAGAAGAACATAATCAAAACTTCTCCGGAAAATAAGCCAGAGATGATTTAAAAACAATCAAAGAGTTTGTCAGAAACTCGTCCAGGATTTCAAAAGCGAATACTACAGTGCTGTTCTGAATAATAGCAGCGCATGTCGATTTTCATACAAAATGCTCAACTTTGACATGCTGTAGTTTTGTTCCCTTTCAAACAATCGAGTTGAAATTTTCTCCACAGAACTACAAATATGCCCAATTTTGTAAACACAAAATTTCAAAATTTTATAAGCCCCTGCCGGAAAGTGAGATACTAGGTGAAATTGTTCGAAAAAATAGCAGTTTTAAAAATTTGAATTTCGGCTTGACATTATACTTTTAAATTGTATATCACTTACCATTGGAACAATACCCTCCTACTTATCAAACCTACACCTAAACCGAAAATGTTTAAAATATTTGTAGAAGAAAAATTTTAAAATGAAAAACTGCTATTTTTTCGAAAAATTTCACCTAGTGTCTCACTTTTTGGCAGGGACTCAGAAAAAACTGAAATTTTGTAGTTACAAAATTGATTATATTTGTAGTTGTGTGGAGAAAATTTCAGCTCGATTGCTTGAAAGGGAACAAAACTACAGCATGTCAAAGTTGAGCATTTTGTATGAAAATCGACATGCGCTGCTATTATTCAGAACAGCACTGTATATTGTTGTTGTTGATGATGATGATGATGATTATTATTATTTAGCCACCATCAGTGCAAGGATTACTTATGGCTGCAGAATCATACCGGGTTGGTATGATCTACCTGATGGTTTGTTGAAGCAGGGCTAGTTAATATCTTTGAAGACCTTTGGAAGACAACACTAAGGCTGTTTTCTCATATACTATATTGTTGTTATATCAAAAAATACATTAGAAATTTCAACAAATTAACTTTTCATTTATTCATTGATTAATCTTTCTCACGGTTTTTTACACGACTAAGGTCAACTATTTCTATACAAAAAAAAAAAACGTTTCTATAATGAATGCTTGAACATTTTCGAACGATAATAATTAATCAATAGTGATTTCACTGGATATTACAAAACGGCGATTTCCATAGCTTACTGTTTGGTTTATAATCTAGGTAAGCAAAATTAGTCATTTTCAGGGTCGCTGATCAGATAATGCTTTAGGATTGTTCTAATGATTGTTTTCAATACCTAATTCATTTATTGAATCGTTCAGTTGAAATATACATGTTTTAAGTACACATGTAATCATTTTCAAATTCCTTATGCACAACATTCATTTAATTCGGATTGCCTCAAGTTCGTCAATAATCAATAATAATGTTAATCCTGCCACAAATTTTGTTTCTATTTTTGTTTTTATTTCAAATCTGTCATATTTTTAGAATATTATAAAATTTATTTGCAATTTTCACTGCGATGTTTTTTCGACAACATAAAAAATTCCCTCGATTTATTCCACAGATTTGTTAAACAATATTTCAATTAATTCGTTTTGCACCTCTATTTCAAAATCTTTAATTATCTTTTGACAGTAAGTTCCTCATGAACATACATTTCGCTACAAAGTTTATCACGAGTTTGTTTATCGGAGTTTGTGTATTTGGATTTTTTCGACTGAAATCAGAAATATAAAATAGTCACCTACCTATATCAAGCATATTGCTCGTCTCGTAAAAAAAAAGATAAGTGAAATCTCCAATGCGCCATCTTTTTGACCATTTATGACGATCATGTCTTATCCTGTACCGATTACTGTTAAGACATATTCGAAATTACTGTAAGGTTCTATATTCTAAATTCACCCAATATGTAGATTGGTTAATATACACATAAAAAGTGTTTTCATAGTCATTTTTACGACTAATACTTTTTTTTGAAATCACGTTTAGCTCACTTTTTGTTCACTGTTTTGAAAATTTGTGTGACTAAATTCACTATTATTTTGCTGTTTGACCGCTACCAGCCTTGTCATTTTTGTAGTGAACGATCACTTAATTTTACAGTTGAAGACGGTACTTACGGGATAGCAGCAGCTATGATATTTGTATCATAAGTGCGCAGGGGTCTTGAAGATGGGTCATTCAATATTTCATTTGGAAGCAACATTCTAAGAACGTAGCACGAACCTTGTGAATAAATCTTAGTAAGGTTTTCCAACCGTTTCCAATCCCAGCAATCTTAACACTTACCTGTCGATGACAAATCGACGGAAATGGAAGCATCATTGCTATGGCATTTCGGAGACGGAAAAAGGTGAATTGCACTAAGTCTGGCACTCCTGATGACCCTCCGGATGCTACTAACGACGACTCCCTTATATATTCCAGATTGTGGAGGTCCTCTGTCAGCTGGCACACAATACTATCCTCACTTATTCGCGTTTTGTTTACATATTTCGCGATCGATTGCCACTTGTATTTGTTTAGTTAGACGAGGCATTTCGAAAAACTGGTTGCAATACTTTGGATCAATGTTTATTATTTACATGTTATGACTGCTCTAGCCAACACGGCAGTGCTGCGGATATATCATATTGGATGTCCCTTATAAATAGAAAGTTATGAAAAGTTGCTTTGGAATTAAATAAAAAAAAAAATACCAGTATATTGCAATGGAAATAAAATGTGCTTACTTTTGTGTATCATGTAAAGCAGTACAGCTCGGAAATATGAGTTCAACAATGTGATTTGAATAAATTATTATGACAAAATTTTGGCACCACTGCTGCGAAAATCACTAATATTATTAAACAAAAAGCTTCGGGTCTAGGACAGGACGTGACAGCTCAACTAAGACTGCCCCGTTGGTTATTAGTCGATTACCTAGACGATACTAAATCCAGTGTTACCAGTATCGTTTTTAAGCTAATCTTGTGAACAAATTTAAAAATCAAGGCACATAATTTGATTGTTCTTTGCACGGTTCATTCATTTAGTACAAAAAAGGATGCTATATTTTTAGAAAATCACGTTCAAACTCTAAACTGGCGATATTTAGAGAGAATTGACATAATTTTCATGATATTGGTTAGAATTAGGTATATTTTTACCCATTTTTGCATTGTAGGAGCACATGCATTGAACTTAATATCGAATTTAAATAGATTTGAAACAAAAAGATTTCTTGAAATTTTTCCAAACTTTTGATGAAAACTCTAATCTATGAACTAGCAACACGGCAGGGCTAGCAACAAAGTGCCCTGTTGCAATCCAACTCAACGATGTGAAAGTAGGCCTTTGCCAAAACGACCAATGAGAAGTGGTCTTTTTTGACAGGCAATTGGTTTCGTTTTTGTACTCTGACCTGTCACGTCTTGTCTTAGCTTCGGGTTAGGCTGTGAACCGTTTCACCAGTTCGTTTAACTTTTAGTTAAAATTTGACAGCTCGATAGTTATTTCCCCTCCGGTTAGAAATAACTCTGCTCTGGAGCATGGTTAAACTTGACAGTTCGAAAGTTATTTTTTGCTCCCGTGAATTTGAGAATAACTAACCATCTGTCAACTTTGTTCTGAAATGAGTAGTTAGACTGTCAAAGCTCAAATGGGTCGACTGCGATGTTCAATTGAACCATTTGAGGGGAAAATAACTATCGAAATGTCAAATTTTAACTAATAGTTAAACGAACTAGTGAAACGGTTCACAGCCTTAGTGTCCGTCGTGGGTGTTTACGTTTCGCGGCAGTTGTTTTACTGCAGTTAATCGCGTTTTCCGAGAATTTTCTTTGATTTCCAACAGAGTGAAAGAAAATTTGAGATAAACTTAGTATAGTGAAAACCTTTCCGAGAATGTTTTTTGTGCCAAAGTGCTCTAAAATCTAGTATTAAATATGTTGTCAAAATGAGATGGAGCATATTGGAAGAAGAAACTGGAAGAAATAGAAATTCAAGTGGATAATAAAAGTGCACTATTGAAACAAAATTCAGTGAGTATTTGTGTTTTGGCAGACAGTTTTGAGACCTAAGAGCAACAAGTAGCAGTTTTACATTACAACTTGAAGGTTAATGTGGCTAACATTCAGATAATATGCTTGCACAGAAGAGGTGCAGTAAACGCCATAACCATTTTTGGCTTCCATTTATAATGTCCCTTGTGGCTCAGATATTGATTAAAAAGAAAGTAAACAATAAGACCCTCTCAAAGTTAGATCTTGTTCAGAATTCCACAAAAGATTATTGGTTACGTTTGTGAATTTGAAGACATATACTCAAAGGAGTCCTTGTATAAACCTGAACTGTCGTTGAACTCTAAACTTGAAAGAACAAATTCCTTGGGCTTAACAATAGCCCTTTTCGTCTAATCCAAGATGAAAAAACTCAATCTGGACAAATTTCAGTTTAACGTTTATTTCCAATGAGATTATATAGAGTATCAAGGAAAGTCAATAGATTGTCATTTTAAATCAATTTGGGATGCATTTGTGTTGTCCTACCTTTGTATGAAGGTGTGCCACTCTGGGTCTGTTCAAATTAGTTGAAATACTTTACTGCAACCACAACAAGTGGAAATAATCCTTATTGGCTAGAATCCAGCGTTGCTGTTTTTGTATGGAATCAAACAGTCTATGCCCTTGTTCTCAATCAGAACAAAACCAAATTCCCGGACCAAATGCAACAGTTGTTCAATCGGACACAACACTTCCAAGCGCCAATTACGTCCACCCGAGTACTTTCGACGCCAATACCTTCAAGGTTTTAGGTTGGCAAGTGCGGTTTACCCCCAAGCACTGCGTCAGCAGCCCACATTGGTCATTAGAGTCTCGCAACCTATTATGCCAGACCTGGAATCACTGGCACTGGCTGGACCACCGTCAGCCGAAAAGACACGAGCCACCAGATGCAACAACGGATAATTGTGATCGGATCAGTAGCGGCAGCCCAGCAGATTGCCTTCCTCCGGTTGCCCAAACATGCATATCACTCTTGCGGCATGTGCAGACAGTTATGCAAGCAAACATCAGACCGCAGTAATTTCAGGATATAAACATCAATTATGTGAGGCTTTTCCGCCCTCGCACACACATAACAAAGGTGGATTGTGATTACCTTACGGTGTGGTAGAATGGGTTGACCGCTGGATTGGATTTCAGGCGTAACACAGAGTTTGTATTTCAACTCCATTCTTGATCAACATTTGAGAACACTCCATGCTAAAAGTGTCAAGAACAGACAAAAACGAGTTCCATAGTTTCCGTGGAATATTTATAGATAAATTTGATCGGTTCCTGACAAAATTTTTCTTATCCGCATTTTTTTTATTTCTTCATTAGTATCATTCCAAACATTACATTCCTCTCTTATATCCAGGTGTTCTGTGATAGACAACACTATCATCCTAATTTAGTAAAACAAATTTTAGATTTTATTAACATTTTGTTAACAACATATTACATTTCATTTGCCGTAGCAATTCAGATTTTTTACAGGTGAGTAGATTTTACCTGCTTATAAGAAAAAAAAAACACGTTTTCAATGTACTTAACCTAACTTAACCTAAACATATAACGCATTAATCGTGGCAATAGAATATTGTAACGATTTTTGCCTGCAATTATTATTTATTTTATTTGACATTTGGATATTTTTTGTAACTCATTGGTACTCAGGGAGGAAGCTTCAGAATCATTTTCAAAATTTTATTTTGAATTCTCTGCAGAGCTTTCTTCCTGGTATTACAACAGCTAGTCCATATTGGTACAGCATACAACATGGCTGGCCTGAAAATTTGTTTGAATATCAAAAGCTTGTTCTTAAGACAAAGTTTTGATTTTCTATTAATAAGGGGATATAGACATTTTACATATTAATTACATTTGGCTTGAATGCCCTCAATGTGATTTTTGAAAGTTAAATTCTTATCTAGCATGAGGTCTAGATACTTAACTTGCTCTGACAAATTTATCGGAACCCCTTTCATCGTGACAACATATCTACTTGAAGGTTTCAAATAAAGGGCTTTTGGTTCATGTGGAAATATTATGAGTTGAGTTATGGAAGCATTAGGAGAAATCTTCCATTTTTACAAGTACAGGTATGTTCCGTTTTTATCACGTTCCGACTTCGTCAACAAATTATTCCGTTTTTTATCGACACTCATGGAGGTTTAACCGTAATAATTTTAGAAGAATGATTATTACAATCTTCAATTGATAAGATTTTGGAAATTCAAAATTATTGCAACACCACTCCACATTTAATCACCAATCGGGTATGGCCAAAAATTCAGAAAAATGTACTTTGGCAAAAAATCTCTCAGTTGATAACTGCGGAAGTGTTTATGAGAACGCTAAGTTGAGGAGAAGGCTATTTCTCAGTTGGGATGTTATGCCATAAAGAAAAATAAGAAGAAAAAGCAGAAGGATGAGTGTGAACAGTAGAAAAAGAAGTTAAGGCTCTCATGAAAAGAAAAGATCAGCTTTACCCACTTACTTGTAGTTATTTTTACAAATATGACGCATCTTATGAATCAAAGGACATTTATGTGATTATCGTTTTATATTCTATATTACATTAATTGAAATTCTCATCAAGAAAACTAAATCTATTAATTATTATTAAATCATATTGATTGATAGGAGGTTGCAATCAACATTCATTACGAACTTATAAGAATGAACAATACAAATGCTCCACACAGCTCGTAAACATCAATAATGTGCATTTATATAATGAAAATGTGTCAAAATGTGACAAAAACAGAACATACCTGTATTTCATAAAATTACACAGCGTAACAAAAATGACATTTTTGCGTTTCTCAAAGATCAAACTATGTGTCTCTAGTAGATTTGGGATAGTTGAATCTGATGCCGTTCTCAGAAACGTCCCTGCACGTCACAATGTTTAACTATAGGTCGCCGAAGTTGTATAAAACACTGATTTCATTGATGTTTACATGAAATTTAAGGTATGATTTATCAAATATTTGTGTGATATGATCCAGCAAGCATGCAAAATAGGACTTCATCTTTCGTATTAAATATAATTAAGTTGAAATTGCACGATCAAACTTAGATTAAATCGATTTTTTCAACATGCTTGCGGTCTCCATACAAAACTCTTCGTTTCTCTTGTATGGAAAAATACAATACTTTTCGAAAACAAAATAACTTTTGAGCATTGAAAGTATTGAGAACTTTACTGATTTTTTTACACATAAAGTTTGAATTCTGTGGCAAATTAAGCAAATAAATTGCCTTACAAGCAAACTTGCATGCTAGTTGGATAAAATAGTAAATTTTGCATTTTGAACAGCCAATATCTCAAAAACTAGACGTACTATGATATTTTTGAAAACGGCAATGGATTCAGCAACCCTCAATTAAATAAATAGCGGTATTTTGATGCTTGAGACAAAAACGTGTTCCGCAGTGTTATTTGATTTGGAAATCAATCGTCAGATTTGTAGCAAAATTTTTCAAAAAACTTTTAGTATAATCAAATTCCTCAAAAAACATTGAAAATATTCAGAACTTTTCAAATCTCATGGAAATTAGTCATACTATTGTGGGACTTATTCATACATTCAAAGCGAAATCCTCTTGGTGGACATCCATTCCTTTTATGTCTACTTTTTATTAGCAAGTTGATTTCCGAAAATGTTCCCAGATTTACCTAAAAACTGCAACTTTAACTTTCAAGAGTTCAGTTTCCCCTCGACATTCCTCCAAAAAATCACCGATTTTGTCAAATCATGTACTAGCAATTCTTCTGTGAATTTCTCTAAAATAAATTACCAAACAATTTATTACAAATACCTCCGTGAAGTTCATTAAAAAAATACATCATAAATTATCTCAAAAATTCTTCCATGTCTTTTTTTCTAGAAATGTTGCTTCAAGTCCCCGGTTTATTCATGAAATGGAAAGAAAATTGTTTTTAAAATGTATCTTGCCTTAGAATCTTCAGAGGAAATTTGTTGAAAAACCCCAGGAGAACGTTTGCTTCCAAAATTGGCATAGCGTTAAAGGAACCTGTAGAGAAACATGTAGCAAAATAACTAAGAAGGGCGAAAGGATTACGATATTCATAGAGAAATTTGTATTGATCATCCTTAAAGTACTTATTTAGAAATAATATACCAATTATTGCTAGGATCCATATTCTTGGTTTGAATTTTTGTGTGTGAAAAGAGGTTGGAATTTCTAGAGGCTTTCTGGTAGAATTCTAGAAAAGTCAAGGAGAAGGTAGAATTCTAGAAAAGTCAAAGAAGGATTATTTCCGAAAAAGATTCTAATGGATTCTTTTAAAAGGAAAATTACAAAAAAATTGAAAATTTTTAGAATTCTCAAACGAATGATTCCTGGCTTCTGGAAGTCCATCAGGAATTCCACAACAAATTTTCAAAGTAATGCGCAATACATCTTTGGTAATGTTTATAAAAATACCGGCAATATTTTCGCGTACTACTACTGTACTACAGAAAAAATCGATGATAGATTGAAAAGTTTGTTTGGAATTTCTAAAAGTAGAACTTATGTGAATGACTCAGGGTTATAGATCGTTACGTTAGAATGGTCATGCTTGTATATACTAAGGCCTGTATTCGGACCAAGAACATCCGAACGATTCAAAGCAATGCTCTTTTTAGCTTTCTTAAGGATTAAGAGTTCATGCAATTATTGAAACTATCAATATTTGCTTACGCTTGTAGATCCATGTAGGCAATGCATGGCCAAACACAACAATATTTATCGATAAAATACTTTGTAAAACCTTTTCATAAACTTACTCCCTAGCTTTACGAACTGAATCCATTTCCGAATTCCCGATCAAGTTCGAATATCAAGATGCCAGCACTTAAACTTTGTTACCAAATTTTGAGATTATGCCGACAAAATTGTAAAAGTTTTTTTTTGTGCATACCGGTCAACAATAAACGTAGATCATCAGACATCACAGGGTCCAGTCCCTCTCGCACACTGAATCAACAGATTGCTATGCCTCCCAAGCGAGCACACACTCTCTCACCAAGGCACATTGTAATGTGTTGTATTGCAAAACTCGAACGTGAACAATAGAATAGCCAGAATGCTTTCTATAGACCTGGCGAATGGTTGGTTTTTCCCTGAGCAAGCTAATTAGTGCATGTAATTTATAAAAGTTCCTATCAGCTAAGGATCGTCCTGCGAAGTGATAAGTGCACGATTATCCAGTTACGAAAGACGAACAACCTCATGCCAACCATGTGCTGATTCGGCCGGAGTTTATCGCGCCATCCTTCGCCATAAGGTAACATGAATCCAGAAAAATCATGCCTCCATATGCTCACAAGTCCCACAGTTCTTTCGCATGATCCATTCGCGCAACGCGATACCCTGGATAGTACAAGACGCCTCTTCGATCTCGGTGCATCGGATGCACCAGGGTGAAATAGTCTCCAAGGCCTATAAGCAGAACCAGGTACTATCATGTCCGTCATTAGCTTCACTGGTTCTCATGACACCAATTTCAGTTCCAGTCTGCTTGCATGATCGACGTATAGAAATCTCGAAGTACACGAGACAATAATAAGGCCTTCAACAGAAGGCCTTTTATTTGCAGCCTGAAGCGTCCCACAGACCCGAAAGGAACCCTAGCTCGAAGCCAGGCACCCGGCTGTCCACGCTCTGCGTCTCCACAGCAACACCCATTCGCAAACCGCATATCGCGCAGAAGTGCATCGGTGTCGCACACCTCTGAAACGGTGTCGTACACACCATACGATCGAGGTTCGCGAGAGAGGCATGCAACAAAGGCTTGCGACCTCGTAGGAGATAGTGTCACACGAGTGCATTGGTTGAGTCGGAGAAAAGGCGTGACGTGCAGTCGGACTGGCGACAATTGGTTGTTGCATGACATCTTGAGCCGAGAGAAAGTGCATCCATGGAACAGAGCAGTCAAACCCTCTTGCTCAAGGGCGAATCATCAGTCGGTACGACATCGAAGGTGCAGCAGATGCAGCAAGGGGCCCCCACCGATCGTCGTTAGCAGTAAGCGGTGAAATCGATGTAGCGGGTAGAAGCGTGTAACCGTATGTATAAAGCAGCAAATAGAGTTAAGTTGATTAAATATGAGTTACTAGTTATCAATTAAGCAACATTAGTCCCTATTTTCGCCACATTTGTAATTGAGTACGTTTACTTTTGCTTGATTATGTCGTATTGGCCTATCGGCTGCTAGCACATCTCAATCCATTCGTGAGGCTAGGCGGAAAGCAAACATTTAAGTATACAGGTGGGACACCACCCGATTGACCATTTTGGGACTTATCTCGGTCAATGAGTTTAGTATAAGCACGATTACTGAATCTAAAGCGTTTCCGTTGACTTGCCTCCCACGCTAAATGGGAAAACTGTCACACCCTGCAGGATAGGTAAAAGTTGAACAATTATTCAGTCTTAAATCTCAGTGGAGTTAGTTTCATGATTGACGATACATATTGTCAAGTATTCTATGTAGAGAGCTACTACCCATTTGTTGCACTAAATAACCTTTTCATGGCAATGTATTCAATTTATTGCTGATTGATCATTGATCAAAGCAATTGCCGGTTATTGGGTGCTAGTAATTAAAACTCTCATCGCCAATTCGCCGCTCAGAGCAATAAATTCCGCAATCGATATTGCAGATTTGGAAAGAAATCTATGCCATTAATCGGCGTTTGATATTGCGTACGAGTTAAGGAAGAAATAATTAGCCATCTCTCAAAGTCCCATAAAACATAACGGCTATACTTTTTGGTCGCCTATCCACGGCTCCTTCCAATAATGTTCCGTTCACTAAAAGCTATTCCCAATCACTTTACACACCTCTAAGATGCTGGGTGGAACCAAGGTCAATCATCAAAAAATTTAGCATTCAACAGTCGTCTGCGCTTGACGACTGATCTGAAGGCTTGACATCCAATTTTCTCAATAAATCGCCCACTGTGACCGGCCAACACTACCTACCCATTATAAATTTTAGACGCTTCAAAAACAAAAAAAAACTGAGAACGATTCGGTAGCTATGTGACCTGGCAATGATCGCTAGAAGGGCCAAGAGTTTGAGAAATGTGATCCGACTGTGCTGCGGCGTTTCAGTGGTGACGCATAAAGACTTAATTTCAACGCACGCAGAACTATTTCAATGCCAGTCACGATGCGTGAAATATTGATTATTAGCCGGATCAGTGGCTGGTCGCAGCAGGAGCACTGACCCCCTCCCGCCCATCATGCGAAGGTTCAAGTAACGGGTGGGTGCTCGTTAACAATGTACGTACACCATTGATGAATTGGGGCTGGGTCAGCTAATCGGAAACTTCCTTCGGAGCCCAGCAGCAGCAGCGGTTGTGATCGATGAGGTAAGGTATGACGGTCGGGATTTATTCCGGGAAGCAATCAGCAATCTCTAATTAAACCGACACCAAGGCCATCTTGGAAGCTTGCGTGACACTAGGGTACCCAGGTGGACTCAAATTAGGAGTATCCGGCATGTTGATTAATCATGGTTGTTGGTGCGAAATAGTTTGCTAACGGCTAAATTTTGCGCTTTGAGGTGTGTCTGCCTGTGCTGTTTATGAAATTCTTTGTGTTCAGGGACAAAATTTAGCTGATTGAAGTTGGTTGCACATTAGGCAAATACGAATCTTTGATGGCAACTTAATCGATATGAATGTTACCGTAATTTCGGGTGAAATTGATCACTTTTGACTGTTTTCCATATCTGTTTTCTATGATGTTGCCAATTCCATACAACTTAATTCAGGAAAACAAGTACGACGGTGAGCCTCATTGGCTTATATACTCAAATTTTCATACAGTTGAGATTTTAGTGTTAAAAATCGTCTCTAAAATAAAAAATCAAGGAACTTCGTTTCGGGGTGAAATTGATCACCTGTCAAAACAATTATTGTTAGTTTTGAAAACAACCTTACTTATTTAATTTGGGCCTCCTGAATCCAATTATGCTTACCAAATTCTTAACAATGCAAAATTTATGGAAATAATAAACAATTAATGTTCAACGATACCGTAGAAAACGCCTAAATGTAGGCAATTTCCAAAGGAATCTTCTGTTATCTATGAAAAAATCAATTATTACAACAATATGAACAAATTGGTACGAATTTTGATGTTAAAATTCGTTTTGGGGATATATTTTAAGCATCCTTACAAATTTTCAGGTTGACACCAAGTCCAAACCCTTGTTTAAAACTATAAGTTTATTGGTGTCTGTCAATACCACACAGAACACGATTGTAGAATTTTCTATTATTTTCATAGAAATAAACATTCCTTAACACAAAAAACTTCACAACATGTAATTCGACAATAGTTAAGACAAACAACGTTCATTTAAATAGGTTGCATTGATTTCTGTGCTCTATTAGGGGGAAATAAAATCGTGTGAGACAGTGATCAATTTCACCCTACTGATCAATTTCACCCGAATTTACGGTATGTACTCCCAATCAACGAAATAGAAATCAAAGTATTTGAAATTGAATTTATTTTATTATTGGTCTATTACATAATACTCTTGTATTCAATTTTGAATTAAAACATCAAATCGGTATTAAATCTTGCACTTCTCGGAGCAATGGTGCAGAACTTTCCGTTTCTTCGAAAAAAAAAATGGCTGCCCTCTTTTAGTCTCAAGCCTGAGGGTAAACAAGGGTGGTATTATGAATGTATTGTCATTTAGTGTGCTGTCTTTTTTTTATTCTGAGATTGCAAAATGTTTCAGCCTAACTAGTTTGGAAGAAGTTGAGATAGGTCAGAGCAATCTTTAGCATAAAACAACAATAACGATCAAACATTGGAATTGGTAAAGCCCAAATGGTACTCGTTCAAGAACTTTACATTCATAAGGGTACTTTCTATCAGTGCGCATCGTACCTTCGTGCTGTGCGTACACGAATTCTCTCTGCTCTTGAAAGTTTTTTAAAAACTAGATTAAGCATTAAGCAATTAACTTACGATCCTTGTTTGGACCCGTGCCTTCGATTTTTCGTTGGACCCGTTGGCGAAAGCTAGCGGTGGTAATCCTTCTTGGACACCGTCTTGGGAAAAAAAACCTCTCGAAGGTCACGTATTCTTCCGTTTATTCACTAAACATGGTTGCAACAACAAACAAAAGGAAGGCGAATCTCTGAATTCACAACTTCCTTCCAAGAAAGTGGAATTTAAAACTGTCACTAAACGTGGCAAGAATAGAAAAAAGTACGTTTCTCCAGAATGCGAACTTTCTTTCAAGGGTGAAATGAAAAATGTTGATAATTGTATCGAAATAAGCAATCAGTTCGATGCTCTAGACAAACTTTCCGATTACCAAATCGAAGCAGCCTCTAGCCCAGGCTCTTTGATTCAAATGAGGAAGCAAAGAGTGCCGCCTATCGTGGTCAGTTGTTCCGAATTTGGGGGATTTAGGCAGGAGATCTTAAACTCTATTAGGGGAATCAAGGTCTCCTTCCAAATCGCAAACAGGAGACTGTCGCGTTTTGCCGGAAACTCTTAAAGATCGCGAACTTCTTCTCAAACATCTTGAAGAGAAGAAGCACCAATTTTTTACTTATGACAACAAAACAGAACGTTTGTTCAAAGTCGTCTTGAAAGGTCTCTCAAGTGACTATAAGTCACCGGAAGAGATCAAAAGTGGAGTTAATGATTTACTTGGATTTTCCCCCGTCCAAGTAATCATTCTGAAAAAGAGAACCCAATCTGGCATTGTTCGGAAAGAGCTATCTCAAGAATATTATTTAGTTCACTTTAACAAAAAAAAACTAAATAATATTAAAGCTTTAGAAAAGGCAAAACTTATGTTCGATGTATGTGTGACGAGGGAACATTTCCAGAAACTTGGAGGAAATTGCCAGAACCCCACTCAGTGCCGTCGGTGCCAAAAGTGGGGTCATGGTACAAAAAATTGTAGCATGGATGCATGATTTGCAGAGGTTCTTCTCATGCCAAAGGCTAGTGGCCCTGGTCTAGTGAAGGAAGTTACCGATTAGTTCTTATGCGCCAATTTCAAGGGCAATCATAAGTCAAATTTTTGGGCTTGCCCTTCGCGCAAGAGACTCGTTAAGGCTCGTACCAGGCAGATGAAAGATAATATCCGTTACGATAACGGTCGTTTCCGGAATTTGCCTGGTAGAGTATAACAATGCTCATTTTTCAGTTAACGATCGCTTGATCATGAATCATACCCATCAGGAAGATCATAATCATGCTCATTCACAAACTAATTTTTATCCGTCTGGTAGCCGTTCGAATCTTTTAATTTCAAATCTATCTACCCATAGAAAATCCTTTGCCAACATCGTAGCAGATAATTTGATTTTTACACCAAAACATATCATGCGACAGTTCGTTCTTCATGTCTTGTCGTAAATAGGGCAACTGTAGACTCAATGTGTATATTTAAATATTGTGGCCACTTTTGAGACCACCGGATGTTCCAGAGGGAACCTGTAATTAGGGAAAATTGAAATTGAACTCCAATACATACCGTGCGACGGTTCATTTTTTATGTCTCGTGCTAAATAGGGCTATTGTAGACCTTAAGTGGATATTTGACTACAGTGGCCACTTTTAAGACCACCGGAATTTCCCGGAGGAATCTGTCATTGGGGACATCACAGCCTCCCTCAGGGATATCCGGTGGTCACAAAAGTGGCCACTGTAGTCAAATATCCACTTAAGGTCTACAATAGCCCTATTTAGCACAAGACATGAAAAATGAACCATCGCACGATATGTATTGGAGTTCAATTTCAATTGTCCCTAACTACAGGTTCCCTCTGGAACATCCGGTGGTCCCGGAAGTAGTCACTGTAGTCAACTATCCGTTTTGAGTCTACAGTTGCCCTATTTACGACAAGACATGAAGAATGAGCCGTCGCATAATATGCTTTGGTGTCAAAATCGAAATGTCCCCTATGCAAGGTTCCCTCGGGGCACTTGGCGGCGCCATGAGTGGCCAAATCTGTACAAGACTCTTTTTTAATTTATAATAGGATATTTTATGATAAGCTAGGGAGAAAACAATATTGCGCGACATATTTTGAGTGAATAAATTGTTTGATCCCAATTCGGATCCACTACCGGCACCGATTCCGGGGAAATGGCCATATCTTGGTTGTTTCTGGATCGATCTTAATACTTGGCGCACCAATCGCTTCAGAATTTGATCTTCTATCTTCATGTGTAGAAAAATTTTGAATTTTTAGCCGAGACCTTTACTAAAAACATGTCATAATTTTACTGCATAAGACATGCTTCCGGAAATCCGGATGATCACCGGTATCCGGTGGTCATAGTTCATCTCCGTGGATTCACCTCAAAACTAGATTAGTTGACCCGTCCATTACTTCTTAAAGAATTGAAATCGGTCAATTTTTGTCAAAGTTACAGCATTCCAAAGTTGGCCCAATTTTTGCCTGTCCCAGTTATTTTGACAACCCACTGTATATCAAATATTTCATCATTTGCGATACTTTAAAAATGGGGAGGGTGCAAAAAAAGGGGGAGGGCTTCCTGCAAATCTTATTACAACTCTTCATATTGGACTTAACGTTTTAAACATTATATGGCACATGAATTCCGCTGTCCTGAATATAAAACACTGCGTCGATTTATTGATTAGATTAGATTTTTAAATAAAAAATGCAAAAAGTTCAAGTATATTTTAAAAATGACTTGGGGCAGACACGAACATTCTGAAAACGCCATTATTTTTGTTTATTTTTATACTTTCAAGCCCGGGTTGTCCGGTCTCTGTGCATTCAGATCGACTTTTTTTGTCGAAAAGTGTAATAGTTCTCACTTCTTCCAAATCAGTCTCCCAGGCATTTTCGAAAACGTTCTCTTGATTGAGTATATTTTCGAACTCCTGAGTAACTTGATTTTCAATTGGACTAGTAAGTCCTAAATTAAAATTGTGCGCACTTTCAAACTGCATAGCAAGTTTTTGAGCTTTTTCGCAATTAGTTAGTATTCTCATAGAAATCTTTTCAAATATCTCATTGGGATCCTCTCGAGGTTCTCAACAATATCTTCCCACTACGCTCATCAGAGAATCATTTCAGAACTGTCATCATATTTGTTCCAGGTTTCCCATCAGAATCTTATCAGAATCATCTCCGAATTCTCATCAAAATCCTCCCGGGATTTCAATTCAATTTTTTCAGGATTCTCATCAGATTCTTTCCAGGATTACCACTAGACTCTTTCCAGGATTCTCATCAGAATCCTTCAAGAATTCTCATCAGACCCTTTCCTAAATTCTCAACAGAATTCTTCCAGATTTCTCATCATTATTTATCCTGGATTCTCAACATAATATTATTAGGATACTCATCAGAATTCTTTCAGGATTATGATCAGAATCCTTCCGGTAATTCTATCAAAATTCTACCAGAATTCAAAGAGCGTAATCCGAGTGCATTCAGTGTTGTTATCCGAATCCTTCCAGGACACTAATCGATTTTTTTCCCCGACTCATATTCCCCGATTCTCATCAAAATCAAATCAAATCAAAAGCTTTATCTTCAGAATATCTCCAGGATTCTCTTAATTCTCTATGCCCAGGGAAGTCAAGATCATGGACCAACTGAGAATCGATTCCCGACACCTCAAGTATGGCTTTGCTACGAGGACACCAATCCTCCCACAAGGAGAAGCAAGGCCCAATGATCAATCCAGTATCAGTGAAATCAACAACATAAAAAAATGAAATGAAACTTTGAACTTTTTTCTTTCACTTCTCATTCCGCAGACATTCCTCAATATCCCAGCTAAGACATAACTCTGGCAAATACCTTTCGTTATCCACCCACAAATTCTCTCACGCGATTGTACAACTGGAACAAGACAGAAAGGTAGAAAATAAATGATTTAACTGCTGCTCCACTTAACAATACGCCGATGATTGATTCAAAACGGTCCATTAGCGAATGAGAAGGCAAGTCATTTTTGCGTCAAATCGGTCGGTCACATAATACGGCAGCAAGCGTTTTCTTCCTGCGCCGCGCGATCATATGGTGATCAGTGAAATAATTTACAACGGCCATACTTTAGGTTTGCCGGGGAGACACAAGTGGATAGGTCACAATTCTCACAAATGAGGTTGCAACGGAACATTTCTGGTGGAAAATATAAACAGTTTGCTCTAGTGGAACCGCACTGCTACCGAGATTGTGTCCACGAGGGTCATTCCAGTGAATTACGATAATCACCTTCGAAGGATAAACACGATTGTAATTTCGAGATTTGCATGATTTGTGCGATCGAACGAGTTCTTTTATTTACCAAAAATAAAAAACAAAATAATGCCTCTACTGCAAATTTCTCATACAAAGGCAACATAATCCGATGCCTAATGGCACTCTCCGCCAACCTCCTCTCTGATTCGAGGAGATCGGTCAAACGTGCCGAAGTTGAACTTCATTTTAATGATCGCAGCAGTTATCGGTTTTTGCTGCAGTTTTCTATCATTCGGACAGATAGGTCGGTTCAAAAATATCCAACCCTGAACCATGAAAACCTCTGAGCACCAGCAGCGCACTATGAAATAATAATCTACTTTGGTTGGCCAAAACATCTTGCTTATCTTAAGTTAATTAGAATTTCATTCTGACGATACTGAATTCAATCTAGATAACTTACAACTAGGCCAAGCTGAGAGTCGAGGATTCAAATCTCACCAGTCGAGGATTTTTTCGGGTTGTAAATTTTCTCGACTTCCCAGGGCACAAAGTATTATCCTGCCATCAGGCTTGATAATGCTCCTCAACATCATTAGTTCGGTGAAATACTCTAGAGCAGCGTGCTGCCTTTGTTTCTTTGCGAGGGAGCGAAACATTGCTAAGCAGAGAGGGAACGAAAAATGAGCGAGGAAGATGCAGCACAAAACAACAGAGTAAAATTCTCACAAATCCCCGAGAACTGCTTGTTCGGGCGGCAGACTCAAGAGTTGTTTTGAAGTGTGAGTAAAGGTGAGCATCGCAACAAGAGGAAGAGAGTACCTAAAAAATACTCGCTTTTTTTCGCACTCTCACTCGAATCGCTTGAGGATCTGTGTTGAAAATTTTGAGTACAGTTTTTTCTCCTCATAAAAACGGCAAAATCGCCTCCTCTTTGCCTCGCAGAGGAGTTTCTATCAAGCCTGCCTGCCATATGGTCATTCGGCAAAGAAAAAGACTTTGTTGAACGTAATGCCGCAAAGAAAAAGAAGGAAAATAAGAAATAGTAGTAGAAGAAGAAGAATAACTTACAATTTCTAGATCAGTTATATATTTTAGGATGATTATAGAACGAAGCAACACCTCAAATTTTCATGATCACAAGTCTTGAGAACCAAACAGCGCTCCGTGATGAAAATTTATCCCATTGGTCACCACCAGAAAGCAAGCAATCTGAATGATTTTCAACGCGAACGTTTGTCAGATTCTTCAGTCTTGTGCACTTGAAAATTCAAAGTTTGGCTTCGTTTTATAATCACCTTTGAAGCGTCTTTGCAAAAAACTTCCTGTTGTTCAGTGGAATCTCACAAATGCTCTTAAACCTTTGTGAATGTCGCTATTTAACATTACAGGGTGTCCGCAAATTATCCGAACAGCAAAACATTGGAAAGATGATCTCGCATTGAAAACAATGAAAAACCAATGTTCATGTATCTTTTTTAATATATCTATATGATAACACAACATAAAACTTCAAATAATTTCGAAATCAGTGCTTGTTACTGAGATAGGCAAACTAAAATTTTTCGGGGACCTTTTTGCGTCAGGGCTGCTAGTCAGATGTGTTATCCCTAAAATCTAAAAGAGATGAATCCAAATGTCCTATTATTTTTTGAAGTTATCTGCAGTTCCGTGGGTTCAAGTTAGACTGGAAATTGAAAATTATACGGTTCAAATCCAGTGAGTTCTATGGACATTTCTCTTCCGTCATAAAGCTCGAAAAACAGCTCATTTTAAGACACTTCAATACGTTTGACTTGGTTTTGCAAAAAAATTGAAATCGGAAATGTGTGAAACTTCCTTCATAAGGATATAATAAGCCAATGTTAAAAACCATGCAAGAATATTGAATTAATCATGCATTATATAGAGATATGATTATATAGAGCCAGGTCTTCAAAGTTTGTACGGATAATTTGCGGACACCCTGTAAACCTATCGGCTGCCATGTTCATCGTGAAATACCTCACAATCTAGATTAAATATAGAGAAACTGAAAAAGTTATTTAAGAGATCCAGGGATGACATGCGGTGATCATTCAGATTCATAATCTCACCACCAGGCGCCGCTAATGTGCATAAAACTTTTGTTTGTTGAAAAGCGAAATTCACAAAGATTTAAGAGCGTAGGTGTTTTCAGATCATTTATCAAAAACATTAGAAAACAACACATAGCAGAGAATGTTTTTTGCTAGGACGCTTTACTAAAAAAAAAAGATCTCATCGAGTTAAGTCGTAAGTAATATAGATCAAATTTAATAACGTCATAAGATCCAACTTAGGGGCCTTCCATATCTGAGTGGTTAGAGTCCACGGCTACAAAGCAAAGCCATGCTGAAGGTGTCTGGGTTCGATTCCAGGTCGGTCCAGGATCTTTTCGTATTATTAAATGGAAATTTCCTTGACTTCCCTGGGCATAGAGTATAAACGTACCTGCCACACGATAGAGATAGACGGATGCGAACATGGCAAAATTGGCAAAGAAAGCTCTCAGTTAATAACTGTGGAAGTGCTCATAAGAACACTAAGCTGAGAAGCAGGCACTGTCCCAGTGAGGAGGTCATGCCAAGAAGAAGAAGAAGAATAAGATCCAATTTAGTCCAGATAATTGGCCGCTAGCGCATGACGGCTCACCATAGTAGCATGTACAAAAGATCTTGAAAATATCGAGAACTGGCTACAGGTTCAAAGCCCTGATAAAGGTGGATGGTTGTGATGGCTATGACCGTGGTCATCATGTAAAGAACAAACGAACAATGCTGTATTGTGTCAGCACCGAGGAGGCAGCCCCTCTAGCACGATGTAGGTAGTGCAACCCTGGTTAGATGACCTATCGAAGACTCTTCACCAACCAATAAAGGCAAAAATATAAAAAAACGGATTAATTTGACGGCAACAAGCCCGGCAAAAAGTTGGATCTTGGAACGTGAAAACTTTGAGCGAACCCGCGAGTCTTGGGCTCCTGGCTCGTGAACTGCGAAATGTCGGCGTGAACGTGGCAGCAATCCAGGAAATACGCTGGCCGAGAACCGGAGAACGTGAATTCCGAGCGGTGGACCCCATCGCCAACACTTCATTCAAGTACCACATGTACTACAGCGGAGGCGACAGAGTAGAGCGTTGAGTTGGCTTCATGGTGACTGATCAGCATATATGCACCATCGAACGATCATCGCGATGACACAAAGGATGAGTTCTATGAGAGCCTGGATAAGGCCTACGGATAATGCCCAAAACAAGATGTCAAGATAGTCATCGGCGACGCAAATGCGCAGATCGGGAAAGATTATTTCTTCCGACCCGTTATTGGAACGGAAAGCCTCCATTCAGTTACCAATGCAATGAGATAATAGCCTGCGGCTAGTAACCTTCACTGCTGTTAGAGAGATGGCAATCAGCAGTACCTACTTCGCACGAAAGAATACCCGCAAACACACCTGGCGAAACCCGAGTGGCGATGCCTGCTCCCAAGTAGACCACGTGCTGGTTGATGAGCGACTTTTCTCAGATGTCATGGATGTCAGGACCTTCCAAAGCCGACTCGAATCATTATCTCGTTGTAGCTAAAATTCGGGCGCGGATATCCAGCGTCACGAGTTCCAGAACAAACAGAACGCTGCGCTTCAATATATAACGCTTGTCGACTGATAAGGTAGCTGCACAGTACACCCGCAGCTAGACGAGCAGTGGGGAAGAATCAACGTTCTTGGAGATGTCGACAGCCTGTGGGACCTTATCAACGAAGCTGTGACAACAATGGCGCGGGAAGAGATTGGCACTGGTCAACGACGAAGACGAAACGACTGGTTCGATGAACAGTGCCAGAGAGTGACCGACATGAAGAATGTCGCCAGAAGCCATATGCCATACCCGAAAGAACAGAGAGCGGTACAGAGCAGCGAGAGCCGAAGAAAAGCGAATCCACCGCATAAAAAAGGCATCACGAAGAAAGTGTGGTAGCTGAAGCTCAAGAAAGCGTGAACCGGAATGATATGCGGAAATACTATGCAACGGTCAATGGTGCGCGGCACAATCCCGTACCAGTGTCCGCCATGTGCAATTATCGCAAAGGAATTTGCTGACAGATAAAACGGCGGTGGCTGCCAGGTGGAAGGAGCACTTTCAGCAATTATTGAACGGTGAAAATGGAATCGTAGCAAGGAACAGGATGAACATTGATGGTTACGATCAAGCTGTGGACCCACCGACCATAAGAGAGGTTAAAAAGGCTATCGACAAGCTGAAGAACTGTAAGGCTGTTTGGAAGGACAAAAACTCGGTCGTGCTTCTCAAGCACGGATGTGAGCAGCTTTATCAGTCGATCCACTGAGTACTTAGATAGTAGTAAGAGTAGTAAGATATGGGAGGACGAAGAATTGCCCATCGGCTGGTTGGATGGCCTCATACGCCCAATCTACAAGAGAGGACACAGCCTGGAGTGTGCCAATTACAGCTTAGCTTAGCTTAGCTTAGACTGACTACACATATCAATGGTTGCTATTCCGTGATTGACCGAAGTCAGTGAAAATGCACAAAGAATCAACTAGAAGTTCGGCTGGGATTGGCCATAATCTTCTTCAGTGTGCATAATTCAGTGCCTCTATTTATACAGGGTCAATAACGGCGCCGGCCACGTCCTTGCAGTCAGGTGGGATTGGGGGAAGGAATGTTAGTGTGTAACCTTTGCTATTTGGAGACCGTGTTTGCCTCTGCATCTCCGCAAAGGTTACTGGGAGGGATGTTTGTTAATGGGGAGGATCGTTGGGTCACAGGATTCACTTTGATAAGCGATTAGACCATGATAAACGATTATTTGTGAGATATAAACATACTTAGAAATATAAAATTTTCGATTGACATGAAAAATTTTCAAGTATGAGAAAATAATGCCGTTACTTGAAGTGACGAACCATTCAAAGTTTGTTGAACAAATAGCTAAAAGCAACATTCCTACAGGATATTTTACCCAATTTGAAAAAAAAAAAATATCGATTGGCTAGACCATCACATAATATTCTTATGCCGACACTTACAGGGGCGAACCATTCAAAGTTTTTTGAATAAAATGAACGTTTTGCAAGTCTACACTTCTAGCACAGACCAAACCATTCAAAGCATTTTTTTATGTATAAAAATAAAGGAGTGAGTGATTTTATATAAAAAATATAAAACAATAAAGTTATGAATTAGAGTTTATGCCGACACTTACAGTGACGAACCATTCATAGTTTGTAGAAAAATCATATTTATGTAACGATTAAATGTGCGGTCACACATATTTTATAGACTTGAAAAAAAAGCATGAAACGAGCTCACCGATTGATCCTTCATCCTTGATTGAGCAGCCACAATCCACTTTCATCTTCACTCGTGTGCTCGGCCATATAAAAGCACTCAGAAAAGAACGCGTCACCGGAGAGGAAAAAAAACTGACGACTTCTCGGACTTTCTCGATGCACTGCCTGGAGTGTGCCAATTACAGATGAATTACCCTGCTTAATTCAGCGTACAAAATATTGTCGCGCATCCTATTTAACAGACTGAGACCGCTCGAGGAGTCCTTTGTCGGCGAATATCAAGCTGGTTTTCATGAGGGCCGTTCGACAACGAACCAGATGTTTAGCTTGCAAATGATCCTAGATAAATTCCGGAAGTATAACTTGTAGACTCACCATCTATGTATTGATCTCAAGGGGGCGTACGACTCAGTGAAAAGTAATGATCTGCGGCAGATAATGGCTAAACATGGTTTGCCGGCGAAACTAATTAGGCTGATACGTGCTACGCTGGATGGTTCGATATCAAGTGTTAGACGGATTGAAACAGGGAGACGCACTTTCGAATTTACTGTCACACATGCTCCTTAGCTTTGCCGACGTTATAAACCTAAAAGGAATCGATCGAAGGTCAGTGGAACAGGCCTTCGTGCCTCTGAAGAGGGAGACAGCGAGGATAGACCATTTGGTCGCCGTTAAGTCAGAGGGGACCAAGTACAAAACTTGATAAAATTGGATTATTCTCTCATGAGATGCAAAATTACTTTACCTCCGTTACACTTTGATCAGATTTGAAAAATGCTGTTAACTGCGAGAGATATGTAATAAATTTACTTTGGATGATCAACAAAAATCGATAAAAGTGTGCAGTCAGAATGGACCAAGTGCTTATTACCATAACAGCGAAAATGTTCAGCGCGCTTAGGAAAGCGAGGAAATGAAAGACATTTCAGGAGATTTGTCAGATTTTTCGACATCAAATCATTCTTTTACTTATCCATCAATAGAAATTTATAAATATTACATGATTCAATGCATTTGATTTTGATTTTTGACCATTTACCATATTCTTATAGGTGGTCAGAAATTGCAACAAATTCTGTGCAGACAGAGCGGACCAAGTGTTTAAAAGCAATGAATTGATTGATTACTGCTTTTTTTGAGTCAATTTTAGAGTCCGATAGAAGTTTACGGTAGATCTATGGAGTATGTATGGCATGTCCTACGATCCGCTTATGGACCGATGCACGAGTTCATTATTTGACGTTTGAGCGGTGCCGTGTTATTTATGTGACCATGGAAACTAGTGAATTCGGCACCGCTCAAACGTCAAATCAGTGAACTCGTGCATTGATCCATTGGACCAGCATATTTTGGTCGGAACTCAAGATCAGGGTTGGGAAAAAATCTGAAATTCATTCTACAGTAGCCAAACAAAGCCAATCGCAGTCAGCGAAGCCAGTGAAACTCACGCCTATCGCTGCTGTAGGCAAAGAGCCTTGAAAATCGCAAAACACCCGTTGCTAAGGGCAACCCAAAATTACTGTAGAAAAATGTTCTATTTCTCGCTGCATTTCCCGCATTTTAAGCCGTCAATGACACTAACGGTTTAGAAAATTCATGCACCCAACATAGGCTACTTGATGAGATTCACTTTTTTGAACTACTGTACTGGGAAAGCCACGTGATTTTCGCGAAATTCAAGCCTACTACTATTACCATTCCTAGCACTGCTCAAGATTTTCACTAGGTCCACTCTGACTGAACGCATATTTGAATATTTCTGGTCTTCAACGCCCTGACCCTGCGAAACCTTAATTTTCAAGCTATCGTAATGCCACTGATTTTGGTATTTACTATATGGGTTATTTAGGAATTTACGATACTGGTGTCGAATGGCATTGATAATCTGCTTATCTTAGAGATATGAACCCAATTTGACCATGCATGCATTAAATGATTGTTATTTTTCAAGAAATTGTTCAGTCAGAGTGAACCAGCTCACTGAACAGTGGTCTTTGGTTCAGTCAGAGTGGACCAAGTACACATAGTCCATAAAAAAATCGTTCTATTAGAGGTTTGGATTATGATTTTTCATGATTATCACTTCATATTATATTGTTTGAAAGTAACATAAAGGCGTGTAAAAATATTGAACCGAAATTCAAACGATTTCAAAAATTACAGAGCGTTAGACTTTAAACCCATTTTTCTCAAAATATCAAAAATGTCACTTGGTCCACTCTGATTTAACGCCGACCATTTATTCTACCAAAATGAAGTACATGGTTGCAGATAGAGATAAAGTCAGGCTAGGTGGTGAAGGTGCTGAGGTAGTATTTGATGAGGATGTGTTTGAAGTTGTTGAAGAATTTGTTTACCTTGGACCACTTGTGACATGTGAAAACGACGTTTCCCGCGAAATGAAATGACGTGTTGCGGCTGCGAATAGGGCCTTTTACGGACTATGTAAGGAGCTGTCCATTAATTACGTAAGGGTTTATGGGAGGAGGGGGAGCGTCAAGATTTCTTGCGCACCGTACAATTTATTTTGCATTTTCAGACAACAAATCTTACCATGGAGGGAAGGGGGTCTAAAAAACTCCAAAAATTGTCTTACGTAATTAATGGACCACCCCTAACCAGCTTAGGTCCCGCAGCTTGCAAACAGAAATAAAATTTGCCCTGTATAAAACATTGATTCTTCCGGTGGCTCACTACGGGCACAAAGCGTGGAAAAAAAGGCAGACCAGAAAGCTTTCGGTGTTTTCGAGCGTCAAGTGCTGTGGACAATACTCGGTGGTAAACTCGAAAATGGTGCGTGGTGCAGACGCATGAATCACGAGTTGAATCAAATGTACAAAGATGCGAATATTGTAAAAAACGACAGACTTCAGTGGGCTGGTCACTTAGTGCGAATATCGGAAGAGAGAATTGCGAAAATAATATTCAGCAGAGAACCTAGTAGAGGTCAGTGGCTTCGGGGAAGATCACGAATACGCTGGCTGTACGCAGTGGACTAGGATCTGGCGATCCTAAACGTCCGGGGCAACTGGAGAAGTTTTGCCCAAGACCGACGAAGATGGAGCTCTACAATACGCCCGGCAATGGTGTGACGCTACGCTGTAGCCATCAAGGTATCAAGGTAGGTAATTGGCCGAAGTCATCAATCCTCTAAGATGCATCCCCAGAGCGCTAGAAGTTTTGGCCAGCCAAAGTAGGTTTCTGTCCCACAGTGCAGCGGCAGAGTGGCCAGTTCGATCGGGTGATTTTTTCCAAGTGATTTGGAGGCACGCATATGGCCGATATCTGTGCGGGGTCACCGAGAGCCGCTCCTCCTCATATCGGCGAAATGCGAACTCCAGCTGCTAATGGAGTTTGGCAGTCAGCGAGATAAGATTCGAGCAGTAACCGTGGCCAAGTGGATTAACTATCTTTGAATAGCGGCTTTTTTTCTTTGCTCTCGGTCACGGTTGCTTAGGGACCAAATTATACCACCGCCGTTTGGATGGCAGTTCAGGTGGGTGGCAGGAGGTTACCATCATCACGCTTTCTGCCTGACCCGGCTGAGTTGCGCTCTATCGCTCGGGGATATCTGTGGTAATGTGAGGAAAGCCCGTATAATGTTCGATGAATTGAGGTTTCGAAGAGCAGGTACAGTTATCCACCATGTAGGGCGTTCTTCGTCGATACAGTAAGTGACACTACGGTAGAGCCATGACTCATTGTGATGTCAACATCTAACTCCCTACAGTCCAACCCAATAAAACTCAGCACCACAAATCGCTCATTTATCCATTGATTAGATCGTATCAAATTAATCCGGTTCCGCTTCCTCGTCATCAGCCAGTTTCCCTTATTCATCGATGGACGTCATCAAGTGCTCACAGTAGTGCCGAGCATCACATCCACCTGTTGTGGTACGTTACATATTCACGTCGCTTTAAATGAACCATTTCACATTTGTCGACGTGTGATTTAATTGGTGTAAAATTGATACCCCCGTCATATCAAGTTGCTTACCGGTGTGTGTCGGTTGGAGTTTTGTTTGTACAATCGGCATGTTTCGCCAAGCTGCAAATCAGCAGCACTCAAACACTTCCAAACAAGGCACAAGTTGTGATTTGTATTAACAGTCTTCCCGCTCGGAATGTGTCAAGTAGAGAGTGCAATGTCGCCTTGATCAAGAGGTCTCGATTTTACAAGCTTTGTTTTGTTTTTTCGTGTCTTAGTTATTGCGATTTGATTGTTTAGTTTTGCTTGCTTGAAAAAAAAACCGAGCTCCAGCATTTGAAGCGAAAAGCTAAACATTAATTAGTTCGCTTTGTTCAATCACATCATCGAATTATACCACCCAGTGATGATTGATATCGCCAAAACATAGTTTCCCACCTGAACGCTATCAAAAGCACCAATGCGATTATATTGCCTTTGCCTCGGCCCTCGGCACAGTTTTGAACCAACAAATGCCTGATGACATTGATTTTGGGGTGGACTTGTTATGTCGTCCTGCCACACCATTCATACCACGCAGCTTAGGGCAAGGTTTTTTTTTGGCTTCGACCCAACGAGCTGTCAAGTTGCACTGTGCGCAGATAGACCGCTTTGAAGTAGTGCTATTTTTTTTTTATTAAATGCTTTTTTTTAACATGATGAATCGAAATATTCGAAAGTTGATTTTGAACTCACTACTTTCAAGCAGTTCGCTGGTCAGTTGATACAATGCCACCGTTGGTTTGATAATGAAGTAGCTGACGTAACTGCTTGTTTAATCTGTTGCCAACTGGATCATGCCAACAATCTCCGCAGAAAGTGGATAGCATTGCACGGCTTTATTCAGTTTATTATTATGTTCGGTAGAAAGTGGAAGTGGGCTTGGTAGGTTTTGCGTATCCTGTTCGCTACAAGGAAAAGTAAACACTTTTCGAAAAATACTAATTAATCAAAGTTACCTCTGCATCTCCACAATTGCCTATCCAAAACAAGACATTGGGTTAGTGGGAAAAAGTGGTGATGTGGTCCATAGTATAATCACGCCTAACCCACATCCCGATATTTCTCGATTAAGCATTGAATGCCTAGCTAGTGTCCCAAGTAACACCGAAAACATAAATCCAAATTTAAAAATATGCAATTTGTTCAACAACAGTTGGTAGAAAGTTTTTGAAACATGTAATGTCTCACGTAAGTCATCGTTTTGTTTTGCTAAACCTTTCAAAATTAAACTTGAATGAAGATGTTCTACTAAGGCTTGTAATATGTTTTGCAATACAAATCTGCTTTTTTTCTGGAAATGTTCTAATTATGTTTACTATGTTTCAACCATATTATTTTCTATAGCCGTCTTCTCATGTTTACCAAAACATATGTTTGGTTATATGTCTTACTTCTGTTGTTTTAGACTTGTACGAAAAACAAACACTCTCAATTTGTCATATATGTGTTATAAAACATATAATTTTGAATCATGTTCTGTACAAACAAAATATGTTTATTTTTAGTCAAATATAAGCTATATTAGTAGTCTGTCAAACAAATGCAACAAAAGTGACATTCAATACATGGATGGATGGATGGATGCATAGATCATACACTGCTGACCAAGACATTCGCCATATGGTGTTCACTGAATACTCTTATGCGAATGTTTCAAGAGTTTTTCGTTAACAAAAAAGTTAACACACTAGCTGTCCCGGAAAACTTTACATTGTCTTCGATAAAAAATGTCAAATGCAATGAAATTTTTATCTTTTCCCAATACACTCGTCATGCAGTGTATCAAAGGGACCATCTTTAATTCATTAATTTTACTTTAAATATTTACTAAAACGATAAGATTTTTGCTTCCAAGTTTTGATGATAGTTGAAATAGTCTAGTAAAATTGATGTATTTTCAGTAGAAAACGAAATTAATGGATATTTTTTTTTAATGTGATGATCTCTCTATCAAATATTTACTTGGTCTGATGTGATGCAATGTATAACAAACGATTTATAAAGACGAGCTGTTTTTTTTTTCAAAGCAAAAGTGCATGTTTCACCATAACTTATGATTCGCACATAAATTTCCTGGTTTACTTCAGCCGTAATCCTGCAACTAAAATTGTCAATGTTGGCACTTTTGGATTTTTCATTGTCGACATCCCAATATATTACAATACCAAATGTTATCAGCATTTTGTTGCGTTTATGGTTTGTTGAACAAAGAAGAATACATATTTATTATTTATGTATACCTAAACTCATATGATACATAATTTTGACAACAAAAATATGTTGCACAAGCTCCACCTTTGCGCTTTTCCAGTCATATATAAGTATAAATAACAGTTTTATCGCCATGAAACAGAA
The DNA here is from genome assembly GCF_002204515.2 of Aedes aegypti. Classification (NCBI taxonomy): domain Eukaryota; kingdom Metazoa; phylum Arthropoda; class Insecta; order Diptera; family Culicidae; genus Aedes; species Aedes aegypti. The sequence continues at coordinate 133,721,216 of NC_035108.1, forward strand.
CATTTTTAGTAGTCATATTGGAGTCATTGTGATTTGTATGCAACATGTTTTGTTACTTGGGTGTGTTTCCGGTCCCATCGCTCGCTCCCGCTGAAGCAAGCGATACAACCGATGGGCCAAACATTAATGACTGGATTACACTACTTTTTCTTCGCATTGCGCGAACCGGACACGTTTGATACCTACTGCATCGCTCTCCCCTGTAGGGGCCATCAACGCAATCGACGGACCGAACACTAATCTGTAAAAAGCTTCTTGCGGATAACAGATGAAATCTCGGTTCCAAATTAGAAAACTGATGGCTAGATTATTGTTCTATTTCTAATGAAATCCTTATCATATTCTAAGCAAAATTTGTATTCTGTTGTACGTGGAATTCCATCATTCGTGAATAAGCGGTTCGATTAACGGCTGTTCTCTTTTCTATACTGTTAAAACAATTATTGGCAGTAAAAGGACAGTAAGCTAAAGGGATATCATTAATCATAAGACTGTTTTATGGTGTATTCATGCGGAGTTCCATAGCGAGTTCCTTTTAAGTTTTTATTAACAAATTCATTGAGAACCCTGTGTAATAAATAGAGATTTTTTTTTGATGATATTGAAAAATTCTTCGCAGTTTACAACAGATTCTTAGTAACATTCTAGCCAAAAGATTTGAAGGCCACATCAGATGTTAATAAGTTGTTTCTTTTTTTATTGACATGTTTTTTTACAATTCACAAAGATTAAGACGTCGCACGGTATGTTTTGGACAAAAAGCAGAAATGTCCCCAAAGAAGCCCTCGTGGAACCTGAGTCATAAGCTCTGTAAAGGCCAAATCTTTAATTATTAAATAAATTAATTGACAAGTTCTCTCGAATTCGTGAAGATTGAGATGTCACGCGGAATGTTTTTGGACATAAAACGAAAACGTTCCCCGAGAAGCCCTCGTGCAACCTGTGCCTGGAGATCTGGAGTGGCCACATTTGTTTGTACCGAGGTTTCTCTTTTTTTCTATTGACATGTACTCCCGAATCCAAGAAGATTGAGACGTCACACGGTATGTTTTGGACATGAAACGGAAATGTCCCCAAACTGGCCCTGGCGGAAACAGCTGCGATGTTCCGGAACGGTCCACTTATTCAAATTATGTTGAAATGATGACAATCGATCATTATCTCATGTTTAACATAAACACTTCAGTGTTGTAACTGCAATAAATAAATAAAATAATAATAACATTTCCCGATTTTGGCACACTCGTGACCCCACTACAACCCGAAAAATCACCGACATGGTTCCAAAATCAGCATTGTCCATTTATGACAAATGATTGAAACCTTTTTAAAGTAAACTGCCGGTGGTTTCAAAAAAATCGGATTTAAATTGACGAAATGGCAGCTATTTGGAAATGTCTTGTCGGAGGTCGGTAACGTAAAGGTTAATGGATTTCCTTCCTTTTCAAGTTTCATCATTCTCAAAATCTAACTCAAACATGGCCGCGAGGAATTTTTCCAATTATATTGGCCACGTAGATGACGGATCCAGTGAATTCACTATGTTCTTATGTCCCAGGGTTTTAATAAAATGGGTAGATACTAACGTTGATGCTTGGATTGATGTTTTTGCTTTACAATGAATTATTGAATCATGCTCATTTTGTAGATTAAGTTAACTGTCACGCTACTGTGAGAAAAAAAACCGTAGACGACGGTGACCTCGAAACAGCGTTACACGGATTTTTCATAAAATCGTAACTTCACAAATATTTGTCCAAATACTGAAAGTTTTTAACTAACGAAAACATTGCGGTCAAACGCTTTTATAAAAATAACATACATGGTCGTAGCAAGGTAGACGGTCCGTAGGGGACTGAGCAAAGATGGTCAACAACAGAAAAAAACAGCGTTACTATGGTTCAGAGCTCATATATCAGCCATGTTATAATTTTATTCCACCGTTGGAAACATTCAAGACCAGCATTGCAGAGAAAAATATCAAACAAAGTTGTAGCAAGGTAAATGGAGAATGGGGTGCTCCCATTTGGAGTGTTTACCAAACCTATAAAAAAATATTTCGGTGCTGCTATGCAACCAATTTTTGATTGTGTTTCACGATTCGACACTTCTAGTAAAGATCTTCAATAAAAAAATATTGAACATGGTCGTAGCTACGAAAAATAGAGGTGAGGGGCATACGTCTACGCAAGATATAAAGTTTTTAAGGGGTACGCCCTATTTCTTGGTCTCATTTGCCTGTAAATCAAAATCCAAAGTGATACCATTGAGTTTTTTTTTGCTCAATGAAATTGATTGTAGAAGTCTAGTAATTGAATTTGAATAGACACATACATTTTTGAAAACACTCAGAATTTGTTTTCCCTAAAATCTGAAGAATTATTTGTCTCCTGTTTGTCTGTACCTCAAAATTTAATGTGATTGCATGTAGTTTTTAACATAAAATTAATTGTAGAAGCCAAGTAAAGTTGTTTGAATAAGAAAAGATACTTCTGATCACACTTAAAATTTATTTTACCTAAAAACTGCTAAAAAACATATTTCATGAGTTTGTTTGCCTGTAGTTCGAAATCCAAAGCAACGACAAGTAGTTTTTTCGGCATGAACTTGCTTATAAAAGTTAAGTAAACACGTTTGAAAGGAAATGGACATTTTCTTATAACACTTCAAATTTATTTAACCTAAGAAACTACGAGAACCCCTATCTCATGAGCATGCTTGTCTGAAAATCAAAGCTCAAAGCGATGACATGTAGATTTTTCGGAATAAATTTGCTTAGAAGTAAGATGAACATGTTTGAGAAGAAATAGAAGTTTCTGATTACACTCAAAATTTATTTTACTCAAGAAACTACGTAAACCTGTTTAATTTTCTTATTCGCTTGTAAATAACAAATCAATTTGATAGTATGTCATTCTTCCAACATAAAGTTGATTGTAAAAATGGAGCTAACATGTTTGAGAAGTAACACAAATTTTTGGTTACACTCGAAATTTATTTTACCCGAAAAACTGCGAGAGAAAAGAGATGAAAAAACCGAATTTAATACTATACCATTTGATTCCACAAGAGTTAAGAGAAACCTAGTCCAATAGACTTTTATGCTTGTAAAGAAATAATCAAAACAAAAATATATTATTGTTTTAAACTTCAATTTGATTGTAGAAGTTTAGAAAACATGTTTGAGAAGTTATGCATTTATGATGTAATGCAATTTGAGAATGAGAAACTAAAAAACTCTATCAGCCTGTAAGCCTGTAAATCATAATTGAAGGTGATGACATTATTTTTTTTTTTTCATTAGAAATTTGCTTATAGAACTTATATCAACATGTTTAAGCTAAAATATAATTTTTGATTGCTATGTAAATCGAAATTGTAAGAAATGAGAAGTAGTTATTTCGGCATTATCTTGCCTATAAAAGTTAAGTGAGTTGTTTGAGAAGAAATATATATTTTCATATAAGACTTCTAATTTATTAAATTTTATAAACTATGAGAAACACTGCCTCATGAGCTAGGTTGCTTGTAACTCAAAATTAAAAAGCGATGACACGTTGCTTTTTTAGAATAAACTTGCTTATAGAAGTTGGGTGAAGTAGATATAGAGATTTCAGATTACACTCAACATTTATTTTCCCTAAGAGACTACGAAAACCCTGTTTAATCAACAAATAAAAAAGAAAAAAAAGACAGCCAAATGCCATCTTACGGATGTTCCGGATCTCCCAGAAGCCCATACTGTTGCCACGTAGGTCCAACACAAGACAATGATAGTGTTTTGATCATTACTTAACGAGTCTAGATAAATACAGCTCATTTGTTTTGAACTGTGAACAGTAGTACTCATTATTTCGAATAAAACAGGTTTGGAACTCTGAGATGCTTCCCAGAACAGGTTCTGGGTACCATAATAAAGACCGTGGCGGCCATTTCTGATTTTTCTCGAAAATTATTGCTATCCATTGTCATGACAAATGGAGATTTTTTTTTATTTCCGTACGGGTTTGGGCCGAAAGGTCTCAGATTTTCATGTAACTTTTTCCACAGGCAGGGCTCATCAATATATGAATAAAAAAAATCGAGAAAAATTCAGGGTCGCCTATTTTCCCGGAAAACTCAGTTGGAAATTTTTGTTTTCCCCTGACACTACCTACTTTGAAAAATCATAACTCAAGAAAGAAGCATCATAGAAACAAAGTTTTTTTTTATGAAAATGAAAGCAAATTTTCTCAGGAATAAAAAAAATACTGGAAACAGTTTTCCACAAAATTTTCCACCGCAGAGAAAATTTGTAAAGAAAAGCCGAAAAAAACTATGTTCCAATTAGTGGAAAAATTTCAAAAATATATATTTGAGAAGGTCATTTCATAAGCATTTCATAGTCATTTTTCGCTGAAATTTTTGAAATGATATTTTTTTTCGTTTTTGAGTTATGGCCAACTTTGTAAAAAATGTGCAAATGTGCCATTTTGAGCCTTTTCTTTGAAAAATCATAGCTCAAGAAAGAAGCATCGTAGAAACAAAGTTTTTTTTTATGAAAATGAAAACAAATTTTCTAAGGAATAGAAAAAATGTTAACTGGAAAAAGTTTTCCACAAAATTTTCCATCGTTGAGAAAATTCGTAAAGAAAAGCCGGTGTTCTCTTCGTAAAATGAAATATTTGATTCGGCTTACTTTACTCTATAATTCAGGTGGTCTTGATAAAATAAGTTTGGATATGTTTTACGTTTTCCCTTCAATTCCGTTTATTTTTTGGACTTGTTCTGAGTAATTACCCTGAGAATATGTCCTCTTGATTTATGATGCTTCACAACATGACAGATTACTGATTCGTATCGCCATCGCCGGGCCAATCATTAAATGACGTCAATACAGCGCTGCAAATATCTTGATGCCATTCTCAGACCCTCCATATAGACATATTCGGGGTTTCAACTTTGACTCAGTGGCATGTAGCGTTCATTTGCCAACTCTGTTTTTTCTTCTCAGCCTAAAGCACCATGAAAGTGTAAATCATGACACCAGCAAACAATTCCGCACTGTGATTTATCGATGTTAGGGACCTTGTGCACTGCTGTCCGACTGCTGGCTGCTGACCCAAGAAAGGCGGCGGCAGGGTCAAATGTTACGGGAACCCAATATTTTGGGTAATGTTGGATCTCTCGCGCATGATGATTGTGGATTATGGTTTACATTTTTGGAGATTTCAAAGCTTGAGAAGGGAGATTTGTGTTTGACCCGGATTTGCACAGAATCTGTGACAAGCATCTGGTCAAAAATTATGCTTCGTTTCGAAAGGTCCACCACATTTTGGTTGATTACGTAAGATACAATATATCTGATGGTCGTAAAGTGATATGGCCGTGCTGGACCTCAGAAACGTTCTCCTAATTTGCATATTTTAGCTATTGCTATATTTCGTGGCAACATTTTTTGCTTGAATAATATTACTTAAGTGTGTGGTTACGTTTTAAAAGGTGACGTTTGACTGTAATGCAGTCTGCATTTGAGACTTTCCAGCCCTTGGAAGGACCTAGGAAGCAGAAACTGCCAAATGTGAGCACATTGTAAATTTACTCCAAAAGCATTGCGAAATCGCCAGATTTCATTCAGTAAAAAGTGAAAGGATCTTTGTTTTCATTAATGCAAATCAATTCACGCCAAGATTGGCAGAGCACATTAATCCGAAAATAAATTGCCACCAGAACGCCTCCGCCAACCTTCGTCATCACCCAGCAGCAGTGATCGCTGATGCTGATTGCTCTCGGACTTCATTAATGGGCATTCGTCCAAAAATGCTTTAATCGATTCCCTTCAACACTGTGAGCGGTTGGTCTCCCCAATAAACGATCTTCTGTTGACAGCCACCAAGCAGCCGGTGCGCGATCGAAGTTCTCCGATATCTCGGAACGATCTGGCTTCAAGGCATCGCACGGAGTCTCGTCGCGTTTTGTCGACTTTCCGACAGTGACGATCTTACAGTACAAGTATGCCTAGATTTGATGAACATTTTGATTTTAAAAATGTCCATTGCATTTATTTGCATGTAATATCGCAGCAAATTTTTAACTAACTTTTTCATATAGGTTTTTCAGTTTGGAGATGATACGAATGTCTTATAACGGATCATTGAATGTAGTTTTTGCAAGTGCTCACCGCATCAAAACAAAGGCGCTACTGTATATGGGATTTAACATTGTGACAGCATTGCTGTTCTGTCAAAAACACAAGGCTTCGGTGCTATCTATGCTTTCCATAGCGACCATTTTGGTTATTTTAATGATCCAATGGAGAGTTAACTTTCGATACGAGGCTGTTTTCCACGACCCACGCATACCTGGAATCACAATAAACCTTTTTCATCACGAAGTTCTAGTTTATGGTCAAAAATTTGAAAAAAAAAAATAGTTATGTTTAATGAGTTTGGGTCATATTGACCAGAACGTGACAAACAGATTTCGCAATTGTTTTTCAACCAAATATAAAGAATTTTATACTTAAAATTGTCTTAATGGCTTATATTTTAAAAATCATGCTAAAGATCTTAGTTTGCTGGTGCCTAACCAAGAACCAAATTTGGCCATTTATTGGACTTGGATTCCACATTGTTGGGTTTTCATTAAGGTCCCAGGAGTGTGGCCAATTCATTCGTTTAATAGAACCATATCATTCAAAACATCGAAACTGATCATAATTTTATTAAAAGAAATATCAGAGATGGGGATTTTTTTTATTTCCGTACAAAGTGGGCTCATATGTCAATGTCAAATTTCAAAAATGTATGCAACCATGAAAATGATTTTAAAATAAGGGCAGAATGACACTTTTTCCCAACCTAACATGGAAAAGGTCCATGTGATGGTATCGGTGGCAACATTAAGCGAATGGCTAGAGATGCTAGTATTAGAAAGTCAGCAGAAATTAATAACGCCAAACAATTTTTCGACTGGGCTGTGGTGCAAAAGGTGAAAGACCAACTTAAAAAAGATTGGGAATTTATCAATGCAACTGAAAATGACTATTCAGAGGCTGAAAAATTCCTTCAGGAAAGATTTTCTAACCTTGTTCCAATTCCTGGAACAAAAAAATATCATTCATTTATACCAAAAGACGAACGAAGCATTTTTGCTAGTGAATTCTCAGATGCACATGAAAACCAAAAAAATACAACATGCTTTGGTCGGACTCGATTATCCGGAGACTCGATTATCCGGGGACTCGATTATCCGGGATTCGATTATCCGGAATTTTAGACTCGATTATCCGGAATTTGATTTTTAATGTTCTTGTTTTTCAATTTTTATGCATAAATCTGAGATAATTTGGTATTGCAATATACAATATGAATTGTCTTGCAGTTTAGAACGTATTTAGGAAAAGGGGGGTTTAAAAAAGTGTTTTTTTTTGTGTATGCTGGCCGAATTTTTTTTTTCTTGTATGGACTCCTACTGTTCCTAGAAAAAAAAATCTGGCTATGCCACCGCATCATATAAATAAAGTAACGAAAAAAGATAATATTTAAGTTCATTTATCAAAGATATCAATATTTTTCTTAGTGATTCGATTATCCGGAGGATTCGATTATCCGGAGTGAAAAAAAAATCGATGCTCCGGATAATCGAGTCCGACCTGTACAAAGAAACGAAAATCTTCTGGTGTTAGCAACCAAAGACAATCTTCCCGGTTGAAAAAATAGATAGTATTAAGATGAAAATGTGAGTTATATACTGAATAATTGAATAAATAAAATTAAAAAAAAAATAATAATACAGTCGAAGCTCGTTATAACGTACAACTTTTATAGCGACAAATCTCTCTATAACGACATTTCCGATGGTCCCTACAAATTCCCATTCTAATTTCAACTTTTATAGCGGCATTTCTCTGTTTGGACCGTTCGCTATTGCGACATTAGTGTTATATTCAATAGTCACTCAATATAACGACATTCGTTTAGCTATTTTAGTACATATTATGATCGTTTTATTCATCCATGCTCCATAACGACATCCAACTTCTTTATAACGACGATTTTATAGCGACATCTCCGTTTACCGACGGTCCCTTGCGATGTCGCTATAACGACTGTAATCTTATTTGTTCCATAGAAGAGAAAGAATCCCTTTTCAGTGTAATGAAAAATTGAGGCAGAAACAGTTTTTTTCAGTTTTTCTTAGCGTTGTAATTTTTCGTGAAAAATATCATCCATTCCGACTTATACTTCATTAAAACCAATCCCATATCTTTTTTTAAGATGTTTTAGAAAATTTGCAATTGCTTTGATAAAAAATCTTTGTTTTCCGATGCTTCGATTGAAATATGGGTTTTCGAAGAAAAGGCTTATATGGTCATTTTCCACAAATTTGGCCACAACTCAAAAACGAAAAAAGTACATATCAAAAATTTCAGCGATTAAAGCTTATGAAATTACCTTCTCAAAAATATATTTTTGAAAGTTTTCCACTAATTGGAACATAATTTTTCCGGCTTTTATTTACGAATTTTCTCAACGGTGTAAAATTTTGTGGAAAACTGTTTCCAGTTAATATTTTTTTTTCTGAGAAAATTAGCTTTCATTTTCATTAAAAAAAACTTTGTTTCTACGATGCTTCTTTCTTGAGTTATGATTTTTCAAAGAAATGGCTCAAAATGGCACATTTGCACATTTTTTACAAAATTGGCCATAACTCAAAAACGAAGAATAAGCACATTTCAAAAATTTTAGCGATTAAAGCTTATGAAATTATCTTCTTAAAAATATTTTTTTGAAAATTTTCCACGAGTTGGAGCATAGTTTTTCCGGCTTTTCTTTACGAATTTTCTCAACGGTGGAAAATTTTGTGGAAAACTTTTTCCAGTTCATATTTTTTTTGGATTTTTGAGAAAATTTGCTTTAATTTTCATATAAAAACTTTGTTTCTACGATGCTTCGTTCTTGAGTTTTTTTTTTTCTATCTTTATTAACGAGATTTTTAGCCCTGGGCTAGTTCATCTCGGGACCAACGACTTTACTTCCCTTCCGAAGGAAGTCGTCACTGAAATTTTTAGTGACTATCTCGGGGATGGGATTCGATCCCAGGTCCTCGGCGTGAGAGGCGTCTGTTCTAACCACTACACCAGGTCCGTCCCCAAAATCTTGAGTTATGATTTTTCAAAGTAAGTAGTGTCAGGGGAAAACAAAAAAATTCCACCTGAGTTTTCCGGAAAAATAGGCGACCTTGAATTTTTCACAATTTTTTTATTCATATATCCATGAGCCCTGCCTGTGGAAAAAGTTTCATGAAAATCTGAGACCATTCGGCCCAAACCCGTACGGTAATAAAAAAAAATCCCCTTAAACGCCTATAACTCAAGCTATGATGTTTGTCACGCACTCTGCACTGTGCGACGGTCCACTAAATCGAGGTTTACCTGTATTGCCATTTATGCTGCCATCAGAAGGCGGAAAAGGGGCCTCTCAACACTTGTTTGTTCAGCCGATATCTTTGAAGTGGGATGGATTGTGAGTACAGTTTCTGAAAACCCTGCAGTGGCAAAGTCAGAAAGGACCGAGCAGTCGATGCTAGTGTCTGTGTGCAACCTATTAATCATACACTTGAAATCGCTTGACGGTAAGCGATTCTATTGTGGCTGCATGCTGCGGTACATTCTAACGAATCCATAGTGATCGTGGCTGGCTGATGACAGGCGGTCCTCGAGGGCACAACCCCAGTCGGAGCACACAAGGCCACCGAGGGGCTCTTGGGTGTGGCCGCCGCCGTCGTGGGAGACTCTGGAAGACTTGAAAATGTCAAACTCGCTATAATAGCCCCCCTTTCGAATCTAATCGTTCTATCTCACCGGGCGGCGCCTGAGTCAACACTGAGAGAACACTGAAGGCGGAAGAAAAAGATTTTTTATGGGCTGAAAAGTTGTAAATTGATAATGGTGGGTTTCAGTGTCGAAGTGGAAGTTTGTCAACGCCAAAACGTATTGAGTTGGTGGAAAGGTAGGGCTGTTGCCAACAGGTGCACCAAGCAGTAGTGTTCAAGCGTTCGAAGCAAGGTCAAAGAGTTTTATGGGGTGCTAAATTTTGAAGCACAGACAGGGTTTAATGACAACTGGATTCAAATCTGACATGGAAACTGATTTGTGCTGGCGAAGTGGTATGAACTTGAAAAGTCTTTATGGCAATCAATTGATACATTTATTGCATTTAGGCAATTTTATTGTGAGCTAGTAATATACCAAAAAGGGTATAAGCTTAATGAGCCTATGTGAATATATGGATTTCCTTTTCCTAATTAAAGTCCAAAACTAATGGTAAGTTGATTGTGGTTAATCCCCTCGCACTTCTAATTCTTTGATTTTTCTAATTGAATCAACGTATTGGTAAGCCCAACCGGAAACATCAAAACGAACGGCGAGTACAGTTTGCAAATCCAATGCGATTTGCTAAAATGTCAAGGGCTATTGATGCCTAGGATAGCGCTTTGAACAGTTGGAATCGTAATCCACAAAGACCCGACATTTAAATCTGAATGCGTACCTAAATTAATAGCCGAAGATCCATTGGGGATAGGAAACTTTTCGCCGGCAAAATTAGTTAAAGCAAAATTTAGGATTGGCTTGTATTTTTGCGAATTCAAATTTGCATCCCGCATAGCTTCGAAACACGTGCTCAAAATTGGTGGCTTTAGGGTGAGATCTGTGGCTGCGAGTTGATTAAGAGGAGGAACATACTAGCGATATTCATTTGTCTGCCGTTGAGGAACATGCGCGAAAGTTCAAAGCAGTGATCGTGATTGCTACGTGTACTATAAATAGTTACTGATCGTTGGGCGAAGGCAAAATTAAATTTTTAATGCTGATAATACTGATTTTTCCATTACATTAATGCCTTTTTAAGGTTTAGCAAAAATTCTTTAGTATATTGGACTTCAGAACTTCATAAACATAGTCTCCCAGCTGTACTTTTGAACAATAATAAAGTTTATTTCTTCTTGACATTAACTGCCCGTTAGGAGTATGGGTAGAGCCTGCTTCTCTGCAGTAATGATCTGAAAGCTTTAATAGCCTCTGAAACTATTTTTGAATTTACCATCGAGGTAGGGAGGTATCGATTTACAGAACACAAAACTAGTGCAAATACGATCCACGTGACCATCGAGTTAGCCATGAAAACCATTTTTTATATGGTTCTTCTTCTCCTTCTTCTTCTTCTTCTTCTTCTTCTTCTTCTTCTTCTTCTTCTTCTTCTTCTTCTTCTTCTTCTTCTTCTTCTTCTTCTTCTTCTTCTTCTTCTTCTTCTTCTTCTTCTTCTTCTTCTTCTTCTTCTTCTTCTTGGCATTGCGTCCTCGCTGGGACAGAGCCTGCTTCTCAGCTTATTGTTCTTATGAGCGCACTTCCACAGTTATTAATTGAGAGCTTTCTCTGCCAAAGTTGCCATTTTTGCATTCCTATACCGTGTGGCAGGTACGATTATACTCTATGCCCAGGGAAGTCAAGGAAATTTCCATTACGAAAAGATCCTGAACCGACTGGGATTCGAACCCAGACACCTTCAGCATGGCTTTGCTTTGTAACCGCAGACTCTAACCACTCGGCACAGGGAGGCCACAGGTTGGATTCAAAACTCCTCCCAATAGTTACAAATAACTATATAAACCAAATACAAACTCTAGTGGAATTAAATGCTATAGTACTAAATTCGGTTTTTTCATCTACTTATAGGTAGTCTACTAAACAGCTCGAAGATTTATCATCAGCTCGAAGATTTGTTATCATATATAAACCAGCTTTGATTCAAGTTTTTATATTATATCTATTCTGATAATCACGGCCAATGAAAACTCGTTTTAATATCTCAGATTTCCTTTGAATTAGTGGACTTACATATTCAAAAGGGCGTAACTTCAAAACAGGCCCTACGATTTTTTTTTTAAATTTTGCCCAGACATGCAGCTTAGCTATAGAAAACGACTGGTGAGCACAGATTTGATGGAGATTTTATTTCTGATAATAACGGTCAGGGGAGCACCGTGGTCTGGAATTTGAATCAAGGTATCCGGAATAAGAATCAAAAGGGAGGTGGTGTCCAGAAGAAGAATCATACATAACGATTTATTAAGGTTTATCCAAGATGTGGAATTCAAATCGTCACCTACTTTTGGAAAAGTAAGTGTGTTAATAACATAATAACGCTGAAAAATAACAAAGAATAATTTAATGTACATGCTTTAGATACCTCAATTCGATTTGATTCATATTACGGACACTTGAGGCTTCAGTGAAGTACAACTCATCGCAATTTTTATAAATTAAATCATGCATTGTAAAGACGAATTCCATGTCAAATCGGTCAGTCTCAGAACTCGATAAACCAATCTTTTTGACTCAATAATAACTTTCTTGAATGGCCTATGTGTTTTTGCATTCAAATTATTTTAAAAACTCTTGTTCTGAAATTGTTGATTATAGGGGAAAAATTTCTATGGAAAAATTGTAGCGGGGCGTTTGGGCCACTAGAAAAAAATATATACATCGAAAAAATAGTTTATTTTTTATCATGAAAAATTCAAAATTAAATTCAAAATTACATCTTTAATATTTTCAAAAATTCAATAATATAATCTTCAAAGGAAACACATATTTGAGACTATGTTTCATGATGATTATATTTTAAATAAAAAAGTTTTCCTGCGAACAACTTTTAGTAGTTTTTTAAATTTAGTTTTTTTTGTCAAGATGAACACGTTTTGATTATACAATAAGCATCTTGAGATTATTTTAAATTTTAATGACTATCATTATCAACCCTCTAGAAGTAGAAATTTTCAAGTTATTTCAGGTTTAATGCAAAAATGTATTAATTCAACAATAAAAAAGGCTATTTTCATTATTTATTCGCGATACTGCATCTAGTTTTTTTTTAGGTTTTTGAGAGTTTAGTCCATATTCATTTGTACTGACTTATTTTTCTTATTTAAAATCCGATCCACGAATAACTAATGAAAATGGCGTATCCTATTGAATAAATAAAAAAAACTTGCATTAAATTTAAAATAACTCGAAATTAGCTAGTTCTAGAGAAGTGATTGTGACAATCATTATGGTTTAGAATAATTTCAAAATACTTATTGTATCATGAAAACGTATTTATTAGAGTGGTTCAAAATATCGTTTCTGCTCCACACCGCTCATTCGATTCAAAATCGAATTCTGAGTGTCCTCCCAAAATTCGGATGAAAATTGAGACTGCACAAGCCCTTCAAAGTTTATATGGGGATTACTATGGGAAATGCTAGCAAATCATCCAATCGGTTATAGTGTTTGTCCATGTGCTCTTGGGGATTGGAGCTACGCTCAGTAATTAGTTATTGATTTACATCCAATCGAAAATTCTTCTACAGTGCTCATTTCAAGCGTGTGCTAGAATAAGGGCGTAAGTCGCATGATCGATTTCTCTTCGTTGATTCTCTCTTCTATGAATAAAGGTGACAAGATGTGGATTTGTCATATTTTTTTCACTTCAGGACGCAAGACTACATCGCTGCCTAGCGTCCTGAAGTGAACAAATGCTAACAAACCTGCTTCTTGTCATATTTATTAACAGAAGAGAGGATCGATGATGAGAAATTGATCATGCGACTGACGCCCATATTCTAGCACATGCTTGACTTTTTTTGTTTTGAACGGTCATGGTTTGCTTTGGATTTTGATGGTCGTGTAGAAAAATGTGAATGTCGAGGTGGTAAATGTTTGCTACAGTACATTTCCCATCCCTGGTCTTGGGTGGTAGGTCATGATTTGGATTCCATGTCTAGAATTAACTTTAATAAATAGATTTTTATTACGGACAGCTCTGGAAAACACAACTTGAATAGTCAAATCATTAATTAAACTCACTAAGCCATTATAAAGGGTGGTAGGACATTTGGCATAAAGTCGTTTGGCATAAAGCCGTTTGGCATAAAGTCGTTTGACAATTTTCGACTCACTCTCATTTGATTAACATTAGTCGCCTCACGTCACTCGCCTCACTATATTTTTAGATAGTTTTTGGTTTCCATCTGACAAAAGGACGGCAATCGATAACATTGATCTACTCAAGTTATCAGCGAAAAGATAAATCGATTACTGAAGTTACTTCGATGGGTTGTGTTCCTTTTCCCCGAATGTCATTACCCCGAACGCCAGTTCTCCGAATAGTTTTTGGCACTCATAATTGTCGTTAATTTATACATTTCAGAATAGTGAGTGAACTTGCCATCTGATATGCTCTCTTCTTGATTTAATTGGTGGTTCTTTCGAGTTTTACCGTCATCAGCGTTTTTGCCAACATGTGTATAGCCGAGAATTCTGTCATTCTTACCTCCTTCTTTTGATTGCTTATCGTTCTTCGGGGAAAAGTAGCACAATCATTTCAAAGATTCTGAACGCAATTTATGTCTTATTATGCCGCAATAATTTTTGGCGTCCAATCTTCTATTAGTTTTATCATAAATTTTGCATTTTTTAAAAATAGGCTGTTCCTTATATTTCTACTGTTTAAAAATTTTATTATATAGTAAAGCTTAATTGTTAACCATTTTTATATTTTGCTGTTTTATCAATCCTTGCAAGACGTGCTGTTAGGATGATTATTACTTTAGAACCTGCGAATATTCAAAATATATTTATTTTTCAAACACGTGATCTCCTTTCTAGACATGCTGGAAAAAATATTATTTCAATCACAAATTTTCCCTTCTTTCAATAATATATAGTGTTTTTGATGTACATTTCCAAAATTAAAATTTATTTTGAACCGTTCAAAAGTTTTGCTACAAGTAATTTCCTTCATAAATGTGTTATTCATTTGAGTTATGCTGTGATAACATTTTTTTTTGCGTTAGAGCCTTAAATATTTTAAACGTAAAATAATCTGCTCTCGTATTCAGGCTATTTTTGCATTATGCTGCAATAATAGATCTTTGGATAAGAGATTTTAATATTTTGCAAATAAAATCTCCCATTTTTACCAAGCGATTTCCATCAAGTTTTACGTCCAAACTGGGACAGAGCTTGATCCACAGCGAAATATTCTATGAGCTTTCCCTTTATTAATAACTGCGACTTTCTTTGCCTACTATTATTATTTTCAAATATGTATATTGCAACAAGCTCAAAGATACTTTATGTTCTGGGATGTAGATAAAATTATTATTCCTAAAAGATCTTCCACCGGACCCGTCACGAGTTTTATTTAGTTATGCTATCTAACGTCACAACAATTTTTTGCAATTCATAGCTTGGAATATCTCTGAACAACTACCACGCTTATTAAGAACCTATAAATTTGTTTTGCTATGGACTCGGTGGTGTTGATATCGGTAAAAGCTTCGAAAATACCGATATTCATTCTAAGTCAATAATTATGCCAAACGACCATTATGCCAAATGACCATTATGTCAATCGGCCATTATGCCAAACAACTTTATGCCAACCGACCTTATGCCAAACGGGGTACAATCATTAGAAAGACGTCAAAATTAGATTGTTTTAGAAAATGTTTATTAAAATCATATTTTGAGACATCTTTTCCATACAAAACGGTACTTCAAAGAGGCCTTAGGTGTCCATAATATGAATCGAATCGGTATTCGGGGAAGTGGCTTTTGAACATTACCCTATTTGAGCTTTTGTGGGACTAAAGGCTGTATTTAGTTTTCTGAAATTTTGAGTACGATTAAACTATGTTTTTTTGCGATTTTTTAGTTAGATGATAAAGAGTAACACTGATCATCGATGTAAAAAAATAATTGATTAAATTAAAAAAAAATCGTTGTTTTCTAAAATCATGACCCCTCAATCTAAATATGTAGGCCATACTTTTACAAGTCATTTACTTTTAAAATACCGTAAAGCGGGATATCTTTACAGCCATTCCATGAAAAACCGATCTAGTGGGTCACTGAATTCCGTGAAAATTTGCTATTTTGTTCCTTATCCAAAATAAGGATACACGTGTTTTTGGATTTTTTGATTAGGGTAATCGTTTCCGAAATAGGGTGACCAGAAAAATCGCATTTTGCAAAATTTTTATTAAAAAAAATTTAACTTTTAAACCGTTTGACTGATTTTCAATCTTTTTGGACGAAATGAAAACTCACTTTTCAGGAAAAATATAAAATTGTTTTTTTACTTGAAAAATAATCAATAATTTCCGTTTTTTCGTGTTTTGAAGGCCTTGGGACCAAAGGGGCTATTGCTGTTTTCATTTTTTCTTGAAAGTTCAGAAAATTTTACGTCTACTGTCAAATTTTCAGCGATGTATGTTTTTTTTTAGTTTTTGAGATATATGTTTTTGAAAATAAAAAATCAGTCATTTTTCATCGGCACATACTGTAGGTCTCAGTGCATTAGATTTTTTATATATTTTATCATAACTATTGAACAGCTCAACCGATTTCCAATCTTTTTGTATGGAAAGAAAGCTTGAAATTTCAACTTTTTAGAAAAAAAAATATAAAATTTTGAAAACATATTTTTTTAATCATAATAAATAAAAATTTCAAAAAAAAACTTCGTTTTTTAATATTTGTTCATGTAAAAAATTTTTGTAATTTTTTTCTTTAGATTTTTTAATATAGTCTGAAAAGTTGAAATCTTAAGCTTTCATTCCATAAAAAAAAAATTGGAAGTCGGTTGAGCAGTTCAAAAGATATTTTTTTTTTAATAAAAAATCTGATGCGCTTAGACCAACAGTGTGTGCCGATGAAAAATGACTGATTCTTTATTTTCAAAACAAATATATCTCAAAAACTGAAAAACATAGATTGCTGAAAATTTTACAGCAAACGTAAAATTTTCTGAACTTGCAGAGAAAAAATTAGAACAGCAATAGCCCCTTTGGTCTCGAAGCCTTCAAAACACGAAAAAACGGAAACTATTGATTTTTTTCATGTAAAAAAACAATTTTTGTGAAATTTTATATTTTAACCGAAAATTCAAAATTTTTAGCTTTCCTTTCGTTCAAAAAGATGAATAATCGGTCGAACGGTTCAAAAGTTATATTTTTTTTAATAAAAATTTTGCAAAATGCGATTTTTTTAGTCACTCTTTTTCGGAAATGGTCACCCTAATCAAAATATCCAAAAACACGTGTTTCCTTATTTCGGATTAGGAACAAAATAGCAAATTTTCACGGAATTCGGTGACCCACTAGATCGGTTTGTCATGGAATGGCTGTTTGATAATCTGGGTAACTTTGATAGTGCGGGACGTACAACTAACTTAACACTTCAGTCGCCACGCTGTTGTTTTTTGTACAACACTGCTGAAAAAACCTCGCTTTTCGTACACAATAGTAGCGTTGTGGTTCTGACGGTGACAAACCACGTGACGAGTGGAAGGTTAACAAAATAACATGAATTCTGATAAAAGGTTATCCATAAACCACGTGGTTATTTAGGGGGTGGATGGAGTGTCTGTCCAAGACCCACAGTCCATATAAATAAAAAAAAAGAGTGAAATACCACAAAGAGGAAGGGGGTTCCGGAAACTAAAAAAAAAAGAACACGACCCCTAATCAGTAAAGCAACGAATGCAAACGTCATAGCTGTTTTCGTTAGAATCGAAAACATTTGACGCTTTATATTTTATAAAAAAAATTGTTGAAATCTTAGCATTTATGAAATGTCAACAAACAATCTGATCTCCTATCACTATTTAGTGAATTTCAAAGAGTTGGTCATTTAACAGCCTAGTTGTAGTGGAACTTATGGAATTAAATAAATAAATAAACTTGTATTCGTTATTTAATCTCATAGCGAGAACATCTTCTCAAATTGGGGTCATTTTGGTAATCAAATTCAGTGATTTGCATATGAAGTCATACTTCTAGAGGTATGCAACGCAATACTAAACGTAATTTATTCGAATTGTGAACAAACAGTTTTTAACTAATATTTTAAAAACTATTAATTTATTATGAATTTAGTGTCATAACATAAAAACTTATTTGTATCTTAAAATGCTGCTTGTCGTGTTTCTTTGAACTTTAAACACCTTTGTATGTGATTTTTTTCTTCTTTCGATTATATAGAAAGTATTAGCTACCTACATTCAATATAAATCATTATGCCATCTTTAATCAGCAATCTATAACTGAGATAGCAGTACTTGTGCCAAAAACTATGAAACAAAATCATTATAACGGAGAGGAAAAATAATCAAAGTTACCCCCATGTTACACTACATGAAAGCTGCATAAATACTCCCTGTGGAAAAAATTCATTAAGTGGTATTTTGGATCTACAAATGATCTCGGGACAAACCCTTCAATTTTTTGGCCATCCAATTATATATATATATATATTTTTATTTTTGAATATTTGATTAGTAATCAATTGCACACTAATGTTGCTCTTATCATGCTCATATTTACCACACTCTAAGACGTTGGTGTATGAACCAAAAAGTTCTTTTTTAAGCTTTCTAAAACTCCAAAAACATACCAAATTTATGTACCCTCAATTTGATCACGTGCCTATAGATTATTTTGATTTACGAGTCAAAATGGAATTTATAAGAAGAAGAGGAGGTAATGGTCAATAGATTATGCTAAACCAAGTGAGGTCGTACCAAAATTGGAACACGTTGTGTATGGAAGACCCTTTAAAACCTTTCAGGGTTATATTACACCGCTCGGGACATAGATTCAACGCTCTCCAAACTACCAATCCGCGCTCTCTCTGACAATCGCATCAGCTTGAGCTGCATTACTTGCCGGGTATCGTAAGGCTAGTGCTGACCAAACGTACCTCTCCGCCAAGCTACTGATCTATTGCACGCGAAAAAGACGTGAAAAAATCCTCATCAAGCAAAGCGACAAGAGGCAGCAGCCGCCGGTTAACCACCCACCCTCACCCGAGCTCGAGCCCCTTTGAAGGTAGTACACGACGAAGGCGTTCAAAAGCAAACAGCGAACAAGATCAACCACTTGAGCCTCGAAGTCATCGCCGTCGTCGTCGTCTTTGGATGCCGAGACGCGAGCGGGAGGCGAGAAAAATAAAACAGTTCACTTTCGATCTCGTTTGAGAGTAACAATACGGTACTTACCTGTAGATGGCGGCGCGGGAGAGGTTTACGCGAGTGCAAACCGAAGCAAGTTTTGTTATTATGGAAGGGGTCACTGTTCGCCGATCGTTCGGTAGCGCTCTGAACTGGTGCCCCACTTGTTGGGGCTGCCACCGAGAGTCTCTCTCGCTCCGTTACCTGCGATTCTCAGCTGATCATGGATTCGCGTGGGTCTTGAGACGGTTCGCTCGGAGATACCTGCTTGGTCTGAAAGGGGTCTTAAGCTCGGAAAAGCTCTCGCGGAGCACCGAGAGAAACCGTAACGGTACATAACGCCTCGCACATGGTTCGGGCCATGCGTCTACTTAAAGTGTTTTTGAGTAGTCACGACCGTTGTGAATGGTATTGGCGTTTGTTCGTGACTGCCCCCTCTTGGAATGGTTGAGTGGAGCTCGGCGCCCGCGAGAGAGCCTAGTTTCGAGCCCCACAACCGGAGTCCGATCTGCCTAAGACCAGAGGTGTCGGATCGGTTTGCTAAGAGAAAGGTTTTATATAGCGATCGCATTTTCGATTGCAATTTCAGTCTGAGCATAGCACGGGTCGTGTGTTGATATAACCACACGGCGAGCCCCCCCGGTTCTTAAGTTACATATCCGAGTCCCTTGATCCGTAGTAGTCCCATCCGGTGCGATCCCGCAGGTAACCGGTTTGTTCCATCAGAATCCGAGCCCGGTAATCCTGCAGCCGGTTGAAATCTCTGGAGATATTCTCGAATCAGTGATTGACGGTGACCAAGTGTGAAGTTGCGAATCTGTATCAACCTGTGGATTGGAAAGTCGCGGAACACCTGGCATTCCTCGTAGCCAACCTTGGCTAGGTCCGTGCGAGTGTGTTTCATTGCTAAGTGAACCTTCGAAGTGGAAACACCGCAGAGCTGCAGTCGGCTTCGGTTGCCACGCATGGATTAGTCCGGATTCCTTGAAAGGAATTCAACGAAAAAAAAAATCACCGAGCCATTCAAGGGTGCATCTACAGTGCGTTTGGTGTGTTACGATCGATGTGTGTATGTGAGAACATCGCACGGCATTAGCGAGGATTAACTGAGTGATTTCGTTTGGTGGCGCAAAACAGGAAAAGAAATTGTTGGAAGTTGAAATACATTCACTGGATACGATAGCGAGGAATAAGTAAAGTGGCCCAGGTTGGCATTTTCCTGTGAGTGGAAATACTGCAAATTCTTCCAAAGTGCTAATACGAGTTCAAGTGGTTACGATGGCCATAGACTGGCGAAATAGTGTGAACGCGATAGCACTCGGTGCTATCGTCATTGCCCTGGTGGGTGCGTTCCAGACGGAGGCCGTTCGGGTGACGCCGGCACAACCTTCGCCGACTTCCAGACGCGTTACAGGTGAGTGGATTGTGGAGCATTTGGCAGATGAGGGCGATAATGGATAGATTACTGATCTAGGAGGAATAACAGAAATCTAGTGATTGGCTGATGTAAACCACTCATGTAATTGAGTTAGATGGGAAGCAGCAATGCAAGCAAAAAGAAAAATAACTGTGTATCGGAAGAACTACATATGTAATTAAAAATTGTTTAGTGGATTTGGTCTGTAACTATTGCAATTGAAAAAATGTTTTCCGGATCCCTCACATAAGTCCATGAATGGTGTTGCAAACTGAAGTATCATTGAGTGTAAGGAACATCTGAGCTGAAAATGTTTGAAACATACCGGGGAACAACTCCAGACACCGTCAACACGCTGCTTCTTTATAACACTTAACTGATGTAAATAAGGTCCATGCTCAAAAGTTATTGATGCTGGAGAGCAAAGTGATTGATGGATTCAAAAATTTTGAAATTACAAAAAAAAAATGAAATAATTGACTAAATTATCAAGAATACTGTACATCTAATCTTAAAATCAGGTTGCAGTGATATTCTACCAGAACTCATCATATTGTTACGTTTAAAATATATTTGGAAAATCATTCGAATAATTAAAAAAAAAGAATTATAAGAAATGTGATAACTATTTCAAATAATAATGTTGGCAATTTTATTTTCACATTACTTCGATGAAATTCTTTCGAAGTAGCAATTGGTCGTGTGTAAGGTCGTGTGAATGAAATATTTTTAAACATTTAAAAGAACTAAAATAATAATTCTTGATATTTAGAGCTTCCCATTATCAGAGAAGCCTTAAATTCATCTTTTCATTTTTAATTGTACTAAAATAAAGTGAATACATGGGTTCCAATCGATTGATTAGAACAAAACAAAATTTTTGAGGAAAAATGTTTCGAAAAACGGCAAAACTATTTTTTTTATTAACTTCACTTCATTTCGATAAGATGCTGTTTGTTTGGTCGAATCAACATTAGATCGAGAATTTCGGCCAAGTGACGTTTGGGAGACCATTTAGTTGTTGAGAAATGGTCGAATGGAAAAAATGAATTCTCTGTAAAATTTTCATCATATTCATGAAGAATTGGAGCTACAGTATGCAAAAGTTGAGAATTTTGTATGTATATCGGCTTTTATTACTATTATTCTAAACACAACAGTATAGACAATTGAACGTCTGGTGATAACTTCAGGATATATGAACCAAAATTGTTAAAATTCTAATTGAGCTTAAAATAACACTACTATTTATCAGAAAAAAGAAAAAGCTTGATTGCCCTTTCAAACGAAATTGTCACTATAGTGTTCCATATTATAAAAAGACCAAAAACATGTTGCCCCATTTAGGAAAAAGATTTGCAAAAACACATAAATTAGTTTACCAATGCAGAAAAGTATGCATTTTGTTCATTCAAAATTATTAAAAAGTTCCCAATCCAAAATTTTGGACAAATAATTTAAACGATTAGGGGAAGATTCTTTAGAGAATTCACAAAATCAGAAATAGAAAGAATTTTGAAGATTTTGAAAACCATAGGTAAGAAAACTATAAGTTTTGAGCAGTCTCATGAAAATCATCTTATCAGAGAAATGATGCTGTGAGGTTTCCGTACCATGCGAGGATTTAACACTAACAAAGGCTAAATGTTCTTAGTGCTTCAGCATAATCATGTAAAGATGCTTGCTTTGAGTCTGAAGAGATTTTTGTAAAGATTTGAAAGTTTGAAGATTCCAGCATAAAAGATATTGACATGATTTTTTTATCACTATTGTGAGATAATAACAAATTGAACTTTCGGATTTCGTCTCATATAAGTAGAGTGATGTAATAATTCTCGGTCATAACTCGATTCTAATGACGGAACCTCATTAGCTTCAAACTTTGCCGTATGTTAAATGTGTTGGTCCTTTTTTCTCCGAATATTGTTTCCTTAAACGCCAGTTCTTCGATAGCCATTGCTCCGAATAGCCCATTTACCTGAAAAGCTTTTGGCTCTCATGTTTTTCATAACTTTAAATATTTCAAGTTGGTGAATGAACCCTTCTGAATTTGATTGGCAGCATTTTTGGTAATATTTGTTCAAACGAAAATTACCGATCACAGTGCCTTCCCGATTTTAGCAACACTCATTTTTGACAAAAGTTGCTTTTGACAACAAATCGAAAAATATGATTAATTGATTACTAAGTACTGAAATCTAATATTTTGGCATAAAATAAGATGAGACTACACCAAAATTAAACTGTATGATGCACAGTGCAATAAGAGTGGTAATTTAGATTAGAACTTATCTTGTTCTAAGTGATTGATGTCTTGAAATAAATTTAATTGGTGCTCCACAGTTTAATTTGTTCTATGAATTGATTGAATCGGATTGACAGTATAAGTTAAAGCAAAAGTTTGTTATGTTTAAAGTTCTGTGATGCAATTTTTGTTGTTCTTGAAAATTATTGAAGCTTGCGAATCGGTTTCCAAGGACACAGTTTGACGGTCTGAAATTCTTGAAAATGTGTTCCGCTCCTCTTTTGAAAAAACTGTTTAGCTTATTGGTAAATAGCTCTCTAAGGAACTTCTGTTGGGATTTTAGCAAAAGAAAAACATATAAAGTACAGGGAGCTACTACATGCATCGCTCAAGACGAAAATTACGGAAAAATATTAGGAATAATTTAGGGCGATGAATTCCATGTTAAATCGGGCAGTCAAAGGACTCAACCATCTTCGATTTGCAGTTTATTTTGCACATGTTTTAAATATGGTAAAATGGGTGTTTTCCATAGAAAAATCGATCATTTTGGCTCAAGAATAACTTTTGAAATAACCTATAAATTGGTGCATGCAATTTATTTGAAAAATTCTTTACGGAACTGTTAATTTTAGAGAAAAATGTTCTATGAAGAAGTTGTATTAAACCGTTTGAACTACATGCAAAAATATTCACTGAATTTTTTTTAAATTTTTTCTCATTAAGTATCCAAAAATAAAATTTAAATTTTAAATTACACAAAACCACCATTATAATTATTTTTTAGATTCTCACAATACAATTTTGATATAAAAACAGATGTTTGTGACAAAATTTCGTGATAGAAAATTTAGTAATGAAAAATTAAAATGGCCTATCTTATTATTTAGTTTATATATTTTTGCATTAAACTTGTTATAATACGAAAATGGCTATTGCTAGAGAAGTGATCAAAATAATCATTATGTTTCAGAATAATTTCAAGATTCCTATTGTATGATCAGAACGTATTTTTTTTTGACAAAAAACACAATTTTTAAAAATCGAATAAAAGTTGTTCTTAGAAAAACTTTTTCATTAAAAAATTTTCCATCATTAAACGCTGTTTACTATCAAGATTCTATGGTGAAAATTTAAAAAAATATTAAAAATGGGTATTTTGAGTAACTTAAATGAAAAACGAAAAATACTTTTTCAGTGTATATTTTTTTCATGTAGCCCAAACGGTTTAATACAACTTTTTCATAGAACATTTTTCTCTAAAATCAACAGTGTCGGAACAAAAATGTCTAGGCCATTTTCAAAAGTTATTCTTGAGGTAAAAACACTTATTCTACCATATTAAAAACACATGCAAAATTTGATCCAAATCGAAGATTATCGAAAACGATTTTTATTTTTTTCGACTCATTCTGGATGGAATTCGTCTAATGGAGAATTCAAAGAGCAATCCATGAAAAAATAACTCAAGAATAATTTTAATAATTTTTTTATAATAAGTTTATTAGGATCTTAAGAATATTGCTGATATGTTTTAGGTTTCCTCCTCTCGTCGATTCAACAATCGGAAATGATCTCTGACACTCAGAGAAGAGAGAAATTGATGTATTCTCCGACAGTCGCATCGTTGCCACATCTGTTGATTGGAACAGGAAGCTAGCTTGAATTTCGCAAGTTCTTTTTCGCATCAAAAATTTCACCAAAAAAATTTCTTCAAACGAAACTTAACTTTAAATTCCAGATACAATTAATACAAAAACGAATAGAATAATTTCTGCATTTTTGTCTACTGATTACTGCAATTTTCTAGGCATTTGTTTCCATTCATGCAGATATTAAACGAAATCTCGCAGATATTTGTGCCAGAACATATTTGTCGTTTTCATTGTTCCTAAGCATTGCTGAAAAAATCCCCTAGTGCGAAACATATCAGTCTAATGCATCAAAAGGATAACCGAAGATATTTGGTCGGACATTATATCCGTTTTACTTGTGTAGCTGACATCAACCAAAGCAACAATAAGTAGAAATCTTTCGGCTCGAAGCTCTAGCTGATAATTTATTAAAAACTTTACTTTGAATTTATCCAGAGTTTTAAGTTACTGTGTCAAAGTTTCTCATTGCTATAACGAGAGAAACAGTTCCAAGTGAAAATTGAATTCAATTGAATATTCCAAGCATTCCGCAAAGCAACGATTTGTATCAGATCGTTTTGAAAAAGTTATTTTTTTTTTACTTTTGATAAAAAGTCGTCGCAAAATTGTGCTACAAGTGGCGTTAAAGTTATGGAAGTAATCTGCCATTTTTCCTAAACAAACATCTGATTCTCCTACCAAAAAATCTGCAAAAAAAAAATCCTTAAAAAATAAATCTATTGGATTCTTGGTAATTCGATCACCGCGGTCGATTTCCAAATTTTAGTCTGTACCTCCAGAAGTTCTATTTGTCACATGAAGTATACAAAATGTTTTCACATATTTCAATCCATGATTCATGTCTCCTGATCTTAAGTTAAAAACGGAAGCGAAAGATGCTTCCGGATATTTCCAACACCAGTCATAGTAGTTGTCGAGAAGTTGTTGAGAATTTTGGAGATTACAATGATAAAAAATATAAGTCCATTTAAATTCCCAAATTTGGCAACACCCCAGATTTGGCAACATAACATTCACGACTTATTGTCAAAATCGGGAAGGCACTGTATCTTCTTCTTTTGATTACTTAATGCTCATACCCAGATAGCCGTACCCAGGGGCCCAGATAGCCGTAGCGGTAAACGCGCAGCTATTCAGCAAGACTATGCTGATGGTCGTGGGTTCGAATCCCGCTGGTCGAAGATCTTTTCGTAAAGGAAATTTTCTCGATTCCCAGGGCATAGAGTATCTTCGTACCTGCCACACGATATACACATGCAACAATGGTCAATCGGCAAAGAAAGCTCTCAGTTAATAACTGTGGAAGTGCTCATAAGAACACTAATCTGAGAAGCAGGCTCTGTCCCAGTGGGGACGTAACGCCAGAGAGAAGAAGAATGCTAATACTAGTTCCCCATTTGGTCGCTTAAGACCCTTTTTGCACCTTTTTGAATTACTTCATTTATGGCAAAAAGGGACATTCGGGGAAATGGAATTCGGAGTTATTCGAGGAAGTGGCATTCGTGTAAATGACATTCGTAACTTAAGTATTTGCCAACTCACTCTTCTCATTGTACTAGCCCAACGGTTGAGACTTCGATAAGAATTCTCTAAAGATACTAAAGATAGAACTCTCGGAGGATGGCAACCAGAACGACAATGACGAAATTAATTTTCAATTCTACGTAATTTTGTAGATACGGGCTTAACGTAAGAGATTTCAAGTATAATTTCTATCACTCTGACATCATCTAAGAAATACAAGAAAAACATAACGATCAATGTATCTCCGATTCTATTCCCATCGAGGGACTATTTTTCATTCATTTAAAGTCGTATAAAATGGGAAGGTATACGGAAAAAAATAATTGGGTCACTCCTTTATTGCAATCTGGATCTATTAATCTTAAGATTTACTTTCTCATGTTAGTTAAAGCCGGGTAATAAATCAAAAATACCATTTTTCTTAGTGAAGCAAGAAAACGCTGCCAAATCTGTACTTTTCCATACATGAATTCGTATAGTTCTAATTATTCTTCGCCATAATGCAGTTTGTTAGAAATGGTCTAGGTTCTCCGTTTTGCATTCAATAGAGCGTTCAAATCATGCAATTTCAACTAGTTCGCAGAATGTCACACTCCCTCAATGAATTCAAACTGCCCCTTCCATTGTCAAATGGTACCTACTACGGTAAGTTCAGTTTCACGTTCGAAATTCTGTCACGTGTATCGGAACAACCGTAGTCGTTTGTTATGGGGTAACCCATATCTACCTCTGAAACCATTGCTGGCAGAGCCACCTCGCTCGAACGGTGTAAGCGATGATTTCCCAGTTCTGATATCGCCAGCTCCAACAGTATGCAATGTCGCGCAATGTTCACCTCGCACAGAAGTTCAGTTTTTCGAGAAACTGGCAAAAACCCAATATCGAAACCTGTTGTTGTCCATATGTTGGAAAACCAATAGCCGAGTGGTTAGAGTTCGCGGCTACAAAGCAAAGCCATGATGAAGGAGTCTGGGCTCGATTCCCGGTCGGTCCAGGGTCTTTTCGTAATGGAAATTTCCTAAAAATCACTGGGCATAGAGTATCATCATACATGTCACATGATATACGAATGCGGAAATGGCAACTTTGGCAAAGAAAGCTCTCAGTTAGTAACTGTGGAAGTGCCCATTGAACACTATGCTGAGAATCAGGCTCTGTCTCAGTGAGGACGTTAATGCCAAGAAGAGGACGAGGACGCCAAATAGCTGCACATTGGACCATTTCATTTTCACGTAGGTACCTGATATCCGATATTTGATGCAAGTTTGTAAGATAAATATCAATTGTGTTAGAATGTCATTCTACAAGAATTAACAAATGATGAACGTGCCCAAAATAGAGTCTTCATCCCATAATCATGTTCCCAAACACTTTTAGTGACTCAAAAAAGTGATAAATTGAGATACTAGAATTTTTATAATGATTTTCCAATGTTGGACCACTGTGCCGTGTCGCCTTTCCGTGTGACTCTCGAGAAGAAACTCCCAAAGTAGAACAAACACGCTGGAAACCGGCTCTTGCATGCCACCTTTACGATCGTTATCTATGCACCAACCCCCCCTTCTCCATTATGTTGCACTACGGTGGCACTATTTTGCTCATTCATAGGTACAACAACGGGCGGGGTGCCTTTGCTGCGCGCCTATGTCAGAGTGGCAATATTTTACGTTCTGGTTTTCTGGTGAAACATCATGCTAAGGTACCATCCGATCCGAAGTATGCCGCCTAGTAGCCTGCATGCACTTAGCTCGGGCAGGTACCTTAATTGCGTCAGCGAATTAGAAACGTATGATTATATGTATGTGGCTGTGTGGCAGAAATAGCGGCAACTATTTTTCGCGAACCCATTATTATTGGTCGATGTATATGGGTGGTATGTGCAGTCTCCTACGCGTTCGAGAGACCCCCCTACCGACCTCTACCCTAGTCGGCGGTGCAAGAAAAACTCCGTGGAAAAACGAATTAAATAATCGCTGACGTTGGTTTTTTGCTTCTTGAAGCCCTTTTCTGGGTAAGGTCTTTACCCGAAACAAGGGGAACCAACATGGGCGTCGCCAGGGGCAAGCAATCGGGAAAGTTCATTCGCGAATTTTAAGCTGAACGATCATTATACTCTATCTTTACTCTATTTTTGCATGGAACGTTAAGCTACATATGTAGGACATCAATCCTCCCTTTTCTTTCACTGTGAGCAAAGTAAAGTCCAAACGAGCTTGGTTCAACTTGTGGAATGAGTATCGGGTTCTTTTATCGCCTTGTAGAATTCTAGATTGTAAAATGTCCGAAGATTCAATTGGTAGAATTTCTATTGTTGAAACGGAATATAAGGATTTCATACAGTTCTTTCAAGAATTCATTCAGATAGCCAATCTTTATAATTCTTCACATCATCAGAGAACGGTGAAATATTCTAGAGCATTGTGCTGCCTTTGCCTCTTTGCGAGGGAGCGAAAAAATGCTAAGCAGAGAGGCAACTAAAATTGAGCGGGGAAGATGCAGCTTAAAACACACCAGGGTAAAATTTCATATAAAAAGATTGCCATCACAACTCCCCGAGGACTGTCTTCTTCGGGCGGGACACTCATTTTTTTTTTTTTTAAGCTTGAGTAAAGGTGAGCCTGGCAACAAGAGAAAGAGAGTACCCGGAAAATCCTCTCATTTTGTTTGCTCTCTCACTAGAATCGCTTGAGGATTTGTGTTGAAAAATTTTTAATTTTATTTTTTCTCCTCAGAAAAACGGTATAGTTGCCTCCTCTTTGCATCGCAGCGGAGTTTTTATCAAGCTTACAAATAGCTAACACTATTATTTTTCCAAGGACGTGAACATAGAATTCTGAAGAAATCTTTCCTGCATTTGTTTTCAAAGCTTACCTTAAGATTCTACCAGAAATTTCTCAATGCATTCTATCAAATTGGTTGCAATACATATTGCATAATCTTATGAATTTTATTCTAACATTTGGTGCAGACATTCCGTAAACAACTCTTAAGATTTATAATTTCTCCTGGTATTTTCCTAAGAGTTCAACTAGTAATATATCAAATTTATCGATAAACGCTTTTAAATATTTCTCCTTAAATTCCTCTTCGAACTACACTCAGAATTTATCTTAGCATTGTTCCAGCGATACTGTCAATGTATTCCCAGGATTGATTCCTCAAGTTTCTTTGTTTGAATTCTTACAAATTTCTCTGTCTTTTTTCTTGAGATATACTCAAGATATCTGCCTCTAGCTCTGAAATAAATTTTCTATGAATTCCACCAATCCATTTCATTCATTGATCTCTGTACTGATGCATATCTCTGGTGATTATTGATGGAATTCATACAAGGATGTTGTCGATATATCTTTCAGAGAGAGATCTCTGAGAAAATCTAGAATAAAAACATTAAGATTTTGCTGCAGATATGCTTTATGGCACACCTAGATTTTTTTTTTCAACCAACACCAACATTACCAAAAATCTAGGAATATCTTTCAGATCACCAAAATTCCTACAGACATTCGTATAAGAACTTCCCCACGAATTTCTAGTAGAGATCGAACAAAATAGTTTACTAAAATGCGTTCTCATAGGCTTGACACATATGTTTAGATACAAATTGGTCATTTTATCGTGAATTTGAGGCGCTCCGTGTCCCGAAAATGGTCATTTCAAGGATCAAACAAATGCAAGACACATGATTATCCATTTCAATCGTTTCTCAAAAGTTTTACGCTGATGCGTTTATCTTCAAATGCCTTGATATAATGGCCACATTATAGCCAATTCCGAAAATTATCTGTGACTTGAAATTAGCCTACCTCCAGGGGCGCAGAGGTACTGCAACGTTTTCAGCCGACCTGACCCAGTAACCCACCGGAATAACTTCGGTCACGGGAACATTCCCGAGTTTCTTTGTCCACTTTCAGAAACTAGATATGTATACCAGTGCACTAGCAAAAAAAAAATATTTAAATCAGTTTAGTATTCGATGAGCGGTGAGATTTTTAATTATTTTTGTTTCACTCAGGCCTATACGGGTTAACCTTCCTTGCGCATTGGGGTCATTGTTGGCTATTCGATACTGTAAATGAGCTGTAACTTTGCATAGGAAAGATATATAAATCTGACTTTTTTTTCAGCTTCTGAATACGAACATTTTCGTGCTAAAAGAAGCTATCAGCGATCTCTAGGAGCAACGTTACAAAAAAAAAATACATATTATGCATTACTGGCTAAAATGACCCAAGACTTTGTAACGCTTTTAAACATACATTTTTGAACCGGTTTTTGTTCTTCAAGCTTTATATAAAAGATATGGAACTCTAGACTAGAATCCTGGACTTTTTTGTGAGTATGGCCAGTTTCTACTGTACTACATTCAGTGAATCTTCCAGTAAAATCTTTACTAGGATTTCACCAGGAATTTCTCGGTTATATCCCGTTAGGCCGAATGCCGTTAGGCCGAATGTCGTTAGGCTGAATACCGTTAGGCCGAAAGGGTCGTTAGGCCGTAAGGGTCATTAGACCGAAAATTGCCGATAGTTCTAATGAACCGTAAGGTCAAATGGGTGACTAACAGCGATAGGCCAGGGCAATTTGCATTACCTAGAAACCGCCGAATGAATTTTCAGGTCGAATGGATTGTCCGTTGTCAGTTCAAGATAATCTGCAATATCTAGGAGTGTGATGTATAACTAGAAAGAACAGCCTTTGATTAAAAGAAAGAAAAAACCACTGATGAATGTGTTAGTCATTTTAAAAAGTAGTAAAAGAAAAAAATGGTGCTTCGGCCTAACGACCTTTTCATTCCTACAAAGACTATTCTTAGGATTCCTCTAGGAAAATATCTACAATGGTATTTGCAGAGATGTCTTCAAGGCTTTCTCAGGGTTACCCAACAACATTTTTTTTCAAGGGTTACTTCAGATATTTCTTCAATGATTTATCCAGGAATTCCTCAGGTAGTCCTCTTGAGATTCCTCTTGCAATTATTCCTAAGAAATCATCCAGGGAACGTTTCAGGAATTATTCCGGATATAATATATATTCCACCATAAATTCATCTGGGGAATCTACAAAATATAACTTCATGAATCCTATAGGTATTCCTTCAGAATCCACTTCGGGAATTTTCCTAGAGATACCTTCACGAAAATCATTACATGAATTGTTTCAAGGAATTATCCAGGTAATCGCCCAGGGATTCCCCTAGAAATATTTACAGAGATTCGTTCTGGGCATAGAAAAGTTTCTCAGAAAATTTTTCCAAAAATTCCTGTAGCGATTCCCCCATGAGTTCCTCCGAGAATTCTTTCGAAAAGTATAAGAACTTCTCCAGGGGTTTCTCCAGAGATTTCTCCAGAAACTCCTTTCCTGAGGATGTTTTTGAGAAATCCCTGGATAAGTCTACTGAGGGATTTCTGGAGGAACATCCAGAATAAAATCTAGAGTAAACCCTGGAGGAATCCCTGGGTTAATTGCTTGAATAATCCCTGGAGAAGTTTTTGCTGGAACTTACGGAGATATTTTTGAAAAAAACCCCTGAAAGAGCAAATATGCTTTTAGTCTACTCAGTCTTTATTTTCGCAACCACTTTTCTATAATAAAAACTGTGTAGACGAAATGCATATTTTGAAATAAAATAAAATATACAGCTCATCCTCATCATTTTTCCTAAGAAAATCAGTAGATTATTTCCTAAACAAATCATATCGTATTGATTTAAGTTTGGGTTGTAATCATTTTATGAAATCGAATTATATTACTCGAAGTACTTCTCATCGAATTCTTTAAATTTGTTTTCGCAGAAACTCTTTACAGTTTCCGACATCACCACAAGAGCTTTTGGAGAACTCTTAGAAAAATCTCCAGGAGAACTATTCGTAGTATTCGACGAAAAAATTCTTGGAAAAATCTCTGATGGAATCTCAGAACTATCAGGGAAAAATTCTTCAAGAATCACCTTAGGATCTTTTTATGTAATATCTGGAGTGATTCTCGCGTATCTTTTCAAGAGAACCTATGTAACAATGCATAGCATAACATAGCATAACATAGACTGACTGTACATATCAACTGCTGCTACTCCGTGATTGATCCGAACTGGTAAGAATTGCACTACGATCCAAATGAATAAGGGATGGAATTTTCCGCATATTCTCGAAGTGCAATTTTTGCAGCGTTCATATTATTGATCAATAACGGCGCCGGCCAAGAACTTACAGTCGGTTAGTTAGGGGAAGGAACGTTATGGTGTAATGATCGTTGCTTCTAGAGACCGATAATACCTCTGCATCTCCACAATCACCACTGGACAGGTGTAGTTAGTGAGGGAGGAAATAGATTTGGGAATCACATTTGGTCGATGATGTGATCCATGGATAAGGAGGGAAAATACAACCTTTACTTAAAACTAGTTTTGCATATATTAAATACATTGAAAAAATATATAAAAAGTCGACATTCATAATATCGAACTATTCAAAGGTTTTTTTTAGTAATGACGAAAACAGAAAGGTTTGTGTATTTTGAATGTAAAATTTATTTTTGATTTTCATACAAAAATCTTACCACGGGGTGGAGGGGGGTTGAAATATCCCGAAAATTGTCTTACGTAGTTAATGGACAGCCCCTAACAAAAATAAAGGTATTGTCGACACATGTAATGACGAACCATTCAAAGTATGTTTGAAAATTTAAAAATAAAACGTTACGTTGCAACAAAAAATGTCTTACGTCGACATTGATAATGTCGAACTATTCAAATGTTGTTTGTGGCAATGACGGAAACATAAAGGTATATTAAATTTAAATGAAACACGAAAAAGTCAACACTTGTAGTGACGAACCATTCAAAGCTTGTTTGAAAATAACATAAAAGAAGCTTTGCAACGATAAAAATGAAATATCATTAGCATGGAACGATCTCACCAGTAGTTCATCCTCGGCTGAACACGAAGCTTTTCACACTTAAACAACACGAACAGAACACGATTGGTCTTTATTCCGTCGCTCGTCCCAACGGAACATGCAACCGAATCGAAAGACCACGCACTACTCTTTTCAAGAGAACCTTTGTAACAATGAGAGATTACCTCCTCTCTCGCTCTCTTTCAATTATAACAGTGCAATAATAAAGCTTTTGGAAAGCTTTTGGAAAGCTTTTTACTGTTGATAGAAAGACAATTTCCTTGCCTAGCGTTTCATATACAACAGAAGTGGTTAATGGAAAGTTATTGATTGAAGAAAAAGCAAACGAAGAGAGACTCTCAATGTTAGACAGTTTATTTTGTTATGCGTGAATTCCTAACATAATCTGGAAATTAATGCTTGAAATAATATAAAGTACGAAAATGCTTTAAACACGACTCACGACTCCCTGTTCTCTAGATAAGGCGCGTTACGGAAGCTCGCACTATAGACATCTCAGCCAGCACGTCGTTGACGAGTGTGGTTTCAATTTCAATACCTAATAAATAATGTGCTCTCGGGCTAGGCATTGGATATAAATAGAAAGCGTTGTGTTTGGATGGGCATCTAATTCTTCCGAAAGAGGTGCGCTTTGCGAAAGAGCACCACGTGATTATTAAGCTTAAATCGAATTCAGGTTAACTCTGCGTCCGTGAGTCCTCTCAGGGCGTAGGGGTAACGCGCCCTATCTAGAGAACAGGGAGTCGTGAATTCGATTCTCATTTAATCCAATTGCAAAGTATATGTAATGTTTAGTTTTTTGATAGTTGTCAAACTTCCACTCGGCTGGTCAGCCGTAAACCACGAATCATAATTAATTAAAACAAGTATCCTTTGAAGAATCTCTTGGGAAATGCCTCGAGCAGTATCTAAAAACTATTCAAGGCATATTTATTTGAATTGAAGCATTTTTTTGGTAAACCCTGCCTCAGGCAATTGAGATGATCCTAATGAAATTCCTGAATGAATCATGGAGAAGTTCCTGGAATTATTCCTGTGATAATTTGAGCAGTGTCTGATGGTATTTCTTTAAACGATCATGAAGAATTGAATTTGATGTAAATTATATAATAAATCCAGAAGGAAAATGAGTGAAATTTCCGTATGAACCACTGAAAAGGTTCTTGACGAAGTTGTCAGATGTCTCCCTAAACATTTTTCATTAGTCTATTAAAATTCACCAAGAATTCAAAAAAGGTGAGGTAAATGGATTTTTTAAAGTATTTCTGAAGAATTTTGTGGAGTTATTCATGTACCTATCTCAGGAGAGTTATCAGAAACAGTTTTAAGAAGGAGGTTATACTCAAGAACTTTTGTAAAAAAAATAATATGAAGCAATTCCTGGGCTCTGTCCCAGTGGGGACGTTAATGGCAAGAAGAAGAAGAATTCCTTGTATTATTAAGAAATTTCTTGGAAGATTCTAATTGTGCATTACCTTGAGATGCTGCTAGTGACTCGTTTGAGGAATTCGGAGTTCTCTGAGAAACGATTTGTGGACATAAACCCTGAAGTGATGCTTGAAGAAATTTCTAGAAAAATCGAAAGAAAAATCATTTAGGCTAATCCCATGCAGAATTCTTGCGGGAATTTCGAAGCTAGCTCTCATCAAATTTCTTAACGCATGCTTCAAATATTCCTAGATGAATTAATTTAAGATTACTTGGCAGAATTTTCGGCAGATTCCTCACAAGATGCATTGAGGATTGTTGATAAAAACATCGCATGATTTTTGGTAAAAATAAAAACCCTTTTACCCTTTCGCTTACGTCCATGGGAACCAATGAAATCGGTGCTCTGACTCAAGGCAACTGCAATAGCCTGCAATAGGTGCAATGTGCCACCACCCACTGCGAGAGCAGTTCAACGGTTTCGAATCGGCTTCCATGACTAGGTGAAATTGGCACCGTTTTTTCCTTCTTTCTCACCGATCCGATCAACCGTGCATGATGCAGTTTCGAGCCCTAGGTAGTCAACCAGGTGCTAGCTGTCTGGCCTCTTTTCCCATTTTCCCTATGAGATCTCAATGAAGTCTGGGCTCTGTGCCGTGCACACCAACGACGACGACGACGACGACATTATGCAATATTGTTGACTCTTGGGCACGACCGTTTTTCCCTCCGATTTTGGATGCTCCTTCTGGTCGTGATGAATTGGCATACCAATGATTGTCGATGGACACGCGGGAATCTCGTTACATATTACTCAAAATTATCCCAATTCTTGCACGCTGCGCTTCAATGCGAGAATTCCTCATAGGAAAAAGGGCTCCCTTGTCTGGGGGGAGTCGATGAGCGCGAATCGAATGCTCTTTTCGTTCCATTTTGGAAGCAGCAACGTCGAAGTAAGGAATGTTGATTGCCAGTCCACGGTGAACCCCCATAGGAGAAGATGCAACGTTAGCGTACCTTTTATGCGAGCATAGGGCTGCCTCGAACAAATAGGTATACCGTAAACCAGGGGAAACTCAGCAGTGTTTTACAGCTTATTGATGTGTATTCCTTAGGAATTCAGATCAGTTTTTGTAATACATATTTTATTGCAAAATTTAACTTTATAAATCATCATAATGCATATTAATGAAGGCTTTGAAATATGGCATTCAAAAATAAACGGTTAGATGACAGGAAAACTATGCTTGTATGTTGCATAATTTTAAAAAAAAATTCGATGTGACACCGCTTTACGGTACAGCGGTTGGTGTCAACATGCGAAAATGGAATCCTCGTCGTCGGTTTTTTTTTGCAAGCTCTCCTCTGAAACAGAAACCTACTTTTCTCGGAACGTGATTTGGTCGACTTTTTTCCTTCCTTCCTTGCTGGTCGTTGGTACAGTGACTGTTTGATTTTGGATTTTATTTCGTTCGATTTTTAAATTGGTTATTATGCAATATTGTTGACTCTTGGGCATAGCTCAATACAACTAAACTATCATCCAAAATCACGGCAGTACATATATCAAAAAAGAATCATGGATCAGTTACCCTGTTAATCTTCCAATTTTTTTGGACTTTTTTGATGCAAACCGCGTTTGAAATAGGTATCTAATTTCATTTCATGATCATTATTACCGTAATAAAAGTTTTACTAAAATTAACCTTTTATTTTTGGCACAGTTCTTCATCGGCACCATGAAATTTTCGGGCACGTTGCCTAAATCGCACGGGCACTGTATTTGCTTGCAGTCACGATATGGACGGACAAACGATGGTCCGGTCAATGCTTATAGAGCTGTGGAGCGCGCCAGTCCGTGAGATGGTCAACGGCAGAAACGATAGCGTTTGCTTTCCGTTTGCACTCTGTACAACTCTTCGGGCTTGTGGCGGTGGTGGATATCGGACAGGTGCGGTGTTTGCCGAGACCCCACGCTTGAGCGCCCCATCACGAGAGATGTGCGAGTAGCTACGTTGAAAACAAAAAACTTGAATGCTTAGGTAAAGATGGGCTTTTTCTCGTACAGAGGCCCGTTAAAATTATGCTGAGGTTTTTTTCTGAGTGGGTGCTAACGGTCAATCTTAGAAGAGTTGGGTGGGTTTTATGAGCTGATTTGATCAACCAACCGATAGCACTAAAAATATGTTCGATTCGAAATATGTTCTTGCGATGGTGAATTGGTGAAATTTTGAGCGCATAACGCTGTTTGGTTCTCTACATTTGTGCTCTTGAAAATACAAGGTTATTTTCAATGCATCTGCATTTATCTTTATTGGCGATAAATCTGTTTCGAAGTTAACCGATTGAATATTAAGTCAATAAAGGGGAGATCACATTGAGTATATTAATGACAAATGTGATTTCACTTATTACATTGCTAATGATCCAAAAATATATTAGGATCGTTAATGCTCCAAATTTCACTGCTCCGTACAACTCAGTTGTAACGTTGATTCGAATTGATTAAATTTGAAAAATGACCTTCCCCAACGATGGTTAAATAAAATAAGGTTTGTTGAAAAGCATGAATGAAATTTATCCTTAAGAGTTTTCAGTCAAACACGGCAGAACTTTTGCCTACAAGCAGCAAATTCGGAAACACTGACAACGATTGGCGGGGCCCTTTGCTTGCTCACTCCTCACATGAATAGAAGAGCCTGGGCTACAGATAGCTTCGTTTTGTTGTTCAGAAAGTTTGTCTAAAAATCGAATAACTCTATCAGATGCAATTTTCATAATTATCCATTTCACTTTAGTTGGAAAGCGCGCATTCTTACCTTCTTTCCATTTTTGCCAGGTTTAGCGACAAATTTGAAATCCACTGTTATTGAAAGAAGTTGTGAACTCAGAGATTCACACATCCTTAATCCAAATGTGTGTAGTAGCAACCATAATTACAGATCTTTTCTAAATAATTGATCATTTGTTGGTAAACAGAAGTAAATTAGACAAAAGATCTGTTTACCCAGATAGCTTCTAAACTAAAATATTTTCGCTTTCAGTGCTCCCCCACTTTGTTCTGATTCGATAATTAATTTACCTATTACGACCAACTTTATGCCTCACGATCCAGCACATGGAGGGCGTAACAAATTGATTTACTCCCAGCTGCTCCAATTCTACCACACGAGAGTCTATTGTTGTTCTATCTGCAATCTGCCTACCCAAACAAATCACAATTAAGAAACGAGTT
Organism: Aedes aegypti; assembly: GCF_002204515.2. NCBI lineage: Eukaryota > Metazoa > Arthropoda > Insecta > Diptera > Culicidae > Aedes > Aedes aegypti. Next base: position 133,758,678 of record NC_035108.1, read on the forward strand.
CCGCGCAAAAATATATTCTACGCTTCGACAGCCAAAGTCACAACAATCAATTCAGTTGTTCCCAATCGCGGTCGGCGCATGCCTTCAGCAGCTCCCAACTTCTGCTCCAGTAGTTAACGGGTAGACCCTCTAGCTCCTCTGCAGTGTGGGACCCGATTTGACATTTGCGGTCCTGCCTAGCAAAGGTTGCAATCTGGTTGCGCACGTATTCACATGATCTCTCGAGCGGAGTTTTCTGCGGTGCCACCAACAAGTTACCAGTCAAGTTAGAACCCCCTCATTGCATTAGTTGGGGGTAGACTAATAAAATAATACCAAATCGTGACATCGAACGCCTTCACGGATAGACGCGGGCACAAACACGCCGGCCGTAACATGTTCTCGGCGCTGTTGAAGCATGGTTCTGACGGTCTGCTAGGTTATGTACCTATACATGTTAGAAGCGGAACATGCTGCGGCGAATGGTTCGGCTGTCGATCGATTGATGATGTTAGACGGTGGTAAAGGTGATGCTCGATCAAGGAAGTTTATTCGGTTGATCCAATGTCGACAAAGTTTTAGCTGTGGCTCTAAGGTATTGTGCAATTTTCGTGGGTTAGATTGAGAGTTTATCACTGTCATACACAAATCCTTTCTGCTGAAGGAAGTTTTGATACTATTAAAAGCAATAATACAGTAGTCTCAGTGTTACAAAAACAGTACTTATCAGGACTATTCATTACATATATTGATTTCTTTTCGCTCATTTCTGTGTCTTCAACTTCTTGTAAGACTCGTTAGTTGTAGTAAATTTCGTTGCCGGTGGTAATCCTTCTTGAACTTCATTTTGGGTGAAAAAAACCTCTAAGTGGCACGGGAAGTGGTTAGGACAGGTAGGGCATATTCTACGCACAAAAATATCTGGGTAGGACAGTCAAAGGAGTGTCCTACCCATTATTCAACACAAATTTACATAATGTCTTCATAATTTTTACAGTAGATGTTCTTGAGCATTCCTGGAAGCATTTCTTGACAAATAATTTGATATGCATCGAGAATACCCTTTCCTCGTACTTTGTAATTGTATCTTTCACTTGCTTTTATCTTCCACTCTTAATATATCACAGTTGATTTATCACAGTTCGTAGCATTTGCTAGAACCAGAGACGGACAAAAAACCGTATACCTACGCTTTCCTTCTTCTACCATTATCACACACTTTATCTTACGCCTGATAGATAGGCAGTCTGCTAACCAATGAGCAAGCCTCTCTGCTATAAATTAAGCACCCCTACACCTGTCCGCATAAACTGGCGTAGATGCAGTGGTATATCTGGTCTACTGTGGGAGCCAGTTTAATGCATCATAAATTCCTCCTCCTTGCCCTCATCGGTTTACATTCTGAAATGGCAGGCGCCATTGTTGCCTAAAAATATAAGATCACCAGCACTTATACACTGTCTGTTAGTCCCAAGCAGTCATCTTATTGGTTCCTTGTGTAAGTGCAGCTGATCTGGCGATACTGGAGTAGCAACAACGGGCGGCCAATCAAGCTCAAGTTCAATCGAGAACTATCAAGAGATTGATACTGTACGGTAGAGATCGTCTAATAAATATACGCATCTTAAATAAAGCTCGCTTGTTATACACAACGCAAGCGTAGTGCTGATAGCGATGGCCCAAAATGTTCTAAATTTTCAATGCATTCCTGCAAGAATTTGTTGACAAACTGTTGAATAATGCCTGCAGAACTACCGAAGCACACTCTGTAGAAATTTTTGGATGAATTGTCGAAAACTTTTCTGCAAGATATTTCTTGATGAATTCCTAGAAATTGATAAGATCATGTTTAAACACACAAAAATGATCACCAAAAATTCATTTTAAATCGGATACTTTTTAAATTTTCAGGGATTATTAGCAATGTTTTGGCATAATTTATTTATTAAATTTCCAAACTGCATGCTCGTACAACACTGCTCGTGAGATCTTGGGCGAGGGTTTATCGTTCTCTCTTACACAATTTCCCTCAGTTTTTCTTCAAAGCTTCATCGGTTCATTCGGTTGTTTTTTTTTCCTATTTCCTTCAACTTCTCCTTCATTATCGCTCAAAACTTATCGATCGGACGAAGTTCTGATGTATTTGGCGGGTTCGCCTGCTTCGGGACCACATTAACGACCTTCGCTTCGTACCAATTCAGCTTGACGTAATAGCACGAAGCAAGATCCGGCCAGAACAGCGTGAGACCACAGTGAGAGCAGAGGAAGGGCAGCCAAGCGCTTCTGCAAGCATTCCTCTCGATAAATCTGCCAGTTTATGGTGGCTGATTGTAACGAACGGCTTGCTGTACCGTCCTCACTCGCAGATCGCCTGCCGCAACAGGTACTTTTTCGCAAATTTGTCCATCTTTCTCTTCCGGAACCTCCTTGCGGAAGTACCGACAAAAATCTCGAGGCCGGGGATTTGCTTAGTGTCCGTCTTGATGTATGTCTCGTCGTCCATGACGAGACAGCCTGGCTTGGCCAGCCACTCACGGTACAGCTTCCGCGCACGCAATTTGGCCACTGTGTTTTGCTTATCAGTCCGGTTTGGTGCCTTTCTGACCTTAAAAACACGTAGCCCAACTCGCTTCATGGTCTCCTGGACCACCCACTTCGACGAATTGACCTTTTTGGCCTGGTCTCGGGTGGAAAGGTTTGAGTTATTTTTAAAAGACAGGATTATATTAGAATGCTGCCCATTTCACAGCGTAACAAAAATGAAAATTTCGGGGGTGTCAAGGATCAAATTATATCTAATTCCGTTCTCAGAAATGTTCCAGAACGTCACAATTTTTAGCTACAGGTCGCCAAAGCTGTATAAAACACTTGTTTCATTGATGTTTACATGACATTTAAAGTATGATTTACCAAACTTTTTTGCGATCTAATTCAACAAATTTAAACGTTCGTTTAAGATATAAATTTGAAACTTAGATTAACCTTCACAGTACCAACATAGAAAATCGATAAACATTTTTCTTTAACTTGCAATAATTTTGTCAATTATCAACCGATTCTGATGATTCCACCACAGTTTAATCGGGAAACTAATGTAGTTTTCAGAAAAATATGAATGATTTTGAAAACCGTTTGTTGTTTTGAAATAGGGCCAAAGTCGTGTGGGGTACCTAAGGCAATTAAAACAGGATACTCAACAATTTATACATTGAATAACTCTAAAACGTCTATTAAATCAATATATGATGGACCCCTAGATAAAAAGATATTATCCTAAGCAGCTAAAGATTATATTGGACCATTCTGACCACATCGTCATCTGATACAGGTTCCGATAGGGAACCCAAGGGGATACTTAGGGAATTTTACATCCATGGGTAGCGTTCGACGGCTGAAAGTTCATGGTTTTTAATTTGTAAGTAAATAGACATGGTGCCATATATCGATGACAAGACAAGACGCTATCCTGATGTTCCGATATCGGATCCGGTAGGATTTTTCGATACCAGAGTATTCTGACGACTCGAAATTCATGATTTTTCATATTGTATTGAATATGAATGGTGATATAAATCAAATGGCGGACTTGAATCCATCCAGGTATTGTAAATTCGGTTCCGGTAGGACTCGAATGGAACATTTTTTGAAGCAGCCTCCATAAATTCCTCGAGGAACACCTTCAGGACTTCCACCAGCAATACTTTATGAAATACTTCCAAGAAAAGCTCCAAGAATACCTCCAGAACTTCCTCCAGGAATACCTCCAAGACTTCCTCGAAGATTCCATGGATTCCTTCAGAAATTTCTCCAAGAATACCTCCAGAGATTCCTCCAGGACCACCTCAAAGGATTCCTCGAGGACTACCTCCAGGCATTCCTCCAAGATTTTTTTCCAGGAATACCTCCAAAAGCATCTCAACCTTCAAGAATAACTCCAGTAATACATCAAAAGATCTTTCCTGGAACACCTCCAGGAATTCCTCCAAAAATACTTCCAGTGATTCCTCTAGGAATGCCTCCAGAGATTCCTCCAATAACTCCTCCAGGGCTTCCTCCAGGAATACCTCTATAGATTCCCCGAGCAATACCTCCAGAGATTCCTCAAGGACTACTTCCAGAGATTTCTCCAGGGAGACCTCCAGGGGTACCTCCAAGGATTCCTTGAGGAATATTCCCATGAATTACTCAAGGAACATATTAAAGGATTGCTTCTGGATTTTCTTCTGTGAAGCTTTCAGGAACTTCTCCAAAGATTGCTCCATGAGCACTTTCTGGAATCCTCCTGGAACTCCATCTAGAATTCTTCTGGGAATTTCTCCAGGGATGAAGTTTTTTTTCATTAACCACTCAAAGGTTTCTTCCTGCAGTAATTTCGTCAGAGTTTTCTTCACGAATTTCTGTATCGATTCCTCTAGTAATTCCTCCATAGATTCCTCTAGTATATTGGTGATTCATCCTTAGGTTCCTTTCAAAATTATCCTAAGAATTGCATCAAAAGCCTGAGACTATTCAAATAATTGTTGTACCTACACACCAAAAAAATCTTAGATTTACACGTAACGTTATTTTAGTTTCAATCATGTAAAGCCATCTCTCATGTATTATTCGATGATAAAACCTATAAACACATCTATTATATACAACATTGTTACCAAATTCCTTAATATTGAACGCGAAACGCCTTCTCTCAAAGAATGTTGCTTGCAAAACGGCTCGATTTACATGATTTTCCCGCTGAAAATTCAATCATAAATAATGCACATGGAATGACACGCCGTCGATCCATCCATGTGCATTATTTTTGGCAGAATATTCAATATCATGTAAACTGAGCGATCTTGTTTTCAATTTTACTTTCAAGATGCAAGAAATCATGCAACATTGGCGAATGTTGGATGCAAGATCATGAAATGTTTCAGTTTCACTCAAGTTTGCAAGCATTCCTGAATGCAATGAGGCAGTTTACATTATTTATCGTTTAATGTCAAATGATAATTCGATTCACATGACAATCATGAAAGTTTACGTGACATGTAAATTGAAGATATTTTTGCTGTGTATATTACCGGGGTTTCTTTGGGAATAAATTATGGCCATTCTGCAGAAAACCTGCTCTGGAAAGGATATTCCAAGGTCTATAAATATGATATCATATTTTTTATGACATAATATGATATCATATTTAGGCATTTGCCTGAAAATGTGGCAAGCACAAGCTATACATATGCAAAAATGGTTCTTCTTCTTCTTCTTCTTCTTCTTGGCATTACGTCCTCACTGGTTACTCAGTTAAGTGTTCTTATGAGCACTTCCACAGTTTTAAACTGCGAACTTTCTTTGCCAAAGTTGCCATTTTCGCATTCGTCTATCGTGCGGCAGGTCGATGATACTCCATGTCCAGGGAAGTGAGGGAAATTTCCATTACTAAAAGATCCTGGACCGACCGGGAATCGAACCCAGACACCTTCAGCGTGGTTTTGCCTTGTAGCCGCAAACTCTACCCACTCGACTAAAGAAAGCCCCGTTATACACATGAAGTTTGAATTATATGGCAAATAGAGCAAACAAATTGCCATACAAGCTGGCAAACTTGCATGCAAGATGGCTGAAATAGTCAAATTCTGCATTTTCAACAGTCAATATCTCAAAAACTAGACGTGCTACGATATTTTTTAAAACGGCAATGGATTCAATAACCCTTAAAGAAGAAAGATTTTTTTTTTGTGAAAATTCTATCCAAGGTTTTTCAAAAATCTACCACAGGATTGTTTGAATTTCATAACCAAAAATCTGTTATCATAATTCAGTGAATATGAGTTAGAGTTAGCTCTAAAAATAAGAATTTGTCTATAGAATATTCATAGGAGATAACTTGTTGTTGTATTTAAAATAAATTCAATGTCTTTATATTTTTTCATTTATTTAAGACTCTTTGAAATATTATTCGAGTCTGTTTGCAAAATGTTACAGCGTTTCAAAATTTACAAATATATGTTATATGAAATTGTCTGGTCCTCGTTGTTTTCTTCGGGGTTGTCCGGTATCAGTCATACCTGTTGTATTGTTGCAACTGAACGAGCAATTCTAATTGCTTGTCTCTTGCAGCAGTTTTAAATGCCTGTCTCTTTGTTCTTTGCATTAGATGTTTTTTCGCCAATCGCGGTTAGAATTATAGAAATCAAATCTAAGAAAGGAAACTATCACGTATGTATCACGGAAGAGCAAATCCGTAAATGTTTCACTCACAACGAAAAAAATGAACATAGAACAAACGCTGTTTTGAAAGGTCAGTCAAGTGACGATAATTCCATGGAAAAGATCAAAAGTAAAGTAAATAATTTACTCGAATTTTTTTTTTTACAAATAATCTATATAAAGATAAGATCTCTCTCAAGAACTTTATATGGGAACTATAACTATAAAGAGATCAAAGAGTATGAAAAATAGGAGGTAGGTACCAAAAGTTATGTCCTTTTGACAAGGATACCTTTTCGTAATCCAAAAGGTAATTTCTAGAATCCCCATCAGTGCCCTATGTGCAAAAAAAAGTGAAAACATACGAATAACAAACAGAGTAATTATTCGGTTGTGTAATGCAACAGAATATTTTTTTTTTTCAATATTTTAGATGTGAAATGTTGGTTTTCTAAATGGCTCTAAATTACAAGCACAAGCTGTTTAAGTCACTTAATAGCACTATAATTCGCTCTCAATCGTATCAGTTTCATTTTAGCTGATTGGAATACATATGAAGTGCACAATAGAATGATGCAAATTTTGGAGTTGTTGCTTCTCTATGCTTAAATAGTGCCAATATTGATGAAAATCATTCTCCTAAAGTTTGAAATGATTTGGAGGAAACTTTATTGTGCACACACCATATGAAGTTTATATAGAAATTATTATGCAAAACGCAAGCCTTTTGTGTTCAGTCCTCTAACTGTTCGTCATAATCAACTATGGAAAAGTGAACGAACTGTTCTCATGTGAAATATTCCCAGCCACAACTTCCACAGAAAGTTTCCAGATATGGAATAAGCAAAAAATAACTTTTTTTTCCATCAAACATTGCAATTTTTGAACGATCCCAAGTCATTTGGCAAATCGTACACTTCAAGTTAATTTTAAGAACCCCAAGTCAGACAGACTTCCTGTAAGAGCTGATATTTCTCAGGCCAAAATTCTTGGAAAAATATCAAGCAATATTTTTACATTTGACTGAACTGAGTTATCTCAAGGATGTCAAACATCTTTGTTTTTGGATGACACAAGCCTTTTCACAAAACGACAAAGTGTCTTCTGTAGTATCTTTTTTTCGTACAAAAATCATACGAAGAATTGACATGTGGACCATTAACCACCCTAATATGTCTCTGGACCATTAGCAATGTAATAAGTGAAATCCCATTTGCCGTTAATACGCGCCATATGAACTCTTTTCTATTGACTTAATACCCAATCAAGGTCTTGACATGCAACTTTCACTGATTTATCACCATTATACAATGCTCATCGAGATGCAATTGGCCCCTAAATTGTTGCAAATTTATACAATTAGTTACGCATCAAAGGTCCGTTCCGTCGTAATAGCTCACCCGTAGATATGCTTACTTACTTACTTACTTACTTATTTGGCTTTACATCAATTATCTTGATAAAGCCTCGCCAACAATATTTCGCCAATTCCCTCGGTTCATGGCCGCTTCTCTCCATCCTCGACTGTGACCCACGCTCTCCAGGTCCTGGTGTACCTGGTCAATCCACCTAGCTCGCTGCGCCCCACGCCTTCTTGTTCCGACCGGATTCGTGGCGAACACCATCTTTACAGGGTTGTTGTCCGGCATTCTTGCAACATGCCCTGCCCAGCGTATCCTTCCAGCTTTAGCTACCTTCACGATACTGGGTTCGCCGTAGAGTTGAGCGAGCTCGTGGTTCATCCTTCGCCGCCACACGCCGTTCTCCTGCACGCCGCCGAAGATCGTCCTTAGCACTCGGCGTTCGAAAACCCCAAGAGCTTGCAAGTCCTCCTCGAGCATAGTCCACGCCTCATGCCCATAGAGGACTACCGGTCTTATGAGCGTTTTGTACATCGTGAATTTGGTGCGGGGGTGAATCTTTCTTGACCGCAGTTTCTTCTGGAGCCCATAGTAGGCACGACTTCCGCTGATGATGCGCCTTCGTATTTCCCGACTAACATTGTTGTCAGCCGTCAACAAGGATCCGAGGTAGACGAACTCGTCCACCACCTCGAAGGTATCCCCGTCTATCGTAACACTGCTTCCTAGGCGGGCCCTGTCGCGCTCAGTTCCGCCAACCAACATGTACTTTGTTTTCGACGCATTCACCATTAGCCCGACTCTTGTTGCTTCGCGTTTCAGGCGGGTGAACAAATCTGCCACCGTTTCAAATTTTCTCCCAATAATATCCATGTCGTCCGCGAAGCAAACAAATTGTCCGGATCTCGTGAAAATCGTGCCTCGACTGTTAAGTCCGGCTCTCCGCATGACACCTTCAAGCGCAATATTGAACAACAGGCACGAAAGTCCATCGCCCTGTCGTAGTCCCCGCCGAGACTCGAACGAACTGGAGTGTTATAGTAGATATGCTATCCTCATTGAAAAATAAAACCGCCCAAATTCCTCCGTTATCAAGATTGAAAGTCACATATCCGAGCAGGTAAGCAGTTACGCATTCGCACACGCACGGCAGTCACCCACGCATAGCATCACTTACTCGCTCACTGACAGGTATTACACGCCCACCTCCCTACTGGTTCGTCGGCGATGGTCTTTTTCGGAGGTGAAATCTTGCGAACACGCGCGCGCTTTTCGATCCGAAGCCGAGGTTTTTCAAAAAAGCAACAACCAGATGCCAGACGTATCTGAAAAATCCCTCTGAGCCAATAGCACATGCAATCGAGCCCCCCTCGTCGGTAACTGGAGCAGGTAAAAGTAAAGGAAAGTGGTCGATTGAATAATTCTTTACGCTTCAAGGATTATAGTCTTTAAGGGCAGGGTTTCCCCAGCGGTAGTCTGCGGACCCGAGGGGGCTTCTCTGCCTATGGGGCAAAGCCATTAAGTGTCGTTTGTCTTGATTGATGAACATGGATGAGGAATCTTTTACTTTGAAGGAATCTTAACTTTAAAATGAAATCAATATCGTTCCTGGAGATATCCATAGATAATGTTTGGATACTTTTCGAGCTTTTTATTGAAATTATTGACGAAATGTTGACACAAACGCCAGATGTTTGGTAAAGTGTCATTAAAAATAATAATAATAATAATTGACGAAATCATCTCGAATCTGTCGCAAAGACCTTCTATTAGACAATCGACTGATATTAGTAGCGAAGAAACTTCGAAGGTTTCTGAGGATTTTTGACAGATATCTGAACAAGTTTCTGATGAAATTATTTCAATGGTTATAGATTGGTGCTGCAGAAGCCCACAATTTTCAAAATATTCAATATAGATTCCAGCGATGATACTTATCTATCATATCTGTGAAAACATCTTGGGGAACTACTTTCAAATCTTGAGAAAAAATTTTGAGATGATTTGCTCTAAATCTTTCTCAAACTCCAAGCAATGGCGCAAACCAATTACTATCAAAATTTGTTGTAGGAATCATCCAAACTTCTAAAGCTTCCTAGGACCCTTGTACATATGTTTGATAGACTTCTGGCTAAAATCTTAGAGGACCTAGTGGACTTCAGAGGATCACGGCAGAATTCTTGCAATAACGGTGGTAGTGGTTCACAGATCTGACTATTGCATGACAAGGATATTTGGAAGACCTTCATAAACTTCGACTCCGAAAACAACAAATTTGGGCGATCCACGTGGGGATCTCACCTTAAAAAAGTTTGGGAACCACTGCCTAAGACAGTCGGTGGTTCAACCTGTTACTGCGAAAAAAAGACGCACTCCTTCATTAATTGGATCAGACGGCATTGGAGTACGCCGCCTGACGCCGAAAACAGAGGAAAAAGAATCCGCAGACGAATCGTCGATTCTGTTTTAATTTTTGACCAGTTGTCGGGTCCTAGGTGCGACTTGGGGCCGTACCGACCCGAAAGTACGATAATTTTATGCGCGTTGTGGTATTGTGATTGCGCGGAGCCGTCAGCCATAAAGATTTGGCTCGTTTTTTTGGGAGTGGGGCAACTTTCAAAAAACGATTTAAATTGGTTCAACTTTCGCCGAATTGCCGAATTGGTTGGGTAATGTGGAGGAAGCGACGTTGGTGTCCTTGGTCGGTTTAATGGCTTTCGAAGGTACATCCTTCTGTCGATTCGTTCCCACGATATCGTTTGGATGTAATGACCGGGTTTCGTAATGTGATCACATAAAAGCTAATTTTATCGTGTAACCAACAAAACCTGGCAATGAACAAAACACCTTCATAGCGTATTTCATATATCGGTAATCGTCCATAAACGCCTTAAAGTTCATGTAACCAAATTATCCTATTTGTTCCCCATCATAAAGTTTGATCAACAACTACCTACCTTACTTGCTGAATAGCGACCACCAGAACGCTCCAAGTATCGTGGTTACAATTCCAGGGTGCAACGTGTCTGCATATCGTTAGGTACCTACGCAAATCATAACACTGCGGTAACCTCAGGGGCTCGAGAACTCTGAGTTCCAGTTAATGCGAAACAGCGCACCGCACAATGGGATCATTTCAGAAAAAAAAGTTATCAAAACTTCTAAGGGGTCCTAAATGGGATTCTAGTGCAACGGTGTCTTCAGAGAATATGTTAAGGATGCTCATCTACATAATTGTACCAAATAATCTTGCGGTTAAGCTACAAGTTAAACCCGAGTATGGATTTTTTTTCTAAAATGATATTTAGAGGGTCAGTTACAGATAGCCGTAGCGGTAAACGCGCAGCTATTCAGCAAGACCATGCTGAGGGTCGTGGGTTCGAATCCCGCTGGTCGAGGATCTTTTCGTAAAGGAAATTTTCTCGATTCCCAGGGCATAGAGTATCTTCGTACCTGCCACACGATATACACATGCAAAAATGGTCAATCGGCAAAGAAAGCTCTCAGTTAATAACTGTGGAAGTGCTCATAAGAACACTAATCTGAGAAGCAGGCTCTGTCCCAGTGGGGACGTAACGCCAGAAAGAAGAAGAAGAGGGTCAGTTACATCAGCTTAATAGTAGAATATAAAGATTTCAGCAACTTTTCTAAAGAAAACAATATGCTACGAACTTTTTTGTAGGAGAAAATCCAACTGTTAAGTAACATCAACTCAAAATATTTTTTTCGGCCTTTCTATGCTTAAATCGAAAATAGCTAGCAGTATATTCTAAAAACTGGTCGGTTTTACTAAAATACATATTCTAGCAGAACACAGAAACAAAGTACAAAATTTGTGACGGAAAAACTACTTTTTTTTGTTAACATTATGCACTATTTTTATAATTAGGTAACTTTTTATTAATCACTTTTAAGCTTTTTGGTTCAACTCACCTGCATATAAGAGAAAAAAGTGCATTTTATTAACTTAACCCAAATACATAACGTATTTATCTTGGCAATAGAAAATCACAACGATTTTTGTCTAAAATATAAGTAACTTTATTCAACATTTGTTCCAATGTTTCAACATTGTACATTCTATGTAACTCATTAGTACTTTATCAGAGAGGGAGCTTCAGAATTATTTTCAAAATTTCATTTTGAATCCTCTGCAGAGCTTTCCTCCTGGTATTACAACAGCTAGTCCATATTGGTACAGATTACAACATGGCTGGCCTGAAAATTTGTTTGAACTTGAAGATCAAGCTTGTTCTTAAGACAAAGTTTTGATTTTCTTTATGGTTGAAGATATTTTACATATTTGTTACATTTGGCTTGAATGCATTCAATGTGAGTTTTGAAAGTAAATTTTTATTTAGCATGAGCCCTAGATACTTAACTTCATTTGACCTATTTATTGGAACCCCTCCACCCGGCGCAGCTCCGGACAGTTTGGCGGATTCATGTCCTTTTGAACAAAATGGACAGAATTGGCCTCATACCACTCCAGGACACTTTTAAAATAGTGGCATGATGCCAAATCTGGCCAAAATAGCGGAGCTCCGTCGTGCTGCTACAAGAACGGCAAAAGGCGCTTGGGGGCCCAGATAGCCGTAGCGGTAAGCGCGCAGCTATTCAGCAAGACCAAGCTGAGGGTCGTGGGTTCGAATCCCACCGGTCGAGGATCTTTTCGGATTGGAAATTTTCTCGACTTCCCAGGGCATAAAAGTATCTTCGTACCTGCCACACGATATACACATGCAACAATGGTCATTGGCACAGTAAGCTCTCAGTTAATAACTGTGGAAGTGCTCATAAGAACACTAAGCTGAGAAGCAGGCTCTGTCCCAGTGGGGACGTTAATGCCAGAAAGAAGAAAGGCGCTTCTCGAGGCACACAGATTTGTAGATCTCGCCATTTACTGTGCCTTTTGTCACGAAAGGCTCACTTCTCAGTCCGCAAGAGCAGATGGCCTGCCAAATGAGATATTTGGAGGTGAACTTCGACATTTTCTTCTTTTTAATTTTGTCGTCCACATCGAACTTGCTCTTGCCGGTGAAAAACTCCAACCACGAAATTTGCTTAAAATCGGCTTTTATATACGTTTCGTCGTCCATCACACAGTAGCCATATTTTGTCAGCATCCTTTCGTAGAGCTTCCGTGCCCGAGTTTTAGCCGTCGATTGTTGCCGCTCAACGCGGTTTGTGAAGTTCTGTACCTTGTATGTATCTAGTCCAGCCCTCTTCTTTGCATTCTGGACGTAGCTTTGCGACATGCCGATCTTTTAAGCCAAATCGCGGCTTGAGACGTTGGGATTTGCTTTAATCATCCACTTCACCTTTCCCTCCGACTTTTTGTTCTCCGGTCCTGGTTTTCTTCCAGCTCCTTTGCCATGATCCAACGTCAACCGCTTCTGGAACCGCTTCAACACTCTGGAGACGGTTGAATGGTGAATGTTCAACATTTTTCATAACTGCCAGTGCGACAGGTCAGGAAATTCCAGGTGTTTGGAAAGAATTTGTTCTCTCGACTTGCGTCGGTTCACCTCAATTTTCGTTGAATCGAAAAACACGACTTCGATTTTGACAGCATGTAAACAATACACATCAATGAGAAAGTGTGCAAAATTTGGTTAATTTTTACCCAATGCCCTGTTGATTGTGTCGCAATAATTTCGTATTCGCCCTTTAATTAACCTGAAGTGTGCGATTTAACAGATAATAACTGTTCATTGGCAAAAAATAAATTTTCGTTAATGTGGACCATCATTCTGTTCAAAATGACGTTTTTCAAAGAGTTTACTGATAGAGGACAGCAAGCTGATTGGACGATAGCTAGAAACTTCTGCAGGATTTTGGTCTGGTTTCAAAATTGGTACAACCTTAGCATTTTTCCATTTGTCAGGAAAATATGCTTATTGAAAACATTAGTTAAATATATCAACCAAAAATGATAAGCTACTCTCTGGAAGTTTCTTGATGAGTATGTAGAAAATTCCATCATCGCCAGGAGCTTTCATAATTTAGAATTGTTTAATTATAGTTCTGACTTCCTCTAAATCAGTCTCCCAGGCATTTTCGATAATGTTCTCTTGATTGAGAATATTTTCGAAGTCCTAAGTAACTTGATTTTCAATTGGACTAGTAAGTCTTAAATTAAAATTGTGCGCGCTTTCAAACTGCATAGCAAGTTTTTGAGCTTTTTTCGCAATTAGTTAGTAATAATTTGTTTTCCTCTTTCAATGCCGGTATTGGCCTCCGAGGTTTTTCAAAATTTTGGATAATTTCCAAAAGAGCTTAGAGCCAGGGTCCAATTAAGAAATGTTATTTTCAAAATTTTTGTTTCTTAATTGTGAAAATCGTTTTCTACAAATCCTACCATATAATTTTCATAGCAGGATCGCGAGTGCGTTGAAATTGCCTTCTCCTCACGGACGGATCAAGAGTTTAAGATCATCGTCTATAACCACGGATTCAAATTTTACTTCACATTTTGGAATTGCAATGCTCCTGGCTTCAACAATGGAATTTGTTAAAGTTTCAATAGCTTTGTCAATATCAAGTTTTGTTTGTAAAGAAATGTTAACATCAAGATTATAGCCAATATACGTTTCATATATATTCCAGTCGGCTCGAAAATAATTGAAAGTGGAGCTGATAGGATTGAGAATCGCTTCATGGGATATTTGAAATGTAACAGGGACATCATCAGAATCAAAATCAGCATGAGTAATCAAAGAGCATGAGCTACAAAGATGACTAGAGTCGGTTAAGACCAAATCAATCGTAGATGAATTTTTAGAAGAGGAAAAACATGTAGGGCTATCAGGGTATTGATTTAAAAAATATCCTGAAGAGCACTCATCAAATAAAATTCTGCCATTGGAATTACTTTGAGAATTATTCCATGACCGATGTTTGGCATTAAAGTCACCAATGACAAAAAATGTTGACTTATTGCGAGTCAATTTTCGCAAGTCAGTTTGGAGCAAACTAACTTGCTGTCCCGAGCATTGAAAAGGCAAATAGGCAGCTTAGAAAGTATATTTACCAAGCTGTGTTTCAACAGAAACACCTAATGTTTAAAAAACTTTAGTTTCAAATGACGAAAACAGTTGATGTTTTATACGCCTATGAATGATGATTGCAACTTCCCCACATGCCCCATCAAGACGATCATTACGATAAACAAAAAAATTAGGATCTCTTTTGAGTTTGGATACAGGTTTCAAAAACGTTTCATTAACAAGTGCTATATGCACGTTATTAGCTGTAAGAAAATTAAACCGCTCGTCTTATTTACCAATCAAGGAACGAGCATTCCAATTTAAAATATTTGTATTATTATTTGGATCCATTAGAAATACGTAATCCAATAACAATTTGATTAGTTAATTTTACACCAACTTGGACTGCTTCAGTCATAGTGGTGACTTTGAACATTGCATCAATCATTAGATTCAATTGTTCAGTTAGAAAATTAAAATCAGAGGCAAACATATCATTTGAAGTGGGTACATTTGATGATTTTCCGTTAGAATTTTCGGTAGACGAAGAGGCGGAGTAGAAGTTACCTGTGGCGGCAGGGTTTTTCCATTTGATTTGAAACAAGTAGAATGGATACACATAGTACGAGTAGGCGAGGAGTTCAAATTACCTGCTACGATATTGGCAAAGGATTTTCCATGGTTAGATACATTTGAAATTAAAAAATTCGAACGGCTACCCGACGGATTAAAATTTGTTTGTGAATGAGCATGATCATAAACTTCCTGATGGGTATGATTCTTGATCAAGCGATCGTTAACTGAAAAACGGGCTTTGTTCGATACTCCACCAGGCAAATTCCGGAAACGACCGTTATCGTAACGGATAGTATCTTTCATCTGCCTGGCACGAGCCTCAACGACTAGTCTACGCGAAGGGCAAGCCCAAAAATTTGACTTATGATTGCCTCCGCAATTGGCGCATATGAACTCATCGGTATCTTCCTTCACTGGACAGACGTCCTTAGCGTGAGAAAAACCACCGTAAATCATGCATTTAGCATCCATGCGGCAATTTTTTATACCATGACCCTACTTTTGGCACCGACGGCACTGAGTGGGGTTCTGGTAATTTCATCCAGGTTTCTGGAAATGTTCCCATGTCACACGGACATCGAACATAAGTTTTGCTTTTTCTAATGCTTTAATATTATTTAGTTCTTTTTTGTTAAAGTGAACTAAATCTTGAGAAAGCCACTTCAGATTGGGTTCTCTTTTTCATAATGATTACTTGGACTGGGAAAATTGCAAGTAAATCATTCATTCCATGTTTGATCTCTTCAGGTGACTTATAGTCACTTGAGAGACCTTTCAAAACGACTTTGAACAAACGTTCAGTTTTGTCGTCATAAGTAAAGTAATTATGCTTCTTATCTGCAAGATGTTTCAGAAAAAGTTCGCGATCTGTAAGAGTTTCCGGCAAAACGCGACAGTCTCATTTCTTTGCGATTTTGAAGGAGACCTTGATTCTTCTAATGGAGTTCAAGACCTTCTGCCTAAATCCGGCAAATTCGGAACAACTGACCACTATAGGTGGCACTCTTTGCTTCCTCACTTGAATCAAAGAGCCTAAGCTAGAGGCTGCTTCGATTTAGTGTTCGAAAAAATTGTCGAAAACATTGCAATAGCATACTATGCGCACTGAGGTTTTGATCGCCTTTTTTCTAAAACAGTCCCATTGTGCACCGCGATCTGAGGTCTTTTCTTGATATTTTCCTTAAATGCGATCAAAGCGACGACAGAATTGAGGAAAAAACCCAACTGAAACACGGTAGTGCCGTCCCTAACGAGATACGGTCGTCCAGATATAAGTGCAACCAATAGGGCCGTCCATCGATGTCTCGTTACATTGAACATGAATGCCCAGCTAACCTACAGCCGCGCTGCCAATATGTAGGTGAATGGGTAACCAGTGCTGGAGCTGGTGCTGCTGCTGTATGCAAACAATCACGTTCATGTCCAAAAGCAATATCATGCTCCATGGCATATATGTTGCTGTTAGGCCCTGGGGATTATTATTATGCGAAACCTATTGAACATGAGCTACCACCTACCTATCGCTCGGTGGGTCATTAATGTAGATGAGGTTATACCTATATAACACTCCGTGTGGCAGGCAGCTTCCCCGGCCTCCATTTAAGTGGCAAAGGCGATGATGACGACGACCCGATGGCTTCTGGAATGTGGCCATTCAAAGCGGTTGCAACTATTTAGTTTGTAATGATACATCTTAAATGGATTATACGCTGCCGCGGTGGTGTCGGATCACTGTACCACCACCGACCTCCCCGCACCAGATGGAAAATTCAATCTAGCTCCGAACCACCGACTCGGGACTTTGTTGAGGGCAAAAATTAGATTGAGGCAATTAATTGCGCCCGAACAGAACGGAATCAACTGCCGTTGTGGTTATGCGAGCATTTTGCGGAATTGGGGTCGTTGCTGCTGTACCCGGTGTTTGAATTCTCGCTAAACAAGGTCTCTCGGGAAGAATGGATCAGCTTTTTAAAGTTGTTCACCGTGCATTTCCTTGTACGGGTGGCAGGTAAAGGTTGCAGGGACTGCAAATGGGAATGGTCTGCAATTTGAGAGCAGTTGGAATATAGGCTCTAATATGGTTCGAGGCTGGAGTCTTCCATTGCTGAGCATGTCAGGAAAATGAAAATGATTGAGTCTCTAATAAACAATCAGTCGTTTAGAATAACAAAACAATACTAGTTTTGTTTGTTACTGCTCATTGTGATTGAGAAATGTGTTTTTGAATAAGTCAGCATCCGTTTATGAAATAAGTATTGCTAAAATTGGAAATTTTAACCCCTATCTCTCCGTTTTCAAAAATCTGTATGACTCGTAACGCTTGAGCCTACACCCTCTCCTCCTTCGTGCGTTACGTAATTTGTGAACGGCACCCAATGAATATAACAAGACTATTAAATAGTTTCAATGAAATCATTTTTTTCTGTTCATACACTGCCAGCTTAAGGTATGGAATCATCACTTCATATCAATCGTATTGCTACTTTTCCAAGAATTTCAGTCTTCCGAATGGCAGATCCTGCATCTCGTTTCCCCGAATTTTCCGTTTCAACGAAAAGTTTTTTGGCATTTATAGGGAAAGTGTACCAGTTATGGCCATAGTGGTTCCCTATTTGACCATATGTGAAATTTTGACAACTTTCACATTTTTAATCTTTTTCAATGTTTTAACATCAAGATATATCTTAAATCTAACTTCTACAACACACAAAAACTTTCAAAATTTGAAGACATTACAATTATCACGTATGGCGAAATAGGAAACCACTATGTCCATAATTGGTACACCTATCCTATTTGTTATACAGTCAAACCTCCATGAGATCCCTGAATCGATATCGACTAATGGAATCATATAAGAATCAGTGGTTACTATGCTTTACAAAGGATTTCGGTTAAATTAGTGCATTATCTATGTCTATAAGTCGATGGTCCCTTCAGTATCGACTCGTGGAGATTTGATTACAACTTTAAACGTTTGAAAATGTAGATCTAATCGGTCATTTGATATATCTTTTCAATATATTATTGGTTCTTGTGAGAATGAGTAAAATTTCCATGTTTCGATTTCATAATAAACAAATATCTACTGTTTCCGATGTCTTCAAGCTCTTTCTAGCTTACCAACTTATCAGAGAAGACTTTTTTGCACCTTTTCGGACTTTTTGGGACACAGAGTTATTTAGGAAGATGGTTTTCGTTGAAAAAGTACATTCATGGAATGTCACAGCTTAAAACGGCCAATAATTTTATCTCTCTCCATCAAGAGGGCCTACAATCGGAAAATTTCGCAAACTGTCATTGGGCTTAGCATGCTGAGAATTGACGCTTTTGAATTGTCGCGCGAGAAACAGATAAACATGCCACACACTTTGACATATTAAGAATCACTGACAGTCACCTATCCCAGGACGGTTTTAAATTTCAGGTGGGTAAATTATTTCATTTTACTTCCGCTCACCTGCCATACAAATGATCACTAGTTAGTACTAGATCATTTGTATGGCAGATAAGCGGAAGTAAAATTAAATAATTTGGCAACAGACCAGCAGTGCTGAGTTTACCCGGCGTCGAGAATAGTTTTGTAACACGGACATAGCCTACTCATTGCTAAAAAGTGTGTTTTGTTTCATTATAGATCGTTTAGAGCTGTTTTTTCAAATAAATAAACAGCAGAAAAATTCAACAACCAAATAACGCAAAAAACTAAAAAAAAATGAAAATATTCCATATTTTTGCTCTATGAAAAACAACTTTCACCGAAACAATTTCAATCGGATTACATTACTCCTCAAGATAAGTTCAAAACAAACATAACGCATGTTAGTTTGGCTCACGCTTTGACAGCTCTTGCTGCTCAATTGGCTAACACTTTGACAGAAATGTCAGGTCCCGCTTATATCATAAAGGATCACTAGTAGTAACTATAGACTCAATAGTTACTCTCTGTTCTATCTGAGTTTTCTGATAGCTTTTTAGCTCTACACAACCCAAGTTTAAAACGGAGAAGCAAGAGATATGAACTTGTGAGGATCAGATCTTTACTGGGCGATCCTTACAAACAGTCAAGTAAAAAACGAACGAAACGAATAAAACCTTTAGCAATTCTTCTAGTAATTCATTAAAAACATTTTCCAGGGATACGTACAAATACTCCTCCTTGTTATTAGGATTCCTCAAGCTATTATCCCAGAAATGTGTATTGAAATTCTTTAAATTATTTTTTAAGATAGGCTAAGAAGAATTCCTTCAAAATTAGCTCCATCAAATCCCTTAGCAGTGTAATGAAATCACAACGATAAGTTCTTACAGCATTTTCTAGAAAGGTTCTTTTAGAAATGTTTGCCTTGATTTCTTTAGTCATTAATCTGAGATTCCTATAAAATATTAAAGAAATGCTTTCAGGAAAATTAACAAAAGTTGATTCTAGGATTGAGGCTTCCATGGCATTATTTCAGACATACTTTCATTCGTTCTCGGAACCAATCCTTCAACAATTTTGCCACATAATATCCCAGGAATCACTCCTTAAATTCTTCCATATTTTATTCACCAATTCTATACACAAATTTCACAATAACTTCAACTGGGATTTCCCCATAAAAGTCGAAAAAATTCAAATTCTTTCAAAGATTCCTTGGATTTAAAACCAAAAAATGTTACAGAAATTATTCCTATAATTCCTCCTTTCACTGGAGATACTTTAGGATTTTCCTAATTTGGCAAATTTTGCAGGTTTCGTTTGGTAAATTTTCCAATAATGTTGGATGTATGCAATTTCGATACACATCAATCCGGAGATCTTTGAAAAACTTCTATTTTATAGGAATTCATCGAGTATTTCATCAGTAATTTTTTCAGTACTTATTTGAAGATATTAATTTTCTATATGAACCCTGTAAGAGTTGTTTGAGAACTCTTTGTGAGATTTTCTAAGGGTATGATTGAAACAAAATTCTGAGGGTATTATTTGAAGAAAAATCTGGTTGAACTCTTCAAGGTATCTTTAACAAAAATCCTGAATCAAAAGTAGAACCTTATGCAAATACCTGAATAACATTCTGATGAATTTTTGTCATTAAACACGTAACGTAACTAGAAATCCCCACAGACCTCAGATTCTCTTATAAATCCTAATTGAAGCGAGGAATCACGTTTCAGTATATTTTTGGTTTCGCTCTTCAGGCATGAGGTCTCTGTAGATCCTATTTAGACACTTAGCCGCTATCAGCCCTGAAGTCGTATCGGCATATTCCTCTTGATTGATTGACATTTTGATCACTAAAAAAGGGGTTAAAAATGACTTCACAATAGATGAACACAAGGTTCATTATTTTCAATCACAAATCCTAATGTTTGTCGAAAATATTATATTATTTAGATTAATTGGGTCCTTAAATGTTTAATGAAATCTTGTTTTTATTTAATAATACGAAAAAGCATGTTCTTGCAACTTCTAGCGATTGTTCAAGTTCAAATAACGGCAATAAAATATTTAAACTTTGATTTTGAAAATGATTCCATATGTGAACCTTGACACATTTGATCATGTTTTCACTTTGTCGACAAAAACGCCACAGCGCTTTAAGTTTAAACACTGAGGTTGTTCCTATCTCAAATTTCGGAAGGGACACTGAAAACAAAATATACCCAAAATTTGAGTTTAAACCAAGGGGCGTGACAAAATCTCAATAACCGTATAACATGTTTTTGCACTCAATCCAACAAAAATCTAAAAATACATATTAATGTTTCTGGCCTAAACTTAAGTGGAACTAAAATTGAGACAGGGTTTTAGGACCCTATTGGTAACCACATGTATGTTGATTTCACCTTCCTATTTTAAAGGGCCCCTGATTCTGACTCCGCACCGAGTCCTGAAAACCCTAGCTACGCCCTTTCCGAGAAAAGCTCAGAGGACTTCTTCAAGAATTCGATGATCTCGCATTCATGCAAGAGCTTAATTTTGAATCTTTTCTCCAAGAGTAGGATCTGTGCGTTTTTCTGAAATTTGTCATGGATTTTTATTAACAAGAACTAGCACTACGATTCTTTGAAGACAACTCCAACAATTTGATAAATAACTCTAGCAGATATACTTTTTAATAACTCAGAATGTTATTGACATCAACAGAATACAGTCGTCCAGAGTAAGATTGGACCAAAAATGCATATGCTTGGTTATTAAACTATTTTCGTTATTCGATATGAAAGTTTTTTTTTTCTTCCGAATCTGAGCATACGTTCATGTTTAATCCATTTCCACCTACAGAATAAACATTTGAAATTCTTTCCTTTTGTATTGTATCCTTTTTAAAAATACATGCAAGCTACTCTGAGATTGATTGTACGTCACCCATTCCTTGCGAGTAACTCAAAGCAAGGTGCTAAGGACAACCTGTTTTTGTGCGAGAACAAAAATCACGCTGGGAAAATTACAGCAAGGTATGCTTTGAAATCGGAAAAGCTGGCATAAAAACTTGTGGTTGCGAAACTAACTAGATTAGATTAAGTCATAAGCACAAAGTGGTAATATTTTTTCATAGTGTTGAGGTGTTTTGACAATCACATATTGGCGATATGAATTCAAGTGGAAACGCAAAGAGTGAGAATGGTGAGAACAGGTCCGTCACACTCGGGCTCAGATTGCGTACCACTTCTAGTACTGCATTTGGTCCCTCGGTAGTACAAAAGGTACCCAAGTTTGACAGATCGCAGTACACTTTTCACGGCATTCTAGATTACCTTATGAGCCATAAAATTTTGGGTAACTGCAAGGGACATGGAGGTCTTTAATTTGTCTTTGGTGAGAATGAGACGAAAGGCATTTTCATGTGACAGCTCTGTGTATGCATTTCTTTACATTGGTGGAAGACAAGTGCATACACGGAGCCACAAATCAACCCAACTTTGACTTCTTTTGACTCAATTCGGCTCTTCCGTGGAATAACCCAAATATCAAGCGTGTGCTAGAATAAGGGCTCAAGTCGCATGATCGATTTCTATTCATCGATCCTCTCTTCTGTGAACAAAAGTGACAAGAAGCGGGTTTGTTAGCATTTTTTCACTTTAGGACGCTAGGCAGCAATGCAATCTTGCTTCATGATGTTAAAAAATACTGATATACTTGCGTCTTGTCGCCTTTATTTACAGAAGAGATGATCGATCAAGAGAAATCGATCATGCGACTTACGCCCTTATTCTAGCACACGCTTGATATTACTTAACTGGCTTATAGCTCTCATTAGGTAGTTTTCGTTTGACAGCAACGAATAACTCAATGCAAAAACAATCTACCCAGCGTTAGCTTTCGAAGTCTCCGTCGTAGTGAGTTAAAACAACTTAAACTTAGGTAAACTCGAAAGAATCAAATTTTGGCTTGTTCCACTGAACTTCGACGCTGGGTAGGTATGTCTCTCTCTGTTTTTGACAACATTGCTGTTGCGAGAGAGGCAAAACAACCCAACCGTGGGTTAAAACTAACTTTCAAAACTAGTTTAGTGTTAGTCGAATCGCTTTGAAATGATGTGACAACGTTCTCAGAAACATCGAAAATTTCTGCGAATAAAATAGAAAAAAAAACAATTTCCTTAAAATGGTTACTGCTTGCACCTTATTTCGACATGATGTTGCTGAATTCGTCAACGTCCATAAGAAATTAACGTAGGTGACAAAGTGGCTAATAGTGGTGCAGGTGAACCAATATTCAATGCAAAACCAAAGTTTTTGACCAGCCCTTTTTTTCCTGCTAAACATTGATTGAAATCTTTTTTAGGAAGTATATACAGGATTTAAAAGTTTTACCGGTACCCCTTTCCCAAATCTTCGCAATTACTTTTAATCATTTCCTTTGAGTGTTTATCTCAAAATCTCGTCTGGAAGTAAGCCGCTCGTTTCGCTTCTCCATCAATTCAATAGTTCACTCTTGATTTCTGCCAAACTCAATATTTTTCTCAATTTGAGCTATCGATTTGTATTGGATATATTGACTTCAAAGGTTGTATTAATAGTCTTAATACTACGGTTTCCACGGCCGTTGTTCCAAGACGAACTAGCCTAGGGTTAAAAATTTTGTTAATAAAGAGAAAGAAATCATTGACATTTTAAAATGATCTTCCGAAAAATCCTGGAGAAAGAATCTCAAGAGGTTTTTTGGAGGAATTCTTAGAAAAAGCCTTGCAAAATTCAAAGGGATATTGGTTGGAGTATATTTGAAATCACTGAAAAATTTTCTAAAAAAAAATCCAGCAGGAATCCCTGGGGGCACGCCTGGAAAAGAGAAGGCTGAATACCTTCAGTCATCCCTGATGGAGTTTTAAATGAAAGGCCCTTGAATTGTTGCTGCATGAATTTCTCAACGAAACGAGGAAATCATAAGAAATTCATAGAAATCATAGTAAGAAATTTTGTAGGATTGAAGGAGAGACAGCTTGAAGCCTTGTCACCTCCCCATAAGAAGGCCGCATGAGACGGAGACAAAGCGGTTGAAAGAAGTAGCAGAGGAACTGATCTCCCACATATCGACTCTACCAACTAACAACCAAGTTCGATTTAGTGGAACCACAAAAAAAAGAAGCTACACGGGTCTCACCATGGAGAAATCAAAAGCAGAGATTTTACAAGCTTAATAATTAGTAAATGGTTTATTACTTACATGTTAGTTTATACTTAATCCTAGTGTGGAGTGGGCGTCAGTGTAATGGTGTATCCCTCGGCGGCTGCACAAAACGGGTCAGCCCGGACAGACAAGGGTTAACCACCGGCGCCAAGCCGGCATCTTCATCGCTGACCACGCCATGCACAGAAGCGAAGGTCCAACACTGAGCCACCGTATCCATGGGTTTTGGAGTGAAAAGAAAGGCCTAGATGGACACATATTGAGCACTTTAGATCACTCGCAGGGTAATTGAATTTTGGGATGAATTTTTAGAAATTGCGATCCTTTCTGATCTTACCGATCTCTAGTAATCTCTACCACACTACTCCATCATTTTGCTCGTTCGCACAAATTAAATCATTCCACTAGGTGGAGACTTCGAGCTGTGGAAAAGAATCCAGTAAAACATTCCGCACTATCTCACCACTAGTCACCGTATTACCCCAGAAAGAAGCACATCTACTTTCGCACTCTTAAAATGCCACAAAATAACTATTTGGCTACCGTCAGTCAGGCTATCTACGCTGTAAAACGAGGATTCTACCTCTTGCCTGCTTAACACTTAACTGACCACTGATGGATGCATCTTTTTGCGACGACTCTATGACCCAGCTCAGCCCATGTTCGTGTACCACATCTCATCGGTGGGTGGCGATAACGAGAGACGAATGATCTAATCGAGAGATGGGATGCTGCGAGAGTGTATCGGGACATGGTGAGGGTTACTGATAAGATTTTCATGGGTAGTTTATCAGTACAGAGTATCTATCGTTAGATTCTCTTAGAGATCTGATCGTAACGATCGGCCTTATGTGCTCACCATCCGTGTTCTTATTTTTACTGGAGAGGCATGGAGAATTTGCTCTTTTGTAACTGTGGTCAGCTATTGCTGCTGACCAGACGATGTGTTCTGTTGTATGTGTTGTAAGTGTAGTGATTTACATATGGTAAGGGATCTATACTTCCATTTCATATGGTAGACCTTGTGGAATCATTTAGAACCACACGCGAGGATGGTAGTAGTAGGTGTGCAGGTTACAGCCTCTGACAAAAATCCTGAAGAAATGCCTGAGAAATTTATGGAAGATTTCCTAAATTCTTCCCAGAAGAGATAACCAAAAGAATTCCTTGGGATATTCTCCGATGATTATCAGGAGAAATTTCAGAAGGAAATTTTGTAAGAATTTCTGGTGGAAACTCAGAAATATTGTTAAGACAAATCTCTTGAAATAATCATACAGGCATCTCTGGAGGCATTTCAGGTGGATTCCTGGAAGTATTACTGGAGGAATTTCATGAGAAATTTCTTCAAAAATTCTTGAAGGAATCTCAAATCAAAGGAATTTCTGGAGAAATCCCAGAAGAAATTTCTAGAAGAGTCTTTTCCCCTGATGAAAAATCTGGAGTAAATCCTTGAGGAATTAATGAAGGAATTTTTGTAAGAATTCTTAAGGTAAAAAAAAACTGAAAGGGCTCCTTGGAAGCATTCCTGAAGCGATTTCGGGAGGAATCCCTGGCAGAATTATAGAAAAAAATCTTGGTGGAATCACTTGTTAAATTTTTGGAAGAATCCTGGGTAAATTTTATGTATCAATCCCATCAATTATGATAAATTGAATGGTTGCTCAAGAGAGTTGCAGTGACTATTGCATCCTTTCATAGGCATCACAGAAAGTGAGTTATAGTTAGTAGGTAAATAATGACTACAGCACAAATTTGAGCCTTTTCACACGTAAGGACTAATCAATGACATTTTCCAGAAAAACTTCATGTGGAAATACATTGAAGAATTTTCGAAGAGATTTCTAGACGAGCAGCACAAGAGGTTCTTGGAGCAATTTATGGAAAACAGTCATGAGAAAACTATATGAAAAGCTCAAGGCCCTCCTTCAAATCTGAATGGATTTTCAAATTTCAGAGAAGTTTTGCCTCTGGAAATTTACTAGAAGAGTTCCCTAAACCGCATGGTTTTCTTGCATAATGTAAAATAATACATTAAACTTAATTGGCGTGACTTGGGAGTCGGACGAAACCGTAGATATCGTGAATCTTTCTCCATTTGCAATGGGGGTGCTTCAATCGTTGAGTGTCAGATTTATGCATTCCAAGGAAACTCATCAAAGCAGTGGAATTTTCCGATATGATATCGTACAAAACTCACTCCGCCCATTCGAGGCCGTTGTTACTCGCAACCACAACCTAGCCCACATTCGATCGTCATCGTCGTTTACCAGTCGTTAACAAACTTAATTAGATGTAAACCATTTACGCAAGGTCACCACCGAATGAAACAGCCGTTTCACACGAATTTGCAATTAAAACCTGGGTATCTCTCGTAATGTGCCAGTGCTATTCGACATTCGGCCACATCTAACCTAGACGAAGACCATTGCTGGCTAATTAGATATGCCCACGAAAATTCCACACGTCGTCGTCGTCGTCGATTGGGATGTCGGTTCCGCCCGACCGCTCGCAATTTGAGCGTTGTTAAATCAACAAATCGAATCTGCCGTCGCCGCCTCGCGCCCGTTTGTTGCCGAATGCTTTAAGGGCCTAATGCCGCGAATCCACATTGCGGTTTTATGCAGCCAGCGTGTAGTGCCGCGCGCATCGATGGACCGACGATGTGGTCGGCCATCGCACAGTGGGCAAAATTGGAGCGAAAATGGTAATACAGTTAACTCTCCCTTACTTCGAATCTCGATATCGAGTTAGAGAACCATAGTAGAAGATAATTTTCATGGGTACCTGCATGGTTCCTTGGATCGCAATTGCACTGGTTTTGTGTTCTGTAACTCGATACCTCTCTAACTCGATGGTCCCTTCAATATCGAGTTATGGAGAGTTTACTGCATTTTTAGCTGAGAAGCAGTCTAAGTGAGGATTTAATGGCACGAGAAAGAAGATATATAATCATATACGACCGTGTGTATATGAAATATGCGAAAAAAAGACCAAGAAAAGTTGAAGAGAAAACATCGAGATCTAAAGTGTAAAATGCCAAAACGTCGAATTATTTTTTTTCTTTCGCTTCTATCCAATCGTCTCCTTTCGATGTTTTGTCCCCTCGACGTTTTGTCTTTTCAACGATCTGAAATTCGAAGCTTTGGAATTCGAAATTAGTCACCCATCCAAAATTGGGCAATTGCCTAAATCAGCACAAGTCGTAACTGTTACCTACCAAACCATTCCTCTTGATTGTTTACACGGAAACAGGTATTTGATACCATTTCGAACTAGCGGCTTCTAAAAGTTGCGACAATGGCTCTATTTTTGCCCACTGTGCTCCGATTTTCGATTGTGTGGTAATGCAACCAAGTGCAACCCGAAACCCAAGTTCAATGAGCTGCAAAGCGCACCATCAACATCACGATAATACAAACAAACCACGCGGTTTCGGTCCGCATGAAAATTCATCACAAACAATTTTGCTCGATTTGTTGGACGAAAACAAAACATCGAACCTTGCGCCAGGGTTCTGCTGCTCGAAATGTATCGGTACGAAATTCAATTGGGCAAATATTTTGCTTGCCCCGCGATTCGGCTTCTGCTCGCTGCTGTTGCTGTTTCATGACCTAGGAGCGTTTTCAACTAACCGCAGCAAATTAATGCATTTTGTTTATAGCTTAATTAATAACATTTCTGTGTTTGTTTCTCTTGTTCTTCTTCGTTGCAGGTAAATGAGGGCTTAAACGATGCATCACTTTTTGGACAAGCCGGTCGGTCAGTTGCCAGGCAGAGGCGAATTTAGACGTCGAACCCTACATGAGGTGGAGTCGGAGGTTTATGCCAAATTTGCCTGGTGAGGTAATTAATTGAGCGAGTCCGTGGAAAACCGATTTTCACGCAATTCTTGATTAAGTCGTAAAAAAGTTTAACTAATAGGAACTATGAGCGTGAAATGAAGGAGTTTCTTTTGAATGAGTGCGTACAACTGACATTACATTCGATTTTGATTAGGCCATACCTGTCAAAAGAACTTGAGTTCCTTAAAGACCAATAAAGTAATTTGCAATTTTAATAGATGCACTTGGTGTATTAAACATACAGCATTTTGCTACCAAAGTTCCAACATAAAAATAAAAATGCGATAAAACACTTCTCAGTTTAATGATACGCCATATAAATCCTTCCCTGCAGGGACGAGTTATCAAAACGGTAATTTACGTCAGCATGTTGTTGTTGTTTGCTACCGGTTAAAGCATTTTATCTGAATTACCGCTCTCGCTCTCGCCGAAAGTCATTTAATTTCGTTTAATAACCATTAGACACCGAAATTAACGACACTCCTTTGCTTGTTTTGCTCCTCGAAACGTGCCATCGTAAACCAGATGGATGAAAAACGAACGTCTTGGGGGTCACAATGGAGCGATGAAAATTCGATTTGATTAAGTCCAGAGTTGCTGTTGTGCTTGTTGCTTTTTAGATTTCATTTCCCCAATATAAGTTAACTAGAGCTCAATTCAGTGTAGAATCTTCCTCATACTTATACTTATGAAATAAACTTCGATAGTAATCTTGATGTTAACATTTCTTTCCAAACAAAACTTGAAATTGACAATGCTCTCGAAAAATTTAACAAATTCCATTGTTGAAGCAAGGGACATTGCAATACCAACATGTGAAGTAAAATTCGAATCCGTGATTATAGACGATGATCTTGAACTCCTGATCCGTCTCAAAATCGTGAAGATGGAAATTATTTGACGGACCCTGTCAGATGAAAAAAAAACTCAATTAAAAACCAAAGATTATGTATTAAAATTTCTCAGATTTCATTATGCTTCCCTTACTCGATATCGGGGTACAACATATCGAGTATGGCAAAGTTAACTGTAAAATAATTCAATTTTACAAACATTTTCCAAAGATACAATACACTAGCCGTAGAATACTCCTCTGCAATCCAAGTATTCGCGTTGTCTTAAAATATCCTGAATAATTCCGCCAAAAATTCGGTAGCTCAGGAGTATCCCTTACTAACTTACTTATTTGGCTTTACATCAATTATCTTGATAAAGCCTCGCCAACAATATTTCGCCAATTCCCTCGGTTCATGGCCGCTTCTCTCCATCCTCGACTGTGACCCACGCTCTCCAGGTCCTGGTGTACCTGGTCAATCCACCTAGCTCGCTGCGCCCCATGCCTTCTTGTTCCGACCGGATTCGTGGCGAACACCATCTTTACAGGGTTTTTGTCCGGCATTCTTGCAACATGCCCTGCCCAGCGTATCCTTCCAGCTTTAGCTACCTTCACGATACTGGGTTCGCCGTAGAGTTGAGCGAGCTCGTGGTTCATCCTTCGCCGCCACACGCCGTTGTCCTGCACGCCACCGAAGATCGTCCTTAGCACTCGGCGTTCGAAAACCCCAAGAGCTTGCAAGTCCTCCTCGAGCATAGTCCACGCCTCATTCCCATAAAGGACTGCCGGTCTTATGAGCGTTTTGTACATCGCGCATTTGGTGCGGGGGTGAATCTTTCTTGACCGCAGTTTCTTCTGGAGCCCATAGTAGGCACGACTTCCGCTGATGATGCGCCTTCGTATTTCCCGACTAACATTGTTGTCAGCCGTCAACAAGGATCCGAGGTAGACGAACTCGTCCACCACCTCGAAGGTATCCCCGTCTATCGTAACACTGCTTCCTAGGCGGGCCCTGTCGCGCTCAGTTCCGCCAACCAGCATGTACTTTGTTTTCGACGCATTCACCATTAGCCCGACTCTTGTTGCTTCGCGTTTCAGGCGGGTGAACAAATCTGCCACCGTTTCAAATTTTCTCCCAATAATATCCATGTCGTCCGCGAAGCAAACAAATTGTCCGGATCTCGTGAAAATCGTGCCTCGACTGTTAAGTCCGGCTCTCCGCATGACACCTTCAAGCGCAATATTGAACAACAGGCACGAAAGTCCGTCGCCCTGTCGTAGTCCCCGCCGAGACTCGAACGAACTGGAGTGTTCGCCAGAGATCTTCACGCAGTTTTGCACACCGTCCATCGTTGCTCTTATAAGTCTTGTGAGCTTCCCGGGAAAGCTGTTCTCGTCCATGATTTTCCATAGCTCTATGCGGTCGATACTATCGTATGCCGCCTTGAAATCGATGAACAAATGGTGCGTAGGGACCTGGTACTCACGGCATTTCTGGAGGATTTGCCGCACGGAAAAGATCTGGTCCGTTGTCGAGCGGCCGTCGATGAAACCTGCTTGATAACTTCCCACGAACTCGTTTGCTATAGGTGATAGACGACGGAAGAGAATCTGGGATAGCACTTTATAGGCGGCGTTTAGGATGGTGATTGCACGATAATTTTCACACTCCAGTTTGTCGCCCTTTTTGTAGATAGGGCATATAACGCCTTGCTTCCACTCCTCCGGTAGCTGTTCCGTTTCCCAGATTCTGACTATCAGCCGATGCAGACAAGCGGCCAACCTGTCCGGGCCCATCTTGATGAGTTCGGCTCCGATACCATCCTTGCCAGCGGCTTTGTTGTTCTTGAGCTGTTGAATGGCATCCTTAACTTCCCCCATCGTGGGAGCTGGTTGATTTCCGCTGTCCGCTGTGCTGACGTAGCCATCGCCTTCGCTGTCCTGACCTTCTGTGCCTGTGTTCTCTGCGCCATTCAGGTGTTCATCGTAGTGCTGCTTCCACCTTTCGATCACCTCGCGTCCGTCCGTCAAGATGCTCCCATTCTTATCCCGGCACATCTCAGCTCGCGGCACGAAGCCTTTGCGAGATGTGTTGAGCTTCTGATAGAACTTCCGCGTTTCTTGAGAACGATACAGCAACTCCATCTCTTGGCATTCCACCTCTTCCAGGCGGCGCTTTTTGTCCCGGAATAGGCGGGTTTGCTGTTTCCGCTTCAGTCTGTATCGTTCCACGTTTTGCCGCGTACCATGCTGCAGCATTGCAGCCCTCGCTGCATTCTTCTCCTCTAAAACCTCCTGGCACTCCTCGTCGAACCAATCGTTTCTTGAGCTCCGTTCCACATATCCGACAACGTTTTCGGCAGCGTCGTTAATGGCTGCTTTGACTGTCCTCCAGCAGTCCTCAAGAGGGGCCCTATCGAGCTCGCCCTCATCCGGCAACGCTGCCTCAAGATGCTGCGCGTACGCATTGGCGACATGCGGTTGTTTCAGCCGCTCGAGATTGTACCGGGGCGGGCGTCGGTACCGTACATTGTTGATGACGGATAGTTTTGGGCGCAGTTTCACCATCACCAGGTAGTGGTCGGAGTCAATGTTGGCGCCACGATAGGTTCTGACGTCGGTTATGTCGGAGAAGTGCCGTCCATCGATCAAAACGTGGTCGATTTGCGATTCTGTCTGCTGAGGTGATCTCCAGGTGTACCGATACGGGAGGCTGTGCTGGAAATAGGTGCTACGAATGGCCATGTTCTTGGAGGCGGCAAAATCTATCAGTCGTAGGCCGTTCTCGTTCGTCAGCCGGTGGGCGCTGAACTTTCCAATCGTCGGTCTGAACTCCTCCTCCTGGCCAACCTGAGCGTTCAAATCTCCTATGATGATCTTGACGTCGTGGCTTGGGCAGCGGTCGTACTCGCGTTCGAGCTGCGCGTAAAATGCGTCCTTGTCATCATCAGTGCTTCCGGAGCGTGGGCTATGCACGTTGATTATGCTGAAGTTAAAGAATCGGCCTTTGATTCTTAACTTGCACATTCGTTCATTGATCGGCCACCACCCGATCACACGCCTTTGCATATCACCCATCACTATGAAAGCTGTTCCCAGCTCGCGTGTGTTGCCGCAGCTCTGGTAGATGGTATGATTACCTCTAAACGTTCGCACCAATGCTCCTGTCCAGCACACCTCCTGCAGCGCTACGATGTCGAAACCGCGGGTCTTCAGTACATCGGAGAGTATGCGAGTACTTCCAATGAAGTTGAGAGATTTGCAGTTCCACGTACCGAGTTTCCAATCGCTAGTCCATTTTCGTCGCTGTGGTCTTTGCCGATTGTTCCGGTCCGTATTCTCTCGTTGACGTTCCTGTGCTGATGTGTTTTTACGGTTGGCTTGCAGGGCCTGACACCAACCCCCTAGATTTCCGGAGGACCATTCCCCCTAAATGTTCGGAGGGCCATAGTGCGCAGTTGAGCTTAGAGTCCTTCTCTGGCACTCGGACGATGATCAGCCGCCCCTGACATGGGGAACAGACGCTGTTGTGAGCCGCTCCTAACGTGGAGTACAGACGCTCCAGGTTTGCAAAAGCAAACCCCCCCTTCCCTGTCAGCATACGACCAAAGTTCCCACCGGGGGTTGGTTACCCGATCTTCCCCAAGGTTACTCGTACCCCGGCCAGTACCACGAGGAGGTAGGGATAGGAGTTGCTGGGCAAGAGGCTAAGGACCGCACAAAGGGGTCTATTTTATTCCTGCAGGTACGCAAGGTACCAATGGTACGCCATGCCCAGCCATTTACCGCGCCAGGAGTATCCCTCCGCTTTCCCAATTTAAAATTGTAATTACGATGAAGATTGCAAGTGGTAGCTGAAAAACGCGTGTCTGTCAAAAGATAAGCAAAAGCGGCGCGATTCAAAGGTACAACATTCAAATACTCTTGATTCCTTTTATTGAGATTCTGCTCAGAGGGTTTGCTTTGAGATAAGCACCAGAATTTTGTCCACAAAATTTCATTCAATTGAAGCTATCAGGATAATTCACAAATGGTAACAGAGGCGCGTCCACATTCAAACCGATGGTTGGGACAAACGTTCACATGATCTCTATGTCTAAGGAAGCCGAGAAAAGCTACAAACTCATGGAATCCTTGATAGAAAATTGGAAATGACTGTTTTCATGTCAGACCACAAAATTTGCATCCTCTTCTTGTTTCAGTACGCTTAAGCAGACTTTACAAAAACTAGAACAAACTGCAATACTCAACAGCTAGTGATGATGTTCTTCAATATCATTATTCAGCCATTCCACGAAAAAAACGATCCAGTGGGTCACCGAGTTCCGTGACAATTTTCTATTGTGTTCCTTATTCGAAATAAGGATACACGTGTTTTTGGATTTTTTGATTAGGGTGACCATTTCCAAAACAGAAAAATCTAGATATAGCAAAATTTTTATAAAAAAAAAATAAATATAAATTTTCATGAACGAAATGAAAGCTTAAAATTTTGACTTTTTAATAAAGATAAAATTTCAAAGATATATAAAATTTCACAAAATTTGTTTTTTTTTTACGTGCAAAAAATCAACAATTTTCTTTTTATCGTGTTTTCAAGGCCTCGGGACAAAGGGGCTATTGCTGTTCTCATTTTTTTTTTGAAAGTTCAGAAAATTTTACGTTTACTGTCAAATTTTCAGCAATGTATGTTTTTCAGTTTTTGAGATATATCTCTTTGAAAACAAAAAAATAGTCACTTTCATCGGCACACAATGTAGGTTTCAGCGCATTAGATTTTTTATTTTAAAGAAAATCTTAACTTTTGAACAGCTCAACCGATTTCCAATCTTTTTGTATGGAATGAAAGCTTAAATTTCAAATTTTCAGAAAAAAATTAAACTCTAAAAAAATGTTTTTAAATAAAAAAAATTATAGTTTTTTAGGATTTTTTTTTACAGTTCTGTTTTTTTTTTTAATTGAAATCTTAAGCTTTCATTCCATAAAAAAAAATTGAAAATCGGTTGAGCTGTTCAAAAGTGATGATTTTTTTTAATAAAAATCTAATGCGCTGAGACCTACAGTGTGTGCCGATGAAAGTGACTAATTTTTAATATTAAAAAAAAATATTTCTCAAAAACTAAAAACATATATCGTTGAAGATTTGACAGTAAACGTAAAATTTTCTTAACTATCAAGAAAAATGAGAACATCAATAGCCCCTTTGTCCCGAGGCCTTTAAAATACGAAAAAACGGAAATTTTTGATTAATTTTGCATGTGAAAAACAAATTGTATAAAATTTTATATTTTTTTTTTTTGAAAAGTCAAAATCTTTAGCTTTTATTTCATCCACGAAAATTGAAAAATGGTCAAGAATCCGGTGACCCACTAGATCGGTTTGTTTCATGGAAGGGCTGTATTGAAACATCAAAATACTGAGAATCTGTTTTTTCCTTTGTATTCTATTTGAATTATGATCAGAGATTACCGAGGTGTCTTAACAGCAGGGCTTACAGCAAGGGTGGTAGGAGATAGAGAGCGGATCTTTTTGTAATTGCTTCAGTAATTGACTAGTTCCTTCATGAATTGCTCCAAAAAAAGTCAGGAAGATTCATTCTAGAGTTTCTGAAGAATTTTGTTCAGGTGTTTTACCAAAAAGATCTACAAAAAATCAAACGCCAGTTTCTCCGATTATCCTTGCTGAAATTTGAGTATGAATTCCTAAAACAATTCATCCAATGTTACTAAGGAACTGCTGTAGTTCATTCAAGGTTAAATCCTGCAGTTTTTTCAACCAATTTCTCGAATAATATCTCAAGTAAAATTTTGCTGGATGTTTCAAAAATGTATTAAAGAATAATGATACTTCTTTCATTTTTCCAAAAATTCCTTCGATCTCTCCTACACAAGTTTCTTTAGGAAAGTCTGATAGTTTTCAAGGAATTTCTGTAAGGTAGAAATTTGTAATTTGTTTTGGAAATCCTCCAAGATTTTAACAAAAGTTTAGAAGTTCTTTCATACAACCTAGTGGGAGTTAATCAAGGGTTACTCTAGAACTCAATCATGTTTCATAATAAAAATAGCTTTTTATTTCTGGAATAAATACATGTCATTTTACTGGAGATGTCCTTGAAAAAATAATCGGAAAAATAAATTGAAGATTTTAAAAAAAATCTCCAAACAATACTGGACGAATTCCTGAAGGAATCTTGAAGAAATCTTGAAGGACAATTTTGTGGAAATCCTGGAAAATGCCTGGCGAAAATACTGGTTGATTTCATGCAAATGTTCTAAACGAGAATCTTGGAGGAAGCTCTTGATCAAAGGATGGTGAAACCAGTGGATAAATTTTTGGATGACTTTCTTTACAAAAAAATGAAAAGATCTTTGGAGGAATTCCTGATGAAATCTCTGTGGCTATTTCTGTAATTGTCCTTTGTTGATTTCTTGATTTCCTAAAACGAAACTTTCAAAAGGATTCCTTAGAATGTTTGTAAAAATCACGAAATGAACTCCTGTAGGAATCTTTGGAGCAAATTCTTTGGGCAAATACCTAAATCACCGAATCTAGAATCTTCCGGGCTAATTGTAAAACTACTGAGCATGCTGAAGTTTTTTGGTTTTAAAGTACAGAAACTCCTACTAATAGTTCGACGGAATTTCTTCAACTATACTGCAAGCATTTCTAGTGTGTCCGACAAGATTTTTTTCAGAAATTCTCCGAAATATACTCTATTTTCTTAGGAGCCCAGTAAACCGGAGCAAATCCCGGCTTTTGAGGATCTTTTATATTTTCTACCTAACTAACCTGTAACTTATGATACTAAATGTTGATTTGACAGTTAATACGGATTGATTCAACTTACTTTGTACGAGTGTACGGAACGAAACAGACAAAAAGCGATGTCACTTGTATGATCATGGGTAGGACTGTCCTACCCGGATATTTTTGTGCGTAGGACATGTCGTACCTGTCCTTCCCACTTTCCGCGGTATTGAATGGTATTGTTTCCAAAAATACGAATTTCTAGATGGATATATTCATTTGTTTTCCAAAATTCTTTTTTTTATGATTGGATCGTTTTTTGCCAACAATTTTGGAAAAAAATACGTTTAAATAAGTGCCGTTGTATT
This sequence comes from Aedes aegypti, assembly GCF_002204515.2. NCBI lineage: Eukaryota > Metazoa > Arthropoda > Insecta > Diptera > Culicidae > Aedes > Aedes aegypti. The sequence goes on from NC_035108.1 coordinate 133,794,190, forward strand.
TTTTTACAACTCTGATGGACAAATTTTGCATTTCGTACACAACATCAGTGACGAACTGCTCGCCAATTGGAAGATTAACACACTGGCACATTAAAATCACGCCTTCTTGACAAAATCACGACGACACTGTACCGAAATGACTGATTCACAGTACTTTCCCCAATGAACGAAAAAATTTCACCCACTATACAATACCATACTGTTCCCAAAAGCAAATACCCTCCTAGTACCTAGAGGATCCGGTTCGATTGGACTCGGACGCATACATTAGCACTAGTTTGTCGAAAAAACGTTAACCGTCTTAAACAACTGCACGATTTCCAGTAGATATGCTGCACTTCACTCGTAAACCATCGGACGGAAGCTTAATTATCGGATCCAACAGTGCCAGTCGATTTGTGGTTGCATAGTGCCCGATCAGACCAGCTGATGCTCTTGGATAGGTCTTCCCTCCCGGGCCGAGAGGAGGTTGTGTAAAACGATTCGACATTTTCCACGGCAATCAGCTGGACGCCATCGCCAATCGTCGTCATCGTCGTCGTTACTGGGCGTTACCGTGAATTGGGGTGAATTTGATTTCCAATTATAAACGACCTTACAACCTGAAAGATTGTGAGTATATTCACAACTCCGGAAATGAACTAATCTTTGAAATATGTACAAATTTATTGAATTTTAAAAATAAAAAAAAATGAATATAGATATTCAGACATTTCTTTGGAAATTTCCTACATATAGGCATTTTTTACAGTATTCATGAAATTAAATTGCTAATTTGCAAATGTTAACTCTAGATAGAGAATTTAGATGCATAAATCAACGAAATTCACCGTCGTACTTGTTTTACTACATTCAGTCTTGAAGCATTAGTAACATTACTGAAAACAGTCATGAAAAACTAGAAAATTGGTCAACTTCGCCCAAACTGACGGTGCCTATCAGATTTGATGGCAAAGCTACCGCGTGGTGCAAATTGCAGCAATTACAAATATGGGCAAACGATGACCAGCCGCAGCACGACTGAAGACCATACCGTGCGGCATTTTTCTGGTAATTTTCCAATTTAAACCCGTCCATCAACTATTACCATCATAACGCCCAATAAACACGCGCGTCACTTTCTCTGCTCATTTTCACAGTTTGATACATATTTTTGCGCCCGTTCGGCCCCCCTTCATCGCTAGAAACGACTGCTCATTAAAAACGCATTATTCCGAAATGGTTACGGCTTCATATCAAAAGCAAACCGGAACGCGATAAGCGATTCTTTAAATTTTAACGTTTGCAAAAACAATGTTTCTCTGAGTGACTGAGTGTAGCTTAGGGTGGTTCAAAATACAGAAAAGTTACAATATTTTATCTCCCATACATTCTTTTAAATTTTTTGATAAAGAAAGAGTCCTATCAAAATTTTGATCATTTTGTTGGCTTTTTAAAGATAGTTCAATGACGATGTAGGTTCATATATGTAAATTAAGGACAATTTTTTGGGGCCTTCCCTAGCCGAGTGGTTAGAGTCCGCGGCTACAAAGCAAAGCCATGCTGAAGGTGTCTAGGTACGATTCCAGGTCGGTCCAGGATCTTTTCTTAAAGGAAATTTCCTTGGCTTCCCTGGGCATAGAGTATCATCATGCCTGCCATACGATATACGAATGCAATAACGGCAACTTTGAAAAAAAAAAAGCAGTGACCAGTGAACCTTTTCGAAAAAAAAAAAAAACGCAAAACGATTTTGTTTGTTCCACGGCTTTCTTCATAGAAGCTGGAGTGATAAGATCTAGTAATGTATTTTAGCATCAACGTTTATATAATAGTTCAATTTTATGTATTTGGGCTATCTTGATATCCTCACCGAAATGGTTTGAAATTTTACATAATTCTATTTTCGTTTACTCTAATACTTTTCGCTTGTATTCCAAACGCACGACTGATGAACGTTCAAATTCCATGCGCCCTATTAGACCGTTCCCCAGAAACGTTTATAACACACCTTTAAAACAAATGTTCTGAATTTTATGTGATAAGAGCACAATAAAGTCGTTTTCACCGGTGCTTCATTAAGCAGTAACTCATTTAATAATTTCTTCAAAACTTCACTAAGAAATATGGCGAATATTTTTCAGAAATTCTTCCAATGACACCTCCAGAGACCCTCTAAGCATTTTTTCACCGATTCCTCGAGAAATTCTTACGAGAATTAAAGAGACTCCTCCAAGATTTAACCTTAAAAAGACTCCTTCAAGATTTTACAAGGGATTCTTTCTGCTGTTTTCCTCAAGAATGCCTATTTTTTTTTTCCAGAAACTCCTTCAAGAATTTCTACACGGCTTTTTCGCAAGGAATTTGTGTTTGAAAAATCCACCACGAAATAATTCAGAAATTGTTTTCCAAAACTATCCAGGGATCTCTCCGAGAACTCCACCTGGAATTCCTCCAGAGTTCTACCAAGGATTTCTCCAGAAATTCCTTCTACAAAGAACTCCACTATGGATTCCTCATGAGAATCCTGAGATTTTTTAAGGAATTTGTCCATCAATTCAAACAGGAATTTCTTCAGAAGTTTCTTCGAGAGTATCTCCAGGATTCGCTCTAGGGACATATTGCCAAAAATAATTTAGAGTTCCACTAATGTTATTCTTCAAAGATTTCAACAAGGAATAATTCAGATCCATTATTTCATTTATTTAGTTAACATCTAATCAAACAGCACTGAATCAACTATTTCACGCCACAATACTCGATTTGCCACAATCTCACCATCCTCGGTTCTGTCCCACGCTCACCAAGTCGATACGTAGCTGATCCGTCCACCTAGGTCGCTGTGCTTCACATCTTCAGATATTTTCTACAAATTCCTCCAAGGATGCATGCAGAGACTAATTCAAACATGTCTTTACTGATTCAACCAGGAATTCTTCCAAGGATTTTCACAGAGATTCCTCCAGGGTTCTACCAAGGATTCCTCTAAGAAAAATTGCTAATTGAAATTCCGGAGAAATTTAGAAATGAATGGGTTAACCAAGATGAAATTTCAGCAAGAATTCATGGAGATCGTTAGAAAAAAATCAAAAGGGCTCCTTAGCTTCCTCCAGATTCTAACATTGCTTCTCCACAAATTCTTCAGAAATTCCTTCCAGATTTTTTTGAGAAATAGCTTCAAAAACTTTTACAGTGACTCGTTAAAGATTTCTTATGGAATTCGTATAGGGGTTTCATATAAGGATTCCGCTAAAAAATCCTCTAGAAAATTATCCACCCACTCTTGCAGGGATTTGATCAGAAACTCTTGCAGTCATTTTTCGAAAAGAGCTTGATGAATTTCCTACGGAGATTCTTTCACTGCTTTCTGCAGTAGTTTCTAAGGGAGACTTTCCCAAGATTACAATAGCAATTCTGACAGGAAAACTCACAGTGATTCATTTAAATCCTGCAAGAGTTGATCCAGGATTTCGTATGTCAATTTTTCTGTTATTCTTTAAGCCATTGCCGCAAAAATTCTTTCGAAATCCCTTCCAAAGAATCGCTCTAGAAATTATTCTAAGCATTTTTCTAGAAAATACTCTCCCAGGAATTTTCTATTGATTCTTTGAGTAATCACTCTGGAGATTCCTCCTGGAAAACTTAATGGAATCTTACCGCAATTTCTACAGTGTGTACAACAACGCCGCAGGAGGAACTATTGAGGCTATTGGTTTTGTTAATAATTGGCCAATTGGCCAGTTTAGAAAGAACACTAAATTGACCTATTTGGGACCGGCTTTAGGCCCAAGTCAAAATGGTGCAAATGTCAAAACTAAAAAAAACGGTTTTCTCTTTTTGAACAGGCAATTCAAAAAAAAATTCTAAATGAGAAAGCTGTGCTGTTTTATTTTCATCGATTTGCTGGTTTGAAGGAGAAAACTGCTTTTTCAGTTTTGACATTTGCTCCATTTTTACTTGGGTCTTAAGGTGAAGATGAATCGAAGCCAAACCTCAAATTTTCAAGAGCACGGATCTAGAGAACCAAACATCCGTTTAAGATGAAAACGTTATCGATTGGTCACCACCAGCTAGTGACCAATCGATTAAGTTTTCAGCTTAAACGGATGTTTGGTTCTCCAGATCCGTGCTCTTTAAAATTTGAGGTTTGGCTTCGATTCATCTTCACCTTAACGCAAGAAAGCTGGTCCTATTGTCTTATTTAGTTCTCACATGACATGTTGTGGCCAACAACAAGCCAGTGGACAAACATGCCTCATGTTGAGGCCACAAATTTGCCATACTGGCAGCACTCTACTCACCTGTATTTTACGCTAGCTATAAGACAACGAGGATTGAATTGATTTCGACATTTCTTACCTACAGTTTTTATAGTTTGATCTTAGTAGGCTATGAGTTGCGTTTGTTGATTAATTTGTCAAACATTTTCACCTCGTTTGTAAAGAATTGGAAATCTCTGGATGAAAAATCAATCAGTTCATTTTTTCAAACACATAGCATGAATGTCAATGTAGCAAATTTGCAATCAATTTTTTTTTTTAATGATAGGGTGACATATGTTACAGTGAATTCTTAAAAAAAATCAATAGACACATTCCCCGTGGCTATTTTCCGCTTCACCACAAGCATTGTTTTGTGGACTATTTGATTAGGGTTGAATATTCTGGATGAAATCTAGTTTATATAGAAATAAAATCAAGTTGATGATATATTTGCTCTGGAATGTTAAAATTGTAGTTCTAATTTGTCAAGGATTACAACAGTTTACAAAAAGATATGAAAATTTACATTAATTAGTTAATTAGTTCTTAGGAAGTTTTTTTTTCTAAGGGATATGTAACTAACCTCCATGTCAAATGCTTTCCAAATATTAATAGTAAATCAGTCATTACAAAACTATTTAGGGGACAGGATCCGTCATTGGTTTTGGAATTTTTAAAAGCAGTTTTCTCTTTCACAATCAAGAAAAGTCACATGAAAATGTGTTCACTGTAATCTTTTCTCCAACTGAAATACAGTGAACACATTTTCATAGAATAATTTTTAGTTTTGAACAGAAAAACTGCTTATGAAGTTTCGATGATGACGATGATTACGATGACGGAGCGTTGAATGTTAATGCAGTTCTAAAAATACGAATAGGGGTGATTTAACACTGCACATTTTGAGGAATTAAATCACTCTTCCGTGGAATTGTAAGCGGGACTCGATGGTTACAGCGCATTTTCAAACGAAAATCTGAATTATTCCTGCGTAAAAACACTTCAGTTTGTGGCTACTACTGGCTTCGATTTACTACTGTCCACTGCTCCTCATTTATCTTTAAAAAAAGCCAAACACTAGAAAAATGAGAAACATATTTGATATTTCAAGGTCCTGAAAACAAATTTTAAAAAAATCTGACATTGCGACGTCAACAACACAAATTTTCATTTCCACGAAGCTTTCTTCGATCGAACTATAAAAAATGATAGTGTAGGCAAGAAATGTCAGAGAGAAGGTGATTCAAAATGTATAGCATGCTAGCGTAAAAAGCTGGATATAGTTCATTCATATCATCGCATACCTAAAATAAAACAACAAACATCAGTAAAACATTAGAATTTTATCAGCGCATTTACTAATCATTTCGGTCATTCCAGATCGCAACATAGATCGTCACATTGTTATTGTTTACCTTTCTTTCAATGTATCATTGTCTGACAGTTCCAGAAGATTCAATCCTTCAGTTGTATAACAGTTACATTTCAACACATCATTGTATACAACAATACACTTCTGAAAAATTCCTTGCGAGTTATTTGCTTAGGAGAAAAGTGAAGTATAAAAGGACACCATTAGCCGAAGAAAACCAGTCAGAAATGAACCGTGAACTAGAACGTATCTTTCTCGAGAAATTGTTCCCTACCGGATTATATGCGCAGGAACATGACATTCGTAGTCGAACTATGAAACAAATTGAATTGGAGTCAGATTTATACCTATCAGTCGAGTATATGTTGACGAAAAGGATATTAAGGTGATTTCTACCCGATATTACCCACTGGACTAATTCCAGACCGATGAATATTTCTAAAACTTCTAATGGTCCAAAAACAAAACTAGACATCCAGACGATTCCATTGGACCTGAAACGAAGGACATCCGTCGAAAATTGTCGAAATGACAGCATTCTTAACTTTTTTTTCTATTTGCTGAGTGGATACGGGTCGAAGCTAATTAAAAGTGTCTACATGTACACCATTTTGTTATAGTATTATTTTAGTCGTATTGGTCATGTTATTTTTGTTCCAGCAACGCTAATTACTAAAAAGCGTTAAAACTTTAAAATTGTCCCACGTTTTAACTTACACTCAATAAAAGATGTCCTCGCTCAAGTAAAAAACCTTTGAAATAATTGTTGGTACTTTTGAATCACTTCGGCAAACGTTTATGAAGCGCCCTTTATGGCAAAGTTTCAGACAATTCGACAAAATGAACCATGAAAGTGCCCAAGAACTTTTTTACTCCTTAATTTTGGAATTTTGAGCTCTCATGAGTTTCGAACGTTTGTTGCATTCAGGCGAATGGTTTTCGAAGAAATGTGATAGATTCATTATCATCATTAATATTTTTAGACATATATGGTAGTTTGAATTTCCAAACTTTTTTGTAGTATGACTCACTCTAATGCAGCGACATGTAGGCTATTAAAGTTGGAGCATCCTTGGGGCGGTCCTGCACATGACAACCTCCCACTCACAATCCTATGAGAATGAATACAAACTATAGCGATGGCACAACTCACTTAGCACAACTGCAACGACTCCAGCCGCAGCAAGAAACCTGAACTGAACTCTTAGAACAACAAACGACAAGGATAAGACTTACGTCGGCGACGTCAGAGAGCTATGCAGATGTATGCAGCATGCTTCAACGGTACGACATTATGCAAACAGGCAGGGTGGTACCTATAGCTTCATCTTCTCGAGTGTGGAGGCGGCGAGTGACTCTCGAGTTCAAGCATGTTGCCAGCAGTCGGTCGGTTTGGTATGTTGACTTGTGCTGGAGCTCCCTTGTTGCCATTGGGCCAGAATCGGTGAGAAAAGGGCAGACGTATCGGGCTGTTGGATGTGTCACAAATTCGACAGACGTTGAATGTATCCGTTCCGCATTCTGTTGAACTTTGTCGTTAGATTGTTGTTTCTTGTGGCTTTCTTGGCATATATAGGCAGCAAAATGATGATTATTTGATGTTTAGAATAAATAGTTCAACATAATGCTTTGAAGAAGCAATGAGAGATGATAATACTCTTAAAGCTTTATGGATGGATCAAGAGTTTCAGATCGCCATCTACAATAAGGAAAGAAATATCACTTCACATTTTGCAATGCCTCTTACTCCAATAATACAATTAATTAAAGTTTCAAGAACATTGTCAGTAAAAAAATTAAAATTCCAACAAATTGTAGAAAAATCACTCTTTTATATTGATCTGATTGCAATGTGTCATTGTATACATTCAGAATAATAACAATCATCTCAAAATACAACGAATTTCGAATTCCGAAAACTGCTTTCGCATTTCAAACTACAAAACATGCTTTGTAATGGTTTTGTAATGGACTTCAATCCCAAATTGTATTTTAACATCAAATTTGTTGCTTTGGGATGTTTTCAGCTTCATATAAAGTCATTCTCTGTTTGTGAATAATCCTTCCTGAATAGATACGTCACATAATTGTTAAACTTTCGATTCCCTGCAGCCAAAATATTACAACTTGAGTCAATCGAGTTGTCTTTTCTTTTTCAACACAACGAAGCAGATTGTTCGACAGTGAAGTTGTACATTCGTCTAGCTCTGGGGTGATCATTTTAAATTACGCTTCCATTCAAACGTCCCCGTTCCTCAAAATGAGAAAAAATCAATCAAAATGTCAATGCCGCATCATAAATTTGGTCACCAGTCCAAAACCATTTTGCCATTTCGCACACCAATTTGCCAATTTGTCAATTTACCGTCCCTATAACGTCGCCAATGTTTCAAACAATTAATCGCCAAGGGAAAATCGATTTCGCTTCTTTAATTCGATCGCCTTATGGAAACCTCAATCCGAATTTCAAATCCCTTTCACGCGATTAAGATGTTGTGGGCTCAGCTTTACTGTCCTCCAGTGAAACTTTGACAGCGATGATGACGTGAAAAGCGTCTCATAAAAATAGAAAAAGCCGGTGCCATAACGCTGATGCTGGTGGTCGCGTCAAATTGGCTTATTGTTCAACTCAATTCGGAGGAAATCGATAGCGATGCGTTTTTTTCTTTTTTTTGTACTGAATGTGTCAATATGCTTGCGTGCCTATGTTTGTCTGTTTTTTTTTTATGTTTTTGATTCGGTGCAAGGTTCCAATCAGCTTGGATTGCAGTATGCGTGGCTTCAATGCTCTACTGGAATCCAATAAGTGGCATGAAATTGGACGCTGAATCCGTCGATGTTTTCTGAAGAAGACCTTCCGATGCTGAGCTATTTGATGCGGAGAGAGTTGTCAGGAGTTTGGAACGCTTGGTAAACATCTTCATGAAACAGACTTGAGCGCCTGGTTGCAATTGGTCTCGGTCTTGGAACATAACTATACGACTTCAGGTCGACTTCAGCTAGCTCCTAGGAAAACTTCGTTGGAGGCCGTGACAAACTGGACGCAAAGAGGAAAAACACGAAGGCAATGAGCAATTGGTCCATCTATTCAGCTAATTGGATGACACTTTTGCTCGGGTTGATAGAAACTTTCAATTGGTTAATAGTTTCGCTGGCGTTGAGTTTTCTACGAATGGCATTGAGGTGGAACAGTTCTGATTAACTTTTGTGGAAACTTGAGGGCATCCGTCATTACTTTACTTCTTAACGTCTAGTAATCTATTTTGAGATCAGTTTCTTCTGTAGAAACAGTTGAATTTTCCGAGCAAGTAGCAGAATGCCATCTTCGGCAAATTCCTTCGATTGTTCAATTGTATATTTTTCAATTTAAAAATTTTCTGCCGCCTGTAGCACAGTTTTCAATATTGGTTTCAAAATATATACCCACTAAGTAAATGAGTGGAACTGCTCTTAACTAGGTATCAGTCATATCTTAGGTGAGAGGATGATAGCGACTCCATCACATGCTCCATTAAGTCGATCATTACGATAAACAAAAATGTTAGGATTCAGGTTTCAAATAAGTTTTAGTAATAACTGCTTTATGAAAATTATTTACTGTTCAAAAATTTAACAGCTCGAAGAACGAGCATTCCAATTCAAAGAATTCAAAAAATCATTTACCATCATATTTTGTACTGCGGAAAACGCAAGCCCTATTACTGGCCTTTATCCGAGGGTTGCACAAACTGCAATTTTGCTTCCCAATGATGCATTGTTGAACTGAGAAGGGAGCCCGCAGCCAAATGCTTTCCAGAAATATGTGAGTGCTAGTGCTTGAATTCGTGACAAAGTGGTAAATGTCGCACAAGATGTCTCGCCCTCTGGGTACTCTGGATGGAAGTTGAAATGGTACGGTTTCAAGATGCACGTTGTTTTATGCAAGAAGCTACAATATATTGTGTCTGGTTCCATAGAATGTAAGCAGAATTATGATGCAAATATGATGACTGTTTCAAGATGTGTAGAATACTCCGAGTCACATAAATATAACGTTTCTAAAACGTTGTAAAGTAGAGTGATTTCAGAACCCAAAGCCAGCATTGTCTTTTCCTAGAATTTAATTTCCATCGAAATTAAACCATCAAACCCGCCGTAAACAAACGCCGAACCATTGCCAACAATTTCCCAATCGAGTTGTGAACTTTTCGAATCACATTCAATTCAATAGCCGGAGGCCACCGTTCCCCGTTGTTTTGAACGTGCAGAATTTCATCGTGTTCTCGCTGGGTACCGTAAAACGGGGTAACTTTGATAATGCGGGTAACTTTGATAATGCGAGACTCTCAACATACTAAACGAAATAACAAAATTCCTATTAATCTGTTAAGCAAAACGAATGCAAAAGTAAAGAGTATTAGTATGACACTTCACGTTAAAGCTATTTCCGTTGGAATCAAGTACATTTGAGGATTTATATGCAAATATGGAAAATTTATAAGATTTTAGCAATTTTGAAATGCTCTCAAACAATCTGTTCTACTATCACTATTTGATGAAGTCATAATGAATTCGTCACTTATACTTGACAGCCTAGTTATAGTAGAACTCGAATTCGGTCTCAAAACTCTTAGCGAATGCTATTTTTACAAACTGGGGCCATTTTTGTAATCTAAGTCAGAAATTTCCATATAGCGTTAAACGCCTAAAGATATGCAACGCCCTACAAATGTTCTGTAATTCATTCAATTTTGTTCGAGTGATGCTCCATTATCAAAGTTACCGCAAAACAGAAAACCGACTTTCGATTATATGAAAAATTATATATCCATTAAGAATAAATCTTTTGGAAATCTATCAACTGGAATCGATAGTTAGGATACCAGTACTTGTTTTAAAAATATGAATTAAAATTCTTTGAAACAACATGCATAAATATTCAAGTTTTCTTCGAAAAAACAATCAAAGTTACCCCGTTTTACGGTACTTCTTTGCTGCCAACGGCAGCCCGTATTTCCCTTCTTATCCCAAACACTCCGGACAAAAGTCGCCACAATCCAAACCACGAGTTCCAAGTTCAGATCGCGGCCGTACCACCGTTGCACTTTGCATTGGCTTTACTCCGCCCCCACCTTCTTAAACCCACATCTCGTGTTTCAGGTTTCCAGCATCCGCACACTTTAGTACCCGCAGCAGCAAAGTTTGGCGTTATTTAGGTCGAGACAATGTCGATTCAATGTTGCGAAATTTTTCTACTCGCTGCCTTCCCTCCAGGTTTTGAGTTACGACGCACACGGGAGTGACTGGATGCAATTCTTGTCCATAAGTAAAAAATGCTCATTTTTTCGTAAAGGAATATTTCCAACTTTAAATGATTCGTTTTATGCAAAAATGTATCAATTTTCAAAAATTCTCACATATTTTGGCAATACGCCCTAAACGCCATCGGATACCAGGAATTGAATACTCATAAAATTGAGAAAATCTCTCACTTATAACTCTCTGTAATAAACATGATTTTCAGCCCATCATGGAGACTGTTTATCGTATACTGTTACAGTTCTGATTAGATCTGCATGACAAAAACCCTCTAGACGAGCTCCAAACCTGGGAAACACTGTAGCTATTGGTTGTTCGAGGATTATTTATCAGTTTGTTTGATTTGATGGTACTACTTCCTTCAAAACATGGCCTGCGCCACAATGTTACGCCAACTTACTCAGTCCATGGCCTCAAGTTTCTCGATCGCCTCACACTTCCAAGATCCTTCTCCACTTGGTCAAACCACCTTGCTCGTTCCGCTCCTCTTCATCTTATACCGGAAAGGATTCGAGGTGATCACCATTTATTCGGAATTGTTGTCCGGCATTCTCACAACGCGTCCTACCCATTCTTCCCTTCCAGCTTTGTCGACTTTCTGAATACTGGGTTCACCTTTGAGTTGCGCAAGCTCGTTGTTCATTCTTCTCCTCCATACGTCATTCTCACATACTCTGCCAAAGATCGTCCTAAGCACACGTCGTTCAAAAACTCCTAGCGCTTGCAGGTCTTCTTCAATCATTGTCCACATCTCATGCCCTTAGAGAACTACCGGTCTTATCATTGCACAGTGGTCCAGGAATCAGTTTTACGCGGAAAGATGCATTTTGAGCTTTAGAATGAAACATTAGACAAAAACGGTCTTCTACAAAGTTGTTTGTATTAGTTGAGCCCTTTGTTTGGTGTTATTGAAAATTAGGGTGGACCACATTTTCATAGAAATTGTGTTACTAACTTTCTTATTTGTAGAAATTATATTATACATGCTTCAGCAAAGTTGTAGACCATCCAATTTCAAGCAACTTTGCCAAAAAAAGTTTTTTTGTATCTCTTAAATTGACCGATTTAGAGCTTTTTTCCTACGATGACATAGGGTGGTCCGAACAAAACTGGTTTTCTGGCTCTAGAGTTTTCAATTCAAATTTCTCATCAAAGTAGTCTAAGAAACACTTTTAGAGCTTTGAAAAATGCGTAATTTGGTGAGTGAAGAAACTCGCTATCTCCTTCCGTTTAGGAGTTATTGTTGCTTTTCTCTCAAAAACATGCCTACTTTGATTGTGAATATCTCTGATTGGGGCAAACATAAAAAATATCTTTTGACGGCATTCAAAAGACAAAATAAAATTGTATACTATATCAAAAAATTACAGATGTGTTATTTTTGTAACTCTAATAAAATGCCTTGAAAAACAAAGGATTTTAAGCAGAAAAACTTTAATAACTTTTGAACTAAAATAGATATCATCAATATTTTTACATGAAAATTTGCGTTTTGTTAAGTTCTAAAAGTCGTTCAAAGACCGCTTTGACGAGAAATCCGAAATAAGAAGGATAGGCCTCTAAAACTATTTTGAAGATTTTCATAGTATGTATTTCTTTATTATTTTGCATTTTGAGCATGAAAATGAAATTTTAGACAAAAATGATCTTCTACAGAATTGTTTCTAAAAATGTAAGCTAACATACTGTGTCATTTAAACTAGGGTGGTCCACAATATCACACATATCATATAATCAACTTTTTCATTTGCAATAATACTGGTATATGCTCTTAGGCAAAGTGGTAGAACTTAAAATTTTGATCAACTTTGCCAAAAAAAGTTTTTCTGTAGCTCAAAATTTGACCAATCTAGAGCATTTTTTCCTAATCATCGCAGGGTGGTCCAACAAAAATAAGTTTTTCAACTCTAGTTTTTTTAATATTATTTTCTCGTCAAAGTCGTCTATGAACGACTTTTAGAACTTAACAAAACGCAAATTTTCATGCAAAAAGATTGTTGATATCTATTTTAGTTCAAAAGTTATTAAAGTTTTTGTGATAAAAAATATTTGATTTTCAAGACGTTTTATTAGAGTTACAAAAATAACACATCTGTAATTTTTTGATATAATATACAATTTTATTTTGTCTTTTGAATGCTGTCAAAAGATATTTTTTATGTTTGCCCCAATCAGAGATATTCACAATCAAAGTATGCATGTTTTTGAGAGAAAAACAACAATAACTCCTAAACGGAAGAAGATAGCGGATTTCTTCACTCACCAAATTACGCATTTTTCAAAGCTCTAAAAGTGTTTCTTAGACTACTTTGATGAGAAATTTGAATTGAAAACTCTAGAGCCAGAAAACCAGTTTTGTTCGGACCACCCTATGTCATCGTATGAAAAAAGCTCTAAATCGGTCAATTTAAGAGATACAAAAAAACTTTTTTTGGCAAAGTTGCTTGAAATTGGATGGTCTACAACTTTGCTGAAGCATGTATAATATAATTTCTACAAATAAGAAAGTTAGTTACACAATTTCTATGAAAATGTGGTCCACCCTAATTTTCAATAAAACCAAACAAAGGGCTCAACTAATACAAACAACTTTGTAGAAGACCGTTTTTGTCTAATGTTTCATTCTAAAGCTCAAAATGCATCTTTCCGCGTAAAACTGATTCCTGGACCATAGTGCATTGTCTTGTATATGGCCCCTTAGTACGGAAGGAATTATTTATCGTGACAGTAATATAAAAAACACCTACCCCCAATGGTAAATAAGAAAGAAAGATCATCGCTCTCTTTTTTTGGCTCTCGTTCGCTTCTCTTATTTACCAAACGTGTTACGATTTGCGATACATTGCCGATAATGAACCGCTACAGATGAAATCTTCTTCTATGCTTGCTTTTATCGTGCTTCTTAATCAGATCAGAATGTGTTCTGCAATGCCTGGTAACAAGTTGTGAACGTTTTGTCTGAGAAAATGAATGAACCAACATTCAAACCACCATCTCTGGGAGTTAGAGCAAGACCTTTTCTATATCATAGCGTTGATGACTAACTTTTTTTTTCTATCTTTATTAACGAGATTTTTAGCCCTGGGCTAGTTCATCTCGGGACCAACGGCTTTACTTCCCTTCCGAAGGAAGTCGTCACTGAAATTTTTAGTGACTATCTCGGGGATGGGATTCGATCCCAGGTCCTCGGCGTGAGAGGCGTAGATGACTAACTTGTAAAGATAATCAAATGTTCAAAAACAAAGAGAAGCTTCACACTCGGTCAACAATGTTTTTTATGCGTAATCATGAATTATGCGAGAAGTTTAACATAGCATCCAAAATCATTTTTACTAATTTTTCACCATCTGTATTGAAGAAAACTCGTACATTATACAGAATTCCGTAATCCGACTGAAACGGAATAATGAAAGAAATGATTTAAACATAGGGGGATTAGGGGCACAATGAACATACTGGGCGAAATGGACACCCCACAATATCTGAGAATATGCATACTTCATCAAAACTTCAAACACTGCATGAAATCTGTAATGCATTCGAAATGTTTGACGGTATAAAAGTTTATATTTTGCTTCATTTGTCCTTCAAAATTTGACTTAAAGTTTTACTCAGTGTAAAATTGGCACATAAGCAAGGCAGTGGAAGAATCTAATTTTTGAGAAAAGTAACGAGCCCAGAAAGGTTCTTTTTAGCTATTTTGATTGAGGGAGAGTCCTTATGCATATCTGAACGATTGACAGTCATTAAATATATTGGAATCACAAAATTTCATGCAAGTGTTCATTTCGCCGCGATACCTTTTTACCAGCCTTGTTTTTGACACAATTTTCTATCTCGCTTTTCTGACATGTGATATGTTTTTTTATCATCATGAATGAATGTAGCACGTCGTACTAACATCAAACTTGAAAACAAGCCGGGTATAAATTAAAAACATTGCCATTTTATGGTCCTAAAACATTTGCTTAACGTGTCCATTATGCCCCTAATTCCCCTCCAACTATAATGGTTCTCGAGTAACAACAATCCAAAGAATCTCAAAGCTTTAAACACATCGTTTGAAAAGTAAGCTGTTTTTGGCTATACCTTCGGCTAAAGGCTCAATTCAATGTAATTTAGAAGCACGTTCAACAATAGCGGACAAATAAACTTGAATAAATTCATATGTTTAACCTCTACGCAACTATTTATTTGGCGCAATTGCCAGAGAACATGACGGAGCCGAATTTTGAGGTCATGTTAATGCTGAAATATTTGTAAGAAAATTCTACAATTATTGTGACAATCAATATACTCACAGTATTTAAAAATAGTGAGAGTGAGTTGTCCGCAAAAGTTGTTTTCAATATTCTACCAAAGATTACTTCTAAAAGTTCATTATAATACAGGAAAACACGAATTACCAATTTGTTTTTCATTTGAACCAGAATGATCAAGGACATTTAAATGACAAACTCATAGACGCATTTCACGCAAACTCGAACAGATGTTCGCAGCACCATCTCAGATTTTAAATAATCTTCCTGCATGTACATACATTGACTAAGTATGCCACTTTGCACACTTAGTTTTTTCCAAAATTTATCTGAACAATCATTTGCAAAGAGCCAAACTTATTTACACGATTTTCTTCAAAGTAAAGTAATCAAAAATATGACAACAGCTATAACAAAATTTGTAGATAATTGTCCGAATTTTTGAATAAAAATACCGGAAAAAAGTGTAGCTCAAACTGAAAAACAAGTTTAAGCTTAAAGCTAATTTGAAACGAAAATAACATTTTTATTTTATTGAAATTTTATCTCAAGATAGTAAATTATGTTAAGTATCAAACGTCAATAAATCACGAGATGGGCACTTTTAAGGAGAAGAAAATTTTCTAATCAAATTTTTTCTTATCTCATATAAATTTTTTAGTGTCATTTTCAAACAAAAATAAATAAGTGAAAGCCCCAATTATCTCAAAATTCAATGAAGCCCAAAAACGAGTCACAAAAGTCACTAGATATCATTGAAATCTGAGAGAGTACTGCCAGCTCGGAATGTGATTTGGCGCGAAATGGGACCGTAAGCAAACGAATGTTTAATGTTTTTTGTTACTATTTTTTTAGTTTCTCGTTATAATTTCACGAATATTAATCTTTTCACAAACACGTCGAAAGCATTGAGCAAAACAGTACTGAAAGAATTGTCCAAATCGGTTGTCCCGTTCTCAAGCCATTTTTTTCCTGTTTGTTGTGATTTTTATTCAGTTTGTTGAGTTCAGGGCTGACCCAGAATCCTCAAACTTTGCATTGGTCAACACATTTATTTTGCAAGATTTCTTCAGGTTTCATATGGATAATTTGGACTTTTCAACTTAGAAACGCAATTTTCCTAAAGGTTTGAAGTGCTTTGGGGAGTTAATTATTTTCAAATGAAAAATGTCTGACACACGATTGAATTGAAATTTTAGATATTAAAAAATACTTGTTCGTAGAAAACTCGATTTGGAAATGGAAAACACAGTTTCAAATATGTTTCCTGGACTCCTTGAAAGATTTTCTTCAAGAATGCTGAAGGTTCTCTATATATGATAGTTTTGAGGACATAAATTGAAGGAATTAAGCAAAATGATAAGGGTTTATCAAATTTGCACTCACGATAGGTGCCCTCAATTGCGCTTTTGGCAAGTTTTAAATTATTGAACATTTTATCAAATTTGGGTTGAAATCGATTATGGAATATTCACGGTATGTGAACACTTGATATAGAATGACCTCTCTACATGCAAAAACTTTGTAGAGTTTTATCATAATTTGTTAAAAAATTGTACCCCTTCAATAAAATTCAATATACTGTACATAGAGTTTCGTTTGATAAAACTTATTTGACCAACATTACTTCTTGCGTTTAAGGGATTGCAAATTTTTGAAAAAAAAAATCATCAGTATTAAAAAAATAAACTTGGAAGTTGATCACAGTATAAAAGTTATGCACGAATTGATTATGTAAGAAAATCCTCAATGTGATTATTATTCTAGCTAGCATTCGGAATAAATGGTTCACCCATCAATCATTTTTGCTCCCTCGTTTCGATCCCAATTTGGATCTGCATCAGGAGACTTTTTCACGGAAAACCTTGTACCTACCACTTCTTGTTTGAGAGCCGAAGGTGAGAGATATGGAAAAATATTGATTGTCACTAATATACATGTTTTTTTTTTCGAGTTAACAGACAAACAATGTTCCAAATCCGTTTTTACCAAAATAAAAGCTTGACAAAATATTATCCACTTGTTTTTAATTAAGTATGGATCGTGGTTTTACGGCTAATCAACCGAGTGGAAGTTTAACAACTACCGAAAAGCTAAACATTACACATACTTTGCAATTGAATTAAATGGACAAATTGATGTGAAGTTTTGCGAAAATGTTACACGTCTTCTCGGTGAGAATTGAACTCACGACTCCCTGATCTCTAGTTAGGGCGCGTTACCCCTACGCCACGATTTCAGCTCAATAATCGAAAGCCCGAGTAATTTTAGTTTGTTTTTCCTCGGGTCGCGCGCCCTTTTTTTCTGAGTGCTTTTATTTGGTCGAGCAAACGAGTGAAGCTAAAAGTGGATTGTGGTTGCTCAATCAAGGATGAAGGATCAATTGGTGAGCTCGTTTCATGTTTTTTTTTCAAATCTGTAAAATATGTATGACCGCATATTTAATCGTTCCATAAATATGGTTTTTCGACAAACTGTGAATGGTTCATCACACTAAGTGTCGCCATAAACTCTTATTCATAACTTTTTATTGCAACTTTTTTCTATAAAATCCCTTACCTTCATTTTTATAGATAATAAAAGCTTTGAATGGTTCGGTCTGTTTGTCTGTGCTAGAAGTGAAGACTTGCAAAACGTTCATTTTATTCAAAAGACTTTGAATGGTTTGCCACTGTAAGTGTCGGTATAAGAATATTATGTGATGGTCCAGCCAATCGATTTTTTTTCAATTTGAGTAAAATATTGTAACACATGCTTTCGTCTGTACAGCTGTAGGAATGTTGCTTTTAGCTATTTGTTCAACAAACTTTGAATGGTTCGTCACTTCAAGTAATGACATTATTTTCTCATATTTGAAAATGTTTCATGCCAATTGAAAATATTATATTCCAAAGTATGTTTATATCTCACAAATAATCGTTTATCATGGTCTAATCGCTTATCAAAGTGGATCCTGTGACCCAACGATCCTCCCCATTAACAACCATCCTTCCCAGTAACTTATGTGGAGATGCAGAGGCAAACACGGTCTTCAATTAGCAAATGTTACACACTAACATTCCTCCCCTTAATCTCACCTGACTGCAAGGCCGGCGCTGTTTTTGACCTTGTATAAATAGAGGTACTGGATTATGCACACTGAAGAAGATATGGCCAATCCCGCCCGAACTTCTAGTTGATTGTTTGTCCATATTCACTGACTTCGGTCAAGTACGGAATAGCAACCATTGACATGTGTAGTCAGTCTAAGCTAAGCTCGGACATAACTTAAGATTACGCTTTAAGATTTACGCCATTGGGCCATCCCGCAAAACGAAGAGGAAAATGACTTTTAGACTATTCGATGCATTTGAAGTCACCGTAAGCCTTAAGTGTTCGGAATATGATTCTAAACGGTTCCTATTTAAGGAAAATATGCTGAAAAATATTCAATCGAACAAATTTTGTTTAGAATTTAGTCGTAATGCTCATTATTCCAGATAAAGTCGTTAATCTTCAGTAAAAGTACTTGTTTTCACATCAAAATTATGCTGTATATTCTCTAATATTCTCCAGAGATACAATGTATTTTTTAAACCTCTAAGTTGTACCATTCAGATCCTGGGTAATTTTTACACCGTTATTCCAAAGTAACCACTAGCCCACTAATTCGCTATTTTGGCCTTAACTGGCTTTTATACGGCTAATATATGGCATATTAGCAACATACTAGCACTATATCAGCAAAAAATGCGAATCAAAGTTCTATTTGATTACTTGGGTTCCCCCCTTTCTGAAATATTGACGATAAAAATTATGTTTTTGGGAAAAAAAAAATTGTCATACCTCTTCAACTTGTTTCGGTCCAGGTTAAGAATTTAATTTCAAAAAAACACCCTGGATTCAATTTTTCTGAAAATAATCCTATAATTTACATAAAAATATTTAAGTTATCATTTGAACTTTGAGGCTAGAGTTATAATTGGGGTCTCCTAAGTCAAATCGGGCCAAAATTTGTTCAACTTCCTCTTAATCTTCAACTTAGGTATCAGGTTTTTCAAAAAGTGACCAGTGATTGTCTGTTCTGTGCAACTTATTCCGGCCGTTGGGCAATTCGCCCCGAATACAACCCCGCTCGCCTTAGTTACGATGTAGCGAACTTTCACGTTAAGATGAATGGGCTTAAAAATAGTGTTGAATTGCAAACGAGCTCATTCAGTCAATGTTTCGCATCAAGTTAGGTATAATCGACTACATTTGTGTGGATATTTTTTTTTTAAATTTTCGACGATTAAGAGGAAGTTGATTGATTTTTTACCCGCTTTGACCCAGGCGACTCCTCTTATAACTCTTGCCTCGAAGTGACCCAAATGCCCTGTGAAATATTTTTCCTCAATGAAAGATAAAAAAAGGGTGCGAAAGGGTCATTAGGCTGAAAATGGCCGGCAGTTCTAATGAACCATAAGGTCGTATCGGTTGCTTACAGGGATAGGTTAGGATAATTTTGCCTCTGCTAAAAAAAGATAATCACAATAATGAATGTGTTAGCCATTTGAAATAGAAATAATCGATCAAATATTATTTCAGCCTAACGACCCTTTCAGTCTAACGGCATTCGGCCTAACGATCAGCACCCACACTTTTCTAGTACAAATAATAAATCCATGCGATGTCGTCTTCAAGTCGAGCACTCGACACTGAAGAATTCTGTAAGTCGCAGACGAAGTAGGCCTATCTATTAAGATAAGCAACATATTAGAGTTTAAAGGTAATTGCTAAATTAAAAAAAAAGTGTAGTAGTTTAGAATGCTATCTGTTCTTATATTATTCTGCTTTATGCGAAACGTCCATTATTTAAAACGTCTTTTTGCGAAATGGGTCACTCCTGTTATGGGGCTTTTAGAGTCCAGGATCTTTTCGTAATGGAAATTTCCTTGACTTATCTGGGCATAGAGTATCGTCGTACTTGCCTCATGATATACGAATGCGAAAATGGCAATTTTGGTAAAGAAAGCTCTCAGTTAATAATTGAGGAAGTGCTCATTGAACACTAATCTGAGAAGCAGGCACTGTCCCAGTGGGGACGTTATTCCAATAATAAGAAGAAGAAAATGATAATTTAAACGCCTTTCAACATTTTAGCCATAAACTTGGTCATATTACTCCCGTATTCGACGGCGCAAACTGCCTCAAGCAGACATCGGCCCGTTGTAAGGGGTTAATGGCTAACGTGCTGACTTCCGGACGTCCCGTTCTTTCGGTAGGGCATATGCTACCGTCTACTCCAAGTAAAACTTTGGCCGAATAATTTATGGCTCTCAAGTTTGTCTGACCCGATCCACACTTTTTTTTTTGGGCACCCGTTCGCTTGATCCATTTGTGATGGGCCCTCTGGGAGAAATAATTTACCATCGTTTTGGCCGATCAATGAAGCCAGCAAGAAGGCCCCTGAAGGAGATTTCCCCCCGGTTTTTTCATGAACAGCTTTAAGGGTTTCACGAAAATGTTATGTCGATAGCCGGTTACTTCAGATCTCCCTAGCATTGGAGTAACCGATGCTGCGGGAGAGGTTGGCCCCCATTAGTTTGCCTAACTGCTTAATTTATTTTGGCGCTGCTGGGAATTGGGTAGTCACGAACGCATTGCATTGTACGTGGTGATTATTGCGAAATTGGCCATTCGATAATAATTGCCGGGATGGCGAAGCATTACTGCCAATAATTGGGAGCCATTGCTGGCTGCAATGCAATTGGAAGTTGTGCAAAGAAAACCAATTGATTCATAATTGATTTTAATTGATGGCGGGCGAGCTGATTTCGTATGCTGGGTAATCTGTCACAATGACAATTTTCGCTTTTTCAAGGCGGTTGGGAAGGACGGTGGGTTGCTTGTTGGATGGACGGCTGTTCCTTTGTAAACTTCAGAACATCAGAAGCTTTCCAATACGTTGGCCATTTTTTACTGAAACAAGAGCATTTTTTACATTCTTCTTACTGGCGTTACGTTCCCACAAGGACAGGATCTGCTTCATAGGCTAATGTTCCTAGAGCACTTTCACAATTAGTATCTAAGAAATTTAATTTTTAATTTTTCAGCACATCTACGAAACCTTTGTGAAGACCTCTGTAGAGACTACAATGGAAACCTCTGAAAATATCTCTAGAAATCACTTGGAAGATCCACAAACAGCTTCAGCAACCACTAGTTGACAGTAGTCAAGCTGATGGTGTCGTTAGGTCAAATACTACACCCTATCCTAGAGCCCTGTCCCAATTTTAGAACCAAACACCTAAGTCCTTTAAGTAGTCTTGACCAAATTCAAGAAACAATTCTGGTTTGATACGATTTTCTACATATGCTTTGAAACGATAACTTTTCAAACAATTCTTTTGGTCCTTAACCTGGCCGAAGAACACTGATGCAGAATTAGAACAATATTGCCAACTTTTGCAAAGTAAATGGTACTCAGTAGTTTTGGAAGAGTGTATACTTTTCTGTATGTTCTAGATGAGAAAATCGATAGATAGGATGTACTTACAATACAGAACAATTATTTATTGCCAGCCATGTTTCGGGTACTCCTGTTGTTTTCGCTACAAAATCATCACAACTGAAGTAAACAAACGACTCATCCTTGTTCCAGAAAGTAATCTAAAGCTTCTTTCGAGAAAACTTTCGCCAACCTATGGAAAATTGATGGCCATATCCAGAATGGGCAGTCTCTTCGACTCATAAACCGGGGTCTAATGATAAAGTTACGAAGGAAGCAATAATCTATCAATCTCTGTTAGAGCCACCTGGCTTTCCTTAAGACTACCAAAACAAAATAAACCCATCTATTTTACTTACTGTCACTAACCGACTTCCAAGCCTCTTTACTGTATGGATTTCTGTTACCCAACGGTACATTTCAATAATCAATACACAATAAACCGGCTCGATTCCAAATAAATCACAAACAGCAAAATTACTTCATCAAAAGCATGAACTCACCCAACACGGGTGACTAACGAAATCTCCGCTTCCAATTGCAATTCGAGTTTGTCACAGCCAATCGATCAGCACAGCTCTCGCTTTTTTGTGGAGGCTGTTGCCGTTCGGTCACCCACGCCTCTCTCGCCATTGGGTCACACGGTGACTACTGGCCTCATGTGAATTTTATTCACCCTAGCCCCGTCATCATCGACGATGATGGACGATGGGAACTTTCGTATCGGTGATCGTGCATCTGACCGACTCATATGGACGCATCCAATAGCTGATTTTGGCTGTGGCCCTGCATTAGGGTGTCCCAGAAAAAAAATCTTGCGGTATCACATTTCTAAAATATTCAAATTTCTTGACTAAGTATAGAATTTTTCAAAAGCTTTTAAAACATAGATATTTTGTTACATATTAGATCTAAAACATATGTATTTTAATCTAAAACTCTAATCATCTCTTAGGTAAAAATATTTATAAGCAAAACTTTAGTGAAAAAAAGAAAAAAAATGGCTGAGAAACTGTCTTTTGTATCGTTGACAAAAGTATCATATATTTTCCTATTTCTCTTTTTATCAAGATAATAACCATGTGTTCAGGGCACATTTTAGTACAAAATTTTAACTAAACCACATTTTTCTCTAGTCCAGGGTTTCTCGACCAGTGGTCAGCGGAATCCTAAGGGGCCGTGACGACTTCTTGGAGGGTCCTCGAAGCCATTGGGTACAAGTATTGTTTTTCTTGATTGGAATCTCAATCCTCGCTTGTTTTTCATTGTTACTTTTATCTACACATCTACTTCTGAATAAAAAACATATTTGTATTGATATTCTGTCGATAAAAGTTCAAAAGCCTAATTTGCAAGATTTTTTTTTGTGCCAAATTGAAAATGCAACTAACATTGTTTTTTTGGAAATTTCTTGATTCTACTACTATTTAAGGAAACCGACATTCTTTATTGTTTTCACTCAAACCATTGGCGTAATCATCTCTAGTCCATCAACGGGGTTTTGACAATGAAAAAAAAGTGTAGTGAGCCTTTGAAAGATTTTCGCTAGGATATCTGATAAGGTTTTTGAAGAGTCCAGCGACTGTTAATTGGTTCCAGTGAAGGTTGTTAGCAAAAATATTCAAATCAGCGTGCATAGAATGGAGAACAAACTATCTTTGTACAATTTCGTGGCGAGAATTGTAAGAAGAAATCTTACAAAGCTTATGAAAATATCTTTCTAAAGTGTTATCGGCTCTATCAGTCTTGAGGCAGCTAAAACGACTTTTGCTTCTACTTCTCCGACGTTTCGGCGTATATTTCGCCTTCTTCAAGGGATTAGAGGCTGCGTTTTGTTATACATTGCTGAATTAGTAACCGATTCGCACCAATAAAATTAGTGCCGTTGTCTGAATAAAAAGTTTTCGGTGAACCTCTGTGGGCGATGAAACGGCGTAAGGCTATCACACACGACTGCGTGGAGGGGCTATATGCAACTTCCAGATGAACTGCTCTGATAGTGAGGCAGGGGAACAATACAATCCAGCGTTTCACTAAACTCCTTCCTTGTTTCACCAAAACGGGTCCAAAATAGTCCACACCCGTAAATGAAAACGGCTTAACGAATGGTGTCGTTGTTGTGGCAGTGGCGCCATCATCGGTTGTAGTGACACGGCCTTTTTAATGCGGCACCGTGCTACTGGTGGGTGGTGGGAGCAGCGCTTATTCTGCTATTCATTCTAATTACGCCGTCGTAATCAAGAAAAGGCGACTGCGTCTAGGTAGGACTATCTTTGCTTAAGAACATTGGATATTTATCCGTATTGAACTTGTTGTTATGCAAAACAGTATACTCGTCAGGGTAATTCTGCATATGTACTTGTTTCCACAGCAGATTTTCTACAGCACGCCATTCGCTATTGGTCAGAATCCCTGTAGCTGTCTTCCGACAAAAGTTCTTCACTGCTCTTTGTACATTAGCTATCGTTCTTACCAACTTTTCCCATGTAGAGAATCTATCGACGTCGATGAATAACTCCTTTACCACATGTACGAGTAGCAAGGAAACTCGTAACTGTGGTTGCTGAATGTTGTTCTTCGGCTAGCCAATCTCCTTCTAACTCCCACAAAAACGATAGGCCTTTGTACCACCGACTCTCAGGATCGAACTGTGGTCCTGACCCCCACTTCGTTGCTTCATCGGCGAGCATTTCGTTGAAAAAGACACTCTCAACCCGATCAGCAGCGTCCCAAATCAAGCGGACCTTCTCCAGATTTTTAGGATTCTGTTCGAATCCGAGATGCGTGTACCATACCAAGAGCGGTTCACTCCCTGTTGCACGAAATGCGACGTTCCTTTCGTATCTTTCTCACTCTCATTCTTCATACATTCTTCTCCAGATACTCATGATAAACTCTGCCGATTTCCCCTAACCGAACCGAAAGGACGAAGCAAAAAATGTGGAGTAGAAAACTTTGCTTGCATGTGTGGCGTGGCGCGCAAAGCAAGGCACGTGTCAAGCGATATAATAAAGCCGAGAACGAATGAAGGGGAAAAAATCGGTTCGTTCTTTTTTCCGAGTAACTATTTATCTGATACGTGCTGATCAAATGATCCAACTCTCGCCAAAAAAAAAACCACGGATCACTCCTTCTTTTGATTTTTGCATAGTCCCTTTGGTCGCATCGCTTTCCAGCGCGCATCAATAGTATCCGAATGCACAAACAGCTTTGATTTGTTGCGGACTCCCTTTTCAATCTTCGTTGAAACCGGTGTAGACAGGTTTGGGAGAGTAGCGATGAATTTATCATCTGTTCGAACTCGTGATTTTCTCACAATTTTTTTTAATGATTTCGGGTCGTGTTCGGGTTTGAATAGCAAATCTATCTATCTTCAATCTATATAAATAAAAATGCAATGGTGTTTGTATGTCACGAATTGGCTTACCAACGGGTTAATACATTTGAATGATTTTTTGTCTGCTTTTTTCGTCAAGGGTTACGAAGTGTTTGTGTGAATAAAAATCTCAGGATATTCACCAGGAAAATCGAAGAAACGAGCGTAAATGGAACTGTCATTTTGCATGGAACGATCCATAGCGTTTTTCAACAGCCTACTTGATGGCAAGACGAAGTTTGTCAGGACCACCAGTTTAAAATAAAAACTTGCTTTAGAGAAAAATAAATTACAAACTAGAAGTTTTGATGAAACAACGAATCAAGTGTTATGTAAATATGTTTATAGTATGTAAAGTCGCTTAGGTTCTAAATAAATTGAAATTAATAATGTTAGTCATTCTTTTCAGTTTTTTATTTGTTAATTTTGTTTTACGAGATGGTGATTATCCATAATACCGATATCGGTAGCACTCTATATCAATATAAAATCGATGTCGTATTTTAAATATCCATATCGGATACCATATTTGATAATTTACTTGAAGTTTATTGTTCTACAGTGAGAAAAAGGTATTTATCGACAAATTCGTCTCAAAACTACTTAAAAACCGCTAAAATTGAATTAAACTTTTGAAAACACCTGTTTTAATAAAATTGGAAACTGTTGATGGTTTAACTGTGATTTTTGTCGGACAAATTGTCTGAAAATCAACCATAAGATGTATTTTTTATTGCCACTTCAAACCCCTCCAATTTTTTGACATAAAAAATTGCATCTTAGATAGGGGTTGAATTCACTTATCGCTCTCTGTAACAATCATGATCCGTAACTCAACATGAGAGTCTGTTTATCGTTTACTGCTACAGTTCTGATTATATCGGAGGGATAAAAGTGCATGATAAAACCCATCCGAACAAGTTCCAAATCTGGGAGACACTATCAGATTTTCGAGGATAATATATTTACTGACATGGTGAAACAAAACATCTACCCCAATGGTAAATAAGCGAGAAAAATGTGTTTTATCATCGCTCTCTCTTTGGGGCTCTCCTTTGCAGCGGTTATTTATCACGTATGTTGCAACTTGTAAAACATTGCTGACTATGGACCGATACAGATGACAGTTTTTTCGATCGTTTTTCACGAGGAATTGATCTGTCATTCTAAGGATAAGCACCATGACTTTTCCAACATTATTTTATTCCCACACACCCTATCCTCCATGGCAGAGGATAGAAAACTGACAACCTACGTCACGTTATCCATCTAACTCCGCAAGTTGCCCAATTTTCTCGCTCTCGATTCTGTGTTGGTGGCTGTCATTCCACCAAGGTCGTTCGGCAAGAATGTTTTGCAATTTTTGTGGCTGGTATGCACACCAGAAGCAGCCGCACGACCTAATGGGCTCTTCAACGGCGAACGCCAAGAAAACAACCCTCCGAACGGCTTAATGAGATCTCTCCGAACCACATTTGCCAGTCAGTCGGTGGAATTGAATCCAATTCAGTTTTTTTGACAAGTACACATACCAGTTATAGTCATGTGGTGCAGCGTGTGCCGAGCGGCGACGACTTGCCAACACCGGCGGGTGATGGAAAAGGCTACCATAAGAAGTCATCAGCTCTCTCGGTCGTCACTTCGGATGGAACAGTTTAACAACATTACCCGTCCAAGCGACCGACAACATTAATTATTCCTTCGGTGAAGCATAGGTGAAACCATATGCGCTGGTGCAGGGTTTCTCAAACGATGTAGTTCAATCTTCCAATATTTTTCAAACTTCAAATGTTTTCTCGTGGAAGTGCAGAGGACTCAAAGGCTTCTTTAAAGCGAGCAACACGTCAGAATTTGTTCCTCTTCGAAAATTGACCTTCATTTGGACGCAGTTGGTGCCGGTATTGCTAAGTATAAAAAATTGAAACTCCAATTCTTGCACAATAAAGGTGCAGTCAATCCAAAGTAGCTTCCGTTGTGCAAATACAATAGTAGCAATTGTGGGCGGGGGCGGTCAAACATGCTTATGTTCAAATTATTACAAACAGTTTTTATGCGGTTCCCGAAGGAAACCGTCAACGAATTTCTGGATGAACTTTTGATGATTTGTTGGAATCTTCCCAAGAACCACACACACAATACTTTCACAGAATATGGTCGATATATTTTTGGAATATTCATAAATAGACTCTAAGAGAGATATTTGGATGGCTTTTAACTAGATTCTTGGTGGATTTATACAGAGGATGATATAGAACTTGACAAAAGCCGCAGCTTCAAAAAAAGTTGAGAACCACTGTACTAGCACATAGAAGAGCCCCAGAAGGAGCTGTCGTCCATTTGCGAACGTCCGACGATGCTCTTGATTGCATTACGTCAGGTGGTTTATTTTCAGAACGGAAAAAACGGCAGCAGCAGAACGCGTGCATCGCGAGCTAAAGCCATCAGGTGTTTCAAGGTTGACCGAAAGCGGCCTCCCCCATGCGGCGGCATGCGAAAAAAGAAAGTGTCGGCTCTGGTGGTTCGAAGGGAGGATCAACAACAACCAGTCCGGTAAAGCTTTGGTGCGATTGTGATATATATTCGTGGGAACCAGTGAATGGCGAGCTCTCTTGGTCAAGGTTTTTCGAGGGTCAAAACGGATATTGCGGAAAGTTTTGTTTGATCATGAAAAGGATCTTTTGATTAATAGATCTCTGAGATCTATTCATGTAAATAGCATCGTAATCAATTTTTGATTAGAAAACTAATGACATATTTTTTTGTTTCTCTCATTGCAGGTAATCACACTTTCCAACCTGGTTAACATGAATTACAAAACAAGTAAGCGGGAATAGTTCCGAAAAATATATCACTATCTCCTGAGAGACAGGTTTTTACCAGTTTACCATTCTGCATCCTTAACAACTCTACCAGCATGCCTTAAATTAATAAGAATAAATCAACTGTCTTAACAATTGGATAACACTCCGGAAGGGTGAGTACTCCTGGAACTCACCCCTACGCTGCCGTATTCCTATCCAACTCTTTTGCACAGTGTATTCTGTGCTTTTTTGTTTTTGGCGTCTTTTGACCGATCCCGATGCAAATGTTTCCCAGCTGTTGTATTTGACTTTGAGATCGTGTAACATTACCTAGTCTAAAAGTTTTGACACAGTCATGATAACTCATTGCAAATCTAATCTGCAAACAAATGACACGCAGTTTTCGTCCTTTGGAGGAGAGGCCTGTGTCATCCACAAACAATTTTTTTGACATCCCTGAGGTAACTCAGGTAAGTGAAATGTGAAATTATTGTACAATATTGGTAACAGAATACTGCCCTGAGGAACACCAGTTCTCACAAAAAGTTTTTCTGATTTGGAGTTCCGATAATTAATCTGAAGTGTATGATTTGAACAGATAACTTTTGATTATTCCAACAATGTTGGAAAACTAAAGTTTTTCTTATTGTACAATCAAACGTTTATGCCAAACACGGTCGTATGCTGTTTCTATGTCTGGAAGAGCAATACCAGTGATTTTTTATGTGTTATTTATTTTCTAACCTATGCACGAATTGAATAGACCTCGAAATGTCTTCCAATGCATTAACATTCTTCAATCGTGAAACGTCAAATTCAGGTGCTATTCTGCACAGCGCTAATGACGTGTAGTTACACACCCAAATTATCCTTTCAAAATGAACTATGAACCTTATTCTGTTAATGAATTTAAGCTCTTCCATAACTCCAAAAATAGGCATTCTTCTCAGTACTGAACAGCACAAACGACTTTATCAAGATAGACTATTTTCATTGACATCGTTCCCTCACTTTAAAGTCTGACAAAAATCTAACCAATTTCCACCATTCAGCTTCTGACGCTTTAACCAACGACCATAATCCAGTCCAATCGCAGTATATCTATGCACGGCGGCAGATCTATATGACAGCTTGAAGGACGCGCCATCGGTAGACTTGTCTGCTGACAAAAAAACAACCACCAACTGCCTCTGGTTCCCACATTACCGAAAGCTACCGCGCGCCGCTTTTATGATCTTATGATGAGGGTCGGTCACCAAATTAGCTCGACTATAAAAGGCTAATAATAAAGCGCACATACCTCCTCTCGCGGAGAAAAAAGTCCCAACTAGAATACTCTGTTGCACACGTAGAAACTAAATCATTTTTTTTTTTCGCCGGAACGCGTTTGAAAGAACTGAAAAGCATAGAATAGACTCTGACCCGCAAGTTGCACTGCAGTTCGTAAAGCTTCCGTTGCCCCAATATTGCGCACATTTAATTCGTTGGACCTATCCGATGTGGTGGTGTGGTGCCATGTCGGGAAAACTTTTTTGTCTTTTCGGTAGCCCTATGGTGGCCCCGACGACGACGAGGAACAAGCTGTCCGGACTTGAACGGAAAATTAAAAAACTTTCCGCTGCTAGTGCAGTCAGACCGTCGCCACCGGAATGCGATGGCCCTAACAATGTGCTGCATTTGGAGGAGATCTGGGGTTGAAAGATAGAAAAGATGTATAGAAACAAAAACAGTGGAATGCAATCTGCGTCATTGTCATGGGATTTAAATTCAGATTTATTTCGGTTTTTGGATGCTATACAACGTAAAGTTTTTCATTAGGTCTGTCCATTCAACAGTTTTGAATATTGGAGATTTTCAGTGGAGAAAAGTGAGAAAAGTCTTAGCAGTAGCCTCTCCAGAACCTAAGACGGGTTTGGTGGTCCAATGGCTACTGCTTTTGCTTCATAAGCAGAAGGTCATGGGTTCATCCCAGGCCCGTCCCTTTCCTTGCGCTTTGTAGTTGTATCTTTCACTTGCTACTTTCTTCAACTCTTAATATATCACAGTTGGTCTATCACAGTTCATAGTGTTTGCAAGAACCAGAGACGGCCAAAGGAAACCGTTTCCCTACGCTTCCATTCTTCCATCATTATAGCACGCCTTTCTTAATGCCTGAGACATAGGCAGACTGGTAACCAAACAGCAAGCCTCTATGCCATAAATTTACCACCCCTGCATCTTCCCGGCGTAGATGCAGGTTTTTTTTTTGTGTTTTGCAAACGGGAAATTTGCAGACCCCCTGAGAAGGTAAATCAGGGAGTGTGGGGATGCCGCACCAACAACGACCCACTAAAACCAGCCCATGCACTGAATATGAGCAATTCTCGTTGAATTGCTTAAGTGGTGTACAGAGTGCACCGACATTACCCTTAGCCTCAGACCCTTATCTCCCCGAAACCATCTTGCGGTATTTCTTCGGGGAGGGACCTGTGCATATAGCACAACACGTGTAGCAGAAGTAGCCTAGGCAAACTGCTTCTCCTTACCGACATAAACAATGTTACAAGGGACCAGCCTCGGCAGGGCTAATCCTCTGCAGCCAACTCTTGGTCGGCGCGCCATAGGCGCTGCAATTCTAACATAATGTGAGTGATAACCGTAGCACTCGGCATCCGCACACATCCTCTCTATTATGTTGTCGGGGGACGTTTCCCCTCCGCATGTAGCGAGCATGCGATCTCTCACAACAATGAAACGGGGGTAATCGAACACGACATGCTCCGCTGTTTCCTCCACACCAGCACAATTGGGGCACGCAGGAGATTCTGAGTGCCCGATCCTATGCAGGTACTGTCTATAGCAACCATGTCCTGACAGAAACTGCGTCAGGTGGAAGTTCACTTCCCCGTGGTTTCTTTCATACTAATCTGACACATTTGGTATTGTCAGATGGGTCCATCTACCTTTAGAGGAGTTATCCCATTCCTGCTGGCAGCTTCTGAGCGTTTCCTCTTTACGCGTGTCGCGGCCTCCTCTGGTACCCCTATGGTTGAAGCATTGACCTTCTTCCTTGATGATGAGCCCGATCGTCGTCATCCCGGCTATGGTGCACACGGCCTCTTTAGATACCGTCCGGTATGCACTTGCAACTCTTAAGCACATGATCCTGTACGTGCTTTACAACCGCTTTAGGTTTCTGCTCGTTAAAAGCGCTTTTGGCCAGATGGGTCCTCCATACCTTAGTATGGATAGCGCCACGCTTGCCAGTAGCTTGCGTTTGCTGGCAATTACAACAGAACTGTTAGACATCATCCCCGAAAGCGATGCTACAGCCGTAGACGCCCTTTTACAGGCATATTCAACGTGGCCAGCGAAGCTGAGCTTGTCATCGATCATTATCTCAAGATGCCTAAGAGATCACTTGAACTCTGTAGTGCAATCACCTACCGAGATAAGCGCAAGTTGCTCGGACTTGCGGTTGTTGACCACTACCACCTCAGTCTTGTGACGGGCCAGTCCTAGTTTTCAGACTTGATCCATTCCTCAACTATGGAAATAGAGTGCACTGCTGTCAACTCTACTTCCTCCATCGATTCAGCATAGACCTCTAGAGTGATATCGTCGGCGAAGCCAACAATCTCAACACTCGTCAAAAGGGGCAGCCTCGGTACATTATCTTACATCGCATTCCATAACTGCGGGCCCAGGATTGAACCTTGAGGTACTCCCGCGGTAATTCGAACGCTTTTCTGCCCCTCCTCTGTGCCATACAGTAGAATCCTACCATCAAAATAGCTTTCTAGAAGCTTACACAATTGCACCGGTACCTTGAGACGGTAAAGTGCGTGTGCTATTGCTTCCCAGCTTGCGCTGTTGAACGCATTCTTCACATCCAGAGTGGCAACCGCGCAGTAACGGATGCCGCTCCTTTTATGCTCGATTGCCACCTCAGCTGTCTGAACGACCGACTGGATAACGTCCAGAGTAGATTTACCTTTCCTGAATCCAAACTGGTTGTTGGACAGGTCGTCCGCACCTTCCGTATACGTTACTGGAATGGTTGATTCTCAACCTCTATAATAAATTGCCCGTCGTTTCTAGTAGACAGATAGGTCTATACGCCAACGGGTCACCTGGTGGTTCCCCGATAGTAACACCAACTTCTGCCGCTTCCATACATCCGGGAAGATTCCTTTATCAATGCAGCGTTGCATCGTGGTTCTGAACATGTCCGGTTCCGCATTCACTGCCGCTGTCAAGGCAACATTCGACATACCATCGGGTTCCGGTGCCTTGTTTGACGCGAATGATTGACACCCTCGCCACTTCTTCTCCTTCATCTACCGCATACGGCGCTGGTGGCCATGGGCTTGTGGGATGATGCGGGAAGAGTACATCGATTATCGATCGAAGCAACTCGGGCGACTTCTTTTAGGGCGCTATGGCATCTTTGGTCTTAGCCATTATCACTCTGTAGGCGTCACCCCACGGGCTCGAATTGGCACTCTGGCATTGACTATCGTTTTCGACTCTTGATTTTCTTTCTGAGAGCTAACTTTACCTCTCTGAATGCTTCACTGCGATCTTCTCTTTGTGTTTCTGTACATGCGCGTTGCAATCCTAGTCTAGCCCGAAGGCAAATTGCTCGAAGATTTCTTTCTAGGAGGGGCTTTTTCTCGGCATGGAAGCATCACACGCTCGGGATATCAAAGCAACCAGCTCTTCACCGTTTGGTTTAGGGTTTTGGTCCAGGGTGTTTCGTTCGCGCCGCAGGGCTTCAGTGAATACTTCGTCGTCGAAGCGCTCTGTTTTCCAACCTCGGCTTGGGTTGAGTTACCTCGCACTGCCCTCCGCCCGCCTGGTATTATACTATAGCGAATCGATTGATGATCGCTGTGAAGTCACCAGCTATCATCACTGGTTGCCGATAAGCTAGTTCGGCTATCATCCCGACGACCATGTGGAAAAATTCCTCAATCGACCACGTTGGGGGCACGTAACAAATGCAATAGCACACGCCGTTGATTTGTGCTATCGCAAAACCGTCATTGGTGATAGAGACTATTTCTTGGATTGGGTATCGTCCTGTCGTCCCTATAGCTGCTAGCAGGTGAGACCTATCTGCCACCCAGTTCCCGTTGTAGGCTGGTATGCGGTATGGGTCCGATAGTAACACCACGCCAATCTTAGTTACCGACACTGACTGCCAAAGCAGCTGATGGACTGCATCACAGTGGATTAAACTTAACATTGTTACTTCCGTTTTGGCTGCTTTAATACTCCGCTTGTGCCCGGGCATTTTGGGTCCTCCCGATAAGTGTCCTTTGTCTGCTCTGATGACACATGTTAGGCACTTAGCGATTTGCTTACAATCGCTTGCCCTATGGCCTTCGGTGCCGCATTTTCTGCACATCTTACTTCTGTCGGGACTCGGGACCATTGCAATTCCACGACTTATGGCCCTTCCCGAAACATTTGAAGCAAACTTCAGGAGGCTGTTGTATGCTCAGCCGGCAAACAGACCAGCCTACCTTGAGTATGCCCAAGTACTTCGCTTTGTTGGCCTCTGCGACCGGCAGCCTGATCGCCGCCACCTGGGTGCCCTGCGGGCCCTTTCTAAGGTGGATGACCTTACTGGCTACGTCGATGTCACACTGCTCATCCAGATATTTACACTGGAGAGTCGCTTCAGCAGCCTAGGATCTTACATCAACCTCGTCGCTGAGTACTTCCTAAGCCAGTTGCTTATAGACTGCGTCCTTTTGCTTAGCAATTCACCAATCCTACTTAGTCCGCCTTATGCTCCGCACATCTGTGTCCAATTACGATAACTTTTCCGTGCTTCGCATCGTCTTTAGAACCTTAGCGTATTTCGATTCTTCCGCTTTGATAACGAGGGCCTCGCTTAAATTCTTACGTTTCGCTGTTTTCGGTTTAGCATTCTCATTGGGCTCCGTTTTTGGTTTCCTCTGTTGTCTTTTATTTACAACTAGTAGTATCCACGGGCAGCTGTTGCCTTACGCCCGTAGTTCTTGTGGATACACTGCCTGGTTCGGGCTATCACGTGGCTCTTTTTTCTTAGCGTTCTTGGCCTTAGGTTTGGTGTTGGCCTCTCCACTATTGCCATGTCCTGTTGATCGCGGAGCTTCGTTCGTGCCAGCTTACCCGATGTGGAGGACGGCCGCGTAGTTCACTTTTCGCTTAGCAACCATATGTCTTTTCGCCACGTATTCATCCTCGGAAGGTTCCCTCTTTCGCATCGCGTATCGAATAATATCTTCACTTAACACTTCAGTCTGACACGACCTAGTGTCTGTTTTGCCTTCTACCTTTCCAAGTTGTTCCTTGGCTTTCTCGTAGTCCTGCTTTGCAGCTAGGACTGATTGTCGCAATTTCAGCAGACTTGTTTTCGAGTCTTTGCTTATATTGCTTTTGCTCTTAACAAACTCGATGATGACATCAAGTTGCTCAGCAGCTATCTGCATATTAGGGAGGTACTCCCTATTGCGATCCATGGCCTCGATTAGTCACGAGTCGTCAATCACCTCACATGTTGCTCTAGAGCGGCCAGTGCCTGCCGTCGTCACAATGTCTTGGCTTTTACCCACACTGTTCGCACTTAAGTTGATGTCGATCGCCACCTTTCTTGCCGGGAACCATAGCAGTTTACTGATGGCTTCAGAAGCCTCAGCTTCACATTTCGCTAGTTGTTCGTTTTGATGGATCATCTCTTGTGGGTCCCCCTAGAAGCAGCTATACATCTCCGCTCGAATAGTCGCTTTTGTGATTCCATGGTTATCTATGCAAGCAGGGAGGCCATGCTAGGGTTGACATAATCCTTCATGCACAGTTCGAACGAAACGTGTAAATTTCTGAGACATATAATGCACATAATTGGAGCGTGGAATATCATGGATATTTACATGATATGTCATGTAAACTTCAATTATATGTCATGTAATCTAGCAGGATTCTGAGTGATTACATGACATATAACACATTTTTACATGATTTCAAACTGAAATTTACATGACGTCATGTTTACATCGCATAAATGAAGTTTACATGACGTGTAATCTTCATTATTTTTAACTGTGTGGGGTACTATGTTCAGAGCCGGATCGGCGCAAGTCAAGTAATGGCATCTGAGCCCACTCCCGCCTACTTGGAACGACCAGGCGACGGATTTCTGTGGTTTTTATGAAGATTCATCAAAGCCCACTGTGAACTCCACCACATCCTGGGCAACACCCCAAATCGCAGAGGTCCTAAGGGGGGTCCGTTAAGCCCCTGGACTTTTGTTCCTGCTGCCCTGGTAGATCTCACCTCGTGACGCACCACGTAAAGTTGATCTACGTTACGGGAAAGCAATGTAAGTCTAGAAATACGAAGATGCAACGTCTGTATATATCGTTCCTTACATGTTTTCCTTAAGAAACTGCTATCGAAGAATATTTACTCCACACCATGTCCAGAATGCTCATAGAACTGGTGGTCTTTTGTGAAGAGAAACCTGAACAATGCAGGTCCTTGCAGCACTTGTAGTGCATTTCGACTGCTTAGAACCGTATTCAATAATGTACAGGAGAACGGTATGTGATGTGAAAAATAACTTTCCTAACTCTACGGTAAGCCCATCAGTATACTGAAGCTGGAAGGGTACGCATGACCTGGAGATCGTGACGGAAAGAGGCGGGCACAAACCGAGTATACAAGCGAGAGGTTTATCAAGATATTTAGATCATATTCTCCTGGAAAATCTTTCTCGAATCTAATTAAAGCGTAAGGCCATCGAATAGTTGTCCTTCTGACTCACTCATTCCACACATTGCCAGTTTCAATCCAATTTGGCACGGTAACGCCAGTTATGCCAACGTTCAGGGACCGTCTGTCAATCATGAGCAAATGAAGCCGTTCCAAATCGGCCTCAATGTTGATTTTAATAAATTGTTTACGACTCGAGCGTTGCTCCTAATTGCAGGTTATCGCGCGCTGCTTTGCTTTTGATCTGTGCCAACTGTGCTGCGGTGGGAAACGGACTGAAGGACTTGAATTCTCCGAATGGCTGGCAACTCCCATATTTCTCAAATTTGCAGTAATCGGTCATGGATGTCATTGAACCAGCTAGCCACGCGGTAACCGATGCCAACACCCTTGCGGGCCTGCAGCAACCTTGAGCAGCTGTTAAGTTGCAATCAATTTGCAACCGTCTCGTATTGAGTCACCCTGCTGGAACCCCATGGGATCTGGCCCCGCATGCCAAAAGAAATAAATCCACCCGCTCTTATCTGACGCCCTTGAGTGCAGTCCGGCGTGGCTTAAGGCAGGACAACTTTCGCCATGGTTTTATTTCCTACGACGACGGCAAGCAACTGAACCAAAAAATATGCACACACAATACAGAGCGGTTCGTGCAACTTTTCAGCGGGAGCAATCTAGATATGCGACACTCATTTAATGGGGTATGCGAAACTCTTGGTTATTTCTTGGGAATATTTTAGGAATCTCAAGAATGATACGCCACGAAAACCTCTCAGATACTTCTTAGAACCCCTTGAAGGTTACTGGTAATCGCTGAAGTCCGCTTAGGAATCACTTATAAATTCCTTGAAACTCTGGAAACCCATCAAGTTTAAGAATTATTGAAATAATTCGGAATATCGCATACCCTCATTTAAAAACGACAGCAACAACCACCAGACGTGGACTCGCTCGCTTTACTTTTAATTAACCTTGAGCCAGTTTTTGTTTCTGGGGACCACTTCTTGTGTGCGGAGAGCAAAGTCGCTACAAAGCAGCCAATGCGACGCAGTTGTAAAAGCTTCCAGGTTCAGCAGCCACTCGAGTACCTACTGTAGTAGAGGAATGCAATTTTCGAAGGTACATATCTGCAAGCAAGACATCAACCATAACAACAACATTGTCATTTAGGTCTTTTTTCGCTTCTCTGCTTCATGGAAGCAGCGATTTATTGGCCGTGGTTTCCCCCGAAAGCCTGCGAATGCGAGTGTAGAGATACGCAACTCAATGATTCGAATGGAATGAGAGTTTTTAACATGGTTTTGGTGCACTTGGAGTTGGTGTAGGCAACGCAAGAGGGCATAAATTGAATTGTTTGTTCTCTTAAAGACGACATGAACTCAACAATATCCATAAGTTAGGTGAGAGGGCATTTAGGAGTTCAACTTTCAATAATTCTGAGAAAGGAGACAACAAGTTTGACATTATTCTACACTTATACCTTCATTTACGTTACTTCTCTTTACGAAGATTCCATTCACGCTCTTTTATTTACGAAGTATCACGGTATAATCAGATATCTCTCGGGTGATATGAATAAGGTTCATACACCATCAGACTCAAACAAACATAATCTACCAAGTTTTGGGTCAAATGGATGGATGACCCAAGTTTTGGGTCAAAATCAGGTTATCATTGCACTCCTTTAAGTAAAGACCCTTTAGATATACAAGCATAACTGGTGATCTCTTGAAGGTAAACGAGTGAGTGTTATGTCCAAACATGCGCAAAAAATTGTGTACTACTCATATTTTATTTTAGTTCAATGACTGTGTAATGTTATCCCAAAACTCAGTTGTGAACATGATTTCAAACCTACAGGCGTGCCGGATCAGTGGATTACAGCAGAATTGTAACAGATTTAGATATTCAGTAAGCATATTTATTAAACATAATTTGTTATATATATATATATATATATATATATATATATATATATATATATATATACTAACTCGATCCATGACGCTAGCCTCCAGTTTCTCGATCGCTCCACACATCCAAGATCCTGCTCCACTTGGTTGCTTGTTGCGCTCCTCTTTGTCTTGTACCGGCCGGATTCGAGGTGAACACCATTTTTGCGAGATTGTTGTTCGGCATTCTCACAACGTGCCCCGCCCATCGTACCCTTTCAGCTTTGTCGACTTTCTGGATACTGGGTTCACCGTAGAGTTGCGCAAGCTCGTGGTTTATCATTCTCCTCCATACGCCGTTCTCACATATTCCACCATAAATCGTCCTAAGCAAACGTCATTCAAAAATTTCTAGTGCTTGCAGGTCCTCTTAGAGCATTGTCCATGTCTCAAGCCCGTAGAGGCCTACCGGTCTTATCAGCGTCTTGTACATGGTATTGCTGTGTGCATTTGAGGTGCAAATCTTCACTGAATGTCCTTCAAACGCGGTAAGACAAAACAATCAAAGGACTCTTTGCAACGATTACACACATCACCGCCAACCTAGCATAGAAACGCTTACATTGACCTCGGATTGCCTGTGGAAAATCTTACGCTCACAGCAATACACTTAGTACGGAGGTGAAGATTACCAGACCGCAAGATCTTGTGGCGTCCGTAGTAAGCACGACTTCCGGAAATGATACGTCTTCGAATTTCTCTGCTGCAGTTGTTATCCGACGTTACCGATGATCCGAGGTAGACAAATTCGTCCACCACCTCGAACTCATCTCCGTCAATCATCACGCGTCTGCCGATGCGAGCTCTATCGCGCTTGGTTCCTCCAGCCAGCAGATATTTCGTCTTCGACATATTTACCTTCAATCCAACCCTTTCTGCTTCACGTTTCAGGTATACTGTTATGTATTGGTATATTGTTCAGCAACCACCGGTCGTCAGCGAAACAGATGAACTGGCTGGATTTATTGAAGATCGTGCCTCGCATGTTGAAGCCCGCCTGTTTCATATCACCTTCTAACGCAATATTGAGCAGGAGGCATGAAAGACCATCGCCTTGTCGGGGACATTGGGACTTGATATTCGCGACACTTTTGGAGGATCTTCGCAAAATAAAGATTTGGTCTGTTGTCAATCACCCGTCCACGAAACCGGCTCTATAACTTGCCACAAGTCTGCTTGCTAGTGGCGATAGACGACGGAAGATGATCTGGGAAAGCACTTTATAGGATGCGTTTAGAATGGCGATTGCTCGATAGATCTTACATTCTAACTAGTCACCCTTTTTCTATATTGGGTATATTACTCCCTACTTCCACTCCTCCGCTGGCTGTTCTGTATCTCAGATCCTGGCTATCAATCGGTGCAGACAAGCAGCAAACCTGCCCGGACCCATTTTAATAAGTTCCGCTCCAAGAATGGCCTTCCCAACTGATTAGTTGTTCTTGAGCTGTTTGATAGCATCCAGGCAATTTCTCCTGATGCCTTGGTCTTCCTCCTCTGCACCATTCAAGTGTTCATCTTAGTGCTGCTTCCACTTTTCAATCACCTCACGTTCTTTCGTCAAGATAACTCCATCTTTGTCGATGCATTGAGTTTCTTGTAGAACTTTCGCGTTTCTTTAGAACGATACAGCTGCTCCATTTCTTCGCACTCCAACTCTTCCATGCATCGCTTTTTATCCCGGAATAGATGGGTTTGCTGTCTTCGCTTCTGTTTGTATCATTCCACGTTTTGACGAGTGCCTTGCTGCAGCATAACCACCTACGCTGCATTCTTCTCGTCCAAACCCGTCTGACATTCCTCGTCGAACCAATCGTTCCATCGATTATTCCCACGAAACCAATGGCACCCCGCTGCAATGGTAATGGGTGCTTTGATACTACTCCAGCAGTGCTCAAGAAAGGCTTCGGTGAGCTCTCCCTCATCCGGCAATGCTGCTTCAAGGCTTTGCGCGTATTCAGTTGCGACTTCGAGAGCTTGAGTCATTCCAGATCGTACCGTGGCGGGCGTCGGCACCGAATGTAGTACAAAACCATCACGATAAAAGAAGTGCCGAAGCTCATGTCTGTTGTCGAAGCTCTGGTAGATGTTATAACCATCCCTATACGTACATATGTACCGTCGACCTTTTCCAGCTAACCTCCTGCAGCGCTGTGCGAATTTACATTGTATGCTTCCTGTACTGTTGATTTTTACGGCTAGCTTGTAAGGCATGCACCAACCCCTGTCTCGTCGGAAGATCATCGTGCACAGCACTGTTTAGAGTCCCACTAGGACGATGACCAGGCGCTCGTAACATGGAGGAAAAAAACGCTGTTTTGAGCCGCCGCTAACGTGGAGAACAGACACTCAAAGTGAATCGTACTCAATTTTATTCGAACAAACATAATCCTGTATGTTTCAAGTCATACGAATGTTAAAAGTTATCTACCGTTTTGATTCATATTACGGACACTTAAGGCCCCTGTGAAGTATAACCAATTGAAAAGCATATAAATTGAAACATATTGCATGATACCTGTGCGTTATCAGACTTTTGAAACACTCAGCTTCCGAACGGTGGGCGAAGATTCGGATTCCAAAGCTTGAATTACCTAAAATAAATAAAAATTAATAATCTTTCCATGATTCTTATTCCGGACGCAACCTCACTTTTGCTTCATTTTACGGACACCTTTTTTCAAATTGCGGACAACTCACGAAAAGAAAAACTTTGATAGTTAAATTATAATTAAATTCCCGCATTCGTAAAAGCAACGTCAAAACAAGTTGCGCATTATAAATTTTCATGGATTGCTATTTGAAATTCATATTAAAACGCGCCTGAAAGTTGGGAACTTTCAAACAGGAAATTTTTGAAACATTTCAATTGAAACCTTTCCCATACAAAGTAGAGTGTCCGGAATTAGAAGCTGTCCGGAATTTGAATCAAAACGGTAAGTAATCATCTGAACATTGGTGTTCAAATCTACAAACCTATTCAGTTACCTAGCTGACGTCAATGAATAAGGTTTACACCCAAACAAACTAAAAAAATGTCCTACAGCTTTATGGATTTCTTGTGGGGCCCAGATAGCCGTAGCGGTAAACGCGCAGCTATCCAGCAAGACCAAGCTGAGGGTCGTGGGTTCGAATCCCACCAGTCGAGGATCTTTTCGGGTTGGAAATTTTCTCGACTTCCCAGGACATAGAGTATCTTCGTACCTGCCACACGATTATACGCATGCAAAAATGGTCATTGGCATAGTAAGCTCTCAATTAATAACTGTGGAAGTGCTCATAAGAACTCTAAGCTGAGAAGCAGGCTTTGTCCCAGTGGGGACGTAACGCCAGAAAGAAGAAGAAGAAGCTTTATGGATTTAACGTTTTATTTACGTTCATCCAAAAACTCCTTTGAGTAGTAGCGAAATACCTTCGTATAAACAGGCGTAACCAAACATGTTGGACATTTTCTTACTTATGCAGGGCTATGAATGTTGTTCATGGACTTCCACATTGATGTAGAACTGAAGCTATCCATATAAAGGATTATCAGATAATCTTAAGGTGAAAATGAACCGAAGCCAAACCTCGATCACAAATCTAGATATCCATACAACCATTCACTCTGAAAGCTCAATCGATTGGTCATCACCAGTCAGTGAGCAAGATGGGTTGATCAAATGGAGGACAATCTGCTAACCATTCGCAGAATGCGTGGCTTTCGACGGTATGTCTCTTACGTACAGCAGAGGCCATCTAGGTCTGAGCCAAGCTCGCAGATGACGTCGTTCTTGCGGTAACTGGCGAGACTGCGGAGGAGATGCTGGAGGCGGAATCGCTAGACACCATTGAATCGTGAATGAATGGAGTCAATCTGCAGTTAGCTCACCACAAAACGTTGGTGGTGCTGGTCAGCAACTGCAAGGCGGTTTGGCAGTTCGAGATCAACATCAGACAGACACGCAATCTCATCGAAGAGCTCTCTAAAGCACCTTGGAGTATGGGTCGACGACAGGCTAAACTTCAACACCCACGTAGTCTATGCCTGCGAAAAGGCAGCGAAAGCACCTAACACTGTAGCTAGGATCATGCCCAACATTGGGTGTCTTCTGGCGACCGTATCATCGTCCATAATAAGATACGGAGTCCCGGCTTGGGCTGCAACGTTGATAACCAAATGCAATCGAGAGAAGCTGGTATATATTGCTGTTCGCATTTGAGATGCAAATCTTGACTAAACGTACTTCAAATGCGGAAACACAAAACAATCAAAGGACACCTAGCAACGATTGTATAAATCAAGGCCGACCTAGCAAGAAAAATCTATCTTTGACATCGCATTTCTTGAGAAAAATCTTACCGCATTTGGTGTTCCCGCATTTGATATTTGCATTTCAAACGCACACAGCAATACGTTCCAGCTCATGACTATACGGGATGGTACACAAATTATGTCACGCTAAATTTCAACTTTTTCGACCCCCTCCCCTCCTTCGTCACGTTTTTTATATGAGATCTCCAAAAACTTTGTAAGAGTTGTCACGCTTGGCTTGACCCCCTCCCCCTCCCCTTTGAAGCGTGACGTAATTTGTGCATGACCCCTACGGGTGGCGAGTGCCTACCGCACTATATCGTAGGAGGTATTGTGCGTTATCGCCGGAATGATCCTCATCTGGATCACTACGACACTACGGAGAAGTTAACTTTTTCCTAACCGAATGGCTGTCAGGTCATGGATGCTTCTGGAAATATCTGCACATATTCGGAAATGCAGAGTCTCCACATTGTCCGGCCTGTCCAAATATCGAGTACCTAGACCTCGGAGTATGTCATATTCGACTGCCTTGATTCATGGATATACGAAGCGATATGATGTCAGAAACTGCAAGCGTCCTATGTCCGGACAACATCGTGCGGAATTTGTGTCAGTATGAAGGCACTTGGAATGCTATTAACAGGGGGATAATGCAGATTATGTCGTTGCTGCAAAGGAGATGGCGTGAAGACCAGAGAGCTCTGGGTCGTGATCAGAGTAGATCCTCCATCGGGGACTAGACCGAGTAGAGCGGGCGTAGCGTAGTATTGGTAATAAATCGTCGGGGCGCCTGCAAACCGGAAGTCATCCTCCAACCGAAATTGTAGAACCGACCCTGGCACTTGGTCGACCAACGTTGAGTCGGAGTAGGCTGAGTCCACCGCCGGGGGCTGAGTAACTCGCGAAACTGCACCGGCAAATGGTCATTGGGACGCCTATGAACCTAAAGTTTCCCTCCACCGGAAACGCAGGACCGAAACTCGGCATTTCCCCGGTCAGCTTCGGAATAAGTCCACCGTCGTGGACTAGTTGTGTAGATTGCTTTTTTGAACCGAATAATCCACCGCCAAGAACTACTCTGAGTGATACGTAGCGTATCATCGGCTTGAGTCGTCAGAGCGCCAGTGAACCAGAAGCAATCCTCCAACCGGAATCGCTGGACCGACTTCGGCATCCAACTGAAGAGCTCAAACAACAGCAGCGGAGAATAAGTCGTCGTAGTGCAACGTGACAGGTATGATCATCGTAATGCTCAAGGAATTCAAGTCAAGGAAAATTCCACGATAAAATTGTTCTGGACTGCCTGGGAATCAACCCTTAAAAACATTATGGAAAAGCTTTGCTTAGTCACAGCGGACACTACCCTTCGTTTGTAAAGTATGTCGCCAGTTCTAACGCAAGGTTATCTCAAAAAAATCTCCAAGATTCTTCTTAAAGAAAAAAAAGTACTCTGAAAATGTTGCCAGGATTTTATAAGATATTGTAAAAAAAACCTAAAGGTTTTTCTACAGCATTACGTAATTTGCGGGTATTCAGATCGTCTACTATTTCTCAACCCGTCCAATAAAATTCCATTACTGGTAATAACCCTTGCCAGAAAAACAATCATCCCCACGACTGACGACAGCCGTTTCAATTCTACTCATGATGATTACCGATAAAAATCCCACACCAATTCGTTCTTCAGAACAGGCACTCCACTCTTGTACCTACTAAAGCCCATGCAAAAGTGCCACATTAGCAAACGCCCACGCCTCAGTGGGGCTACTACGGAATAGCCAGAATGGAAGCCTCCACCGTTCTGAAACTTCAGCCCTCCGGTTTTCCGATGCATTATAAATATTTATGCTGCACTCTATTAGCCGTAAGTACCTACATACAATCGCTGCGGCTTCTACCATCATCATCATCGTCCTCGTGCGGTGGAAAAGAATGAAGAGTGAACCACCCCACGGCCGAAACACGTTAGTGTCTTTTTTGTATGCCTCCACCCAAATGTAAGGAGAAGCTGCCCACATGTACTTGAAGACAGTTTTTGCATGTGGAGTGCTAACTCCTAATGCTTCCAAAACTTTACTTATAAAAGTCCCACATTAATCGAAAGCTCTTTATTTGAATCCTTCAAGTAAACATGTTGTCGCGTTGAGAGGGGTTTCAATAAATTTGTCAGATGAAGTTAAGTATCTAGGGCTCATGCTAGATAAAAATTTAACATTTAAAAATCACATTGAGGGCATTCAAGCCAAATGTAACAAATATGTAAAATGTCCTTATATACTTATTAACAGGAAATCGAAACTTTTCTTAAGAATAAGCTTTTGAACTTCAAACAAATTTTCAGGCCAGCCATGTTGTATGCTGTACCAATTTGGACGAGTTTCAACAATAAAATTCTCGATTTTTTCTTCTTAATTTCCATTGAACCCAAACCGCATTATTTGGAACCACGCTGTGCATAATAGGCACACGTAATAGCGCACTCATACCTACACTCAGCGTGCGATGGCAGCGCACTTCTAGCCGCTCTCATTCTGGGCCCAATAACAATAATCATTTGAATAAAGGCTAATGCTACAAAAACTGCTGTCCGAGTTCTGCCGTCGCCGACGACGTCGTGGTCGCCTTCATCGGCGTCGTCCGATGTTTGCCCAGACAAGCAAGACACTTCGAGGAGTGGGCATGACGTGAAAATCGAATGTTTTCTCCTTCCGTCCTTGTTAAGCACGCCAGTCCGAGGAAAATTCAAGGTTCTCGTCTGACTGCGCGCTGTTCACTTCCACCTTCCACCACGCAATTGAATTTATACGAATGTCAATGAAGAGAAGAGCACCACGCTTCAGTTCGAAGCTCAATGCGATAAGGACACACAGTTTGGGCCTTGTTCTTGCAAATCCTTAACCAAGCTCGATGTCACTATTATCATTTTTTTAATTTCTTCGTAAGTATTATTTCAAATTTTTTGTGTAAACTCACCAATGACAAAATTTTTTGACTTTTAGCGAGTCAATTTTTGCAAGCCAGATTGAAGCAAATTAACTTGCTGCCCAGTGCATTGGAAAAGCAAATAGGCAGCTATGAAAGCATATTTGCCAAGCTGTGTTTTAACAAAACCAACAAAAAAATTGGTTTTAAATTACGAAA
Source organism: Aedes aegypti (assembly GCF_002204515.2). Classification (NCBI taxonomy): domain Eukaryota; kingdom Metazoa; phylum Arthropoda; class Insecta; order Diptera; family Culicidae; genus Aedes; species Aedes aegypti. The sequence goes on from NC_035108.1 coordinate 133,839,136, forward strand.
AAAGTTAATATTTTATATGCTTATGGCTGAAGATTGCATATAAAATATCAATGTTTAAGTAATTTAAAACCAATTTTTTTGAAAACTCCTCCACATGCTCCATCCAGTGGTTCATTACGATAAACAAAAAAGTTTGGATCTATTTTAAGCTCAAAAAAAAAGTTCGCATTCAGGTTTCAAAGAAGTTTCAGTAATAACTGAAATATGTATGTTATGTACGATTAGAAAATTGAACAGCTCGTCTTTTACCATTCAAAGAACGAACTTTCAAATTATTTTTGACTCATATAGAGAAACGTTATCGAAGACTGAGGATTACCATTGCTATTGCAATTTTATTGCAGCCAACTTTTTAAGGTAATATCTAAACTTTTGTCAGCATAATCAATTTGTATGAGCACACCTATGACTATGATGTACATTGATTCCATTCTTACAAGCTGATTTTTCTACCGAATGTCTTCACAGTATGCTATCACATCATGTAAATTGATTGACATGCATTATACACTTTCAAGCGAATAATCCCACAAAATCCAACAGAAACGCATACATGTGTACCGAAATCTTTTCCTCGCTAAGCCTCCGAAAATTTAGAAACGATTTCACCCAAAGTTCCACATGAATTATTTTACTTTTTTGTTCCGTTCACCCACCGAGAGAGCCAACCAAGCAGTTAACCTGTTTCCGTTCCCATATGGCACGGTTGGGTGACTCGAAGGAAATTGAACGTGATTGTGCGGGGGTGGTTTGGAGCCTGATTTTCGGTGCGTTGTGTTGAACCTCATGCTTGATTGCATATGGTGGATTTTTTTTTTTTTTGAAAGTGTGACTAACAAGGCTGAAAGTTTACTGGATGACGGGGAAACAAAAAGGAGGAAGTTTCCGAATCTAGGTTTTCTGGTTGGGAAGGATTTGAAGCTCAAGTCATGTGTAGTGTGCTTTATCAATCTGTTGCATGTTCTTCGAATCCTAGATGTCTGTATTTTTGCACCAAAGTTTATCACAAGCAATTAACTTTTCGTTTTATCTTATTTCAGGTACGTCAATTCTTTGCGAACAATATAAAAAAGGAATGCAATTGGGTAAGCACTCACCGTTACATAAAATACTCAAAGGAGCTCACCACCGGTTTTTGCAAACCTCTTAAGCCCTGCGATGAAAGTGCAAACTTACAAACCAATTTTGCCAGACAGCCAAAATTGTTCTCCATTAAAGCAACAAGTGAAATGCTGGCACTAACAAGATCCGCTTTGGGACCAATTGACCCAGACCAAATTGGAACCGAATCGGACCGAGTTGCTGCCCGGTAATGAGATCCCTAAAACAGTCACTTTATGGCCTGTGGATAGTTGTACAAACAACAGGTATTCCAGTAGTGAAAAACGTTTGATGACGGTTACTTCTGCCACAACTGCAATTGCACTCTGCTATAGTAATTAACACATACCCAGTTCAACATCACAACCAAAGGGCAACCTGCAAGCATAAAGTTCATGAAAATTATTCGAATGCGCAAGGGTGCAGCTTATTTTTTTGAAAGTTCTGGAAACCAAAAATCCGTGTGTTCTCCTGAATTGAAAACAAATGTGGAGATATTCCTATAACTTTTGAGTAAAGGTACTAAAACTAGTATTAGAAAAAGAAGTTTTCTACATGTTTCTTCATTTTACTAGAAAAAAAACGATAGCTGATTTCAAATCTCTTAAAGAAATTTTGAAGATACTTTTTTTTCGAAAGAGTGTTCCACAAATTTTAAACATATGCCAGTTGAAAGTTTAAATCTATCTATCTTCTATATAAATAAAAATGGATTGGTGTCTTTTGGTACGGATATTTTAAGGACTTTAAAAAATCTTTCCCATATAACTAGTTAGTGTACGTTTGATTTAAGCAACCCTCGGTTGAAGATGGTGAAAATTGCCTTTTTATTAAAAAAAAATGAAAATATAGGGTAGGTGTACCAATTATGGATGCAATATGTCAACTGGATGGATAAAAATCAAGTTTAAACCGCGTTTCTTAGACGTAAGCATGACTTGTTGGTGTTAATTACTAGATTGAAGCCTTGCAAAACAGTTGAAATAAGCAGTTTTAGTACTAAATTGACTTTTAGCTTCTAAAAATTGGTTTTAAAAAACGTTGTCTTTGTACCAATTATGGCAATAGTGTTCCTAGCATTCGACATAAAAGTGTACCAATTATGGACTATCGAATGATTGCACGAAATGAACTCAAACGCCATCCAGAACGAATGATAATGCAACGCTAATATGTAATGAAGTGATTGCACATAAAATTTTCCAAAAAAAATTGTGTTTAATAGATGTTAAATCAATTTATTGAAATGGGTTCATGTGAGCAAATTATTTTTTGAAAATATGTTTAAATGCAGTGAAAATGCAAATTATTATACAAAACAGCATTAATGAACTCATATTACCTTTCCAGCGCCTAATTTGAACAAAAAATTAAGGAAAAATCAAAAATCGAGTGTCGCTGAAAATCCCTTTCTACCATGAAATTAGCAACTTCCGCTTACGAACGTTTTCGAACGTGTGATTAAAAAATCTTAGTAATTGAGTACAAAATATGAAGATAATGCCTTACCGAACCGTCCCGTCGTGGAAGTCACCCGTCAAATAGCTTTACTTCTTTTATTTCACTGATCAAGAAATGTAAACAAACCACCTCCAGAGTATAGCCATAATTGGGCTCTCATTCACTCTTTGTACCAGTTATCGACATAGTGGAAATAACACGATTTCCAACTTAAAACAGTAGATTTGATTGCTCACCAGCTAAATCTATTCATTTGTTTTCACTAGGCAACATACGTTTATCGGTTGAAGCAGTTTTTCCGGATGAAAACATGAATTTCGTAACGGGTGTTCTTTAACAAACTGCTAAGAAGGTGTTATATGGGCATTTTTTTAAATTATCGGACAGGTTTGGGCCGGAGGTTCTCCGATTTGCATGAAATTTTCACCAGAGGTAGAGCTCGTGGATACATGACCAAAAGTGAAATTCAAAAAAATTATAGTGGCCTATTTTCCCGGAAAACTCTAGATGAATTTTCACGATTTCTCTATATACCTCAAACTTTGAAAATTCATATCTCCTGAACTATGCATCGTAGAACAAAAGTTTTTTAGTGAAATCGAAAGGAAATTTTCTCAGCAATCTATTAAAAATATAAAAAGAAAAACATTTCTCGGAAAATTTTTCACCATGGAGAAAATTGTCGGAAAAAATGCGAAAAAACTATCGTCTGTATCATGAAAAATTTTCAAAAAAATATGTTTTGTTTCATCAATCCATACTCTAACTTTCATCCATAGACGCCAAAGTGGTATCTTTTACGGTTTAGGCGACAGAACTGAAAAACCGATGACCACCCGCACGCTTCCCATAGGAAAATGTGTTCTATTGTGGGCCTCATAACCGTGCGCTAACGGCGGCAGTAATTTACACGCATTGTAAGTGTAACACAGTAAACCATCCTTTCCTTTCCACTCAGAAGAAGCTTTTCGTCAATCGGACCACTCTCCTTTGGTCAGTTGGGTGTTTTGTGTGCCCTTCATCAGCAACGTTATTTAGTATTAAAGCTAACAGCCTCTATGAAAGCCGCACGGGAAGTTCGTGTTACAATCAATCATTATGGTAACGTTTGAAGGATCAAATCTCAAGATCCACTTGCTTTGAAATCTTATGAATATATTGTTAACTAGTGGTCCCGGCAAACTTCGTCTTGCCATCAAGTAGGCTGTTGTATACGCTATGGATCGTCCTATACAAAATGACAGTTCCGTCCACTCTCGATTTTTCGGCTTTCCCGGTAAATATCCTGGAATACGCACGAACACGTCGGAACCCTTGACGAACAAAACGGAGAAATAATCATTCATATCCGTTAACCCGTTCGTAAGCCATTTCGTGACATACAAACACCATTCCATTTTTATTTATATAGATATGTTGTTTCGGCCAGGACGTCTTTCCTACGTTGTTTCTTTTACGATACAACGGACGGCAAATCAAGCGAACGACTTCACTTTAACAGATTTATTACCACTGAGAGGCAGCATGCCTACTCGGTGGAGAAACGAAAGAAAGTACATTCTTGCAAATTCAATGGGTGCGCCTTATATAGGCGCACGATACGGCCAGACAAAACATACAATAATTATTCATAACGCGCGTACGCTTCTCAATACAGTTTGGCGCGCTGTTGGGTTGGCGCCAACTGTAGAGGCTGCAAGCTGATTGGCAGTGGAATATTCCACAGCAGCCATCAATGGAACCATAGATAGCGTCCCTGAGTGTTATACAGTTGATTGATATTATATACATGCAAATACTATACTATATTCTTCCAAGGAACAATCAGAATTTATATCAAACTAGTGTTCCCGGCAAACTTCGTCTTGCCATCAAGTAGGCTGTTGAAAACCGTTTTGAATCGTCCCATACAAAATGACAGTTCCGTTCAGTCCCGTTTCTCCTACTTTCCCGGTGAACATCCTGAAACTTTTATACACACAAACACGTCGGAACCCTTGACGAACAAAATGGGGGAAGAGTTATCCAAATCCGTTGCCCCGTTCGTGAGCCATTTCGTGACATACAAACACCATTCCATTTTTATTTATATAATAATAATAATAAGATATAAGATATATCACTTTGTATAGGAATCAAAACTCAAAATTTATTCGTGCGCTTTTACTTAATTATCTAATTATTTGTTAAATTGAACAAAATTTAGAAAAAGCTAGAAAATTACAAATAGCACTTTATGTATACATAAATATCCTTTTTGCTTGGCAACTATATGATACTGAGGGTCAAGCATCGGAAGCACTCACTCAGTTATTGTGTTTCTCTCACTCGCTTCCACGCACAGTCAGAAGCGAGAAAATCGTTTTTTAACCAACCCGAACGTTTCAATTTCCAGTGCCCATTCTGCTTCTTCGGTGAGCACTAAGCGAAACAAAAAACGGCATCTGATCAGTCGAATGCAATACCAAAATTCGGACAAAGGACAAACATGTTAAAAGGGCCCAAGAGGTTTTGAGCCTTTTTTCAGAAACGTTGCTGTTGAGCCCAGGGATGGGAAAAGTACTGGAGCAAACATTTACCGCCTCTACATTTACATCTTTCTACACGACCATCAAAATCCAAAGCAAACCATGACGGTTCAAAACAAAAAATGTCACGGCTCTTCAAAAAATGTAATCTTCTTCTTCCTAACGTTTTTCAACCCCGAATGCGAAATGACTCGAGCACAGTGGTGACACGATTTTTGCGGTTTTCGGGGTTTTGCATTTTTGCTCGATAAAGGCAGTATGAAATTGAACTTGTTTATATGTATCGTAACGGAATGATTGTGGTCTTTCTGTTAGAGCTAATAGATTTCAATTAGTTGAAAACACAAGCGAAATATTAGCGATTGAATGATTTAACACTTTTTTCAATCATTCAGCTTGGAATGGCTGCCCGAAAATGGTCATAGTGGAGAGACAAAAACAGTCAAGCAGTGTGTGAACCGTTGGCAGCGCAACGCCTGATGGTATTGATGCTGCTGCTGCTTTGTGTTTTGGTGGAATGGCAGAATCGATGAACTGTGGTGAATTGTGGTCACAGTTCCCAAGACTGGTTGAGCCCTTTTAAGCCCTCCCACGCAAACTAACCCCACTATCAGAAAGATTGGTGTTAGCTCTTCCTGGTATTGGTGAGCGTGATCGAGTTGAATTGGATTCAAAAGCGGCTTGCAAAGCCAATGTTTACCAATGTCGATGTGCCCTTTTGAAATGTTTGTCCAGGAATGATTGTTTACATTCTGATTCCGTTCTAATCGCATTCGGGTTTGAGTGCTAATGAGCGTTCACTGACTGGCAGTCCACATCACGGAATGATTCAGTGAGTAGGAATTTACTCAGTCAGTTCAATGCATTCGGCGAATGGATGCTAAGTGCATTAACTCGTGCCTCGCAGATACAAGTGTATTGGTATTCACATCTCTTCGCGTTCCTTCCGATTGTCGCTTTTACACAATCGGTTTCGACGCTTTCATGCTACACTCCGCCTAGGACGGTTCAGCTATCACTGAATGTTCGATAACAGCAGATTTTTTGCTATTTTTCATCGGTGGCGTTCGGGTGAGTGAGTGAATTTTCCCATGCTTCCTGAGGGTCAGTTCCTATAACCTATATTATTAAATGTTAGGATCGTTTTCAATTAAAGACTGTTGGTCTCAATAGTAATGGTTACGAATAAAGGACATAGGCGGCATCCACAAATTACGTAACGCCCTAGGGGGAGGGGGGAGTAGGCTCAAGCGTTACGGCTCATATAAAAATTTGAAATTTTTCATACAAAAAGCGTTACTGAGGGGGGGGAGGGGGTCAAAAATTTCAAATTTTTGCGTTACGTAATAAATGGACGCTGCCATACAAAACACCCAACAGACCAAAGGAGAGTGCTCCGATTGACGAAAAGCTTCTTCTGACTGGAAAGGAAAGGATGGTTTACTGCGTTACACTTACAATGCGTGTAAATTACTGCCGCCGTTAGCGCACGGTTATGAGGCCCACAATAGAACACATTTTTCTATGGGAAGCGTGCGGGTGGTCATCGGTTTTTCAGTTCTGTCGCCTAAACGGTAAAAGATACCACTTTGGCGTCTATGGACGAAAGTTAGAGTATGGATTGATGAAACAAAAAATATTTTTTTAAATTTTTTTCATGATACAGACGATAGTTTTTTCGCATTTTTTACGACAATTTTCTCCATGGTGAAAAATTTTCCGAGAAATGTTTTTCGTTTTATATTTTTAATAGAAAATTTCCTTTCGATTTCACTAAAAAACTTTTGTTCTACGATGCATAGTTCAGGAGATATGAATTTTCAAAGTTTGAGGTATACAGAGAAATCGTGAAAATTCATCTAGAGTTTTCGGGAAAATAGGCCACTATATTTTTTTTGAATTTCTTTTTTGGTCATGTATCCACGAGCTCTACCTCTGGTGAAAATTTCAGGCAAATCGGAGAACCTCCGGCCCAAATTGTCCGATAATAAAAAAAAATCCCCATATGTGTGAGGCAAAATTTTCAAATGTTCATTTCTCGAAGCTTATTGCACGAATGATCTCATCAAGGTTTAGTTACCATCAAATACAAATAGATTTATCATTCCTGTGAATATTAGCCGTTATATTCTAGTGAAACAATAAGAAAAATTTCTTTTTGTTCCCACTATTACCATAATTGGTGCTATAGCCATAATTGGTACTTCTACCCTAAATGATGAATTTAAATTTTCTTCAATAGCCCCTGAAGAAATTATTCTAAAAGTTCTACGAAAGTTTTCTTCAAGGTTTAATTTAGCTTTTTTTTCAAATTCTTTTTGGAACTTATTCTGTAATTTGTAAAATCGTGAAAAAAAAATGTTTAAAGAACGAGCATGGTATGATCTTTAGATACATTTATGTCACGAGTTGGCTTGTTAAAAGTATTGAAACTGGTTGAAAAATATCAAAAATCTGTAAATTTCATTGAAGATCGTATTTCAAGTCGCTTGCGTCACCTCTAAATTTTTCTATTTTCAGCTTAAACTTTAAGGATTCTCTTTTATTATGGTCAAAATTCAGAAAATCGCAAGAATTTTTGGCTTTGGGAACTTCCCAAAAAAATAGCCCCACCCTAAGCTGCCGTGTGGGTGGCGTGAACTGACCCGGATAGGCATACCTACCACATCAAATGTGTTTTCCTTGCAATTCTTCCACAATTTTTATTTTCGAGGAATTTTCATTCTTCCCCGTACGGCACACGGTATGGAACCACCCCCCGTCGTCGACCGGTGTTTACTGGTGGTTGGTAAACTGGTTCGGCTGACAGTTAAGCACAGAGGTCGACGAATGGCAGCATGTGGGCCAATCTGGTGAGCGCCACCACCTTTTGCCCAAACATGGCCCAGCTGGAGGTCGAATCGGCAGGCAAACTGACCAATTAGGGCTGCTGTAGGTTCACGGGCAACCCTTATGGTGGAGTTTGTTTTGTTTGTTTGGATTCAGTTTTGACAAATGACAAGCAATTAGGAGGCCGAATAAATGTTTCGCAACGCGTTTTCTTTAATGGGTTATGATGCTTGTCAAGTCGATGAGCTGGTATTAAGCGTTTTAGATTCCAAATCGTCAATTCTAAATCGACTGTCTAAAAATTTGAACCTATACTCGTTTCATCAAAGCACTTAAATACAATTTTTTCAATTTATTTCTCTACAATTTTTTTTATTTCTGAAGGTAAAAAAAAACACTGGAAATGGGTGAGAATTTTTTGATAGAATTTCTGCAGAAATTTTTGCAGAGATCCCTTCATGATTTTTTTTCAGAGTTGATTTCAGCTTTGCCTTTTAAAACAATACCAATATCTATGAATTGATCCTAAAATCCAGCAAAGATACAACCTAAGCCTTAAAGCAAAGCTTTGAGAGATTTCCCCATTATTTTCTTGGAATTTCTCCAAGTATGTATTTATCCCTAGACCAAAACAACAACAATTCTTTTGAAAATTCCTCAAATAACTCTACTTCTTCTTCTTCTTTCTGGCGTTACGTCCCAACTGGGACAAAGCCTGCTTTTCAGATAAGTGTTCTTATGAGCACTTCCACAGTTATTAACTGAGAGCTCTCTATGCCGTTTGACCATTTTTGCATGTGTATATCGTGTGGCAGGTACGAAGATACTCTATGCCCTGGGAATCGAGAAAATTTCCTTTAGGAAAAGATCCTCGACCAGTGGGATTCGAACCCACAATCCTCAGCATGGTCATGCTGAATAGCTGTGCGTTTATCGCTACGGCTATCTGGGCCCCTAAATAACTCTACTTGGAATTCCTTAAAAAGTTTTCTTCAAGGATTTCTTCAATGGTTCATCTCAATTATTCCTTTTGTAAGTTCTCCATAAGTTCGTTAATCAATCACTCTAGGCATACTAAAAGTAATTTCTTCGGGGATTTTTCTAAAAAAATCAAAGGATTCCCAAAGTAACTATTCCGGACGTTCTTCCAAAAATATTTCCTGCAATTCTGCCTAATTTCTGATCCTCTGTTCACAAGAGTTTTCACATGTTTTTTTTTCGGAAGTTCTCCAAGGCTCCAATTCTCCAGAATGATTCTTGTAGAGAGTTTTAAGGGGATTTCTTCATATATTCCTACTTGAATTGTTCAGAGTCTTCTAGATTTTTAAAGAGTTTCCATCAAGTTCAAACAAAAATTCTTTCAGAAGTTTCTCTTAGGAATTCATAGAAAATATCCGTAAAGATCATCCCACGCATGTTCTTTCAAAAAAATACCTCCTGAATATTCATCAAATATTACCGGGAGAATTCCTCCTAATATTACTGCAAGAATTTCTCCCTGTTATTCCCTGTTATTAACGAAGATTCTTACAGAATTTGTTGCAAAAAGAATCCGGAAAAAACTGGTGGAATCCTTGGAGAAAATTTTCATAGAACTTTCAAAATAATTTCTCCAGGGATTAATAAAGGAAATATAAATTCAACATTTATAATTTAATTCCTTTTTTTTTTTATTTTGATTGAAAGAAAAGGGCAATTTTCAACCGAAGATTGCTTAAATCATAAGATCACTAACTAGTATTATAAGTAAGATTTTCATAAGTCCATAAGATATCCATTCCGAAAGAAAATTTCAAAAATGAGTCATAGTAACATCTTTTTATTTTTCTGCTTTGTTCTTCTTCGTTTCAACTGGGACAGAGCATACTTCTCAGCTAAGTATTCTTATAAGCAGTTCCACAGTCATAAATAGCTCCATATCAATTCTTTCAAAAATATCAAGAATATCTGTCCTAAGAAATTCTTCAAAGGTTTTGTAAATATTCTTTCAAAAATTCCTTCAAGGATTTCTCAAGAAGTTGTGCCAGATGGATCATTGGGATATAATTACTACAGAGAACGGTCCAAGAATCACTCCAGGCATACCTTTAGTAATTCCCTCAAGGATTTTTCCAGATATATTTCAAAAGTCTTCGCCCACCTCCTTATTGAACGCCATAGTTTAGAACAGGTTTAAAATTTTTCATTCAATTCTCACAGGGATTTTTTTCTATCATGTTATGGTAATTGCGCCCCTATTATTCAGGAATTGTGATATTTTTTCCGCCCATATACCTATATTAAATGGTATCGCATTATGAAAATTGAGACCTTGTGATTCTAGAATTGACTTGGTAGCATCCTCAAGATCCCGGAATTATGATTTTTTCACCTACCTCCTATTTGTATAAAATCATGCAAGGAAAATTGCGCCCCTAGATGTCAGGAATTTTGACGATTTATTTCACTCGCTTCTAAGGGGGTTCTCTTTACTGAAGAAAATTGCGCTAAGTTATTGTATAGCAAACGGACAAAATACTGTCATGGAATAAGAAGTGCGCCCCTATGATTCAAGAATTCAGAATTTTTTTTCGACCACCTTCCCACATTAATATGTTTCATATAATTGATCTTGTGCCATTTTGATTCTGTATTTCTGGCCTTTTATTCTATTCCATACACAAAATGGTTGCGCCTATATAATCCAGAAACCATGGTTATTTTTTCGTCCACTTCTATATTGAATAATATCAAGTAACGAAAATTAAGCTTGTATTGAACTCCCTTTGGAATATGTTTTATTTTTGGAATAATGAATGAAAATAATTGTTAGTTTTATAAACTATTGGAAAAATATGACTAAGATTTGTCCCATGAGAAATATGGGTGTATGAGCGTCCCACTAAAAGATCAAATCAATCAGAAAACAAAGCTTAATGGTTTAATTGAAAATTTTAAGTTGTTAACACATATTTGGTCACAAAAATATTTGCTCAACGTTACTGTATCATTCGAATTTATTCATACTGTTGTCAATCTTTGTGGCTGGATTCTATGGGAGTCAACAGGTGACTGAAGGTCAGTCACGTTTATCTGCTTGAATTATAAATCATGCCCCATACTTAAATTCTTTATCACGATTTTTTATAGGATATAAAAACTTCTCAAAAAGCAATTTAACATAACTCCTCTCCCCAGAACCAATTCCTGGTTGCACTACTAGATGATTGTATCATTCCACATCAGCTTTTAGGGCTCATCCATTAACTCCTTCAGTAATTCTTCTAGTAATGCAGTGAGAGATTTCCAACGATTTTTTTCTGGAATTTCTCCGAGGGATCAGCACTGTTTTATAACGATGCTGAAAAATAGTATTATTCATTTCTGTTTTGGATGGCAAATTAATATCTGAGTGTTTCTATCGAATTTCTCTGGATTTTTCAATGATTATGTCAACTAGCTCCTGATTTTAGATTCTTTAGGTGATTCGATTTCAACTCAGGTGAAGGATTCTGAGTGAAAGTATAAATATAAACCATCATTCTGCACTTTTCACGTACATCTTTTTTTTTGCAAATTTTATAAAAGACTACTTGAAAGTATCAGAAACCTTTTTGAGATGCTTCTACCATCATTTAGAAATTTATAAAAAAAAATTGTGTAAGGATTCATTGCGCAAACTACTAGGGTCAGTGTTCCCTTAGTAGACAGTCTCCTATAGTTGCATTAGTGGCTTTTTACGGCCGTTTTGCTATAAATCTGTTCAATAGTAGTTTACGCAACAAGTTGCAGAATGATGATTTTTACAGCACGAGTCGTTCATTTATCCAACGAGGCTTGCCGAGTTGATTAATTACGACGAGTGCTGTAAAAATCGAATTCTGTAACGAGTTGCGTACAACATTTTTTGCAATTTCGTAGAAGACCACTTGAGGGTATCAGAGCTATATCGGAATGCATTCAGCATCATATCACAATTTCTGAAATTGTTGTGTTATGATTCATTACTCAACCCAAACAGTTGCGTAATGAGAAAGCGTTGCGTAATGAGTCATTACAGCACTGTTTTCAGTTGCGTATTGACTATTCCCGCATTGCATACTTCAGTGCAGGAAAGTAGGCCATTTCATGACAGATTTGGCGTGATGAAAATCAGCCTATTACGACGAAAAATTGCAAAAAATATTTTTTGACATGAAGGTCAGGAGCTATTTATCTAAGTACCATGAATACACAGCTTGATTTTGTTCAAAAAATGTTCGAAATAATTAGCTTTACTTAAAATTTGAACTCCCTTGTGCCTATAGTAAACCTATTGTTCCTATAGTAGCACTACTGAGAAAAACTGTTTTTTTATACGAAATAATTGAATAATTAAGTTTTCTAGAGATACGGTTTTGATTAGTATTTCGCCAATTCCGTGAGGCTTGTGCTACTATAGGAACAGAAATGAGAAATAGTGCAATTATAGGCACACGTATTCCTATAGTGGCACAAGCGATAATAAATACAAACATATGAGTTCCCGTAGTTTTCATATCTTTCCCACAAAACCAAGATAAAAAGCTTTCAGATGATGTAATAATAATAACGTTAGCGTTATATTTCGATTTTATACGAATATTTGTTCTTAGCTATGCGGCTATTGGTACATCGACCCTATTATACAACACGTTTCGAAATCGAGTTTTGTCACAAGCTGCATACTACATTTTTTGCAATTACAAAATTTCTGTATTTATGTACAGGTCCTTATCCTTGGTTCAATACCGAGGGATAGACGCTCGGAATCCACTGATTTACTTGGACCTCGCACGCATCTTCCTGCGCTTACGCTTCAGCCTTCGCATACGCTTTTTACGCCACTTAGCTCTCATTTTAGGGTTGGGTAGGGAAGAGACGAAAAGAACGTCTTCACCACTTGGATTATATTGTAAGGATTCATTGCACAGTTTAAAAAAGGGCGTTATGCAATAGTGTTGCGTAAAAGCCATTACACAACTGAAATCAGTTGCGTAATGACTATTTTGCGATTTCTCATCACAACAGGCTATTTTTCATCACGCCAAACTGTCACGAAACGGCCTACTTTCCTGCACTGAATTGTACAGTGTCTTAATAGTCATTACGCAACTAAAATTAGTTGCGTAATGGCTATTACGTAACACTTTTTTATTACGTAAATCTTTTATGTAGCGTGACGTGATTCATTTACATAACCATTTTGGGAAATTGCCATCGTTTCGTACTAATAATGTATTTTTTTTCGAATCAGCTAAAAAGATAACCTTGGAAGAAGTTTTGGATTGAAAATATTGTACCTTTTCACATATTGGTTCAAACATATGCTCAATTGTTGTCTTTTTTATTTGATCCAGAAATCATGGAGATAAATGCTTTAAGAATCCCAATAGATTAATTTACGTTTAGAGCGGAATTTAACGCAATCATTCGAAATTTCGCATACTTTTTTATTTAGAACAATATTGAACGGCGCAAAAAAAATTTAGCAGGCTAACTTTATTTCAAATTAGTCATAATCAAATAATGTATGATAAATCGAACTCATTACTTGGCTAGATAAGCTCATTTAGCGTTAGCGTTACCGTAGTTGCGGTATATTTCATAGATTGGATACTAACAACGTTTATGTTTCTTTTGATTATCTCGTTCAGACTGCTTCCAGGAACAAAGTTGGGGAGTAAACCTTGATCCAACCTTAAATAAGAATACCAAAAGCATACACATTCCCGGCCACGCCCATCTTTATCGTAGCTTGTGATAGGGGAAGGAAATGTTGATGTAGCATTTACTCAATGAGATGCCACCGACTCAGCGATGCTCTTTTAAGTGCTACGGAGTTGAGCGTTGGGTGTTTTGGCGAGATCAGCTCATTTAGAACAGAAGCATGACCTAGTAAAATTATTGCATTTAAATCAATGATTTCAAGCTTTTGAATTTAAGATATTACCAGCTTAGTTCAAGGTGCTGATAGACAACAATAGACGACGAATACTTGTTAAAACCTCCGACAAATCGCTCATTAATCAATCTGTTGTGGAAATATTGATGAGTTCATGGCGAAACATTTGAAGAATTGATTATTATATCTAACATTTCCCGAAAAACCTTAAAAATTTACCAGGGAAAAATTCTCATCCTGAATACTGAAAGGAACTTATCACTAATAACAAGAAATAAACTCAAAATGCAAGAGTAGATGGTATAAGAATCCGTGACGACCTTGTAGGTAGACCATCAAATATTGCTAATCATTTTTGATTACGTTGTTGTGCACAAAGTACCCAGGACAATGAACAGACCCAACAACAAACAAAAAATGAAACACAATGAGGAATATCCCAGACAACCAAATAATACGTATAACGAAATCACTGTGTACGTTATGCGTTGCTTATATATGCAAAGATGCCGTATAAGATGTCGTTAAAATGCTTTATACGTACGAAAGTGGAGGTGATATACGAGAAGATTTTATATGATGAAGTACGTGCATACGGTTAGGGGACGGACCTGGTGTAGTGGCTAGAACACACGCCTCTCTCTGCCGAGGACCTGGGATCGAATCCCATCCCGGCATAGTCACTCATGATGAAAATGTCATAGTGACGACTTGCTTTGCAAGGAAAGTAAAGCCGTTGGTCTTTATATGAACTAGCTCTGGGCTACAAATCTCGTTAATGCAGATAACAAAAAAAACGTGTCTACGGAATGAAATAAAATGCTCTGATCATAGCCGAAAATGAAGTTTTCACAGGCAAACATGTCAATTAAACGATTTCATTCATTGTTGTGTGCGAGGGCGATGAACTTTATACAAGTGAACGTATTTTTACGTAAATTCTTATGTGACTTATGGTTGTCTAGAGTCTAGGTTCGTTGACGTTGTTTGAATCCGGAACAGTTCATTAGCATTAGCATTACGCAATTCGCACAAATTCATAGGTTGGACAGTCCTAGACCGCTGTATGAGGGTTGCCTCGTTACCGAAGTCATAGATTTGGGACGAACCCTTGACTCTTAGACAAGATTGACGCATCTTCTAACAGTCGACAGCTGTCCTGGCCACGTCCTTGCGAATGCTGAGGAATGGGAAGGAATGATAAATTGAACACCTACTTAAGAAAGATGCAGAGAACTCTACGACTTTCATAAGTGTTGCGGGATATTGTGGAATGTTAATGCGATGAGAAAGGCCATAGGATACGTATGGTAGACGTTCTGGCAGATATAAATAATATTTGGGCATTGGTTCATATTAGAACAAACTCCCCGAATTCTGCATTTGATTCCTGTTTGCAACTCATCGATCAATCAACCGTCCAAATGAAACATTTTTACACACGGGATCCTGATGGCATTAATCGCATTCGCAAAACACGCAAATACGAAAGCCGAGAAAAAAAAACATTACGGCGACGTACAAACCGAACTTGCTTGCTTGGGCTTTCGAAAGCACACTCTGTTTGAATCCGGAACGGTTTATGCAAACAAAACAAAAAACCCGGTTTTTGCTGATACAAGCTTAAAGCTTCGAGAATTAGCTCATGACCCTACATGAAATTATACATACTCTGACCTAATCCAATACGAACTACAATAAATCAATACCATTCGAAAAAAAACAGCGTCACAATAAACATTCCGCTTGTCTCAACTGACGATCAATGACGTTGATATCCTCCATCCATTGCTGGTGCCATAATTTATTCGCTGATTAATCATCATGGAGTGACGATAACGATCTACAATTGCATTCATCGGATTTACCCCCAAGTGGTAATGCACACCACATCATCGGTCCAATCGGTGCATAGACCACAGTGAAATCAGCAAAATTCCATCACCGTCTATTCTCGCCTGGCCACCGCGCCCTCCTCGTAAATATGCTTCGTAATCGCTGATCTCAATCTGTGCAATCCTGGGAAGCAAAGTTGACCGTGAAAACACTTGGTGTCTGGGTCCGTTTAACTACTCCGATGACCCTTCCAAAGAGAAACTCGTAACTTCGACTAGTTTGCTTCGTAGGTAGGTAATCTTGGCTGCCTTGGAGCGAAAGCGAAAGTAAAATTTTGTCAATTCTTCCCTCAGGGTAACCGAATGCTGCTGTAGGGCAGATATTACGTCGATTCAGCATGGCGACCCTTCCCCGGGAGGAAAGGTAAGGCAGGACGTTGTGCACAGCAAAAAATAATTTGTAGTAAGTCGTCATAATAGATGAATATCAGTCCTGTCACAATCGCATCTATACAATGTACATAACAAAGGCCGGTGACTGATGAAAATCTGGGAGTAGCAATCGATAGAAACGGTATGGTCATCAAATACTGAGAGAATTACGATCAATTTGCTATAAGTGTTATTTTGTAGACAGTCCCGGGATTTAAAATTTTCAATTTTTCGGGTTCGGGTTGGGTTTGGAGGCTAAAGAATTGTCGGGTACGGGTCGGGTTCGGGTTTGAAAAATGTGAAACCCGACCATCTCCATTATATTGTTAAGTGAAATGTTTTTTTTTTTTTTGTTATTTTCATCAATTTATTCCAGTAACATTTGAAGCAGAATATTGTCAGAAATTACGTCAGCCGATATTAATTTATTTCTTCGGCTTCTTCTTGGCATTATGTCCTCACTGGGACAAAACCTGCTTCTCAGCTTAGCGTTCAATGAGCACTTCCACAGTTAATAACTGAGAGCTTTCTATGCCAAAGTTGCTATTTTCGCATTCTTATATCGTGTGGCAGGTACGATGATATTCTATGTCCAGAGAAGTAAAGTAAATTTCCATTACGAAAACATCCTGGATCGATCGGGAATCGAATCCAGACACCTTCAGCATGGCTTTGCTTTGTAGCCGTCCCGGACAACCAGAAGTCGCATAACAGTTTACGAACAAAGTCGTTTATTTACACAAATTTCATCACACCCGCACAACATGGTGGATTATATCGTTTGATCGATTAGTTTCCTCGCATAAAACGCTATTTTATGAGTTCATACGTACATTTCGTTTCGTCCCGTATACTCGTACAAAGTAAGTCGGATCAATCCGTAGCAGCTGTCAAATCAATTTTATTATCATAAATTAAGTCGCATAAGAGTACAAACTAGTTCGCAATAAAATTTACACACTCTCATTACATGTTAGTTTTCATCATATAAAATATGCACGTATATCGCCTCCACTTTTGTACGCATAAGGCCTTTTCGCAACATCTTATATGTGAAATTTTGCGCATTTAAGCATCGCATAACGCAAAAGGTGATTTCGTTATATGTACATTCTGGTTGTCTGGGGCAGACTCTAACCACTCAGCTATGGAAGGCCCCTTAATTTATATAAATTTATTTGTTACTGTGCAGAACTGCGCCAAGTCGAGTAAATGAAGGTTATATTTTACGTTGATTGTATCATTACACGCGCACGCAGCCCAACGAGAGCCGATCACGTCGATTGAAACAGATCAAACCGAACCGGACAGAAACCGGTTGTTCCGTCCTCTCTCGGCACTCGTCGTCATGTTCGTCGCTCATGAGCTCGTAACCGTTAAATTTACGATCACTTTTTTCGTGTTTCTTTTGGTTAATGGGGAGACCCCGAGTGCTGTCTGAGATGAATTCGGTGGTGGCGGCGGCGCCCAGTGCAAAGTTGCAAATATTCTTACGGTCGCACAATGGTCCAAAATTATCAAAAATGAATTTGAGATGTTTATATGTTTATTTTTGTTATATACCTAATCCATCCATTTTTTCACTAGATACTGCAATTTGTTCTAAATCGGTCAATTAAGGAGTTATGAAAAACATTTTCGGCAAAGTTACTTTTAATGGAATAGTCTACAATAGCGGTTCTCAAAAATTTCAGAGTCACTACCACCTTTGAGACAATTCGGAGTTCCATACAATTGAGACACATATAATTCAATTAAATTTAATATTGCTTTCATATTCAAAAAACATATTGTCGCAGAAATGTGGCTAGCAAAAGTTTTAAACATTTTTATCATACAAGCTTGCAAATAGTTAATTAACCTATCAACCATCAAAACTCCGGGACAAAAAGCAAAAGGGTTTATTCAAATGTGGTTTCCACTACGATCGATGGGATGAGTTAGACTTCTTTGAGAGGATTTTACAAACTGGAAGTTCAGATCTAGACATGTTTTTCAACAAGAAATAAGTGTTTTCAAGTCACATTTATATAACTTTAGCAACAAAATCAATTTTAAACGATAGATTTTAATCTTTTTTTGGACTTTGAGTAACGGATTAATGCGAGAATATACATTAGGTTTATTCTCTTGTATGGGGCGAATGCTGGAACTTCGTTCCGCAAGAACTTTCCTGGTAGGAGCCGAGGTCAAGAAAAAAGGTACGTTTGTCCCGAAGCAAAAAATACGACTGCTTTAACGCCATGGAATCGTTTCAGAAATCCAATGCTAGACATCTACATTTTACCATTTTACCATATGGCCAATACTGGATTTAAGGGTCACTTCCGGTGGATAAAGCTCAAAACTAGGCATGCCTCTGCTCAAACTCTATGAAATAACCTCAACATTGCTGAGAGAATATGCTTCTCGCCTGTATTTACACTTTAATCAGATGACCAGACAATGACCGAAATCTGAAGAAGTGACTTCAACAACATGGTTCTTGCATATATCGATACTTCGACACTTAAACTTAATGACATGACCGGATTCTTAGGTCACTTTCGGTGAACCAGGAGACAAACATGAATAAAGTATAAAAATAAATACGTGACTAATCAAACTTCATGCAATCATCTCAGCTCTGCTTTGCTCCATTTTATAATTAAAACTAAACTTATTGAAAAAAAGTCCGATAGATTTTTTTTATATTTGTTTCTTGATTCAGCAGAACGGATCTCAAAATCCGGACATCTGGCAGACGTGATGATACAGACAAGAAGCATGTTCTTACAGTATCGATGAGGTTATTCCATGATGTTTGAATTGTCACATACCTAGCTTTGTACTAAATCCATATTTGCCTCCAAGTTCACCGGAAGTGACCCTAAAACCCAGTATTGGCCATATGGTAAAGTGGACCATATTGAAAGTTGATGTCTTGCATTGGGTTTCTGAGACAAATTTACATTTGTTCATGCATAGCATAAACCGAATGATGTATCCTTGCATTGTTTCGTTTCTTGAACTATTAAAATGGCCAAAACCTATTGTTAAATATTGGTTTTGTTTCTTAAGTTGTAAACAATGTAACTAGAGAACACTTATTTCAGGTTGGAAAACATTATCAGACCTGAACTTCCGGTTCAAAAACCCCACTCATAGGAAGTCTAACTCATCTCGACTAGTAGATCGTATCAAAATTATATCACAATATATCCAATTGAGCTAAAACTATCTCCCGTTAATGAAATTTAGATATGATGTATTATTTTTCCATTAGTTCATAACAAGATTATAACAGAACGTGTTACAATTCATCATTTTAAAGCACATCATGTTACAAAAAGTTATAACAAATCTTATTACAATCTTGTTATAACTGGAACAGAATTTTTGACACATTCATCATTATAACAACATTATATCACAGATTGTAATGACAACAAGACATGATATAATTATGTTTTATTGTATGAAGAACATTTAGCAAGAACAAGTAAGTATGTCATTTATATACGTCATCAACTGTGACGTAATGTTTCTCAGCTCAGACGTAGGAGCAATTTGAAAACCACCAAGTACATTCATATTAGCCGAGAAGACGTAGAACCAGATGAGCTTCCAGCACCCTTTACTTCAAGTGTATCTATAGCCTCAACGGTAGGGGCGCTGGGTCTATTCCGGTGGTGTGGTACATGTCTCGGTTCGAAAACAATATAATACTTGTTTTTATTTTTGTCATTTTTTAAAATAAGACTTTCACACTTAAAAACATTTACCCATTTTTAGTATAAGGCCTGACATTCCAGTATGAATCATGAGATTCCATTTCAGGTCCTGGGATTCCGATGGGGATCCTGGAATTACAGTGTGGATCCTTTGATTCAAATGTGGATGCTATGATTGTCATGTGGATTGTATGATTTTAGAGTGGATCCTGGGATTGTAGTGTGGATTGCATAATTTTAGTGTCGATCCTTAGATTCTAGTGTGGATCCTTCAACTTCAGTGTGGATCCTGGTATTTTAGTGTTGATTCTTTGATTACAGTGTAGATATTTCGATTGTAGTGTAGATCGTTGGATTTCAATGTTGATCCTAGGATTGTAATGTGGACCGCAAAATTTCAGTTTGGAACTGGGGATTCCAATGTGGATCCTAGGTTTCTAATGTGAATCCTGGAACTCTATTGTGAATTCTGGATTTCATTTTGAATCCTGGTTTTTCAGTGTTGATCATTTGATTACAGTGTGGATCTTTTTTTTTTCCTTAACTTTATTTGGTTAGCTACTCGTCCATTGGGCTGAATAACTTTATGACTTGTACAATGTATTGTACATATGAGTCTAAAATCTATTTATATTCTGTGTACTCTTGTCCGTCGTCTCATCTCGAGATGTGGAGAGTGTATTGCGTGCAACAGCTGATGTAGTCGCGGTTGCCTACCTATCGGGTGGCGTTGTATGTCTATTTCTCCGAGCCATGTTTGTTGTACCGTGTATTTCCAATCGTGTGCAGGAATACCTGCGAAGAGGGTCAATTTACCTCAGTCGCTCTCCGACCATAGTTGAGGATAGATGTGGGGCTTCATCATCGCTTAATATTGTGGATCATTGAGCATTTGGGCGGTTTTTTGTTGGGGGGTCTGGGAATCTAACCCATGACCATCCGCTTATCAAAGCTAACGTGTAGCCAACTACGCCATGGACCCCCTATGCAGTGTGGATCTTGAGATTATAGTATGGATCGTAGAATTTCAGTGAAAATCCAGGGATTGTATTGTCGGTCACAGGATTTCAGAGTGTATCTTGGGATACCACTGTGAATTCCAAAACTCCAGTGTGAATTATGGGATTTCAATGTGGATCCCTTCATTCCAGTGTGGGGCTCTTAGGATTACAGTATGGATCCTGAGATTCCAGTCTGGACTCTTGTATTTAGTGTGGACCCTTTGGTAACAGTGTAAACCTTAGGACAAAATGTTGTTCTTGAGATTTCAGAGTGGATTCAGAATTCCGATGAAGATCCTAGAATTTCAGTACGGATCCTAGGAAGCAAATGTGGATTCTGGGATTTTAAATAAATTGAAAGCGTTATTTATTTTCTCTTATAAGCAGGTGAAATCAACTCAATAATTCAAAATCTGAACTGCTACGGCAAATTAAATGTAATATGTTGTTATTAAGGTGAAGATGAATCGAAGCCATAGTTCAAATTTTCAAAAGCACGGATCTAGAGAACCAAGCATCCGTTTAAGCTGAAAACCTAATCGATTGGTCACCAGCTGGTGGTGACTAATCGATTAGGTTTTCAGCTTAAACGGACGTTTGGTTCTCCAGATCCGAGCTACTGAAAATTTGAGTTTTGGCTTCGATTCATCTTCACCTTAAAATGTTAATAAAATCTTTAATTTGTTTTATGCAACTAGGATGATAGTGTTGTCTAACAACACAGAACACCTAGATATAAGAAATGAATGTAATGAATGATACTTATTAAGAAATTAAAAAAGGGAATCCTGTGGAAATACTTTGGGAATCATGTACGAGTCCCATAAGAGTCATTCGAGAGCTCTCTGGGATTTTTGTGCGAAACCTTTTGGAATAATGTGAGAATTTTGTAGAAATAATGTGGGAATTGTGAAAATCCAATGGGAATCCTGTGTGGCTTCTATTAGCATCCTGGAGAAATTCCAAAGGAAATTCTGTAGGAATTCGATGGACATTTAAGCATGCTGTGAGAATCCTGTTGGATTTCTATTGGAATTCTTTGCAAAACCTTCAAAAGTCCTGTAGGAATAATATTAAAATACCTTGAAATTTCTTTTGAACGCTCGGTGGCTATGGGTTGAAGATTATTCCAGGTCTCATAAAAAGTTTCCTGGCGCGGTAAATGGCTGGGCATGGCGTACCATTGGTACATCGCGTACCTGCAGGAATAAAATAGACCCCTTTGTGCGGTCCTTAGCCTCTTGCCCAGCAACTCCTATCCATACCTCCTCGTGGTACTGGCCGGGGTACGAGTAACCTTGGGGAAGATCGGGTAACCAACCCCCGGTGGGAACTTTGGTCGTATGCTGACAGGGAAGGGGGGGTTTGCTTTTGCAAACCTGGAGCGTCTGTACTCCACGTTAGGAGCGGCTCACAACAGCGTCTGTTCCCCATGTCAGGGGCGGCTGATCATCGTCCGAGTGCCAGAGAAGGACTCAAAGCTAAACTGCGCACTATGGCCCTCCGAACATTTAGGGGGAATGGTCCTCCGGAAATCTAGGGGGTTGGTGTCAGGCCCTGCGAGCCAGCCGTAAAAACACATCAGCACAGGAACGTCAACGAGAGAATACGGACCGGAACAATCGGCAAAGACCACAGCGATGAAAATGGACTAGCGATTGGAAACTCGGTACGTGGAACTGCAAATCTCTCAACTTCATTGGAAGTACTCGCATACTCTCCGATGTACTGAAGACCCGCGGTTTCGACATCGTAGCGCTGCAGGAGGTGTGCTGGACAGGAGCATTGGTGCGAACGTTTAGAGGTAATCATACCATCTACCAGAGCTGCGGCAACACACGCGAGCTGGGAACAGCTTTTGTAGTGATGGGTGATATGCAAAGGCGCGTGATCGGGTGGTGGCCGATCAATGAACGAATGTGCAAGTTAAGAATCAAAGGCCGATTCTTT
This sequence comes from Aedes aegypti, assembly GCF_002204515.2. Lineage (NCBI taxonomy): Eukaryota > Metazoa > Arthropoda > Insecta > Diptera > Culicidae > Aedes > Aedes aegypti. Next base: position 133,861,888 of record NC_035108.1, read on the forward strand.
AACTTCAGCATAATTAACGTGCATAGCCCACACTCCGGAAGCACTGATGATGACAAGGACGCATTTTACGCGCAGCTCGAACGCGAGTACGAGCGCTGCCCAAGCCACGACGTCAAGATCATCATAGGAGATTTGAACGCTCAGGTTGGCCAGGAGGAGGAGTTCAGACCGACGATTGGAAAGTTCAGCGCCCACCGGCTGACGAACGAGAACGGCCTACGACTGATAGATTTTGCCGCCTCCAAGAACATGGCCATTCGTAGCAACTATTTCCAGCACAGCCTCCCGTAACGGTACACCTGGAGATCACCTCAGCAGACAGAATCGCAAATCGACCACGTTTTGATCGATGGACGGCACTTCTCCGACATAACCGACGTCAGAACCTATCGTGGCGCCAACATTGACTCCGACCACTACCTGGTGATGGTGAAACTGCGCCCAAAACTATCCGTCATCAACAATGTACGGTACCGACGCCCGCCGCGGTACAATCTCGAGCGGCTGAAACAACCGGATGTCGCCAATGCGTACACGCAGCATCTTGAGGTAGCGTTGCCGGATGAGGGCGAGCTCGATAGGGCCCCACTTGCGGACTGCTGGAGGACAGTCAAAGCAGCCATTAACGACGCTGCCGAAAGCGTTGTCGGATATGTGGAACGGAGCTCAAGAAACGATTGGTTCGACGAGGAGTGCCAAGAGGTTATAGAGGAGAAGAATGCAGCGCGGGCTGCAATGCTGCAGCATGGTACGCGGCAAAACGTGGAACGATACAGACTGAAGCGGAAACAGCAAACCCGCCTATTCCAGGACAAAAAGCGCCGCCTGGAAGAGGTGGAATGCCAAGAGATGGAGTTGCTGTACCGTTCTCGAGAAACGCGGAAGTTCTATCAGAAGCTCAACACATCCCGCAAAGACTTCGTGCCGCGAGCTGAGATGTGCCGGGATAAGGATGGGAGCATCTTGACGGACGGACGCGAGGTGATCGAAAGGTGGAAGCAGCACTACGATGAACACCTGAATGGCGCAGAGAACACAGGCACAGAAGGTCAGGACAGCGAAGGCGATGGCTACGTCAGCACAGCGGACAGCGGAAATCAACCAGCTCCCACGATGGGGGAAGTTATATGCCCTATCTACAAAAAGGGCGACAAACTGGAGTGTGAAAATTATCGTGCAATCACCATCCTAAACGCCGCCTATAAAGTGCTATCCCAGATTCTCTTCCGTCGTCTATCACCTATAGCAAACGAGTTCGTGGGAAGTTATCAAGCAGGTTTCATCGACGGCCGCTCGACAACGGACCAGATCTTTTCCGTGCGGCAAATCCTCCAGAAATGCCGTGAGTACCAGGTCCCTACGCACCATTTGTTCATCGATTTCAAGGCGGCATACGATAGTATCGACCGCATAAAGCTATGGAAAATCATGGACGAGAACAGCTTTCCCGGGAAGCTCACAAGATTGATCAGAGCAACGATGGACGGTGTGCAAAACTGCGTGAAGATCTCGGGCGAACACTCCAGTTCGTTCGAGTCTCGGTGGGGACTACGACAGGGCGACGGACTTTCGTGCCTGTTGTTCAATATTGCGCTTGAAGGTGTCATGCGGAGAGCCGGACTTAACAGTCGAGGCACGATTTTCACGAGATCCGGACAATATGTTTGCTTCGCGGACGACATGGATATTATTGGGAGAAAATTTGAAACGGTGGCAGATTTGTTCACCCGCCTGAAACGCGAAGCAACAAAAGTCGGGCTAATGGTGAATGCGTCGAAAACAAAGTACATGCTGGTTGGCGGAACTGAGCGCGACAGGACCCGCTTAGGAAGCAGTGTTACGATAGACGGGGATACCTTCGAGGTGGTGGACGAGTTCGTCTACCTCGGATCCTTGTTGACGGCTGACAACAATGTTAGTCGGGAAATACGAAGGCGCATCATCAGCGGAAGTCGTGCCTACTATGGGCTCCAGAAGAAACTGCGGTCAAGAAAGATTCACCCCCGCACCAAATGCACGATGTACAAAACGCTCATAAGACCGGTAGTCCTCTATGGGCATGAGGCGTGGACTATGCTCGAGGAGGACTTGCAAGCTCTTGGGGTTTTCGAACGCCGAGTGCTAAGGACGATCTTCGGCGGCGTGCAGGAGAACGGCGTGTGGCGGCGAAGGATGAACCACGAGCTCGCTCAACTCTACGGCGAACCCAGTATCGTGAAGGTAGCTAAAGCTGGAAGGATATGCTGGGCAGGGCATGTTGCAAGAATGCCGGATAACAATCCTGTAAAGATGGTGTTCGCCACGAATCCGGTCGGAACAAGAAGGCGTGGGGCGCAGCGAGCTAGGTGGATTGACCAGGTACACCAGGACCTGGAGAGCGTGGGTCACAGTTGAGGATGGAGAGAAGCGGCCATGAACCGAGGGAATTGGCGAAATATTGTTGGCGAGGCTTTATCAAGATAATTGATGTAAAGCCAAATAAGTAAGTAAGTAAGTAAAAAGTTTCCTTTGAAATCCTCTAAGGATTCCAGAATACCGTAGAGGACAGTTTGTCTTTTAATCCATAAAGGCCTGAGTGATAGAGAAATAACTGAAACTCTCACCGCTCAGCGAATACTTAACAGATTTCAATCATTTTTGTCAGCATACTCGTACACATATCTAGTTACGAAAAGTAGCCAGAGGATCTCGGGAATGTTCATGTGGCCGAAGTTATTCCTGTGGGTAACTGGGTCAGGTCGGGTAATAAGGGTGCTACGCGTTTGTACCCATGGAGGTAGGAAAATTTCAAGTCACAAATAATTTCCAGAATCGGCTATAATGTGGCCACTATATCAAGGTTTTTTTTTACAAAATCGCATCAGTGTTGTACACCTTTTGAAAAACGATTGATTTGGATAACCATGTTTTCTGCATCTGATTGATCCTACAAACGTCCATTTTCAGGTCCCGGGACACCTCAAATTTACGATAAAGTGGCCAATTTGTATCTAAACATCTATACCAAGCTTATGGGAACGCGTTTCAGTGAACTATTATGTTTGATCTCTGCTTTTCTAGAATAGAAATGGTTTACTATCCAATAAATCTATAGCCGGTTCTTTAGGGTGGTCCTTGGGTCCAAGTGGCCACATCCGGTACATTTTAAACGGTCCAAAACTCTTTATTTATAATGTTGAATACCAGATCTTAATGATTTATGCAAATTTGAATTTATATCATTGCAAATAAATAAAGATAACTTTGCTTGGCCCAAAATATAGCCATTTTTTACCCAACTTGACCCAGTAATCCACCGGAATAACTCCAAGTTTCTCTGGCCACTTCTAGAAACTAGTTATGTGTGCCAGTATACTGACAAAAAATCATTTGAATTAGTTTAGAACTCGCTGAGTGGTGAGGGTTTGGTTTTTTTTTTTCACTCAGGCCTATACGGGTTAAAGTTCTATTCTTAAGTTCTAAATACTACACCTTTCCGCGTAAATCTGCTTGCTTGCCCACTGTGCATTGTGGATCGCATAAAGTGTTTTCATCTAGGATCGTTTCGTTTTCTCGCGTGCTCCGTTCGACCCTTACCGTGGTCGCGGTGTCGCGATCGTTGCCGTCCTCGCGTGTAATCGTCGTCATCGTCGTCTTCTATGGGAGGTGAGACGTAATTGGAAATGAGAATAAGTGCTACCCGAACCCGAATGTGGGTCAGCCAGCTGAGTTGGAGTGGTTTTATTTGCACTTTCAATTTCTACCGAGATGGCAGCCAGAGCAGAATTGGATCGATTGTTTTCATGAATGCATGAATAGATCGATGTGTGTGATGTCATCTCGTGGTCAGCGATGGTTTGAGTGTTGGCGTAAAAATAGCAATATTCAGGCTTTTAACGACTGGTTCTCAGTACATGATAGCATTATTTATTACTATTGCAAGTTTCCATTTAAAAAAAAATTGAAAGTTAGCAAACTTACATCTATTATCCGAGATAGTGACAATATTAATTGAATAGGAAGCTTATTATTCTTCGCTTCGAATGTTTTTGACACCGTAATATATATGATTTTTAATTCACATAGGGTCAGTGTTCCTATAGTGGACAATACCCTATAGTCGCACTAGTGGCTTTTTACGGCCGTTTTGCTATAAATCTTTTCAAAACATTTTTTGACATGAAGGTCAGGAGCTATTCATCTAAGTACCATTGATACACAGCTTGATTTTGTTCAAAAAAGGATCGAAATAATTAGTTTTGCTTAAAATTTGTGCTCCTTTGCGCCTATAGTAAACCTATTGTTCCTATAGTAGCACTACTGAGAGAAACTATTTTTTTTTTTTAATACGAAATAATTGATGAATTACGAATTTTTTACATCAAACGAAAGCTTTTGATCCACATTTTGTAGGAAAAATATAAAAGTTTTATAAAAATACGGTTTGATAAGTATTTCGCCAACGCCGTGGTGGTAGTGCTACTATAGGAACAGAAATTAGAAATAGTGCTACTATAGGCACATGTTGTCCTATAGTGGCACACGCGATAATAAATACAAACATTTGAGTTTTCGTAGTTTTCATATTTTTCCCACAAAACCAAGAAAAAAAGCTTTCAGATGATGTAAAAATAATGACGCTAGCGTTATTTTTCGATTTTATACGAATTTTTGTTCTTAGCTATGCGGCTATTGGTACATCGACCCTATGTAGCAACTTTCTAAACATATTTGATACTCTTCTGTAGAATACACGAGTATAAATTTGTGACCACCAACAGTAAGCTCATTTCGAGAATACTAACAGCGCAAAATCAACATCAATTTACAATTCACAGATAATCCAATCACATTACAAAGAGCACTTTGTTTCCAGAGAATTTCTCGTGCATCTCGACCAAAAAAATGACACCGGTTTGGTGCAAAGTTGCGAACGTATCTTCACCGCTAATTACCATAAACAATTTCACGGTTGAGCTGCATCAGCTTTTCCTCTCCTTCCGGCACAAACCCGCGCAAATCCGCAAAACTCTAAGGTATAATTTTTTCCACGAAATTCCAATGGCTGTATCAGCTCTGGCACGAGGTTAAACAAAGATCCATTGCTCACGGAGCAAACCATTAGCGTTGGGTCGTAGCGTTGAGTGCTTGGTGGGTTCATCCAATCGGAAAGAATCACAGAATTAAGCTAAATCCGAAAAGTGCTTCCAGTGCAGTGATATGACGTAATCTCCCTTTCTTCGATGGACGGTTCCTGTCTGATTGCCTCGAAACGGAGGAGAGAGTTGCTAACATAATAACCCCTTTTTCGCGGGGGTTCGGTAGGACTCTTTCCAAAATTTTAAGCTTACGAAATCGTGATGGTCGCCTTTCCTCATTAGCAATGAAATGCGATTTGTGTGCATGAGGCAATGGGGCCCGAGTAAAAGGTGAACATAAATTGAATATATTATTCAAGTTGATATCTTGCGTTGAGGTCTTTAAAGTAAGCTCCATTTAAGAGAAACATATAAGATTCTGCAACGACGAATTTAGGCATGAGCATGAACATGATGCTCAGCCCTCAGTTGCTACTCCGTTATTGCAAGGAAAACTGCTACTTACACAGGAAACCAACAGACACTACTCAGGATCAGTAGCATCTTCAATGTGTAAGTACCAGTGCTCTCATTATTTTAACAAACAATAACGGTGCCGGCTGCGTCCGAATGCAGGTCAATTTCGGGATGAGAGGGAAATATTGACATGTTACTTGCTATATAGAAGCCGAAAAGTCCTCTGCACTTCCACAAGAAAACACTGGGAGTTTGGGTATGGGAAAGGATTCGTTTTGGTAAACCATAATGATATAATTTAAAATCAATACGTAACCATATACACGGATGATCGATACCGATAGTGCAGTAACTACGCAAACCAGACACAAATTCCGTCGCTCACCCACAAAGGAGCATGCAACAGATTCAACGGACCAAACACTACTGACGCGCTTTGTATTTTGTTCCCGCTTTGTTTTTTTTTTCTACACCCGCAAACGCGAACCGGATACAAATTTATCCGGATTCCGTCGCTCGCTCAGAAAGGAGCATGCAACAGATTCAACGGACAATACGCAGTTTTGATATGGGAATGAATTGTATATTTACTGAATCCGTCTTGGTAAACGATAAAGATACAGTTTGAAATGACTGCATGATTATGAGCATAGATGATTAATACCTTTTCGAGCTGGACCTGATTGATTCTAATTCCGCCCCCAGGAGCCTACAACAGAACTAACTGCTTTGTTTCTTGTGACGCTAGTAACAATTTTTCTTCAATGTTTTGTGTCTCAAGATACAGATAAAAGCTTGGTGGCTTTGGCGAATTTATACAGCAGATCAAAAGCAATCAGGCGGTACAAACATTCGATTTGGAATTTATCCACTAGGTGTCACTAGTGATTTGTTTTTCTCTATATTTCAAGATTTTGATCAGCTAAGGTAAGGTTAGTTTATTTTTCGGTAAATAGTTCAGACGGCTAAAATCTACCTGAGCAAGTGAGCAAGTTTGTTATGAATATTTTAATTATTGTAGAAGCTTTATGATTTCCGCAGAAACCATATATCAATCGATAGGCTTGTACTAAATCCGAAAAGATAGGTTTTAAACTCGAGACAGATCGACCTTTCATGAGAAATCAATCACTTAGAACTCGTAATAGCTTGTGTTAGTAATACCACAAACTTTTGCTCAATATGCGATTTTAATTGCGTAAATTGTAACGATCCTGCAGTGGATGTGCAGTTGAAGAAACTGTCTTGCCGGTCCGACTGATTGCAGCCTGGCGACTGAGTGCCATGTTATGTCGAATGACAAACAACAACGAAAGCCGCACGCGTCTTATCGCTCGGGCTTTCTGCTCTGGACATTGATGGAGTTCTTGTGGACGCGCTTGGTAAATTGCATTTTGATGTTTTAATTGCATGTCGCACGAGTGACGCACAGTGCAGTGCCGCCTGTCGAATTGAATATTCAGTAGGAATATTGCTTTCACGAGGTGGAACCGGATTCCAAGTGCGCAATACTGCGCACTGCCGCCAATTGACACGCAACGGCCGCAGTTTTGTGGTTACTGTTTTATGTTATGTGGCAATATCTATCAGGACGACGGCTCAAAGTAATTCATTCAGTGTAATCAATTTTGAAAGTACGGTGAATTATCAACTGCGTAATCTACTCTCTTATAAATTGCTAAGACACGTTTCCAGTATTTCTTAGAGCTACGATACATTTTTTTTGTTTCGTTGCAAACTTTGGTCCACATAAAAGTGTATTCGTGGGACATTAAATTCCCAATTAGGAGAAACACATTCACCATCCAAATTTAATCACTTCAAGGTGAAGGCTAGACCATAATTATACACCCGTCGAATGTCACACCTATTAGGTAGTGTCAACCCAAGAATGCCCATTCAGTTCAATTCGAAACAAATTCTATCCGGGGGCACACCTGGATATCCTCTCACCAACCACCGCGGAAACTATCATGGATGACCCTGACCATCGAATATTTTGAGCTCGGCAGCACTCAGTTCCTTGTGGTGACGACGAACAGAAGGCAAACGAAAAAATGAACCGGCAAAGACACTTTTTTATTGCCAGCAATTTAATCAATAGCAACGGCTTGGCAGCCACGGATCCAATTGATTCGGTTCGTCTCAAGTTCACCACATCCAATAGGATTGAATCGCGAAGGTTTGTCGTGTCAGTATCCGTGGCAGTGACCTTCCTTACGTTTTTTTTTTGTTAGCATGGCGACTAAATGGTTCGATTAGTCTTTGGCGTGGAAGGGAAATGTGAGGCGTTAAAAATCAATGACTTGACAAAGTATACACCCCAGATTTTCATGGATGTTGAGCAGCCGCAACTTCTTAAAGCTTTCTTGTGATATGCATCTGTCCAACTTCATAAAGATGTCATAGAAAATGCAGAAGCTATAACTGACTTTGCAGATATTTAGGGGTGGAGTGGGTTGTGTCAGATAGCCGCAGCAGTAAACGCGCAGCTGTTCAGCAAAGCCAAACTAAGGGTCGTGGGCCCGAATCCTGCTGGTCTAGGCTGTTTTTTCGGATTAAAATTTAGTTTTCGATTTGCCTGAGAATAGAGTACTTTTCTTCCTGCTTGCTACATGCGTATTGTGGCGCTCATCTTAAATCCACTTCCAATGGCAGCGATAACACGCAGAGGAGATACCCGCAAAACAAAAATAACGTCAAAATCAAATAGGCTTGCTTTTTTAAAATTTTCTTACATCGACCATCAAGATTCAATTTCGACTCGAAAAAAGCAAATATATTTTTTTTTTCAACGTCGATGAATATTGGGAAAGAAGCCCTGATCAGCCATATGACGCAACTTAGTCGCGATGCTCTCATAAGAGCGTTTCGTAAAACCTTACAACACGCTCGCGGAGTGCTTGCTGTTTCGGCGCCATCTTCGATTGAACTGACAGAACCCGAGCGAAAAGAAACATGACACTCAATTTTAGGGAGTCCTGAGAGCATTTCTCTTGGAGAGAAAAAAAATGCTCTTTACTTTAATGGCAGAAAGGTATTGAAATCATCCTCATTTTTTACTGAACACACGTTATAAGTATTTTCAATTGTGAATGCGATGATATTTTGTCCTAGTTTAGAGAATCGCGTTCTGTGGATTTTTTGCAGAGCACATTACACATGTAAAAATGATCAATGATCTCAGTTATAACTATGGAAGTACTCATAGGAACATCAAGCCGAAAAACAGGCTCTGTTTTACTTCTGTTAACAGTTTCAAAACATAAAATAGACATTTAGTGAAGACCTATTCATATTACCTAAGATTTATAATATCAATCCAATGTTTATTTGTTTGTTCGTCAATCATTGGTAGACTGCATAGTTACATAATTTCTTATGTTCTAAGATTTAGTGTGTTGAAATATGATTTTAATTTGGTCCGGGGCATGTGCTCATTGTAAACAGACATCATTTGATTTAGAGGACTAAATTTAGCGTAGTTTGAACGATAACAGTAAACAAATTTATGTGACGCAATTGTCGAATAGGATCATAAAAGTTTAATTTGCATAATAGCTTAGTTGAGTCAATACATTGTGAAACGATATCGTTAAAAAATACTACCATGGCATATTCCCGTCGCTGTTTTAATGTCTGAATGTTTATCAACATGCATCGTGCTTTACACGACGCAAGAGGAAATACTGTCCATCCTAATTTGCGGAGTGCGTATTGTAAAAACTGCTTTTGAATCGACTCTGTTCGTACTTCATGTGATTTCAAATATGAGGACCAGACAACACTACAAGACTCTAATATGGATTTCACATAGGCAACGTAAAGAGTTTTGATCGTATAAGGGTCTTGAAAATTCACGAAACGCGATGCGAGACAAGACAGAACACTTATAGTTCTTACTAACGTCGAGTCGGACATTGTCCCGTAGATGGGCTACATCGCGCCCGGAACCGGTCGACAGAAAGGTAATAGCTTTCTTGACGTTAGTAAGAACTATAAGTATTATGTCTTGTCTCGCGTCGCGTTTCGTGAATGTCGTGTTGTTCTTACGTTAGCACAAATCACACAAATTGGTAGTCTTGAAAATTATATTCGAAACGTTTTATAAAGTTAAGCATATTACCCGCCTTATGAATTATTGTGCTGTAATGTTCAACAAAAGTTAATTAGGAAGCCAAAACTACTCCTAGGTTTCCTAACTCAATTGTAAAATTTGAAGTGTTTCGCTATCTGCTATAAGTTATGAAATTACAATTTTTAACATTCAACTTCAATAAACTATTACAACTCCAGGTATTAAATAGAAGTATTTTATTATGCAAGATATGTCATCTTTCCTGATTTATAGCAAAAGTTTTATGTCATAAGAATTCGTAGTTTTTTAAGAACAAAAGATACGTCCTAAACATATTAAATCAAAAGGAGTGGTCCTAACTGAGAGCCTTGAGGAACACCCGATATGACTTGAATTGGTTTGGAATTTACGTCATTAAATCTTACTATTTGCTGATGGTCAGTTAAATATGATTCAATCCAGCCCAAATTGGAAATTAAGCTTTACTGAAGTCAATGTAAAGAGCCTCTGAGTGGTTACCTTTATCTATTGCCATTAAGGAATAATCAACAAACTCCAGGAGCTGGTAGTGGTGATAGTTGAACGGCCTTTAAAGAAGCCATGTTGTGAATTAGTTATTCTTTGTTTGAACTGACCAAACATACAATTGGTAATAATTGATTCAAACAGTTTTGGAATGCATGAAATGATCGCAATCTCACAATAATTCCTGATATCAGATTTTTTGCCTGATTTGTAAATAGGTACCAAGAAAGACTTTTTCTATTCTTTTAGAAATTCACCAGATTCACGTGACATATTAAAAAGCCGCGAATCTATGACAAAAAGATCGAAAGGACAAAAGGTCGAAAGAAAAAAAGGTCGGAAGGACAAAAGGTCGAAGAACAAAAAAGAAGGGACAAAAGGTCGAAAATCTTTTTTCACAGAAGGAAAAATTTCCCACCATGCAAATCGTTTTCGACCTTCTGTCCTTTCGATCTTTTGTGTTTCGACCTTTTCTCCTTTCGACCTTTTGTCCTTTCGACCTTTTGTCTTGCGACCTTTTGTCCATAAACCAAAATCCGCTGTTTTTTATAAATACTAGTGGGATTCCATCTGGTCCTGATCCTTTTGTAGCATCTAAATCATTCAGACTTGCCATAATGTCTTGAATATGAATTTGATTTACTCCATCATCCCTTGAAATCTCTGGAAGGTATGAAAATATCCGAAATCACAATCATTATCAAAGAAATTCGTGTAATTCTCTTGAAAAAAAAAAATGGTGTGGGTAATGTCTGTTACATTACAGCGGGGTTGACGTAGTAGTCTGGTCACAACTTCGATCAATTCTGGGTCAAACTCTAACAACAGTGCGGTACCTTTTTCCAGATGATACATGATAGGTGCTGTGATTGTGAGTATTCAATTACCTTATGGTTTTAAGGAAGATCTGTTATTTGGTTTGGCAGAGTTTTCAGAGTTTCGGATTTCAAAGCAAAATACTTTAAAAAGGCATAGGGGGGTTGTGTACAAGACACGACCGCATGACGTTAACTACCTACACCATGTGATTTGCTGCATTTAAATTTAAGTCAAGTGACATAATTGCAACTTTCCTTCGGTTATAATTCAGAACGTAATGCTCCAGAAGTGCTTCAATAATCGCGGACCTAATCACTCGGCTAAGGAAGGCTGTATGATGCTACTAGAAGAACTAAGAGATTTTACCCAGTCAACATTTTGGTTGGTATAATTTTTGTTATACATCATCCTATATGAATCAATTCAATCGTATGGAATGCACGAAAAGGCTGTATGCCTACCAAAGTGGAGGCTATATGCGCACTTGGCACGACTTTTTCAGACTTCCAAAGATCAGATATACGATGCCAACAAACTTGGATGAAATTTTAAAAAAAGTTTCCAGCAAGCCCCGAATACGGGACCCCTGGCTTACGAACCGGACTTCTTACCACTGTACCACAAAGGGCTAATTATCGGCAATTCGATTATTTGCTCATATCAATGCATGTTTCATGATCAGCGACACCTGCGATGTTGTTCTATGAGGCCGATCGTCAGCTGATACCAAGTTTGGGTGGCAATATTTTCTAAGTTATTGCGATTTCATATGATGCTTTCTGGATTGATATACGATCTGTTAGATTATACAACTGAACGCGATTCTGTGTTGCACTATTAACGATATGTTTTGCTGTCAACACAGATTGTCGTTTATGAATCGTATTGAGGATTTATATACAACTTGTGATGACATTGATAAGGCTTAATTTGGCATCTTGTGCTATTCTGATTATGAACGCACGAATATGTGATTTTGGATGCACATTCTTATACGATACGTGGTTCACTGGGTAGCAAGTATGTGCATATTACACAATTAACTCTACAGTACACATTTGTTGGCCTTGAAAAAAACCTGTTGAATTGTTGAATTCGAGTAACACGGACACATTTTGATGGCGCACTGGTTGAAATCCTCCTCGCCCGATGCCAATCTTGCAATCTTGCCGACATCGCGTTTGTAGTTTACGCGGATGTAATTTTCGATCACCTGCAGGGAGGACTCATTCCGTTCGTTTAGGGCTGCGATGATGGCCGCAACCATCTTATTCTCCTGTGGACTGCTTCCTCTTCTTCTTCTTGGTGGCGGCAGCAATGATGGCTTTGGATTCGGACGGCATTTTCTTTCGGTTGGTTGACGGTCAGTTAGATTTGAGCAGAGCAAGCCGATCTGTTTACTGCTGAGATGCGATCCAAGCGGAGAGTGGAAAGCAAATGACGTCAACTTTTCTCTAGCACCCCTATTTATAGATTTGCTTGAAATCCACGTTCTCGTTTAAAACAGTTATTAAACTATTTGGACAGGTCTTTGGGGTGCAGTAATCTTTGATGCCTTGTCTTTCGATTGACATCGGATGAAAAGTTAAAAGTTAAATTTCGTTAAACAAACGTTTAAAATATTTCATGCCAACGTAACGCTCTTGGTTTTGAAATTCCAATTTCACTCCTGTATATAAAATAAAGACGTCGTCCTACGTCAAAAGCTGCAAAAAGGCTAGAACGGGCAAACTTGTAGATTCTGTATGTTGACTTATGCTGCCTATGCTGTGGACATGTTAACGAGAAAACGGAACACAGTTAATTCCTTATTATTATTATAGCTTTATTAAGGAGATTTTCAGCCCTAGGCTGGTTCATCTCCGTCTAGTTAATTCCATGAGAAAGGCATAATAAATGTGTCCGAGACATCGGATGAAAAGTTAAAATCCATTTTTGAGCATGATAGACTGAAGGCCATAACCTAGAACATAATTATCACAGTCGTATCGCCGAGAAAGATATGAATTCTATATTCAGGAGGAAAGTTGTGAAACGATTTCTTCGGCTGCTTTAAAGACCAAATCAGTTTCACTACTATCAGTTTTTCATGACTAACTGAAACAAACTGAAACAACATGGTGACTGATGTAGTGAGCTTCTAACTCCAAGCAATGGACCTAGCACAAAATAATTCACTAATAGGTTTTATCGCTATCAAAACCGTTGTTAGGATACTTGAGCTTAAGAAGTGCATCCAAGTGCACGTATTCATGTGATTCTTTTTTTTTAAATCCTACTTATGTACAAAATAACTTATCCATGTCTTCTTTTTTCATTTCAGGTACGTCTCCTTTGACATTGTCATTCACATAAATCGGTATTTGATCAATAATTAAAATGGTCAGGTGAGTTAATTCAATAAAATTTAAAACTAATTATAACAAGTCTTTAGGCGCCATCCTTAGTTGAGTGATTAAAGGCCGCATTTTTTTTTCGAATATTTTTGGAACAGCGTTTCTAGACTATACCTCAAATTAAAGCCCTTGAGTTGTCCTATAAAACGTCATGTTTAGTTTCTTGACCTAGTTCGGTTGGCAAGAAAAAATTGAACATCACTCTTTTTTAATGAAAAACTTGTTTTTCTAGATTCGAAGTGCTTTCAAAATCCATTTACCATGCTTATCTTAAAGTTTATATAACGTAGAATAATCATGCAAAATTTCAACCTAATCTGTGCATTATTACTACAGTTGTATTAGTTTTTGTGATTGTGCATGTTTTGCGACGTGATCACTTCCCTCTAATATAAAAATCTAATATTTTGCAAAACATCTTCTCTTACATGAGTGAACAAAACCTAAAAAAAATCAGTCCTATCTAAGAACATCGATACAAGATGAGGTTACGGCTCTCAAGAACTGGTTCTCAACCACGCTGAAGCCATCAATTCCCGACAAGATTGACAAACTAGCGGTTGTTCCTGAGCTTAGTGTTTTATGAGTATTTCCGCATCTATTAACTATAAGAGTTCTCTTTGCCAATTAACGATTGTTTTCACTTGTTATTCTTACTTGCCATTCTCAGCATGTTCTACTGAATTGCTACTCTTTCACCAATACGGCTTTAGGCCCCCAATAAACTTCTAGTTTGTATTTGGAATTCCCAAACTTTCATTGCATATCTTTTAATTGTACACATAATAAAACTGATTCGGAATATATTCTAAAAATGCTGAAAATTTAGGTCAACCTCCAATATTAGAAACGAACAAAGACAAGTGTTCGTTAGGACAAAGGTCATTTCATTATATCGACTGCATACAACTTTTATAACCCTGTACTATGGAGCAACTCCATTTGACGAAAATAACTGAGATCTCCAAAGTTTTCCGTCCTCAGCTAGCACGACTGTTTACGACGGTTGTAATAATCAACTAGCAATGGGCTTCCTTTTTCCTCGCTAAATTTAACGACCTATCTCGTTCGTCGAGTAGCTAGGAGGACTCAACAGGGTGCTCATTTCCTTACAGTTTACGACCATCAAACATGCGCCCCCTGGCAAGCCATGCTCTTGCCACGTAGGTCAAGAGAGGACGGGGTAATATGCGCCCCCTATGAGAAAACACTCAATTTTAACTGTGAATTTCGTTGAAAATGATATTATAATTGGGGATGTCGTCAAAATATGCTTGTCGTAATTACTTAAAACAGTAATTGTATTGAAGCAATCAAAACCAAAAAAATAAAAAATAATTGAAACCATAGACAAAGCTTTTCAAAATTAATTATTTTTGTGGCTAAATTCAGGAATTAACATATTCTTAGATAAGTAGCAGATACTATGAAGTTCTATATTACTTTCACGTTTGAATTTTGCGGCCTAATTTGTATTTCCCGGAAGGTTTCTGAGTAACCGTTGAGTATGGCACATTTTGCCCCACGTCATTTACTTCCAAGGAAAACATAGTTTTTGAAATGGTTTCTCTTGAGAGGCGCCTAAATTGATAGAGATATCGTATGAAATGTTCGAATTTGACAAACTACTTTCTAATCTTGGAAATATTGCGGTAGCCTATATTACCCCGACGATGCATTCTATACCTTGATCCCCTACCTTTCAAAGGTATACCATCATGAGTGTGGCGTGTGCCAAACGCGTTCGAGAGCATGTTCTGTATTTTGCACAACATGCATACCTAGTTGCTTGCACACCTACCTAGTGCTTGTACCAATCATCCAACCTACTGACCAACAACTTCGAGCCCGCTGACCTAAATAGCTAACGTCCGAGCCATGGTGACGACGACGATGTGGTCGGTCAACTGTGGCTGTGCCATTTGAATCTTTATGACTTTTTTCTTCCCGCTGAGTGCAAACTCTTCTAAGTACCGTTAAACAGGGTATCTATGATTAATGTGGGACCCACAATGTGTCGAATATAAGAAACGAAATTTATGTTAATTACTTAAGCAATAATACAGCGGTAGAGAGTATTAGAATTCGTGTATGAGCTATTTTCGTTTGAATCGAGAATATTTGAGACCTTATATTCGAATATCAAAAACACTACGGAACAATTTTTGTCTTAGACACCAAAATACCATCATTGAGCTAATTTAAGATTGCTTAATCCATTGCCGTTTTTAAAAATGGCATGTCAAGTCAAGTTTTTGAGATATTGGATGTTAAAAATGCAGAATTTGACGATTTTAGCCAACTTGCATGCGAGTCACCAGCTAGTATGACGACTGATTTGGCTATTTTTCCCCAGAATTCTGACTTTATTGTTTAACACCAAAACTTATCAACAAAGTTCATAATACATTCGATGCTCAAAAGTTATTTTTGATAACTTAGAAAATATTGTACAATGACTTAGAAGAGAAACGAAGAATTTTGTATACAGAATGCAAGCATGTTTGAGAAGTCGATTTATTCTAAATATAATAGTGAATCAAAGTCGCTCCATTTTACGGTACACCGTTTAACCGAGGGACAGCAGAATCAATCCGGTTCGTGTACGAAGGCACGCGTACTCGTCTCGTGTGTGAGGAAAGACGTGCTCTCTGGGACTGACTGGTTGAGCCACATTTTTCAACCGTTTGTTCCATTGATTGACAGGTGCGCGCTGCCCGTTTGCCGCTGCAGGAGAAAGAGGCCTGACGACCGGACCTCTGCTCTGCTCTGCTCTGAAAGCGATGCACCGAAAGATGTTTAATTCATTCTGAGTCATTGGCGTTATGCAAGCTGTTTCTACACATCGGTTGTAGCTAGTTGAGAACACTGAAAAAAAGGGTAGAGTAAGGTTGAGAAAATGTAGCTTCTTAGTTGGTAAAGTACTCGTCTAGCATACAAGAACCGTGGGTTCAAATCCCATCTGAGCATGTCCTTAAAAAAATAATTGATTACGCTTGTAGATCTGCAGACCTACACTCAGAGGAGTTCTTGAAAAACCATAAACGGTCAATGCGCTAAAAACTTGACAGAATATAAGAGATCTTGAATCTTAACTTGAAATTGATTTGACATATTTTGACATAAATTTATTCAACAGAAATGTAAATAATAAGTTGAAGATCTACTGTTTCAACCATTATAACTTTTCTAAAAATATTGATTATATCACTGAGTTTGAACTTTTGCCTTACTTTACTCCATGGTACATTCTTACCGAAGAAAAGTCTATTGGATTTGCACTGATGTACTCATGAAGATATTTCCAAATCATCCATGACTTTAGCGCCCTAGTTTCAGCCGTACATCAATCAAATTTAGACTTATCTTGATGATCGCTCTCATGTCAGTTGAACGAGCAAAGCTGAACACACTAATCCCCATTAACCCTGTTTTAGCGTTCACGCAAAATTTCGCGGTCGGTCACGAAAACCCATCATAAGTTGATGAAGCCAAACAATGCCAAATAATGCTTGCAGCTTCTCTGACAACTCTACCTCTCACGTCATCTTTCCCACAGGCATGGGCCCTCCTAACTAACCACACTGAATCTTGCATGGGAAGAAATAACAGCACACACAAAAATTACTTCATCCGAACACACGATTAGAGCAGCATGATACGGCATATTTCTGGATACCCTCCCGCCCCAGCTCTTCGTTCAACTCGACACGAAAAGTAGGTAACTGGCATCATTAGACTCCGCCGGGTTCCCGGGTGTTCGTGCCTCCATCCTCTCCACACGATTGCGCTAGTTTATTGATATTTTGTAATACCCACAAAACGAGCAACCGAGAAGAGGCTTTCTTCCATTCCGCGTTCAACCTTCTCCGCTTCCGACGACGGCCTGCCGGCAGCTGTTGAAGCGCAGAAAAGGCACAATTAACTGCGCTTTCGGCTTCCACCTTTTTTGTATTGACCGGAGCTTTAAGGCGGGAGCTGTCTGTAAGCTCCCATTTTTTCCGCTCCCCACAGTTAATCGACCGGGCTCGAACAACCGGCCGTTCGGCGGAGGAGGTGCCCGGCGAAGACAAGACAGGTTGCTCGCTGACAGCATACAAATCCGATAAAAGGTCCATTATTGTCCATTTCTTCGGAGGTTTATCATTCCTGGGTTTGTGGATGTACATTGTACAGCGAATCAAATCACCGACCGCAAACGGACAGTGGTGGTCAGGTAGGTGTTGGAGGAGCTCGGCTTGTTACATAGTGAATACCTGTGACCATTGGATTAGAGGAAACTGTTGGAATCATCGGACAGCTTGTTCATACGACTTATAGAGTTATGTTTTGATTTGTGGAGAACTCATGGGCAAGCATGCAATATTGAACGAAACAATCATTTCCTATATCAGATAATTTGACAAGATTCTGATGAAATCACGGGATGACTATATAATGGAAGAAGTTCTTTCTTGTTCACTTGATGGATCCCACGATGTCAAATGGAGCATACTACTCTGAATTTATAGAAAAATGTCTAAAAATTAACCTAAGCGCTTTTTCTCAATGAATCTCAGTGAATTGAGTATAGTGAGCATGATTTTTTTTCTTCCCTGGGTTGGACACAAACACAATTGAATCGTGAAAGTTCTTCGTCCAAATTTCCAGAACTCCATGGTATTGACATTAGAATTAGAACTACGCTTAAGAACTGTGCTTAGGGAAATTGCAACCCAGAAGAAAAGACATTTCATAAGTTTGATACATTCCATGTAAAACTTGCAACACATCGTCATTTAATTGAATGCTTCCACCATCCCCCGAAACCAAGAAACATTAAAAGTTTCGACAGCACCGCAGAACCTCCCACCACCGTTGTTGTTGCAATTGGATCTCAACAATCGAGACAGACGCATGACAGGCCAACCACATCGTTTGCATCGTTTGGCAACCGGCGCGCTCTGAACGATTGACATACATTGGAAATCCAGACCTCTCATCGCGAAAACCCTCCTCTTGATCTGCTTCTAATTGGCACAACTTTGTGTGCACAAACGATGGTGACGACGCCGACGACGACGAAAACGTCGAATGCGGTGAATTTGATTGACTGAATGTGACCGAATGCTTTATTGCGCAAGGAGCTATGCTGCCTGCCCGACCGATGGATGTCAGCAATTGACATGAGATCGATGCTATTATATCGCCTTGCCTGCAACTTTGGCACTCTTCTCTTTTAGAGCTCGTAACCCCCTCAGGGGGGAGCACACATGAGTCGTGCCAATTTTGGCAATGTCAATTCTTGAGTGCTGGTTTAACAGGCAAGGGGTGTTAGTGCTACACCTCGATGGAGATTATTCCTCAAATTACAACATATCAGATGACTGTGGGCGCAGTTTTTGCCTCAAGCTTGCACTTTTTGTCAATTTATGCTTTCTTGTGGTTAAGAGGTTGCGAAAGTAGAGCCCAAAAAAATTCGGCAACAAAATTCGTTTGGTTGTTAAGTGTTTAGGACTAGAGCTTTTAAATAGCAACGATACGGATACAGTACTCCGGGGTCCAGATTGCCGTTGCGGTAAACGTGCAGCTTTTCAGCAAGGCCATGCTAAGAGTCATGGGTTCGAATCTCAACGGTTGAGAATCTTTCGGACTGGAAATTTTCGCGACTTCCCAGGGCATGAGTATATTCGTACCTGCCCAACGATACACACATGCAAGTAGCGCCAGAAAAGGATAGAAACAGTGCTGATTGGATTGATGAAAATTTTCAAATTTAGGCTCTCCTACGCTTAAACAGTGCAGTGTTACTTGTCTCCCAAAGTTTGAAATGATTCAGAGGAAATTTGGCTGCGCTTAAGCCATTTGAAATTTATATGGAAATTGCTATGGGAAAGGCCATTCTGAACACTGAAACCAAAGACTCCAATTGAACCGCCAAACGTGGTTCCAATCGAGAAAATTCAATGAGACACAAAAAGATGTTATGCTGCCCACATACGACTTGGACCGTTTGACCAACATTGACTCCACGCTCAATTTAGTCAAAGTGATTTATGTTGATGCAATTGTTTGACCGACTATCAAAGTTCGTTGCCGCAACATTATATTTCTTCGCATGTTTTGAATGATTCGGCAAGTTTAGTCGATATGTGATTTTTTTTTTCGAATGTTGTGGCTCCGGGGGTAACATTTCTACGATTTTTGGGCAATAATCGTAGTAATAAAGAGCAGAACTTTCAAAATTCAAGTAAAGTGCAGAGCTACTTCGGCACTTTTATGATTCACTTTGGCATGGGAGTTTTTTCTCTGCCGAATTGTCTGAAACTTTTTAATAAGAAGAACTTCAATATCGTGGCCAAATATGAGCTAAGTAGCTTTAAAAAAATACTGCCGAAAAAGTGCCAAAAATAGGATCTGGCCCTACCGCAAGAAATAGATATTTGATAAGGACTATTTTGAAACGGGATGGCTATGGGAATTTCTTCAAACATTCTATCCAAAATCTTTCTGTGTTTCCTCTAGTTATTATACTTT
Source organism: Aedes aegypti (assembly GCF_002204515.2). Taxonomy (NCBI): domain Eukaryota; kingdom Metazoa; phylum Arthropoda; class Insecta; order Diptera; family Culicidae; genus Aedes; species Aedes aegypti. Next base: position 133,881,756 of record NC_035108.1, read on the forward strand.
GGAGTTTTTCCAGGGGTCCTTTTGTAATACTAGGGATTCCATCACAATTTTTTCCTGGGATGCTACCAGGAGTTTCATCAATTACTCCTCTAGAAATTTATCTACAAAATTATCTATAAATTCCTCCAGTGAAAATCCCTCAGGAATTCATCCTGGCATTCTTCAGAGATGCCTTCAAAGGTTCATCTACGAATTATTTACATTCCTCTACTGGTTCCTTCAGAGATCAATCCTAAAAAAATGCCTCAGGAAATTTCTACAGAAAATCTTCAGGGCTTCCTACAAGGCTGCCTCCAAGAATTCATACAAAGATTTATATAACAATTCCTTCAGAAATTCCTCTAGAAGTTAGTTACAACGATTCCATCATTCATTATCAGAAATTCCCCAAGATATTTCACCAGGACTTTTTCAAGGGCTTCCCCTAAGAAATCATTCTTAAATTCCACCAGGAATTTCTTCAACGATTCATTCAATTAATTTTCTCACCCATAAACCCCCCAAGAGATTTCTCCAGTAAGTCATAAAGCAAGAATTCCACCAAAAAAAACCTCAAGAAATTTATTCAAGAATTCATCCAACGAAACTTCAGGAGTTCCTAAACATATTCTTTCAGGATTGTTTTCTTGCGATTTAACCAGGAATGTCTCAAGAAATTTCTAGAAAGATTTTTTATTGTAATCCCTTCCTATAAATTATTAAAGCTATTCCATTAAATATTCCACCAGGATTCCCTTTCTAACAGAAATCTTCCTGTGATTCTTATAGTAATTTCCCTAGAAATTCCTTCGCAGATTCCTCCAGAAAACCTTCCAGCGATCAATGCAAGTATTTCTCCAGCGATTGCTTCAGGGATTCCCACACGATTTTATCTAGAAATTTCTACAGAAATACTCGCAGGATCCTTACACTCCGGGAATCTTCAATCAATTCTTCTATAAATTTCTACAGTGTTTCCTCCAAAGATTCCTCCTGCTATCCCTGAAGGCACCCTATGACAGTGATGCTTTTTAAACTGTACGCGTTCTAACCAATCTTCCCAAACGAACACCGAACATGTTGGTTCAGGCGGTTTTGTACTCTCATTTTTGTTCTCGTGTGCAAACCGAAACGCTCGAATCTGAACCTAAACCCAAACATGTGTAAAGTGAACATTGGTTCGAACGCCGGTTCGAAAACCGGTCCATTGTTGCGTCCGAGGTTCAGAACGATGGCACAAAACGGACAGACAGAAAACAGTTGAAATCCACGCTTATCAATTTCTACTTATTGTTTTTTGTTGTATGATATAGTAAAATCCTTCGTTTTTTCATAATGTTACCTAAAATATTGATCTTAGTTGATCTCAGTTGATCTCAGTTGATCTGCTTAAATAATCATTTATTGAAGCTTCAAGGGTCTTGCGATTTGTACCAAGAAGTTCCATGTGTGATCGTAGAAATTTATCCGCGTGGATTTCAACCGTTCTCTGTCTGTCTGCTTTGTGTTCATTATTGGAATCTAAGTTTGAACCGAAGTGCACATGTACCGGGTTTGGCGTGGTAAATTGGTACAGAGACGAAGAAGTTTGCGGTTCAATACAAGTTGCAAGGTTCAAACCAAAGTGAACGCAGTAAGCATTGAACTCTGATGCTCCTCACTTTAGAATGCACAATGAAGCCCAAAACAATTTCAACTATTTTAAATCATATCACCTACAATGTTTGGAACATTAAATGTTCCTTGACATCTTTTGTAAATCTGTCCGCATTAAATTTGTTTTAAATCTGCCAAGAAACCCATTTTCATTTCGCATTCATTTTTCAGCTCCTTTGGGCATACATTTTTGAACTGATCAATATTCAAACCTACTTGATCCTTCGCTTAAAGGTTTGACCTGGAAAGCTAACTTAAGGTGTTCAAATAAAGCACTGCCCTGCCCTGATTCCTCTTAAGATTTCTTCACGAATTACTTCAAGAATCTACCAGAAATACCTCCGAAGATTTCTAAAGGAATTTACCCATCAATTCCTGCAGGAATTCATTTCAGTATTTCTTGCTGGAATTTGTCTAAAGAATCCACCAAGAAATTCTTAAGGTTTCTTAATGAACTCCTTCAAGAATTGCTTTAAAAGTTTTTTTAGAGATATATCTTGGACTCACCAGGTAATTTTCTTTGAATTTCTCCAGTTATTGCTTTGGTGATTCCTCCGAGGATTTCTAAACACAATGCTCTATGATTTTTTCCAGCAACTTTATCTTAAACTCTTCCAGGTGTTATTCTAGGGATTCAACCTGGAAGTATCTATAATACTATGTTTAATCAGAGGAATTGCTAAAGAAATATATTTTTGTATTTTGTAGATACTCTCTAATGAAATACCTAGAGTTGAGAAAGGAAAATTATCTAGCTAAATCCTTAACGGAATTTCTGATAGAATCTTTCGCGGAAAAATTGGCGATTTTCTGAAAAAAAAGTCTTGTAGACTCTTTGGAAACTTTTTTTTTTGATAAATTTTCTGGGAAAAAATATTGTGGACTCTTTGGAATTAATTATTTATTTTTTTTTTTTTTTTTGGTAAATTCCCTTTTTGATAACCCTGAATAAATTTTAAGAAGGGAAAAACAGGTGAAACCATTGAAGGTTTTCTAGTGAAACTTCTGGCCAAACTCTGATAGATTTTTTTTTGTGGAACTTCTGCTGAAACTCTGTTGCTATTCCCAGTGTTAACCCTGGAAGAACTTGTGGTGCAATTACTTGAAAGACTCTTCTCTAGAGAAATTACTGGTGAAATAATGAGAGTAAATACTGGTGAAGTCTCTGAACAAATAACTGCAGGAAATTGTGGATCCTTAGAGGATTTTTCCATGATGATTGAAAATAACTTCTGAAGGAATATTTGAATTCTTGGTAAAATCACCAACACAATGTTGGTAGCGTCTCTGAAAAATTTTTTAACGGAATCCCAATGAAAATTTCAACTGAAATCCTGGAAAATTACCTAGGCGAATTTCTGATGAAATCCATGGAGGAACTTGTGGTAGAATCCTAAAAGGAATCTCTGGAAGGAGCTTGTGGTGGAATCCTAAAAGGAATCTCTGGAGGATTTATGTGGAAGATTTTAAGATGAAATCCAAGCAAAACTTTCGAAGGAGGTGGAATAATTGGTGGAATCTCTAAAGGAATTCCTTTTTTTAAATCCTAGGAGGAACTCCTGATAGAGTCACTGGAGGAAATACTGGTGGATATCCCTATTGCTGCTGAAATCCTTATAATAAGCTTCAAGTAACATCTCTGGAGGAATTCCTGATAAGCCCTGAGAATCCCTGAAAATATTCCGGGAGAAATTCCTTGAAGGTATTTCAGGAAGAATCTCTAGAGGAATTCCAGTGGAGAAATCCTTTAAACAACTTTCTGGTAAAATTCCTGGAGGAATTTCTGATAACCCTCGAGAACCCTTGGAGATATTCCGGTAGAAATCCCCTGAGGAATTCCGGGAGGAATTCCTTGAGATATTCCAGGAGGAATCTCTTGAGGAATTCCGGGTGAAATCCTTTGTAGTAAAATACCTGGAGGAATTTCTGACAATCCTCGAGAATACTTGGAGATTCTGGTAGGAATCTTCTGAGGAATTCCAGAAGGAATCCTTTGAGGAATCCCGGGAGGAATCCCTTGAGGAATTTCGTGAGGAATCTTTTGAGGTATTCCAGAAGGAATCTCTTGAGAAATTCCGGTGATGAAATCCTTTGTAGTAAAATACCTGGAGGAATTTCTGACAATCCTCGATCCTTGGAGCTATTCCAGTAGCAATCCCCTGAGGGATTCCAGGAGGAATCTCTTGAGGAATTCCGGGAGGAATCCCTTGATAAATTTCATGAGGAGTCTCTTGAGGAATTCCGGTGGTGAAATCCTTTGTGGTAAAATATTTAGAGGAATATCTGACAATCTCAGATCCTTGAAGCTATTCCAGTAGGAATCCCTAGACGAATTCCTTGAGGAATCCCTTGAGAAATTTCGTGAGGAATCTCTTGAGAAATTCCAGGAGAAATCTCTTGTGTAATTCTATTGGTGAAATCCTTTATGGTAAAATATCTGAAGGATTTTTTGCTAATCCTCGAGGATCCTTGGCGATATCCCAGTAGGAATTCCCTGAGAAAATATAGGAGGAATCCCTTGAGAAATTCCGGGAGGAAATCTTTGAGGAATTTCGGGAGGAGTCCCTTGAGGAATTCCTTGAGGAATCCCTAGAGAAATTTCGTGAGGAATCCCTAGAGAAATTCCAGGAGGAATCTCTTGAGGAATTCCGGTGGTGAAATCCTTCGTGGTAAAAAACCTGGAGGAATTTTTGACAATCCTCAAGAATCCTTGGAGATATTCCGGTAGGAATCCCCTGAGGAATTCCTGAAGGAATCTCTTGAGGAATCCTTTGATGAATTCCGGGAGGAATCCCTTGAGGAATTCCTTGAGAAATTTCGTGAGGAATCCCTTGCTTGAGGTATTCCGGGAGGAAGCTCTTGAGAAATTCCGGTGGCGACATCCTTTGTGGTAAAATACCACAATATTTCTGACAATCCTCGAGAATCCTTGGAGATATTCCAGTAGGATTCCCCTGAGGAATTCCAGAGGGAATCCCTTGAGGAATCCTTTGATGAATTCCTGGAGGAATCCCTTGAGAAATTCCACGATTTATTCGCTGAGAAATTTCAGGAGGCGTTCCTTGATCAATTCCGAGAGGAATCCTTTGAATATTTCCCGGAGGAATCCCTTGAGGATTTCCTGGAGGAATCCCTTGAAGATTTTTTCGATGGAACCCCTGAAAGAAAATTCTGGTAGAATACCTTAAAAAGTTCCGGGAGGAATTCGTAGCAAATAACCTGATGGAACCCAGAATAACCCTAGAGGAATTCCTGGAACCTCTTGAACCTTTAAAATAATTCCTCATAGAATGCTTGACAGAACTTCTGATGGAATCTCAGAAGGTACTCTTGATGGAATCCTAGGCGGATATTTCGATGAAATCTTAGAAGTATTCCTAATGAAATCCAGGGAAATAGCATTCAGGAAAAAGATTATTTTGAGATTACAGAAAGTTATTTGACAAGTTCAAGAAAGCGTTAGGTCCGTTTGAAAATCAAACTGCTCAGTAGCATTATTAGCCACGAGATCGTTTCCAGCAATTGTTGAGAGACTGATTAGGCAGAATTGAGAACTATCGTTAAGAAATTCGAAAATATGAAAGCCCAAACACATTCTCATTGACAAACTTCAAGAAAGCAGCTCATCGTTCGTGGTTAATATATTTAACACATGATTCCAGTCGGCATATTATCCTAAAAGGAAAAAAAGCCAGGGTGGTGCAATTTTTCAATAATTACGTTCCCAGATAAGCGTTAGCTTTTCAACCAAAACTGATAACGCTAAACGCTTACAACGCCTCTAACCTGCGGACTTCAACAGCAAAAACCATAACGCAGCTAAAAACCACTCCTCCGGTTTCTGCTCCTGATTTACAAAACTGTAACACACCGCGTAACACCATCGATTACAGACCCAGTGCTGCAAGCATTCGGTCACATGTTGCGCTAAACATTGTTCGCCGGTTAATCGCTCGAACAACGTTCGGTACATCCACCATTTTCCGCACCACATTCGAAAAAACAGAGAAAAAAAACGCAAGTGCAACAGTTTGAAAACATGGAGAACATCGAAAAAGCGTGCCTCTCGGATCGGGCTCCAAGAGGGGTAGGAATGGCGCAGGGAAAAAACACATTTTTTTCTGTAATAGGTTTGGAATGTTTTCTCCGTCGAAGGAAAGGAACGGGGCGACGACATGCCGACGGAGTGAAGAAGTGGAGCCCCCGAACTGCATTGTTCTGTTGATGGTTCGAATCGTATTTCTAGCATCCGAAGGGTTGAAGTAGGGTGATTGCGCCTTTTGTAGACTTCATTCAAAATTGACCGTCCGCATGATAATCCCTTATTGCGTTATGTTTTACAGTTTTTTTTTTAATTCTTCTAAAACATAGTACTAAACAATTTAATACTATCCAAAATCTTAACTATACATATACTTAGCAATTGTATTAAATGGAAAATTTAAAACGAAATTTGAGAAAAAGTCTTCTCGCCGAGAATCAAACTCACGACTTAACTAGACCGAGCGCGTTGCCGCTAAGCCACGAAAGGACCCACGGAAAGTTGAAGTTAATCTGAATTCCATTTCAACACAATGATCATCATCTTTGAAACCGTTACCCTATGGAGCTTATGGATGAGAAATGCTGCCTCGTGAGCAACCGGCACCGGCGTGGTTAATCTATTACATGGGTTTCGTTCGGTGAACGATTTGCATTCATTCAGGGTACATTGGGCATTCGGTTCGCTTTTGTTTTCATGCTCGCCGAGAAAGACAATCGAAAGTGATCATTACTCGTTGAGGTAATTTTCGATATTGTTACTTTTCTTTTCTAAGAGATATTCAGCTTGGAATGGAATGTCAACTGATGTGTTCGGAATTTGTTGCATAACTTTGGGCTTGTGGGTAACAACAGAATTATTACGGCTTTTATTACTTATAGGGGCCTTCTTTAGCCGAGTAGTTAGAGTCCGCGGCTACCAAGCAAAGCCATGCTGAAGGTGACTTGGTTCAATTCCTGGTCGGTCCAGGATCTTTCCGTAATGGAAATGTTATTGATTTCCCTGGGCACAGATTATCATCGTACCTGCCACACGATATACGAATGCGAAAATGGCAACTTTGGCAAAGAAAGCTTTCAGTTAACAACTGAGGAAGTGCTCATTGAACACTGAGCTGGAAAGAAGAATGCTTTTGATTCTTGGTAGATAAAAAATATAAATTTCAGCAAAGCTTCACATACATTTAAAAAATATGTAAAAAAATCAACAGAAGTAAAATAAATTTTACAATTTTCATAAATGAATTATACAATTATTTTGTTTTCTTATTATAAAAACACACTTGCCGTCTAGAAGCGATTGTTCTTTGATTTTTTACAACAAACTGTGTTATTGTTTCCAATTAAAACAAATTTTCAGCAGCCCTTGTTATTAGAACTGGTTTTGCTAAAAAACAACTTGTTATTTACAATTTTGGATACGACAATATATGTGGGACAGAATTTTCATGTAGTCCACTTGTCAAATGTAAGCTCAAATTCAAAAAAGTTCTTACAGTAAGTGAAACGATAAAACTTCTTATGATCCCTATTTCTAAGTCTAGCATAAGTACTTCATTGGAACTCTAATAATGTGCATCGTAACCACAAAATTCCCCATAAAGCAATCACTTCTTCACCGATCCCTTGCACCCACAATTTCTCCAAGTGAACGGCAGCGAACCTACATTTCCCCATTGCTACATATCAACCGTTACTGTCCAATCAAACGGTCGTGAGGGTGTGTTTGCCATTCCATTCTACGGCAACTATCATATTTACACAATATTTCAACCTGCATGTCTCCACCTTCGCCGTAAAAAAGTATCAACGCTTGCTCAAAACTTTCAGTCCATATATCGAACCGATTATGCAACACAGCAAACAATCATTTCACCGAGAAATAACCCATTTTATAGGTTATGATGTGGAAATAAACCCCCCGATTTGAACCCGATCCTTTCGATCGATACATTAGAATCTTTCAATGTGGGTCACATAACCCGCTTCTGCTGTTAAAAGGCCCATAAGCTAACATAGCCAGCGACAAAACAAGATTTATCGAATACATTGATATAGATAACACTAGGCAACACTGGTTCACACATTTTGATTATTTGTAACACATTCATAAGATTTCGACTCGCTGATTTCAAATCTGTTCTTATATTTTTTTGCAACACATACAGTGTTGGAGAATAATGGTCATCATTTTTATTTACATATTTTCATGTTTTTTTTTGTTACATAATTTTGTTTTACATCAATCATTTTGATATTAATGTTCAGAATATATTTTATAAATTTCGTTTAACTGATTTCAATCTTCAAAATGTTTAAATTACGTGTTAATTTTATACAAGTAAATCTTAGTAAATATTGTATTAAAAAGACATCACCAATCGTTATCTAATTCTTCTTTCTGGAGTTATACGTCCCATCTGGGATAAAATATGCTTCTCAGATTAGTGTTCCTATGAGTACTATTTCTTATGAGAAGCTTTCTTTTCAAATTGACATTTTTTTTTGTATCTGTAAATCGTATGGCATTCACACCTGCCATGAACCTTAAAATTTTTGAAGCATGTGCAGTTTTTTTATAAAGCTAACATTGTTCAACAAAAATACGCAGGAATTAGACTTTTTGTCTACAACCTTAGGTTATATTTTCTGTGATCGAGTTATTAATAAAATAAAATGAACTTTCCTCTTGCAATTGAATCAATATCAAAAACGGTTTTATTTTTCTAAATAGGAATAAATTTTCAACTTTGTTACTTATGAACTATAAACTTTTGCAATATCATAAAAATGATTTTTTGAATTGACCTCGTGCTTGATAACGCTTTCTTATTTTGTTTGTGTCTCAAAGTTTTCGAGACAACTGCGATTTTGATCAATGAAATTCCTAATTAGATTGAAAATTTTCGATAAAAAATAAATGTCACTTATATTTTTTGATCAAAAACTTTGGGTTGTTGCTCTTTCTCTGAATCATTTTGAGAAAAAATTGTTCAACATTGACATCGCTAATATCGTAAAATTTGCATAGAGAAACATTTCATTAATCAAACAAAAAACTTGTATGTCCTTATTTGTATGTAGATAAGGGTGCGGCTTATTTTTCAAAAGTTTTCAAAACGAAAATTCGTGTGCTTTTCTGCATTTATATGACATAAAAAAAATCTCAATTCTTGAGCCACAAATATTAACATTTAGTGATGGCACAAGGCGTTTGTGAAGGTGAATTTTTCAAGTTGTAAAAAATGACCTTCAACGAAGTATACATAACTTGTTATTTGTTAATCCATTTTGAAACTTTTGGCACATTTCTCTTTAAAATTAAATTTATTAAATTTGTGTCTTAAATCAAAACTCGCTTTAGAGAAAACGTTTAGCTGTCAACAAATTGAAAAAAAAAACATGTTTTTGTGGAGGTTTTGTTCAATAACTTGGTCAAAACCAGTTTTCATATAAACGTGTTGTACAAACAATTTGAAATCAACTACAAAAGCATGTAAAAATATTTGGAATCGGTTCGGTATTCATGAACATAAAGTCAAACAAAAATGATTTTTTTAGTAAAATGAGGAAAAAATTGGAGTAAACTCACGGAGTTTTCCTGCTACAAGAACTAATTTATTTACATAATGAATTTAGCTCCGTCATGACTTAAAGCACTTGAGCCTATGGAAAATCATTTGATAGTGAAAGAAAATGATAGCATGTAACGGCAATGCGTCATTGAAAACATTTAAACATGCTCAACGGTATAAGAATGCTTAATTATTATATTTCAAATTAGTGTTTTCAATGGTTATACCTCAAAAAGGATGTAATTCCAAATTTCGTCTATTTTCTCATTTAAAACTCCACCAAGAGGTTACAAATAACTAAACAAACAGACTTTGAACCTCAATTTGATGGTATATTTCTTCTGATTATCACGACCAATGAAAACCCATTTGAATATCTCAGATTTTCTTTGAATTAGTAGACTTATACAATTGAAAGGGCCCTACGATTTTTTTGAAATTTTGTCCAGACATGCAGCTTAGCTATAGAAAACGACTAGTGAGCACAGATTTGATGGATATTTTTTTCTGATAATAACGGTCACGGGAGCATCGTGAAACTACTTTTAACTAAGATTAGTTTTGATTTTTAATTTTTAAGAGAATGATGCCAAATGTTTCAAAATTGGTTAAAAAATAACAAAGTTATGTATATTTCACTGAAGGTCATTTTTTATAACATAAAAATTCACTTATGTTGAAAAAATTCGGGTTAAGTCGGGTTTGGGTCGGATTTGGTGAAAATTTTAAGAAGAGTAACAACCTGAAAGCTTCCCTATGCATCAAAAACGATAAATTGATCACCTTTTAAAACCCGGGTTTGCTTGCAAAAAAAAATCAGATTTCGGGTCGGATTCGGGTTTGAATAGCGACATTTTTTCGGGTTCGGATTTGGTTTTCAATTTTGGTCTCGGATTCGGGTTGGGCCGGGTTTGAATAAATAAAATAAGTCGGGTTCGGGTTTGAAAATTCAAAATTTTTCGGGTTCAGGTTCGGGTTAAGTTTGTTGGAGGCTTTAAAGTTATCGGGTAGGGGTCGAGTTCGTTCTCGAAAACAGTCGGGTTTAAGTCTGGTTTGGTGAGAATTTTGAACAAAGTAACAACCTGAAAGAGAAAAGCTTGCATCAGAATCAATGATTTATCATTTTTTCGAACTCGGGTTTTGTTCGGATGTCTCTTGGAAAACTTTTTCGGGTTTCGGGTCGGGATCGGGTTTGAACAGCGAAAATTTCTCGGCTTCGGGTCTGGGTTTGCTTTTCAATTTTCAAATTGAAGAACTTATACAGTGAGAGGCAAAATAAAGTGCCCACCTTACCAGTTTTCGAATTTCTCTCATTGATTTGGTTCAAATTAAAGTTAACACACCTAAATCTTTTGTGATATTTTATTTTTGATGTTCTTTTAAAGTTGCACTTACGAAATTTTGATAAAAAAAAGAATTTTACTTAAAGAAAAAGAAAATCAATTTGTATTGAAAAAAAAGTAGTGACAAAAATAAGTGCCCACTTCCTTCTTGGCCCCAGAAAAGATGATTTAAGAAAAATAAAAAGCAATTTAATAGTTAATGTGTCCTCCTTTGGCCTTAAGGACTTGCTGGAGGCTCTTCGGCATGCTTTTCACCAGGTTTTGTAGGTGTTGTGGATCTAGTTCTTCCCAGGCGCGCTCCAAGGCTTCAAAATAATTATTTTTGTTGGTAACACCAGTTTTTTCAACCCTAGCATCGAGAATCGCCCACAAATTCTCGATGGGGTTGAGGTCTGGGCTTTGTGGAGGCCATTCCAGCGGTTTAATCCGACAAGACCGGAAGAAAGACTTGGTCTTCTTTCCAGTATGCTTCGGGTCGTTGTTCTAGAGAAATATGAATTTCTCTTCAAGGCCCGTCTGGATCAGCGAAACCTCCAGATTTTCCAGCAAGATGTTAATGTAGGAATCTGCCATCATTATTCCGTCGATTTTCACGAGGTTTTCTACTCCACTCCATGAAAAACACCCCCAGACCATCACATTTCCTCCTCCATGCTTCACCGTTCCTTGGATGTGGTGCTCTGCATCACACACGAGCCCGCCGCTCTCGGTTAGACAGCTCGAGCTTCAGGAGCGCCACATCCAAGGAACGGTGACGCATGGAAGTGTGATGTGATGAAATGTGATGGTCTGGGGGTGTTTTTCATGGAGTGGAGTAGGAAGCGTCGTGAAAATCGACGGAGTAATGACGGCAGATTCCTACATTAACATCTTGCTGGAAAATCTGGAGGTTTCGCTGATCCAGACGGGCCTTGAAGAGAAATTCATATTTCTCTAGAACAACGACCCGAAGCATACTGGAAAGAAGACCAAGTCTTTCTTCCGGTCTTGTCGGATTAAACCGCTGGAATGGCCTCCACAAAGCCCAGACCTCAACCCCATCGAGAATTTGTGGGCGATTCTCGATGCTAGGGTTGAAAAAACTGGTGTTACCAACAAAAATAATTATTTTGAAGCCTTGGAGCGCGCCTGGGAAGAACTAGATCCACAACACCTACAAAACCTGGTGAAAAGCATGCCGAAGAGCCTCCAGCAAGTCCTTAAGGCCAAAGGAGGACACATTAACTATTAAATTGCTTTTTATTTTTCTTAAATCATCTTTTCTGGGGCCAAGAAGGAAGTGGGCACTTATTTTTGTCACTACTTTTTTTTCAATACAAATTGATTTTCTTTTTCTTTAAGTAAAATTCTTTTTTTAATCAAAATTTCGTAAGTGCAACTTTAAAAGAACATCAAAAATAAAATATCACAAAAGATTTAGGTGTGTTAACTTTAATTTGAACCAAATCAATGAGAGAAATTCGAAAACTGGTAAGGTGGGCACTTTATTTTGCCTCTCACTGTATGTATAGTTTCTGAGCAAAGAGATTTATTTTGCATATATTTGGATATACGTGGTTTAATAAATCAAATATTCTGTTTTTTTTTTCATCCACGATTGGATTTTTCATCCAATGATTTTGATTCAAAAAATAAATAAATAAGAGAATTTGAAGGGTAGAACTGCTATCAACAGTTTTAGAGCTTAAGAGCTGTAATCTAATAGAAATATAGATTTTTTGATTTAAAAAAAAAATGCTTCTCATTTTCGAAGGGATGAAATTTGTTTGAGCGGTAAGTCTAAAGCTAATCAATGTTCATCCAACCGAATTTCTTTAAATATTACACAGATTTGCAGGGCCCAATAATGACAGACGATGTATATTTAAAAAACATCCGAGCTAAGATTTTGAAAGACAGAGTTAAGAATTATTCCATGAAAAACCGATCTAGTAGGACACCGAATTCTGTGAAAATTTGCTTTTTTGTTCCTTATCCGAAATAAGGATACATGTGTTTTTGGATTTTTTGATTAGGCTGACCATTTCCGAAATAGGGTGACCAGAAAAATCGCGACCTTGCAAAATTTTTATTGAAAAAAAAAATCATAACTTTTGAACCGCTTGACCGATTTTCAATTTTCTTGTTCGATATGAAAGCAAAAGATATTGACTTTTCAAGAAAAATATAAAATGTCATAAAATTGATTTTTACATGAAATAAACCAAGAATTTCCGTATTTTCGTGTTTTGAAGGCCTTGGAACCTAAGGGGCTATTGCTGTTCTCATTTTTTCTGACAGTTCACAAGTTTTTAATGTTTACTGTATAATTTTCAGCAATGTATGTTTTTTAGTTTCTGAGACATATTTTTTTGAAAATAAAAATCAGTCATTTTTATCGGCACACACTGTAGGTCTCAGCGCATTAGATTTTTTATTTTTTAAATATCATAAGTTTTGAACAGCTCAACCGCTTTAGAATCTTTTTTTATGGAATGAAAGTTTATGATTTCAATTTCTCAGAAAAAAAATACAGTCAACTCTCCATAACGCGATATTGAAGGGATCATCGAGTTAAGGAGGTATCGAGTTATAGAACACAAAACCAGTGCAAATGCAATCCAAGGGACCATCGAGTTAGCCATGAAAATCAATATCTGATATGGTTCTCTAACTCGATATCGAGATACGGAATATCGAGTAAGGAAGAGTTGACTGTATAAAACTCTTATTTTTTTACATGGGAAAATCGAAAATCGGTCACTAGTTACTATTTTTTTAAATAAAAAAATTGCAATGTTGCGATTGTTTTGGTCACTCTATTTCGGAAATGGTTGCCCTAATCAAAAAATCCAAAAACACGTGTATCCTTATTTCGGATTAGGAACAAAACAGCAAATTTCCACGGAATTCGGTGACCCACTAGATCGGTTTTTCATGGAATGGGTGTATAGTTTTTATTTGCTTAATCATTTATTTAAAAGGCTCAAGCGCCCTTACTGCATTACAGCCTCAAGGCATTACGGAGCCGAATCTTATTGATTTATCTAACAAAATCATATTTGCTTCTTATTCAGCTATGTTAGTTTTGGGGAACCGTAAAACTCATGGTTTGGTCGAGATTAGGGAGTACAATCATTTTTGGAAGGAATGGGAGTTCAGGGTCTATCCGTTGATATTTCGATTCATAAATATCACCTTCCATAGCGCCCACCTTGGCGAGTGCGTACTTCCGCTTTCTCATTGCCTGGAATAGAGCAATGGGATGGGACCCCAACCAAGGTGATGGGTATGATTCGAAAAAGCACTCAATGAGGATCGTATTTCACGGAAGAAATACGGGGAGCACTTTACCGGCCTCATTGAAAGTATAGTTTCGATGGCGCTGAGGCTATTTGTAAAAATGAACACGCGGCTATACTCTATGCATTGGAGGCAATTCGCTCTAATGCATAGAGTATAGCCACTTATTCTTCGACGTATACTAAACAAGGGTTCTGAAGCTTGTGGGCGTCGCTATGAAATTCGTTGTAAACACCGAATCCAGTGGAATCATTTGTTTTTCACCCGTCAGTATAAAACATGCTTTCACTACTGACCTCCTGGCCGAAATTGTTTGCAAAAAAATTGTGGTATAAACTCCGTGCGGAATAGATCTAGAATTCCATGGGTTTCTCGCCTCATAGTAGGATCAAAACCTACAGTGCAGTTGGAGGCCTTCCTTAGCCTAGTGATATCGTCCGAGGCTACAAAGCAAATCCATTCTGAAGGTGTCTAGGTTCGATTCCCAGTCGGTCCAGGATCTTTTCGTAATAGAATTTTCTTTACTTCCCTGGACATATAGTATAATCGAACATGCCTTACGATAATTCGAGAAATGGTAAATTAGACAAAGAAAGTTCTCAGTTAATGACTGTGGAAAGTTCACTTAGAACACTAAGCTAATGAGCAGGTTATATAAGGAGGTACATGGTTTTGTGAATAAAACCCCTTTAAATCAAAAACTGTACGTATTGCAGAACAGTTGACCTTCATTGGAAATGGTTAAAGTGCGTCGCCTAGTGTATTACATTGCCACTAACCGCATCGGCCGAACCGCCCTCTCACACATCTATCGGATTTTATGTGTCACATTAGCAACTTTGCAGGCACTAAAACTGCCTCGGCATAAACCAAAGTGCTTTTTGTTCTACCACCTCTCTCTCTCGCCAAACAATTCCTCATCATGTCGCCAGATTGTGCAGAATAGTGGCTATTCCAGTTGAAGCTTTCCGATACGTATCGATTTGCTGGGTTGACCGACTGCCTCTAGCCAGAAAACAGCGCAAAGCGAGCCCCAGCACAATCGTGATGTAATAAATTATCGTCTAATTAAACATTTCTCAGCTCATTGATCTGTGAAACGAGCGTACGGCTGCTTGGCATGGTGCTGTCGTCCATTCGTCCAAGACGGTCGGTTAGTTGACCATCGAAAATCCCTTTGCAATCCAGTAGTGTAACGGCGTTACAGCTAGATGCGATGCGAATCTGGCAGATGCTAATAATTGATAAGTTGATTGACGACAGAGGCAATCTGACACGTTCGGAGTCCCTTGCTTTTCTCTCCCTCAGTTGGACTTCAACAGGTACGACCTATAGTCGGAACGAATAGGCTCCTGAGTTACAATCCCGGTCGCAATGCAACAGAATGATTGACCGGTTGGTCAGTTCAGCAAGCAGTGGAGGGATGGCGAACTATTCGTCGCTTGAAATGGGTTCGACGTGCTATAAATCTATTTCTAGGGCCATTACTTTAATTTTGTGTAACTGTTTGCACTGCGATAAATTCACATTATGGACTTACGCAGCTGGGAGCTTTGGGGAAACCGGACCGCACGATAGTCGGTCTCTTTTTCCCACTTGGAAGCAGAGGTCGTTGAATGGCAGCATATGAACGGGTAACGGACGGCTACGCTTCCAGGCACCTTTCCCAGTACCCCATTTAGAAGTGATGGTAATGAAGATTGATGAACTTAATCCACACTGAAACGATGCAACCCGTTTCATTTCGGAAATGACTCTTTCCAGAAGTGACCAGTCCGTCACGTTCCTGGGTTGACTTACTTCTTCTGGCGATATGGGACGAGTTGGGGAGCGGCTAGGACCTGCCATAACACTACGAAGGGTAATTTGCAGTGCTATTAATACGTCAAGAGATTTATGGATCACTTTGGCTGACATTGACCATGCTGAATAAAGTAGATTTTAGCTCAACATTGGATAAATTTCTCGACATCATCATTTTTCAACATCAAGGAAGTGTTTGTCAAGCTTTCTAAAGCAGTAAAAAAATATCCAAAAGCTAAACACTAACTTTCAATTAGAAGCAATAGTTTTATAGATATCGTTAAAATAGAACCCATTTTTGGAAAGAAAAATATATTCGCTTGAAAGCAAACAGTCGGAATGTTTAGGTTAGAAGTACGCTGCCCATATCGGCATATTTGTCTGATTCGACATTTTTGTCCATTTCGAGTTAATTCCATGTAGAGTCCATAAATAATAAACACTTTCGATCAACTTACTTAAATCTGTGAGATTGTTCCAGAAAATTCGAAAAAAAAAAACTACCAAGTTGTTTTGTCACATTGGTAATTAAAACCGCTTAACAGTCACATTGAGATTATGTATGAATCTCATGATGTAGTAGTTATGAAATTTCTATCAGAATTATTTTCTTACTATTCACACAATATGTGATATTAGCAGCACAAAATTTTAACCTCAAATAAGCACTTTTAAGTGCTTGGTAATTTTTAGAAATTTTAGTTACTTTCCATACTACCATAAAATGCACACATTGTACTCCATTTACTCAATGCCTACTTTTGCAAAAGCTACAAATATGCAGTTATGATCAGTACATCTGAATGGAACAATATAGGCTTAATATGAAAAATAACCTACGCCTTCATAGTTTAGCTGATTTACTCACCACGTAACATTAACAGTTCAATAGAGAAAAATGCGTTTTTCTCAAAACATAAGGGAAAATTTTTGAAATTGGTATCACTGCTGCAATGAAATCGATTTCTGCCAGGTATCATTCCCAACATATATTTATTAAAAATGCGATGCCTAGTCTCCCTGAATTAATCGTCTTGTACCTCCAGAAGCTTCTGCAAAAATGCAAACGATAAACTTGGCTATTTTTTCACACAAACTTAAACTTTTTGAAATCCACATTGGCTATTATCACTGCTAATGTGGTTTTCAAAATACTTAAAATTTGTGTGAAAAAATGTCCAAGATTATTGAATAGTAATGAAAAACTTCATTATTGTTCCGTAACATGTTGGATTTGCAACTTGGATTTCACGATCTCTCGACTTTTCCACGTATCGCGCTGTTGTATTTTGTACTACACAGATGAAAATACCTCGCTTTCATAACACAACATCAGCGCGGTGCTCTTGGCGGTGGTCGATCGCGCGACAACCGAAGGTTAAAAAGCGAGCTGACAAGATGTTGAAGGCAAGAAACTATGTTTGGGAAATTATGGTTTATATGTGTTAATCACTAAAATTTAATTGAACCTTCGTTTTTATGTCTGAACACGTCTGTTAAATGTTAAAATAGTCGAGAATCATATACTCTACCCACCATAAGTATGAAATCGCGTATTGCAACACTCATACTGAATATTGCAGCACCTTGAAAAATTTAGCATCACCTAAAATGAATATTATCTCGTTATTCTGAAGTGCTAGATCAATGTACTTCTGAGGTCATCTTAAAAATACGTCTTTGAGCCCCTGTGATTTTTTATTTTTGTTAACAAAACTTTTATCACTGGATATTGGGTGATGCTAAACTTAAATGTGCTGCAATACTCAGTATTGCAACGATTCCATACGTATGGTGGGTAGTGTTTGTTAGGTTCCAACAGTGATGGAGGTTAAAATACACCGAAAATTCAAATTGATTAAAATCAGTTAAGAATCATTCTGCAACAATTTTTTTACTCAACACCTCTAACACAAAAACTAGTAGAAGCAGAAATAACTATAATAATGATAATTCTTATTTTTTCTTTACAGGTAAGCGCAGGAAATTGGGTTATTTCTCACAAAGAGCTAAGTAAATTGCATCAGTCTCGAGTAAGTAAAAACTATGAAAAGCTCTAAAATGCTACATAGGTATGTGAGAGAGGAAATTGTGTAATGAGTGTAATGAATACTCCTTTCTGGGTTTCAATGAGGAGATATATTTGTTTTAAAATTATTTAATAAGATACTTATTTACCAATACTTAACCCCGCTACCGCCACCTTTTTTTCCCACAAAAAAATAATCAAACAGCTATATTTTTTTTTGTTTTTCTATATTTTTGCACCAAAAGCCTTCAAAAAACTCTCCTATTTTTAGAATCTGTATCAGTATTGATCATAGATCATAGGAACATTACAAAAAGGTGTTTTCTGAAGTTTTCAAGATCTTTATACGATCAGATTGGTACCAGAAACAAGAATGTTCGTTACACAAAAACGGTTGCATCAATTTGCTTCATTTTTTGCACAATACACTCTCATTAAAGAATTGTTTCGAACAGCGAATAATCGATCATGGGAAAAATTCTGTAGACTGAGATATTTACGTAAATTATGGAAAAATGTCGATCCTCCAAGAAATTTCTGAATATCTTTGGAATCAGATGCCCAATGATCAATATCAACACAGATTCTTAAAATATAACAGTTTTTATGGCTTGTGGAAAAATGGTGCAAAAATATCGAAAAACAAAAAATGTTATCGCTGTTTGAATATTTCTTTGTGTTTGAAAAATGAAGTTGCCTGTACAGGGGTTAAGCTATCCATTTTCAAATCATTCACTAGCTGGGCTCAAGTGCCGAATAGCTTGACAAAGCCAACATCATCGTTCCCGTCGTACACATCCATCATGAAAATAGCTCGCTTGATATCCACAGCACGAGCAGCGCAAAAGCTGAAGAGACCGTTTTTCTGTGCGTTCAACCTGTTCTACTGTCCCTGTTGAACCAAATCCTATAGAACTAAGCTCTCACATACAATCACAGCTTAGTAATATTTATACGCTCTGAGGCTAACAGGTGTGGAATCAACCTGTTCTACGAATAAATTGAACAGGTTTAACTTTTTCGGCAGATTTATGCACGCTAAAAACATTCCTAATGAAATATATTTTCCTCGAAACAGATCGAGTGTTCGTCTACCAACTTAGAAAGATGTCCATAAAATAGCTTAAAATGTTCTAATAATCAAAATCAAAATGATGAAAATTAAAAGCATACCAAATACATTTAAATTTTATTTACCCTTTGTTAGACTATCAAATTCTCTGCTTTGACGAAGTTAGCGCAGTCAATATGATAAATTGTTAGAGTGTAAAGCATGCAAGGATGATGCATACTTTCATGCAATACGACGTCGGCTTCTCTTGTTTCTCTAAACACGTTCTATCAGCTGTCGAAAATACTTCCAAGTCAAGTAAAATATCCAAATTAAAATGCAAAAATGCATGTTTGCGCAAATTGATACATTTTGTGTTTTTCTTCTGATAATTGTTATAGCTGGATAATCACAAATTTATTGTTTAAACAAGCAATGTGAAAAATAGTTCATGTTGAGCAGGTGGTGGGTTTGGGCACGTGACGCCTCTGAATTATTTGAGTTAATCTTCAATATACATCTATTTGTAAGAGGTTGATGTTGTAATTGGCTTTACTGAAAACATTATAATTTCTAATCACATGATAAATGTCTAACGTAACAGCTACAGAAATGTTAATAGATATTTTATTAGCATTTTCTGAATAAAAAATAAATGCTTTAGGATAATGTGTTAAATTTAGTAGGCAAACTTATAAAAAGATTGGAGTCCAATCTAATCCGTTCATGCGATATTCAATAACGTTAATTGAATATTTAAACCAAGACAATTTCTTTACACATAGAGTATTTACGATTTTCATTGATCGATTTGTTGGAAAATCTTTGAAAATCGTAAGGAGTTCCTTGACGACTAATAGGCAGAATCAAGGTAATTCATCACTCGTTCTTTTTGGAGAAGATTCTTGATGAATACCTGACAAGGTTTTCGGACTATGGAGCCAATTGCAAGTTTCCTAAAATGCTTACACCAACCTCCATAAGCTTGAATACTGGATTTCTAAGCACATCGTCATAAAATTTGTTGCCAGTAAGATCTTCGTGGATTTCTAGTGGAATCCTTCGAAGACTCCTGAGATAATTTTCCAAATGTTAAATAACCCCTTTAAAATGCTGTTTGAGGGGGGGGAAATATATGATGGATTGCTGACGGAACAATAGGATTTTTCTCAAGAACCTACCGTGGATGATTTTTGTAAATTTGGGAAGGTGTTCGTGAGATGTTCTTTCTTAAAATACTTAATAATGGATTTCTACAGCGATTAAGAGCAGATTTGTCACATGAATTCCATACGTAATGTTTGGTTGTCCCTATCAAGGACATCTGTTGAATCATTCGAGTTTTTCGCCGGCTTTCCTATACTTCTAAACAAGCTTCTGTTTCATACATATTTGTCCATGGCTGATAAGATCATTGGTCAGTTCTTCATGTAATGATTTTTAATATGCTGAAAGAACTTTGAAAAATATCTCTATTAATGATGTAGTAATTACAATCAATTTAGTTTGAACCTTATGTTGAGCTGCATCAAACCATCAAATTCTAAAAATCAAATCCTTTGTTACCACTTATTTTCATTTCAGTAACCTCTATTTTCAGATGTCCGTGAGATGTTTCTAGAACTTGAGAACCACTGATATAACAAGACTCTTCAGCCTCAAATTTGGAACATATAACGCTGATGCAAATTGAATTTTGACTAACTGTTCAAAATCTTTTAGTACAATAACGGATTTTAAACAGATAGCTTGAAATAAATTACCAATAATATGGAGTGCCACCAACTATCTAGGCTATTATGAGGCCTTTTTCCACTTCTTATGCTTACGATGAAATCTCCAAAAGTTTCCGACCCAATTCACACACCTACCCTAAGAAACACCTAGACAGACATGAATTAAGACACAATTGTTTGATTATCCGCACGCAAATCATCCCCCTCATTCAGCTATCAAGCAATCTTCCTTCCAAACCATCTTCAAAACCGCCCACAACTGTAGATATAGGTACCTCATACCTTATACTTATCACGAACCTTTCATCAACGCCCATCCACCCAGAGAGGCCCATTCTCCAAAAGAAAAATATCTTAATTTAAGTTTCTTAAAATCCCACCAACCCATCCCCGTTGAAACACTTTGTGGCTGATGGGACACCTCCCAAATTTTCCCTTCGGCTTGATTCACGGGCTTGATGCATAACTGATACGGGAACTACTGGTACGTAACACTGACTGGTGCTGCTGTTGTGCCTCTCCTCCCATGCAATGGGAGATCTCGGACGCTCTGAGGTCCAACTTTACGTAGAGCTGGCAAAAACTCAATTTCGAAACATTTGTGAACAATATCAGAGTGTTATGACCGGTACGGCATTTGAAACGTAATCTCATCATCTTTGAAGAACACTTCCACAATTTTGGCTAAATCTGAAGATTTTTTTCAAACAGCCACTCGAGTCATCGAGCAGAAGTGCTTAAGTGAAATGTGCAATTTTTTCCATGATTTTTCAGTTCTGAACCACTATTTGCCGGCAGCAACAAAATGAAGCTGACGTACCCCGAAGAGGTAACCAAACACAGCCGGACACTGACTGACTGCGAGGAAACTGCTAATTATTTACTGTTTCGTTCGCTTCATCATCAGCCATCCATCGGACGATCCGATGATGATGATGATGATGACGAGCTGCGAAACGAATGTGACGATGCATAACGATTTAGCTTCCGATTCGATGAGCGCCAGAAGCAACTGGATTCAACCGCAGGGACGACGACTCTTACGAATCAAGTGATAGGCCCATCATGAGAGATCATCTTTCCCATCTGATTTGCCGATATTGTCATTTGTCAATCTTGTTGATCGCTCTGATTGGCTGCGCCTTAGTCGTTTCATTGACTCCATTGTTCGATGAGTTTCGATTGTGGGGATTAGTCCAATAAAGTGAAAGTATTTTCTGTGGAATCAATCGTTCGGTTTATTTTAAACAGGTTCCTTATTTATATTTCAATTGCAGATTTTTTTCTTGGTTTTAATAGTTTTGTTGTAGCATTTATAATCAAATGTATAAAACAAACATGGGGACGGAGTAAATGGTCCAGTAGCTACTGCTTCTGCTTGATAAGCAGGTCCGCCCATTTTCTCGTACTTTGTAGTAGTATCTATCACTTGTTTCTGTCTTCCATACTAAATTTATCACACTTTAAAAACTATTCGCAATTGTTAGAATCAATTCCAATTCTAAAAATAAGCCAGGTGAAATTTTTGAAGGTGTTTTATGAAGCAATCTTTGCTTACAGTCCTCGAAGAAGTGATGCAGTAATGTTTTCTGCATTTAAAAGCAAAACCCCGTATGAAGTACCTGGCCAATTTTATCCCTAGAAAGTTCATAAAGGTATATCTTGAAGTATATCTTGAAGTATTCTTGGAGAAATGCAAACATTCTTAAGTTAATGTTGGGTGGAAAGCAGGAGATCTCCTTAGCTTAATTTCGTCAAAAACCGTTACCTGAACGCGGAAATTGAAAAATAAAATGGGATTGTGAACCACACAAAAAATATGCGGAATATTGAACGTTGTCATTTTGTGAGAAATTGGTGAGCACTTAATGCCTCCGAGGTCTACGCCCATGGCCACCCTCATGATCTGAATAAATATAATTTGTCGTGTCCTTGCATCCATTCGATTCCTTTCACTCTTAAAACGCTGCCAAACTTAATCTCCACGAAAGGGATCGCAATCCGTTACGTTCACAAAAAAAAAATCGAAATCTGTCAACCACAAGACACAGTGAAAGGACCATAGGTGTTTGATATACATATCCGTTTTGGAGCCACACACCGTTTTTGCAGGAAAGTAAAAAAACGACATTGCGTAAGCATCCCCGGTCTCAAGGTAGACTTGGACAAGAACCCGAATTCTCACTTTCGGACCGTGAAGAAAAAAAACTGCTCAAACCAGACCACACCACAACACCGGGACGACGGGAGTGAAAGAATCGCAAGGCAATTTTATTGCACAACTCGTTCAAGTCTCGGCCACTACATCCCTTTAACAACAGGCTTGTTACCCACCTTCGATCGGAGAACGGTTGGTGAAAGGATTGGGCCGGTCGACCTCTCTTTCCCCAATTGAATACGTTCAATTTTTTTTCGGGTGTTGGCTTGGTTTCCTGCTGGATTGATGAACGAATGCTTTTGCTACCGTAAACGTGGTAACTTCGATAGGTTTTTGGAAGAACATCTGATTAATTCTGATTTCTGTTCTAGAGATTTTTTTTCATATTTTAAAACCAAGAACTTGTGGTTTAGTAGTAGACTACAGTTTAAAGACTGAATACGGATTTATTTTAAATTACCCTACAATTTTTCATATAAACCGAAGACGATTTTCGGTTTTAAGGTAACTTCAACAAGTGATGAACTGTTGAAACTTCATCAAATAGTGATCGTGAAATAGATTGTTTGTAAGCGTTTCAAAATGTCATAATCTCATCAGATGTTGATGTTCGAATAAAAAGCCTTAAATATCATCGATTCCAATAAAAATAGTTCTGAAATCAAGTGTCATACAAATACTCTTTACTGTAACATTAGTTTTGCTTAAGGTGAAGATGAATCGATGCCAAAGTTTTAATTTCCAGGAAACGGATCTGGAGAACCGAACATCCGTTTAAGCTGAAAACGCAATCGATTGGTCACTAGCCGGTGGTGGTACTTTGGCTTCGATTCATCTTCACCTTAACTAACAGAAATTATGTTATTTCACTATGTTGTTTGTCTCGCACAGTCTCGCTACCCGCATTACCAAAATAACCCCATTATACGGTCCCCAATTGCCTTGAGGGTGCGAAAGCATGCGGCCGAAGCTATGCCTTCCGATGGAAGTGATGACCGAACAAAGCAAACCAATTACGCGTGCGAAGCGGTGATCAATTTGTGAGTCATTTGACTGGTGCTGAAGTTGAGAACTCCCGAGGCACGCCCACGGTGCTCCCCTGACCGTTATTATCAGAAAAAAATCTCCATCAAATCTGTGCAAACCAGTTGATTTCTATAGCTAAGCTGCATGTCTGGGCAAAATTTAAAAAAAAATCGTAGGGCCCGTTTTGAAGTTACGCCTTTTTGAATGTGTAAGTCCACTAATTCTAAGGAAATCTGAGATATTCAATCGAGTTTTCATTGGCTGAGATTATCAGAATAGATATAATATTAAAATTTGAACCAAAGTAGGTTTATATAGTTATTTGTAAGTTCTGGGAAGAGTTTTGAATGAGAAGATAGACGAAATTTGGAGTTACGTCCTTTTGGAAGCGTAACCACTGAAAACACTTATTTCCAATAGTTTAATTAGACATTCTAATACTTTTGAGCACATTTAAATGTTTTCGATGGCACATTGCACTTATTTGCCGCCAAAATATTTCACAATTAACTGATTTTCCATAGGCTCAAGTGTTATAAGGCATTACGGAGCTAATTTCATCATGTAACCAAATTAGTTCTTGTAGCAAAATATTTTGGCTAGCTTGGTGGACCCATGTACTCACGATTCAGTTTATTTTACATGCAATTATTGTTACCTGTTGTACATCGAAGAGAAGTTTACGTCAAGGAATACTTTACAAGGTAAGTTTTCGGTTATGGATAACAGTGTATGGAATAAAATAAAATTAAAAACGTAGAAAGCAGCGATACAAAATGGAAGAAAACAATGCAAACTTTAGAACATCCGTTGTTATTTTGTTTAATGGAGTTCAAATTTGTAGGATTTACAGTGCTTAATTTCATATGTTTGTTTTTGTCAATTTGGAAAACTTTGTGAGGCTCCAAAAGTATGATTTTTTTTACTTCACAAGCACAGTCTGCGATTGAAAACAAATAAGTATACATGGAAATCTTCAGATTGTGTAGGATTGGAACCATATTCTGGTATGTCGTCCAGCAGGTTATCAACAGGGCCACAGAACAATTTACGATTTTCCGGTAATCAAAACTGGAATTTACGTAAAATCCATGAACAACTCTGTTTTAACCATATTTTATATATCTTTTTAAAATTATACCCCTTGACTTTGAATTCCATTATACCGAATACCCGAAGACCATCTCAGCAAGTTCCAGTTTCTAGAATGGCATTACTTCGAATTCCATTATCACGGGACAATGTCATACAAGGTAATTATATATTCGGGACAATAGCATTCAGTCTAATAGTGCGTTCATGGTGATGACACTCGGGTTAATGAAATTCGGAGTTAAGGTATAGAATCTTCTCAAGAGAGTTTGATTTTCAAGGGAGACATGTAGCATAAAGCTCTGAAAGTGTTATGATTTTAAATTCAATTAAACCAAATAATAACCAATGTTTCTTACTTTTCTTAAGCATATTTCAAGAATTGAGGCTTTCTTTTCACGAGTTACCATGACAATGGACTGATTGATTTATACAATTCTTTTACTATTGTATTCGTACAGAGCTCTTACATGCTCGTGAAATCGGAAAAACCGAGAAACCCAATGGTAAAATTGTAGATTTTTTGAAAAATAAAAATGTAGTAATGTATGCTACAAATGATCACAAAAGTATTGACAGTGGTCTAGAGTTCTATAGTTTGGCCAATTGTGCATTACTCAGCAATTGAGGTTTATGTTCTGAGGCAGTACAAAATTAGTTGCAATAGCCGGTAGCTTCTGCTTCTTCTTATTGGCATTACGTTCCAACTGGGACAGAGCCTTCTTCTCTACTTAGTGTTCAATGAGCACTTCAACAATTATTAACTGAGAGCTTTCTTTGCCAAAGTTGACATTTTTGTATCGTATATCGTGTGGCAGGTACAAACATACTCTATGCCCAGGGAAGTCAAGGAAATTTTCATTACGAAAAGATCCTGGACCGAGCAGGAATTGAACCCAATCACCGCTAGCATGGCTTTGCTTGGTAGCCACGGACTCTAACCACTCGGTTAGGGAAGGCCCAAGGTAGCTAGTTGGGCCATAACAATATTTTATGAATAATAATAATGACACGAACATTGCTCCGTAATGCCTTACAGCGCTTGAGCCTTTGAAATAATAATCAATTGTAAAAGACTTTGGCGACATATAAGGCCAATGTGTCATTGAAAACATTTGAACATGCTTAACGGAATGCCTGCTTAAAAGAATGCCGAATTAATCTATTGGAAATTAGTGTTTTCAATGGTTACACTTCCAAAAGGACGTAACTCCAAACTTCGTCTATCCTCTCATTCAAAACTCCTCTCAGAAGTAACAAATAACTTTATAATTCAACTTTGATTCAAATTTTCATATTATATTCATTCTGATAATCACGGTTAATAAAAACTCCTTTAAATATCTCAGATTTCCTTAGAATTAGTGGACTTACACATTCAAAAGGGCGTAACTTCAAAACGGGCCCTACGATTTTTTTAAAATTTTTCCCAGATATGCAGCTTGGCTATAGAAATCGACTGGTGAGCACAGATTTGATGGAGATTTTTTTCTGATAATAACGGTCAGGGGAGCACCGTGACGCCGCTTTAACCGATTGAATTGGTGGCAAATTTGGAATTTTCGACTGGTGAACTTAGATAACTTAGTTAGAGCGCAGTCGAATCGTTAGGATTTCCAGGAGAAGCTATTTCGAATGAAAATTGGGATTTGCACTAGAATCGCAAGGCACTAAATAAATAAGAAAATTTTCTGCCCCATCGATTACCAGTATTTGTTTGAAATATACCATTTTGTCTCCTTCATTTCTTCATGGGATGATCATTTCTTTAACATTACAAGCATTTCGCATGAAAATGACTTTAGAATAATAATGTTAACCCTTGAAAATGGAATTGTTCTAAATATGATTCAAGAAAAAACCAAAAAATTGTTTCAACTACTATTTATTTTCTAAATAACCGGAGTTTACTATTTATGTCGTATAAAAATGTAGGATGACTTAGAAACTTTAAACGTCATTTTCTTATTTGTTAATTGTTTGCTATCGTTTCGTCATTGACGTTTTTCTCAAGTGCTTCGTAATATTTGGCGATGTCTGCATCATTTTTTTTTTCTTTCTTCTTCTTCTTCTTCTTCTTGGCATTACGTCCACACTGGGACAGGGCCTGCTTCTCAGCTTAGTTTTCAATGAGCAATTCCACAGTTATTCACTTCTTTTCCAAAAATGCCATATGCGCATTCGTATTTCGTGTGGCAGACACGATGATACTTTATAACCAGGAAAGTCAAGAAAATTTCTATTACGAAAAGATCTTGGACCGTCCGGAAATCGAACCCAGACACCATCAGCATGGCTTTGCTTTGTAGCCGCGGACTCTAACCACTCGGCTAAGGAAGGCCTCCATATTATTTCATCCATATTATTTAAAAAAGACACCAACACGTTAAGGCCGCACGGGATGTCATCATAATCATCCTATCCATTTCAAGAAGCAAATCTCAAGAACCACTCCATATATCGATGCGAAAAAGTATCACTATGATTCTACATATGTAGTGCACAACCCGATAAATTTTCAGCTTCATCGGTTCACTAAAACTCGAGATTTGCTTCCACAAAGTTTTGATGATTATTGTTAGAGTGAGACGAAAGATAGGGAAAATAACACGGTCTCCCGTGTCCCCTTAATGCTTCCAGTGGACGGATTTGTTCTTCAGCACCACAATTGACTAGCATGCAACGCCGTGTTGTACAGCCGGAAAACATTCCTCTCGATAAATTTTCTAGAATGAAGCGGGAATCGAGCCCACACTAATTGAGAAGATGCGGCTAAATGCCTAACGACACTAACCGCCCGGCCACGGCCAGGAGAAAGTCGACAACACTTTAAAAAATAATCGAGGGTGACTTGGAAAAATCATAGAGGATTGTCCAAAATTTCAGATTATTGTTTTATAAATGCACTTTGTGTGGAACTTTTCGACCCTTCCAGTTTCGTGTTATTTGGTAGAGTTTTTATTGTCCATACTGTCTATATTTTCATTGTTTAATTGCCCTTCTCTTATGCATAGGCTGTTCTTTCGAGTTATGCCATAAGGACAAATTACTGCCAATTACAAATACTATGGGCAACTGCATATTTGTCACATTGAACATTTTAGTCAATTCCAGGGTTGATACCGTGGAGAGTAGGGTGCGGCTTATTTTTCAAAAGTTCTCAAAACCAAAAATTTGTGTGCTCTTCTGAAATCAAACAAGAGAAACTACAAAATTTGAGCCAAAAATATTGAAATTTAGAGGTACGACTTGAAGGTGAATTTTCAAGTTATGAAAAATTACCTTCAATGTTTACTACATAACTTTTTAAGTTTTCAATCAATTTTGAAACTTTTAGCATCATTACCTTCATAATACACTTATAAAACTTTGTAGAACACCAAATTTGTCTAAAATCAAAACTCATTTTAGTTAAAAGTAATTTACTCCAAATTTTTCCTCATCTAACTAAAAATTTCATTTTTGTTTAACCATAACTTCTTCAATACTCAATCGATTCCAAATCTTTTTACATGCTTTTGAAACGTATTTACTTGTTTCCGACTGTTGATACTACACATTTAACTAAAACAATGTTTTGAACAAGTTATTCAACAAAAACTCAACGAAAAATGTCAGTTTTTCAGATTTTTTCCAGTTAAACATTGAACCTTTGAAAAATACTAAGCAACAATTTTTTAATAACTTAAGTTTTGCATAAAAAATGCAATTTCGGTCAAACATAAATAAATAATTAAAAATGTGTTTTTTTTTTTTGTTAAAAAATCATGTTCTGGGGTAATTTTTGTTGAATAACTGAGTCAAAACCATTTTTATAAAAATAAGTTGTATAAGCAGTTTGAAAACAACTTAATTTGCTTCAAAAACACGTTAAAAGATTTGGAATCTATTGAGTATTAATGAAGTTATAATCAAATCAAGATATTTTTTTTAGTAAAATGAGGAATAATTTGGAGAAAACTCTTTTTGATTAACACTAGTTTCGATTTCAGACAAATTTGATGTTCTACAAAGCTTTAAAAAATTCAACATTGAAGATAATGATGCTGAAGGTTTCAAAATTAGTTAGGAAATAACGAAGTTATGATGACTACACTGATAGCCATTTTTAATAACTTGAGAATACACCTCCAAGACGTCTGCGCCGTTTCTAAATGTTAATATTTTTAGCTCAAACTTTAAGGTTTCTCTTTTAACACACGAATTTTCGGTTTTGAGAACGTAAGCCGCACCCTAGTGGAGAGTCTGCAATCAATAAACACTTTCGATCAACTTACTGAAATGTTTGAGATTGTGGGAGTAAGTTAAAAAGTGCCGCGATCGGTTCGTTCTTTTTGATCTTTCGACGACCTTGACGCTTGCTCCTGGGCAGTGCGTCAAGAAAGCCCGAGCTGTCGTCCGTGTTTTTTTCGGGTCGCGCGCCTATTTTTTTTTTCTGAGTGCTAGCCGAGCAAACGAGTGAAGCTGAAAGTGGATTGTGGCTGCTAAGTCAAGGATAACGGATCAATTGGTGAGCTCGTTTCATGCTACTATTTCTAATCTATAAAATATGTATGACTGCACATTTAATCGTTACAATGGTGGGATGTAAATATGATGTTTCAACAAACTATGGATGGTTCGTCACTGTGAGTGTCGACACAAACTATGATTCATGATTTATTTATGTTTAACATTTTTTTTCAGAACACCCCTTATATACCTTTATTTTTGTAATTAAAAAAACTTTGAATGGTTCGACACTACAAGTGTAGACTTGCGAAAGGTTCACTTTATTCAACAAACTTTGGATGGTTCGCCACTGTAAGTGTCGGCATAAGAATAAGAGTGTTCTATGATGTCCCAACCAATTGAGTCTTTTGTTTCTTTTCAAATGAGTAAAATATAATAACACATGCTTTCGTACTGACAGCTGTAGGAATGTTACATTTAGGTATTTGTTCAACAAACTTTGAATGGTTCGTCACCTCAAGTGTCGGCATAATTTTCCTCTACATAGAAATTATATGAACAATTATATTTACGTATAAGCATGTATATATCTCACAAATCATTGTTTATCATGGTCTAATCGCTTATCAAAGTGAATCCTTTGACCCAACGATCCTCCCCATTAACAAACATCCCTCCCAGTAACCTTTGTGGAGATGCAGAGGCAAACACGGTCTCCAAATAGCAAAGGTTACACACTAACATTCCTTCCCTCAATCCCACCTGACTGCAAGGACATGGCCGGCGCCGTTATTGACCTTGTATAAATAGAGGCACTGAATTATGCACACTGAAGAAGATTATGGCCAATCCCAGCTGAACTTCTAGTTGATTCTTTGTGCATTTTCTCTGACTTCGGTCAATCACGGAATAGCAACCATTGATATGTGTAGTCAGTCTAAGCTAAGCTAAGCTAAGCTTACTGAAATGTTTGAGATTGTTTCGAAAACAATACCAAGTTGTTTTGTCACATTGAAAATTGTAACCGCAAACAGTCACATTGAGATTATACATAAGCCTAGTAACTGTAGTAGCAATGAAATTTCTATCAGAATTTTTTTTTTGACTATTCACTCAATATACTATATTAGCTGTACAAAATTTTAACCACAAATAAGCACTTGAGCTCTTGGAAATTTTTAGAAATTTTAGTTTCTTCCCATACTGCCATAAAATGCACATTTGGTATTTCATTTGCTCAATGCCTACTTTTGTCGAATGTTACAAATATGAAGTTATGGGCAGAACTGACATTTTCATAGTTTATCACCCTTCTTTTGAACATTTGTCATTCTTCGGAATTACTCCGACATATTTGACCAACAAATGTTTGTGAAGCTTCCCTTAAATCCTTCCCTACTTTTGGAATGATAGATTAGCATGAACTTTATGTTGTAACAGTGTTTTAATTGGTATCGTATTTTTCTGGCATGATGTTTCAACGATTGTGCTACTTTTCCCCGAATGTCGTTTCCCTGAAAGTGAGTTCCCCGAATGACTCTTTTCCCCCAATGCCATTTCCCCGAAAGTTATGCAGTTCGAAAAGGTGCAAGAATAGTCCACAGTGACAATGTGGTAAACTAGAACGAAGGATAAGCAACCAAAGAAAGGAGGTATTCGATCATTCTCGATTGATCCCATGCTGTCAAAAATGTTGAGGACGATGAAACTCAAAGGGTCAGAGCCTGCTTCTCGGCTCAATGTTCAAATTTGCGCTCCCACGGAGATTAACTGAGAATATTCTTCGCCAATTGACAAAGAAACTCTATTCTAGTAGAAGTATTTTCCAACCCGAAAAGATCCTCTACTGGCGGAATTGGAAACCGCGACACTTGGCTGCGTGCTGAATAGTAGCGCATCAATCGTTACGAATATTAAAGCATTTGTAAGCCGTTCAGTTGTAGCAATCAAAGCACACACAAAAATCCGCGATAGTTTGCTTTTAGTGCATTCTGGGAAACAGCATTCCGTTAAAAGGTTTTCCGGGCAATGTCATAAAATCCTTACTCCCTACTGCTCCACACCCCATACTAGGCCGTCCCTTATTTTTCGAAAATTCGAAATGTTATAAGTTCGTCATTGTAAAGTGCTCGTTTTGGTAAGAAAAAAATCAGGTAAAAATTTGAAGTCCGTACGTGGACGCTAAGTGGTCCCCCAACGGCCCTGAAGGTATTACGTGTAAATGACCCCGTGCGCAAAATCGAGCTCGCCGCTCTAGTGCACGCAGCATGAGTACGAAATGCCACCAATAACAAATTGTCCAGCGCGCGTTGATAATCAGTATAGAAGTTTGTTTTCTTTGGGATGATTCAAATATTACGTTACGCAAAATTTACCAATTTGATACCCCCTCCCTCCCTCACGTAACAGCTTTTGTATGAAAAATTTATAATATTTGTACGGACCGTAACACTACGGAATATCCCTTCCCTCCCCCTGTTGCGTTATGTAATATTTGAACGATCCTTTTTAGTTCTGAATTTTATGCAGCGTACAATGTTATGAAGATATCCACAGTGTAAAATATTATTTTACTTAAAATTCTAAGCTGATTATCAATTTGTTACTAGTGGCTTTTCGAACTCATGTTGCGTACACTAGAGCAGCGTGCTCGATTTGGCGCATGGGGGTCATCTACACCTAATACCATTAGGGTCGTTGGGGGACCACTTAGCGTCCACGTACGGACTTCAAATTTTTAACAGATTTTTTTCTTACTAAAACGAGCACTTTACATTGACGAACTTATAACATTTCGCATTTTCGAAAAATAAGGGACGGCCTACCCCATACTTTGTCATTCTTACCGCATTATTCGGGCCCATACTGTAAAAAAAAACTTGTCTTGCGCGTGTTCACAACTTCGTCCTGAATGAACGGAACATAGAACTGTATTCTTCTGGAGCACTTATATAGCGACTAACATGACGTCCTGCCGCTTCATAAAGATCAACAAATTGATTAGCTGATCAGTTATTTAGCCACACTAATGAATCCTACACATTGACGTTGAAAAAAAGTATTATTTTGATCGTAATTCGGCCAAACGGCATTCGGCTAAACGACCCGTTCGGCCAAATGGCATTCCACCAAATGGCCGAACACCGTCGATCAGGCATTGCAGAATTGACTCTCATTTGATTTTGAAGCACGATCAAAGCAAGCGAAGAAAAACATCCCATCTGCTGCGGTCTTTAATCGACAATGTATCGCAAGTTGTAACAATTCTGATAAATAGGAGCAGCGAACGAGAGCCCCAAAGCTGGAGCGAGGATAAAATCCATTTTTCTCGCTTGTTTACCGTTGTTTTATTTTGCAGGCATCGATAAACAATCCCCGAACTTCCGATAGCAATAGTGTCCCCCAGGTATGGAGCTTGTTTAGAGGGGTTTTGTCATGCACTGCCATCCCCCGATCTGATCAAAGTTGAAGCAATATACGATAAACAGTCTCTCAAAATGTGATGCATGTTATGATAGTTACAAAGAGCAATACGTGAGAGATTCTAGTTTTTCGGTAGTTGTTAAACTTCCACTCGGCTGGTTGGCCGTAAATCACGATTATTATTAATTAATCAAGTATCAGATGAAGTATCTACGACTCATGCTAGATAAGAATTTAATTTTTAATAATCACATTGAGGGCATTCAAGCCAAATGAAATAAATATGTAAAATGTCTCTATCCTCTTATTAATAGAAAACCAAAACTTTGTGCTTATTCTTAAGCTTTTGATATTCAAACCAATTTTCAGGCCAGCCATGTTGTATGCTGTACCATTATGGACTAGCTGGTATAGTACCAATGAGTTACATAGAATAACCGATGTTGAAACATTGGAACAAATGTAAAACAAAAATAATAATTTCAGGTAAAAATCGTTACAATCTTCTCTTACCACGAGAAATGCGTTATATATTTAGTTTAAGTTAGGTTGAGTAAATTGAAACGTTTTTTTCTCTTATAAGCATGGCAAATCAACTCACCTATAAAAATCTGTACTGCTACGGCAAGTGAAATGTAATATGTTGTTAACAAAATGTTAATAAAATCTTACATTTGTTTTACCAAATTAGGATGATAGTGTTGTCTAATAACACAGAACACCTAGATATAAGAAATGAATGTAATGTTTGGAATGATACTAATAAATAAATTAAAAAAATATTAGTACAACTATCCAAAAAGCAACAAACCGGTCGAGCAATCCACAATAAAAACTTTTTTATTGCTAATCACTTCTAGGTCATCGTATGGTTGGTGGTGATGCATCAGAACACATAAGCATTAAATATAGTTATTACAATGGTAGTGTCTCATATGGTTTGCGCATTTTTCTCCTGGATAACATTTACATCCCCATTATGTGAGGCATAATTTGGCATGCTAATTGGCAATTAAACTGCAAAACAGAATCGCAAATTCACCATGATGTTATTTGTAACTGATTTTGAATCGCGTCCCATTGATTCCATTATCATCAGTTAAAATTACTAGATAATTAGATGATGGAAATTGGTTTTCAAAAAATGAGCATCGAACAAACCATGCAGTAAATCAAAAGTTGTGTTTCATGATTAGCGTAGGCTAGGTTCGACATATGGTTGAATCGTTTGTAATGCATTGCTGCAAAACAATTGAATTAGATAAGCGTTGAACACGTTTGAGACGATAAATAGAATACTTAGAATGAAGCAAACATGTAGAAAGCAAACATTGTTGAAATAAATTATTATAATTTAAATATTCTATTTATTTTGATACATCCTGAAAAATAGATGTTGCGCTGATTACTGTTTAATTATCCTAAATTTCGCTACTTACAAACATGCTTAGTGTTTCAGAGCTTCTTCACGTGTTAAAAACATTGAAAAAAAAAAAAGATTACACACCTAAAGTGTTGGTTTAGAAGAGAACGAATTTGTGCGAATTGTACTCAATTTAGTGTAACTTCGTTTGAGGTAATGATGAAGAGGAGCCATACCTAAAATTTCGAAGAGTACAAACCTAAATATCCAACCTTCTTCTTTCTGGCGTTACGTCCCAACTGGGACAAAGCCTGCTTCTCAGATTAGTGTTCTTATGAGCACTTCCACAGTTATTAACTGAGAGCTTACTATGCCAATGACCATTTTTGCATGTGTATATCGTGTGGCAGGCACGAAGATACTCTATGCCCTGGGAATCGAGAAAATTTCCAACCCGAAAAGATCCTTGACCAGCGGGATTCAAACCCACGACCCTCAGCATGGTCAAGCTGAATAGCTGTGCGTTTACCGCTACGGCTATCTGGGCCCCTAGATCCAACCTAATTAAGCTGAAAACTTGATCCAGCATGTGACCAGTCGATCAAATTTCATTCTAATCAGCCATCTAGTTCTTTAGGTTTATGCTCTTAAAAATTTAAGGTATGGCTTCTTTTCATTTCCACCTTGTTTTAATGTTTTTTTTTTTTAAAAAAGAAAAAGATGCCAGAGTTTTCATTATATACAATTATTTTACCTCTGACGACAAGTATGCTAGCAAGCATCAACGGGTAGCTGAATAATTCTCTTCAAAGATGGTCTTTCTGTTTCAAGATAAGCCACTAGATTATCGTAGGACAGCGATGAACTTTGCCAAATGCCAATCAAGTTTATCATACAAGCTGGCCAAGAAACGGAAGGGAGTTAATTATTCTCATCCTGGATAGCTACCATCACCAAACTATTCGTTGCTTGCAAGAGTGACACAAGTGATTGTTCTTTTGAGTTTGAATAAAGCTTCTGAACATTTGTAAAGCATTACGCATAGGTCACTTAAGACATAACTGGACGCACATCTCAACTGATAATCGGAGAGTATCCTTACACAGTGTGTAACCATAAACCCGCAGGATACCGACAATTTCCATTTGAAAGCCAAGCAGCAGCGTCATAATTAAATTAAGCTTGTCTTGGAATCGATTGGCTACCAGCCTTTCTGCCGTAAACGTCCGCCATCAAGTTCACTCAATTATGCCATGTACAATGAATACACTCGTCTATCTGTAGCTATGTCTACCTCATCCCAGTTGATAGCTCGAGTAAGACGCCCCCTTCCGTTCCGTTGAAAGGTTAGACCTAGCTCTGAATTGATTTCCGTTTTAGCCGTCAGCACCGTCATGCCACCGACATCGATCGTTTCGGGGCTTTATTGATTAGTAAGTACCCATCCAATGGCAGCTTATCACAGTACACTGCTCGAATTGATGGGTCTGACCTATGGCGTTAGGTACGTGTGGTTCGTTAAAACTGTTCTTCGAAAGTTGCTAATACACATTGAATTGTGACCGTACCTTTTTCACATGACCAGAACCGCATTAGCCCCATGCGACAAAAGAAAATAAAATCCCCCCCATTCAATGCTCAGATCAAACAAAGTTCAGAACTCTGTCTATTTAGGCCACGACCACTCCATTCCAGGATATGTATTTGTTCCTGGTACGTGTGCGGTGGGCCGTAGCCTTAGCCCAATGTTGCACAATTTTCCAGTACAGTTACGTGACTTGATTTCACAAAGGGTAACGCGTTTGTATGTGGGCATGACTGTGTGTAGCAACAAAACAACCCCGTAGAGCTCTCCCGGAGTCTGTCACTTGACTTGACTGAAACGGGGATTGGCGACAGCCAAGGTGAGGAGGGGCTACTTGGTTGTGACATCTAACTAGGCCGACTGTAGCAGGCAGGATTTTTTTTCTCGGAAAATGTGCCACATGAAATGTGCGAGGCAAGGTGGGATTGGGGTTCTGCATGAGGGACATTGCATAGGGCACGCGTCGAAACCGTTTGAGTTTTTCACAACGGCAGACAAACTCTTTGCATTGTTGTACAATTGGTCGTGAGTCATATTTTTCATATCTATCTGTATACGATACGGCTGTTTGCTCCATTTGTTGAGGAGATTTTTTCCCACTTTTTCAGTAAGGTTTAATGCTTTTTAATCGCTAATTATTGTGATGACGAGATAAAAAAAGGCAAGCTATCGGAAAGTTATAAATGAAATATGAAATTTTGAAATACGAGGTGACATTGTTTGAAATATTATTATTATTATTATTATCTTCATTAACGAGACTTTCAGCCTGAGGCAGCTTGTTTGAAATAATATCAGTTTTAAAAATAATAACTTCTGATTGACATTGACTGCTTGAGATTAATATCACCTAGTATTCCAACAACCTCCACCTACTCAACAAACGTACACCCAAAACAAAAATGTTTGAATCATTTCATATCAAAAACTGATGGTATAGTCTCCAGATACACAGTAGCGTTGGGGAGGAAGTATGAAAGCATTAATTAAAGTAGTAAAAATTCAATCATTGTCCAGATCCGTGAGTAAATTGTTGGCAATCTTGTCAACCATCGAAATGATCAACATAATAAGTCAAAAATCTACATGAGAAAACAACAAACATTGCCAATTACGATACACTCGACTACCGGTCCCTATAACCAACCTCCAAGTAACCGGATTCGATGCTGGATCTGCATCACATTTACATATGACTGATCAATTTCAACCCCGAAAAAAGAGACACAAAAGATATTTAACCAAAAACAACGCCGATTCACGTAATTGAATTACTTCAACTGAAAAAAATCTGTCATTTTATTACACTTTCGCTCTCGATTATCACAAAGCCGACAATACCAGTCAACGAGTTCGGCGCTAAATTGTTCCGATCGGTCCGATTGATGGCACTGATCCACCTTTTTTTCTTCTTCCACCTAATCGAAACCGACATGGACCGTCACAAAACAGATAATTGGTCAAAGTGAAATTTTGAACGGTTCCCTAGTCTTTGTCGTCGTCGCGCTCAATCTCGCTCAATTGTTGTTACGTCTGCGCCGATGGATGTTGATGAAGGCCAATCCGTTGCGGAGACACACTCACTCGCAAGGCAAATTACGTTACTAATCTGATTTCGATTGTTTTTGCCTCATTTAATGGATAAGTCCGCCCGAGTGGAATGGTTAATGGCGAAAACAAGAGCAGCATACGTACCCCATGCTACCGATTAGACTTGAGAGCCGCCGATTCGTTTACGTTACACCGACGCCGAATGATATTTTTTGGAGATGATTCCTAGGATTTCTCCATCGGCTCATGCAATAATTCCTCTAGAGATGCATACTGAAATATCAGAATTTCTAGAAATCTTCAGAAATTTTCTCAGGAATTAAATATGAATTCGCATATAAGTTGCTAAAGGATTTCATCCAGAAAGATCTTTTACAATTTGGCCGCCATGTATTTTTCAAGAGATTTCTTCCGTTATTCTATCAGGATTGCTACTAAGAATTCAGAAATGAATCCAGGGATTCGTTCAAGATTTTTTCATAAGATTTTTCTATTAGATCCTTCATGAATTCTACCAGAGCTTTATCCTGGAATTCGTACAGTTATCCCAAAAGTAGTTCATAAATGGAAAGGATTCCTCGAATTTTCAACAGATTTTTCCAACAGATTCTCCAAATTTCCATCCAGATTTTTTAATCAATTCTGTGTTCAGGAACTTTTAAAGGAAGTTTCTTATAAAGGAATACTGCAGAACCTCTTCATTGTTTTTTTCAGGAATTGATTCACAAGTCTATCAAAGATTCTTACTGATCAATTCTCCGAAAAGTCCATAAATAACACTGCGGAACAAGTTTTTGTCTCAAGCACCAAAATACCGCTATTTACTCAATCAAGGGTTGCTGAATCCAATGCCGTTTTCGAAAATATCATAGCACGTCTAGTTTTTGATATATTGCCTGTTAAATATGCGAAATTTGACCATTTCAGCCAACTTGCATGCAAGTTTGCCAATTTGTATGTCAATATATTAACATAATTCAAACTTCATGTGTATAACTATACTTAGCAACAAAGGTCATAATATTTCCGATGCTCAAAAGTTGTTTTTGATGGTTCGGAAAAGTATTGTATTATGCCGTATGAGTAAAACGAAGAATTTTGTATGGAGACTGTTAGTATGTTGAAAAAATCGATTTGATCGATATTTAATCGTGCAATTTCAATCAAATTATATATGAAACGAAAGTTAAAGGCCTATTTTGCACGCTTGATGGATTGGATAACGGAAAAATTTGATTAATCATACTTTAAATTTCATGTGAACATCAATGAAACCAGTGTTTTAAACAACTTTGACGACCTGTAGCTAAAAATTGTGACGTGCTGGAACATTTCTGAGATCGGCATCAGATTCAACAGCCCCAAATTTACTAGAGACACATAATTTGATCCTTGAGACACGCAAAAATGTAATTTTGTTGCGCTGTGTAACACTCAACATTCACACACATTTTTTCAAACTCTTTGGGAAATATTTCTTAAAAACTTTTCTGAGATCCAGGCATTTTCTAGAGGTCACATCATAAAATACTTTCAGATTTTCCAGAAATAAGAAAAAAATATCCAAAACATTTCAAAGAAAGCCATAGGTTAGACCAAAATTTGCCAAGGATCTCAGAAAATTCTGTAAGATTTCCTCTAAGTATTTTCTAGGGATTCCTTCATAAATTCTTCCAGTGATTTTATCAAGAGTTTTGCAAAGATTTCGATAAGAAATGCATGATGATCACTCCGAAAACTCTGTTAGAGATAGGAAACACACTCACTAATTATTCAAAAGTGTCGACTCCCGAGAATGAGCGAACGGGTCACGATCAGGCGTTGCAGAATTCGTTCTCATTTTTATTTCGAAGCAAGATCAAAGCAAGCGAAGAAAAACATCTCATCTGTTCCGGTTCATGATCGGCAATGTTTCTCAAGCTGTTACAAGCTAGATAAAAAAAAACGCGGTGAACGAGAGCCGATGATAAACCCCAGTTTCTCGCTTATTTACCATTAAGGATAAGTTTAAGGATAAGTTTTACCATTAAGGATAAGTGTCGTGATAAACGAACACCAAACATATGATAGAAAAATATAACTAGTAAGGTTGTATCTTGTTCAGATTTGTTTCATCATGCATTGTTATAGATGCTGATGATAAACAGTTTCTCATGGCGTGATGCAGATCATGATTCTTACGGAGAGCGATAAGTGAGAGATGCTCTGAATTTTCTCAGAATTCAGTCCCTTATCGCGATTCTTTAAAAAAAAAAATGTCACGATTCACTAGCTCCGTAAACTTTTAGAGAAGGAAGAGAATTAAAAAAGTAGGTTTAAGTAAAAAATAAAAATGGTGCAATTTGCTTATTTTATGACAAATACGCGTATTTCAACCACAGGACTCAAACAGATGCCATCCACGAACAACTTGAGTGAAGCCAAAAATTTGGTGCTGGAGAAGGTGCTGACTTCTGGACAAACATTTGAAAAGAGCTCAAGAGGTCTTGGGCCTATTTTCGGAAACGTTGCTATTGAGCCCTTTTTAGCCCGCCCGCGCAAACATACACTACTACTAGGGAAATTATTATTAGCCCTTCCAGGGTTTATGTACAAAAAAGACAAAATGTCGTAAGGACAAAAGGTCGAAAGACAAAAGGTCGAAAATGATTTGCTTCGTGGGAATTTTTTCGTCTTTGAAAACATAATTTTGTCCCTTCAATTTTTGTTCTTCGACCTTTTGTCCTTTCGACCTTTTGTCTTTCGACCTTCTGTCCTTTCGACCTTTTGTCTTTCAACCTTTTGTCATAGATTCGTTGGAAAATATTCCAACTAAAAACCACACGAATGTCAAACTGACTTTGACGTCTGAGCACCGTCGCTTTGAAGTATCCATATATAGAACAAATCTACATGTAGGTATATGTGCGAATCGTGACATTTTGCTCTCCAGATGCGAGAGTCGGGAGCGTTTTCACTAGCTGTCAGTCGTTCCAACTAATGGGTCGGATTCGCTAGATGGAAGGCAGTCGAATTCCAACCAGCGAATCCCCACTGTAGTGGTATTGGTGAGCGTGAGCTAGTTAAATTGGGCTCAACAGCGACTGGCAAAGTCATTGTTTACCAATGTCGATGTGCGCTTTTCTAATGTTTGTCCAGATTTGAAAGCTCGCGCAAAATGTTAAATTAAGCACTAAACATACGCGTTTGGTGGACGGATCATAAGCGATATTAACGTTTCGCTTATTATTCTGGCGTTTAATTTGCATATGATTGCCCAGTTTGCTGTGTGGTTGCTCAATGTGGGAGTAATTGCGAGTTTACCAATTTTACCACAAAATTTACGTAAATAGACCCATAAATTATTGCTCAAGCTACATTTGTCGCTTACGCGCGAGGTTTGTAGCGTACAAAGTCTCATTTTGTTTACTCAATACTAACGCTACTTAAAAAGTGGCAGGCTTCAGAAACTAGTGCTATCTTCAGGGGGGTGATTTCGACTCCCACTTTCAATCTTCTTCAGTTTCAGTGTCAGTCACTCGGATCTACTGAAGTGAGTGGACGCAAGTAGCTGACACCGATGAAGACTACAAGTGGGGATCGAAATACACGTATTTGTCAAAAGATAAGCGATTAGGGCGGAATAAAAAGGTACAATAGGGGTAGTAGGGGCGGTTTGGCCAATGGGGTGGAATGAGCACCCCTTGAAAACTACATAAATTCTTGAAATTTCATTTGAAATAAAATGCAACTCCACAGCTGATGAGGAAATGAAGCAATAGGTATGTTATAAGTCATTGTTCAAAACTTAAAGAAAAAGAAATAAATGATGTTCGAAAAAACTGCCCATATTGCCCCGAATGGCTCTTTTAAATAACATCGTTTCAGCATGATGATGTTTGACTTTTATAATGTTCTTAAAAATATATATATTCTTACACTGAATGTTTATAAATACTAATAGCTTTCAAGTGTAGTAACAAAATAATTGAATTTTTAGATTATACGAGATTATTTTGCAATCAAAAATGGGGTGCTCATATCACCCCACCAGTATAAATTCGACTCTAAAAATGACAAATTTAAAAAAATCAATAATTTATCCGTGAACTTTATGAGACAAAGCAAATCATTCGGATCTAGTGTATTCATCTAAATATGGTTGGAAATCATGCAAACAAGGTGGCCAAACTGCCCCACTTTTCCCTACTCAAATCTACTTATTCGATTATCTTTATTGAAATTCTGTTCAGAGGGTTCGAATACGTGAAGGATTTAAAGAAATGCTTCAAACTTTGCCAAGAATAGTTTTTTAATTTGACTTATCGTAGTAAATTACACGAGGTATGTACAGTCCCGTGCATAAGTTTGGGTTCACCCCCTCAAAAACATACAAAAGTGTTCTGTCCATATCTCTGTGATTACACGTCCAATTAAAACTCTTTAAGCCGCATTCGAAAGGCAAAGAGTTATTCTTACTTCGTATGTATTTTTTCAAAAGCATTTTTTCAATTTTGTATACTAAATTTTAACTTAAAGTTGTTACATTTTTCAAAAAACACACTTAAAAATCATATCTAATTTCCTCAGCATTAGGTCGACCAAAATTTTAAACCAAAGTGTCATTAGAACCGTAATCTTATATTCTTTGAAGAGACCACACGAAATTTTGGCGGAAATATCTGTAAAGTATTCAAAATCAATGAAACAGTCAGTCAAGTCATCGTGCAAAAGTTTGGGTTCACCCTTCAGTATGATGCAAATCGTGCATAAGTTTGGGTTCACCTGAGCTGCACGCACATCATATTTGTCAATATCTCTGCCATTTTTCAACCGATTTTAATAGTTTAAAGCTTTTTTGAGCGCAAATAATGGCCCGTACACGATTGGTTTGAGATTTCATAGATTTAAGTAAGTTCAGGTGAACCCAAACTTTTGCACGATACACCATACTGAGGGGTGAACCCAAACTTTTGCACGATGACTTGACTGACTGTTTCATTGATTTTGAATACTTTTCAGATTTTTCCGCAAGAATTTCATGAGTGCTCTTCTAAGAATATAAGATTACGATTCTAATGACACCTTGTTTTAAAATTTTGGTCGATCCAATGCTGAGGAAATTAGTAATGTTTTTTCAGTGTGTTTTTAGAAAAATGTCACAACTTTAAGTACATATTCAGTATACAAAGGTCAAAGAATGTTTTTGGAAAAACAATGAATTGAATTGGACGTGTAATCACAGAGATATGGACTGAACACTTTTGCATGTTTTTTTTTGTGAACCCAAACTTATGCACGGGAGGGTACACCGTGGTCAATATATTCTCATACACTTTTTCTATTCTATTTTTAGTATTTCATTCCAATATGGTAGTATTATACTAACGTAGAATAGCTTGTTTGATGAAGTAGAAAATTGAATTGCTATGATATGCGATGAAATGTCCATTGAAGTCGTGTTTTGTAATTAAAATGAGTTTTTGATAATATTGGTCTGGTTTATAAAGTAAAAGCCAGAGCATTAACAAAAAATCTCAGAAACTTGTCAATAAGACAAGCGCAAAGTAATGTTACCTCGAATTTGTATGAGAATATACTGGACACTGTGTGTAACAGATCGAGTAGTTATAAGTGCAATATTCTCATACAACAACGGTTAGGTATATCTTTTGTTTCGAACGCAATATATTTATTGTAATTTTTTTTTTGATGTTTTGTGAGTTATTCACCCACACTTCACTCCCAAAATTATATCATCTCTAATCAGAGACATAGCTGCAAAATACCGACACCACTCTGTGACGGTGAATTTTTATTAACTTTTTTTTCACATTCTTTCTGATTGTGCCTTGTGCCTTATATTCGCAAGAACGGGAGAGAGGTAAACAAGAGTACCGTAAAACGGGGTAACTTTGATAATGCGGGTAACTTTGATAATGCGAGACTCTCAAAATACTAAACGAAATAACAAAGTTCCTGTTAATCTGTTAAGCAAAACGAATGCAAAAGTAAAGAGTATTAGTATGACACTTCATGTTAAAGCTATTTCCGTTGATATCAAGTACATTTGAGGATTTATATGCATATATGGAAAATTTATAAGATTTTAGCAATTTTGAAATGCTCTCAAACAATCTGTTCTACGATCACTATTTTATGAAGTCATAATGAATTCGTCACTTATACTTGATAGCCTAGTTATAGTAGAACTCGAATTTGGTCTCAAAACTCTTAGCGAATACTATTTTTACAAACTGGGACCATTTTTGTAATCTAAGTCAGAAATTTCCATATAGTGTTAAACGC
Source organism: Aedes aegypti (assembly GCF_002204515.2). NCBI lineage: Eukaryota > Metazoa > Arthropoda > Insecta > Diptera > Culicidae > Aedes > Aedes aegypti. The sequence continues at coordinate 133,925,189 of NC_035108.1, forward strand.
CTAGAGGTATGCAACGCCCTATAAATGTTCCGTAATTCATTCAATGTTGTTCGATTTATACTCCATTATCAAAGTTACCCCAAAACAGAAAACCGACTTTCGATTATATGAAAAATTATACATCCATTAAGAATAAATCTTTTGGAAATCTATCAACTGAAATCGATAGTTAGGATATCAGTACTTGTTTTAAAAATATGAATTAAAATTCTTTGAAACAGCATGCATAAATATACAAGTTTTCTTCGAAAAAACTATCAAAGTTACCCCGTTTTACGGTACTCACTCACTTGTGGCGGGCTGATGCTGATGTTTGAAAGCTCATTGTTTCCTCTCAGTTCTTCGTAAATTAGATAATTTACCATGGTTTAATATACGACGCTCACTTTGAAAAGCCATCGCTTGACACAGTCTGTGGATGATTTGATTTGGAATGTCGCATGATGTGGTTTTTCATGAATACGGTACTCAGTCTCTGTCAGTTTTCACAGCCTGGAACTGAATGCGAATGCCCCAGTCGTTCTGTTTCGCTTGTAATTTGGGTATTTAGATTGAAACTTGTCAGCCCTGATCAGGAACTTCTGCAGAGATTTCTCCTGATGCTAATGCTAGATTTTTTCAAATCCTAATAGGTATTCGATGCCGGCTATGAACCCTTTGCGTATTATGAATTCATTAGAGAAAATCTTAAATTCAACGCTCAAAACAACCTTATTCCAATAAAAAAAATCCTCCGTTTGCACTGTTAAGCAGTAGTTCAAGACACAAAATGTGGTCTAAGTTGCCGAAATACTGGTATTGAAACAGTTTTATAAATGGAATCACACAAGGACTCATTCACAAATTTCATAACCCGTCCTCGTGATGTTACGGCTCATAGAAAATTTGTAAAACACTCATACAAAAAGCGTTACAAGGGGGTGGGTGAGTATCGAAGATGGCTTTTTTTGGCGTTATGAAATGAAAATCCATAATTCACAAGTAATTCCTCAAATGATTTTTCCAAGAATAAAACAATATATTTCCATACATATTGTTCCAGCAATCGCTCTATAATTTTCCAGAATGATCCTTTCAAATTTTTTTAAGCGTTGCCCAATTCTTCAAAGGATTTAACACCAGAATTTTTCAATTATATGTTTCCCGAATTTTGAGAAGTTTTTTTTATATAATGTCACTAGAGTTTTCCAGAATCTTGTTGATTTTTTTGAGAATTTCTTTTAACCATTCCTGAAAGGATTTTTCTAGATTTTATTTCATTAAAAATTCAGATAGTTCTGCCAAAGCTTTTCCGAAGAATTCCTCCAGCTGTTCCTGAGGAATTTCTCCTGAAAATTTCTAGTTCAATTCTCCACAGGTTCCTGAGATGTCCTACAAATATTCCAACGAAAATTTCTTCAAGTTCATCATGGAATTATTTCTGGATTATGCCCTAGCATTATTAAAGTGGTTTCTTCAAAATCCCCAAGAAATTGAAATATGAATTCCTCCCACGATTCCCAGGCGAAATTTTTAAATTATTTTGAATTCACCTATGATTTCCTCTTTTTCTTTTTTTTCGTCCAATAATATCTCCACAAGTTTCATCCTTTAGGGGCCCAGATAGCCGTAGCGGTAAACGCGCAGCTATTCAGCAAGACCAAGCTGAGGGTCGTGGGTTCGAATCCCACCGGTCGAGGATCTTTTCGAGTTGGAAATTTTCTCTAAGCTGAGAAGCAGGCTCTGTCCCAATAGGGACGTAACGCCAGGAAGAAGAAGAAAAAGTTTCATCCATAGGAACTCGTAGATGATTAAATATACACACCAAAAAAATCTTAGATTTACACGTAACGTTATTTTAAATTGAAAATAAATTTTGAATAAAACCTATAAATACATCTGTTATATCCAATATTGTTACCAAATTCCTTGATATTGAACGTGAAATGTCTTCTCTCAAAGAATGTTGCAAGCAAAACGGCTCAGTTTACATGATTTTCCCGTTGAAAATTCAATTATAAATAATGCACATGGAATGACAAGCCGTCAATCCATCCATGTGCATTATTTTTTTTGGCAGAATATTCAGCGTAGAATCGTGTAAACCGAGCATTTTTCAACTGAAATGAAATATGTTTCTTGTAAAAACAGGCAATTGACCGCTCTGCAGCCTCGGTAAAACAACCAATCAACCAACCTTATGATTGTACCGCTTTTATCAGTTATATTTACAAATTTATTTTACTTCTGGTGGTGGCGGTGAAGACATGAATTGCACAAACTCGGTCCGTGCTTGCTTGCCTCCTGGATTTTCGATGGTCCCACGTTTTTGAAATCCTGCTCCACTTCTCAGACAACCAGAAATCGCATGGGAATTAACGTAAAAAGTCGTTAACCCTCTAATACCCAAATTTTTATTTTCGATCTAAATATTATTTTTAGTTATCTAAAATCGTTCTAAACACGTTTTGGGCAATGATCTATTTTTATTCGCAAATCTATGAATTTTGGTTTTTGATTTTTATAATTTTTATTTTTGAAGATCCCTATCCTTTTTCATTTTTTCTTGAAGCCTCTTCTAGTTACTGATTTTTGGCAACAATAAAAATTCAAGTTTTCACGGTACTTTTAAAAATAATAAATTTCAAATATTATTCTGAAAATATTTTTATTTTCCGTGTAATTAACGGAAACACAGGTTTGAAATTATTTTAATACCACCAAGCCCTTCTTCTGTTATAGGTTAATAGTAGAAAAATATAAAAGGTACGATTTTTTATGTTACACGTTAAATAAACCCTAGGCATTTGTAGGTTATATAAGAATACAATTTTTCAAACAATTTTCAAAAATACAAAAAAGTTTCAAAAGTCATAAAAAACTTTTCTCATATGCGTGTTATGAGTCAAGGTTTAAGCCAAAAATAAAATCATTTTGATTTTCGAGCTACGAAAAAATACACAAAATTCCAAAGTGTACCCCGTCTAAAGGCGGGGTTGGGTATTAGAGGGTTAAATTATACAAGTTACATCACATCCACACTACATAGTAGATTAAATCGTTTGAGGAGCTTCCTCGCATAAGACGCTACTTTTTGGGTTTGTTCAAACTCTAATTTTCCAATCTGTATGCATATACAAAGTAAGTTGAATCGAACAATAGCAGCCGTCAAATCTACTTTGTTATCATCAACTAAGTCGCATAAGCTAAATTCATAATATAATTCATATTCTAGCAATGTATGCCATTTATCATCAAGTAATCATATCGCCTTCACTTTTGAATGTATAAAGCATTCTGACGGCATCTTATACGTGAAACTTTGCACATATAAGTATCGCATAACGTAAAAGTTAATATCGTTATTGGTACATTTTGGTTGTTTGTATTGGTCCAACAATCTCACTCGTGTCTTCGACTTGCACCTGCGGGATTCATCACCAGTTAACACTATTTTTGCGGAATTGCTGTCCGGCATTCTAACAATGGCCCCGCCCATCATACCATTCCAGCTTTGAAGACTTTCTGGATACTTCATTTACCATAGAGTTGCGCAGGCTCGTGGTTCGTTATTTTCCTTCATTGTCTGCTCTCACATACGTCAAAGATCGTCCTAAGCAGACGTCGTTCAAAAGCTACTAGCGCTTAAAGATCTTTTTCAAGTATTGTCCACGTCTTCTTCCAGTTATCAGATACTTCGACTTCGACGTTTTACTTTCAACCCAACCTTTTCTGCTTCATGATTATACTGGTATACCACTGGAAAGTTTTCTAGCAATGTCAACGTTGTCAGTAAAACAGATATTTTGATTAAATTTATCGGACCGCAATGCTGGACAGGAGGCAGAAACGACTTGTCGAAGTCCTTTGCCCGATATCTTTCCACGATACTGTAGAATATTCATCCTTGATCAGTCTAGTCAGTTCTCCCAGACAACCGTTCTCGTCCGTATTTCCCCATAGTTCCTGACGGTCGATGATATCAAATGCCGTTTTGAAATATATCCGGCGTTCTTCACGATTTAGACGATACTGACAAAATGTACACAATTCAAAAAAATATTGCGATGAAGTTGAAGCTTGATTGTCTATTCACTGCTCTTAAACTTTTCCCCTACTGATATTTTAACTATTTTAAAAAACTCAAATTTGTATAAGGCGAAACTTCATCTTATGAAAAACAACACACTTTTTTGATTACGCCTGTGTTTTGGTTTATCAAAGTGATGGACTAATCTGAAAACTAAATTAAAACACGGCGATAGTAAACGGCGACACTGCAAACAAAAAAACTAAACAAGCCAAACATGGTGGGCTTAATCGAAATTACAATGTAAATACGCCGCAAAAGTAATAGGCTACATTGAAAAATATATCGACTACAAGCTCAAAACATTGAGTGGAACTGACGTTCTCGAGTACGTTTTAGGCCAAACCTTATAAGATTTTTAAGTACGAGATAGCAAGGAAAATTGTAGGAGAGATATGTGTGGTGATTCTACCCCATTACCCTGAATGCCATTTACCCGAATGACATCACTCCAAATTCCATCACCCCGAATGCTTTTTCCCGGAACTTACAAATATCATTACATTATGACATTCATCACATTTCATCATGATATTGGAATTCGGGGTTATGGGGTGAAATCATGTGTGGCATTCATGGGGGTTTTGAAACTAGGTTTATGAAATGTGAATTACTGTGGGAAGGATTAAGTTTGGGTATGTTTTCTCCAATTGGGATTACAAGTTGTACATGATTTGTCTGATAGGCCCTTATCGCGAATCCTTCTCGATATATAGTTGCTGCGTAACGAGCCTGATAATAGCGACATTTTTGAAAGATCTGCCGCAACATTGATCTGTTGCCGATCAACTGTCCACGAAATTGGATTGAAAACTCCATAAACATCTGGTTGCTAGTAGCTTTAGAAAGCGAATAATCTGGGAAAGCTCTTTTTATAGACTATGTTAAAAAATTGTGATCGCTATACTGCCCTTCTACGCCTACTTGTCCTATATTCTAAGTAACCTTATGGACCACGAGACAAATATGCGTAGATCGACAACAACCTACAAACATTTTTTCGAAAAATATCGGCGCACAGGTCCAACCATCTAGGCCAGGCACTACTAGGAGACTAGCATAGAGGTATGTTGTGATTTAATGTGCTGGAACGCGGATTTCACCGGTATTTACCTATAGCAATGAACGCGAGGAGCTTTTTCCGTCACTATTTGTAATGCTTTCGATTTCATTTGCCGGACGAGAAGTCGGTAAGGAGAGGTAATGTGGAATGATTTGTGTGTGATGCCAATTGTCGTTTACCTCATCATTGGAATGGGAATTTTCCCCCCTGGTGAGATTGGCTCATTTGGTGTGATTTATTGAGTGAGGGAGCACAAACAACGCAACTGGAATGTTCAATTAAATCGAGTAACTACTGACTACAATTGCATGTGGCGGAGGAGGATTGCGACTACTGAATGAGTTTTGTTTGACGAAGCATCGGTGACAAACAGCAGGATAATTGAGTGCAGATTCGCCTTTACAATTGGTTTGATTATCAGTTTTTACCATTTTGCGTCAGTTCTTTTGTTCGAATGGCAATTGAGCGCAAATGAATGAAATTTCCAACGAGCATTGCTTTTTGAGATGGTCCCCCAAATTAAAAGTCATGCTGTTTGGTACATGTGCATGCAAGGCACGTAGCCCAATTTGGGTGCTGTTCGCTGTCAGGAAAAGCGGTTTCATGCTGATTGGTCGCAATAAAGCATTCAAATTAACCTTATTAGTGAGTCGTAATCGTTCAGGAAGGTAACCTATTACCGCATATCGTTTGTGGTGCAATGAGTAGAATGAATTCTTTTGAACAGATTGTTCTGCATTTAGAATCAGCCATTACGTTTCAAAAAGATTAAGTACAAATATCGATGAGATAAAATCGATCATTTAGTAAGGATCAGCATGGTATTGAATTTGAAAATTCTCTTGATTGCCTGGGGCATGAATTATTTTATGCATTCCATCGATACAAAAATGATCATTGGTAAAGAATACTCTCAGTTCAAAGTGCGCTTAGAATACTAACCTTAGAAACAGACTCCATTACACTCGGGACACCAAATAGAAGAAATAAAACTTGCAAAGTTTTTGAATGATGCTTTATCTGACAACAAATTCGAAAAATTCACTAGCAATTGTAGTACATGAGTGCATTCACGCTTGTTTCAAATCATTTCTTTTAAACCAACGATATTCAAAAAAAAAACACACATTTCGAATCGAATATTTATTCTTGTTACTAATTTTGTCTTGAATTTCTTTTATTTCCAGGTAAAATCTTTTGCAGTGAACAGCAATACTATAAATAGATTCAACAATTTTAAGGTATTTGGTGTAATCCTTGTTGGATAAGTCCCGCATAAGAAATAGCACCAAAGAACATGGTATGTTTTATAACAAAAATAGAAACAATGGATAAGAATGGGCGCTAAATGGAAAAAGAGAGATTATACGGAAATGATCAAAATTAGAGTTGAATGAATACTGATAGAAATTCTTTTGAAGCAATCAACCAGTTCGATAAACGAGTAGATAAAATGTTTTAAAGAACTCAATTTTTAAAAACTTTGAGTGGAATGCAGATAAGTTATCTAAACGGTTTTGTTCTTTAATAGAAAACCACCAAAAAGTAAGATATCATGAAAGATATCATAAAAGCTATCCATCATATAATAATAGTGTCATAATGTGAAACAATTAGGTCACAATGAACAATTGTCGATTTATTTTTAGAATGTTTGTAGAAACAAAAAAGTAGTTTGGAGTACTTTGTACCTTTTAATTCCGCCCTAATTGCTTACCTTTGAAAGGAACGCATGTTCCGACTACCACCTTCTTCAGTGTCAGTTACTCGTATCCACTCATCTAAAAGTAGATAAACTGATACGGTAACAAATCAAACGTTAATTCTAGTGATATTTATGGTTATATTAAACTTATTGATTTGGTATTTCACCTACTAGTTACAACATTTCAGCAAGAGAGAAGCGCAAATTATTTTCATTTCTCAACTTTGTGTGCATCGACCGCAAATTAGATCGGGTCATGAAACTTAGCAGTCAGGAAATTCCTGTTTATCAAATTTGAATAATCCTTGCCTTCCTAGAACCAATCTACTACTTGCGTTTACCGCACCGTAACTTGGAAGCGGCTACGTATAAAGCATCTCGTAAAAATCGTAGTACACACGCAGTGTGTTAGCAACATTCCTTGGCAATTTTTTACACGCATTCGCAACGACTTCATCATCTCAGGGCGAACTGCACTCATAAATTAATTCCCTGCACCCACGCCACCAAACGCAGTTTCCAGTCACGGGAGGGCAATCACTTACCTCGTCGTCGTCGACAGCCATCATCGCGCAAACGTAGTACCGCATTCATATACAAATGTGCATAGATTTTTTGTAGCTGCGTGCTTTTCATTACAGTTTAATAATATCTCAACTCAGTTAAGACAACTAAGCTGCTGGTGCAATGTGCTTGGAGGTGCGAGAAATCACCACGCCGTATTCGAGTGCACCTTGAGAATTCCGTAGCCCCGATATCGCAAGATTGTTGCACTGCCTCCCACTGCCGGGGGTGACCCCATCCGCGTCTGTAACAAATTTCTCATCTCTTCTGCCATCATCTCGGTTTGGCGTCAAAATTACTCAATTTCCACAGAACCACGACCGACAGATCGACCCCCCAACGATGACTACCAGAGAAGCTGAGCAGGTGCTGCTGCTTGGAATATCTAGACCAGATTGAGCCTTATGCTGCGAACCATAGGCGTAGCTAAAGACGGGGAGGTATTGCTCCAGTGGTCGATCAAAAAATACATTGCCGCGATATGAAAAACGGTCTTTAACCTTTTATGTTTTTCTTAAGAGTGATTCCGGTATTTATTTACCTAAACAATTGCGTCAAGAGAATAATTTTGGGATGTTCTTGAAAAATTCTTGAAAAATTCTTGGATTTCTCTTAAATTTCATGCATTTGCCAAAGATCTTAATACGCATTTTAGATAATGTTAAGATCTTTGGTAGTAATGTTTCATTAAAAATCCATAACGGATTCTGTCATAAAATCCTCAAATTCAGTGGATGCCTCGCACCAGATTTCTCCATGCCATGGACTCATTTGATTTATTCATTTAATTATTTACCATCTAAACAGATAAAACTTAATCAACAATTTCAAGCCAAAATACTTTAACTCGGTTCGTGGCCGCATCTCTCTATCCTTAGTTCGCCAAATCGAATCGCACTCGATCCGCCCACCTAGCTCATTGCGCTCCACGTTTTCTTGTACCAACCAGATCCGAAACGAACACCATCTTTGCAGGGTTGCTGTCCGGCATTCTTGCAACATGCCCTGCCCATCGTATCCTTCCAGCTTTGGCCGTAGAGTTGGGCGAGCTCGTGGTTCATGCTTCGTCGCCACACACCGTTCTCCTGCACACCACCAAAGATCGTCCTAAGCACCCGACGTTCGAAGACTCTTGTGTTCGATGTGCTTGCAAGTCATCTTCGAGCATCGTCCACGTTTCATGCCCGTAGAGGACTATCGGCCTAATGAGTGTTTTGTACATGGTACTGGTACGATTCCAATAAACTAGTTAGGATTTGCCTCAAAATCTCTTCACTGCTAGGAATTTCTTGAAGCATCTCTTTAGATGTTCCTCCAGTTCTTATACTATTATTATTCTAGGTATTTATCTAAGAATTACTCTAAAGTTTTTTGTTTGAAATTCCATCCATTTCAAAGTTTTCCTTTAAACATACTAGGAATATCAAGAGATGTTGCTTTGTATGGACGAAACACCTATTGATGAATGCCTTCTCGTTGAGCAGCTTTTATGCTGCATTGCTGGAGCCATGATATTATAAAACTTGAATGAACCAAAACAAAAATCATTCGCACAGTTTCCCTGCTTCAAGATATTTCATTGATGAAAAATTGAAATATTCGAGTTTAAATATTTTATATGAAAAAGTCCTAGGTGGGCGACTCATCAGCCAGAGTATGAGGATACCTTCCATGTCTATTAGCTTTGAAATTTCTTTTGAATTTCAAAACAATGCAAACAAGATTTGATAAAATCTAAAATCGAACATTTAATTACTTTTAACTGAGGGCACATATTACATATTGCATTACGGAGCCGAATAAATTCCAAAATTATTTTTCTATGTCAACATTGTAACTTAGCTATCTATGATAGTTTTGGAATAAATGTTCGTATTGTTTTTGTCAAAGTGAAAGATTCAATAAAATGTTAAATTGATAACAGTTATTAACCTTTTCTTTGGCAAATAGCTATTCATCAACATTCTGATGAACAAGGTGAAGCTGCTAAATTTCAGAGGGAGAACTTATTTAACAATTACAACGATACAAACTAGAGAAATAAGCGAAATTTATTCATACGCTGAGCACGTATTTGGTTTACTAGGAACAACAAGCTTAGATTTGCATAAGATAGCACACAGTGTGCCCTGCTATCACCCATGCAAGTCTAGATTTTTAATACGATGGTATCAATTTAATGTTTTAGATTTCTTAAAAAAAAATTAAGAGTACTATCATACACCCATGTTTTTTCAACACCATGCATTCGGAACAGTCCTTAATTACGTGGTTGATATTTTGATAACTTATCATAGCTGTAGTAATTGCTGTTAGAAACTCCTATCCGTTAAAATATGAACGAACCTAGAAACATAAGTCGATTATTTAAATGAAGTCTCGAATAATGTCCATCTATGCAAACCACGAGTATTACAACACTTGGGCAGCGTCCATTTATTATGTAACGCTAAAATTTAAAATTTTTTTTTTAGTCATAGACGTGCTGTTCCTTTTATGTTAATGCTTGCGCTCTGTTCAAACGAGCTGTTCAAAAACCATAGGAACTTGATTTTTATCACCTATCGGCATACTCAAGTGGGCTGGTCATATAACGTGAATGCCTGATAGATTAAAACTCTAGCTGAGATACACATAGAGAATAAAAACTTCATAAAACGTTGCGAATACACGTCCATCTAGAATTAAAGAAGCGTCTATCAGTCAGTGCGATTAGGGAGAATATCGACGAAAATTGAACTCTGGAATGCGATAAGCACAGACAAACAGACGTAACACTCTAATTATTTTCATTGCACTGCAGAAAATCGCTCTATTATAATATTTAGTAGTTGGCGCTCGCATCACTTTTGTTCGAGATTGACATTTGCTCACTACAGCCGTATTTTAAATTGATAATTGTTCTAGCTGTTACGTCTGTTTGTCTATGCGATAAGCATGGAGCTAGCTTACTTTAGTTATCAAACCTGACACAATTAGAAAAAATCACAAATTTTAGTGGAATTAAAAATGTTGCCAAAAACGGATCCCTTTTGTTGCCAAAATCGGGGGTGCCAAAAATGGAGCATGCCAAAAACGGAGCATGCCAAAAACGGAATCCCACTGTACTCGCATTGCATATGATGTTCCATCATATAAAATATACACGTATATCGCCTCCTCTTTTGTACGTGTAAGGCCTTTTTGTGACATCTTATGCGTGAACCTTTGCACATATAAGCATCCCATAACGCAAAGAGGATTTGGTTATACGTACATTCTGGTTGTCTGGGTAAGAGTCATGAAAGGTATTCTCATTGAGTTCATATTGTTCAGTGTTGCCAGCAGTGCTGGAAAGCGTCAATGTAAATAGAGGGTGTCGTAGGACTCTCAGATGGCGAGACAATGACATAAACTTTCTTCAAATTCTCCCTGATTTTTCCGTCGCTACGGCATGTGACGGAATTGTATACTAGACAATTTTCATTTCATTATCAGATATGATTGTTATTTATATCGCTAGAATCATGAAAGGATATCCACTTTACTTATCAAACACATTTGCTTCCCGAAATTTTCCAAAAAAATAGATATGAATTTTAAAAGCAAAACAACTTTACAATTGCTCTAATTGCGACCTGACGGAGTGAGCACATGAAATATAGCTTCGCCAATGACAGTTTCTGCTTTCGACAGTTTCGCAAGCTGGTCATGATTCTTAACATCCATACATACCAGGTTGCCAGTTTCACAGAAAATTCCATCACAACAGATCTCTTTTCGTCGTTTTCGAATTTGTCATCTTCATGAATTCCTTAATATACTTTTCAAGACATTTCTTCAGGTACTCATTTTCGACTTCCTTCAGAATGTATATTAGTAATTCATAGGGATTTTCCATGGAGACATATTCGGAAATCTATCGCTATTTTTTCTGTTTTATAATAATATAATTACTCTTATTAATGTTCGAATCCTCTGAGCAGAATCTCAATAGAGAAATTTAAAAGTAGATGGAGTATCGTGTACCTTTAATATCGCTACTAAATGCTTATCTTTGACAGATACGCGTATTTCGACTACCACTTGCAGTCTTCTTCAGTGTCAGTTACTCGTATCCACTAAAGAAATCGTCGCATCTTTCAACCTTAAATACTAACACCAGACAAGTACCTACGCATTGAATCTACCTAGGAAAGTTTCGACAGGTGTAGTATTTACCTGCCATGTCGTGGTCAAAAACTTCTCAAACGATTGAAGAAAATGGTTAAGATATTTTATAAATAACAGACCAGAAGTCACATATTCTAAATATTATCATAGAACTTTGACAAAGTCGGAAGACGATCATGAATCTTAATCAGGCTCTTTTACAACGAATGATTTTTGAATGTTAATAGTCACTAACAGAGAAGAAAAATATCCAAATATTTCAATTGAAATCAAAGAAAAATCTTCTTTTGATCCTTAATTTTCCCTAGCAAAAAAATCAATAAAATCTGTTAAGCATGACCAATAGAAAATAATTGAGTAAGTCGTTTCCGAAAAAAAAACTCTAAGAGACTATCATTTTCAGCATATTTTGTTTTATGTCAAAATCACAATTTCCCGAAAAATATTTTCAATTCACTTTCATTTTCATTTCTTTACCAGGTCAGGCGCTTAATATCAGTACTTATTCCAACGAGATGTTGTCAGTTCATTTTTTATTGAGATGTCGGTGAACGCAATTGAGATTCAATAGCTAATATTATTTATTATTAAAATATACTCCGATATTTCGTATTTTCGAGTCACTGATAGAATGGTGGATGTCATTCTATGAAGCCGGGAGGTTTTCATTTGAAAATAACCTAAGAAAATCTTGGGAATTTCTATAGTAATCCTTGAAAAAATAGTTGGGAGAAGCTCCTAGTAATTGTATGGGCAAGAGCTTAATGCATAACTCGAAAAAAAAAATAATCAAATCCCAGTAGAAATACTTTAGGAAATCCAATGAAGATTTTTTTGAAAAAATCTATTAGAATATTAACAATTTCTTGGAAAAGTCTTTAAGGAACTCCAAGACAAATCTTTGGAAAAGCTCCTGTGAGCATTCCTTCAGGGTTTGCTGCTAAAAATTAACCTTCTTGGCAATAAACTTTCAGTATTTTTAAGGAGTTTGTAATGTTATATTTGAGAACAGGCTCAGATTAATTATTGAAGAAATTTTGATGATGTCCAAGAAATCTTTGGATCTCAGGTGTGGCTGCTGGAGTTAGCTCTGGGCTCTCTAAATTTTAAAAGCTATGAAAAATGTTCCATAGATACTTCCCTTTTTCACGGTGTTTTTGGACTGAATTCCAATGTTTTTCATTTAGGATCCATAATTATGAAGTCTTCTACTTCCTGAATTTATAAGAAAATAGGAAACAATAATGTTTGAGTGAATCAAGGCCGATTTCCGGTATTCGAAGTTTTCGGGCAATTGGAATCAACATGGTAAAATCCTTGAACGATTACCAACAGTAATGTTTGAGAAAATTTCATGTTAAGAATAAGAACTTCGGAATAGATTCGTGAAAAAGGTTGAGGAATCAGCAAAAATGTTTGGAAGAACTCTTGCAATTATCTTAAGAGAGATAATAAGTGTATTCCCCGAAAAAGAAACAGAAAACTATATCCGAAGGAATTTCCTGAATATATTCTGAAAAAAATCCTAGAGATGTCACTTCAAATTAAATAGTGTCAAAGCGAACGACATAGTCCATTCGGTACAGTAAAGCTAAAATTTGCAACAAATGGTAAAAGTGCGGACAATCGAAGACTCATGCTACGTCTAGGCTGAACAGTTATGAAAAAACTCTGCAGATAATAGTAGTGGAGTTCTCAGTTTAGTATTTGGAGAGATGTTTAAAAAAAATCGGACAGAATCATTGGAATAGTTTTTGTATGAACCGTTGCTAAAACTTTGAGGAACAATCAGATGAATCGCAAAGACGTAATACTTGAAAGAGATTCGAAGAAAAATATCTCAAGATAAGTTTTAGGGGGAATGTCTTGTGGTCTCCCTCTAGGAATCTTTCAAAAGACTTTTTGAGAAAATCCTGGAACTATTATAGACCAGTTAAAGAATTCCTTGAAGAACTAAGGCTGATTCCCGATATCCCACTGGTGAGGGCAAAACTTATGGTCAATTGCATTGCCTTATTCAAGTTCGCTTATGGAAATATATTTTTTTGCCTTTAATATATACTTGCAAAATTTAGGCAAGGAATTAATCAAAATCTCGATGTTTTCTGATCACAGTACGCAGTTGGAAAGAAGTGAAGTTTTCTATAAAGCCGTTTCATAGTATTACAGTTCCTGCAAAAAATTTGAAAAATATATTGCTCCAAAGTTACCATTTTTGCGTGAAATTCGTGAATGAACTTTTGGTGTCGTTTGCCATCCCCCCTTGATTAAAACCTGGCTTCACCCATGCAGTGAACCGCAGCCGCGGGCTAATTAAGTGTGTGTGTAAATCTTCGCGAGACATGAGCAACTTAATTAGAGTCTTCGCCGCAATCGCTGCGCCACCCACCACAAAAGCAAAAGTTCTCACACCTCCCTGCCCTGTGCTGTGTGCCATCCACAAGAGGAGGATGAGGAGCAGGAGGAACAACCTCACATTTGAGAAATAGTTTCACTCCGACGACGACGAGACGCGCGGCTCGTCAACGCGCTAATATGTGTACAGCTACTCCAGATGAATTCTCCCATGTGGCGCGGCGGTGTGGTGAACGCAAACTCGTAGGTCGTGAAGGGCTAGAGCTTGATTGGTGGCATTGCAACTCTGTTGTATAGTGAAGCGAGAAGAGACCTACCTAGAACAAACGATCGAATTGCGTGCGCGGCGTGAGGCTGACGATACCGCGGTGGAGTTTCAAGGTGCGAGATAGGGAAGATCACCGAACGGTGGTGGTGGGTATGTGAGACGGCGAGATAATTATTGCAACCAAAGTGTTGCGATGCATGAGACACGATGTTGGTAATTGGGACAATTTCTTAGTGGAATTGTTCGAAGTTTTGAAGCCAAACAGATGAGAATAGTGATGGGGATGATGAAACGACGCAAGTATGAAGCGAATCAGATGCAAGAGGTCGTATGGAGGGTAATTTGCATGTTGGTTTATGACTTAGAAGAAAATATACTAACTTATTCGATTGAAGAATTCAGATTTTCTGAACGCTCTAGGATCGTTTGAAATACCACAACATATTCTAATAAACAGCTACGATGTTTTGGGAGGACAAAAATGAAAAAAATGTAATATGAATATATGAGTGAATTTTCAGAGAAAAACTTCGTTGGCATTACTGAAACAATTTCCGATCTAATTTCCTGGATAGTCATGAATGATTTGGGCGTAGAGAAGGACCCCATTTCGTCAGCCTTATTTTCATTTATTTGGTTGTACATCAATCAACTTGATAATACCTCGCCAACAATACTTCGCCAATTAACTCGGTTCATGGCCGCTTCTCTCCATCCTCGTCTGCGATCCACGGTCTCCAGGTCCTGGTGCACCAGGTCAATCCACCTAGCTCGCTGGGCCCCACGTCTTCTTGTTCTGACCGGATTTGTAGCGAACACCATCTTTATAGGGCTGTTGTCCGCCAACATGCCCTGCCCGGCGTATCCTTCCAGCTTTAGCCACCTAAAGGATACCTAGAGTTCGCCGTAGACATGAGCGCACGCCGCCGAAGATCGTCCTAAGCACCCAGCAGTCGAAAACCCCAAAAGTTTGCAGGTAGTCCTCGAGCATAGTCCACTTTTTATGCCCGTTGAGGACCACCGGTTTCATGAGGTTTTAGATGGCGGACGATAATCTGGGATAGCACTTTATAGGCGGCGTTTAGGATAGTTATTGCACGATAGTTTTCACACTCCAGTTTGTAGCCCTTTTTGTAGATGGGGCATATAACGCCATGTTTTCACTTCCCCGGTACTTGTTCCGTATTCCAGACTCTGACTATCAGCCGATGTAGAAAAGCAGCCAACCTCTTGGGCCCATCTTGATGAGTTCAGCTGCGATACCATCTTTGCCAGCGGCCTTGTTATTCTTGAGCTGTTGAATGGCATCCTTAACTCCCTGTATCCTGGGAGCTGGTTGGTTTCCACTGTCCGCTGTGCTGACGTAGCCATCACCTTCGGTGTCCTGACCTTCTGTGCATGTGTCCTCTGCACCATTCAAGTGTTCATCGTAGTGCTGCTCCCAACTTTCGATTACCTAGCGTCCTTCCGTCAAGATACTCCCATCCTTATCCCTGCTCATTTTAGGCTCGTGACATTAAGCCTTTGCGGGATGCATTAAGCTTTTGATAGAACTTTCGCGTTTCTTGAGAACGGTACAGCAACTCCATCTCTCTCCGTTTTCGCTTCAGTCTGTATCGTTCCACTTTTTACTGCTGGAATATTGCACCCCGCGCTGCATTCTTCCCATCTAACACCCAGGGTTGCCACATATACAGATTTATCTGTATTTTACAGATTTTCCCGAATATTTTGTGACCAAGAATCTGTATATACAGATTACAGATTTTTTTGTTAAAATACAGATATACAGATTCTGTATACAGAATATGGCCAAAATTTTACAGATTTATACAGATTTTTGAGTGAAACGAAAATTACTATTTTTGAAAACTTTATAATTCAACCTTTGATGTGACAATTCCGCAATGTGGTTACAAATGATTGGTATTTTCATGATTTTTTCTGCATAATTTCAACTTCTAGCTAAATTTTGAAGCATACAGATTAAAAATACAGATATTTTGTTCTAGAATACAGAAATACAGATAATTGAGAGAAAAAATACAGATTTAAATGTGGCAACCCTGCTAACACCTCCTGGCGCTCCTCGTCGAACCTATCGTTTCTTGACACATAACATATCCGACAATGTTTTCGGTAGCTTTGGTGAAATGACTGCTTTGACTGTCCTTCAGCAATCATCAAGAGGGGCTCGATCAAGCTCGCCCTCATCCGGCAATGCTGTTTCAAGATGCTGCTCGTGCGCTTTGGCGACATCCAGTTGTTTAAGTCGCACTAAATTGTACCGAGGCGGGCGTCGGTACCGTACCTCATTGTCTTTTCTCCGCACCAGGAATGTCATTATCACATGTTACAGATTTTATGAGATAAGCAAACTGTACAACGTTTCATAAAAGTTACCCTATTGAATACTATTACATTGTACTGATATACCAACATTTTTAGGCCTGTCTCTATCTCTACCTGCAATCATGTACTTTGGTCCATTCTGCACTAAAGTTTGTCTTCTATTCGTCTAATAACGAAATTCTGACTCCTCTGCATTCCTTGTGATGTCAAACCATGCAGCGTTGCACGTATCAGTTTCGCTGGAAAACCATATTGAGACATTATCTGCCATTGTTTATCACTCAATTGTATACTGACTAAAAATCAATAAGCAGATGGTGAGTCTACAGTGTTTAAATCCGGAAATCTTCTAGGATCATAGGCAAAAAGAGCCTCTGGTTTCTTGCACCCGGTCCTCACCAAAATTAGGATGACATTCGTCGACGCATAACTTATTATGTCTTCTCAGTATGGCAATATTATTGATTTGGTTTGTGCAGAATCTGTTGTTGAATAATATTCTTTAATAAGCCGATAAAGATAAAGAAATGTTGAGGGGAATTTTTTATGATCATTTTTGCCTGGTCCCTTGACGACATACTGCCGGCCTACGCATAATTGTCCCATATTTTTTTTACGATTTCCTATATACAAGCAATGACTTATAAGGCTATTGAAGGGCGAACACGAAGTTTTTGCGACACCGAAAATGTCATGCCAATTTTCTTATAATGTTTAGAATCAAACCAAAATTTTAGGGTAGTTTTATACATATTTTTACTTCAAAAATCAAAAGAAAAGCTAATCGATGGAGCCTTGAGTGTAAAATTGAAGGCATTTTCGCTTGATGCCCTCCATCAAAGTCTTTACAGTGTCATCCGGAACCAGTTCCTCAGTTTTTTTTCCATTTTCTTAACATGTCCTTCTCGTCTTTGACTGTCTTCTTGCTCTTCCGAAGTTCCCGCTTCATTATTGCCTTTGTACCACATTGGACAGAATTGGCCACATACCACTCCAGGACACTTTTAGAATAGTGGCATGACGTCAAATCTGGCCAAAATAGCGGAGCTTTGTCGTGCTGCTGCAAGAACGGCAAAAAGCGCTTCTCGAGGCATTCAGATTTGTAGATCTCGCCATTTACTGTGTCCTTTGTCACGAAAGGCTCACTCCTCAGTCTGCAAGAGCAGATAACCTGCCAAATGAGGTATTTGGAGGTGAACTTCGACATTTTACTCTTCTTAAATTTGTCGTCCACATCGAACTTACTCTTGCCGGTGAAAAACTCCAACCTCGGATTTTGCTTACAATCGACTTATATATACGTTTCGTCGTCCATCACACAGCAGCCATATTTTGTCAGCATCTCCACGTAGAGCTTCCGGGCCCAGGTTTTAGCCGTCGATTGTTGCCGCTCATCGCGGTTTGGGAAGTTCTGTACCGTGTATGTATGTAGTCCAGCTCTCTTCTTTGCATTCTGGACGTAGCTCTGCGACATGCCGATCTTTTTAGCCAAATCATGGCTTGAGACGTTGGGATATGCTTTAATCATCCGCTTCACCTTTCCCTCCGTCTTTTTGTTCTCCGGTCCCGGTTTTCTTCCAGCTCTTTTCCCGTGGTCCAACGTCAACCGCTCCTGGAACCGCTTCAACACTCTGGAGACGATTGAATGGTGAATGTTCAACATTTTTCCCAACTGCCGGTGCGACAGGTCAGGAAATTCCAGGTGATTCGAAAGAATTTGTTCTCTCGACTCGCGTTGGTTCACCTCCATTTTCGTTGAATCAAAAAACACGACTCCGAGTTACTGTAAACAATACACATCAATGAAAAAGTGTGCAAAATTTGATTGATTTTTACCTAATGGAAGGAAAGTTATGCCCTGTTCAATGTGCCGCAATAATTTCGTGTTTGCTTTTTACATTTTATATGATATTTTGCCTGCAAAAAAATTATTCCATTGTTGACATTTTTCAAGTTCCAAAGGGTTGATTAACCCCTCTACAAGCAGCATATTTTTTTATCTTGCACCATTTTTTCACAAGTTTTTAAAAATTCTTCTACTTTCAGAATTTGTGTCACTTTTGATCATTGGTCAACTGGATCCGGCGATATTCTGAAATTCCTTAAAGACCGACTCAGCAAACTTCCTAAAATATTTAGGGTGTTATCAATGCTTCAAAATGCCTTAATAAAATTTTATAGTCCCAATAAAATATCTTCATACTTTGGAGACTATAAAAATGTGTTTAGTCGATGAATTTGGAAATTCAAGTTATTTGTCCTTGTTTGCCAAAACCACAAAACATTCATATAACTAGATGCAGAGATTATATTCTGTAAACATGTACATTTTACATATAAATCATTTCCAGTAATGTACCTACATTTGATTTCGATTAAGTCAGAATACTGACATCTCGTTATATAGAAAAACTGGATTGTACTTGCATTGCACAAATTCGAAAATGTGCTTGTTTGCACGATATGCGACAGTTTGGGATTGAGACTAAATCTAACAGCTCACACAAAAATAACTTCATCAACAACATTGTTTTCTAAATAAACGAGCAATGTCCATTCGAGCCCAGCCATACAGCACAACATTGCTGCTCCTTTCTCAACGAGCTAAGATTTACTGTGGCCCTGCAATGTCACCATAAATCACCATCCCGTTGTATTTATTCATGCAAGTATTCACATTTCATCACCACTACCGTTGGCATCGTGGCAACCTACGACGAACTTCAACGGGTAATTGAACCCTAGGTCCATGTGCTACCCCGGTCACTCGATACTAATTTGAATAAAGCATTCTCATTAAAACTATCCGCAAATGTCCTACGCCCAAATGGAGCGAAAAAGTTGACATTCCAACTGCAAACCGGTAGACGGGTTTCAGCCGTAAGCAGCGGCGCAGTAACGGCAATAATCGATCATTCTAATTAAGTGAAATAATATTTAGTAAAAAAAAGAAGCACTATATGGCAGCGACACCCAGCACCGTAAGTGGACTTGGGTACCGTAAAACGTGGTAACATTGATCGGAATGTCTAGTAAAAAGTACTTTCAAGACATTGATGGTGCTTTTCTATCACATATTCATAAGCTGTTAATAATGAAGGCTTTTGTGAGTATGGTAATTTTTTTCATTTTGTACGAGTGCAGATATTCGTATCCAGTCGAGGATGGATTACCAACTGGTGAGCTCGTTACATGCTTATGATAACAAATGTTTATCCTGGCACGTTACAACCTTATCCATGCATCGCATCACCGACCAAAGGTGACTACAAAATCTTTTTTCTCCTAATCAACACCCGTGTTGATTGTGGAGATACAGAGGTATTCGCGGTCTTTAGAAGCAACAATCATTACACACTAACATTCTTTGACCATCCCGACTGTCTGCAAGGATTTGGCCGAAACCATTATTGATCAACGATATGAAAGCTGCTAAAAATGTTCACTTCGAGAGTAAGCGGAAAGTCCCATTCCTTATTAATTTGGATCGAGGTGCAATTCTTTCCAGTTTCGATCAATCATGAAGTAGCAACCATTGCATGCTATGCTATTTTCCAACGTGTTGCTTAAATCATTTCTTTGAAACTAAAATAGTATCAAATCATCATAAGACGTTTAAAAACAAGACAATATTGAATGTTTGTGATGTGAACGTGAATTTAGGATGCTTACTAGAAAGGAGTTGTAATTCGGTTCCAAACAGATCAAATTCACTCCGGTGACCAATTTGACCCCAGACTACGGTACATTCGACTGACCAACAAAACACAATTATCACGATCGGAGTTACGCCATAACCAAGATCACCTACCCAAGCCTCAAACCTGTCCGAGTTGACCGATTCATCCGTTCAAAGCTGTGAAATTTGCAAGCCGATAACCGATAGATTGCATCCGTTACAACCAACGAGGGGCAGGACCGGCTGCTGGTAAGACTTGTTGAACCAGACATTGACCGGGGCCCGTTTGCCGCCGTGGTCGGACGGTGTTTGTCAACTTCATCCGCTGGCTTCGACTACCATAGAGGCAGACAAACAACTTTCCGGACTGCCACACGCTATTTTTTCAATATTATGTGTTTTTTCTTGTTGCGCAAATACACAAACGCATACCCCGCATCATGATGATTGGTGACAAAACGAGTTCCCCATCATCGGGACCGGAATAACTGCATGGGGAGTGAAATCTGTGCGCGCCAAAAGGATGTGAAAACAACATCTGCATGCAAATTTGCGCGGCAATCACCTCGAAATGTTATTGAATTTTCCTCGGAATGCGCAGAAATTCGTTCTGATCACTTCTGAAATTGCTTTCTCGGGAGCTTTCTTCCATCGCAAAGTTTCGAATCAACGGTAACGCGCTGTGTCAATTTCCGATTCGACACAGTCGTTAGCATATCGCAAAGTTCACCGCAGAAGGTAAAGGTCTCTGGCTGTAGCGTGAGCAACTGCTCCATCATCACATCGACTAACTTCAGCTGCAAAACATCGATAATCGTGATAAACTTGAAAGCGCGCCAAAAACAACAATCCCATAGCATTCGTCGCGGCCGCACCACCTTCGCCAATCGCCACCCTCGCGCTTTTTCCAACCGGCTATCATCAATGTCGAAGTCGAGGCAACGATTGCGCTTACTTTGTGCCTCTCCATTAAGGGTGTGCGATAATCCGAATGATAATATAATATATAAAGGTAGACATTTTTCACGCTTGAGTTGCTCACGCAACACAACAGCCAAACCATCATGCATCAGTTGGCTCATTGGCTTGTATTTCCACAGATTTTTCACGCAAATCAATAATTCTTCGTTTTTCTACTATAAATATAACAAATCATTCGAATGCTTAAAAATCATTTTTTTACAGATTTTATTTCGATGAGTTTTATGATTGAATCATTTTAGTGAGCGTAAGTGAGTGATTTTGGTGGTAGGTCATTTGGCATAAAGTCGTTTGGCATAAAGCCGTTTGGCATAAAGTCGTTTGGCATAATGGTCATTTGGCATAAAGTCGTTTGGCATAATGGTCGTTTGGCATAATGGTCGTTTGGCATAATAGTCGTTTGGCATAATGAGTCTGAAACCAAGAGTTTCTTAAGACGACATTCGTTTTTACGTTTCTATTGAATCTCTCTGATGGCATCAGTTTTGTTTTGGAGCCAATTGACACAAAATGACTCTTTATTAAACAGCCATATGCTCTTGAATAAACTGAAGCATACTAGGGAAGTTATTGCCAATAGTATTTTATTTTTTATCCATAAATTACCCTTCTTTCAAATATTAATTCCTCTTTTGAGTTTCGCAATTGGAATAAATTTTTGCACTAAAGATTTTGATATATTTAGCACAAATTTACCCTTCGTTCAAACGTTCTTTGTTTTTTTAAATATGATGTAGCCATAATTATAGGTATAAAAATAGTTGATTTAAAATTTAAATAAATTTCACCTTCTATTATAGATAGGCTGTTCTTTGGAGCTATATTTTTTTAAATATTAATGTTTTGTCCTAACTGACAAAAGGTTCGATAACATTGATCTGCTCAATTATCAGCGAAAAGAGACATCGATTACTGCAGTTACTTCGATGGGTTGTGCTACTTTTTTATGAATGTCGTTTCTCCAAACGCCATTTCCCCTAATATCCCGTTTCCCCGATTAGCCCATTTCCCCGAAAAGTTTTTAGGACTCATAGTTGTCGTAACTTTATATATTTCAGGGTGGTAAACGAACTGGCCATCTAACATGCACCCTTCTTTGTTTAATTGGCGGTTCTTTCGAGTTTTACCATCCTCCGCATTTTTGCTAACATGTGTATAGCCGAGAATGAGAGAATACCTCCTTATTTTGATTGCTAATCGTTTTTTCTCGTTTACTATCCAGCCTGTTATAGCACCTATTTGAAATGCACCACTTTTCGGAGAAACCGGTCATTCGGGGAATCGATATTCGAAGAAACGACAATCGGGGAAAAGTGGCACAATCACTTTGATGATTCTAAACTTTTTGTTTTACTATGCCGCAATAATTTTTGGCGTCCAATCTTCTATTGGTTTAATCATAAATTTTGCCTTCTTTTAAAAACAGGCTGTTCTTTATATTCATACAATTTCAAATGTTATTATTTAGTAAAGCTAAATGTAACCCATTTTTATATTTGGCTGTTTTATTAAAATTAAAATTTATATTAAGTTGTTGAAAAGTTTTGCCGCAAATATTTTCTTTTAAAAATGTTTTGTTCATTTGAGTTATTTTGTGAGAAGATTTTTTTTTTTTTTTCATTAGAGCCTTAAACATTTTAAACGAAAAATAACTTATAAGCTATTTTGCATTATGCTGCAGTTAGAGATCTTTTAATATTTTGCAAATCAATTTTCCCCTCTTTTATCAAGTAGTTTTCATCAAGTGTTACGTCCAAACTGGGACAGAGCTTGATCTGCAGAGAATTATGCTATGAGTATTCCTTTTATTAATAACAGCGAACTTTCTTTGTCAATTTACGATTTTCAAATATGTATATCACAAAAAGCTCAAAGATACTCTATAGTCTGGGCTCGGTGGTGTTGATCTCGGAAAACGCTTCAAAAATGCCGATATTAATTCTCAGTCAATCATTATGCCAAACGGCCATTATGCCAAATGACTTTATACCAAACGGCTTTATGCCAAACAACCTTATGCCAAACGACTTTATGCCAAACGGGGTACAATCAGTGATTTTGCATTAACATCTCATACGTGATTTTTAATAAGCAGATCCAAAACTAGTTTATTTTCGTGAGAGAACTCAATGATTGAGATTTTAGTGTGAGTCTCCCAACACTACACATCACACACCCTTAGCCCGCGCTAGCCTGTATCCATCTTCAATCTCCATCATGGGGTCCGACGAGCGCGCAGTGAAAAGAAAATAAATTTAATATTGGCCATGGCACGCGACGACCCACACCGCGCCTGCCGGTAAATACACTCAACGAGTTGTTGTTTTCCCAGCTCCCTCACTCCCAGCTCAATCATATGCTTCCACCACCGGGTCCCGAAACCGGCTGAAGGTGAGATGTTGATGCGCGGGGGCCTATCAATCTCGGCTTGATCAGCATCATCATCAGCATCTGGTGAAGCTGTCTCATCGCTATTATGCTATCAACACGAACTACCTCTAGTTACCCGAACAAAATCACAAAATAAGATTGTAATTCATTTATGTGTACAGCTGGTAAAGATAACACAAGTTGTAATAACTTTGTAATATGGGTGGAGTTGTTCTAATTGATACATTTTCTACATTGTTTCATTATTTGTAATCACTATGTTAGTTGATAATTATAGCCGAATTTGTTATAATTATAATAGGATTTGTTATATTCTTGTTTTTTTTGTGCAACTTTTGATAGATTTTTTGTTATTTTAACTACTTGCGGTGCATGTTTTATTACAACTAATAATGCAACCAACAATCTTCAGGAAAAAACACATTGGATTGCAATTTTATTTTTTCCGTCTGATCGAGTGAACACTAACCAGCGGAAAATTTTCTCCATTTGCCAGGGTAGAACACCATGAACAACCGACGACAGACAGCATAAACGTGCATCGGGATGCGGATTGATTTCCGATGCGGGGTGAAATCTTCATTGCCGGGAGGTTATCGCTGGGGTTAGTGGTTGGTGTTGTGACTGCGATGACTCCCCGGATGCAAAACAGTTGATCTGAAAGGAACAAGATAAAAGAGGGATTTTTCTATGAATGATTTTTTTATTGCAACCGCCAGATAGCAATGTCACTAATAAAAGTTTATTTCTCCACTTTTCATTAAAGGTGAGATGTCATTTCTTTCTATCACGGGTGCTATCATAAATGAATGTAAGTATGAATGGAATCCACTGCTGGCGTTTGAACTTCAGCTTGACATGACCAGGGTAGGACAAAGAAGAATGCACTTATAATTACGAAGATCACTCCAGTGTGTCAGTATTTCAAAGATTCGCTTTGGTATACATCTAATTAGAACTGCATTCTTGAGAAATTTAGAAAATCTTTCTATTTGAAAAAAAATCCGACCTTCTGCAAAAAGGCAGAATCGTCTATAGATCAAAACTCTGTCTATTCTTCCAATGTTTCTCCTTCTTCTTCTTCTCGTCATTACGTCTATACTAAGACAAAGTTCTCTTATAAACATAGTGTTCTAAATGCATTACCGCAGATATAAACTGAGAGCTTTCTTTGTCAAAGACACTAGTTTATTACTAGGAAATTTTTACGAACGTTACCACAAAGCTAAGGAATGCTCCTAGTATCCATCTAAGATATCATGGAATTTACTATGAAATCTATTCGGTTATTTACCAAAGTTTACCAGAGATTCTGATTAATTCTCTCAATTCCTCAAATGTTTTGCATAATCGATGGATGATGCTCAAGCAAGTTATAAGATCCGTTTACGACGAAGACGATAATAATAACGGAAGTAACAGCAATAACGATAGGTCATATGAGCAGTGTTGCCACATTTTTTCCGAATCTCGTCTGTGTTTTCGGCTGAATTTTTTTTTTTTCATCTTAAAGCAACCTCCGCCAATCTTGCTAAAAATCTGTGTCGCAATAAAATCTAAAATATTAATTGTTGAGATCAAAAATAACCTTTGTAAACGTATGATGGCTGTTCTTGGCATGCCAACAAATTTTAATTTGAACTTCTTCTTCTACAAGTAAGTTAGAGATGAATGAACTTCTAAAAAATTAAAATACCGTAATCCGGGGTATCATTGATCAGCGGGGTAACATTGATCGGAATGACTCATCTCGTAATAGGTTGGTATCATCCTTTATTGATGAAACATTTCCAAAGCACGAATGTTGCTTCTCTTTCTTATATTTATAAGCTATTAAAAATTATGATTTTTGCAAAAATTGCGTTAATTTTATGCGTAAAATTTTCAAGTTTGCGAAACAATGATTTCAATGGTTTATGATGACACTACCGAAGATTCATGTCTCACATAAGTTCTGCAAGCGATATGAGCAAGGAAAATGCGGTTCTCACTAAAAATGGCATCGCCAAAAATGATTCTGCTGTTAAAACTTTTATAAGTATGTTCAATTGGGCAACATATACGAATTACTGTTAAGATTGTAGAATTTCCTTAGTAAATTGCCTACCTTTAGGCGTATTGTGCTGTTCGAGGTGTTATTAATTTTAAAATATCTCAAAAAGTAAATGAGATGTAAGCGTTTGGACATCATATTCCGCTTCAGGGGCAATGATTTAAGTTAGTAACGAAATTTCAATATTACCGAACGTTGTTTAGATGGATGATCAATGTTACCCCATATCAGCTAAATGAAAAAATCACATAAAACATTTTTGTAAACATGCTCAAATCTTTCAAAAAACAAAATTCAGTGTATAGTCACGAGCTATGGGTGGCAGTACTTGTTTCAAAAATATAAAACTCAGAACATTTGCATTTTTAAATTGAATATTTAAGAAATATCCTAAAAACTGATCAATGTTACCCCGGATTAAGGTACTTAAGTTTTAGAGAAAAACTGAACAAACTGATTTATATCTTCTAAAACCGTGTCCTAAACTTGTGAAAAATCCTAATATCTTAAAAAAAAACTTTTTTATCACAAAAATCTGTGATCTGTGGTCACAGATATCTGTAGGCAAAAACAGGAAAAAATCTGTGTAATTACAGATAAATCTGTGTATGTGGCATCTCTGCATGTGGGAACGAAACAGCGACAGACTATTATTTTACGAAGCGGCGGTTGTCAACCGAATTGAACGGAACGAGAGAAGAAAATATAGCAACGCGATCGTGCAATCAGGGAACCCAAAAATCCAGTCAAGAATGAAGTCAGTTTACATGACACGACACGAATGCACCTCGGGTGTAAAGTGTCGCTAAACTAAAAAAAAGTTAAAAGTAGATGGAGTACCGTGTACCTTTTAATTCGGCTCCTAAATGCTTATCTTTGACAGATACGCGTATTTCGACTACCACTTGCAGTCTTCTTCAGTGTCAGTTACTCGTGTCAGTATCCACAAAATCTCTTCCTATATTTTCAAAGAAGTTCTGGATTTAAATGCATATCTTTTTGAGCTATTTGTGAAAAAATATGAGAAGACTTTGAGAAGATCTTTGAATCTTTGATCCATGTAATCCATTTAAGATGTATTACAGAAAACAAAATATGTAATATCATTTCATTTTCAATGATTATTACTCGTGTCCTCAGTGACTCCTCACTATTGCGTAAAATTACATTCAAATTACTATGATACATGTATGAAACAACATATTTGGTGGATAAACGCAACGGCGTGATATTACAATCCAATTTTTACTGAGAAGGATTTCGAAATAATACTCAAAGCAAAGCATCGAGGGAATCGTTAAGTGCAAAAACTCGTGTTACTTTTCGAAACGACCTATCTAACAATGGGAGGATTTCTTTGTGTGCTTTCTCTTTAATCAATAACTTATCCACACTAACCTCTTCTGTTGCGTTTTTTTTTTTGTGTGTAACGCTAGCCAAGAACTTTGTCTTTCGATCTATTGTGGAAAATTTCTCAAAAGCTCAAGAATTGCACACTTACAATCAGGATTCTCCTCTGCGAAGCAAAAATGAGGCGATTTCGAGGTTTTCTGAAGAACAAAAATAGAAGTCAAAATTCACAACACAAATCCTCAAACATTCGAGCGGGAATGTATCAAAATACGAGGATTTTCTCTGGTACTCTATGCTCATCTTTACTCACACATAAAAAAAAACTCTTGAGTGACCCGTCCGAATAAAACAGACCTTGTAGAGTTGTAATGGCACTCTTTTTATATGGGCTAAATAATCCACTTTTGTGTTTTGTTCCGCATCTCCCTCGCTCATTTTTCGTTGCCGCTTTGCATAGTATTTTTTCGCTCCCTCTAACACAGCACGCTCCGCTAAAGTATGTTACCAAACTCTTGTGATGTTGAGAAGTATTATCAAGCCTGGTTATAAACGAAGGAGAGAGAGAAAGAAGAGAGAATGTCTCATTGTTACAGCCAACTGTTTAGCGAAAACAGATGTTTGAACGTGCCTTCCTTAGCCAAGTGGTTAGCGTCCGCGGCTACAAAGCAAAGTCAAGCTGAAGGTGTCTGAGTTCGATTCCCGATCGGTCCAGGATCTTTTCGTAATGGAAATTTCCTTGACTTCCCTGGGCATAGAGTATGACATTTTGAAAAGGTCGTGAGGTAAGCGTGAAAAAGCAGGATGTAAGTACAAAGCAATTTTTTTTTCTTCGCGAGCCAAAAACGCTGAAAACCTCTGTTCTATTTGTTGCAACGTATAAAAACATAGTTGTTTTTCTTAAGAATTGGTTTTTGTCACTGAGTTTCTAACTCCCTTAAGGTGATTATAAAACAAAGCCAAACTTTGAAAATTCAATAGCACAAGACTCGAGAATCTGACAACAGTTCGCGTTGAAAATCAATAAAATTGCTTGCTTGTTGGTGGTGACCAATGGGATAAATTTTCTACGCGGAGCACTGTTTGGTTCTCAAGTCTTGTGCTCTTGAAAATTTGAGGTGTGGCTTCGTTCTACAATCACCTTAATAGAGTCCTAAAATTTTTGATAAAATCTTAATTTTTAGTTAATTACACGACAGAGCGCTTGCTACTACTTTGGAAAATTTTCCCGCTCAAATAACGATTTTATCATATTTAAACTTATCATTTCGAAATTGTTACAAATTTAAACCTTTACACTTTTTATCATGTTTGACGTTTACTTTGCCGACAAATTTCCACTGGGCTTTTTCATATCTGACATTTCGAGAGAGACACGGAAACCATACGCCAAAAATTTAGGTATAAAAAATAAGGGGTTTTACAAAATCTCAAAAATTAAAAACGAAATTTTTTGAACTTTTTTTTAAGGCACTCTGTGCTCGTGGCCACTACTGTGCCGGAATCAAGTGATCTGTAGCTTCTTTACCGATACAGATCTATTTTTAACTTATCTATATTAACATCAAGTTTCACCCTCTCCTACTCTTTCACTCTCACACCGAGCAGGTAGGAGAGAGCTCTGTTGTTAGTGAGGCTAGCTGCCTGCGAAGAGGGTCAGTTTGTCTCAGTCACCATCTGATACTGACGGAGGATCGATGTGCTCCCCAAAGCACGGTCCTCCGTGAGGCGTCTTCTGGTGGCTGGACGGGTTTTTTGTGGAGGGGCTGGGAATCGAACCCACGCCCTTCCGCTTATGAAGCGAAAGCGTAACCTCAAAGCTACAGACCCCCTAATTTTTTGAACTTAATCCGATAAAAAAATACTTGATAATTGAGTAAATATGTGTGTGGCCTAAACTTAAGCGATTTATACTAAAATGATAGCAGGGCTTTAGGACCCTATTATCAATAATTTCACAAAAAAACAGAAAGTTTAAATGGGCGACTTCTGGCGGTTTTTCATTGCAAATGTAAGTTTCCGTAATAAATCCCATACAAACTTTGAATGGCTGGCGCTGAATCAAAGTTTCACCGATGAAGCTGAAATTTTGCACAGTTGTTATGGGACCCAAATGCAATCCAAAAGGTGAACTGGAACGAGAATCTGAATTTTGTTCCACACAAATGGTCATGAGTAAACTACAGTGAACCCTCCATGAGTCGATGTTTCATTTTTCAACATCAACTCATGGAACCATACCAAAACCAAAATTTCATGGTTACTATGATAGTGACGTCAAATAGCTTTCCAAAGCATTCTTGTTCAATGATTCGATATTTACATGAGCCGATGGTCCTTTCAGATATCGACTCAAGCAGGTGAAATCAACTCACCTGTAAAAAATCTGAACTGCTACGGCAAATGAAATGTAATATGTTGTTAACAAAATGTTAATCAAATCTTAAATTTGTTTTACCAAATAAGGATGATAGTGTTGTCTAATAGCACAGAACATCTAGATATAAGAAATGAATGCAATGTTTGGAATGATACTGAAAAAAAAATGATTAAGTTTTAAGCTAAAACTGCTATCTGGTTCTCTAGATTTGTGGTTATGAAGATCTGAGGTATGGCTTCAATTTGAGTGTACCTAAAATCTTCAAGAGCACAAATATAGAGAATGGCTATCTATTCAGCATAAAATTTTGCTTGATTGGTCACCACTGATTGCTCATGTTTCAGTTTGAATGGTGTTCCTGTTCTCCAGGTACGTGCTCTTGAAAGTTCTAGATTTGACTTCTATGTTCACCTCAAAACTGTTGAAAGCGACATAAATGCACCTAACATAACTAGATGATCCACATACAACAGTGTACCTTATCCTCAGAACGTAGTGCTGTCAAGAACTGCATGAATTGCCCTTGTACACAAATCATTGGATTTTTTCCAAGTCTAGAGACCACCCATCGATCACCAACCATTCAGTTCAAATATACTGATCAACATTACCCTTACCAATCTAGCTACTGAATTCCTCGGAACAAACATTCGATCTGTGATGCCAATAAAGCTGAACTCGCATAAAAAAATCACGTCACTGTCAAGCATCAACCTGACCGCAGTCTGACCCGATTCTGTCAGACTCTTAAACGATTGATTCAATTTTACTCTCGCACCTTACCGGTGAGGTGCTGAAACGCACCAATCATGGCTTGACTTAATTCAATCTCCGCTTCTGCCGATGATGCTGTAGAGTAAGAAGGGGTGAATGTTTCTTTTCAAGTTTTCTAGAAAAAATCAAAACAAATGTTATAAATGCGATGGTGATTGAAATGCTATTCAAGTAAGATACTTTCACTCCATATATTATAGATATCTATAGAAATTTATTACTTTCAGTTGTAATAATTGCAATTTTCTTCAAAAGTTTCACTTTGATTTGTTGCGTAGAAAGAGGCGTATTTAGGCCTATTGTAAGGATGGTCCTCCTGTAACAAAATTGTTGATATTTGGTGTTCAAAAGTTCGATAAAGACAATCAATCTTGAAATTGTTGTAAATAAAAATTGGAGAATATTTTTCAGGAAGTTTGTTCAGCTAAAACTTGGCCAATATATTGAAGGTCCAATGTGTGGTATTAATTTCTGTTGACTGTTATAAGTTTACTGGAAATATTGATTATCCCTCTAAAGTCGAACTTTTGCCCCACCTTACTCTACCGAAGGTGCGACCGCCCTGTAGTGTAACCCAGGTCAGTTCCGTCGGGGTCAAGTGTGAGGAGAGTTGACCGTGACTGCTAGGCCCGTCGTCGAACAGACGGAGTCTCAGTTTCAGCCTCAGATCTCAGCCCGGTCGATCCTCCGCCGGAGAGGTAATGTGTTGGTTTAATTGGCAGGGTGCGCCTCGGTGGTGCCGCATGGATTTCATGTTTCATTTCAGTTAACGAGTTTCATTGTTGCGTATCCGTCCTGGTGTGCGGTATGCTGGCAGCTCAGCACCATCGACAAGAGGGTCAAAAGTCGAATGTTGAGGCCACCGGGAAAATGATTTTTGTATCTCGATGGTCGCGGCGTCGGTGGGTTCTGCTGGTAGGCGTGGGAAATAGGGCTTCAAATTTCTTGTTGAATTCAAAAATTTGTTATTTATTTTTGAAATCCACATGACAAACTAGCTGAATAATACAGTACAACTTCCACAAGAAGGCAACAAAAATATCCGTTTTTTTATGGTCGCTGATTGGGGTTTTGCTGGTAGGCGTGGGAAAGTAGCATTCAAATTTTTGAAATGATTCAAAAAGATTATTTTTAGGTCTTGCGATCCAATTTCTGATATAAAGACCGTTCAACATGAATTATGTTAAAGAAGTGGGCTCATTGATCTTTAAAATTTTATGTAGTTCCAAATGTTGTTTTTTTTTTAAATCATATTATTTTGAAATTTTTGGAGACTACCTTATGACTTCTATACCTTCTTATGCAATACCAAATAACGAACAAGCTGGATGGCACATTAAAACTTGCTCAAGAAGATAACCTCAGATGATTGAAATCCAAGCCATTCCATACTTAACTCTTCTCACATCAACCATCCAAGCCATCTCGACGTGATATTGATCCCCCATCTCTCAACCATCAACCGTGAAGAGAGTGGTTTTCCACTTACCCACACCCTCGACCAAGTGGCAATTACTTCGAAAGAGGTGCTAATAATTACACCTTCACTTCAGCGGTCGGCCCTTAATACGAGGATCGAGTGTGTCACTCAAAAAGACAGATCTCACTAATTACGATAATTATTTGTGTTCAAGATGCGGCCGCTTAAATCTACTTGGTCGCAGCACACCGCACCGCAGCTCACAGATGTTTGCCGTCTCAATTATCGGAACTGTTAAGCAGCGTGTAGTGCATGGGTCTCACGTTGAGACTCTCCCCACGTCGTTGTGGGGTGTAAATTTTCATTATCAACACTTTTTTTCTTGAACGGAAATTTTCACGATTTTTTTTTTGGATAAGTTTGCACCAAATGCCGAGCTTTGCACTTGCTTCATTAAATAATTTGGTTTATCGGTTGTTACGGTAATACGCTTGCGGAGTTGAGTCGGGCCAATAGCCAAGGCCACGTCCGAATAAACCAGTTCAAATAAAAGCGATGCACTACGATCTGTGGCACTGCCGGAATGTTTCAGATAAAGCGATAATTGTAGATTGTGGATTTTTTTGTTCATGGTTACGCGGGGAAGAGCAAGTGGTGATAATCGACGAATAATTGGAGCTTTTTGAAGCAGTAATCAGCAAATAATTGCAATCATTCGTTTTGTTTAAGATTTGATTTGGAGGTGCTGCATTTTATTGTCTGGAAGTGGTTAATGGAACTACTGTTCTGAAATAAAGTGAGGAATTTCATTGGTGTGCTACATCATGATTGTGCTTGGCATCATGACCTAGAAAGCGTTTCAAAACAGTAATAAGCGGTTTAATCCAAAAATTTAGACTCTGTAGTACACGACCACTATCTCAATGGAATATGAAACTAAAACCTGATCATTAAGAAATAAACTCTTCAGATGATCGAGGCATATAACTTTTGTGAAACCACAATTGCAATTGATGCCTTCGCTCAGTAATTATAAACCTCGCCTTGAGAAATACGTGTTGAAAAATGCATATTATTGGAAAATTGCCTCTCAATAACAGTTTATCAGATCGATTTGAGGTGTTCAACAATATTATGTGTAGAGGTTAAAATTATCTAAAAAAAGTCACCGAACAGCAACAAAACAGTACTTCTAAGTGAGGCAAAAATAATACTTTTAGTGCTACTTTTACACAAACTGATGCCTTTTCGACCCCTAACCATCAGTGACGTGAGAATTTATGGGGGGTGGGGAGTTAGAGATTTCAAATTATTCATAATGTTCATACAAAAAACCTTACTATAGGATGAGGGAAGGGGGGGGGGGTCTAAAAACAGCCAAATTTCCGTTGAAACCATTGCACAATAGTCCGAATTGACAATTTAGCAGGAAAAGGTTATTTTTCTGTTCTCGTCGGTTTTAGACATATTCTAAGGAAAAAGTTGAATCGGAGGGCCCTTATTTAAGTTTAAATTTTAATTCAAACTTTTTTGTTTGACAAAATTTGTGGCTGCGCTCTTTTCCAAAATTTTCAAAAATGCTATTTTGAACTACTTTGTCAAAGACATTTTTGATCTCACTCTTCATTTGAGCTAAGTAAATTGATTCTAAAAAGTTTAAACTTAGGGTGGATCCGAAAAATCAGCTTTTTTCTCAAATTTTCTTGTTTTCAGTTTTACGTAAATGTGGTCTTCGAAAAAATTATAGAGGAAGTAAAATAAAATTATAGTGATTTAACTTGATTTTTTTTTTAATCAGACAGCACACCGTTAACTAAAAAATTTTGTGAGTTACAGGCAAATTTCTAGTTTTAAATTTAATTTTTGAAGTGAATTTTCTCAACTTGCAAAACTGACATTCTTACAGTTTTTGCTCCAATAATCGTCTAATAAATGGTCTTTCGTATGCCACTAAAAGAAACATTTTATCGAATCAACTTCATGAATTATGGGCATCAAAAGATTTCAAAGTTTTCCACTTATTTTTTTCACATCTTCAATGTCACAGGGATTACAAACTTGCAATGTTCAGCAATAATGTGTATCATTCATTCCTCTACAACTTTTTCGAAAACCACGTTCACGTAAAACTGTTAACAACAAAGTTAGACAAAAAAAACTGAATTTTTCAGGTCCACCCTAAGTTAAGCATATACAATCAATTCATTTTACTCAAATGAAGAGTCAGATCAAAAGTGTCTTTGTCAGACTTGTTCAAAACAACATTTTCAAAAAGTTTGCAGAAGAGCGCAGCCACAAACTTCATCAAACAATAGGGGAAGGGGTGGTAAAATGAACACCGTGCCTTTTACTGAGAAAAACAAATTTCGGTGGATTTTTATCACGCACGAACGATTTAGAGCAGTGATTCCCAAAGTGGGCGAATTCGCCCCACTGGGGGCGATTTTCAGGTCCAAGGGGGCGAAAATTTATAAAACTGAATTTGGGGGGCGAAAATGCTAGAAAGGGGGCGAATGTGGGAGCAATTGAAAATCAAAAATAGATTCAAAAGTTTGAAAATTTAATGATAGCATATCATCTGAAGAAGAATTTATTTGACACCTAACTAATTTAACGGTTCTTGTTTTTAAATTATGATAAACAAATTTGACGATTGTCATTGTATCTAAATAGTTTTTGCTAAAAATAATATTGAATGTTTTTTGAGAGCAGAAACTTTTGGCGATGTGATAAATTTATTTCCAAGTCTAAGGTAAAGTTTGTTGACTTTCTGTTAGGGAATCTTCAGAATAAGGCACCTTAAGTTTTTATTATGTTTCACACATTCATTAAAGTACTCATTTGGATATTTTGTTAATACGCATACTTAATAGTATTTATAGTACAAATAATATTATAAACAAATTCATGTGACTTTGGTGGACAATAATCGGGTTTAAATGATAAAATCACTGAATTCCACATACGTAAATCACCCTACTCAAAAATAGGCCTGAGCGACATAAAATTTCATGGATCAAAGCTTTAAAAAATCTAAATTGGACATTATATTTCATTGAATTATGAGTTGAAAAAAGTCTGGGTTTACTGATATTTTCTTATATTTTGCATATAGATTCGATTGTTTCCAGAACAGCCAATAATGTATTACCCGAAATTTTTTAAGTTTATTTGAACAACTTAAGAAAATATAAAAAAAGAAGACAAAAAAGCAGAAAGTTAGCCGACTTTTTTTTATGATCGCACATCAGATTTGTTGATACAAAGGCAATTAATGCATATGATAGATATTACATGACTCTTTTATGGACGTACAAGTAGTAGACACTCTTTTTGCGGTATTTTTATTGAAGCATTATAATTGACTGCTACATCCTTTAAATTTCACCAATAATGTTTGGTATACTTATGATGAGATATTGATCCAAACTTCAACGTAAGTGTAACGCTTAGTACAAATGTTTAGATTTCATATCAGGGGGGCGATTCCAAAAAATATTGGTCTCAAGGGGGCGAAAGTCAAAAAAGTTTGGGAAACACTGATTTAGAGCATAAATCGGAGTGTTCGGGTAGATACGGAGGGCAATATAAGTGATAATATCAACAAAAACTAAGATTTTAGAAAACCACGTTTGAAAATTAGAACTGACGTAACTTTTAGCTCGATTGTCTTGAGGTTTTTCAGTGAGGTGAATATCGTTATGATATGATGTCAAATCTGATACCTTACGACTTATTTTTGAATTATTTACAATCATTAATGGACGTATTTTCGGTAATGCAATGAAAATTTTCAGAAATTTGTTGTGCCCACGTTTTTTTTTGCATGATGTTTATTTTACCACCAACAGCTGTTCATTTTGCCCACATAGTGCAGGTAAAATAAACATTTACATCGTTTTTTGATAGCGATAAAAAAAAATGTGAAAATGTGTCGCTGCTATAGATAACATCCCTATTTTTATGTTGTGCGATAGAACTATAGTAATTTTTCGTTTTACTATTAGAAACAAGATGATATCCTTAAGGTGTTCATTTTACCACCCCTTCGCCTAACAATGCAAAACTTAATTATGAATAACTTCTCTGAAGACATCATACGTTTAAAATAGATGTGAATATAGAAAACAGTTTTTTCCTGCTGAATTGTCGATTCGGACCATCTGTGGTGATAATTCTTCTAGGACAACGTCTTAGGAAAAAATGTACTATAAGGTCCAATATTCTAAGAACAATATTAATGGTGAATTTCTGGCCTAATAACTTCATTCCACAAAAGTGAGTTTGAACATTGTCACTAAACATGGCAAAAAATGGAGGGAACTGTTATTCTTCGGAATGCACTCTTCTTACTAAGGAACAAATGAATGATGATGGAAACTATGTTGAAATGAGCAATCATTCAAATGCATTAGATAAACGTTTCGAGCAACAAAACAAGCAGCCTCCAGACCAGTCTCTTCTATTCATGTGAGAAACCGAAGGTTGCCGCCAATGATGGTCAGAATTCCCGAATTGGCTGTATTCAGGAAGAAAATCTTGAACTCCTTTACGAGTATTCAAGTTTACTTTCGAATGGAGAAGAAAGGAAACTGCCGTGTTTTACGGAATCCTTATAGATTGCGATGTACTCCTCCAACAATCTATGACATTTGATTGATTGTCGTTTGGTCAAATGACGATTAGTCGAAAGTGCGTTTTATCAAACGGGCATTTCGTCGAATGGATATTTGGTCGAAACATATTGAATTGTAATAGAAAATATATGGCATTTGGTCGAATAGAAATTAAGTAAAAATAAAATGTGAGATTTAGTCTGAATGTTGCCATTGACTCATAGAGTTATTTGAAAATTCACAAAAATGATTTCGAATGTGGCATGTACTATTAGTGTAGTTGCATTACAAACTATTTTCCCTTATGTTCATAAATTATGAGTGCACTAAGAGAAAGCCAGCAAGTGAATTCGATTTTCGCATCGCCGGAGTAGAAGTTTGTATTTTTTCGGTTTTCGAGCAATGCGCTTCGAGAAAGCCAGCTAATGGACTCGATTTTAGCATCGCTGAAGTAGAAGTTTGTTTTTTTTTTTTTTTTGGTTTTCGAGCAGTGCGCTTTGAGAAAGCCAGCAAGTGCATTCGATTTTCGCATCTTTGAAATAGAAGTTCTTTTTTTTTGGATTTCGAGCAGTACGCTTCGAGAAAGCCAGCAAGTGGGTTCGATTTTCGCATCTCTAGAATAGATGTTTTTTTCGGGCAGTGCGCTTCGAGAAAGCCAGCAAGTGGAAGTGCGCTTCGAGAATCAAACCATCTAACATCCAATCATTTTGTTGTGCACCTTCGATCTTTCCTGACAAACATGAAAAAAGGGCCACAGTTTTCTATGCACGAAATATTCATTTTCATTGCAAAAAGTAGAACAATGCGTTTTTCGAAGCTTTATGTTCAATCAGATTAAATGGTGACATTACTTGCATTATGACACATTCCAGCGTAACGCGACACCACGAGGAACCGACTTTCATTATCAAATTAGGTATGTTCTCGGAAATATGCCTTGTGACCATGTGATAAAACAGGTTTTATATCATGCATATTAAATGTACTTGATGTTGTGACATTCATTTTGAAACATAACACTTAATATATGGTAATTAAAAGCAGTTGCATTTCGTAACGCGACACCATCGCTGAAATGCACTTTTTTAAACGTCACTCTATAATCGCCTATATCTGCTCTGCTATAATTTTTACAATCCGGGTTTGTTCTAGGCAATCCTTCTATGTATTGATAAGAATCAGAGTGTGACTTCAAACTGGATGGAAATATTGAATAATTGCAGAAATCATTGATTTCATCCTATGAGCGCCGCGTTACGTTTATCTTCCAACAGTGTTCTGCAAATGGTGTCGCGTTACGCAAAAAGCATTTTTTATTTTTATTGATAAAATCGGTAATATTGCTTTCGGGTTTCAGAAAAAATGTATATCGAGTATTGTTATTTGTTTAATACAATCGACATTCTGCCTCACAGTGGGGTAATTTGATCCGACACTGGTTAAAATTAATTTAATGTTTCTGTGAAACCTTTTGAGAATGTCGTGCTTTTTAAAGCGTAGATGGTACTTGTGGTCACCATATAAATTTGACTAAATTCTTTGCAATAATGTTAAGATATTTCTGTGATTTTTTAAGAATGTTTTCGGTACAGTGCTTTCGGATGGCGGCGCGAATAATCTTGAGCTTTGATACATGTTAGAATGATTGAATTTGATTGTAAAATAAAATAATGTAAACCTTTCAACGATGTACTTTTAAAAGTATGCTTTCGGCAAAGTCGACAAGCAGACATTTATGATTGTCGGAACTATCCGAAATTCAATAACACAGTGGAGTTAATGGATCTGATAAATGGGTAAAATCATAAAAAGATTCAATAAATTATTTTGAGAATATTGTTTCAGAAATTTGTAGACGACCATAAAAGCTTCCCAATGATGGGACGAAATATATGTAGAGCTGCTGTACAGTGGGGTAATTGCACTTTTTTGGGTTAAATTTTTTAACCGTTCCTTTGATCTCTTTTGAAGATGATGAGAATATCCGATGTTCAATGATTCAATTTTTATAATCTGCTGGTTCAGACATACCGTGTGCAAGTGTTTATGATTTACTAATGGTGGTCTGAAGGATACAAATTTTTGTGGCACAGGGGCCCAGATAGCCGTAGCGGTAAACGCGCAGCTAATCAGCATGACCATGCTGAGGGTCGTGGGTTCGAATCCCACTGGTCGAGGATCTTTTCGTAAAGGAAATTTTCTCGATTCCCAGGGCATAGAGTATCTTCGTACCTGCCACACGATATACACATGCAAAAATGGTCAATTGGCATAGAAAGCTCTCAGTTAATAACTGTGGAAGTGCTCATAAGAACACTAAGCTGAGAAGCAGGCTTTGTCCCAGTTGGGACGTAACGCCAGAAAGAAGAAGAAGAAGAAGGGTGTAATTGAACCAGATATTGTGCCAATAAAATTTCAACGTAGCCATGTAGTATATTGAGGATCATGTTTTAGCAAAATTGTTAAGGACGTTTATTTTCTCAAAATAGTGACCTGAATATCATGAAATTTTACCGCACAGAAGAGTTATTAAATCAGATTATTAGGCGAAACTGTGAATACATTTTAACTCCTAAAATTCAGTTCCTCAATTATTCAATTATTAAACCGATTGTTTGAGATTTCATTGAAAGGAAATAGTTGTTCCAAATTTAAGCGTTGGCGCAATTCTTCTGAAACCTTCCACGTTTAAGTGAGAGGTAAATAGGGTAGGTGTACCAGTTATGGACATAGCGATTCCCTATTTCGCCATACGTGATTACTTTAATGTCTTCAAATTTTGAAAATGTTTGTTTGTTGTAGTAGTTAGATTTAACATATATCTTGATGTAAAAACATTCAAAAAGATTTAAAATGTGATAGTTATTAAAATTTTACATATGGCCAAATAGGGAACTACTATGGCCATTACTGGTACACTTTCCCTATGTTTCTTTTTTTCTGTTTTGCACAAAGCTTTGGTTTAGGTCTGGTTTTAAGAATGGTTGGTTAATATTCATAAAAATTATCAATTTATAAAATCATCCAATCAGGGCTGCCATGGGCCACTACAACTCCCTTTGTAAAATCCACAAAACTGGTCGTAAAAATCATCCTAAACCACTGCGCGTTTTTTAACACGTAAAAAATCATAATTATAGAACATATAAAATTTGTAATACACGTATAATTGGGGGCATTTCTTAGCCGAGTGGTTAGAGTCCGCGGCTACAAAGCAAAGTCATGTCTGGGTTCGATTCCCGGTCGGTCCAGGATCTTTTCGTAAAGCAAATTTATTTGACTTCCCTGTGCATAGAGTATAATCGTACCTGCCACACGATATACGAATGTGAAAATTACAACTTTGGCAAAGAAAGTTCTCAGTTAACAACTGTGGAAGTATCATAAGAACACTAAACTGAGAAGCAGGCTCTGTCCCAGTGAGGACGTAACGCCAGGAAGAAGAAAAAGTATAATATGTATTGAAATTAAACACCACCTTGATCACCGAAGTTTATTGCAAAATTAATCAAATTAATTATTATACAACGTAAAGGATGAATGTCAACATAGTTAAATGTCATGACAAGACATCCAGAAGATTTAAAAAAAAACTACTTGTCTAAGTTGATTTTTACGAGATGATAATTTTTTACGGTTCCTGCAGATCCTCTCAAAAGCCTTATAATGGCCACCTATATCCAAGAACAATCTCAATCATCCGTTATGTTTAGTAATTGATTTCTGATATGTTTTGAAAAAAAGCGCAGTGATCGAGGATGATTTTCACGAAATGACCATGTTTACGGATGTTTCGGATCTTCCGGAGGTCATTATTGTGACCACCTAGGTCCATGAACAATTCAAATTATCTATTGCGTTTTATAATAAGGAGTTCTGGTGAGATTGCAAAAAAAAACTGTCTTGGATAATTTTCATGAATTGACCATTTTTACGGATATTCCGGATTATCCGCTGGAGAACCACGTTGTTTACCACCAAGTATTTCACATGTACTATTCCTACGGCACCTGTCTGATAAGGGTCACTAGCCATTAAAAACCAGAGCTACTTGATCAGATTTGAGTGAAAAACAAGAGAAAACAGACATACCCACATTTTACACAAACGGGGAGGGTTTTAGTGGGGTGGCACCAACGCTGAAAGCTAGTTTAACTTTTTCCATCTACTTAAAATCAAAAATTTCGAAAATCGGTTGTAGCATTGCTGAGAACGAGCATTTTGAAATTTGTAGTTTAATCCTGAAAATTTACGGTTTAAATTTACGTAACGCGACACCAAAACTTTGCACCTAGTGTAACTTTTCGAAGAATGGTCCGATTTTAAATCTTTTTTTATGGAAACACGTATTTTGACAAGTAGGAAGAGAATCCAAAATGTAAGAGTTCTATAAGAAGTATTTATTTTACAATGTCAAATATAAGGCTATTTTCGTAACGCGACACCATAATAATGTGACTATTTGAAAAAATACGTTTTCAAAGAACCAATAATTTGTTTGAAAAAATTAAACCCGCACATAACAATGTCATCTAATACCCTTCTAGTCAACGTATAAGACAATCATATTACACTTGATAAACTATGATACAGGGCTATTATGAAAAAGTTGTTTAATGTCTCAATTTCTCACCAATAAATTATATAAACTTTATATAACTTTTCAGGTATGTTTTTATCTTTTTTTTCAATCAAATTTATGTTTTTTATACAATTCAACATATTGTCTTTCATATTCTGCATAGCTTTGGAAATATTTCAGAGTTTGAATTTTTGATATCCTGGCGTAGATGTGCGTGGAATGTGTCTTATGTGCATGAATTGATTTTTATTCGATTTTTATCACTTTTGAAGAAAAACGAAATTGTGTTTTAATCAGTTACGCGCTTTTTTCATGTTAGTCCAATGTTTGAGATCTGGGCTCACAGTGACAGTTCGTGACAGCGGAATCTCGGCTCACTATGACGTACAGAAATTTTGTATTGGTTTCTCCCTCCCAGGTTACGTCCTGGGAGGGAGGCACCGATACTACACACGAAATATAGAACAACGTTTGTTTGAACTGCAAGATAACTCCAGCTTGCCAACAACAATCAAGGCAGGCTTGGGGAAAATCGCTAGTTTTCTTTTGTTGTGTACTTTCGATCTTTCCTGACAAACATGGAAAAAGGGCCACAGTTTTCTATGCACTAAATATTAATTTTCATTGGAAAAAGTAAAACGATGCGTTTTTCAATGCTTTTCAATCAGATTGAAAGATGCTCACGTGACATTGCTTGCATTGTGTGCATGAATTGATTTTCATTCGATTTTTGTCACTTTTGATGAAATGCGAAAATGTGTTTTAATCATTTACGCGCTTTTTCCATGTTACTCCAATGTTTGAGATCTGGGCTCAGTGACAGTTCGTGACAGCGGAATCCCGGCTCACTATGACGTACATCAATTTTGTATTGGTTTCTCCCTCCCAGGTTACGTCCATTGAACCATTGAACCATATTTTTGTTTTTTTTTCAATTTACAGAATGTCCATTCCACCAAACGTCAATTTGACTAAATGGCATTCGATGAATTGTTCTAACTAAATGGCATTCGACCAAATGATGTAAAACCGGCTTTGGGACATTTGGACAAAAAACATTTGGTTGAATGACGTAAGTTGAATGACATTTGGTCTAATGACATTTTGTCGAC
The DNA here is from genome assembly GCF_002204515.2 of Aedes aegypti. Lineage (NCBI taxonomy): Eukaryota > Metazoa > Arthropoda > Insecta > Diptera > Culicidae > Aedes > Aedes aegypti. The sequence goes on from NC_035108.1 coordinate 133,967,055, forward strand.
AAGACATGGACGTTTGGTAAAATGACTAGAACATTTCGTCGAAAGCTTACTAGAACTAACGTCGAAAGTACTAGACTCGACACTGAAGACGGCCTTACAGTTGAGGTCGAAATACGCGTATCTGTCAAAGGATACAAACTCTAGTGGAATTAAATGGTATAGTACTAAATTCGGTTTTTTCATCTACTTATAGGTATTCTACTAAACATTTATTATGATCGAAAAATGTTTCGTTTCAACAGAGATAAAACGGAACTAGATTTTTTGCACAATGTTTTGTTTTAGCCAAACATACTTTTCTTCACGTTTTACAGCGTGACCGTGGGTAAGAATATGGAATGTGGGGACAGTTGGCCATTGAACAATTTGGTCACTTTGAAGTGTCCAAATAAAAAAGGCCATTTTTTATGACCATGGCTTTGAGGAAACGATTTTTACAAAGCGCATCAAAGTCTTTAAATAATATTAATAATAATAAGTTGATTACGGAATCGATGGCTTCGATTGATAATAAGTTAATATTTTATTCAATCGAAAATAATCAAACAGGAGAATTGGGTTTAGGGTAAGTGTTCCCTTAGTTGTGGGTGATCCTATAGTTGCGGTAGTGCCGTTTTCACTGATTTTTTTACATTTACCACAGAACCGACAGTGTCAATCGACGTATTGGCTTGTTAATACGTGGAATAGTTGACAACAGCGTCCAAATTTCTTTAAAACTAATGAAATATCACTAAAATTGCTAAAACTTTTCTTACTTGTACCAATAGTTGCGGTAAAGTGTTCCTATAGTGAAGGATCCCATAAGAAAACAACGGATACCGCAACTATAGGAACAAAGGAAAAGTGTACCAATAGTGGAGGTATTCTTTTTCACTGACATGCCGTGCATTACTGCGATGAAATCATTTTTCTCATTAAGTCAATGGTCGTTTCTTCCCGTTACAACATTGACATGTACATTAATTGCGCTTCTTGAATTTAGGCGGTTAAATAAAGTTCAATCGTGCTTAGTACCTCCACTATTGGTACATCTACCCTACCTGTGTATGAGGTGAGACTACTCGACTTAAGTGACAAAAGATGACTTCCTATCCTTTGAAATCCGACTCACAGAAGAAGCCTGAATGATAAAACTGACATCAAGGTCAATACCGCTAGGAGTCAACCGGCTATGTGGGGAGTCTGGGTGATCAGCTATAATCCCAAAATATCGGTCGTTACATATTGAAAGCATGGAGATTGTTCAGGAAATCTCTGCACATCGATACAGATTTCTTGCCTCCAGTAATAGCACCTACCATACACGCTTTCCCCTTTTTTGAGTCATCGAAAAAGGGGAAAGCGTGTGTTGCAAAGTCAAAATAATACTCTATACAAAAATCTGTAAAATCTCTATTCGACTAAATTTTAGACGATAAATCCTTTCAACCAAATATCATATGCATCTTAAACAATTAAATTATTTTTGACCAAATGTCCTTCGACGAAATGTCCATTCGGCTAAGTGTACTTTCGACTAAATTTCAGTCGATCAATCGTCATTCGACAAAATGTCACAGATTCTGTCCAACCATACGTCAATAGACCAAATTTCCCAGAGTCCTCCAACATCTTGGAGAGAAGAGGCACAAATTTTTCGCTTATGACAACACAACCGAATGTTTCTTCAAGGTCTCTATTTTTTCTATAAATCACCTGAAGAGATTGAAAGTGAAAAACAAATTAAGACTTGGATTTGTTCTAGTGTAAGTGAATAAAATAAAAAGATAACCCAATCTGGCACTAGGACATCCTCAAGGTTCATATTTAGTTCACTCTAACATAATTAATCTACATAATGTAAAAGCTTTGGCGAAAGGAATACTTATATTTTCTGTCCGTGTGAAAAGGAAACGTTTCCGGAAGCCTGAAGGTAGTTTCCAAATCTCTACTCAGTGCCACAAGTGCCTAAACATTACTGCATGGATACTAAATGTATGATTTTTATCCGTTCTTCACGAGCTGAGGGAAACTGTTCTATGAAAACAGAGCTTGATGAAGCTCGATGCGCAAATTATGAAGGAGAACAGCTTTTTTTGGAATTGCATTTTACATAAAAAAAGTGGGATCTCGTACCAGGCAGTACGGGATCCAAAAGTTTCCATTTTTCGATTTACGATCGGTTTATGAACAATCATACCCATCACCGGTACACTTTAATCATGCTCATCAACAAATAAATGTTGTAACCATCTACACCGGGGAAGATTACCATTCGATATTTTGTCAATTAGAATGGTACTAACTATGTCAATGTGGCTGCGGGTGCAAATAATTTCAATTTCAACTCTTCAAGTTGTCAAGTTCTCTAGACTTGTGCTCTTAAAAATTTGAGGTTAAGCTTCGATGCATCTTCACTTTAAGGATCATTAGGTAAAATCCCGAAAAAAGTAGTTAAAAAAAGCGCAAAATTTCAATTTCGATCTCATTTATTCAATTCAATATCAAGATGCTCAGGATTCCGGAAGTATTTCTATGAACGTTTTCGTTAATTTGTAAGAAGTAAGAAATACAATTAAACAATACAAAAATTTCTAAGACCCTGGTGATGATGGAGTTTTGTATATTCTCATCAAGAAACTTGGTTGATATACTTGACTTAACTTGACAGAAACTCCTCTGCGATGCAAAAATGAGGCGATTTCGAGGTTTTTCTGAGGAGTAGAAATTGAACTCAAAATTTACAACACAAATCCTCAAACGATTCGAGTGAGAGTGCATCGAAATAAGAAGATTTTTTCCGGTACTCTTTCTCTCTTGCTTCAATGCTCTCACCCTTACTTACACTTCAAAAGATCTCTCGAGTGCCCCGCCCGAATTGTAATGGCACTCGTTTTTGATGGAATTTTCCTCCGTTGTGTTTTGTGCCGCATCTTCCTTGCTCATTTTTTGTTGCGCTCTCTCACAAAGAGGCAAAGACAGAACACTGCTCTAAAGGATCCTACCGAACTCTGATGATTTTATGGAGTATTACCAAGCATGGATATATTTAATGCATGTTTTCAGTTGGCACATTTTCTTAGAAAATGGAAAAACACCAAGGTTGCATTAATTATAACACTAGACAAGGTACTGATAAGACCTCAAGCAGTAATCCAATCAACTCTTTCTATCAGTAATAAACTTTTCTAAAAGTAATTTTAGTCAGAACAATGGTCTATGTCGATGAAAATTCAATACTTGTTAACACAGGCTCCAAAAATTATAACATACGTTTGTTTTTAGTAGAAAATGACAGCATTTAAATGCAGTTTAGTTATTATAGTATAGCCAAACCTAAAAGCTTCATTTGTTATTCCTTGAGGCTTTCTAAAAAAGATTTGTGTGCTACCTGAGGACAATTCTCCAAAAATTTCACAGCCAAATGTGAAATTTTGTTTAAACTTGCAGCGAAACTTTTATAGCTAACGACTTAAGCTTCAAATAATGTTGAGGATATCGAAAAGTGAACAAAATGTGTATCAAATTGAACTATCTGTTAACAATTTGTTGAATACAGTTCATGAGCATCCCAAATCAACTATTGTTACGTTAAACCTATAAATCTATGATTCACCTCTCATGCCTTTACGCCTTCAGCATCTGAAAGCAAACTCTCTCCCACCCAATCGTACGCCCCTTCCGCACTAGCAAACCGAAACCTTTTATCAATTAGTAATCGCATCGGGTACCATACAAATTGCTCATTGGGCGATCAAATTCGACCAAAATTATACCTTCAATCAATCCTCCTGACAGCAATAATCATACCGCTCAACGTCAGCAGCAGTCTACCACCTACCACCGATAAGTACCTCCCAAAAGCGCCTCACTTCGGCAGGGTCCGACCGAACAATGAGAGCGTAACGAACGGCGACCATTCAATAGGGTCCTAAAGCCCTGTCCCAATTTTAATGCCAAACGCTTAAGTTTAGGCCAAAAACACAGGTTTACTCAATTTTCTAATGTTTTCCGTTGGTTTGAGCCCAAAAAAACTTGTTTAAAGATTTTGTCACACCTCTTGGCTTAAACTCAAATTTTGGGTGTATTTTGTTTTCCGTGTCCCTTCCGAAATGTCAGATAAGAACAACCCCAGTGTTAAAACTGAAACCCCTGTGGTGTTTTTGTCGACTAAGCGAACGTCAAACATGATCTTAAGTGTCAAGGTTCATTTATGGACCCAATTTTTAAATTAAAGTTTAAACATGATATAGCCGTTATTTGAGCGGGAAAAATTGCTAAAGTAATTGCAGTAAGATGCTCTTTCGTGTTATTGAATAAAAACAAGATTTCATTTAAAATTTTAGGACCCAATTGGGCACGCGTAGCTCTTCATCTGACCTTATATATTAAGTATAAGCGATTACCGCGGCAGCGTGGTGCTGCATTCACACATTCGGTATCTTCTTGGCAAGCAGTTTTAGTGAGAGGTTCAGGTTTCCAATTGGCGCCCCATAAAAGCACCCACCGCACAGCGAACCTTTCCGGCTTTTGGCCACTTCGGTTGGTTTTCGTTTTACGGGTGGGTGAATCGACGCACTTTGGGGTGTTTCGATAATGTTGATGACCATAGTTTATGTTCAGTTGTAGCAAAACACGTTTTAAACGGTATTTCGATGTATCATGGGTAACTTAACACATAATAAGAAACACCAGTTCCGTAAACGAAAAGTTAATCAAACTTATTAATGCCTGAGTCTAAGGCAATATTGCACTACTGTTTTTGTGTCACCTGTAGAACATGAGTTATAAATCTGAGCGATTTTTTTTTATATTGACTTTTTGCCAGCAAGATTGGCCAAACATCCCTTAGTGCTACGCTATTCAATACGTTGTTCGTCAAATTAATTTACTCTGTGCCGAATTGTGTCGATTTCGGTTAACAGCAGTTGGAAACGAGTTTTCGCGAAACGCATCGATTGGGTTGCGTTCTGATATGTAATATTTCTTACAATCACCAGAGGGGGAAGACCCTATCATGGGAAAAAGTTTTCTTTAATAATCTTCACAGTTTCGCCTTTGGCCCGAGATTTGCAATCGATTGAAGCATGGATGGTGATGGATAAGCGCGGTACGATATCGTGTGCAGTTGATGGTCGTTGCCGCCCAGTAGTGTCAGCGAGTTCACATAGCGGAGCGAGCCTCGTTTTGGCTAATTATGCGCTACACCGAGCCGAACAGAAAAACTGGGCGTGTGAGAGACTTTTGCTCAATGGCGATATGGTAAACTGCGACGACTATGACGACGACGACTACATGGAGGGTCTGATTAATTTCTCTTGCATCACAACCGCAACGATGACGATGATGACGACAACCTAAGGCCCGGAGCTTGTTTCATTTTAGCGAACAAGTAGCTCTTCTAGACCAACAACACTCAAGGGTCAGTGTTTTCTGGGTGGGATACAGATCGGAGGAATTCCATAAATCCATCATAAACATAGGCGATGCTAAAAGTGTAGCAGAGAAAAATGCGAGGTGACGAAAAGAAATTGAATGAGAGCTTTTTAGATATAGATATCTCAGCGTCGTTGGCTTTTATATGGCCTAACACCGACTGCGGCGCGATAGATGGTAGATTAAATGTTACAATCTTGTTAATAAGCAGCCTCTTTGGCTATCGGACCACGATGGCGTATGGTAAGAGCTGCACCATTTGCTGTGGGGTAAGATGACAGAATCGTGTAAGTGGAGTATCATTAGACAGTTTGCAACCTTGCCTGTAGTGGCAATTCTTGCAGCAAGATGAAATCGCTGTAAATGTACGCTTAATGGCATTGGCTGTGGAGCTTTCCAAGCGAATTCAAAGATTGTTAAGTAAAGCTTGGTTGCAGGCAATTCTGGACACACAAATTTCAAAGAATCTTGTGCGTCAGTTTTTCGACTGATTCGACAATTCATTACGTTGAATCGACGGCGAATGGATTTTTTTTTTCGGAACTTGAATAATAAGCCACGAAATTCACGTCCTCGACTGGGTTTTCTGCTTGTCGTTCTACAGGCATACGAGCAACGTGACCAGCCCTATGCAGCCTGCCAATACTCAACTCTTTATACGCTTTGTACAAGTGTGGATTCATGAGCATTACCAGATGCATTCCCGAAAGTTGTTTGATCAGCTTCTTTAAATATCAGATCCGTGGCAATAGAGTACAACCAGAGCCATCAGTATCTTTTAAAACGCGAGTTTTGCTTTCGTTTGCAAAGCTACGGGACTTCAGACGGTTTCGGAGCCCATAGAAAGTCTCGGCTCTTAACCATAATACACAGAGTATTCACACGCGCTTGCTTCTTTCATCAGTTCAAACTTTGCACCAATATAGTGCTACTTCACCACTACATCTACATACAGTTCCACGTTCATCACCAACTACCTCACTCTTGAAAAGTTCAAACCTTCCAGATTTGTCTGGAATATTCTAGATTTTTGAGGCTCCATTTTACAAAATCTGAAAAATCCAGATGAAATATGAAATTAATTTGTAAGGTTTTGTAAACACAAGCGATCCAGACTTTTCCAGACAAATTTTCAAAATCTCCCAGATTTTTGAAAAATTGACTTGGCATCCCTAATCTTGATGCCGGTGATGTTGATAACGTCTGCAAAGCTAAGAAGTACACTAACCACCATAAGTATGGAATCACATCACCTAGTATTGCAACACTGCAGTTGAATATTACAGCACCCCTCAAGAAATTTAGGGGGTGAGACATTTCGCATAAAGACGTTTCGCATAAGGACATTTCGCATAAGGACGTTTGGCATAATGGACATTTGGCATAATGAGAATTATGTGCCTTCTTTAAATGCTACCTGCTATTGCATGAAACTGCTTTATGCGAAACGTCCATATGCGAATCGTCCTTATGCGAAACGTCTTTATGTAAAATGGGTCACCCCCAGTAATTTAGCATCACCTAAAACTATAATATTTATAACGTAATACCTCAGAATCCTAACCTTCTACAAAGTTGTGGTATTCAGCAAAGTTGTTCAGAAGCAATATGGCATGACATTTTCAAAGCGTTATTTTGCCGCTACATGGCGCTAGCGTTCATGTAATGTGATCATATTCTAGCTCTAGCTTACGATTCCGACCACCTAGAAAGTTCATTTCCTAAGCAAAGTTCTTCAGAAGTTCGAATGCAATTCGAGTCAGCACTGTATGGTTGGTAATTTTGCCGCTAAGTGGCGCTAGTATGCATGTGATTTGGTCATACTCTAGTAGACTCTAGCTTATAATATTGGAAGTTAGGGTCTTCAGATGGAATTTGATGCAGCACTACAGTGCCTTACCGATTTTGGAAACAAGGCGTGATTTTTATGTTGCCAAAATGCAGATGTTGCCAATATCGAAATTTTTGAATTGCTTACGTTTATTATCATTTTAATCCCTAATTGTATCAGAAAATGCATGTCAACTATTACGGATGATGTGAACAATACCCAGAAAAAAATATTTAAATTTCAATGTAGTGTAAATTGAAGTCCACTGTAAAAATAAATAAACTTCGTGCATTGGTACAGCATTATGTAAATTTCAATAGACATACATTCAATTTTCAACTAAAAATGCTTGAATATTACATGATCGTGTTAATTTAAATGAATTCGATTGGAAAATAATGGTTTGGGCATTGAAATTTAGGTTTATTTTGATGCTCCAAATATGAGCATGAAAATAAACTTAAATTTACAACATATTTTAGCTGTGTATCTGAGATCTTTCTTCATTTCATCTTCTCACCCCTTCTTGTAGGGGGAAACAAACCATCCGACTAACGGGCAGATGTTTTTCTTCCCAAATGTTCAAAATAATACGGTAAAGGTGTTCGAACAGCTGTTCTTTCCTGTATTATAGAAGTTCTTATGCCAGTTCACCTGTTTTTAATTCCTGTTTGCATCCACCACTGCGACCAGTATTACTTAACTGCCATTGAGGGACAATTAAGTATCGATTTAGATAAAGTTCATGTATTGTTTCCTCAGGAACTTCTGAAGGATTCAATTAGGTAACAAAAGTCGCGCTGTTCAGACTATTCTCAGAGAATAAACTCAACGAATCATCATTATCAATCATAACTGATTCATTTTTTGAGAGCAACAAAATATTTATACTGTATTTGTCCATGCATCGGGAATCTAGTCTCATCCTCGCCCTGTTGTTAAACTATCCCCAGGAGCAGGGCAGACAATCGTCAGATTCGTTTGTTGTTTTGTTTTATTTTTTCAAAAAAGGCTCATAATTTATCGACGCCACGGTTCATAGTTTTAGTCGGCTCAGAGCTCCCGAACGAAGATTCGACCATAACGAAGGAGGCTTATTTGTTCTTCATGACGTCGTGCGGACAACTGCAGCAAATCGTCATCCAACGCTGGTTGAGTGACGATAACGATTCTTTTTTTAGTTTCGTCGACGACTTTCTCCATTTGACGGTGACGATTGTCTGCCCTGCCAGAAGACTACTAAAAACAAGAGGCATCTTGCTAACAACAAAAGCATTTCATACAAGAAGGTTCGTTTAGTAATAAAAAATCTCGCATGTTCCCCAAATACCAGCATTGACCAGTCTTTGAAAAATTAATACATTCAGAATCCTGACCCACTTTTTTTTATTTGCATGAAGTTTAGCCTTGGCTGGTTTCCATGTCTTTTAACTTTCAACAAGATGATATAAAGTAATCGATGTTCAATTCATAGACTCACCAATAATTAGGACTAAATACGTACTGCAAACCCTTAACTAATCAGAACGATAGCCCTTGTATACGGTTCGGCAGATCTTACCGCGTAATGCACCTAGTAAAGGTGATCTACTTGCAAATCTAATCTGTTTTTCTTCAGCCCTCAATGATTTCATCTAATTTTTGACCTATCTGTCCATCATCGCGGATTGTAATTCATTTCCAAAATTCAATTTCGATATCTCCTTTCAACAATATATAAAAGTACTCTACTTCCATCTGGCGGCCACCATTGTTTTGTCTGTCCACGATTTCCCTTCGCAGTATATTCCTCTTCATATGCCGCCGTTTCGTAGTATCTTCGCATATAATTCTGTTCCCTCATAAATATTTTTTTTTAAATTTTTAAACAAATTTGATCTGAATTAATAGTTCTGTTTGTTGAATTTTTTTCAACAAATTCCGCTGATCACCAACGTTTTGCCGAAATTCTGTGAATTGCGTTGAAATTGTGGGAATTAGTTCTACTAAAGACTTTAACCCGGCTCAATATTGCTGAATGTGCTGCTTCCTACGATTGATTAATTTATAAACTGCCCCAGATTTCTTGAACCGCTCTCTGCTCTATCTTGCTCCCTAGAGTTACCAATGGAAATATCCTATAGAATAATTGCTATTAATTTCAAGGAAAACCATTTTGATTTCGGAATACCTAAGAGATTCTCAGACATTCCAAGTGGTTTCAACAGGACTTCCAAGGAGTTTATATGTAAATGGTTCCCATAGGTCGCTTCCCAACTCCGAAGGGTACCCAGAATATTACAAGAGGCTTCAACGAGATGCCCCAGAGGTATTTTAGATTGGAAGCGAACACCATATTTGTTGGGTTGTTATCTGGCATTCTTGCAACATGCCCTGCCCATCGTATCCTGCCAGCTTTGGTCACCTTCTAGACCCTGGGTTCGCTGTAGAGTTGGACGAACTCCTGGTTCATATTTCGCCACCAAACACCGTTTTCCTGTACACCGCCAAAGATCGTCCTTAGCACCCGACGTTCGAAGACACCAAATGCTAGCCATTTGGTGCTGGAAAGAATTATTTTTGACTGCAGCTTCTTGCGGAGGCCAAAGTAGGCCCCACTTCCACTGATGGTACGCCTCCGTATTTCACAGCTAACGTTATAAGCAGCCGTCATAAAAGATCCATGGTAGATGATCGTCGACCACCTCGAACTTATCTCCGTTTATCGTAACATCGCTACCTAGACGAGCCCTGTCGCGCTCGGCTCCATCTACTAGAATGTACTTTGTCTTGGACGCATTCACCACCAGTCCAACTTTTGCTGCCTCGCGTTTCAGACGAATGTACAGATCTGCCACCTTTTCAAATGATCGGCCTACAATGTCTATAACATCCGCGAAGCAAACAAATTGACTGGATCTCGTGAAAATCATACCGCGGCTGTTGAGCCAGGCTCTTTGCATAACGCGTTCATGCACGATGTTGAACAACAGGCATGAAAGTGAGCTTCCTTCCCAGCAATAATCAAAAGGATCCCAAATTATTGGACGTTAATAGTGATTTCTTTGAAATGCTAAAAAGTTTTTATCTCTAGCGACAGTTTTTACGGTGTTTGAAATTTTTTGCCAAAAAGTTTCCACGCATTCATTGTCATCATCAAAAGCGAAAACTAATCGGAATCCGTATCTTTTGCATCTGTATGTAAAAACTGCGTATCGCAGCGTATCGTAAGGGGGAACAAAAAACAGCTAATAACACATTTCAACAAGAAAATGAAGTTTCAAGGAAAAAAGTTGGCGCCATTGTTTGACAACATGAATAACGTTTTATCCGTATCATATATCAATGATCTGGTTTCAACGATTTTCATGTTTTTGCAAAACTGATCTACAAGTTTATCATGTAAATCATCTCATTACTGTTTCCAAATACTAAGGCACCAAGTGAAGAAAGCCTCCTTGATTTATAATAGACCCACGCTCTAAATAAGACGTTGGGACTTTCATCTCAATCCCGGCAGCCGACGCTCGACGGATCCGATTATGGATCGTTGGACACCGATACACAATGGGGATAGAGCTCAGGACAGGAGCATGTACAACCCACGCTAATTATGCAAAACGACTTAATCCACCACCAGTTGACTGCCTGGGTAAAGTGGTGTTTTATGCTAAGCAACTCCCGGTTTTTCCTAACTGGCGACTGTGGCGGTAGCTACAGCACTTTTTATTGAAACCACTTTAGCCACAAGATTATTGTGAGCCGATAAATTGGTATACCGACCGCGCCAAACCATACCAACGACGACTATCGAACCGAGACAAAAGATGATAGTCAACAAGAGTACACAAAATGTAGGGTAAAATGGGGCAAAAGTTGCTTTTTGAGAATCTAAGCTCAATTCTTCGAATGACATTCAAGTAGGAGATCTTCACTCCAGATATTGTAAAAATCGATAACTATTCGGAAGAGCTATGGCTATTAGTTTTTTTTCCGTAAAAAAATACTTTCCGTTAAAAATTTCTTCACATGGAACAAAGTTAAAATACAATCTCTTTCGATTTTTTGTAAGAACTAAATAAGACTTATTGTAAGGATGCTCTGATGTACACAAGTTTGAACCATATATTATGTTAAGAAAAACTTGTGAATTGTCTGAAATCTACAAATTACCTTTGAACTTGGAGAAATATGTCTAATTGCACGAACAAAATTACCAACATTTCACGTTTAACCATAGTTTTGTGAAGAAATGCTATTTTCGGAACACCTACATATAACCATGTTAATTAAAAATTATGTTCGCAATTTTCTTTGTATTCTCAGCTTCCGAACTTGTCTCATATTCCGAACAGTAGTAATTTCAAAGGTAAGAAATGATATTTTCAAAAAATGTAATCGTACAGGACTTGAATCACAGAAGATTTGATCATGCTGTGAAGAAATTTTACTGGTTTTCTTAAAAAATCGCTATAATAGTGTTCGGAATATAAGTCATGTTCGGAATTTGAGACAAAACGGTATTCCCATCCCAAAAATAGTTACAGTTTGTGTTCCAGTCAGCGAACTTTTGCCTCACACTAGTTTTGAGCTCTTGTCTAATCGGTGTGGTAAAAGTTCATAGAAGACAATCGATGGATTACTTACTGAGGTCTTTGAAGGTTAGTATTGATTATCTCACTAAGGACCGAAGTTGGGCCCCAAATTTCCCTACAAATTTTTCCTCTCCGGTATTAGTCCCGATACGACGGCGATATGGTGCGGCGTTGGTATCTGCTGAGCAAACATAAACATCGGTCGCGTGGTCGGTAATTTATTCCTGGCACCTTTCTTTACCGTGCCGCTTTCCTTGGAGCTTCTGATTGAATTCCAAGCTGGTGGGGCTGGAGGATGGTCGAAGTATAAGGGAAAACGTTGAAGAATGGTCTCGTGTTGTCAATTTTTGTTTGTTTTCTTATATTTAACTGTTTAAAAAGTGGAAGACTCGGTGATTAAACAGTTATTGTATAGAAGAAATATATTTTTCCATAGTTTTTCCTTGTTTTTACGTGAATTTTTATTGGGGTGAGACATTTTGCATAGGGGCCCAGATAGCCGTAGCGGTAAACGCGCAGCTATTCAGCATGACCAAGCTGAGGGTCGTGGGTTTGAATCCCACCGGTCGAGGATCTTTTCGGGTTGGAAATTTTCTCGACTTCCCAGAGCATAGAGTATCTTCGTACCTGACACACGATATACACATGCAAAAATGGTCATTGGCATAGTAAGCTCTCAGTTAATAACTGTGGAAGTGCTCATAAGAACACTAAGCTGAGAAGCAGGCTCTGTCCCAGTGGGGACGTAACGCCAGAAAGAAGAAGAAGAACATTTTGCATAATGTCGTTTTGCCTATAGACGAGGCATTGCAGGATTAATTCTCGTTTAATGTTGAAGCATATCAGAGCAAGCGGCAATGTATCACATGTTGTAACAAGTATGGTAAATAACAGCAGCGAACGAGAGCCCCAAAGAGAGAGCGATGATAAAATCAATTTTTCTCGCTTGTTCAACATTGGGGGTAGGTGTTTTGTTTTACTGGCACGATAAACAATTCCCAAACATCCGATGGCAATAGTGTCCCCAAGTTTGGAGGTTGTTTCGAGGTTCTAATCATGCACTGTTATCTTTCCAATCTAAATAGTGTTGTAGTATATGATAGAAAGGCTCTCATGGTGTACTACAAATCATGATTGTTACAGAGAGCGAGAAGTGATAGATTCCCTCAATTATCTCAGGATTTAATCCCTGCTATGGACGTTTCGCATAATTTTGATTGTGGACCTTTCGAATACAAGGCATCTGGCGTAGAAAAAGAATCATTTGCTTTCTTTTGAATGTCAACAGTTCTTGCATAGAATTGCTTTGTGAAAAACGTACTCATGTAATGTCTTCGGCCGCCCGCAAATTTGTTATAATATATTTCTCTCATGCCATAATTGCAAATATTTCCACAAACATGCTCTTATATCAATTAAAAGTTCCTGAAATCTACAGCCAGAAAAGATGATTGAAAAGAAATTGTGAAGTCGTATAAATGTCCAAATAAAAGCGATTGATTTATTACCGGTTTGCAAAAATATGTTCATACAAATCTTTTGAATTTGCTACTTTGAATATTTCTTTTTTACTTGTCTATATCCTACCATTTCCCCCTATTGGTAGCATAACAGTGGAACAAGTGCATTCAATTGATGGCGCTGAACAGTTTTCTCGAGCTCCTTCAGTAAACCATAATAAGTCTCTCGTTTGCTTGTTAGCTGAAGGTGCACTAGAGCAGGGCTTCCCAACCGGTGTCCCCGCGGACCCCTAGAGACCGTTTATAAGTGTTGGTTTTCTCATTCATTTCCAACTAGCGGTCCCTGCTAACATTGTATGCTAATTTAAACTCCTCTTAACTTTTTTTTATGGATTTTCACAATTGACAAACAATTGACGGGAGTAAATTCATCACTGTTGCCACAACCTTTGGCGGAATCTTCTCAAATATATCAGTAATAATCTAATTGATTAGATTTTCGACTGATATCTGCAGCAGTGATCCTTAATGATTTCTGCAAATATCCTTCACGAACATCTGACAAGATTTAAGAATAACTGATGAAATTTTTGAAGAATTCTTTCATAGGTTGTCAGCTAGCTTCTGAGAATCCCATCATCAAGTTTTTTTAAATGTTTAACAGTTCGAAATCTTATGCAATTTATGGTTCTACAACAAATCTTCATTGTATTCCTAAGTATATCGTTAACAAATTTCTGGTTTCTCAACTACCTTACATTTTGCCAGATAGTCCCTTAACAAGCTCTTGGGAACATGAGTGACATTTAGGTGACATACCAAGAACATCTTGAAAAAAAGAGATCTATGGAAGACTTCAATAAACTTTAATTTTGCGATCATCAATTCTAGGGGTCTACGGGATGTTTGTATGAATTCTAAGGGCGTCTCAAATCCAAAAAGATTTGAAAACCACTGACTTAGAGATACCAAAGCGATTCAGCCGTCACATCGTCAGCATCTCGGCTTTCTTCTAAGCTCCAACAAGATGATCCGATAAGCCGGCCATTAAATGGAAGGCTCGTACAGTGCTACTTCTCTCTAAACAAGTCACTTGATACCGATCGGACCGAAGTGTGCGCAGGTTATAGAAATTGCTTTGCTACTGGATGCAGGACTACCATGAGGATGATGATGATGATGGGCGTATCGAGCACACGGTTGAAGTCTACCGGGTCTCGGCGATGTAGATTATAAAGATTATTCCACAGGTAAATGATAGTATGCGCAGTCAGTGTGGCATTTGCCATGGAGTCGCGCTTGTTAGCGATCTCTGGAACATTTATCAATTTGCGCTATGTTTATTTTTTGAAACAAGTAATTTACTCGGGGGGGACTAATTGCGAGTTGATTTATGTAACCCTATGTGGACGTTTTCGGCATGACTTTATACCTATTATTTCAATCCTATCTTACTGCTCCGAATCTCCAGAAGGAGGTTGAATTTATCTAAAATGTTTCGAAAATACTACTTGTTCGCCATAAACCAAGTATATTCCCAGTGTTTGCGAATGCCCCCAAAGGGGAGTGTTGTTAACATTCTTATGGATTCTCATTATTATCAGTTTATTTATGGTCAATTTACTACACGTCGGGCTATCTGGATGGTTCATAGCTTCCTTCTTGACAGTGGAGCTGAGGTGTTTGGGTATATTCTCGTGAATTAACACTACATCATTTTTACTCACTTGGTAAACACTGCACCGTTTTTCGCGCGGAAATATCAGCTCTTTTGTGTGAAGTGCAATCAGCACTCCACCATCACGTATTGACTAAAGTAATGCACTTCTGTTCAGATAGTCAGGCTGCTATTAAAACTCCGAGGTTAGTTATTGCATGTTAGACTTAAATTGTGGAACAGGATGCAGTCAACTCTGTAAACCTTGTATACCTAGCCATTCATCACTGGAAGACTTCTCCTAATGCTCCCAAAACTCACAAAACAATATGCTTTAGTAATAGGGAAAAACTGTTAAAAAATTAGCAATATGGACAAACCAGAAAAAAATAAGTTTCTGAAGCTCCTTCCCTGATATAGTACCATTGAATTACATAGAATATCTAATATTGAATCATTAGAGAAAATTTTGGATCTAATTCTCGATAATTTTAGCTTTGTATTTTAAGGTTATGTTACGTTAAGTTTAATGAAACATGCTCATTTTACTCTTATAAGTAGTTGTATTGAATTAACCTGTAAATATTTGAACTGTATCCTGTAGTTAACAAAATGTGAATATAGCTAAAAATAATAGTTTGAAAAATTCTTATGTCTAACAATTTAGATTAATTTGGTAATTTCTATTTCATCCATCATTGCGAAAGTGTTTTCGCAATCACTACAATTTCAAACTAAACGATTCATGTGCTACTTGATTATTTTCACCCACCTAATCACTGGTCATTGAAGCTTTGCCGAGGAAGAAGGAAGCATTGAAAGTTTTCTTTCAATGCACTTTTACGCCCTGCTAATCCATCAAACGTTCCTAATCAAACACTTTACTCCGTAACCATAATCACCTTAAAGTGCGAAAGATTTGCTACTGACTTGGGAGAATTACATCCCCTGTCCAAACTTATTCATCTGCACAAAACAACAATGTATTTCGAGAAAATCACGGCTATCATTTCTTCTTTGCCAATCGATATCATCGTTCATAAGCTCTCCGGGGTGTGGAACCAGGTGCAGAAATCAAGCGTGCAATCGATTCTTCACGGCTGTCACATTCATTGCTGCAATCTGTGGTGGAGTTTCGAGCCTCCTCGAGCCTGCCTTCAGCCGATTATAGGTATCAAATCGAGAGAGAGAGAAAGAAGACTGCTTCCGCGGTGCGCCACTGACTGACTGCAAGACCTCTAGGGGCGGTGGCTTGTCTGGCCCCATCCCCAACCATCCCCTGGGGTCTAACGAATCGGAAAACTGTTTCGCGAACAAACAATATAATCCTCTTGGTCGCGGTAAATTATGATGGCGATAATCGCCATCACTCAACAACAACAACAAGAAGGCCGGCACCAGATCAGCGAGCCATAACAGAAAAATTACTATTTTATATAAAAAAAGTTTTTATTTGTATCAACATTTGTTATATTCTGAAATTTCGCAAAATCACTTCACTATTATAATTACTACATCCTGTTGTTATCACCATGTATTATAACTGGTTAATGGACTTTTTGATTTTAACAACCTTTATAAATCCTCGATAAAGCTGCATTAAGCCCAAAGAGGCCCACATCACAAAAGGTAGTTGAAACTATTCCTTAAGGCCGCACGGGACGTCATCATAAGCACCTATCCATTTCAAGAAGCAAATCCCAAGAACCACTCCATATATCGATGCGAAAAAGTATCACTATGATTCTATATATGTAGTGCACAACCCGATAAATTTTCAGCTTCATCGGTTCACTAAAACTCGAGGTTTGCTTCCACAAAGTTTTGATGATTATTGTTAGAGTGAGACGAAAGGTAAGGAAAATAACACGGTCTCCCGTGTCTCCTTAAACTCGTTTCTAAACTGCTTAGATTTGTCTCAAGTAGGATCAGTCTACCCTTGTAAAATACCATACAACATAGATAAGATGTATCTTAACAAGTCATCATCTGGTCTTACCAAGAATAACCAGAACCAATAATATTGAAGGCAGAACAACTTCTCTAAATAGTATAGCATGGCATAGAATGGCTGTACAATGGTTGTTACTCCGAGATTGTTCGGAACAGTTACGAATTACACTTCGATCCAAATGAATAAAGGATGGGACGTTCCGACTCTCTCCCACATTAAGGTGAAGATAAATCGAAGCCAAACTTCAAATTTTCAAGAGCACGGATCTGGAGAACCAAACATCCGTTTGAGCTGAAAACCTAATCGATTGGTCACCACCAGCTAGTGACCAATCGATTAAGTTTTCAACTCAATCGGATGTTTAGTTCTCCAGATCCGTGCTCTTGAAAATTTGAACTTTGGCTTCGATTCACCTTCACCCTAATTATCGATTAATAACGGCGCCGGCAAGTTCTTACAGTCAGTTGGGATGGGGAAGGAATGTTAGGGTGTAATAATTGTTGATTCTAGAGACCGATAATACCTCTGCATCTTCACAATCACCGCGGGAAAGGGTGTTTATTAGTGAAAAAGTAAAAATACTTGTTTGTCACCTTTGGTCGGTTATGCAATCCATGGATAAGGTGGAAGAATATGACTTTTACTTAAAACTATTTTAGAATTTTATCGTTTTATACCTGGTCGTCACAATTATTGTTATTTCCTTCCAATCGGGCAACTCTCGTGGCCGTACGCGCGCGCGAAAGTGATTCGGCCCCAGCTGTTTGCTGCCAATGAGTCGTGGTATGGGAAAGGTGAGTGAGGAAGCTTCTTTGGGAGAAAAGGCTCAACCTGTGTAATTTTGTAACGTGCGCGATATTTGATTAATAATTGCAAACTGTGACTGATGACGGATTGATTACACTACTGTCGGTGCGGAACGGTGGCCAAGTGATTAGCGTGAGGTGTGCGGTAACAAGGAAATCGTGAAAAAGCTCGGTTTCGCGCTATGAGAAATGGGTGGAAGAAGATTTATGGTAAAATGTGGGTCGGAGTTGAGGTTGAAATGTGCATGTGTATTATTAGGGCAATTCAAATTTTAAAAATGTTTGAAAATCCAATCTCCCATATGCTCCTTACCATCCTTACCATAAAAATAGTGTTCTGTGAAATTTTCAGCTTTCTAGGTGGTGATTTAAAGGTGGCCCAAAGACAATATAGGTTTATATGGAAATTATTATGGAGAAATTTAGAGAAATGTTCCAAACACTCTAGTACTGTAATGTAAGTAGAAACTTATCATCCCATATTGAAAACTCATTCTTCAAACCTTAATGAAGGATGTTGCTGAAGAAACAAATCCCTTTTGAGCTAATTTTGTTTGGGATTTTTGTACATGTTTGCAGGGCTATAATCCCATATTAAGCTAAATAATAGCAAACAAACTCATGGATATCTCTTCTGCTATCCTTCGGATTGAATTTCTCTCTTCAGCAAATTTCTTCATTATGGTCTGAAGAACGAGTTTTTAATATGGGATAATAAGTTTGTATTAATATTACAGAACTACCGTGTTTGGAACATATCTCAAAATTTCTCCATAGTAATTTCCATACAAACCTATATTGTCTTTGGGCCACCTTTAAATCACCACCTAGAAAGCTGAAAATTTCACAGCCCACTATTTTTATGGTAAAGATGATAAGGAGCATATGGGAGATTGGATTTTCAAACATTTTTAACACTGTATTATTCATATGAAAAATGACAATGATTATGTAATGATTTATACCATAAGACAGAGAATACAAAATACATTTTAGTGATCGTGTGATCGTGTCTTTGTCGGAATCTGAACTGTTAGTTTGCAAAAGTAGAAATTTCGTTGATGTGGGCCATCATTCTGTTCAAAGAAATCTTTTCGAAAATTTTAATAATAGAGGAAAACAAGCTGAAGGGTTTTGTCCAGGTTAAACATTGATATAACCTTAGCATTTTTTTTTCAATCGCCGAAAAGCATCCCGACTAAACACATTTGTGAAATATATCACCCATGATTGAAACTGGGTGCTTTCTGGAAACTACTCAATGAGTATCTAAACAAATTTAGCTTTTTTGGCTTTCATATATATGAAATTTAAAAAAAAAAAATCTTATTTCTTCCAAAACAGTAACCCAATAGCTCTATTGAGAATGCTTTCGAAATCTTAAGGAACTTGATGGTTAATTAAACCAGTTCATTCTAAATTACAATTGTGCGCGCTTTTGAACTACATAGCTAGTTTTTGAGCTATTTCTAAATAAGTATATACAAACAATCGTCTAACGAACTTCTTCTATTTTCTTTCAGGTACGACCAACTCTGCAAATACAAACGGAACACCAGCAATCACCGTGAGTTATACAAATCTCAAAAGTCTTAAATCATCATCCCCGGAGTCCAACTGGAGGCACACCCTTTGAAGTTATATATCGTCTTTCATGCTTTTCCCTCCACTATCAAGCTACCGTTCCATCCTCAATCAAATTAAAGAGCAGTTCCTTTTTCCAAGTTGCCGCCAGTTGCAACCAAAGAACAGAAGCAGCAAACCAGCTAGCTACGTTGAGTTAAGTTACTAGTAGAGTAGCACAATGCTTTTATTCGCCAGCGGGGCACATCCTTGTCTGGAATTCAAGGAAAAGTGCCCGCAATCACGACTGATTATGGTTGTCGTGGTAAATGGTGAGTTTTGCTTCTGGTGCAGCGGACATGATTCAATTATCTTGAGCGAAGAAAAAGTACAAAATCCCGGCGCTTTAAGCTTTAAGAGGATCAGATGGAGTTTTGATGTTAAGCATTTTTTAGTACGCTCAGAACCGTGAAGTATGGCATATAACAATGAAAATTTTAAAAGCAGGGATTGTTATTCTTCCTTTTATACATGTTTCAATGAAGGGGATATCCAAGCAATAAAACAGATCTCCTTCTTCTTGGCATAGCGTCCTCACTGGGACAGAGCCTGCTTCTCAGCTAAGTGTTCAAGGAGCACTTCCATAGTTATCAGCTGATAGCTTTCTTTGCCAAAGTTGCCATTTTGCCTTCGTATATCGTGTGGCAGCTACGATGATACTCTATGCCCAGCAAAGTCAAGAACATTTCCATAACGAAAAGATCCTGGATCAACATGGAATCGAACCCAAACACCTTCAGCATGGCTTTGCTTTGTAGCCGCGGACTTTAACTACTTAGCTAAGGAAACTGCCAGATATTTTGGATAGAAATATTCGACAACAAGGCACGTTTTTCAAATTTTTCATTACATCTCAATCCAGTGCCGACTCTTATCCGATTCCAAACACATCCCAAATAAAGTGGATCAAAACTCAAGTCTTGATCTCATAAAAAGCCCATACAATGTTTGCGACACTAATCCGAAACGGCACTCGTATATGTCACAAATAAACTTTCATCACCTCGTAAAGGCCGGAGATTATTTCGTTTTCGAAGTAATGGACCGGACTTTACGTATGCATGTAGTTCCAAAATCCGCTAGCCTCCTCCAGATATAGCGCCGACACGAGCCGCAAAAGATGTGTGTCAGTTTTACAGCCATTGCGTGCACACTCCCAATCTTTTTACGATTCATCATCAAAATCTCGGCCCGGATCGGCGACGGCGATGATGGTGTCGTGCCTTTTGAGCACAAGTGCCTAATCGTGTCGTACAATTACCACATTTGAATATTGCCACCATCGCCACCACCTCCTCCGGTCGGTGTCGCACGGAAGCTGCTGCTTCAAACCGAGACGACGTGTTGCTTTTGAGAGTAATCGTGCTCCACCTCGGTTTTATACTTGACTGACGAACTTTAAATTGAAGTCTTTCCGCTGATTTTGGTATGTTGAGGCGAGTGCCTGCAGCTTCATGATCCATTGTTACCTGTCGTGTTAAGTAGGATTTCGAGTGCGGTAATTTGGTGTGAGGTATTTGGTATGACAAATGGTGATATAAGTAACACTAAAGGTAATTTAGATTATAAACATTTATAGCTCCAAATTAGGTCTTTTGAAATAAAAATAAGATCAAAAGGGAGCTGTTCAATAAAATTTGAGTTTCGAGTAATTCAAAGTGAAATGTGATTAATTTATTGCGCATGATTTGATTTATCTCGTTTATTTGGTAGACTCAGCAAATATATGACACACCAGAGCCGAAATCATTTAACTTTTTACGTGTTTAACGTTACTGTAAGTTGTATTGACATTATAACTATGTTATTAATAATTAAGGAAACCTAAGAACTCGTGGTTGAATCAAGAATTGGGACTACATTAAAACAAAAGTAAAGAAAACCTTTTTTTAGTTTCATATGAACACAAATTTTATTGGGGCCCAGATAGCCGTAGCGGTAAACGCGCAGCTATTCAGCATGACCATGCTGAGGGTCGTGGGTTTGAATCCCGCTGGTCGAGGATCTTTTCGTAAAGGAAATTTTCTCGATTCCCAGGGCATAGAGTATCTTCGTACCTGCCACACGATATACACATGCAAAAATGGTCAATCGGCAAAGAAAGCTCTCAGTTAATAACTGTGGAAGTGCTCATAAGAACACTAATCTGAGAAGCAGGCTTTGTCCCAGTTGGGACGTAATGCCAGAAAGAAGAAGATGAACACAAATTGGGGGGCCCAGATAGCCGTAGCGGTAAAACGCAAGACCAAGCTGAGGGTCGTGGGTTGGAATCCCACCGGTCGAGGATCTTTTCGAGTTGGAAATTTTCTCGATTTCCCAGGGCATAGAGTATTATCGTACCTGCCACACAATATACGCATGCAAAAATGGTCAATCGGCATAGAAAGTTCTCAGTTAATAACTGTGGAAGTGCTCATAAGAACACTAAGCTGATGAGCAGGCATTGTCCCAGTTGGGATGTAACGCCAGAAAGAAGAAGAAAAAAGAAGAAGAATGAACACAAATATCTATAGCTGCTTAGACTTGATGGGGAAAATTTTCCAGAACTGTAAATGAACTAGACAGAAAAGATACATCGTGAGATATTGACTAGATGATTTGAAATAGAAAACAAAAAGACAGGGAATAAATGACATTCAAACTGGATCATCAACTTGAAACCCATTGCAGGTAGATCAAGTCCATATATTCCAAATCAAAACTCGTCAACGCTTCTCTAACAATTTTGTAGTGTTAATCAGACCGGGAGTGTTTTAGTCTATTCAATCTAATCCCACAATGCTCACCAATTCCCAGTAAAACACAGTCCGCTTTCTCATTGCCCGGGATGGAGCA
This sequence comes from Aedes aegypti, assembly GCF_002204515.2. NCBI lineage: Eukaryota > Metazoa > Arthropoda > Insecta > Diptera > Culicidae > Aedes > Aedes aegypti. Next base: position 133,989,213 of record NC_035108.1, read on the forward strand.
ATGTGGAAGGACCCAAGCCAAGGTGACATAAGCGATTTGAATAACTTGCACTTAACTTTCGGTAAAAAGCCTTAGCGAAATTAGATGTACGATTGTGTCATTTGTGAGGGGTACACCCATAGCGACCATCAAGCGATACGCATCGGTTAACGGAACCCTGCCGCAACAATGGGTAGAATACCTAGCGAGCGGAAGCGGAAGACGGAAGACTTTAGCAAGGAACTATTCGTAGAAGCCAGTGGTGCAACCAAGGGGGGGTTTTGGGGGTCAAAACCCCCCCAGAGCAGATTTGTTTTTAAAGAATTATTTCCAAATACATATACTATTTAAATTTAACACTACAATCCAAAAACATCGGACAAGTACGTTGTATTAACAGTAATGTTCTTCAAAATTGATGCTTTTGAATAGTAAGACCCCCAAAAAGTTTTATTAAATTGAAATTATCTTGCTTATTCTGATAAATAAACAGGTTTTTGACGAGAAGTTTGTCATAATACATGCAGATATGCATGCATATTAAGACCGTTTGACCGTATTGACAGATGATTGATGCAAATTCCGATGCCTCAAAAATCTCAAAGTTGGCTCAGCATTTAAGCGAATTTCATAGCTTTCGAAGCACGTGAATCACAGCAAAAGCAATACCTTAGGTTTTGATGATTACAAATAAAAATCCTGAGAGAGATTATGGCAGAGAGCGGTTCCGATTCTAGGCTTAAAAATCAAAACATTCGTCTACAAGCTGCAAATGCTGATTTACCTTCGAAGAACTGCTAATAATAATCGCAATGGTTCATATTGCAACCTATTGCACTTGAAGATCATAATGTTTGTTGAAAAACTTGGAAACTTATTTAGGGGGCGTAGAGTGATTGAACGCTATCACGCTGCGTGCATTCATGTAGCCTGGATAATCTTTCAAACATACTACGAAGGATGTAGATTGAATCGATACCAGAATATTGTAGCACAGACAAACAGACGTAACACTCTAATTATTTTCATTGCACAGCAGAATAGCGCCCAATTCTAATATTTGGTAGTTGGCCGACGAGCCACTCGTGGCGCTCGCATCACTTTTGTTCGAGTTTGACGTTTGCTAACTACCGCCACCTAGTTCGTGGTTGGCCAAATGAAGTATTTTCAGCATTGGGCGTAATTGTTCACGTGACTATGTTTTGAATTGATAATTGTTCTAGCTGTTACGTATGTTTGTCGGTGATTGTAGTGTCGTTTAACCAATCATGCTTTAGAAGTAAAATCTACGCCAATTTTCATAAAGAACGAAATATTTGGAATTCGAAAATTCTTTTATCTTCCATCACCGTCCTTAGGAAAACTGTCGGGAAATTTCGCCAGGTACAACATATTCCCTTTGGCTAGCGGAGTTAGTTTATATAGAAATGTATGTCTAGGGTGGACGAGAGAAGCTTAGGTTTGCAAATATTGTTTCGTTATTTATTGATTTTAATCCAGAAAAAAACATCTGCCCAAATTTTTAACCCCGAATAACTTTTACAAAAAACATTACTTTTAAGTTTGCAAAACCCCCCCTAAAGCCAAATCCTGGTTGCGCTACTGGTAGAAGCGCTTTGTCAAGACGGCGATAGCGAGGTTATTGGCGCCACCGAGCTAACTCACAGGATGGTATCGGCTTGTGAAGCATCTATGCCGCGAAAACTGGTGCCGAGGAAGAAACGGCGACAAGCTTACTGGTGAAATTACACGTTCAGCACGCTTCGCATTGCTTGTCTCAGAGAGCAAGATCGGAAATGGAGAGAAGGGAGTGCAAGAATGCTTTTCGAGGAGTAAGAACCGCACTCAAACGAGAGCTTCAGACAACAATATATTATTAATAAATTATTCGTTGGGTAATGCGTATCGAGTCGTTATGACAAAGATCAAGGGCCCTTCGACGCCAGCTGACATGTGCCCAGCCAAGCTGAAGGTGACCGTGGAAAGTCTCTTCCCTTAACACGATCCAACGTTCTGGCCACCAACGCCTTACCGTGAAGACGCAGAAGCAATCGTCGAGGACCACCAAGTGTCTATCGACAAGCTTGTAGAAGCGGCGAAACGCCTTAAATCGAAGAAATCCACCGAACGTGGCTCTGAAGACTGCCATCCTGGCATATCTTGACATGTCCAGAAAAATGTTGCAGAAGCTTGTCGAAAATAACTTTCCGGGAATATAAAAGATACAGAAGCTGCAACTGCTGCCAACACCAGGGAAGCCACTGGGAGATTCAGTCTCGTTTAGGCTTATTTGACTGCTAGTTACGCTCGGAAAAACTACTAGAAAAACTCATCCTCAACAGGCTGACGAAGTTTACGAAGAGCGAGCACGGGCTGTCGAAAATGATGTTTGGATTCCGCAAAAGAGTATCGATGGTAGACGCAATTTAAACAGTACCTCGAATGTGCCGAAAGAGCGTCGAAGCAGAAACGAAGAGGAGAACGATACTGCGCCGTGGTCACGCATTCAACAACGTCAGCTAGGAGGCCATCGCCACAGTACTACATAGAATGCAGGTCCCCGATTATCTGTGCAAGATCCTGGAGAGCTACTTCCAGAGCAGAATCTTGGTGTACGAAACAAATGAAGGGCAGAAGTCAATGCAAGTGACAGCGAGCGTCCCTGAAGGTTCCATTATCGGTCCAACTCTTTGGAATGGAATGTATGATGGGTTCTTGATACTGCGACTGCCCAGGAAGGTGAAGATTGTTGGTTTGGTGGATGATGTGTCACTTGGTGACGGGCGAGACGCTGGAAAAAGTGGAGATGTCGGTGATGGAAACCATTCACGAAATGGAGGGCTGGATGAGCGGAGTCGAACTGCAGATAGCTCACAAAAAAACAGAGGTGCTGCTAGTCAGACCGACGATCGGCTAAATTTTAACAGCCACGTTGATTACAATAGGGAGAATATTGCCAAACTTGGGCGGTCCAAGCAGCAGTTCGAGGCGTCTGCTAGCTAATGTCTCATCATCGATACTGAGGTATGGAGTCTGCTTGAGGCAAGGCACTGGAAACAAAGCGGAAACGCGAAAAGCTGAACAGAGCGTTTCAGCTGGCAGTGCGAGTTGTAAGTGCGTATAGAACTATATCGTCAGATGATTCTTGGTAAAGGGTGTCCACGATGAAATTGCCACACACAAAATTGATTCGCAAAATTCGAGTTTTCATCCGATTACACTGCGGAACACGTTTTTGTCTCCAGCACCAAAATACCGCTATTCACTTAATTAAGGGTTGCTGAATCCATTGCCGTTTTCAGAAATATCATAGCACGTCAAGTTTTTGAGATATTGACTGTTGAAAAATGCAAAAATTGACTATTTCAGCCAACTTGCATGCAAGTTTGCCAGCTTGTACGGAAATTTATTGGCTTAATTTGCCATAGAATTCAATATGTATCACAATACTTTTCATCAAAGTTTATTATACTTTCGATACGGAAAAGTTATTTTTTGATGGTTTAGAATATTATTGTATTTTGCCATATAAGAGAAACGAAGAATTTTCTATGGAGACTGCAAGCATGTTGAAAAAATCGGTTTAACTGAAATTTAATCGTGCAATTCCAATTAAATTATATCTGGAATGAAAGTTCAAGTTCTATTTTGCATGTTGGGTGGATTATATTACAAAAACTTAGATAAATTGTACTTAAAATTTCATGTAAACATCAATTAAACCAGTGTTTTATACAACTTTGACCACCTGTAGCTAAAAATTGTGACGTGCTGGAACACTTCTGAGAAAGGCATCAGATTCAGCAACTCCAAATCTACTAGAGACACATAATTTGATCCTTGAGACACGCAAAAATGTCATTTTTGTTACGCTGTGTTACCATCAAATTTTCAGGGATTGAAAAATAACTATTAAACTTCATTTTACCATTTTACTCGTATTTTATTCACAGTCCATACGCAAATGCCCGCACCTTGGCCTTAACCCCGGCCATAAGATTCTGCACAACCTGTGAATCAACCGATACTTTCTTCAGTTCCTCGACTGTCTTTACTACCTTTGGTCGTCTAAGAAGGTGCTGCTTCATAATCGCCCAGTTCTTCTCGATGGGGCGGAGCTCCGGAGTGTTGGGAGGGTTGAACATTTTCGGCACGAAATTGACCTTATTGTCCGCATACCACTTCAGCACGTCCTTGGAGTAGTGGCATGAGGCCGAATCTGGCCAGAAGATTGTTGGGACGTTGTGGGCCTTCTGGAGTGGAAGCAGCCGCTTCTTTCATGCACACCTGTCCGTTCATCGTGTCCTGGGTCACGAAAGGTGCACTCCGCTTCCCGCACGTGCAGATGGCTTGCCAAACCAGGAATTTCTTCGCAAATTCGGACATCTTCTGAGTGCGGACATGCTCCGGAACGCTGAACTTATCCTTGGCCGTTGCCGGGGATCTGTTTGAAGTCGGCCTTCACATATGTTTCGTCGTCCATGATGCAGCATTCAACTTTCGTCAGCATGTTGAGGTACAACGTCCTGCACGGGTTTTGGTGGACTTGTTCTGCTTCTCGTCGCGATTAGGGGCCTTTTGTACCTTGAACGTTCGAAGCCCAGCCTTAGTTTTGGCCTTCTGGACAAAACATCGGCTTAGGTGCAGGTTCTTAGCCACATCCCGAACGGAGGCGTTCGGGTTTCGGTTGAAGGCCCTAACTACGCGGTTGTAATTTTTGGTGTTGTGCGGAATACTTTTTCCTTCACTTCTGGGATTCCGATCAGTTGTAAATCGTTCCTCGAACCGCTTAATCACTCGCGGCACCGTGGAATTCGCGATTTCCAACGTTTTAGCGATGGAGCGATGCGAGAGATCCTTGTTCTAGTGATGAAAGCGCAAGATTTTATCACGCACGAGCTGTTCCTTCGACTCCATTTCCGCGAATTTTGATCACAGGACTTTAAAACTTGCAGAATGTAAATGATGCACTATGAACTAAATCCACCCAAATTTTCATTAAATTCTACCCAACGGTTAAAAAGTGAGAGCAATTTCATAGTGTGGCAATTTCATCGTGGACACCCTTTAACGAGTAAAAATTGAACTCAAAAATTTCAACCCAGATCCTCAAGCAATTCGAGTGAGAGTGGAAAAAATGCGAGGATTTTTTCTGAAACTCTCTCTCTCATGTTGCGATGCTCAAATTCACTCACGTTTCAAAAGAACTCATGAGTGTCCCTCCTGAACAAGACAGTCCTCGGGGAGTTGTGATGGCACTCTTTTTTGGTGGAATTTTACTCTGTGGAGTTTTGTGCTGCATCTTCCTCGTTCTTTTTTCGTTGCCTCTCTGCTTAGCATTTTTTACGCTCCCTCGCAAAGAGGCAATGGCAGCACGCTGCTCTAAAGTATGTCACACCGAACTCTGATGATATTGAAGAGTATTATCAAACCTGATTTTAGGCATTTGATCAGTGGTTCCGAGCAATCCACAACAAAACAAAAATAAGCGTGTGTTGCGTTACGACCATCTGAGTCATATTCTTGGTTTTGGAATCTGATTTCTACCCACGTGGTCTAGGGATTGGCTTGCTTTTTGGCTCCTATACAATTTAATAATTATAGGAGCATGACGTAGAATTTTCTATTATTATTATTTTACCTGAATCTCTATTCAAAACTTGGCCTATCTTCAACTATATTCTAATAATTATTTCCAATTTTGTGTGAGTACAACAAAAACATTTACTTCAACAACGCTTAAGGATAAAAAAATACAAAATGTTTAATTAAAGAGTATTCCTCAATGATTGGATTGAATAATCGATGCATTTATCCGTGATTACATAAACATAGCACTTCAGACATTAAGATACCATTAAAACCGTCGTATACATAAAAACGCCGCCACAAACCGACCCTGAAGCATGCCAGCTATTCATCGAATCTCCGAAGAAGTAGGAAGTTGATACTGTGTGATGTTGAATAAACATTCCAATTCCGAACAATTGCACCACACACCGTCGACCATAAAAACGAAAGTACCCGCAGCCGCTTTCCTTCCATCCGCGTGGTCCTGTTCGCGATTCATCCCGCCTGCTGAATCTCCGTGGGGCCCGTGGGAGAATGGCAGGTAATCACTGCCAAGCTTTGCGGTTAATAAGGTCCTACGGTTGTTAATCATTACTTGAACAACTGACCAGCACTCGGCAACCACTCTTGATCTTACTTACAGCACTACACCGCTCGACATATGTAAGTATCTTGCGGACGGACGACGCAAACGATGGTAACAGGAAGATATCTGTTGAGCAAACAATCCAACGACCGCGCACCACAGTTCCATGCCGAGGGCGGCGATACTGGTTTGGTCAATTGTGCCGCTAATTATTGCGGTTGGTGAAGGTTTGCATATCGATGGAGGGCAATCAAAGCTGCGGGGAAACAATCGCTTCAAGGGATTGAGGTAAAAATCGGTTGAATTGTATGCACTTTCGCTGAAATACGCCGAATGCTGCTTAACCTTCTGTCTGTAGATTGGAGTACCTTGTACCTTTTAATTCAGCCTGGGCATAGAGTATCATCGTACCTGCCATACGATATACGAATGCGAAAATGGCAACTTTCTCAGCTCTCAGTTAATAACTGTGGAAGTACTCATAAGAACACTTAGCTGAGAAGCATGCTCTGTCCCAATGAGGACGTAATGCCAAGAAGAAGAAGATCCTGAGATATGCTAGTTTAAAATTTGGAATGCCTGCCCGTACCTAGTGGCAAAATATGAAACTGTAAAAATATGCTATGTGGAGCCTTCGACCTAAAGAACAACTTTGCCGAAGATAAAAGTCTCAACTTAACTCAATCTTGATGTCTGTGAATATTAAATATTTGATGCTCATTAGCGCCTCCAAGCGGCAGAAATCCGAGCTAATAAGATATGCTCAGCATTGCTTTTGGCCTAACGAGCAACTTTACTGAACCACCGACCTACTATCTGATCTGCATCCTGAGAATATCAGTTGCAAATTGCAATGCCAACTACCTAGTGCCTCCTTGTGGCAAAATATCTAACAAACTAAACAAGTCATGTGCAGCCTTTGAACAATAGGCAAGTTTTCCGAAGAAACTAGTGTTCTAACAACCTCTTATCTCAAACAACGTCATGAAGCTGTAGCGTCATATAGGGGTCATATTGACCCCAGAACACAGACATATGGTCAACTCATGTCGTCATTCACTGCTTCCACTAAGCGTGTTGACTGTTGAATAATAGAAACTCGCAGAAATTGATTTATGACACCAGTCATAGCTTCAAGGAGCAGCATCACAACCAGCTAAATACAGTCATTAAAAGCCCCGAAAAAATCGCAACACATTGCTGCCATGCCTTTTACGCAATTCCCGCTATGCGAATCGTGTAATTGAGACAGTGAAAAATGACCAATGTCTTCGAGGCATGCGAATCAAGCACTGGAAAAAGCCTTCCAGGTCCGCGCTTAAAACGGTAATTAAGATTAATGCTCAAATCAGCTGCCTACCAGATGCCAGCGGCAAAAGAGTATCCTAATTGACCCGAGAAAGTGGTGAAAATACACGCTTCGATAAATCAAAAGTTTCCAATCCTAAAAGTCTTACGAAACGGTTACCAACCAACCCACACTTGGCCAAGGTCAGTGCCGAACCGACCGCCTCTTTTTGAAGCAAATTAGATGAACTTGACGAAACGCGGTTTCTCTTCATGGTGCGGTGCGCCATCTGACGACTGGCCAGACCAGACGGCTTGAAATCGGCCGAAATCGGTTTTAATTGTTCCAATAAGTCAGGGGCATCGAATTTACGAGCCAGGCACGACGTCCATTGGTAATAGAGCAATTGAAGCAGCGCTGTTTTTTTTTTTTGTTGTTTCGTTTGAATGTGAAATAGTTTGCTTAGCAAAGCGATTCGCTGGCGGTGTGAAATGGCGATTAACTCTAAACAAACGTTGGAGTAAAATTGTTGTTTGCTTAATGAGGCAAATTGATCAACAGATGAGCGTATTAGAGATTTTCTTTGGACTGATTGATTTCTATTGAGAGCAAATCGACGGTTGTATTTGACGGCTGGATAGTTTCACACAACAGGTGTGAACTGGTGTTTGAATACTTTTTATGCTGCTAAAAGGCACCAGTTATCTGCAGAAATGGGACAAATTATCTTATTATTTTGATTGTACTGCTCATGGATATGCTGCTTAATTTATTTGATAGCTCTTGTAAATTAGTGCTATACAAGCCGTTTAAGGTTTGCGCTTGAAATTTACAACATCTATGAAGGCTTTCAGCTGCTTTTGATCTGTCAGAAAAAAAAAATAACAATATAGAATCGGTGGACTAAAATAAAATTCGATGGGCCAAAATATATCCTTTACTCTATGGTTCCGTATTATGCGTTTTGCACAGTGTATTATGTGCTTTCTTGCCTTTGTCGTCTTCCAATCTATACCGAATTGATTATTTTGCTTACGTGCTATAATTGGGAAAAGTTCAATTTCCTCTTGATGGGTAGTTGCTACGGAAAGCGAAGCTCATATATTTTCAGCATAAAAGAATAGTAACGATCGATCAATTTTCAGACTCTTGCAAAAAATCACTTGTCCAAGAAATTAGCTTTCGTAAGTTAATAAGTTCGTAAGAGTTAATTATCAATGTATCTTTTCTCCCGACAGACCAGTTAGCCCCCGGACCACTTGTTCCTATGGTTAAAGAAAAGACCTAATAACAACTTCTTAAAACCTCAACAGGAACCTGTGGAGTATAAGGGCTATCCGTAGCAATGACGCAGGTGACCTTGTGTTTCTCCAGGATAATCAATTACCATTCTTCAGTCTTAAACTTGAGGCTAAATAAAGGTGGGATTATTGGTATGTTGCTAGCTTACTTCAGTTATCGACTATACGGTTACGCATTAGAGCATGAGTATACTTACTTGATACTTGATGAGCTACAATTCGCTACGATGAATCTCCGCTGGGCTCGGTTCTGGGCCAATCGCTTCCAATCGCCCTGAACGTTAAGTGCCCTTAAGTCCTTCCCAACTGCAAAAAAAACATCGTGTGCGTGTTCTGTCACGAAGTCGGCGGCTTTGTGTGGGTTCTCTGTTGAATATTATCTATGCTTGTCGTTCTTCCGGCATACGGCAACGTGACCAGCCAAACGCAGCCTGCCGTGTTTTATGCGCTTGACAATATCCACCTCTTCAGGTGGTTGTGAAGCCCGTAGAAAGCCTGACTGGCAGCTACAATACGTCTTTTCACCTCGCGGGTAACATCATTGTCGTACGTCACTAGTGTACCAAGATACACAAATTCTTCCACCACATCATACTTATCACACCCTAGCACCATTTCGCTACCACTAACACGTCCGAACCCACGTTGGTCACCAGCTATCATGTACTTCGTCTTTGAGGTGTTCATCGTGAGCCCGATCCTCGCTGTCTTTCTCTTGAAAGATACGAACGCCCGATGATCAATCCCGATGATGTCGACATCGTCCGCAAAGCCAAGGAGCATATGAGAACGTGTGAAAATGATACCGCTTCTCTGCACACCGGCTCTCCTGATAGCACTTTCGAGTGCTATGTTAAACGGCAAGTTAGAAAAGAGCGTCACCCTGCTTCAATCAATCAAAGGTTACGAACGATGATGAAATCTCGCCCACCACTCGCACACATGATTTCGATCTATCAAGCGTTGCACGAATTAGTCTAATCAGCTTAGCGTTAGCGTTAGCGTAGTTACGGTATACTTCGTAGATTGGATACTAGCAACATTTATGTTCCTTTTTGATAATCTCATTCAGACTGCTCTCAAGATCAAGGATGAGGAGTATTCCTTGATCCAATCTTAAACAAGAAGACCAAAACCATAAATATCGCTATTCCTGGCCACGCCCATCTTTACCGTAACTTAGGATAGGGGAAGGAAATGTTGATGTAGCACTTACTTAATGAGAGGCCACCGACTCAGCGACACCCTCATAAGTGCTACGGAGTTGGGGGTTGGGAGAGGAAAAATAAAGTCAGGATTCGCTTTGAAAGCTAGCGATAGACCAATGGCATTTATTGTTTAAGCGTTTTGAATTTAATCTTTTGAATACCGGCAATCAAAGAGAAGATATTTGTCGTATTTAAGATATATGATTAGTAAGATTCCGCATAGTACCTTCCGTTTTAAATAATTATGTTTGCGACGAATCAAGTGTGGGTATCTGCTTATTAATGATTTAAAAGCAGAACCGATCCCTCAAGGGTCATCGGAGGAAAATAATAGAAGACAAAAAAAAATTAAAAAAAAAAACGGAAAACCGCTACGCAGTAATTCAAAAAAAAAAATACGCGTATTTTTATGTTCATTGTAAAAACAGCTAAAAAAACGGAAAAAATGTGGAAATAGTGGCAATTTCAAAATATATTTCCTCTCATACGCGAACCATCCGATTATCCGTGACCTCGAACTGACGATGCTTATCACAAAAAAAAAACAATCGTTCCCGCGGCACTTATAAAGAGTCAACTATTGCTAACAATATTCTGATAATAATTTGGAACAAACTCACCGGATCTCCCCCCAATTGGGTATAGCTGGTAAGATGACCAATCCATTTCCATCAGTGGTTCGTATTACCACGTACGCCAACCGTTAGGCTCAGGTAGCACTACCAAGAAACCGAACGTCCCCACGGCACACCACAACATATTGCTTCTCCGGAAACCGATCCATCCGTCCTTCAAAGCTTAAATTGCACCGATAACACCATTCACTACATATTACACTCATGTAAAAAGCACTGGCCAGATTAATTCTTTTGAAAAGTTTTACTACACAAAAAAATGACAGTCGATTTTTTTTCACGTCTACTCGCGCTCCCACGAATTAGTCTAATCAGCTTCGCCAGAAAGCCATGTTCGGACATAATTTGCCACAACTCGTTCCTCTTCACTGAATCGTACGCTGTTTTAAAATCTTCAAACAGATGATCAGTATGCAAGTTGTACTCCCGGAATTTGTCTAGGATTTGACGCAGGGTAAACATTTGATCCGTCGTTGATCGACCCTCTCGAAAACCAGCTTGGTATTCACCGACAAAGTACTCCTCATACGGTCTCGATCTGTTGAACAGAATTCCAGACACTATTTTGTACGCCGAGTCAAGGAGTGTTATCCATCGATACGGTAAAGGAGTTCGTGCAGCTGCTCACTTCCGTGTTTGAGAAGTTCGGCCGGGAGCTCGTCCTTCCCAGCAGCCTTGTTGTTCTTCAGCCCATTGAGAGCTTTCTTTACCTCATCTAGCCTTGGAGGTTCCACAGCCTGTCCATCGTCATCGATTTGAATTCTGCTATCAAATCCACTTCCGATATCTCCGTTTAACAATGACTCGAAGTACGCTTTTCATCTGGCGGCTACCATTGTTTTACCCGTCAGCAAGTTTCCTTCGCGGTCGTTGCACATGGCGGGAGACGGGGCTTGTTTTCTCCGCACACCATTTACAGACTCGTAGAACCGTCGCATATTGTTCTGTTCCATAGCTTCTTGTGCCTCAGCAATTACTGCCTCTTCATGCTCCTTTTTCTTTCTGCGATGGATCCGTTTTTCAGCTGCCCTTGCTTCCTTGTACCGCTCTCTGCTCTGACTGGTACCAGACACCAGCATCCGGCTTCTAGCCAAGTTCTTCTCGTCAAGGATGGAAATCTAGTGATCATGACAAAATCAATGATGCATCGCGGTTGTTCTTTATCATGCGAGCATAGCAACAACGATAAAACATTAGTCGTCAAGTCCTAACAACAAACTCATCTCCGCGAAAAATGAATCGTTCGGCATGTGTGCCAACGATCAATTGTTTGCGAACCAAAGTCATAACTTTTGAAGGATTTTTACGCTATTATTCCTCGATCTGCCTACTGGTATGTCATTATAGATCCGAAAATCAATCGGGTATGGTTAGCTTAGCTTAGCTTAGCTTAGACTGACTACACATATCAATGGTTGCTATTCCGTGATTGACCGAAGTCAGTGAAAATGCACAAAGAATCAACTAGAAGTTTGACTGGGATTGGCCATAATCTTCTTCAGTGTGCATAATTCAGTGCCTCTATTTATACAGGGTCAATAACGGCGCCGGCCACGTCCTTGCAGTCAGGTGGGATTGAGGGAAGGAATGTTAGTGTGTAACCTTTGCTATTTGGAGACCGTGTTTGCCTCTGCATCTCCACAAAGGTTACTGGGAGGGATGTTTGTTAATGGGGAGGATCGTTGGGTCACAGGATTCACTTTGATAAGCAATTAGACCATGATAAATAATTATTTGTGAGATATAAACATGATTATGCCGACACTTGGGGTGACGAACCATTCAAAGTTTGTTGAACAAATACCTAAATGAAACATTCCTAACACTCCTATTCTTATGCCGACACTTACAGTGACGAACCATCCAAAGTTTGTTGAATAAAGTGAACCTTTCGGAAGTCTACACTTGTAGTGTCCAACCATTCAAAGTTTTTTTTATTACAAAAATAAAGGTAAAAAGAAAGGGGTGTTTTGCATAGCATAGCATAGCATAGCATAAACTGACTGTACATGTCAATGGTTGCTACTCCGTGATTGATCGGAACTGGTAAGAATTGCACTACGATCCAAATGAATAAGGGATGGGAGTTTCCGCTTACTCTCGAAGTGCAATTTTAGCAGATCTAATATTATTGATCAATAACGGCGCCGGCCAAGTCCTTACAGTCAGTTGGGATGGGGAAGGAATGTTAGGGTGTAATGATTGTTGCTTCTAGAGACCGAGAATACCTCTGCATCTCCACAATCACCACGGGAAGGGTGTTTATTAGTGAGGAAGGAAAAGATCTGGGAGTCACCTCTGGTCGGTGATGCGATCCATGGACAAGGGGGAAATATACGACTTGTATTTAAAGCTAGTTTTGTATTTTTGTCTCGAGAAGTTTTTGGAAAAATTACGTCAACATCTATAATGTCGAACAATTCAAAAGACGTTTTTATTAATGACGAAAACTGAAAATTACATGTATATATTTTAACTTATATGAAACAGGAATAATGCCGACACTTGTAGTGACGAACCATACATAGTTTGTTTGAAAATTACATATGAGTATTACTGTGCATTTTGTCTCGATATGGTAGAAGTTTTAGAAAATACGTCAACATTCACAATGTCGAACAATTCAAAGGATAATTTTTAATAATGTCAAAAAGAGAAAAATATATGTATATTCAAATTGTATAAGAAAAAAGCATAATGCCGACACCTATAGTGACAAACCATACAAAGTTTGTTTTAATATTACATAAAAGTTACGCTTTCAAGAAAATATGTGTTATCATAAGCATGAAACGAACTCACCAGTTGGCCATCCATTCTCGACTGAACACAAAACTGACACTGACAGCAAAACTTCTTGGCGTCCCGAAAATAAACCGTCTTGCTTGGGCCTTCCCAAATACGTACCCAGCAAGACGCTCCAAAACAAAGGGAAAAAAAAAAAAAAATCTCCGGCGACGAAAACACGCGCGAAACCGTCAACAAACTCTATCGGACGACGCAAAACCGAACCGTCCTGCTTGGGCTTCTCGAAGCACTACCCAGCAAGACGCTCCAAAACAGGGGGAAAAAATTCTCCGGCAACGAAAACGCGCGAATCCGTCAGCTAAATCAATCGGACGACGCAAAACCGAACTGTCCTGCTTGGGCTTCACAAAGCACTACCCAGCAAGACGCTCCAAAACAGGGGGAAAAAAATTCTCCGGCAACGAAAACGCGCGAATCCGTCAGCTAAATCAATCGGACGACGCAAAACCGAACTGTCCTGCTTGGGCTTCACAAAGCACTACCCAGCAAGACGCTCCAAAACAGGGGGAAAAAAATTCTCCGGCAACGAAAACGCGCGAATCCGTCAGCTAAATCAATCGGACGACGCAAAACCGAACTGTCCTGCTTGGGCTTCTCGAAGCACTACCCAGCAAGACGCTCCAAAACAGGGGGAAAAAATTCTCCGGCAACGAAAACGCGCGAATCCGTCAGCTAAATCAATCGGACGACGCAAAACCGAACTGTCCTGCTTGGGCTTCTCGAAGCACTACCCAGCAAGACGCTCCAAAACAGGGGGAAAAAATTCTCCGGCAACGAAAACGCGCGAATCCGTCAGCTAAATCAATCGGACGACGCAAAACCGAACTGTCCTGCTTGGGCTTCACAAAGCACTACCCAGCAAGACGCTCCAAAACAGGGGGAAAAAAATTCTCCGGCAACGAAAACGCGCGAATCCGTCAGCTAAATCAATCGGACGACGCAAAACCGAACTGTCCTGCTTGGGCTTCTCGAAGCACTACCCAGCAAGACGCTCCAAAACAGGGGGAAAAAATTCTCCGGCAACGAAAACGCGCGAATCCGTCAGCTAAATCAATCGGACGACGCAAAACCGAACTGTCCTGCTTGGGCTTCACAAAGCACTACCCAGCAAGACGCTCCAAAACAGGGGGAAAAAAATTCTCCGGCAACGAAAACGCGCGAATCCGTCAGCTAAATCAATCGGACGACGCAAAACCGAACTGTCCTGCTTGGGCTTCACAAAGCACTACCCAGCAAGACGCTCCAAAACAGGGGGAAAAAAATTCTCCGGCAACGAAAACGCGCGAATCCGTCAGCTAAATCAATCGGACGACGCAAAACCGAACTGTCCTGCTTGGGCTTCTCGAAGCACTACCCAGCAAGACGCTCCAAAACAGGGGGAAAAAATTCTCCGGCAACGAAAACGCGCGAATCCGTCAGCTAAATCAATCGGACGACGCAAAACCGAACTGTCCTGCTTGGGCTTCACAAAGCACTACCCAGCAAGACGCTCCAAAACAGGGGGAAAAAAATTCTCCGGCAACGAAAACGCGCGAATCCGTCAGCTAAATCAATCGGACGACGCAAAACCGAACTGTCCTGCTTGGGCTTCACAAAGCACTACCCAGCAAGACGCTCCAAAACAGGGGGAAAAAAATTCTCCGGCAACGAAAACGCGCGAATCCGTCAGCTAAATCAATCGGACGACGCAAAACCGAACTGTCCTGCTTGGGCTTCTCGAAGCACTACCCAGCAAGACGCTCCAAAACAGGGGGAAAAAATTCTCCGGCAACGAAAACGCGCGAATCCGTCAGCTAAATCAATCGGACGACGCAAAACCGAACTGTCCTGCTTGGGCTTCTCGAAGCACTACCCAGCAAGACGCTCCAAAACAGGGGGAAAAAATTCTCCGGCAACGAAAACGCGCGAATCCGTCAGCTAAATCAATCGGACGACGCAAAACCGAACTGTCCTGCTTGGGCTTCACAAAGCACTACCCAGCAAGACGCTCCAAAACAGGGGGAAAAAATTCTCCGGCAACGAAAACGCGCGAATCCGTCAGCTAAATCAATCGGACGACGCAAAACCGAACTGTCCTGCTTGGGCTTCTCGAAGCACTACCCAGCAAGACGCTCCAAAACAGGGGGAAAAAATTCTCCGGCAACGAAAACGCGCGAATCCGTCAGCTAAATCAATCGGACGACGCAAAACCGAACTGTCCTGCTTGGGCTTCTCGAAGCACTACCCAGCAAGACGCTCCAAAACAGGGGGAAAAAATTCTCCGGCAACGAAAACGCGCGAATCCGTCAGCTAAATCAATCGGACGACGCAAAACCGAACTGTCCTGCTTGGGCTTCACAAAGCACTACCCAGCAAGACGCTCCAAAACAGGGGGAAAAAAATTCTCCGGCAACGAAAACGCGCGAATCCGTCAGCTAAATCAATCGGACGACGCAAAACCGAACTGTCCTGCTTGGGCTTCACAAAGCACTACCCAGCAAGACGCTCCAAAACAGGGGGAAAAAAATTCTCCGGCAACGAAAACGCGCGAATCCGTCAGCTAAATCAATCGGACGACGCAAAACCGAACTGTCCTGCTTGGGCTTCTCGAAGCACTACCCAGCAAGACGCTCCAAAACAGGGGGAAAAAATTCTCCGGCAACGAAAACGCGCGAATCCGTCAGCTAAATCAATCGGACGACGCAAAACCGAACTGTCCTGCTTGGGCTTCTCGAAGCACTACCCAGCAAGACGCTCCAAAACAGGGGGAAAAAATTCTCCGGCAACGAAAACGCGCGAATCCGTCAGCTAAATCAATCGGACGACGCAAAACCGAACTGTCCTGCTTGGGCTTCTCGAAGCACTACCCAGCAAGACGCTCCAAAACAGGGGGAAAAAATTCTCCGGCAACGAAAACGCGCGAATCCGTCAGCTAAATCAATCGGACGACGCAAAACCGAACTGTCCTGCTTGGGCTTCACAAAGCACTACCCAGCAAGACGCTCCAAAACAGGGGGAAAAAAATTCTCCGGCAACGAAAACGCGCGAATCCGTCAGCTAAATCAATCGGACGACGCAAAACCGAACTGTCCTGCTTGGGCTTCTCGAAGCACTACCCAGCAAGACGCTCCAAAACAGGGGGAAAAAATTCTCCGGCAACGAAAACGCGCGAATCCGTCAGCTAAATCAATCGGACGACGCAAAACCGAACTGTCCTGCTTGGGCTTCTCGAAGCACTACCCAGCAAGACGCTCCAAAACAGGGGGAAAAAATTCTCCGGCAACGAAAACGCGCGAATCCGTCAGCTAAATCAATCGGACGACGCAAAACCGAACTGTCCTGCTTGGGCTTCACAAAGCACTACCCAGCAAGACGCTCCAAAACAGGGGGAAAAAAATTCTCCGGCAACGAAAACGCGCGAATCCGTCAGCTAAATCAATCGGACGACGCAAAACCGAACTGTCCTGCTTGGGCTTCACAAAGCACTACCCAGCAAGACGCTCCAAAACAGGGGGAAAAAAATTCTCCGGCAACGAAAACGCGCGAATCCGTCAGCTAAATCAATCGGACGACGCAAAACCGAACTGTCCTGCTTGGGCTTCTCGAAGCACTACCCAGCAAGACGCTCCAAAACAGGGGGAAAAAATTCTCCGGCAACGAAAACGCGCGAATCCGTCAGCTAAATCAATCGGACGACGCAAAACCGAACTGTCCTGCTTGGGCTTCTCGAAGCACTACCCAGCAAGACGCTCCAAAACAGGGGGAAAAAATTCTCCGGCAACGAAAACGCGCGAATCCGTCAGCTAAATCAATCGGACGACGCAAAACCGAACTGTCCTGCTTGGGCTTCACAAAGCACTACCCAGCAAGACGCTCCAAAACAGGGGGAAAAAAATTCTCCGGCAACGAAAACGCGCGAATCCGTCAGCTAAATCAATCGGACGACGCAAAACCGAACTGTCCTGCTTGGGCTTCTCGAAGCACTACCCAGCAAGACGCTCCAAAACAGGGGGAAAAAATTCTCCGGCAACGAAAACGCGCGAATCCGTCAGCTAAATCAATCGGACGACGCAAAACCGAACTGTCCTGCTTGGGCTTCTCGAAGCACTACCCAGCAAGACGCTCCAAAACAGGGGGAAAAAATTCTCCGGCAACGAAAACGCGCGAATCCGTCAGCTAAATCAATCGGACGACGCAAAACCGAACTGTCCTGCTTGGGCTTCACAAAGCACTACCCAGCAAGACGCTCCAAAACAGGGGGAAAAAAAATTCTCCGGCAACGAAAACGCGCGAATCCGTCAGCTAAATCAATCGGACGACGCAAAACCGAACTGTCCTGCTTGGGCTTCTCGAAGCACTACCCAGCAAGACGCTCCAAAACAGGGGGAAAAAATTCTCCGGCAACGAAAACGCGCGAATCCGTCAGCTAAATCAATCGGACGACGCAAAACCGAACTGTCCTGCTTGGGCTTCTCGAAGCACTACCCAGCAAGACGCTCCAAAACAGGGGGAAAAAATTCTCCGGCAACGAAAACGCGCGAATCCGTCAGCTAAATCAATCGGACGACGCAAAACCGAACTGTCCTGCTTGGGCTTCACAAAGCACTACCCAGCAAGACGCTCCAAAACAGGGGGAAAAAAATTCTCCGGCAACGAAAACGCGCGAATCCGTCAGCTAAATCAATCGGACGACGCAAAACCGAACTGTCCTGCTTGGGCTTCTCGAAGCACTCAGATCCGAAAATCAATCGGGTATGGTTTGGGCGAAAAATTATGCCGTGAACGCGTTTTGATTCATGTTAATCGCGGCTTGTAACAACATCCGACAAACGGTTTGTCCCGCGACAAACAGTGCATCGGATGCTCCATATATCCTTACTATGCGCGTGCAATGAGCTGTTTAAATCACGATTCTGCAAGAGCAACGGCCCTCTTAGACCATTCAAATACTATGTTGTTAGTCGCTAGAGGCGATTTTTTTTCATCCTTGCTACTCGTTCGTCATTCTCTGGCACTCCTCATCGAACCAACCGTTCCTTGGTCTTCGTTGAGCAGTACCTACCACGTCTCGCGCTACTGTGCACCGCTCCGTGAACTGACTCCCACAGATCGCTGAGGTTGACGCTTTCGTCGATTTCACTAATCCGCTCGTCGAGTTTTTGATGGTAGTCCACTGCTACACCATCTGCGGACAGGCGTTGGATATTGAAACGCAACGATTGTCGATTTCTAGAACTCGAAACGGTTGATAATCGCGCTCGAATTTTGCTTACAACGAGATAGTGGTCTGAGTCGATATTAGGACCCCTGAAAGTTCTAACATCGATGACATCGGAAAAATGTCGGCCTTCTACCAGAACATGATCGATTTGGTTGCAAAGTTCGCCATTTGGGTGTTGCCAGGTGTGCGTGCGGATATCCTTGCGTGCAAAGTAGGTGCTACTGATGGCCATCCCCCTGGTGGCAGCAAAGTTCACTAAACGTAGGCCGTTGCCGTTGTGCCCATTATGCCCCTAATTCCCCTACATCTTAGGAATGGCTAGTATTACGTTCCCAAAAAAAATGTCTATCTCAGTAAGAAGCAATCATTTCAAACTCATTTAAAATTCTATTTTGAGTAAACCATTTGAAGTATCGATATAGTCCATGCATCATGACATTGATTTTTATTGTTTTTATTGTGAGGTCATCTTTCCAATATTTTGTAATTCAGATAATTTACGAACACTCTGCAGTTAGCAATGGTAATGCTCATCACATCATCTGGAGTAACTCAAATATAAAATTCATAATAAGATTGATGTTATGGAATACTTCAGTAGTAAAGATCTTGGATTACTTAATACATATTAGCAATCGTACAACCTTCATGGTATTTGCTAGAGAAGAACACTTTTTTCCGACAGAATCATTCACGAGTTAAAAAACAGGCTAGTAGAAATGGATGAACTTGTGATTCAGATACTTGTCCATTTTCATACAAAATCTACATTTTTCTCTGATATAAACAGGCTTTATTTTGCTCATCTTGATCTGATAGGTGGAGCAAACTCGTACGCTCACAACCATTATGAGTCAGCATTCAATGTTCATTGTATAATCTGTGGTTGAGAGAGTACAGGGTGTCCGCAAATTATCCGAACAGCAAAATATGAGAAAGATGATCTCGTATTGAAAACAATGAAAAATCAATGTCCACGTACCTTTTAGAATACATCTATATGTTAACACAAAATACAACTTTAAAATATTTCGAAATGATTGCTAGTTACTGAGACAGGCAAATAGAAATTTTTGGAGACGTTTTCCTGAGGGCCGCTAGTCATACTGTAGATGTGTTATCCCTAAAATCTAAAAGAGATGAATCCAAATGTCTTATTATTATTTGAAGTACCGTAAAACGGGGTAACTTTGATAGATTTTTCGAGTAAAACTTGAATATTTATGCATGCTGTTTCAAAGAATTATAATTTATATTTTTAAAACAAGTACTGGCATCCTGGCTATCGATTGGGGTAACTTTGATAATGGAGTATGAATCGAACAAAATTGAATGCAATACGAACATTTGTAGGGCATTGCATAACTGTAGGCTTTTAACGCTATATGGAAATTTCTGACTTAGATTACAAAAATGGTCCCAGTTTGTGGTAATGCTTTTCGCTAAGAGATTTGAGACCGTATTCAAGTTCTATGATAACTAGGCTGTCAAAGATAAGTGGCCAACTATTCAAAACTACATCAAATAGTGATCGTAGAACAGATTGTTTGTTAGCGTTTCGAAAATGCTAAAATTGTGTCAATTTTTAATATCCGTATAAAAAGCCTCAAATGATCTCGATTCAAATGAAAATAGCTCTTACATGCAGTGTCATACAAATATTCTTCGGTTTAACATTCGTTTTGCTTAAACGATTAACAGAAATTATGATATTTCGTTTAGTATGTGGTGGGTTACGCACTATCAAAGTTCCCCGCATTATCAAAGATACCCCATTTTACGGTACCGTAATCCGGGGTAACATTGATCATTTTTTTTAGTTTTTCTTAAATTTTTCATTTCACAATACAAATGTTACAAGCTTCATATTTTTAAAACAAGTACTGGCACTCACCGCTCCTAGCTATGTACTTTATTTTGTTTTTCGAAAGATTTAAACATGTTTAAATAAATGTTTTAAGTGATTTTTTGATTCAGTTGATATGGGGTAACATTGATCACTCAAGTAAACAACGTTCGCTTATATTGGAAATGTCGTTACTTACTAAAATCAGGGCCCCTGAAGCCGAATATGAAGGTCAAACTCTTACAAGTCATTTACTTTTTGAGTTATTTCAAAATTAAAAACACCTTGAACCGCGTAATACGCCTAAAAGTAGGCAATTTCCTCAGGAAATTCTACATTCGTAATAGTATTTAGTTAATGTTGCCTACATGAATAAACTTATGAAAGATTTGACAACGGAATCGTTTTCGGCGATGCCATTTTTAGTAACACCCGTATTTTCCTTGATCACATCGTCTGCAGAACTCATGTGAGACATGAATTTTCGATAGTGTCAGTGAAAATGATAGAAATCATTGTTTCAAAAAGTTGACAAATTTGCGCATGAACTAAACGTAATTTTGGCAAAAACCTTAATTATCATTAGCTTATGAATATACGAAAGAGAGGCACCATTCATGGTTCGAAAATGCTTCATCAATAAATCTTTATTTGAACGTTTAACAAGATTTATTTATTTATTTATTTATTGATGTATAATTCAACGGATTTTTTTAGTCTAATTGAGTGTTCTTAACTTATAACATACCTATTTCAGTACAGAAAAACAATATAAATGCTATTATCTACTACATACAATAATGGATAACATTGAAAACTACGCTAATTCAACATTATGATATCAACAAACAAAACAACATAATAAAAAACGAGGTATCATACAAAGTACAGTTTGGAACAAATTACACAGCATCGGGTTTCCACGTACACAGTCTTTTTTTGAATTCTCGGAACTTAATATTGTTCGGCCAAGTAGACGACATCATTGCGGGAGACTTCCACTTGCGGTCTAAGACAATTTTGAAAGAGACGAAGTCCAGAGTAGTGCAGTCGACCCCTCGCGGAACCAATTTTTTTACAGTTTTGCACTCATTTTCACGTACGCCTAAACATCGATAAACCATTCGTCGAACGTCCTCCTCTGAAACGCTTCCATCGATGTTGGTTAGAAGTAAGCTGAAATTGTCGCCTTCGTCCACTGAGTTCGGTAACCGATTTGCAGGATCAGATAAATATGATGCTTCACTGCTTAGATTTGTCTTTTTCAACTCAAAACCAATTTGCCGCGAAGAGATAGGAGTCGAGTGACGAATCAGGGAGTCCTCATTGCAATTTGTGTGCGAAGCAAGCACCGAGAGGATGGATTCAACTTTGTTTTTAAGTTCATCGACATCACGTTGCAGGACGCATTTAGGCTCTAAGTTCACTGGGGCAGTTGGTTCTAATACCTTCTCACGTCGTTCTTTCCTTCATCTAACGAACTCAACCAAACATTCGTCGCACAGCCAAAAACTGTTCTTGTTTGGAGGCGATACGGTAGCCAGCTCGACTTCGTTCATTCCAACGCAAGTAGCATGATATATCCCAGCACATAAACCATTGCAGTAAATATACGGTTGGCCTTTTGTTCTCACTGGAAGGCGGCACTTTTTGCAATCCATGGCGAGCTAGGTTGAACTGTATATTTCTTCTTCAATTTCGCGAACGGTGATCAATTCGCAGGATTCTCGATTTCGATGAAGTAGTTTCACAAGTCCCGCGCTTGCTTAGTGGCTTTGAAAGATTTTAGGTGCCAATTAAACAACGAATGAAGCAAATCCGAAGACCGTTAATCAAAACAACAACCGATTGAAGCGATAACAACAACACAAGCCCCAAGATGAGTCATCTCGATCAATGTTACCCCGCTGATCAATGTTACCCCGGATTACGGTATCCTACAACTTATTGGCTTCAAGTTAAACTGGAAGTATAAAATTATACGGTTCAAATCCAGTGGATTCTATGGACATTTGTCTTCCGTCATAAAGCTCGAAAAACATCTCCCTTTTAGACACCTAAATGCATTTGGCTTGGTTTCGCAAATATTTGAAATCGGAAATGTGTCAAACTTACTTCTTAAGAATATAATAAGCCAATGCTTAAAACCATGCAAGAATATTGAATTTATTATGCATGATTATATAGAGCCATGTCTTCAAGGTTTGTACGGATAATTTGCGGACACCCTGTAGATAGGAATGTTGACTCTTGCCAAATCCACATCATTCATTTGCCAGCTCATGCTTACTGCAAGGCACATCATCATTGCTTTTGGGATGAGGTTGGTTGCTCCGTCAAGGCAAGAGCATGATCCCGCTTTTCTCTTTACGCTTTTGAGCAAAGATCTGCAAAGAGACAACGAAGAGTTGTCTGGAAATGCTCTTCCCCTGAGAAATGGGAAAAAAATGCTCTCCCCCGAATTGAGAAAGGGGAAAAACAATCTCTTTCTCTTTGAAGCAGTGATGTTGTCAAAACAAATTCTTTACAACTGTGGAAACGAAAAAAAAAGCAAAAACAAACGTGTAAACTCTTCATCCCGCAGAGTACGGACGCTCAGTTTGTGTGTGGGTAAAACCGCTTCTCTTTTGTTGTTGATCGTTGAAAGGAGCTGGAAGAAGCTAAATCAAGAGCAAGGAAGAAGTCTGGCTATAAATTAGTTCAAGGTGGACCACTTCTCCTGTCCTATTGACGTGTGTTAGACGAGGAACCATTGTCTGACCATCGCTACATCTTCTTTGATCATTCACAGACTTTGCGTTTTGGTGATCCCGAGGCAACAAACTTGGGAACTCTATATTGAATTGGTTGCAACAAAATCTCATGGATACATTCCATTCATTGAAGTGTCAATGGACTTTAATGGTGTGATCGATACTCCAACGTCATACTTTGGAAGCTTTTGAAAAAAGCTATGTAGGAGAAGTTGGAACATATTCTGTGTCTGCAGACACCGTTCAACTGGATCAGAATCGATCAAGCTAGTTCGCAAGGCTTACAAGAAGGATCTGTTAAAAAATCCTGCTGGAAAACCCTTTGTTAAATGATTCCAGTATGAGTGAAGTCATGTGATTGGTCAGAATCCTTGCGATGTAAAAGAATTCCCAAGAGAACAAAACTTTTTCTGATGAAGAAGTTCTGGAATGTTGATTCCATACAATAATGTGTGGACGTCAAATGAAACGCCCGTTCTTTCATTTTGTCGATCAATATGAACTCAAGTTCTTGTTTTTCGTAATTTGTTGACGAATCGGAAGAAAACTATTTTATGAGTTTCAACAAATGATGGATTCTCATTTAGTTTTGATTCATTCAAATCTTCAGACGCAGAAAGAGTTTATCCTGCTCTGTCATTACGCTTATGCAATGTTACCCTGTTAGCTCTCTTTTTTGCTATAATATCCCATCAGGTTAATTGATGAAACATTGTCATTATGTAGGCAGGAACAATCTTTTGAAGCCGGCTTTTTAAAACCAGTGCTTCCATTAACAAGTTTTTTTGTTTCTAAGGAGTGTATCGAAAAGTAGTCGCAAACTTTCAAAACAGTCTCAAAAATAATGGGTTGAACCTACAAACAATGTTTTGATCAGAGATGCTTTACAATGTATTTAAAAATGATGATGCGGTGATATTATTTCAAGAAAGTGGCATTTTGCATGATAATTTTGCAAATTACTAACAGATGTCGATGAAAATCTTGCACACCTCTGAAAAAAATGATATGTTAATAAATGTGTTAAATTTTAAGAAAAAAATATTTTTGTTTATGCTAATATATTCTGTGCCAACTCTCATGACATAGTGTAAACAATATTTTGAAAAAATCATTAACAAGCATTTAAGAGCAAATACAAAAATCGAAAAAAGTCGATTTTAAAGAATCTCGTTTTTTGATTTTTTCTTTCTACACGTTAATGCTAATATCGAATGATTGTAATGAATAAAAAAATGTTTTTTGATTGGAAAAGTTTCTTTGCATATTTTTGAAGTAACGTAAGCAAAAAATGTTACTCTATATAATTACCGCTGTATATGACAGAGCTTCAAAAGTTTATTAAACAAAAGTGACTTTCTAAAACCGACCTTGTTCCAATTATTGAGCTTTTTTAGAGCAATAATTTATTTTTTTGAATTTCTTTTTACGTGCTGTGTAAAGTAAACATATTTTTCATTAGAATAAGCTTTTCATCCTATTTTATTTCATATACATTTTGTTCAATACAAATCATCGAATCTTCAGAAGACACTTCAAAAATGTAATTTTGTGCAAGATTTTATTTTCCATGCTTTATAAACCTTGTTGTATTTATATTAAGACTGCATATTATTCAATATTTTTTTAGCTGCTTCAATTTTTGATGACATGACATGACGTGAAAAAAGCTTTCAAAAATATGAACTATGCTCTGAGATATACCGTTTTAAATGTTTGCGACTACTTTTCGATACACTCCTTACGGAATATTTCATATTGGAAGCTGCACAGAGCCATGTGCTATCAATTATGATTGGACAGTTGAATTAATCGAACACACAGAAACTAATTTACTATTTCGACATTAGGCGATTAAGAAATTTTGTGATTGCGGATGTTCTCAAGAGAGAATCGGCACATTTGAAAATATAATGTTATTGTAATGATCTACAAGGGATCTATCTCGAACAGTTTCATGTATTGGATGGATTACCCCTTTACTTATTCAGACTTAATTTATATGTTTTTGATAAGCTCTTCAGTGTTCGCTATATTACACAAAACTTTATTATCAATTGGATACATGATAGGATTTTTAACAAGAGTGAGAATTTCATAGCTTTTTTGCTCGTATAATTATGACACTGTGCAAGCTAAAAAAAACAAGTGTCCCACCACCCAGTTTAGATCTCACTCTCCACCTGTACCAATAAAACAGCTGATTTTCACCTGATCGATCGCGCAATTGAAATTCCTGTTCGCTTTTCTACCCTACCCCGCCGATTCCAACCAGCCCCTATATAAGCAACACGCCTTCGGGTAGTGTAATTCAATCAATGGGTGACAAAAACGTGCCCAGCACCCAGTTGCAACAGCTCCGGGCAACCAGGACAGCTCAGTCTAGCGCATTGGATAGGGCTACCGACCGTCGAACCAACCAGCTAGCTTTCGACGGCGGCAACTTTCAAGTTAATTACATTTTAAACCAAACAAAACAAGTGCCCGGTCGATGGGTATCGTTCAAGTGACACCCTTCGAGATAAATCACTTAGGTATGGGAGAAAGGTGAGCCCGAGCCCTTTCATCCGTGGCGCTCACTTTCGTCGTCGCTGGCTGGTTGTCGATTCAATAAAAATGTTAATCATATAAGGTTGATCAGCTGGACGTCTCGCGAGTACTCGTTCTCTACTATCTCTGCAGGAGGTTTAATTGAGCGCGGATTTTTTTTTTAATGTTTTTCACTTTGCGACTTCGTGTGATTGCAATGTAGCTACCTCCATTAGCAAATTACGAAATGATGGACGAAAGCTTTTAGAAGGTGCAATGCTTTGACAAAAAGTGGCAGAGCACGTGTCCATTACAGGCACAGGTTAAGAACGTGTGGGCTTAACGAGGGTGGTCGCTTTCAGAGAATCAGCGGTAAACTTGCTAATGAGTTTATTAATGGACTGCGAAGGGAGATAATTGTATATGATTTGAGGAAAGTAATCGGCTAATTGCTAGCGGTTTTACTGTTGTGCTACAATTTATACTAGTTGGTGCTTGATAAATTGTCATTCTTGAACCAGTTTATGATTCTGGTACGCCAAGTTCTCGATTACTGAACCGAGCGGTCGCTTTCAACGCACTCTAACGGAATAATTCATTTGCCCCATTCCTTACGCAACAAGTGCATACTAAAACTCGTTCATCCAGCGGATTAATCAAACTCTCACCTGATGATGCCAGCAGGTTTGGCGTGACTAAGCGATTGCGCAAGTAACGAGCCCATTTTATCACTCCAAATCCGAATCCACCATGCACTGATTTTGCGTAACCATTGCTTTTCTTTATGTGAGCCAAATTTGCACAAACCTTATTCCGAGGTGTTTTTTTTTTCGTTTGCATCGTAAAACCCAAATAATTCGCTAATAACGCACCATGAATAAAGCCATAATCCCAGCAAATTCGACGCATTTAATTCGGACATAAAACGGTGTTCACCAACCATAGCTTCCCTGCTATGTTGTACTGTGATTTCGCCAGTTTCTAGCGCACCAATTTTTTTTGTCAAAAAATGCAGCATGGATAAACGACATGGACCCGTTTCAGTTCAGCCAGCGTGAAGATTCAAATCTTTTCACCGAACGTTTTATTATGGCAAGTTGCCAGGAACATGGGGCGTAATCTGCTTTATGTGAAAGAAACTTCGTTACAGGCAATTGAACAGTGTGAAATGCACGGCTATAGAGTCAGTTTTGTCGGAAAGTTTGCTTTGTGAAGTGCAATCATATATGGATATCTGGAGAAATCTTTGAAGAAATTTGGCATGACTCCCTGGAAGAATCATTTCTGGAATCTGATAGAAATATATGAAGAAATTTCCTTGGAGGACTTTCAGGATCAATCCTTCAGGATCAATCCAGGGTTTCCTGGATAAGTTTAAGAAGAAGTCTGTGAAAACTGTTTCGAGCTTTACTGAAAGTATTATCGGAGCAGTCTCGTGATGAATTCCAAGAACATACCTCAGAGGAACTAGATAGAATTGCAAGAGAATTTTTTGGAAGAATGTCTTTAGGGGAGCAAAGAGCAATCTCATGAAAAATTTCTTTGAGGAATCACTCGAAGAACCGTCAAACGAATCTTGAGCTTGAGCTTGAGCTAGATTGGCCGCCCGTGGTTGCTACTCCAGTATCGCCAGATCAGCTGCACTTACACAAGGAACCAACCAGATGACTACTTGGGATTAACAGGCACCCTCAGTGTGTAAGTGCTGGTGATCTCCTATTTTTAGGCAACAATGGTGCCTGCCACGTCAGAATGCAGACTAATGAGGGGAAGGGGAAGGAATTGATGATGCATTCAACTGGCTCCCACGGTTGACCGTATATACCACTGCGTCAACGCCAGTTCATGCGGGAAGGGTGAAAGGGAGGGATATTTTTTATGGCAGAGAGGCTTGCTGGTTTGGTTAGCAGACTTTCTTTGTATCAGGCGTAAAGGAAGGCATGCTATAATGATGAACAAATGGAAGCGTAGGGATACGGTTTATTTCTGTCCGTCTCGAGTTCTAGCAAATGCAATGAACTGTGATAGATAAGAGTGGTAGATAGAAGCAAGTGAAAGATACAACTACCATCTACGAGGAAAGGGACGGGCCAGGGATTGAACGCATGACCTTCTGCTTATGAAGCAGAAGCGGTAGCCATTAGACCACCAACCCCGTCTGAGAAGAACCGTCAAACGAATCTTGAGAGCAACTTCAGAAGCAATCACTGGCTTCTTCTTCTTCTTCTTCTTCTTTCTGGCGTTACGTCCCAACTGGGACATAGCCTGCTTCTCAGATTAGTGTTCTTATGACCACTTCCACAGTTATTAACTGAGAGCTTTCTTTGCCGATTGACCATTTTTGCATGTGTATATCGTGTGGCAGGTACGAAGATACTTGTATGCCCTGGGAATCGAGAAAATTTCCTTTACGAAAAGATCCTCGACCAGTGGGATTCGAACCCACGACCCTCAGCATGGTCATGCTGAATAGCTGCGCGTTTATCGCTACGGCTATCTGGGCCCCTACTGACAAGATTGCTAAAAAAAACACTTAGGATAATATTTTAGGTGCTACTTGGAGGAATTTTGAAGAAATGCCCCAAGAAGGTCATTTGCAAAAATAAATATGGATTATTTGATAAACCTTTTTCTTAATTATGATTTTTTTTTTGGTCAGTATTACGTAAGATAGTAAAGGCGATACTTTTTTATAATGCATTTGAAGTGTTAAAAAAAGCTCTGAATTGATGCATAAATTCCAAAAACAATTCTCAGGAAACCCTTTGTGGAATTCCTACAAATTTTTTTGGATTAATTCTTCAAAAAAAAACACTTAGAAATGACCTTTAACCTTGAACATTTTTGGCGAACTTTTCGGAAGAATTCACAGAAATACCTATGAGGTAATTCACGAATAAATCTCCAGATAAAGACTATTGTAAAATCAAATAACAATTCCTGAATGATTACACTGCACTCATAAAAATAATGAAAATTACTCTGGACGTAATTCTGGTTATGACTGAATGACACATGATGTAAGTGATGGGACGACACAAAAACGTGTCTATGAAGATGTATTGAACAAAAAATGTAATTTTACATGTTGAAGGACACGAAAACGATGGAACTGTGATCGACATTTCCCGAATCAGACACTAACGTATTTGAAATTCGACACAAATTTACGTCATTCGACTCGCTTCTTTTATGCGCATCCCAAAAGACGTAAATCACATTATTTTTTGGTACTGTGTGGGAACAAACCTTTTGGAATTCGATAAGAATTCCTTGAAAAAATCGATGAATTTTGAAGAATTTCTTGGAAAATCTCCTAAAGAAATTCTTATTATAAAATCCTGAAATCTTTGGAAAAAAAAACAAATAATATATCCCTGAAGAAATTCGAGCACACTACGAAAAATCTAGCAGGAATGTTGAGAGAAATCTACTTCGTCGATTCTGAAGAGAAAGCTCTCAGGACATTGCACAAAAAAAATCCTCTAAAACGGCTACCCCAGGAGTGATATCTGAGTAAATCCCAGATGAATCCTTCACAAATCCTCTATAGAAATTTCGAAAAAAAATCGTCAAACATCCTTATTCTCGAACAATTTCCAGGAAAAGCGTTAAGTTTCTGAAGAATAGAGGAATTCACTTACTAGAGAGAATTTCTGAGATACCATTGAAATGGCAGAAAGTCAAACTTTATGTATGGATGATGTGCATTTATGTATTTTTTAATGTGAATATAATTCAAAAGCGCATCTTATATTTTTAAAAGCACACATCTGAAGAACAATTCAATGCCATGGGTTCAGAATGTGATCGATTGATCACCAACAACGAGTAACCAATCGATCACATTTTTGGCGAGAACGGTTCTGATTAAACTTCAGGATAAATCCTTCAAAAATCTTCTATATATTTCTATTCTATATTCCGGAAAAAACGCTACAGGAAAGAAATTTCTGACGAAAATTCTTAATTCTCGAACAATTTCCTGGAGAGTGGAGGAATTCTTTTACTAGAGAGAACTTCGGAGATGCTTGTAATGATTTTCAGAGGTTCCCAGCTCCTTGGCATGGCAGAAAGTCAAAAACTAGGGTTGGACATTTCGTGCAAAAACATTTAGACGCAATAGACGAATTGACCAGTGGATTACAACAGAGTTCAAACAGATTTTTTTACTCCGTAGGCAAGTTTTTCTTTATTATTCTCTCCAATATGAGCCAGAGACGCGATGTGGTGGAGAAAATAGATAACTCGGTAACGAACAATTTGGTGTCTTTGGCAAAGTTTTTTGTAACAACGAGGACTATCTACTGACATACACGGATTCTAGCAAACCGAAAATAGAATATACCAAGACTAATTGTTCTAGTTTTCAATTTAGCTTCAAGCTAATATTTCAGTCCAGTATTTTCTTTTTTAATCTCCTTAAATAGGTACTTGATTTAATTAATTAATCAAATTTTTAATCTAAAATTCTGGGCGTTTTGCAGCTAGGTTTTAAGCACTGTCGATTGCAGTTTTTGAAACAATTAAAGTTGTTTTAGGCTTGAATCTTATTTGAGGTTTATTTTGCAATCAATCACAAATATAAGATTAATATTATAAGGATTACAACAAAGTTTCTACCATGACTGTCTTCAACATTGAATAAATGAAGCCTGAACAAAAAAATCACACATAATTTCACTGAATTATAGGCTTTTACTCTCACAGAATCTTGGAAATCAGTAAGTGATTCCGCAGAATCATTGACAGCATTATAAAATACACCTGTCTTGTATTTTCACAAAATATTGAACTGGATTTTGTAAATAATTCTGGACACAACTTTCACGGATAACATCTTACCCTCACCCTTACCTCACAAAGAGTCTTGAACAGAGTTCCATTAGCTTCTGGTCAGGATTTTATTCGAATTCAATGAGTTATTTTCTAAAATCCTAGACAAGGTTTTAATATAAGCCTTTGTAAGATTGTTACAGAAACATAAGCGAAATAAAATTTTATTTTGAGCCGATTTTTTTTTAAATACTGGTAAGCATTCCCATAGATTTCAAGGCTGTATTTCAAAATGATTATTGGGTAAGATTCTGAAAAAAATCTAGACACAAATCTTATAAGATCCTGGACATACTGACCAAGATTTTTGTTAAAATTTGGTCAGGATTTGAACACTTTCCGTCATTATAATTCTAATTATACGCGGTCGGATTGGAGCAAATTGCGGAGTACAGTGGGAGGCCGAAATCCATACAGGCTCAAAATCCATACACTTCATACTAATAGCAGGCGTTTTATATGCAGTGGATGGATTTAGATTCAATTCTTAGGTGTATGGACTTCGATCCCAACAGGTATGATTTATATGAAACCTTGAGCATAATTCTAACAAGTTCCAACATTTCTGGGGTAGATTCATAAAAATATAATGGGCTAGATTATTACATAATTTTTAAAGGGACACTCACAATATCCAGCACAATATCAAACTTTTTTTTCGCAAGTTTGGTCTTATTTTGCTAATAACTCGAAAACAGTAGGCTGTGGAATTTTGACGTTTTCGAAAAAAATGTTTATTGTATCGACGTTTTTTGAACAGATGGCGCTTGTTGTAACAAAAAACTTTGCCGAAGACACCAAATGCCGGAAATGCTTCGTTACCGGGTTATTAATTTTGTCTCGTCAGATTGCGTTACTGACCCATAGTACACTCGATTCAAGAATTTTGACACATGAGCGGGGCCAGAACACGTGAGGAGCGTGCTCACTAGGGCGATTCAAAATTTAAAAAAAAGTTTGAAAATCCACTCTCCCATATCTATCTTATTATTCTTACCATAGAAATAGTGTTCTGTGTAATCCGACAGATGAGAGAAGAGATATTCATGTGCTTGTTTGCTATAATTTAGCTTCATATGACATTGCAGCCCTGCAATCATTCACAGAAATCCCAAACATAATTAGTTGAAAGAGATTTATTTCTTTAGCAACATCCTTCATTAAGGTTCGAATAATGAGTTTTCACTATGGGAAGATAAGTTTGTACTTATATTACAGTACTAACGTGTTTGGAACATTTTTCAGAATTTCCCCATAGTAATTTCCATATAAACCTACATCGTCTTTGGGTCACCTTTAAATCACCACCTAGAAAGCTGAAAATTTCACAGAGCACTATTTTCATGGCAAGAATAATAAGAAAGATATGGGAGAGTGGATTTTTAAAACTTTTTAAATTTTGTTCCGTGTGTCACAATTCCTGGACCGAGTGAATTCATTTCATCGATGGATAAGTCAATGTTTGCTGGAAAACTAAAGGAATCACAGACCGATTTTTGTGGTGTAGAATTTACAGACATGTTCTAGTTGAGTTGTATAGTTAAGCAAAGGAAACAAAAACATGCACTTAAACTGGACAGAACTCCACATGAGACATAAACATAAAACAATAAAATAAACAATATCAACACTAATTATATTGTCATCAACAACGAGGAAACGTTCATCAATTATTCGCCATAAGCCTAATAAGACACAATAATAATTCTGCTTTCCTCGAGCATGTCTCTAATTTATCGTTGAGGCACGTTCCCACGCCGTCTCGTCAAACACCCTTTGCCAGCCGCAACCGTAATCCTCCCGGTCATTATTATTCCTTTTGTTAGGCTATCAACCCAGCCCAACCACCTTCTCAGCAAACGTCTCGCCTCGAAGAGGCTCACACACCAGACAAACAGTCGTCGCGACTTGCTCCGCTCTGCTACCAATCGCCTCAACTTCAACGAGAGTGAAAAACGCTAATCGCAACCATACGCCACTCGACGAAGGAAAGCTTTGTATGATTCTACAAACATACTCGATGCAAATAAAATTTATAATTTTATTATTGTTATGAAAATAAACAGAGGTAATTTGCAACGCTCTGTGGGCTGAGCTTTGATGAGAAACATGCTTCATTTTACAGACAAAACAAATATCAATCACCGCTGAGAGCTTGGGCTTCAACTTCAAACTCGGAGGAATCCTTGAAAGCGTGCATGTTCCATTAGGGTGATTCAAATAACAAAAATCCCATCTTCCATATATTCAAAACAATCTTTATTATAAAAATGGGGATCTGTCAAATTTTATGTCATTTTAGTGAGGATTTTAAGTTGGCCCAATAGCGATAAAATAGTATTAGAAAATGTATATGTAAGAATAAAAAGATTTTTCAAACACCGTAACCAGAAGATCCTAGTAGATACTAAAATATATCACAGCTTTTTATTATTCAAGCTTGTATGAAACAAACATCACCATTTAAACCACCGCCTAAAAAGATGAAAATTTAGTTCATTTCCATTGTTAGCATTGTAAGGAAGATATTTTTTAACCTTTTTGTAATGAACCGCTCTAATATACCACTCACTGACTAACCTAACCTCGGTGACTACAGTAACAACGACGAAAGAAAATTGATTGATTTATAACTAACTTTAGTTATATCCTGGTCGGTTGTAGTGGCGATTGGAGTGCTTTTTTCCCTAACCCGTGAACAACAATCAAATTGCTCCCTCGCACACTGACATCACCGTCCCAGCAAAAAAACAAGTGCAGTGCAAATGCAGCAGACCCATAAACAAACCTAATACAATTATTTTTCCTTTCCCGCCGCCAAACGGCTGACACTATATCTGGAGAGTCACTGACGATCATCTTTTTTGCTTTTTGTCTCTTTTGCAGGTTCGTATGAGATCTCTGATGTGCGGGAAAAAGGCTACAGCAGTCAATAGCAGCTCGGTCTGGTCGCCATCTGAAACGGAATAGTCTGATCATAGGCAAATGGATGTCGTGTAGATGGGAATTCAGCTAAGTTTATTGGACCATAACAGCAAAAAAATAGGTTACAATCAGCCGACGTAACTTATAGCCAGATATCAACAATTGGGTGTATCAGTTTTACATTATTATTTAAACATTGGCTCTTAAACCTAATTTTTAATTTAGAACTTATTAAAAATTGGGTTTCATAAGTTTTAACATTGATTGAAGAAAAATTTGAATTTAGCTATGTCGACTAACTAAGCTTAAATATTCATCAATGTTTGTTCAGACAACCTAGTATTCATCCTTGCACTATAACCTCGTTTGCAATTTTTAAAACAAACTTTGCGTACACACCTCGAAGAAATCGTGCAATTTTACGTCTTTTGGATGCACATAAAAGAAGCGAACGTCGGTTGGAATTTGTGTCTCATTTTAAATACGATGGTGTCTAATTCGGCAAATGTCAATCATAGCGGCATCGTTTTCATGACCTTCATCATGTAAAATTGATTTTTTTTTTTCAATACATCTTTCAGAACCCATTTTTACGTAATTTCATCACTTACCATGACCCCACAGTTATGGATATATAAAATTCAATAAAACGACATGGAAAACGTAAAATTGTAATTTAAAAGCACGAATCGAATCGTTTCAAATTGAAACTTCGGTTAGTAAACTGTTTTGAGTGTAATATTTACATAGGATTGCATAAAAATTAAAAACTGTGTCGGTTCCTGAAAACCATATTATGGATCAATTTTCATATTATGGATCAAATTGTGACATATTACGGATCAGTGCGCAAAATCAAGAGATTTTCAACTCAATGCATCTGTATTGCATGGTATGGCGAAATTTGACAATGTGTCATATATTACTGCAAAAAATAACAGTGTTAGAGCTGGAAACAAGGGTAAAATGCCCTTTTTTTGTGATACTGGATTTTAGTAACTGAGACATGAACTGTTTTCGCTCCACACCAAGTTTTCCGCCCATTTTTGTCTGCTAAAATATGAAATTCACAAACCTTGATGTTTTATTAGCTTTATCCTTAGTGCTATTGTCTGAAAATGAATCCAGAGCATAAAATAGCAGAAATCTACATTCTTTGGAAGTGATCCATAACCGTGGTAAACAATCATTTCCTGGTCCATATTATGGATCACTAGTTAGGAGTGCTAATATTCGGTGTCTATATAAATAAAAATGGAATGGTGTTTGTATGTCACGAAATGGCTTACGAACGGGCCAACGGATTTGATTGATTCTTTCTCAATTTTGTTCGTCAAGGGTTCCGACGTGTTTGTGTGTATAAAAATCCCAGGATATTCACCGGGAAAGTTGAAAAAACGAGCGCGAAAAAAAACTGTCATTTTATATGGGACGATCAAAAGCGTTGTTCAACAGCCTACTTGATGGCAAGACGAAGTTTGCCGGGACCACTAGTTTTGAATAAAAATTCAAGTAAAATGTTTTCCAAAGATGAATTTATACTAAATCGAAGCGAACGAGCATAAAACATGCTATAACATTTGAATTTTACCGCCTGTGGGAGGTTATGAATGCTGACGGCACTTCTTACAGAAAACGACCATATAATGATAGCTGTGTGGTACCAACTAAACATTTGTCAAATACACCGTTATTTAGCGGTTAAATGTTATGCTTAACATCACAAATGGTAAAAGACAAATAGTATAACATGCGAAAAATATGTTTTACGTCAACGTTTATGTTTTGAGCGAGTTATACGATGTTGAACGCCAAAGTGATCCGTCACTGTGGGTGATCCTTAACTGTGTGGGCATGGTACATCATGTGTCATACAGTCATAATGTGAATTACGTCCGGAGTGATTTTCATTATTTTTAAGAATGTAGGGAATCGATTTCTATCTATAAATCTATGAATTGCTATGATCGAATAGATTAATTGTGAATTGTAAATAATAGAACCTGGATGGGCCTGGAATTAAATCCATGGCGATAGCCGTCACTTAACAGGTCATTATGATGTTTCCAAGAGAAAGGAAGAACAGCAATTTTATTTGCAGACATTTCTTATATAATTTTCCTACGGTATTTGAGAAAGCACTTATATGTAGCCAAAATAACGTAGCATCACAATTTATTTGAATGGATTTTTGAAACGAAAAACCAAGTAAGTGAAGGAAGAAAAAATTAATATAAATTTTTAATAAACCTCTTTCGGAATGCGAATGTCTGTGTTCTCACCGTTCGTCATCTGGGAAATGAGACAGAGGCTACGTCTAAGTGACGGACATCCTTCATCCGTTCGCTGCATGCATCGCAATATCCAAGAAGCGTTAGAAGCGCAGGACCAGCAGTAGCAAAGTGCTCTTGTTTTTTTCTCAGTGCTTGGCTCACAGACAGGCGACAGAGTCAGCGTTGCATATCTTATGAATTGATTGATGAAAGTGCTCCGCCGAGGAACGGAAGGAAAAAAAAGTGCATGAGCCGTATCAAGGAGATTTACTACCGGTACCGGAGGAGGACCACGACAGAGATGACGACGAGTCATCCCGGGAATGAAGCTAATATTGGTTATAATGAAATATTGCAGTTGTTTTTCTCGGCTAGGAAATTGACTCATCGTTGAAAATATGGGGAGTTCAGCTTTGAAGTTACATGAGATAAATGATTTGTTTTCAACTCAATCAAATAATATTTCATGTCATCACCTGATTTACCATAGTGAGGTGAATCGAAACCTAAATTCTAAATTTGAAACCTATTTCAAAGGAGTACACTAAGACTGAGCAACAAATCTTAACAAGATAATCGAAAGACAAAACGTCGAAAGGACAGAACGTTGAAATTCCAAAAAGTGGAAGAGGTAAAAACAAGGAACAAACGGTCGGAACACTATTTGTACAGAATGAAATATTCCCAATTGAAAGAATCATTTTCGATCTTTTGTATTCTCCAGCCTTGTGACTTTTCGACCGCTTATCTTTCGTCCCCCCTTCGATAATTCTGTAGAATCCTTTCGCAAAACTAGTAACCTGGACTGATTGCGGAACCTTTAAAAGGACAATAATTTTAAAGACATCATAATCATAAAGTAACGTCACTAGGCTTGACACTGTTCCTATCTGCAACCATGTGTTTGCATTAGGTAAAATCTCTCTTTCTCTTAAGGTGAATCATCTCGAAATCCGAAGATGGCCATCACAATGGCTCACGGTTTCAAAAGAATTAAACTTGAGAAATAATAGTCAAACCTTTGAATTGTTGCCTTTGAAATGTTAGTGCAATCTTGGAAGTTGGATTCTAAACTGTTTCACCTTAAAGAAAACGAAATCTTCTTCTAGTATCGAACAATTGATTTCGATGGGGTCGATGTTCTCTATTTATGTGATTTAATTCTGGAAAATAAAGGGAATGAAAACGTCGGGAATGAGAACCCTACTTCACATCTACAAGCGAAATCAATAAAATCTGTCGGAAGTTAAAGAATAAATTTTATACTCAATCAATCATTACACACAAAAAGATTGTCTCCAGTATTAACCATCATAGAATAGTTGTATAACAAGAAGTTCCAGGAAAAAAAATTAAATGTTCATAGCTTTCTAGCACAAAGCCTTTGACAGTTCTCAAGTCAATCGAGGCCCAAAATTCAGGTATGCCATTTCAGCTGACAGCAATGCTGGCAGTTTTTTTATGCTTGTTTTTAATTATGAATCGTGGTTTTACGGCCAACCAGCCGAGTGGAAGTTTAACAACTACCGAAAAGCTAAACATTACATATAATTTGCAATTGGATTAGATGGACAAATTGATGTGAAGATTTGCGAAAAAGTTACACGTCTTCTCAGTGAAAATCGAACTCACGACTCCCCGATCTCTAGATGGGGCGCGTTACCACTACGCCATGAGAGGACTCATGAACTCAGAATTCAGGTTCAGGAGTCCTCTCATGGCGAAGTGGTAACTCTAAGTATCTAGAAGTAATTTCCGAAGGAATTCCTGGAGAAATCCTTGTAGAAATGAATGTAGGACATCCTGGAGATACCTGTAAAGAAACTTTAAGTTTACCTTTGGAAGGAATCGTAGAAGAATATTTAAAGAAAATGTCAAAAGAAATTTGTAAAAAATATTCTCTGTTTGGGTACTTGAAAAAACTGTTGAAAGTGCCTCTCGAGAATATTACAGGAATTCAGTATTTGATCATATTTGATCATTTTATTGCTTAATTAATCTTTGAAAATTTGCATTAAACGCCTAAATGTAGGCAATTTCTCTTGAAATAAGCATATTATTTCAGGAAAAATGGTTTTATAAGCAAAAACTATACTTGCTGAAAAACGAATTCAGTAGCTCATACTTAAGCTGACACATCATTTTAAACACTTAGCACCAGTGGTTTGTTTGGCTCCGACATTTCAAACTGTATTACTTACACCTTCAAAAAGTGTGAATATTTCTATGCAAAACTGACCGTAATAAAAATGAAATAGTTTAGAATCATCATTAGATATCTATAAACTTGAAAACATAGAATGTCTGCGGCGCCAACGAAACCTTCAGCATCCTTTGGAGGAAAAGTTTTTAGGTACCGACCTGATCATATTCAATTTGCCCCCGGATTACGGTACAAAAATCCTGGAGAAATCATCCAATATGAATAATGAACTATATTTTGGACAATTTTATGAAAACTGTGAAAACTGGAATTCTTGCAGCAAATCCATAAAGAATC
Organism: Aedes aegypti; assembly: GCF_002204515.2. NCBI lineage: Eukaryota > Metazoa > Arthropoda > Insecta > Diptera > Culicidae > Aedes > Aedes aegypti. Next base: position 134,027,451 of record NC_035108.1, read on the forward strand.
ACCCTAAGAGCTGTTTCTATGTTTCTATGACCTCCCGTCGAGTTTTCTTTAATGATATCTCGAGGAATTTCACAAAATAATCCTAGAAATTTTGGTTTTATTGATTCAATGCTCATGAAAATCTTTCAATGGTAAAAAGAGATTTTACTTAGAAAATTCCTAGCAGCTTCATTGTTTGCCGCAAAAACAAAATTCGAATCGCGATAACGATTTGGTTTCTCAATATTTTTGCACCATTTTTTCACAGGTTCTCAAAAAAAAGTCTTCACTATCAATTTGTGTGATTTGTGCTAACGTAAGAAAGTCTTCCAGTTTAAGTATCTGTGTTGATATTGATTATTGGTGGATCCGGAGATATTCCAAAACCCCTAGGGGGACCGACGCCACGTAAATTTCTCAAGCTACATAAATTTTATCGTTTTCTGATATTCACTCTTCGGAACAATACATTAATGAGAGCATATTGTGAAAAATGTAATGAGTAATGACCATTTCGGTGTCTGGTATCAAGCCAGTCAAATGAAGATCTTAAAAACTTCAAAAAAACATCATATCGTTATTTTCAGATATCTTCAAGAATACTCAACCGATTTGTATGATTTTCTCAGAGTGAATTTTTATTACCTGTCGTTGTAAAGTCCACATTTTATTTTTTATTTTTGATAAATTGACCAGAAACAAAATGGCTGCCAAAGATATTTTATATTAAGAATGTCGGCCCCCAGGCAACTTCGGAATATCTTCAAACCATTCAAAGCATCACCAATAATTAATATCGACACGGATTATTAAACTAGAAGATTTTTTTTGAGAACTTATGAAAAATGGTGCAAAAATACTGGGAAACAAAAGAGTTATCGTGGTTTGAATATGTTTTTGGCGGTAGAGGGCTGCTGGTAGAGGGGTTAATATCAAAAAATAAATTGTATTTAATTGATTATTTCCACAGCAGTTCTTTCCATGAAACAATCCTCCCAGAAATTTATCCATAGATTCTACCAAGAGTTTATCGAAGGATTTTTCAAAAACTTATTCAGACGCACTGCATGGGTTATTATAGAAATATTTCAATGATCCCCAGGTATTCAAGGATTCTTTTGAGAGTAGTTTTAAGAAAAAAAAAATATCGAAGATAACACCAAAATTTAGCATAATACTGCAAAACACTGTTAGTAAGTGTGAAAAAAAAGTAGTTTTGCTTGGAATTTGAGGATAATGCCTTCTAGCTAGGTCGTTCGCCAAAAGAAACCATCAATTGGAATTGAAACCGTCCTAATTAAACCGGTTTCACTGGTCATCGCCGAATTGACTGCTCCGAACTTGCCAAAGATCATTACATCTCAATTGGATCCATTTTATCCACCATAGGAAAAAAAAACTGCTTCGCATCTGATCCACCTTATTAACAACCACCCCATCAAACTCCATGGGACACCGTTTGGCAATTATGACGGCGTTGGATGTCCCATTTATGTCGAGAATTCACCCGAACAAGTTCAATTGCTCAACGGTATTGATATGTATTAATTAAAACCGCATTAACCGCACACATTCCAGCCAATGTTGTGTGTGCCAAAAATGTGAAACCGAACTCCTTAGCGCGCTTGGGAAATTCATAAACCACCTTCTGCTGCTGCGGTGGTGCCGACTCTCGAAACAGCACATCAATTAAAATGATACAAGATTTTCGCCTTCTCCCTCATTAGTGTCTCATGTCCCCCATGCTTGGAGCATTGTACACGTTCTGAGAACAAATCGAGAAGAAAATTTATGTCGGATTTCATGTCACCAGCTTTAGGCTTGTTCGAAGCGAGATTTGAACCGGCAACGATTATAACGGGGAACGACGACAGTTGGTGGCCTTGCGCAATTAGATCGGTTTCACGCGCTAATCAACGCGCGCAACTTTCAGCTCGAACCCCACGCCGATGATGGTGCGGAGAAAAATATTTATTTTTCAATTAATATTATTAATAATGTTAAATTAACGACTGTACGCGCAGCGAAAACGGTTAATGAAGCCTTGTTGGTAATACAGGTGTCTCCCGAGTAAGGTGGTTTGTGGTTGTTCGACTTTCTATTGGTTTATGACGGTCGATGCTCGCAAATGCAAGATTAGAACGGTACTGAGCAGTGATGGAAAGTGGCGAAAATAAAATACTCGCGAGCATCTGAGTGCTGATTAACTCGCAAATGTTGTGCTCGCGAGTAAACGATGCTAAAGTGATTCATAAACGTGTTTGGAGCTGTTCAGAGTCAATTGCGCTTGAAGAAATTTCAGGTTTTCAAAGGATTTTTCAATACAAACTGGTAGTTTACTGTAGATTTGATGGATATGCAATTGATTTGTCTGTCAAAACTATAAAAGATCATACCTTGCTCGGTTACTCACGGGTACATATTCGCGAACTTTTTGCAATTTCTTTTGGTTTGTTCTCCTGAGCAGGTGGGTGCGAAATAACTCACACAAAGCCTGTTTGCGAGTTTGTCATGTTTGTTTTGCGTTGGTTTTCTTCACTCATGGAGTTCTTTGTAATGCGAACATTTCCACCACTGGTTCTGGGTCCAAGAAAGCTCATATTTCCCATAGTTTTCTTACAATCTCCATGATTTAAATAAGTTTTGCCAAATTTTTAGCCGTAACTCTATTTTTATCATAAAGGTTGATAATATAATATGGGAGATAGGATTTTTAACTTTTTGTTAATTAAAACACCTTAACGCAAGCTCCTCTGAAATGAGCTAACGCTTAAAACTATAAAAAAGGTCTAATGACTTACTTAAGACCTCGATGAATAAATCCGTTCCTAATTTAGCAGCGGAGCCAAAGCGCTTTTGATGATCTTACTGTATCTCAGCTATAATATGCAGAAGAAAGACTTTACCCCTTCATCGAATTCGCGTCTCTCTCGGACCAGTCAGTTAATTATGTTTAAATCGGGGAAGTCCTCTCTCTCTCCCACCTGTCCCCAACGGCCAAGACACGCATCGCGAATGGTAATGACCGGTTCGTTTGCAAAACGGCAATCGATCAAGGCTGCCCATTTTTGGGATGCCACACTGCACTCCACCTTACTCCGGGCAATTCGTCGGGTCTCAATTTCCAACTGCCTGCCTCTGGAGAAAAGAAATGGAGCCATTTTATTAAAAGTCTCAATGTATGTTCTTCACACTTCGGTTCCATTCCGAGCGTTCCACACGTTCATGAATGGCTTCTGGGTGGCGCGTCAGATCAGTTTTGAATATAGTTTGGTCGCAGGTCCACATGACACTTGACACCCGGTATGTTAAAACCGTATGGACGGCCAGGTGCGGCCAACCCGACCAGAATCAGGTAATAAGATTGTAACACAATTATATCAAGAGCAGTTAAAAATAACTAAAGTTGATATAATTATGATATCAAGTTGGTTTTGTTCTTGACTTGCTATATTATTGTAACAGATTTATATCAAAATTAAGTTATATTTTTGACATTGCATTTGTAATTTTGTTGTAAATAACACCCAGAGTTATAAACAGTAACATAATTTGCAATAATGTTGATATCTTGTAACATACTGAAACACTTTCTGTAATAATTTTGTTATAAATATAATAGGATTTGTTATATTTTTGTTTTACTTGATACTAATTGTATTAGAATTTTTGTTATTTTTACTATTAACGGTACATGTTTTATAACAAATTGTGATATAAAAAATCATACCAGGGGAACACATTCTGTTACAATCTTGTTTCTTCCGTGTGGTCGAGAGTAGGCGCTATATCGCGATACCTCAGAGCAAAGTGAGAGCGCCTCGAAGTCTGCGAGGTGCATTCGGACGGAAAGTGTAGACAGATAACGACACATTTTAATATGTATGAACCCATAACAGCACTTCAGTTTTGGCTCGCTGGGTCCCCAGTTCGGCGAGGCTAACGCCACGTCCGTTCGCATCTGATTTACGATTAACGATCATCAGCGAGCTAAAGAAGATTTATTTTTCATATGCCCTCGTCCATACCGATTTCGCTAGCCATTTCCTTTGAAGTTTCAGGTTATCGTTTGATGGTAGTCAGTGACGACGACGGTATCGGTACCAGTGTGATGAAATTGCACTGCGAAAAATGGCACCTTAAATGCAATTTCGGAATCGCGAATGTACGATTTACTGTTCAATAGATTGTACACGTTGTACCGGGTGTACCTCGGAATAGGTATCGTGCGGGATATTGCTGACAAATATCGAGGTGCGTTAGGTTTCAAGCAAGAGAAAATATGAAAACTAACGACGTCAATCGTACTAACGTACTAATTATTATTGCACGGAGCCTTCATAAAGAAAAATGTTGGCATCAATGTTGTTGATTGGGCAGCTGAGCCTTCCGAAACAGTTTTCCATAAGAAATTATCCCATCAATTGTCTGGATAAACTTGTAAACGATCCACAAAAATAAGCTTCCATGAAAATTTTCACTTATAATAATCCTCGATCCAACTGATAAAAGAATGCCTCCGCTACAAATACAATAAAATATTTGCTGCCAAGCAAAACAGGCGGATTTCCTCGAGTGATTTCCCTGTCAACCGACGGTGAACAGCTAACGAGCGAGGAATCGACTCTCCATTTACGGTTCAAAACCCAACCGTTCAATGGCAACGGAGCGCGTCTTGGTCATCCTCGGCGATTATTACCTAAGCGGCTCCTAATCCAATGAAGATTATCAATGCTGACCACAACGCCATCCACCCAACACGCAATAGATACCCTTTCACGGATTACGCGATGATGACGATGACTACAGCTAGCCGTGGTGGACTCCGGATGGGCATTTCACCAAAGCCGTCTCTGAATCCAAGATGCGTACTAAACGTCACCTCAACCTCTCGAGCCATCGCCGCCGTTGTGATCCATATTAATGATTTAAGTGCGAGCATTTTCCACCATGGACTCTCTACCAGAGCGGAGGAGATTGTCACTTTCTGCCGAGGCGCTGCCTGGAGCCACAAGCTCGAAGCCGTAGGTCGTCTCTATCCGGATGAGCGCAGCTACCGAGTGTGGTGCAGCTAGGGTTACCATGTTGGCTCATACCATTAAGAGTACATTTGTTTCAACTCTGTGAAAAGGCAAAAAAGAGTACTCCGGAAAATTTGAAATGCATTTTCTCTTAAAGAGTTTCTTGTTAAGACCATCTTCAATATTTGAACGTTGAAGGCGTTGATTGCAACGTGGATCCAAACAAGAATAAAAAAGCACTCATTCTTTACTCTATTAGCATGATTGACCGCCCGCAGTTGCTACTCCGTTATTGTAAGAACAGCTGTACTTATACAGGGAAGCAGCAGATGCTACTCGGGATCAGTAGCATCCTCAATGGGTAAGTACTGGTGCTCTCATTATCATGACGAACAATAACGGTGCCAACTGTGTCCGAATGCAGGTCAATGGGAGGGAGATGTTGCCTGTTACTTGCTTTATGCAAGCCGAGGAGTCCTCTGCACTTCCACAAGAAAACACTGCCAGCTTGGATCTGGGAATGGATTCGTTTTGATGAACGATAAAAATATGATTTGAACATGTACACGGATGACCGGTACCGACAGTATACGTATGGTAACCCTAGATGCAGCACGGTACAATGCAGCAGGTAGCTATGAGCTCACCACACCACCAGCCTAGAAATTGCAGATAATTTAATGAAAATATCGTCATCGCGATGGATCCATGTCGTGCGTTGCGGACTGCGACGACGACGACGACGACACGATGATGCGATAATGGGAATTGTAGCTAAACGGTGGATTCGGGTGAAATGGAGTTGAGGCGGCATCCCCGTACGGGGGGTGGATAGTTGTTAAAATGATCGCCTATATATGGTTTGTGCTGCACAAGTCGGTTGGTGGTTATGGGGAAGCTACGTTGGTAAAAAGCAATAAGATTTGTGGAAATTGCTTTTGGCTATTGACATGGACTGTGTACTGGTTGTCGTAAACTATTATGGTTAACAATCAGCATTTAGGATGAATGAGCACAGAAATGCAAGTCGTAAAAGGTTTACTGTTTAAAATACGCTCACAACAAAATTCGAACTTTAAATTTGTGTTTTTACCCTATTTTAACCAAAATGCTTCCACCTTTCGATCACCTCACGCTCGTCCGTCAAAATGTTCCTATTCTAATACATGCACATCTCGGCTCGCGGCACAAAGCCGTTGCGGGATGCGTTGAGCTTCTAATAGAACTTGCGTGTTCCTGAGACCGGAACAGTTGTTCCACCTCCTCACACTCCGTCTCCTTTCTCCCGAAAGAGGCGAAAGAATCTGCCTGCATTCCTCGTCGAACCAATCGTTCCATCGACTCCGTCCCACGTACCCGACGTGGCTCTCAGCTGCATTGTTGATGGCTGCCTTCACTGTTCTCCAGCAGTCCTCAAGAAGGGCTTCATCCAGCTCACCATCTTCCGGTAATGCAACCAAGTATACCGCTGCGACATCCGGTTGTTTGAGCGGCTCTAGGTCGTACCAGGGTGGCCGTCGGTACCGTACGTTGTTAACGACGGAGAGTTTTGGGCGCAGTTTAACCATCACCGGATAGTGGTCAGAGTCAATGTTAGCGCCACGATAGGTCCTGACGTCGATAATGTCGGAGAAGTGCCGTCCATCAATCAGAACGTGGTCGATTTGTGATTCTGGGGTGATCTCCAGGTGTATCGGTATGAAAGGCTGTGCTGGAAATAGGTGCTACGAATGGCCATATTCTTGGAGGCGGCGAAATCAATTAGTCGTAACCCTTTTTCGTTCGTCAGCCGGTGGGCGCTGAACTTTCCAATCGTCGATTTGAACTCCTCCTCCTGAGCGTTTAGATCTCCTATGATGATCTTGACGTCAGGGTTTGGGCAGCTGTCGTACTCGCGTTCGAGCTGCGCGTAAAAAGCCTCTTTGTCATCATCAGTGCTTTCGGAGTGAGGGCTGTGAACGTTTATTATGCTGAAGTTGAAGAACTGGTCTTTGAGCCTCAACTTGCACGTTCTCTCATTGATCGGCCACCACCCGATCATACGCCTCTGCATATCACTAATCACTATAAAAGCTGTTCCCAGCTCGTATGTGTTGCCGCAGCTCTGGTAGATGGTATGGTTACCTCTAAACGTTCGCACCATTGATCCCTTCCAACACACTTCCTGCAACGCTACGATGCCGAATCCACGGTCCTTCAGCACGTCAGGGAGTATGCGTGTGCTATCGATGATGTTGAGAGATTTACAGTTATACGTACCGAGCTTCCAATCGCTAGTTCCTTTACGTCGCTGTGGTCTTTGCCGATTGCTCGTTGATTATTCGTTGCTTGATTTTTTTTCACGGCTGGCTTGCAGGGCCTGACACCAACCCCCTAGATTTCCCGAGGACTATTCCCCCTAAATGATCGGAGGACCATAATGCGCAGTTTAGCTTAGAGTCCTTCTCTGGCACTCGGACGATGATCAGCCGCCCCTGACATGGGGAACAGATGCTGTTGTGAGCCGCTCCTAACATGGAGTACAGACGCTCCTGGTTTGCTGAAGCAAAAGCTAAAGCAAACCCCCCCCCCCCTTCCCTGTCAGCATACGACCAAAGTTCCCACCGGGGTTGGTTACCAGATCTTCCCCAAGGTTACTCGTACCCCGGCCAGTACCACGAAAAGTAACTGGGCAAGATGCTAAGGACCACACAAAGGGGTCTATTTTATTCCTGCAGGTACGCGAGGTATCAATGGTACGCCATGTCCAGCCATTTACCAACCTATCTCATCATATATAAGTGGCTGTCCATTAATTACGTAAGGGTTTATGGGGTGAGGGGGGGGGGTCTGAGATTTCTTACGCACCATACAATTTATTTTTGATTTTCATACAAAAAATCTTACCATGGGGTTGAAAAACCCCGAAATTTGTCTTACGTAATTAATGAACCGCCCCTAAGTTCTGTATGTTGAGCTCCAGGATTTCTTCACTTTTCTGAATCTCCCATCACCATCTATTAACATATAATTAACTTTATGACTCTCCATCTTGTAAGAAGATCCGTAAAACTAGTTAATTCAGAATTTCTTAACAAATTTTTGATTTTTTTTCCAAAATAACTTGCATTTGGACTCTCAAAATTTTAATATTTCAATATCAAACTTACCATTTATTAGTGTTGTATCTTGGTTTTTCTGGGCCCGATGTGGAATAAAATTTGGAGGCCCTTACAAATAGGGGTTTGCGCAGCTAGGCAACATACAATAGTCGACAGCACTGAGGCAAATTATCTTAAATAATGAACTAAGAGACTCAAGCCTAAAAAATGTGATAAAAAGAGATTGACCGGGATTTCTTCAAAGATTCGTCTCTCAAGAAAATTATATTTTCAAAACTCATCAAACGATTCTACCATAGAATTCTCCATAGATTTTCCGGCAATTTTTTTTTAAATTTCCTCTTATTTTAGTTTTTCAGTTTCTTTTCTTTTTTTAAAATACCTTGACGGATTTTTTCTTCCAAAGTAAAAATAAATAAGTTAAGTAAATCACTAAGATATCATTGACTCTAGTGTAATAGATGATGAATCCCAACATGGGAGAAGCCTTTAAAAAATCTCTGGATGTCTTTTAGACTTTTGATAAAATCGTGAATAAGTATCCCGAAAATCCTGGAAAATCTCGAGTGGAACACTTGAAGGAATTACATGAGTAATTGCTATAGCGTTTGTGGTCTTAAACCCTTCTTCTTCTTCTTTCTGGCGTTACGTCCCCACTGGGACAGAGCCTGCTTCTCAGCTTAGTGTTCTTGTGAGCATTTCCACAGTTATTAACTGAGAGCTTACTATGCCAATGACCATTTTTGCATGCGTATATCGTGTGGCAGGTACGATGATACTTTATGCCCTGGGAAGTCGAGAAAATTTCCAACCCGAAAAGATCCTCGACCGGTGGGATTCGAACCCACGACCCTCAGCTTGGTCTAGCTGAATAGCTGCGCGTTTACCGCTACGGCTATCTGGGCCCCTGGGGTCTTAAACCCTAAATAAACTATAAATATGACTATTAAACTATTAAAGGACTCACAATTTCTGGAGAAAGGAATCCTCGGTTGAATTTATTGTAAAATCCCAAGTATGATTTATGGAACGATTCCTGTGATAATCTATGGGGTAATTCCTGAACAGCCGTAATCTGACGAAGTGACGTAGGCGCCAATTCATTTTTTAAACATTTTGGGCTATTAAACATGAACCTGTAAACAGTTGTGGGAATTTATCCTCTAGAACGACCAATAAGCAGTAGTGTTTGTTTATGCCCCATGTCAAAGAGTAACAAAATTTTCATTGTTTCTGCAAATATATCCAAAAATTGCAATGGTTTCCACGTCACTTCGTCAGATTACGGCAGTGAAGGAGTGGTTCTAAAATGACACAAAGTAATACTGAAACAAAAATCATGAGAACTTTTCAAGGAATTCTTGTTTGATTTCAAAATAAACCAATGCATAATTTCTCGGAAGTATTCTTGTAGGAATATTTCTGTAGTTATGAATCTGAGTTGGTAGTAGCTAAATAAATCGGTAGACCTGAAATTATGTAAGCATATCTGGGAAAATAAGCGTAGTAATCCCATTATTGAACAGGTGAACCAATTCCTGTAGCAAATTCTGAAGAAATCTCTCTTTGCATAGCTTGTATTTCTGAAGAAACCGAATCACTGAGGGAATTCCTGAAAATTTTCTATAATGAATCTGTAAACCTATGGATAAGTCGCGTAGTATTCTTCCAAGAACAAACATTCATAATAAAAGGCTTGGAGACCGGTTTGATTTAGAATATGGCTCATAATAGAGATGTTTTCAAAGCTGCTGCTGACTTCCCTGATCTCAAGTTATAGAGAGCCCCGGATATTAAATGATTTACACTACAAGATAATGTATATTTAAATCCAAATCACGATGTTCTGTTGAAACTTACTGTTCCATAGGTTTGGAATAAACCTTAGACTTATCAATATAACTGGATGCTACAGGGGCCTCTACACATTATCAATTCAGTTTCCTTCCAAACCTGATTTTCCCTTCTTGTATAAAGTTTGGTTTGCTAAAAACTAAATTTCTGCCATTTATATAATGACGATTACATTGATACAAGTCCAAAATCACTTTTACATAAGTTTCGAATTCTTCGGAAACATTTCAAGTTCATGCGGAAACAACTATGGCAGTAATAAACTCCATTCCATTGAATTACATGAGTAATAATTCAAGCATTAGATTTCAACGATAAGTCCACTTTTCAGGATATTTCGGATCTTCCGTAGGACCACGAATTGACTATTCAGGATCATAAAATGGCAATGACATTGATGCAATCTTGAAATCACGGATGTAAATTTATTTAAAAGAAATCGCAGCTCTTCAGGTCAGATATTAGAATAAGTCCATTTTTACTGATGCTCGGATCTTCTAAATGACCGAGAAATGGCTATTCGAGATCATATAACAACTCGGAGCTTATCACTGCAAGTGGTTTGAAAAATAACGCATAACATAGCAATAACAAGTTATATCTTCATGGATTTAATTTGTTATATTTTGTCATCAATGAAATATGGGAAGGCTCTTGATATCAACGAATTTTAATTCTGTTAGATCAATAATGCCATTGTCCAATATTTGTGATCATCATTTGATCTTTAAAATACATTGGTAACATAATGAGTTATCGATGGGAGAAACTGAATGTGTGACATAACTATCTATCAATCTGTTTCAAATGAGATAATGAGATATTCATATGGGTTCCGGGTCATTTGGCTAAAAGGGTCATTTGACCGAATGCCATTCGGCCGAATGCCCTTTGGTTGAACGCCATTTGGCCGAAAGGGTCATTTGGCCGAATGCCATTTGGCCGAAATTGAAGACAGACTACAGTTAGCATGCATTCGTAAAGAATTTCATAGTTGAATTTCGAAGAACAGTTTATTCGTCATTGATATACAGTTCTTTAGTAATAGTTCAAGAAATAGTCAATTCTGAAGGAAGAACATCCTAAATGAAATAAATTATTCACTTCTCTACTAGCGGTAATAGCTGCCATCAGATGTTTTCGCATTGCGTTTGAAGTCAGCTTTTGACAGTAACTAAAACGGTTCGTTCTTCTGTAGCTTCGGTCTAGTTCAATGCTTCGAATCGTAGTATTAAGTGATTTATTGCAGAGTTTTGGCTTCTTCTTTTTCTGACAGAGAAACAGTGAGCCTATTTGACGTTCGATTTATTGATACACGCAAGCAACGATGCAAAGTTAATCTTGGAGGAGAATATGACATCTTACCTAAGTTAATCCTTGTGCCAAAATATATGTTTTCAATAAGATTCTTTTTGACTGCTTATTCAACCAAAATTAAAACAAATTACCACAGTACAACACGAATCTCCTATGAAGTTGCTAAAACTTTTATTCGACCTAACTCTAGAACATACCGGAATAACTCCGGCTTTGGGGAAAAAATATCCACTTGTGCCAGCATATACAACTAAATACCGTAAAACGGAGTAACTTTGATAGTTTTTTCGAAGAAAACTTGAATATTTATGCATGCTGTTTCAAAGAATTATTATTTATATTTTTAAAATAAGTACTGGCATCTTACCTATCGATTGCTGTTGATAGATTGCCAAAAGATTTATTTTGAATGGATATATAATTTTTCATATAATCGAAAGTCGGTTTTCTGTTTTGGGGTAACTTTGATAATGGAGTATGCATCGAACAAAATTGAATGAATTACGAACATTTGTAGGGCATTGCATACCTATAGGCGTTTAACGTTTTATGGAAATTTCTGACTTAGATTACAAAAATAGTCCCAGTTTGTGAAAATGCTTTTCGCTAAGAGATTTGAGACCGTATTCAAGTTCTATGATAACTAGGCTGCCAAATATAAGTGGCCAACTATTCAAAAGTACATCAAATAGTGATCGTAGAACAGATTGTTTGTAAGCGTTTCAAAAATGCTAAAATTGTGTCAATTTTTAATATTCGTGTAAAAAGTCTCAAATGGTCTCGATTCAAATGAAAACAGCTTTTATATGGAGTATCATACTAATATTCTTCAGTTTTGCATTCGTTTTGCTTAACCGATTAACAGAAATTATGATATTTCGTTTAGTATGTGGTGGGTTACGCACTATCAAAGTTACCCGCATTATCAAAGATACACCGTTTTACGGTACCTTTGAATTGCGTTTAATGCAATGTTCACAATGAAATTAAAAAAAATATCCGGATCTTACATGAAAGCGTTTACCATTTGCGCTCAGGAAGGCCTCGCTGATGCTTTCCCACTATGCGGATAAAAAAAAACTTACAAATCGCACTATGTGTGCCCGACGCGAAAAACTCACGATAAAGTTAAATTTCAAGGTGTAGGTCGATAGCAATAGCAGTGATTGCAATTGCCACCACCCACCTAACGCTTGCGATGCAAAAAAAAAGTATAGATCGCTTAGGTAAGAGAGAACAACATGCAGCTATGCACTGCTGCAGCTCACCTTTCACAAATAGACGAATGCATTCAATCAGCACCGAAGACCGAGGGAATACTATGAATACCCATTCAATGGATGAATGAATGAAACAAGAACGCACATCAACCGATACGAAATGCATCGGATGCAGCTAGCAGAGAGAGGTATTGAACCGGTACCGGTTTACAAAGTGTATGCAAAACACGTCGAAAGCTTTGTCTGAATCCGTATGGTTCATAGTACGAGCTGCACAGTATTGGAAGATGCAACTTTTGCTTATTCAGTCGGAGTGTGAAATCGTAGAACTTTTCCTAAGGGAGAGGGGAAACCAATCCGACGATAAAACTAAATGACTTTACTTCAACAAGTGTGCTTGAGACAACCAAAGCGTCCGGAATCGATTCAAACAGAAATCTTTCGCCAACTGCAGTTGCTTACCACTTTGCCACACAGAAGTTGATCTTTATGACCATTCAGCAAAAGCTTATCTTCGGGTCAGATGGCAATTTACAGCGCCGGAATAGTCTATTAAAAGTTGTGCATGGTCGGATTTTATGAATGAACCAATTTCACTGCAATCATCCTCAATCCACAATAACTGTCAGCTCTGTCAGCGTTGTCAGTTTCATTATCACCATTCATGGCAGCCTCCTCTGCAGTCTCCACAGCAATACATGGAATATCGACCACAGTCAACGGAGAGTGACAGTGAAAGGCTAAACAATAACGTTTCCCTGCTCCGGGTTGAGCTTGTGAGTTATAGAAATTTCCTGGCCATTGCTCATTACTGATTGCCTCCGCATCTGAGTCGAACTCAGTTCATCATCCAATGCAACTTGGCAATACAGTCCGGTCCGGATCGAGGAGAGATATAGCTATGCATTTAGTTAAGTGACAGATGGTGACAGAAGTCAAGCAATTTAACAATTATTCCGTCCAGGATTGAAATCAGTGTGGAACGGGATGTAGAACAAAGTACCTATGTATCTAAAATGAACAATTATTATTTGATCGCAGCTTTCTATTTGGCGTGCAACTAATGTCATGAATGATAAGTGATGGGGGATATTAGTGATTTACTGGCAGAAATGAGACAATCAATTATGATTGTCCACCATCGATAATCGAGCGGAGCGGATACAATCGTTTCAATAGAGAGTTGGTACAGACTGATTGTTGTGAATGTTCTTTGGCGAAACCTTTGGTTTAGGGATTCTTCATATTTAGGATTTTTAGTAATTTCGAGATTGTTCTAAAACTTCTTATCCCTCGTTCGAGACTTTTCAAGTAAGAGTTGTCACTCAAGCCATTCAAATAAAAAAAAACAAGCATCAGTTAGTTTGTCATTTTTATTTTGTATTTCTAAAATTTCTTAAACTCTTATGATACATAAAATAAAGTAAGGTTTTGTATCTCAAACGTGAGAATTGTAAGGCAGATCTCAATTAGTTTTTGTTAATAAATCTTCGAGTCGAGTCTAGTACACGACACTGAAGACGGCCTTACAGTTGAGGTCGAAATACGCGTATCTGTCGAAGGATACAAACTCTAGTGGAATTAAATGGTATAGTACTAAATTCGGTTTTTTCATCTACTTAGTTTTTGTTGTTTTTTTTTTTCAAAAACTAAATATACAATTTTTGTTCTATATGGTAGATTATCGTTTTCAGAGCATAACTACTCGGTATACACACACGAATGTTTCGCAAAAATTGCCCGTTCGATCAATCATCTTCAAACTTTCAGGGTGTAAAATAAAACATGTTTTTGCATATTTTTTTCATGTTTGTTTTATTTAATTTGAATTCCACATCCAAATGCACATTTCTTCTCTTCACTCTACTCATAAGGTCCTGTACAACACTTGAACCAACTTTTTTTGCGTGACAGTCCAATTTTTCTTAATATCTTTCTCCGATTTCACTTCCTTAGGATGCTTCCGAAGTGCCTGCTCCGCTGTCCACACGAGCAAATTGTTTGCCAAATCATATATTTTTTGGCAAACTTTGACATCTTCAGCTTTCTAACGACCTTCTGCTTTATTAGGACGAAGCAATGTGGTTTCGTCAACATCGGGGTGTAGCTTCCTGGCACGTGTTTTACCTACCGTATTCTGCCGTTCATCGCGATTAGGTGCCTTTTGGACTTTGTACGTATGTAGTCCTTCACGTTTTATCGCATCTTGCACGAAACTTTTGGATAGATTCAGTTTCTTCGCCACATCTTGAACTTGACTGTTGGGATTCTTCTTGAAAGCTTGAACTACCCGTTAAGGATCACAACACTATAAGGAGGTCCATTTTTGCCACTTTTTTATTTCCGATTGATGGTCAAACGTTCTTGGTACCGTAGAATGTACCATTCCCAGCTTTCTGCTGATGGCACGATGAGATAGATCCGAATTTTCGAGGAACGTGCGCAAAATTTAGTTGCGCCGCTGATGTTCTTCCGACTCCATCTTCACAACAATTGCACATCTGATAGCGAAACTTACACAGCGTAAACAAACACACATTGAACAAATTACACCCAAAATTTCAATAGAAAATACCCTACGGGTAAAAAGTTACACCTATTTAAAAGTGATGCAATTTGATACCGTACACCCTTATCGTACACAGTTTGCTTCTAAATAGTCATGGTACGAGGATGACGCATGTCACAAATGATTCTGAATACTCAAATTATTCAACAACATCAAACACATACTTATGCATCACTACCTCAGCATCAACATACTTCCCAGTGAACACACGATCGTATATAATAGGATATAACAGTACAAATGTGGAGGCGATATACGTACATATTCCATACAGCTTAATGGCGCATGTACGTATATCGCCTCCACTTTTGTACTCATATGCGCTGTCGTATACGAGTTTGTGTTTACTGGGTTAGACCTGTATCGTAATCTACCTGCAACCAATCCGTGTACAAGGAAATTAGATTTCTACTGTCAACCACGTTATATATATATCGAGGCTACTTTCAATTGAAAAGTTACATTTCACAACAAAACACAAGTTTATGGAACTTATTTGAATTATGCATCAATTCACATTCAAAGCCCGCATGTAAAGCAAATCACATTCCTGCAATTACAAAACCATCACCCAATTAACCGTCAAAATCTTGCGAAAGCATACACTTATATCACTCGGACAATTCGCACAGTCCATGTTAATATCCGCTGCTTCGAACAAACTTGTTAACTGGTTCCACCACCATTCGGAAACCCGCAGGCAGGCAATTAACTATAGTTTTCCATTTTTAATACCTCACCTCCACCTGGTGTAGCACCCTACCAACCAATTACACCATTACTCGTCGTCGCCTTCATCCGCGTCCATATGTTCATCTGTCAATAGTTCGTCATTGGCTCTTACCGAACGGTAGCGGCCCCCGCATCTGCCCAAGACGCGCTTTCAGCAAAGGGATCAACGCGCTTGATGGTTTTACCAAGCACTTGAACAGAAATGCAACCGACCGGTTGATCGACGCACTATGGGGTGTTTGGTCAATCTTGATGGCCAAAGGTATGTAGATGCGTTTTCTCTCAATTAAAAAATAACATTTTTGAATAAAAAATCTCATCTGGACCCTAGCCCTGAGCCTTTTTGAGATTTTTTTAAAATTTTGATAAATAAAACTCAGAAGCCAATTCCGGCATTGAAAGACGAAAACAAATTATTAGTAATCAATTGCGAAAAAGCTCAAAACTTTCTATGCAGTTTGAAAGTGCGCACAATTCCAATTTAGGACTCAATAGCCCAATTGAAAATCAAGTTACTAAGGATTTCGAATGCATTCTCAATCAAGAGAACGTTTTCGTTCCTAAGAAACTTATTTGGAAGAACTACTATTAAATAAAACTAAAACATGAACTAATCAAGGAACTTTCTGAAAGTAGCTTATCATTCTTGGTTTAAGAATTGTTTTCAATTGACATATTTTCCTGACAAATGGAATTGGTACAACCTTGGCATTGGTTGTACCAATTTTAAAACCGTACAAAAACTCTGCAGAAGCTTCAATCTATCACCCAATCAGCTTGATTTCCTCCATCAGTAAACTTTTTGAAAATGTTATTTTGAACAGAATTATGGTCCAAATCAACGTAAATTCAATATTTGCCAATGATTAGTTCGGATTCCGACATAGACTAACTTTTACGTGTAACAAATTTGATTCGTTCTAACAAATCTGAAGGCTATTCTTCTGGTCTTGGACATAGAAAAAGCATACGACAGTTTTTGGCATCAAGATTTGATTGACAAGTCTGAAAGACTTCCTGTAAGAGCTGGTGTTCCTCAAGGTAGCATTTTGGGGCCAATATTATACAATATTTTTACATCTGACTTACCTCAGGGATGTCAAAAATCCCCGCCAAAGGACGAAGCCTTATGTACGTTTCATCTGTAGTACATTGCAAAAAAGTTTGGATATTTTTTCTTCATTGCAAAAATGAAAGATTTTTTCTAAGGCTTCTTAAACTCAACTTATAATATTTCCACATAAACCAAGATCTCTTTACTTGAAACCTTGAAATAGACATTTTGTTACGATGAGAAAGTTTTCAATAAATAGGCTATATTGCCATACTTACCAAATTTGCAGGAATTAAATAACTGTATATTAGCTATATTTCGGCATAATTTATTTATTGAATTTCTTCCCTCAAGCTGAATGCTAGTACATTTCTCTTAACATTGCTCATGAGATCTTGGGCGACCCTTTGCCCAGTTTTGTCTTCAAAGCTTCATCAGTTTTGAATATTTTTCGGAACCACATTAACACTCTTTGCTTCGTACCAATCCTTTACAGGCATGGGGTAATGGCACGAAGTGAGATCCGATCAGAATAGCGTGGGACCATGGTGAGAGCGGAGGAAGCACAGCAAGCGATACTGCAAGCATTCCTCTCGATAAATCTGCCCGTTTATGGTGCGGGTTGTAACGAACGGCTTGCTTACAGTCCGCACTCGCAGATCGCCTGTCACAACAGGTACTTTTTTGCGAATTTGTCCATTTTTCTCTTCCGGAACTTTTCCGGAAACTCCATGTGGGACGTTCCGACAAAAAACTCGAGCCCGGGAATTTGTTTGGTGTCCGCCTAGATGTATGTCTCGTCGTCCATGACGAGACAGCCTGGCTTGACCAGCCACTCACGGTACAGCTTCCGCGCACGCAATTTGGCAACCGGTTTTGCACCTTCCTGACCTAAAAACACTGGTCTGCTGGACGAACAACTTCGACGAATTGACCTTTTTGGCCATGTCTCAGGGGGGAATGGTTCGGGTTATTCTTATAGTACTATTTCCGCGCCTTCTAGTCGTTTCTTCTCACTTCCAGCGTGCCGCTCGATGGCCTTCGTCTCCTGGCACATCTTCACAACACGGGACACGGTAAAATGGTGGATTCCAAGCCTTTTGCCGATCCATATGTGCGATTGACTAGCATTATCGATCACCGCGCCCAAGAATTGCTGGTGTATCTCTTCTTGTTCCGAATGCATCATGAAAACTCATTGACAGATCGCGATAAAATTCTGTACACATAAACATAACACTCTAAACCAGTATAACTCAAAATTCATTAATTCTTACCCACGCGATAAAAAGTTACACCCAAAACAAAGTGTCGCATTTTTTCCCGAGTCCAATCTTTATGCACAAAATAATTGTAAAAAACGTCCGAGTTTTCAAAATTTTTGACCAGCTAGATTCGCCAAATACCCCTTAGTGCGACGATCGGAATTACAAAACACATCACCATCAACGACCACCCGTCTCCATCGTCACCCCCGTGATTGGATGGATCCGCACTTGCCCATAGTGTGTGCAAAATGGCATTTTAGAGCAATTAAAATTGCTTCTTTTGGCCCGCACTCAAGCGAATGACGAGACGAGGTTTGCAAAGTTTTGAACTTTTAAGCGGAGCAGATTTGTTCGGCTTCTACCAGCAGCGAATTGTCACATTTCAAGAACCTTATAGCGAATGCATGCATTCCAACGGGGGTTCATGTGCGTTCTCGTTTGGGTTTCCAGTCACGAGAATTCCCAGCAGATCAATCTGCATCCAATGAGAAACATTTCAATCGTTAATTCAATCTTGTGGTTCGACTTCCCAGCTAAGTAAAAATTTGCTCCTCCGGCTACCAAATATTAATTACACAGTTCGGTAGCTTGTGCCTACCTAGTGATGGCTTGGCCGAGATTTGCCCCTAGCTTACAGCGTGCTTCTGTTCGATGATGGCTATTGACCATCTGGAGAGTTGGGATCCAATTATCGCAATTATTTGCAATTCATCCCACGGCTCGTAGCGCGAATTCGGTGGACGATGCCTTCGGTCGCTTCATTGAATTTTGCAAACCTGTAACAATTTCCAAGGGTTGGCATTTTCGGCAAAACATAATTGAGTGCCCAGCTGACTTCAGGCGGAAATTGAGTTGAATCTTACGCGTGAGGCACTACTGATTACTCGAGTCACATAACTACAATTACAAATCAGTAACGAACGCAAGGCAGTGCATTTATTACGTGACTTGCAAACTAGATATAAAAGTCGTTGATAATTTGTTTGACAGTTTTAAATCAGACGAGATTTCAGCATTTCGCAAAGTCGTGATCAGGATAATTCTCAACTATTGAAGGGTTCATCAGTTTCATCTGGGAGGCAGAGATGTATCCCATATCTGACAGGAAGCAACCCTCATATACCCTCTCACTTACCACTCTTTATTTGGCATGGGCTACAAGTCCGATGTCTCCCCGGAACTACCTCATGGTATTACGTCAGGGGGCTGAGGGCTCGTTGATGCCTCTACGCAATATCGTCACCTCTTGCTCTGTTCACCCTGGATGTGATTTGTCTCTGCCACGTCACTTACATTCTAGGGCCGGCCACACGCCTGTGCTTGTTGGTTCTCTGGATTCCACTGCGCTGCTCGTCATGCTCTTTGAGCGGACCGGTTGGATGCCGCGGTCGGTTCTGCAATTCCGGTGGAAGGAAACTTCCGGTTCACAGGCACCACGACGACCATTTACCGGTACAACTACGCAATCCATTCAGTTAGTCCCCGACACTAGACTTAACCTAGTCCGAAGCTGGCCAGGCAGATGCCGAGGTCAGTCCTATGATTTCGGTGGAGAGAAGCTTCGGTACAGAGGCGTCCCAACAAACCTTTGCCGATGCTGTTTCGCGATCTACTCAGTTAGTCTCCGGTGGAGGACCTAGCCTACTCCGACGCGATGTTGATCGGACAAGTGCCGGGATCGGTCCTGCAATTCCGGTCTACCCATCATCGAAACTACGTTACGCTCGAACTACTAGGCCTAGTCCCCGACGGGATACCTGGCCTACTCCGATTGCGGCTATGGTCTTCTCGCCATTTTTGTTGCAGTGACGACAGGACCTGCGTTATATCGCTCTGTTCACCACGTCCAACACTTACGTGTTGAAACATTTTATCCACGATGTTGTCGGAGTTTAGACCTCCGTCGCTGCTCCCGAGCATTTCGTTCCGCACTTCCGCGAAACTTGTACAGTTAAAAACTACATGTTGCGGTGTCTCCTCGATGTTTGGGCAATCTTGGCAGTTTGGCGACTCAGTGTGCCCAAATCTATGGAGATACTTCCTGAAACATCCATGGTGCTGATAGGAACTGAGTGAGGCAGAAGCTCATCTATCCATACTTTCTATTCATCCACGTCGACAGGTTTAGGATGAGCTAAGTTTAACATGATTCTCTCTATTGCCTTCTCGGAATTTTCGCATGCGTAATCAACGTAACTGTTGAAGTTAAGCCGATCGTCGATCATTACTGCCAGGTGCTTCAATACGCGCTTCGGAGCAATCACATAGCTTCCGACGTTGGCCTCCATCTGCTGAACCGCCTTTCAGTTGCTAACTACAGTTTTACTCCGCTCATCCAGTTCTCGATTGCGTCAATTGTTTCCATCACCGACATCTCCACTTCCTCCAGCGTCTCGCCCGTCACCGACACATCATCCACTAAACCAACAATCATCTCCTTCCTGCGCAGTCGCAGTAGCAAGATTCCATCATACATCCCGTTCTAAAGAGTTGCACCGAGAATGAAACCTTGAGGGGCGCCCGCTTGCATTGACTTCTGCCCTTCATTTGTTTCCTACACCAAGATTCTGTTCTGCAAGTAGATCTTCAGGATCTTGCACAAATAGTCGGGGACCTGCATTCTAAGCAGTTCCCAGCTGGCACTTATGAATGCGTTTTTCACATCTACTGTAACCACGGCGCAGTATCTCCTCTTCGTTTCTGCTTTGACGTTTTCTCGGCACACTCGAGAACTGTTTAAATTGCATCTACCGTCGAAACCCTTTTGCGGAATCCAAACTGCATTTTCGACAACCCGTGCTCGCTCTCCGCACACTTCATCAGCCGGTTGAGGATGATTCTTTCTAGAAGTTTTCCGAGCGTATCCAGAAGGCAAATGGGCCCGAATAAGGCTGGATCTCGCAGTGGCTTCCCTGGATTGGGCAACAATACCAGCTTCTGGATCTTCCATATTCCTGGGAAGTTACCTTCGTCAAGACACTTCTGCAGCACCTTCCTGAACATGCCTGGATATGGCAGCTTTCAGCGCCACGTTCGATATTCCATCTAGACCGAAGGCTTTCTTAGATTTTTGGCGTTTCGCTGCTTCTAGAAGCTCGCATGGCATATCATAGATTGACTGTACATATCAATGGTTGCTACTCCGTGATTGATCGGAACTGGTAAGCAATTGCACTTCGATCCAAATGAATAAGTGATGGGACTTTCCACTTATTCTCGAAGTGCACATTTTGGTAGATCTCATATGATTGGTCAACTACGGCTCCTGCCAAGTCCATACAGTCGGTTGGGATGGGGAAGGAATGTAAGTGTGTAATGATTGTTGCTTCTGGAGACCGAAAATACTTCTTCATCTACACAATCACCACAGGAAGGGAGGAAAAAGATGCGGTCGAAGTGCGAATGCTGGCTGATTGATTAGCGAATTTGGAAGAGCTGGAGGAACTCAAAAGTCAGGAAGAGCTTGACTGACTGCGCAGTTGACCAAGAAGAGGATGGTGCAGCTGACCAGGAAAAACTCGGAGTTTGAAACTCAAAAGTCAGCTTGAAAGACTAAGATTAGAATGGTGCAGCTTACCAGGAGAAGCTCGACTAGGAGGAATATGGTGCCAGAAGGAGTTTCTAGGACAGGAAGAGCTCGGTGGCAGATGTACGGATCGGAAGTTGTGTGATGAGGAGGAGTATTAGAGAGCAGGTACATTACACTCCCTACAGTGGAGATGTCTGTGGGAATTGTAGCGCTAGCGCTATGAGCGAAATAGATTGTAAATGTTTATACCCCAGACATTAAACAGATTAGAGGTGCCTGTGGTTGGGACAACGTAGAATACGAAAACGACCCGGGTCGCAGAAATTCACCTGTTAAGCGCAACTTTTATTCTTCAAATGAATGATTAATTAAAAGAAGTTGTATAATTAGAATGCTACTTAAACATAAATTTTCAAAACTTGCGTTAAAAGCATTCAAGTTAAATGTACCAAATAATGCCTGTAAAACAGAAAATCAAAAGTTTGTTTAACAAGCTTTTAATCATCATACATTTTTTTAGAACGACCATGTTGTATTCCATCTATTTTAACGTGCATTGTTCGCAAACTACTCGAAACCATTTCAAACATTTTCCGGCACCCATTCACTTTCCGTCTCGTTGATAATTACCCTAACCCCCCCTAACATTGTTGCATTCCACCTAGAACGCATCACATACATGAAACGGAAACTGTGCGTGCAACTATCCGCGCACTAATTACCGAGTCAACCTCGGCAGAAGGCGCTTGCAGCTCCTCCATCATATTGAGCCACTGACTGACCACTTGCGACCAGCCTCTTTAACATTCTTTACGAGGTTTCCGACGGGGAAAATGTAATCATGCATTGTGAAAAGCATAACCATCACTAATCTGTCATAAACAGCCAACATAATAATAATTCGGAACAAGCAATAACTGAGTGCAAACAAGCAATACAAAGAAATACAGAATAGCATGTCAACATATAGTTTTTTGCCAAAAAATCGCAAAAAAAAAACAATCATAAATTTAAAATAAGCCTCGAGAATTAAATATTTTCCAATATCAAATTGAAGTGTAAAAATGATACCACCAATTTTAACAGTTTTTTTGTGTCACCAGTGGAGATTTTTGAAATTTTAAGCAATTAGTATAAATATTCCACTGGCAAATTTTAGTTTATTTAGAACTAATTATTTATTTTTCTTTGAAGCATTTTAAAGTTTTTGTGCTAATTTTAAATTATGTTAAGTGCTTTTTTTTATTCCATTCCAATGTTGTTAACGATTTCTTTCGTTATTTTTGCCATTGCTAAAATTGTTCAAACTATTACATATTTCCAATTATTGCTCCTTTTTTATTAAACTTGGAGCTTTTCCCTTCTATAAATGCTCCTCAATTTGACTACCGTTTCCGACGACTTGGACTTGGACAGCAAGCTCATTAGAGCACCTGTCTCGATGTCTAAAGAGAGCGAGAAAAATCGCCACCAAGGTGACATGTCGTTGCGTCCTTTTACATCCGATCGCCACCATCGTGATCAACCACATTTTTGATTGCCCCCTTGCTCGATTTTCATGATCATTATTTGTATCACCATTATTGGGGTCCACTTTCGAGTAGAGCAAGCACCGCCGGTTGATATGACGGCTAAGTGGTCGGCGTTTTCGCGGCCTCTAATTCCGCTAAAACTTGCATATACGATAATGGGTCCACTATGCGGAGCGCAGTGCAATTGCGTCTAAAGTATATATGCTGCCGTTCTGTCACAAGATCCAATCAAATATAGAAATTGTTCGCGCAACTGTCACAATTAATTCGGAGCGAACCTATGATTACGGACTGAATATTCCCACAGTACTGGTACCGATCAGAATCAACTAACGAAATGCCCACTAGGGTGTCCCAAAAATGCATTTATTATTATCATTATTTATCTTTATTAAAAGACTTTTCGCCCATGGCGAATTCGCCACTAATCCCGTAAATGCGTCAGGGCATAATCTCAAATGGCAGTCAAGGATGTTACAATCAAGCTTTTGTATGCGGGGTACATTGAGAAATAACTTGCTGTAAAAGTTACTAAAAAAAATGTTATTGGATAACGTTTCTCTTATGCAGACATTTTTTTATATATATTTTGAATTGGCTCGTTCTTTGAATGCTAAAGAGGACGAGCTGTTCAATATTCTGACAGCTAATAACATACAGACAGCAATTATTACTGAAACTTATTTGAAACCTGATTCAAACTCAAAAGAGATCCGAACTTTTTCGTTTATCGTAATGATCGACTGGATGGAGTATGTGGTGGAGTTGCAATGATCACTAATAGGTGTAGAAAACATCAACTTTTTTGTCATTTGAAACAAAACTTTTTGAAACTTTGGATGTTCCTGTTGAAACACAGCTTGGTTTATACTTCCATAGCTGCCTATTTGCCTTTTCAATGCAGTGGAGAGCAAGATAATTTGCTTCAAACTGACTTGCGGAAATTGACTCGCAATAAGTTATTTTTTTTGTCTCTGATAACTTCAATGCAAAACATCGCTTTTACAGTCCCATTTTTATGATTTTCCATCAAAATTGTTTTTGGAAGTACTATTTATAGGAATTATATGAATACCTTTTCAAATCTCACCTTGAATATTCTTTTAGAAATCATATCAGTAGGACATATCAGTACTGTTACAAAGTATATTCCGGAACCGACTCTTAGCGAAAAAAGGCGCATTTTTTCTCAAGGATCGCAATCAATTCGTCATCCTTTCATCGAGGAATTCCTCTAACATCGAATGCAAATGATGATAACAGAACTTCTCGAACAAATCGAAACACCCTTTCCGTGACAGCAGAACACGAATCCTATGCAAATAATCCTCATAAAACGCCACCACCCCCGCACACGGCTGCAGCTCCGTTCCGATGGAACGAGATCGTTAATTACATTTTTATTAGTACACACAAACACCGCTTTCCTGGGCTGTCCGAGCCATCGAACCAACAACTAACTGTACACTAATTCCTATGGCGTGGTCTCGATTCCCTTTCATTTGGTTGATAATTTGCTACCATAAAATCGATTCCAGCAATCACCGACCGATTGACTGGCTGAGTCAAGCACATTTGTACTCAGCCCGACCAGAATGACATAACAAGATTGTGACATATTTTTATTCAACAGCAGTTAAGAATAAAAGAAGTATATATAATGCTGTATCTAACTTGTTATATATTTTGTAACAGATTTATATCAACATCTCTTATAATTTTGGCATTACATTTGTATGTTTGTTGTAAATAAAATCGGAAATTATGAACATTAACATAATTTGCAATAATTTTGTTATTTTGTAACATTCTTGAAACACATTCTGTACTAATTTTGTTATAATTATAATAGGATTTGATATTCTAAATTTTCATATTTTGTTATTTCAACTTCTAACGGTGCATGTTTTGTAGCAACTGATGATATAAAAAAATCATATAAAAAATATATTCTGCAAGTTTCTTCCATCCGGTCGGGTTGGGTTCTGCTGAATGAATGCAAATCGTATTTATCGGTCTGGGTCTGATGGGAAGTGTTGATTGCTTCGAGCGTTACGGGGGTGTAAGAACACAATTCATGACTTGCGATTCTTACGGCGGCGATGGTAGTTTAAGCTTGGACCATACTTGTCCATATGCTCATTGCACTGGGTAGGAGTGTGTCTTGTTGTAGGTGAATGGATGTTTTGTCTCCGGGAGTGACAGTTTGTATGGGTTGTGTGATTTAAGCAGTCGTGAAAAGTTCGAATCGACTGGTGTTTAAGCCCAGTCAATAATGACTGGGGCAAATTATTTCTACTCTGATTCATGGGAAATATTTGTTACTTGTGATTTTCTAGGATAAAATTGTAATGTATTTTTATTCTTTTTTTCATTTCCAGGTACATGAAACATGTTTACGTTTGTACACATTCGGAGTTGGACAAATCATGCATTTCAGTCCAAACTGAAATAAAGTTCAAGGGTGAGCACTTTATAATTTCAATACGACCATGCCGAGCGATGTCATATTTCGGTTCAGAGAAACGTCTTAGAATTTATCTTTCACAACTAATAGAACTAAGTTGAGCAAATGTTTCTTTTTTATGATTTCAAGCTTCAATAAAAGCATGTTGACTGTTAAAATACTGTTCCAATAAAATATATTCACTAAGACCACTTTAAAAAAATCATCAGATGTTCAAGCAGTGCTGTAAACATTCGTCAGTTTTCGCGACGAACGTTTCGCATTTATGGTCAGCAGTCAACTGGTTTCTCTACACAATGGATTGCCGTCACCTCACGACACAGCACGAGTGGTAGAATGAACATCGAGCAACCCAAAAAATGATCAAGACACGTACAAATTTCAATGACGGCCTACTTCGCCTTAATATATGATGGAAGTTCTCATGAATCCCTTAAACATCGCCTGGATTTCTTAAGGAATTTTTGAGTTTCTCGGTGAACTCTTTCAAGCCTGCTGATATTCCAAAATTCCCTTAATAATGTTCAAGATTCTGCTAGAAATCTTAATAACCCTTTCGAAACTTTCAGAAAGAGTATTCAAAAGTTAGGACTGATAAAGTATAACTGTTCGAGCCTTCAAACGTAATAAATGATCACTCGTATGCAAAAATGCATAAAAGTCAAAAATGGTGTGTCATGTTTTAAGTTCAATGATGATTAATGAAGATCATCTGTTATTATTTGAAGGATATTTTTTTAATCTACAGACGTAATCACTGGTTTACTCGGAATAATACAAGAAATGTTGTGATTTCGTCACAGACTAGTTAAACGAATCGATTGATTCTAAATGCTTAAAATTTCATCTGAAAATCCAAAGTTTTCTTAGCCTCAAAGTTATTGTTTTAATTCTTTATTAGTATCATACCAAACATTACATTCATTTCCTATATCTAGGTGTTCTGTGTTAGAAAACACTATCATCCTGATTTGGTAAAACTAAATAAAGCTTGTATTAACATTTTGTTAACAACATATAACATTTCTTTTTCCGTAGTAGTTTAGAATTTATACGGGTGAGTTGATTTCACCTATTTATAAGAGAAAATACACTTTCAATTAACTTAATCTAATTTAATGTCAGCTGATCAATGCAGGTTGACAAGCAATGGAGTGATTATCATTACGAGCTAGTCCGTTTTATCACTCTCCGGAATAGATCAACGTAAAATGACCCAAACCAAAGTGAATTATTCGATATTAAAAGAACTGGTCTCATTGAATGGATTCATCTATCTGAGACTAAAAGTGCAATATTGATCAGAGATAGAGATTGAGAGAGAAGGAGACAGAGAGGGAGAGAGAGAGAGATAGAGAACGATAGAGAAAAAGTGAAAAAAATAGAGAGAAAACTTTGATCTTTGGTCTTTTGGCGTTTTGTACAGTATGGCCCATAAAAAAATGCGAAAATTATTTGAACGTGGCGTTATTTTCATTGTTTTTGATAGTGAATGTAATTTCTGATTATTGTAGTATATTCTGACACAACTTCGCTATCCAGGACAATTTTTGTCACATTTATATTACTGTCCTAAATAATGTAATAAAACAAAGAAGTTCAAAGATTTTGTCCGCCCAAAGCTAGAAACAGCGTCTGATTGTCGTATACTCTGGAGATAAACTTTCCACCTTAAAAAATCACACTTTATTGTTGAAAATTTTAGTTTGTTTGGTATCAGAGGATGGAGGAGTTCTTAGAGAACGTGTTCTTCATGATCACAGTAAAATATTTTGCCAGGGTCATAGTTTTGGGGGCATTTGCTTCTTATAGGTTTGATATGCCTTCATTTTTTGTTAAAGTTGAATAAAAAATAAATACGGAGGCCTCTAACAGATTTTTGAGGATAAAATTTGTTCCTTCGGTTAGAGACAACTTATATCAATACTAGCTCATAGGTTTTGAGCAAAACGGAGCTGCTTATCACACTTATATGAAGGTCCAATCAAAGCTCTCCAAAATGAGCCGTTTTTTCCATAATATGTTTAAGTCTCCAATTACTCAGGTATGAACCGATTCCATCATTTGACTTGGGCGTATGCTGGAGACAAGGCTTGTGAAGAATCTCACGCAATCGTTGATGTTTTAGAAGCTTTCATCACACAGATATTTAACTCGACTTTCGCATGATAAATTTTGAAGGTATGCTTCCAATTCCTCTCTGGTAAGGTGAAAGTGACAGATAAAAATCATGTCCAACGCGAAAAACTGAGTCTAAATAGATTTAACAATACAAGTAATGAAAAATATGTATGTTTCATTCACATTTTCTATGTAAAAACTACCATAAAGATGATGACGATGATATGACGATTTTCGCATTTTTTTTATGGGCCATACTGTATGTCGACCTTTTGTTACAGATTTAGCAAAAAGCATTAATTTCAAATTTCGTTGAGTATATCACGTTATTGATTGGTTTATTCTCTTACCCAAATGTCTCAACCTCTGAGTTTTCTGCAAAATCAAATTATCTCTAATATTGAAAGTCGTCGTTTCAATTCAATTTCACTTCTAATCCCAATCATTTCTTCTAATTGGTCATTGCTTGTTCAGAATTACAACTAGTTTACCTTCATCAAATGTGAATAATACTTTACATTTTCTCAGCAAATGCAAAACCTCCCCTGCTAATACCTCTATCGCAAAAATGTTTTGCATATAGAAATGGGAAAAAAATCGTAGAAAAATGCTACTTCTCTCGTTACCATACTCTAATGAGACAACATAAAAGTTGTCGGTATTAGCTTCAAGCTGTGTAACTGATATGCTTCATAGACGCTACCCTCCTACCAATAGATAGTTGAAGTGGATTAACAGAGTCTAATTCCATCACATGACGATCCGGTTGATAGAAGCGTGCAACATGTACACGAAAAAAATTGGATACAGTGCGAAAAATTTGGAAAATCGAATAGCCACCACTACAAACGATTGTTTTGAGTATCAAATTAAATTGTTTTTATGAAACTATAAGATAAAAAAACAGAAGAAAAGTATTGGACAACTTTATTGTCGTATACTCTGATGATAAGCTTTCCAACTTGAAAAATCACACTTTATTGTTGAAAATATTGGATTTTTTGGTATCAGAGGATAGATGAGTTCTTAGAGAACGTGTATTTATGATTACAAACAATATTTTGCTAGGGTCATAGTTTTGGGGGCATTTGCGTAGTATGGGTTTGACATGCCTTTATTTTGGTAGAAGTTCAATAAAAAATAAATACAGAGATCTCCTACAGTTTTTTGAGAAATAAATTTGATCCTTTGATTAGAGGCTACATATATCAATACCGGCTCATAGTTTAGAGCAAAACAGAGCCACTTATCACACTAATATGAAAGCTTAACCACGGCTCTCCAGAATAAGCCGTTTTTTTTCTAAAATATGTTTAAGTCTCCAAAGCTCCAGATGTGAATACATTCTATCATTTTATATGGGCGAATGCTGGAGACAAGGCATGTGAAGAATCTCACACCATCGTTGGTGTTTTATAAGCTTTCATCACAAAGATATTGAATTCGATGACTGCATGATAAAATTTTAAAGCATGCTTACAATTCCTCTCTAGTAAGGCGAAAGTAACAGATAGAAATCACGTCCAAAGCAAAAAACAGAGTCTAAACAGATTAAACAATACAAACAATGAATAAAATTTATGTTACGTTTACATTTTCCTAACAAAAATTACCATAAAATTACCATTGAATTACCATCAATTTACCATGAATTTGGCTGCCATCTTGAATTTTGTTTAAAAAAAACCTTTTTTTCACCATTAGCGCACCGCTTGCTCAGTATTCTGAGGTCACCATCAGAAAGCTTGGGAAACAAACTGAGGAAGATAGGCTACAAAAACTCTAAATACAACATTATGAATTCTTATAAGGTGAAAACTCATTCTACTACATAAAATCAAGATGGCGTCAAAATCCAAGATGGCCGCCAGATTTTTTCACTTAAATTAATACTCTTGTTCTCATCTCGACTCGACAAAAACACCAACGATTATAAACACACGTTGGAAGCATTAATAGATAATAATGAACAATCTACGCTGAAATCTGATCAAACTGAGAGAAATTCGCAATTTTTTTGAATGGAAACGTTGAAAACAATCCAATTTCGTATGACCCGTCAATAATTTGTAAGGAGATCTTGCTAGGAAGTGGGTGAAATCCACGAATGATTGAGCGGGTTTTTTTTTTCAGTCAAACTCTCGAGCCGTACGTTGGTAAGCCCTGCCATTCATAATACGTGTAACTTCCGAAATATTGTTCACCCATAATATTGCACAACTTAGGACATCTTTATGCCAATCATCTGAATGTCCAGATTTTATCGCTCACAGTACTCGTGTTCATCTGCAACGTCGTCCTCATCAGGTATCGGCGTTCCAGTTGATCGATTCTGCGTTTGGCGTTGTAATTTGATGAAAAGCTCTTCACCACCACTGGCCGACTGCAGCTGACGAGCAGCAAACGAGAAGAAGCTTTGTTTCCCCCCTGCGTTAAATCGTTGACTAGCTGCGAGATGGTCGGTACTATTAGTGGCGGTTAATTATAGGAAATTGATTTAATTGCTTTGACTTTTTGTAGTTAGCTCCCGATGCGATCGCAGTGTGGTCACACAAGCTGGAACGGAGTAACAGATTGGAAATAATGCCATTTTCTTTGATCAAGCCGAACCCACCAAAAGCGACATCCACACATGTGATTGGTGAAACAGACCCAATCAGAGAGGGAAAATCGTTACGTTTGCAGTTGAGGTTACGTTTCGGTTGTTTCTAGTAATCGCAGTAATAAATCAACATTGTATTCGGCACATGGCGCATAAGTTTCATGAATCAAATCATAAATGTAGATCCAGTTGCATCAATATACAGTAGGTCTTCGCTGTTTGCAGCCCTGCGTCCAATTTCCGACTCCATATTTAATGCATGTCATGGTTACAAAATCCCAGGCCCAATTTTCCGAACCGAATAATGATGACCCATCGCAGTAGAAACACTTCCTGGTTATGACACACCGGGTGGCTAAGTCATGAATCATGCATTTGTGGCTATTTTCCGAAATAAATCTCAACCGAGCGTGTAGAGTTCGTACGGCAATCGCCACAGATATTTACACTTCCCATCTATTAAATCATTCACAATTCCAATCACAGACCGTCGAATGAATGATTTCTCCTCCATCTTGCACGCAGACACGAGGAGGCCAGCTCGAATCAACCAGGATGATATTTCCATCATTTACATTTTGCTTTCCCTTCATTAGTTTCCCACATGGCAACTAACCAACAAACAGCCACTGGAGACCCATGATGTATGTCGTGATTTCTTCGTGCTCTGTTTCTTGGGCTTCCAATAATTATTATGCAATTGACAGACAATTCGCAGATCACGTCAATTTCAACTTGCACTGCAACGGCAGTGGCTGGTCCCTGGTTGAGCTATGCAATTTGACAACTACAAGCTGTACAATAGCTAGTAAATTCACGGATATATTTTATTTTGGCAGTACAACTAGTTTCAAAAGCCATTTGGAAGACCTGTGCCATCGAGGACTTTTTTCTAGTAAACCCATTACCCTTAAACGGTAAGCGCTAAAAAGTAATAATTATTTATTCATACTACTGCAATAATAGTGAAAAAGAAATTCAAAAAGGTCCTCGATCACATCAGTAGAAATCGTTAAAAAGGCTCATGTGATAGGAGTCCTGTCGTCACCATCTAGCATATCCTTTGACCTTTGGATATGGTTGGATTGTGTTTATTTAATTCAACTACCGTAATTGATTGCTGGGGCAAATTTGATACGGGATGTACCAAATTGCTATGCCTTCCAAGAATGCTAAATGACTTGCTGGCATCACAGACATTCCATTTTTTCTTGTTACTAATAGATATCTAATGATAATTTTAAACTGTTTTGTTATAAATAAGATTAGCTTTGCACTAGAGATGGTCGGGTCTCGGGTTTTCAAACCCGAAACCCGACCCGAACCCGAACCCGACGGGTTCGGGTCGGGTTCGGGTTTGAAAATTTAAATTTTTTCGGGTTCGGGTTCGGGTCGGGTTTGAAGGCTACAAAATTATCGGGTACGGGTCGGGTTCGGGCTTGAAAAAAGTCGGGTTTAGTCGGGTTTGGGTCGGGTTTGGTGAGAATGGTGAACAGAGTAACTACCTTAAAGCTTCCCTATGCATCAGAAACGATGAATTCATCGTCTTTTAAACTCGGGTTCTATTCGGGTTTTTCTTAGAAAACTTTTTCGGGTTTCGGGTCGGGTTCGGGTTTGAACAGCGAAAATTTTTCGGGTTCGGGTCGGGTCCGGGTTTTCTTTTCAATTACAGTCTCGGGTTCGGGTCGGGTCCGGGTTTTAAGAAATAAAATAAGTCGGGTACGGGTCGGGTTCGGGTTTGAAAAATGTGAAACCCGACCATCTCTACTTTGCACGGTTTTGCAAGGTGTAAGCAATGCTGTTGAAGAAGTTAGTAGTAAACAATTCACTTTTGCTAAGCCTACATGCAAAAATTTATAGTTTGAAATGAGTTGTTAGCTTAGCTTTCTCCAAGAACTACTTTACCAGTTTTTACTTAAGTTCCTGAGATTTCCACAAAAAATCATTCCCAGAATTAGTAGTTATTATTCAACAGATATATCCTGAAGTTACTTTGGGCTATTCTGATCAAACATTATTTCAAATATTTCTCTAGGAAAGTCTTTTACGTACTTATTACGTATACATTTCATCCAGTTGTTCATTAGTAATTTGTTTAGAATTTTTTTGAATGACTAAGAATTTTTCCAAGAAATTCTAGGAGTCTACCCCGAAACTCAAGATCACCAAGCAAGGATACTTTCCCCAATATTTTCAGAGAGTTCATCAACAGTTTTTTTTTTTTTTTTTCAACTTTAGAGGGCGAACACGAAATTATTGCGACACCGAAAATGCCATGCAAATCTTCTCGTAGAGCTTCCGTCCCCGTCTATTATTGCCGCTGATCGTGGTTTGGGAAGTTCTGTCCAGCTCTCATCTTCGCATTCTGGACGTAGCTCTTTGACATGCCGATCTTTTTAGCCAAATCACGGCTTGAGACGTTTGGATTTACTTTAATCATCCGCTTCACCTTTCCCTCCGTCTTTTTGTTCTCCGGTCCCGGTTTTCTTCCAGCTCCTTTGCCGTGGTCCAACGTCAACCGCTCCTGGAACCGCTTCAACACTCTGGAGACGGTTGAATGGTGAATGTTCAACATTTTTCCCAACTGCCGGTGCGGCAGGTCAGGAAATTCCAGGTGTAAGGAAAAAAAAATGTTCTTTCGACTCGCGTTGGTTCACCTCCATTTTCGTTGAATCGAAAAACACGACTTCGAGTTTGACAGCATGTAAACAATACACATCAATGAGAAAGTGTGCAAAATTTGGTTGATTCTTACCCAATGGTAGAAAAGTTATGCCCTGTTGAATGTGTCGCAATAATTTCGTGTTCGCCCTTTACCTTTAAAGTTCTTCCAAGGGGGTGGTCACTCTACGCACTTCATTCGGCACAGCTGTGCCTTCAAAGCGCCAAGGTGCTATAATACTATATGCCATAAAATTCAATGAACTGAAATTATAGAAAACCATCTCAGCAGGCATTGACAAATGTATTTTTTTTCTTGTCTGTCTCTCGTTCAACAAATTCTAATCTGTATTTTGCATTACCTTACCTAGAATGCGTTCATATTATTACGTAAAATTTACGGGAAAGCCAAGTCATGTAGGCATATGTAAGACTTTAATGTTAAGGCTTAGGAAACAGCCCACACGAATTAATAAGACAACACGGGATCTGCTATGAAATGAAATGTGCTATAGGCCTCTGCACTGTTTTGATTTTGTATGGGATTTTGACGTTTACTGGCCTTGTTGTTTAAAAAATTCATGACAGAGTGAAAGAGAGGCAATGATTTTTGTACAGAGCCCTATAGCTGTGCAAGGCACACTGCGTATAGTGACCACCACCTTGGGTTCCTCCTATAGTTTCTCTTCAGTCTCCTTCAACAAATCTTACAGAAAACATTTCTTCTTGCTTAAAAAAATGCAGCAAAAAATATCCAGTACTTCCTGTCAAAAACATTAAATCATTCTTCCAGGTGTTACCAACTTTATCCTTTGGCTAAGGATTGCACCTAATGTTCCACAAGATTTTCATAAACAATGGAACAGGATTCGATTCTTAGCGATTTCTCAGAGAAGTTCTCCGCAGATCCTTCTGCATTTTTTCACAGATAAGTCTACAAGTGTTTCCTTAGATTTCTCTAGAAATAAATTTGATGTAGCTCCCGTCATTCCTTCAATACTCTCTCGAAATACTTTCAAATTTCTTCAAATGCAAACCCAAGGCTATTTCAACTATTTTTTCGAGAAATCTTCCGGAAAAATAAATATTTTCCTATCAATTTGTTCAAGGATTTTCTTCGTAGAATGTTATTATTATTTCTCCTTGGATTCTACCACAGAAATCACCAAAAAAAATCCGGGTATTGTTTTAGAGACTTTAGTTACACTACCGTTTCATTTGGTTGTTTGTTTTTAAAGATATTTTTCAATAGATTCACTAAAGTATTTTGCAATTACTTTTTTAACTTCTCAAAACATTTCTTCAAAAATTCCATCAGGAATTCTTTTATGATCTAGAAAAATATTCACTATCCAACTTTAGTTCAGAAACTACTCTAGGAATACGTCAATATTTTTTTAAGAGTTTTCTTTGCAAATTGGAAAAACTTCAAAAGAAATTTGTTGGATAATTTCAGCTTAAATTGAATTCGGAAAAATTAACGATATTCCTGTCGGAAAATTTAAGAAATCATCGCAGAATTTCCGATTTTTTTTTTGCGAATTTCCAAATTATATACCTCAAGGGGCCCAGATAGCCGTAGCAGTAAACGCACAGCTATTCAGCAAGACCAAGCTGAGGGTCGTGGGTTCGAATCCCACCGGTCGAAAATCTTTTCGGGTTGGAAATTCTCTCGACCTCCCAGGGCATAGAGTATAATCGTACCAGCCACACGATATAAACATGCAAAAATGGTTATTGGCATAATAAGCTCTCGATTAATAACTGTGGAAGTGCTCATAAGAACACTAAGCTGAGAAGCAGGCTCTGTTCCAGTGAGGACGTAACGCCAGAAAGAAGAAGAAGATACCTCATAGAAAAGTTTAAGTGGTTTTTGTGGGCTTTGCTACAAAAACTGTTGTTCTTTTATCTTCATCATTTTTGATAGATGATTATTAGCGTTAAAACGGATGCAATTTTACTGAAATTTTTTTTTTACTTATAAGAATTCTGCTATTTTTCAAAACCCCTTCAATTCACTTTTCTAAGATTGCTTTTGAACATGAAGATTTTTTTTGTGCAAAGTTCCTCTAGAAAGCGTTATGCTAAGAAAGGAGAAACAATCACATGTTGAAGCAGCTAGAAACATCTGATGGTCGACGAAAGGTAAGTGAATACTGGTATTCTCTTCTCTAGAGATGAGTGATTACAATATAATTAAACCCTATCTAATGAGTAAAACAAAACAAATTTCTCGAAAAGTTCCATTAGATTATTTTTTAGAAATTATCCTTGAAATCAAGCAGATTTTTTTTTTGACTTCTGTATTCCCCTGCCAGAAAACCTCTTTGAATTCCACCCTGGAACCACACAAGAATTAAATCCCAGAATATGGATTCTGCCAATAATTGATAAAACTATTTCTAAAGAAAAGTTTTGAGAAAGATTTATTTTTAAATTTCGTATTGTATATCCTAATAAATCACTACCCCCTCCCCAGCTAGTATGCCAAATGTTACTACACGAAATCCTGTGTATGCACTTAGATTATTTTACGGATTCCTGTGAAATTACACCGTACTCTCAACAACTGAACGTTCGTTGATTTTTCAATTACACCTGAAATCGTTGAACACAATCATAAAGGAAAACTCCGATCGGGAATCGAACTCTCGATCTGCCGATCAGGAAGTAGGCTTGTTACCTCTACACAAACTTTCACTGCTTATTAGTGGTGTGTAAAAAGTGAAACAAAAAGTCCATGCCTGCCAGAGCAGCTATCAAATAATTTTAGAGAATTTCGGTGAAAATTATGCTTTCACCGAACTGTTCGTTGGTACATTACAGGGTTATGGTGAAGTTGTATGTTTTCACGGATTTTATCGGTAAAAACATACGACATACGACGTTATCACTTGCCAAAGGAATGCCCCCTGTAAGTAGGAAGCTTTTAATATAAATGTGCTCAGAGGGAAACTTTTGAAAGATACACAATCAAACTGGAAAAGTAAGAATTTGAAATTCTAATCTCTCAAATTACACTTGGACGTGACAGATGAATACATCTTAAAAGCAATCAATTCTCAGAATCCTGGATGCTGGACCCCATATTTAAACTTATTCCATGGACGATCTAACAAATCAAAGTAAACTTTCTATAACCTCAGGTTATCGACCATCAGTGCGTTAGAAATAAAAGCAAAGCAACTTTCACGAGCCTTATTTATGTCGGTTCTGAGAGGTAGGTAGATCGTTTAAGCTGATTAGAAAAAGACCAGAAATGAAATCACGTCATGGGAAAGGCTAAGACCTATATTGAAACACTTGCTAGTGCTTTAGGTGGGAGAAAATTTCCTGAAGATAAGGGTGGGTGTGAGATTCGCTTTCAATTCCCCATCCTGGATCCACAAGGAAAGTATTAGGTAACGAATAAGGTTCTTCAATAATTCACATCTTCTTCAGCCGTAAATGTTTTGTTCTGTGCAGTAAAAGTCCTCATTTTCAACAAAGCAACATTCTAAATTTTTGATTCATCATTTTCACTGGTGGAAAACTACTGCAGAGTATAGATTATACTTCAAACTACATCCTCGAACTTCTCTCTAATCTCAGAAGCTTTCAGTAAATAATTCGTCAAGAATTAATACTTGACGCAACCTGACAATCCTGCAGCGTCAATTACATTTGTCATAAACATGATTGATGTATACCCCGTAGCAAGTCCACAAAATACCGTCTAATGTCGTCCACTTATCGCCCATTAATTGTAAATAATTAATAATTCCTTCAGCTGCACCTACGAGAAGCAGCGTGTGAAACCAACCGGTAAATTGTAGGTGTCGGTATATTCCCATGCCCCGCCTCGGAATCATGCAAATTATCCCCACACATTCATT
Source organism: Aedes aegypti (assembly GCF_002204515.2). Lineage (NCBI taxonomy): Eukaryota > Metazoa > Arthropoda > Insecta > Diptera > Culicidae > Aedes > Aedes aegypti. Next base: position 134,064,353 of record NC_035108.1, read on the forward strand.
TGCTGGAAGCAAACACACACACGAACACGCCCAATCAAACATTACGACTGTCCCTGACATTTCATATTCCACTGGACTGCTACTTTCCACGTTCCGTAAGAACAATGAATCACCTGCGGAACCCAACACATTTGTTCAAACAGAACAGCAATTTTGTGATTACTTCCGCTTGGTGCTGACCCGAAAAATAACACCTCGCTCTCAGTCGTATCGGCAAACAAACATAAACCCACCCACATACCGGGTAATAGTAATTAATATCACCACTCTATTGACCTGGCCACCCAATAGTTTATCTAGCCAAATAAATACCGCAAAACGGTATGTTATCCGAAACTCGTGACACACGGATTCCGTTTTGATATGCTAATAATCCAATATTGGCACGAGAGCAAATTCCACATTCCGGCTGTCGGATATGCTAAAATTTCCGAATTCAGTGTGAAAAAAACTACAACTACCAAAACACATATTTATTCACATAGATTGCATATTTCATTTCCACTTTGGATGCTCCCCGGGTGCAGCAATATGAGTAATGTCGATATGGAAATGGGTTTTCATCCGTTCATATAGACACATAACTCGGATCCTTTTCCATATGCGGTCCATATGGTTGGGTGACCTTTACTCTGACAGAAAAAAAACGATCGGAAAAGTTGAAAAATATGAGATGCAGTGTAAATTGTAGGGTTTCGTTCTACTTCGTCGTAAGCGCTATTATTCGTCGTATCAAACTTAAAATGTTCCACTACGGCGGATATTCGAACTTACCTGCAGCATAGATTCACTTTCCAAGTGTAATTTTGTGAAAGCTGTTATGGTTCGTACACTTGTACACCAAAAATGCAATAAAACTACTGTATTTCGATAAATAAATTCAGTTCAATTATCCACTTTCCTTTTTCCCCAAAATCGCATGGACGAATACGATTTGAGAGACATGCTTAGCGATCAACACCAGTCACACCGCTTTATGATACAAGTTTGTGTAAAACCTTCGTACTTCTTCACTGTGATTTCATTCCAATCACACGCCGTAGAAGTTCTAAAATTTTATGAAATTTCCTTAACGACCGCATACAATTGAGAATGTAAACAAAGTTCAATCCGTCGTACTGAGAAAAAAAAAAAGCTTGTGCGCATCAATGTGTGCGCAATGCTCGGCGTTAAAAAAACAGTAAAATTGTACGGAATTGTGTTTATATGTTTTAGCTGATTTTTGATGGCATATAATAAATTTTAATGGAAATTAATATACTTCATATTGCTGAAGGAATGGAGGGTGATGCCCGTAGATCTATAATTGTAGTGAAACATTTTATAATAGCGTTGATATGTTGTATTTTGACCACTCACTATATCACAGTGAGTCGTAAGTTGTGAGACGAATCTGAAAACTGATTACGACAGAAATGAAAACGATACGACGAATTGAGAATACGGCAAGATGCAATTTCACTGCATTATTTTCAAAAACACGATCAAGATTTATCCAAATCTCATTGTACAATGCGAAATCCGTTTTGGGAAAGAATTCTTTGGCATTAGTTTGTATCAGCATCATTCACTGCAATACTGGAAAAATTGCAGGTTCTCACTGATCAAAGCTTAATACAATGGATACTAGCACATCACCCTTTGCAAAATTGAGACAACAAATTGATCAGAAGGAGTGCAATAGTCAAAATTGAAATTGAATTCCATTATTAGTATCATTTCAAACATTTCAATCATTGTTATATTAAGCTGTTTGTGTTGGGAAACACTATCATCCTAATTTGGTTAAACTAAATTAGGCTTTTATAAACATTTTGTTAACAACATATTACATTTCATTTGCCATAGCAGTTCAGAATTTTGACAGGTGAGTTAATTTCACCTGCTTTAATGTTACGCAGAAATCGTAATAGAAGATTACAGCGATTTTTTTTCTAAAATTATTAACAATTCTATTCGACATTTGTTCCAATGTTTCAACATTATAGACATTTAATGTAAATCATTAGATTTGGTCCAGGGAGGAAGCTTCAGAATCATTTTCAAATTTTTATTTTGAATCCTCTGTAGAACTTTTTTCCTGTCCATATTGGTACAACATGGCTGGTCTAAAGTTTGTTTGATGATCGAAAGCTTGATTTTGAGACAAAGTTTTGATTTTCTGTTAATAAGTCTATAAAGGCATTTTATATATTTGTTATTTGTTGTGAATGCCCTCAATGTGATTTTTGAAAATCAAATTTTTATCTAGCATGAACCATAGATACTTAACTTCATCTAAACTCCATATGACCAATTTTATTGGAACCCTTCTTATCGTGACAGCATGTCTTCTAGCTAGATGGTTTCAAATAAAGAGCTCTTGGTTCACGGGGTAATATTATAAGTTGAGTTTTAGAAGCATTAAGAAAAATCTTACAATTGGGAAGCATGAAGAATAAATATCCAAACTTTTTTGCAATTTACTACAGATGACACGCAGGCATCGTCCTTTGGCGGAGAGGCCTGTCACGATGCTCTTCTGATCGTAATTATTAGAAAAAAAAAAACCTCCATCAAATCTGTGCTCACCAGTCATTTTCTATAGCTAAGCTGCATATCCAGGCAAAATTAAAAAAAATAATCGTCAAGCCATTTTGAAGATACGCTTTTTTGAATTTATAAGTCCATTAACTCAAAGGATATTTGAGATATTGAAACGAATTTTCATAGGTCGTGATTATCAAAATGAATATACCATCAAAATTTTAATCGAACGCCCTTTCGGAAGTGTAACAATTAAAAACAAATGTTTTCAATGACACATCGCACATACATGCCGCAAAAGTCTTCCAAAATCAACTGATTTTTCATAGGCTCAAGTACTTTACGGCATTACGGAGCTAATTTCATCATGTAACCAAATTAGTTCTTGTAGCACAATTTTCTGGCTAGTTTGGTGAACACATCTACTCACGATTCAGATTATTTACATACAACTGATTACTGTAGCACCCAAAGTATGATTTTGTTTTCGTTTGTGGAGGGTCATAGTGGCTAGTGAGTCTTTAGTTCACAAGCACAGTTTGCGATCGAAAGTAAAAAAATAAAAGTTTACATAGAAATCTTCAGTTTGTGTAGGATTCAAACAATATTATGATAGGTAGACCAGCCGGTAATTAACAGGGCCACAAAACAATAAATGATTTTCCGGTAATTAAAACTAAAATTTACATAGGATTCATGAAAAACTCTGTTTTTTCTATGATTGACATTTCCCGAATCAGACACCATCGTATTAAAAATGTGACAACAAATTCACGTCATTTGGCTCGCTTCTTTTATGTGCATCAAAAAGACGTAAAATCGCATGATTTTTTCGGAGTGTGTAGCTGTGCGTTTCCCGTTACGACGACCATTCGGCTCCTTAGATACATACAGGAGACAGATGTATCACTCATTTCCCGCTACACCCATGCACTATTTAACACAATGTTATACTTCCTACTTTGAAGAGCGCATTCAAGTAGCACACTTCAGACACCTTATTCAAACTCATACTGCATCGACCGCGCCATCGATTCAGGTCGATCATTAATCTTGGCTGCAGCTCATCCACGGGGGTCATTTGTCTGAGTCCGAGGCGTCTGGCACTGGGTGTCCCGTCCCATCTGAGACAGGCAGACATCCATTAGCCCAGCTGATCACATCACCGGCTGATGACGCTTGCTGGCAGTTACACAATAACCGCATCATCTACACACACGTACCCGACCTGGACCGCACGTTGTTGCCCGTTTCCACACTCCCGTCGCTCAATTAATTCAATTAGGGGGCTGCAAATACCCCATGGCACTTCATTTGGCTAAAGTGGTCAAGCAATGATGGATGAGACGCTGGAATAAAAGAGCTCGAGCCCTCCATTCACCCAACATCCAATCTGGTCTCTGCTGAATGGAGAGAAGTGCACCCAGTCAGATGTGGTAGCGGTCGAGTTACCATTTTTTTTTTTTTTTCAATTAAACACCCTTTTTCGTATAATGAATTTTTGATAGAGCCTCCTTGAAATACGGCGAGGCCGTATAAAAAGGCACTTTAGCATCCAGACTTCGCAACCGTCGTTGGAGTGAGAGTGAATTAGTGTTGCCGGGTCACTTACGAAGCGATTGGCAAATTTTCACTCTCATTTGCTGTAATGTAACGATCGCACTTGACGGTAGTGGTTCGCTGTTTCTCAACCTTGAGTCAACCGTAAACCCTTGTAATTGCGACTGTCGAAGTGATGCAGCTTAAAAGGGGTCGTTTCGGCAATTTGCACCTCGATATCCGAAGTATCATTTGACGGATCTATGACTTTTGGTCGTATGACGTTTGGTCGAAATTATATTTGGTCGAAAAGACATTTTGTTGAATGGACATGGATATGGAAATTTAACTTTAATAGTAGGCCCAGATATGACTCCCCGCTAGTCATTCGACCAAATATTTTTCGACCAAGTGTTATTAGACATCGCACTACGTGAACCACGAGAAAGCGATTTTACAGCATCTACCACAACAGACCTAAGGTTTCCGAGCAGATTTTATGACAAACAATTGGTCATTTGAATACTTACACCTGCATCAAACTCCTACGAGAACTGCATAATTGGCGGCTTCTTCCGCGTGCCTGACTCACGACTCAAGTTAGGGCCGCGCGAAAAAAGCACTTTAATGGAAGTCATTTTTTCTCTTGAAGTGTTTCGTGAGACGTCACGTGCAGTGATTTTTTATTCCCCAGTTTGAATCTTTCTCTGCAATTGGGACACCACAGCAAGTTGAAAAAATGTTTCCATTTATTTCGAATGGTGGCACCATCGTCAATGGGTGTCCAGTTAGATCGAGTGGGTCCAATTCCTGGTTCCTTTTTAAATAGGAAATTTACTCGACTGGTTTAACATATCAATATGTTTGAATTCAAATAAGAACTGTTGAAATATGTATAGAAAAAACACGCAATTTAAGGGTAGAAGGCTGAATTCCTCTGGAAACGTAAGGTCATCTATAACTAAGGAAGAAGTTACTATGCACGAGAAAAAATTGCAATTTGGCAATGCAGATATTTCAAAAAGAATTGCGTACGTGAGTTAATTTGCACCCCCACAACTCCATTTACTATTGCCAGTCGCCGCAAGCTGTCGTTGGCCTCACTGGGTGACTGAAGGAGTGATTGACAGAGGTAACACTTGGTTACTATACTTCACCACCACGCACTCAGAACCTTCAGAAAAGTGTCGACGTAAATGGGACATGACGTGTCTGGCACGGTCATTTCCATATTCGAGCGCTGGCAGTTAAATTGCACAAAACATGCATCAGAATCGACTAGGTTGATAGTGGAAAATTGTTCGACTGGGTTAAGATATGATTTGTGCAAATAATGAACATTATTGGAAGAGTTTGATCTATTGACGTTTGAAGTGCTTATATAGTCACTGATTTATTGTACATACATATATGGAATGAGAGTATTGTTGGAACCCTTTTTGGAGCATGTTCAGACAATTCAAACAGAAGGAGTAGGGTTGCCAATAATCTTAGTTAGGAAGACTTTGGATTTCTGTGACGGCAAAACCCTCGTTGCAGCGACGCGGTAGGTAGAAGAAAAGGAGTTATGTCAACAATCGATGACGTGGACTGTCACAGCGATAAGCGATTTAGCATATCATACTAAATCAAATGAATTAGAATAGTCAATTTCTTAACTATATCAACTAAACCATAATTATCAAGTTAATTTAGAGTTGAATTCATGCTGTTTGGCCTTCAAGATTGTAAAATTAAAAAACTTTAATCTTCCAATATACATTGTTAGAATAATCCAAAGTTCTAAAAGTCTTCCTGTAAGAGCTGGTGTTTCTCGAGGTAGCATTTTGGGATGAATATAACACAATATTTTTACATCTGACTTACCTCAGGGAAGTCAAAAATCTTTGTTTGCGGATGACCCAGGTCTCTCCGCCAAAGATCGAAGTCTGCGTGTTCTGTAGTAGATTGCAAAAAAGTTTGGATATGTTTTCTTCATGCTTTCAAAAATGGAAGATTTCTCCCTGAGAGAGAGGAGACAGCTGGCTTAGATTGCGAGCTCCCAAAAGTCAAGGGAACCTGTCGCGCACTTTCAAGTGAAAAATCGCACATTCGAAGGGCAGAGCGTGAAAAACCGTCAAAATTCAAGTAGACGTTATTAAAATTTAAGGTGTTTTTCGATGATTTCACATTTTAAAACGTTAAATACCTAAATACGCTAAGTTGCTTAGCTAATCATCAAAATGATGCTTATTCCAATTGTTTTAATGGTGAGTATTTTAGAGATTTATCCCACCATTATCCAGAATCATACCGGCCCAATTCAGCATGTTCCTGGAAAAAGGCATCGCAATCGAAATAAATACTGCCATTGGGAATTCGGAAACGCGACCCTTGGAAGAGTTGATTCGAAAGCATTTCAGCGTATCACTGCAAATAAGCGGAACCTTTGCCCGGGTCACCGTCAGTGGAAATGCAATGAATATTTAATGGCCAATTGGATTGTCCGATTTATCGTGAATGCTGTGGCTTTGATTCGAAAAAAAAAGATCGGTAGGCTTTTTATTCGTTTTCATGCACCATCAATTATTGTTTGTTCGGAGTCAGTGCTGACAAATTTCGACTGATTCAGTTGAACAGCTCAAGTATCCAATAAATGTGATCAATTTTTTATGGATATCAATTTCTTATTGCAATTAAACGGATAGTTGATCAGAAGAGCAGAACGACAATCCTATTAATTTCAATTTGGCTGAAAATTGGGTCAATACGAGATATTGCAACACTGTGGTCGAAGTGTTGGATACCGAGGTTTTTGATCAAGGAAGCATAATTAAATTATGTGCTTTATCATTAAGTGACCCCAGCAATGCGATTAATCTTCCCCTGGACCTGTTGTGAACTCTGACAGAAATGTGATTAATACATTGAAATTTAATCGGAATTTTTTATACGGGGAATGTGACTTTTTATTTATTTCATTCAATCGATAATTCGATTTCACTTGAAAGCCGGGTCAACAATGCTCGAGAATAAAATTGTTGATGATTTAACTGAATCTGAATTGCTTTTTAACTACTACAACTAACTCAAGTAATCTTTACAATTATTATCTCAACCAACTGCTTATGCTAGCTACCATGAAATTGAATGGAACCTAAAAAGATACGGAACCTATAAAACCCAACATTTTGGGGCCAACGATGGAAAATTTATCAATTTTGCCTAGGAAAGCCTAATACCTGACTACCACTACTAATAGTGGCGCAACCAGAGGCTAATGCAAACTCACATTAAAACAACAACGTATTAAACACCACCGGTACAAGATTACGGTGAATTAATTATTACCACTAAGCCGCGAGCGGTAGTCATTTGTTCTCACGACTTCACCTTCCGGAGGCGATTCCATCAATTCAAGCCTGCCTTAGCACTGAACTGACTGACTGACGACTATCGCGCACATAGATCGGCCGCCTCGTACCAACCAACCAACCACCCAGTAAATCACGGGCCTAGAGAGCAATTAATTTATTGAAAATACCTAAATGCAATGGCAATTATTATAAACAATCATCAGCAGTACAGCGGCTCCATCCCGACTAGCAAATCATATCAAAATATCTCTCGTTGGTAACTTATAGATATATAAATTGTTTTCCAATAATTCAGAACAAAATTATTTCAGATTGTATTAAATTCATGTTACAAAAGTTATAACAAATCTTGTTATAACTGAAACAAAATGTTAGATGTTTGAATTGTTTGCATCTGATTGATACCGTTGTAATATAACTAAATAACACGTCAAGTTATAATTCTGTTGGTTTCACCGAGTCGGGATGGCACCGCCCATGCGCTCCGGCCCCAGGCTGACTGCTGCCAATCATGGCGCGCTTTGCCACTTCGGGAAATTGCGTTCGCAAAACCTTCACTGAATCTCACGCGAACGGAACGCGAATTCCAGTCTACTTCCACATCTCGTATCTCACCACGTTTCCGAGTGTTGTTGGTCGTTGATGACTAACCCACATGTCCCCACGCCACCGAACGACATTAAATATTGCAGACCCTTTTTATCAAGATCGGCTGTCCGGGTCCGATTTCGTAATTCAAACAATGCTTCAAATCCGGCTTCGAGAACCGAACGTCACCCACCTCTTCTGGTGCACCATAGCATTACCAATGGATGTATCCAGGGTTTTCATATGGGGTTGATGTGCAAGTGACCTCAAATGTTCTTTCACGAATTTAACTTTTTGCTTGAAACATTATGAAGGTTTGTAAGGTAGATACTTTTTCCACAATAATCAAGGAGGAACCAAAAAGTGGGCTTCGTGGCCGTGCGATTAGCGGCGTTAGTCGTTTAGACGAATTGTGCCACGAAGCGTGGGTTTGATTCCTGCTCTAGTCGGTGGAAACTTTTCGTCGAACGGAAAATCCGTCACTAGACTACTGGGTGTTTTGTGTATTCCAGTTGCCTAATGTTAGTGATCGTTCAGTTTGTGCAACCTTTGGCTGAAAACGGTGTAAATCCTCCTTTTGAAAAAAAGAGGGGTGTGCTACGCATACTGTTTTGTTATTGTGTCACCGGAGTGGAAGTTTTTTTTCATTTTCGCGTTTGCTGGGCAGTGCGTTTTAGTTTGGAGTTTTTTGATGGACGGTTGAGCGTGGAGACAGCGAAGTGGACACTGTGAATTTCTTCAGAGAATCGTACAGAAAATCCACAAGAAAATGGAAGGACCAACAGATTCCTTGCAATATTTTGCCTTAAATTTCTTTCGGAAATAACACTCGAAATGTTTTTGGGATACCGCCAATATTTGTTCGTTTTTTTTTTGGTAATCAATTCGATTTAATTCAAGAATTTATACCTCCATTTCAAGCGTGTTCTAGAATAAGGGCGTAAGTCGCATGATCTATTTCTCTTCATCGATTCACTCTTCTGTGAATAAAGGTGACAAGATGCAAGTTTGTTTGCAATTTTTCTTCTCAGGGTGCAATATTGCATCACTGCCTAGCATTCTGAAGTGAAAAACTGCTTAAAAATTTGCACCTTGTCACCTTTATTTACAGAAAAAAGGATTAATCCCACACAACGTATAACGAAATCACCTTATGCAAAGTGTCGCGTATAAGATGTCACAAAAAGGCCTTATGCGTACAAAAGTGGAGGTGATATACGTGCATATTTTATACGATGCAAAACAGCATGCAATGCGAATGCGTTGATTTTATTGCGTAATCTTATGCGACTCAATTTATGATAACAAAATTGATTTGACAGCTGCTACGGATTGATCCGATTTACTTTATACGAGTATACGGGACGAAACAAAATGTACATATGAACTCGTAAAATAGCGTTTTATGCGAGGAAACCCATCGATCGATAAAACGATTTTATTCACCATGCAGTGCGGGTGGTATGCAGATTGCATAAATAAGCGACTGTTTCCGTAAACATGAGGAATTGGTAATGGCAACTTCGACTGAATCTTGAATACTACTTTCAGATGGCTTTCTTAGTTTGGAAGTCGAAAAACGATGTTTACATCGTCTTACGATAGACGTTTATCGTCTTACGATAGATCTTACACCTTTTGAAAAAGGCCAAAACCAAGCGGCCGAAACGTCGGGAATGTAAAAACATCGTTTTTCGACTTCCAGACTGAGAAAGCCATCCGAAAATAGTGTTCATAAACTATTATGCAACTTCTGGTTGACTGGTATAGCAATCGATCATACGACTTAAGCCCTTATTTTAGCTCGCACTTGATTTATATTTTTTTGAGGAATTTTCCAGGAGATTCTTGAAAAATGCATCCAAGTTCATTGAAAAATATATCTGAGGTAACCTCTGAAAATTCATTTACAATTTTTTCCAGAAGACGTTCTGGACATACCTTCTGAAATTCGTGCAGAATCAACATCCAAAACTACTCTAAGAGTTTAAGAATTGCTCTCAGAGCATCTTTCTTCTTCTTTTGTTTAGCATTTACGTCCCCACTGGGACAGAGCCTGCTTCTCAGCTTAGAGTTAAATGAGCACTTTCACAGTTCTTAACTGAGAGCTTTTTTTGCCAAAGTTGCCATTTTCGCTTTCGTGTGGCAGGTACGATGACACTCTATGCACAGAGGAGTCAAGGAAATATCCATTACGAAAAGATCCTGGACCGACGGGGAATCGAACCCAGACACCTTCAGCATGACTTTGCTTTGTAGCCGAGGACTCTAACCACCCCAGGCCTCAGAGCATCTATATTCCTACTGATATTCAAAAATTAAATTGTTTTAATAGTATTTCCAGAAACTCTTCAAAATAGCATCAATAATTTTCTTTGGAGCTCTTCTAGGCATACCTTTAAGCATAGTTCTGAATACTCCCCCAGAAACTTATCCAGAGATTACACTTTTTGGCAAGAAATTAGCCAAATAATCGCCGAGGTACTTGTATATAATTTTTGTAATATTTTTATTCCCTCAGTAATTCGTGCAATCCAAAAAGTAGTTTACAGAAATTTCTTTTGAATTTTATTTATATTTTTGGTTTTTGAGACGTTTTAAGAGGTACTCATCCTGAAGAAACACTTCGATTATGTCCTGAAAACATCTCTGACATCATTGCTAAAGCGTCCTTAGAATAATTTCTGATTGAATATTTGGAGAAATCGCCATGTTTATTCTGGGAAAAACGTATGATATGCTATTTGTTTTAATAAAGATTACTTAATTTCTAACGGAAACCAAAATATAATACCTTGGGTAGTACCTGAAGAAATACTTCTGGCTAAATTCCCTTATTATGTAAAAAACACATTAAAAATTTCCAAAACCCCTGTAGGAATTATCATGGGAAACTCAAATGAGCCGAGGTAGAAAATCTCAATCAAATTGCTTCAGATAACCTTCATTGACATCCCGCAGAATTGCCTAGAAAAATTTCTGAATGACTTATAAACATAACTTATTCGGAGAAGTTCCTAGTATAATCGAAGAACGCCCAGAAAAATATTCTTCCTAAAAAAATAACAAATCTTGTAACCTTCAAACTTTAAAATCTTTACCAGGAGCAATACTTGGACATGTTCTAAGTGATATTTCTAGCATGGGCACAAGCATAATTATTTATGACCGTGAATTTCGTAGTTGCTACTCCGTGAGAGACCAGAATAATCGAAATTGCACAAGGAATCAACAGATAAAGCTTGTAAGTAGACTTCCATCTTCAATGTACATTTCCATACTCTGAACTATTATTTTAAAATGTTAAAAGTCAATAACGGCATCAGTCACGTCCTTACGATCATCTGAGAAGGGAAGGAATGTTAGTATGACATCCATTGCTACTAGAGACCGAGATCACTTCTGCATCTCCACGGTTTTTCACAGAAAGGATTTTTTGTTTGTGGGGAGGGTTCAAAAGCTACATTATCGGGATTCACCTTGGTAAGTGATATGTTTCATACAACCTCAAATAGTAAAATCATTTATAAGTCAGTGTAATAAACATGAACCTCCAGTACGTCAACACTTCGAGAGACAAACTGTTCAGAGTGTTTTTGTGATTGGGAAAATATGGATAAAAGTAAAATGTATTTGTATGCTCATGTTCACGCCGACACCTAAAGTGACAAACCATTCCTTTTTTGTTTGATAAATGCATAAACATACTATTTCTATTCTTGTTACGATAACAATGTATAATATACAAACCATTTGAAATAAAGCGTGAAACGAGCTCATCAATACATCATCAATCCTCGACTGAGCAGCTACAAACAACTTCCTGCTACGTCATTCACCTTGTAGGCTAAGAGATAAAAATTATACCGATTCGCGAGACATCGAACTAGTTTCGCGGAGCACTCTGGTGAAATTTCTGGTCAAATCTAAAAAACTATTGAGATGTTTCCTGTAGGAATCCTTCGACAACCTTAATAATTCTGTAAGAATTGCAGAAGCTTATAAGCTTAAAAGTTCTAGGTTGCATTTTTTATTGGGAATATAGACTTTTGAAGGCATTTTATCAGGAATCAATGTATTTTCCAATGGAAATATCAGGGATGAATTTAACAAGAAGAAAGGGTGAAATAAATGAAGTAAAGATTAAAAAGTAAATAGGAATTTCTCTGAATGTGTTGAAAAGGAAATGCATAAAGAAAACTCTTGAGGCATATGTAGCAAATATCCTGAAGATCTAAGACGAACTTAGATGCACAAATCCCAATAAACATCATTAAATGTTCTTTGCTAGAATTCCTGGGGAACTTCATGAAGCTATTTCTCGTGTGTTATGAACAAATATATTCAATCCCAGAAACATCGTAAGTTATTGATGAGGACTCGTTGAAGAATCTTAAGGACCGATTTATGGAAGTGGTTGTTAAAGAAACTTCTTGAAGAATATGAGAAAACTACCTTGAGGAATATAAAAAGGAATTTCTGGGGAAATATGTGAAGCGTTCTCTAAAGATATTCCGTGAAGAATTCCTAAATAGATGTATTTTAATTTAACTAATGAGTCCGTAGGACATATCCTTGATGAAATCCATTTTATTTGCAAAACATATTTTTGGCAGATTTCACTCAAAATCCATAAGGGACTGTTGATAAAATCTTCGAATAATTTCTGTTAAGACCTTTTCAGAAATCTGATAGTTTGTTGCACTTCAAAAAGTCTCGAAGAAATCTATCATGATGCAATTATTTTATAAATTTGCGTGCTGGAGACAATACTTAAAAAATCGAACACAAAATGAATGCCCGTAGCGGTTAATTTCCATCGGCCAGAGGTAGGGATTGAATCCTGAGAAAAATGAGAGAATCTCTCACGTATCGCTCTCTGTAACTATCATAATATACAGCACATTATGAAAGACTGTTTATCGTGTACTGCTACAACTTTTATCAGATCGGGGGGACAGAAGTGCATGATAAAACCCCACTAAAGAAGCAGCAAACCTGAAGGACTCTATTGTTATCGGAAATTCGAGGATTGTTTATCGTGCCAGTAAATTAAAACACCTAGGGTAGATGTACCAATAGTGGAGGTAATAAGCACGATTGAACTTCATTTAACCACCAAAATTCAAGAAGCGCAATTAAGGTGAAACAGTTTGGAATCAGCTTCTAAGTTTGCACTAAAACTTCAAAGGCACAAATCTCGCGAAGAAAGCATCCAAAAACAGTGCACTTTTTATTTTGCCTTTGTGCACTAACAGAAAGCTTAAAATAAGACAATCAGAAACGTTTGCCAACTATTTCTCCAGTTTAGTGCCTTTGAAAACGTGAGAAGGTGCACAAGTCGGCCATTGTGGCGGCCATCTTTGGATTCCGAGATGTTTCACCTTAATGTACATGTTAATGTTGTAACGGGAAGTAACGACCTGGGAGGGAGAAACCAATACGAAATTTATGTACGTCAAGGTGAGCCGAGATTCTGCTGTCACGAACTGTCACTGTGAGCCCAGATCTAAAACAATGGACAAACATGATAAAAGCGCGTAATTGATTAAAACTAATTTTTGCATTTTATCAAATGTGACAAAAAATCGATTGAAAAGCTATTCATGCTTATTCAAAAGTAATGTCACAATAGCACCTTTTATCCTGCTTGAATATAAAGTGTTCAAATACGCATTATTTTACTTTTTCCAATAAAAACGAAAATTAAATGCTCAGAAAACTTTGGCCCTTTTTCCATGTTTGTCCAGAACGATCGAAGGAACACAACAAAAGAAAACTAGCGATTTTCATCAAGTCTGCCTTGATTGTCGTTGGCAAGCTGGAGTTTTCTTGCAATTCAAAATAACTTTGTGTCATATTTCGTATGTAATATCGGTGCCTCCCTCCCAGGTAACGACCATTGACTTAATGAGAAAAATTATTTCATCGCAGTAATCCACGGCATGTCAGTGAAAAATAATACCTCCACTATTGATACATTGATGAAATGTGAGCTAATGCCTGGCCAGGGAGAGGACAACGTCCAACGCCTGGCTACGCCCATGCATCAGCTTGTGCACGATTCTAGATCTGACAACGTCGATAAGACAATTGTCCTTATTATTGATTAATTCGTTCTGTCGGAAAGTAAAATCATGTTCTGTTCAAACAAACAATGAAACCTTCACAAATCAGAAAGCCACCTGTTGCTGTCGACTCACCAGAACCTTCAAGTATGAATGTCAATTTTTCCAACAACTTAAAACAGTTTGCACGGAAGTGTCATCGCTTGCTTGTTTCCCAAATCCCTCGTCTGCCCTACTAAGCCAGGATCGATGAAGCAACGCAGAAAACTGTCCATTGTTATGCAAATTCCAACTCACATTCAATTGCGAATGCTACACAAACCTAGAAGAGAAGTTCCCAACATATGGGAAAACCTCCCATCCCCACAGACCCAACACAGTTGCCTCACCGCACACAAAACATTCAAAGTGACTTGACTTCTAGCCCGTTTTGTTACTCTTATTGCTGCCATTTGCTATAAATAACCATACGTGGGAACCACAATCAATTGCATCCATGCCTGATTTGCTACCAAACTCACTGCCGATGGAGCTTCACATACATATTTACATGCCTACACGCGACCAGTATGCAAGCAAATGCATTCAATAATGCAACCCAGCCAGGTCCCAAGAAGCGTTGCTGCAGTTCGAAACTACAGAATTGGACAATACATTTGTAGCTTTATCGAATTTCCATTAACAATGATCAACTTTGGTAGCCTAGATCTGAAGATTTCACTGCACGTCAGAAATTACTTAAAATTATCATGCATTTTTTAGTACTTTTTCCAATCGCGAGTTTTAACAATTTGATTAAAGTGAAACTTTTGACGAAAAATTCTAAAATTGTCGAAAAATCACTTCAATCAATCCTGTTAACTCCCATTTGGCAGAAACACCCAAAAACATATGGTGGAATTCGAGTTATGTCTGAAGAACTGTGAAAATTTCACTCGATCGGTCCATAAATAAAGTTCACAATTTTGAATTTAAAAAAATGGCTAACACTTTGTCCAATACTGTATATCATGCCTGGTGGTGGTGCTATGAGACGTGTAACCTGCTACAGACAACCACATTCGTTGTTGCCGGTTGGAGCCATATGTGTGATCAATAACCAATAGTGCGGCGGTGTAGAGCCTCCAGTCAGGTGCAACATGCTGCCTCTACATATCGAACCTATTTTGCATTTCCATCAAGCGGCTGATGTTCGCTGAGAGCATCCATTATCCGCCGCCGAGGGTACGGGGAAAACGTGTTGGAGTTTTTCCCCGAAAGAAGGGTGGTATTCAGCAAGTTCAAGTCTTGGTCGATGCTGATGATGTTTAACTATATATTGGCTAGTTTGCTCCGATATTATTTATTTCAAATATTTTGGAAATATTGTTTCATCGGATCAATTGTTGCTTTCCATAACTTCCTATTCTTCTAATAATTTTTCATCTTCTCTCTTTCCTTCTTTATTTTCTTCTTCTACTATTATTTTCTCTTTTTCTCCCTTTTATTCTTCATCTTATGGTTCTTCATCTTTTTCCCTTCTTTATTTTACTTCTTCTTCTTATTCATATTATTGACAACACTTCCCCACTGGATCGGAGCCTGTTTCTTAGCTTAACTTAGCCAAAAGGGTAATTGGTCCGAAAGGGTCGTAAGGACGAGAGGGTTGTTAAGCCGAAAGTGTCGTTAGGCCGAAATAACATTTGATCAATATTTCAAATGGCTAACACACTCATCAGTGCTATGCGATTAATAAAAAAAAAAAATCATCAAAATTAATCCGAGTGGTTGCCCCAGATTTACTTAAGGCTTTATTCCAAATATTATTCAAGTGTTCCTTGAAAAATTCCATCGGATATATAACCCAACTTATGAAGCATTTTTCGAAGAGTTCTCTTTAAGGGTTCCCCTGGGTTTTATTTTTGAGAATTTCATACATACATTTGTCTGAGATCTCCAATAGGCATTTCTTGATTTCAAAAATATGTACTATAATTTTTTTTTTTCCATGTTTAAAAAAGGATATAGCTATGAATTTTTCGAGAAATTTCTCCACCTCTTTTATTCTTTCAAAATCTTTCCAGGATTTTGCCAGAGTTTCTTCAAAGATTCATTCTTCATTAGAAATATTTCTGATTGTTTCAAACCCTACAATAAAAACTCTACGGGGGGTTCTCCCAAAATTTCTTTCATAAATCAAGTAGGAATTTCTTGAGAAATTTCAATTAAAATTTCTCCAGGTTTTTTCTGGAATTTTATGCAAGGATTTTTCCATGATTAAGAAATCCTAAAAGAATCTAGCTAAGGATTATTTCAACAATTCTGTTTCAAGGGTTCCGCTTCAAACGTTTCTTTACCGATATTTCCAAATTTTTTTGCCTAGTACATTTTTTAATATTTTTATTCAAAAAGCGTTACGAAAATATAGAGGTGGCCGATAAATTACTTCAGGGAGTATTACAAAAAAAATCTTGATACAACTAGAAAGAAATAGAATTTCTCCTGAAACTCATCCAAGAATTCCGAGAGATATACTTCCAAAATCTTAAACAATGTCCGGGCGTTTCTGTATTGTAGAAAATAAAATAGGAATTTCTATATAAAGTCCAGGTTCTACAGAGGTTTCTCCAGGTATCTATTGAGACGAATTCATAAGGAAGTTAAGCCGTTCGTCTCCAAATAAACTAGCCGAGGACTACAAATTTCGTTAGAAAAAAAGATTTCATTTGAGAGTTCCCCGAGTGGTTCTGTCAAGGATTTTTTTAGAAATTCTGACGGAAATCCTCCAACAGACTACAACAACAGACAATTCTTAATGATTGAGAAAAATCGTCAGAATTTTCTCCGTGGGGTATTTAGTAGCATTTTTCCATAGATATTATCAATAAATTGTTCAAGTATATATCAAAAGATTTCTTTCTGATTTGTACAAACAATGTCTACATTTTTTCCAAATAATTTTATTATTAGTACTTGTTGCAATTATTCCTAGGTTTTATTCAGATTTTTTTCGAAAATCCCTGCAGCAATTTCTTTATAGAAAACTGTCACCTAAAAGAGCTCTTATAAATATTTCACTTAAATTTTCTCAAAATCTGGCTTCAAGGATTCCTCCAGCAGATTTCTTATGTGATTCTTCCGGGAATTTTTCAAACAATAATTCTAGAATCACTTCAGGGTTTCATGAAGATTTTTTCTCTAAGGATTTGTCCAGCTATGTTCCAATCTGGTTACACCAATTAACATAAGAAGTTTAAATGGGCAAAACGAATCGAAGCCATTTAAAAGAATCGAATCGCTCAATTGAACGAGTGATCCGTGGCTCTTTTTTGGCGAGAATAGGTTCATTTGACCAGCATTCACACAACGGATCAGATAAAAACGAACTTATTCTTCTTACCTATTCCCTTTCGTTCGTATCTCGGTTTTATTATAATCCTTAACACTTGCCTTGCTTTGCGCGCCACGTCACTCATGCAATCACACTTTGCTGCTGCTCCGTGCTCTCAGCGCTCTCAGCGTAGAGACAGACAAATTTGCCCCGCCCACTTGCATTACAGGCAAACGAAAGATAAAGAATAAAATGCCCACCGGAACGGCGAAGTGCATAGTTGGCATTTTTCGTTTGGTTCGGGTAGCAGAAATCTGCCGAATGTCGTGTTCGTGTCCGGTCGAATCGTGAGTTTCCGGGGTGAAAATGTACGAAGAATGAGGAAGCAAACAATCGTAGATCGTCGCGAGTCGCCCGACACGGAATGAACCGTTGGATCCGTTCACTCGGTTCAGTTCGTCCTTTCTTTGCGAGCTGGTGAGTCACTGAACCGTTGAAAAGATCCGATTTACTAAAGTGAGTGATTCGGATCGGATCGGTTCACTAAAAAGAGTTGATTTGCCCATCCCTTTTAAGAAGGTCGCTCAAGTCAATTTTTAGACTTTTAGAGGAAAAGAAAGTATGATAAATTTGTATCTGGTCTTTGAGAAAAACTATATATTTTTACAAGATAAAATCATAAGTTTTCAGGCTCAGAGTTTTTTTTAGCACATTTTTTGCACAAGATGAAAAGTAATAACGATTAGAGTTATTTGAAGTTTTGGTCAAATAACTCTTATCGTTATTACTTTTCATCTTATGCAAAAAAAATTGCTGAAGTTCTGGGAAATTTTCATAACAATTTGTTCGAATAAACACATTAATAGCTCAGGAAAGATGATTATTTTACTGAAAAATTCAAGAAAAAGAAAATCAATTAGTTAATACTGTAATGGAACTGTCAAAAAATGATATACCGCATTTTTTAAGAAAACTCTTGTGATATCACCTACCAAATACCATCTATGTTTAAAAACATCTTACAGTCGACTCTCCACATCTCGATGTTCTACATCTCGATATCTCTCCCTATGTCGATGATTTCATAAATCCCTTCAGTCTGCATACATTTTCACTCTCCATATCTCGACATCCTCCTTATCTCGATATCTCCATATCTCGATGTGTTTCTGTTGAGTTTTGTTCTCAATTTTCTCTCCGTATGTCGATACGACCAATATCGAAGGTTACTAGACCAATGTTCTGAGATTCAAAACATAGTAGGAGCGCAAAATGACGTTTGATTATGTATTACTTCCTTGGAAATGGAGTGTTTTTGAATCTAGTATTCATCAAAAATTTGTTCTTTGTCTCGATCTCTTCCTATCTTGATGGTCCCTTCGATATCGAGATGTATAGAGGCGACTGTATAAAGCTAAGAGTTAAAAAAATGAATATCATTAACCTTTTGATAAAAGTATGACCATTTTTAACAATTCCAAAAATTACTTCCACTGCGTTAGAAAAGTTTTAAACATATATTACAACAGCACTAAACCTTGAACATTTTAACGTAATTTATTATATGCTTTTGCAATTAAAATGATGTTTTTCAATTAATAGATTCGTATAATAGTATCAAATACAACCACATCAATGTTTCTCAAGCGCAATGCATACCACCCTCAAGTCAAAGGACCCATTTCCTCTTCGCAACCGAGCATGCATTTGCCAGGCACAATGTTCGACTAGCCCAGTGACAAATGGCACACTGTCGTAATAGATTGTAAAAGGGGTCTACAATTATACCCCACAGCTCACTCTGCCTCATCCTCCCTTCCCCATGCATCAGAGAGTAAGCCTAACCACTTCATTCAACGATCGATTTGAATAGGACTGACTAAGCAGCTCACATTTCCTGAGACGAATCGAGAGCATGCAAGCAGGTACCTAGCAATCTGGGCCACTTGTCGCCAACCCATCCGTAGAAGGCAAACGAGACCCCAGTCAGAGTGCAAAACTCCCTTGTGATTGAGCAGAGATCTGGCGATACGAGAGCCCTCTGATTACGCCAGGTGGTAGCTAATTAACAAACTGGTCGTCATTGTCCGAGCATGATTCCTATTTGCCACTCCGGGTGTACACGTGTGATTAGAATGTTCATTCTCATTAGCCAAGCTAAATGCTAATCGTATGCATTCTCTTTCTTTGTTCATTTCACTACAGATGATCAGACACCTGCTTCATCATGGTGGTCATCACAGGTTGCCGATGCCGTTCCCGCCCCGAAGAACTACTATCAGGCCACACATGGTCTGGTGCAGACACATCCGTCACTGACCAAGAGTGGTCCCCAGGCTCTGCCTCTGACGCAGCCACGAGTGCCATCCGCTGGATCCCTAGCCAGTGGGTTCCCATCGATTGCCAACGCAAACCCACGATCGCCGTTCCGCCATTTGGACTTCAGCAGCAGCGCCACCGCCGAACTGAGACGTAACCCAAGCCTTTCCGCGCCCGATGAGTGTGCCCGAGCTTGCCGTGAAGGAGAACCTCCAAGGATTTGCTACTATCACTTCACCGCCGAATACTACACCGTTTTGGGAGCGTAAGTTTAGCCACAGATTAATAGACGTAACACTGATGGAATTTCCATCGACAACTCATGACCACCAGATGATGATGGTATGAAATTGGAGATGGATTGAATGGATTTTGTTCTAAGTATTGCGTCTGTTTGTCTGTCGTTTTAGCTGTCTACGGAATCATAGAAGAGCATTTATTCTTATAATCAATTATGTTCTTCCTTCCAGGGCCTGTCAAGTATGTACCCCGAATGCCACCAACACCGTATGGAGCCACTGTCAGTGCGTGTTGGCCGATGGTGTCGAGCGAGGTATCCTGACCATCAACCGTATGATTCCCGGCCCGAGTATTCAGGTGTGCGAGAACGACCGAGTTGTGATCGATGTCGAGAACCACATGGAAGGTATGGAGTTGACCATTCATTGGCACGGAATCTGGCAGCGAGGAACCCAGTACTACGATGGTGTCCCGTTCGTGACGCAGTGCCCCATCCAACAAGGAAACACCTTCAGGTACGTTGAACAGCTTCACCTCAGAGAACAACAACTAAATTCCACCATTTCAACTATTTCAGATACCAATGGACTGGTAATGCAGGTACTCACTTCTGGCACGCTCACACCGGTCTCCAGAAGCTGGATGGTCTGTACGGCAGCATCGTCGTCCGCCAGCCTCCGTCCCGTGACCCCAACTCCCACCTGTACGACTTCGATCTGACCACGCACATTATGCTGGTAAGCGATTGGCTCCATGAAGATGCCGCCGAACGGTACCCAGGTCGTCTCGCCGTCAACACCGGTCAGGATCCCGAATCGCTGCTCATCAACGGCAAGGGACAGTTCCGTGACCCCAACACCGGTTTCATGACCAACACTCCTCTCGAAATCTTTACCATCACCCCTGGCCGCCGTTATCGATTCCGTATGATCAACGCCTTTGCCTCTGTTTGCCCAGCCCAAGTCACCATTGAAGGACACGGCCTCACAGTCATCGCCACCGACGGAGAACCAGTGCTTCCAGTGCAAGTCAACACCATCATTTCATTCTCAGGTAATTGGACTCAATTATGTTGGAACTGCTGCATTATTGCGAGGCCCTTCAATCGGAGTTGCACAGTTGTTGGAACAATGGTCTCTATCGCCGCGAAGCCACCCTTAATACGACTGTCGACGATTGCATTGTACGGTTTCCCACATGGAAACCAATTATAATTAAATAATATCGACCATTCTTGTGAATTGAGCCTCTAACGAGCCAATGCTCCGGCGGAGTGTTACGACAAGTAATTTCAGCCTGACAGTTGAGGGCTCGCTGGAAAAATTTAACCAGCCATCACAGCCATCTAGTAACTCGGAGTTGGTGGCGTATGGAATTCAGGTCAACCTGCTACAAGCCGCCCTTTTGTTGCGTTCGGTGCAATTGCTGAAAGCATCGAGCACTGTGCTGATAGATAACGTGACGTGGTGGACGGACACAACCAATTTGATTTTTGTAGGGTCTCGGTTTGGCGCGCACAACTCCGAGCAATCAATCATCGCCCCCTACAGGTAACCTACTGTTGTACCTGTCGTCGTTGGGGGGTCTTCCAATTCAACGCATCGTGTTTCATCATTTTTTTTTCTGATATGTTCAAGATTCAACATTACGTGAGTTATGAAAAAGCGGCATACATCACTCCATGCTCCCATTTCCCCCGAGTTGATGATTTCCACGTTGGAAAGTTGATTCCGCGTACGATATGATTTATTGATTGTATATCCAGCAGCGGGTGGTTCGCCTTTGTTGGTAGAACATTTTACCCCTTGATGTAAGTGGAACTGTATAATTAAATATGCATGTACTAAATGGGGAAAATTTTCCGATGACTAGCACTATCACTAGCATGAAATAGTTATTAAGGGGGAAAACTGATCAGGAGAGTAATTCTGAGGAAGGAGATTGAAGTGGTTTAACTCATATACTTTTTAGCTTAGAGCTTTATGAACATTTGCACAATTATTGGCAGAGAGCTCATTTCTGCTATTTGTTTTTTCCATGGTTAGTTTTACTTTTTGAATCAATACCAAATCAGAGTTCATTGTGAAAAAATGAAGCACATTTATGCAACTGTTTTTGAGAAATATTTCTGGAACCACTCTAGCTTTAAACACTTGAAAATTTAAAAAAAAAACAATTGTAATTTTAAGAATTATGGAGATAGTTGTTTTGAAAAATTCCTGCAAAATTCCTCCAAAATTTTCCTATTAACTCCCTTTGTTAATTTAAATACACAATGATTCTTTAAATAATTTCTGGGATTCCTCTTCAAATTAATTCCTCATAGAAAGAGTACAGAAATTGAGCAGTGATTTTTCTAGGATTATTTTCAGAAACATCCGTATTGATTCTCTGAACATGCTTAAATACCTCCAGAAAATCACTAATCTTTCGGAAATTGCTCTAGCTGCCACATTTATCCAAATATTTCCCTCATATTTTTCAACATTTATTTTGAAGTTTCTCCAGATTTGTTTATGCTTTTCACCAACATATGTTTAATTAACTTAGGAGCTCTTTCAGTTGATCACCCAAAAATTTCATGAGGTGTTCCTAAAACAATTGTCAAATTATCTAATTCCTCCTGATGTTTCTCATAACTTTTTTGTAGAAAACATATCTTACAAAATTTCATTCTGGAAATCTTCAAATAGATTTTCGGAGACTTACTCTGCAGACATCTCTCAAAATTCATGAGCATTATTCCCTGACAAGTCTTCGGGGCTTTTTACAGATTCCAGTCAAAGTTCATTTAGATATTACTCCATCACAATTCTCAGAAAGCATATAGTTTTTCGATATTTTCGCACCACTTTTTTACAAGTTCTCAGGTAGCTCTACTTTTTTAAGAATGTGTTTGATCATTCATCAATTAGTACTGGAAATTTTCTGAAAGACTTTGAAGAACCGAAACGTAGCACTCACCCATTCAAATATTTCAAGCTACAATATTTTTCTCATGATTGATTTTCCTTTTTTTTAAACAATACTTAGATCAAAGTTTGTTGTGAAAAAAAAAATCAAGCAAATTTTTGCAACCGTTTTTGAGAAATATTTCTGGTACCACTCTGGCATGAAAAAGTTGTGATGTTAGGAATTTTTGGAGACAATTCAAATTATTTGATAAATTTATGCTAAATTCCTCAAGATTTTTTCATATAAATTCCCATTGATGATTTGAGAGATCTTTCGGTCATTAAAGAGTACCATGCATTTTCCAGAAATTGCTTCACCAAATCTATAATTAACTCTTAAAGCGATTACTGCCAAAGTTTTCCATAAATTTCACCTATTTTCAGCATTTCTTTTGAAGTTTCTCCAGATTTTTGTGTGTTTCTATCCAATATTTGTTTAACTGACTATGGAAACTCTCTCAGGTGATCTCCCAAAAATTTCTCAAGGTGCTCCTGAAAGGATTGTTAAATTATCTAATTTCTCTAAGAATTATCCTAAAGATAGCTCCTGATGTTTCTCAATTTTTTTCTATAGTTATCAAATTTTAAATATTTCATTCTGGAAATAGTTAACTGGATTTCTGAGACTTTCTATGCAAATATTATTCAAGACTTAGTTATGAGCATTCTTCCCTAACAATTCTTCAGGGCTGTTTACAGATTGCAATAAAAGTTTAGTTAGATATTACTTCGTCACATTTCTGTGAAAATATCTATTGCTTGCTCAAAAATATCTCAAAAACTAAAAAAAATATTTGTTATTACAAGAGAAATGTCCCTAGAAGATTTCCCAACTTTCCTTAGAGAGTTTCAAACAAATATTCAAGAAGTTTGTCACGGATTAGGATACCTTCAGCTATTCTGGTTGCATTTTTTCGGAACAACTTAAATTTTTACAAGCTCAAGAATTTCACAAATTTCTTTTCAAACGTCGAAACATTCTACCCAATATTCACAAGGATTTCCAGCTTTTTCTCAATCCATCAAAAAATCCTATAGCATTTTTTTCAGAAACTTTACCGAGAAATTTCTTAAGAGATTTCCTCGCAAATTAATTAATCTACGAATTAAATTATGAACATTTTCAGCTATTTCTGTAGATCTTTTCCATGAATTGTTAAAAAAGAAAACAGACATAAAGGGAATCCATAAAGTATTCATCCAAGATTTTTATATACTGTTTTCCACTCGAATCCTGAAGATTTTCTGAATTCCTAAAGCAACAACTACGAAATTTTTTCAATGAACTCACAAGAGATTTTTTTTTTTAAGACTTTAAGAAAAAATGTCACGGGATATTTAAATTGATCATTTGTGCAATTTTCATATTCTACGATCATTTGAGCAATTTCTGGTGATAAAAATCAAGAATTTGTTTCTGATTACTAGCGATCCTGTTTAATTCCTGCAACTATTAAAACTCTGAAAGGATACATTGAGTTATTCGGTAATCCAACCCGCATAGCTGATAAGTTAATAAAATCACTACGCGTGATAAAAATGGATAAATTCTGAGTGAAATTATGAAAAAAAACCACGTGCTCAGGTGGGATTCGAACCCACGATTCTTGCATGCAAGACGAGTGCTTTACCAACGAAGCTACCGAGCAACTTCGTGACCCAATATCTCAGAAGGTTTCCAGTTTTGAATTCAAATCTCAACAGTGCAGCCATCACATACGCACTAGGGTGCGGCTTATTTTTCGAAAGTTCTCAAAACCAAAGCTTCATGTGCTCTAGTGAATTCAAATCACACAAAAAGAAATACCTCATAGTTTAAGCTAAAGATTTTAAAATTTAGAGGTGGTGTATGAAGTGCGTCATGAAGGCGAATTTTCAAGTTATAAAATATGACCTTCATTGGAGTCCGTTACTTTTGACCATTAGCACCATTCTTTAATAAGTGAAATTTATAAAAGTTTGTGAAACAACAAATTTGTCTCAAATCAAAGCTAGTCTTAGTTAAAAGAAAATTTCTCTATGTCATTTTTTGAGCAGTTTTTGTTAATTTTTATCATTAAAAATTCATGATTTTGGGTATTTTTTGTTTAAATTACTAAGACAAATCCATTTTTTAGCGAAAAATGTTGTATACACAGTTTAAATTAGCTTCAAAAGTATATAAAAAGAATAAGATTTGGTTGAGTTTTCATGAAGTTATTGTCAAACAAAGATGACTTTTTTAGTAAAATGGGTAAAATTTTGAAGAAATCTACTTTTAACTAAAACTAGTTATGATTTTGGACAAAATTGATGTTCTACAAAACATTCATAAATGAAATTTTGTAAATATTGGTTCCAAAAGTGTTAAAAATGGTTGAAATATAACAAAGTTATGGTGACTTCAATGAAGGTCATATTTTATAACTTGAAAATTTGCCATCAAGACGCTTGTGCCACCTCTAAATTTTGATATATTTGGCACAAACGTTGTGGTTCTTTTTTTTTTATTTGAATTCAGTATAGCACACGAATTTTTGGTTTTGAGAACTTTCGAAAAATAAGCCAAATCTTAATACGCACGCATGTAGTAGCATGTATATAAGAGTCGTGGGTTCGAATCCCACCTGAGCACGTGGATATTTATCCATTACTTCAATTATAATTTATTCTTTGTTACCACGTTACAATTTTATGTGATATTTGGTAAAAAAAAAGGTGAACTAAAAAGTAAATTCAAAGTAAATGCATTCAAAATAAATTTTGAAGGAATTGTAGAAAACGGTGTGCCAGAAACCGTTATTAACAGAAAAAAATGTCCATGAATTTGGCACCTACTATTCGAAAGATATAGTATTCACGCATCTTCTCCGTGAATTTGAAAATATTCTAACGAGGGAATCGAAAACTATCGTGATTTGAAAGTTTTGAGCTATTTTGGAAGGGAAATTCACATGCTTATAAATATTCCCCAACGGTGCATCATTATTAACTTGTAAACCAGCCAAGTTATCACCAATTTTATATTGAGCATTCGAAACATGTGATATCCAATCACCTTCTCTGCAAAATTGAAATCATTACGTCGAAAAAATCTGAAGTTACAGTGATTTGTATTTTTATGATTATTTCTGTGAAGTCTAAATTAGGGCTGATTTATACGCTTTTGTTATGAAAGTATACGTAATTTACAAAAAAAATGTCTATAGGAATGACCCTTGGCATTCAAAAGATATGGTAGTCAATTATCTTCGCAGTTAGTTTGAGATTATTTTATCAAAAGACAACATAACTAGAGTACTTTGAAGTTTTGAAGCCAAACTTCAAATTTTCAAAAGCACAAATCTGGAGAACCAAACACCCGATTGAGCTGAAAACTTAATCGATTGGTTACCACCAGCTAGTGACCAATCGATTAAGTTTTCAGCTAAAAAGGATATTTGGTTCTCCAGATTTATGCTCTTGAAAATTTGAGTTTTGGCTTCGATTCACCTTCATCTTTAGATTCTTTTTTTAATCGTCTAAAATAGTGTTCGCAACACGCATTTAATAATTTCGACACAAATTAACTTAACAGATTTGCATTCAACTTATATCTTACATTGAAGAAATGCAATGTTTCGTTAAATCACAAGCAAATGGGTTCGTTTTTGTGAATTTTGTTTCATTTCTGCGCGTTTTGCGGGGCAGTGTTTTGTTATGGCCCAAATAAGCATATTGGTGAACCTGAACAATTTGAAAGTGGCTGTGCTCAGTTGAGGTTGGATTATCAACTAGTGAGATCGTTTTATGCTAGTGTTTTAAATAAGTTAAATATGGTGGTTCACATTTCATTCATGACAGCGAAGGGGATACGTTTATATATGTGTTTGTTCAAATAATAGTTAGCAGGAGTTTATTGTAGAAATTAATTCTGTTTCATGTTTTGCAAAATATGTAAATACAACAAGCCTTATATTTTGTTTAGTTGCTAGAATTATTGGATACTATAAGCGTCGGCTTTTCCTTTAGATACTGATAGATTACTTTTTGGATTGATGCTGCATGATTTTCATCATGCGAAATCTTTGAATAGTTTGTCATCAAAGGTTTCGTCATATTGATTCAGTCATGTTTCGTGCATATAAAAGGATTACTTTTTATTTTATTTTATTCATTATGTTGATGACTTCATTATGTTTTAAGAGAGGTATAACAGGGTTTAACCAGTGAAAATGATGTGATGATCCCTAGGACTATTGTGATTAAGCGTTTTGTTTACCAAGACGAATCTGTAATATAACCACTTCCAATTTTCCAAACTCCCATTGACTTCTCGTGGAAGTGCAGAGTGTGGAGTATGGGAATGGTGAAATACATTTTAGTTGATTTTTAATATATGAACTCAGTTGTTATTACCATTGCAGTTACATTGGCCCTTTTTAAATGTTTTTCTCGAACAAATATTGAAGGTTCGGAGAACGTGCACCTTACGTTCTCATAATTTTGTAGACATTTTCAAACTAGTCGATAAATGAATTGAGAGAAGAGAGCAGATTCTCAGTCATTCGTTTTATTCTCAGAATCATTATAATACAATTGAGTATTTCTCTCACAAGATTTTGTGGCGAGAATAGGTTCGGCTTCAGGTTGAAAGTCTAAGCTGAGGCAGTTTGAAGAGTATAGCAATCGACAACGGACGCAAAATGAAGCGCGGTTTCGACGAGTCAACAGGAGATGGTTTGGCGGGAGCTTACGTGGTTTCGGCCGATCACCACGATAGTTCGGAAGAAAGGGAACAATAAATGTTTCCCTTTCTTCCGAACTATCGTGGTGATCGGCCGAAACCACGTAAGCTCCCGCCAAACCATCTCCTGTTGACTCGTCGAAACCGCGCTTCATTTTGCGTCCGTTGTCGATTGCTATACTCTTCAAACTGCCTCAGCTTAGACTTTCAACCTGAAGCCGAACCTATTCTCGCCACAAAATCTTGTGAGAGAAATACTCAATTGTATTATAATGATTCTGAGAATAAAACGAATGACTGAGAATCTGCTCTCTTCTCTCAATTCATTTATCGACTAGTTTGAAAATGTCTACAAAATTATGAGAACGTAAGGTGCACGTTCTCCGAACCTTCAATATTTGTTCGAGAAAAACATTTAAAAAGGGCCAATGTAACTGCAATGGTAATAACAACTGAGTTCATATATTAAAAATCAACTAAAATGTATTTCACCATTCCCATACTCCACACAGAGGATTCCAACGGCTTCCTCAAAGATAGTGTCTCTTAAATATTTATTCCATAACCCCAATTTACATGTATTAGGACACAGCAGGACGCGGTATTGCTTAGTACAAGGAATGAGAATTCCATTACTTACACACTGAGAGTGCTGCGACTAATCCTAAGTAACAACCGTTGGTTCCTTTTGCATGTATAGTTGCTCTTGTAATAACGGAGAAGCAACAGTAGGCAGTCAATCACGCTATTAAATCACATTGATCAACATATTGATAAGAATTTGTTGCAATTAGTAGTGGTAAAAACATTGAACGTGGTAATTTAATACTCAAAATTTACTCTATTATAGGTCCAAAACTTCTAAGTACTTTAGTTGTGTTGTCTCTTGATAAAGTATTCTCAAACTAGCTGCGAAGATGCTCGAATAATCATCTTTTGAATGCCGAGTGTCAGTCATATGGACATTTTTATTTGTAAATTTTGTGCACTAATATAAAAAAGCCATAAAAAGGCTCTAATTTAGATTTCATAGAAACAATGGTAAATATACAAATCACTATAACTTCTGATTTTCTTGACGTAATGATTCCAAATTTACAGGAAAGATGCTTGGATATCACATGTTTTGAATGCCTAATGCAAAGCTGATGGTTACTTGGCTTTTTTACCAGTTAATAATGATGCATCGTTAAGGAATATTTATAAGCATATGAATATCCCATGCAAAATAGCTTAAAACCGTCAAATCACTATAACTTTCCATTCCCTCGTTAGAATATTTTCAAATTCACGGAGAAGATGCTTGAATACTATATCTTTCGAATGGTAGGTGCCGAATTCATGGACATTTTTTTCTGTTAATAACGGTTTCTGGCACACCGTGAGAAAATATTGATTTGGGGAAAAGGAAGCGATTTTGGTGTGATGCTTTTTGTAACCTATAGAAGTTTAATACGTAATCGATGGCAAAAAATACGTAATCGAAGAAAAAAGAGCTTTTTTCCTTCATTTACAAATTTCTGGCGCTCATTTTAATAGAATTTCTATAAAAAATAAATATTAGTGTTATGGGTAATTATTCAAACATGAAACCTAGTACTACCTACAAAGAGGGGTCATTTTTTTTTTTTTTTTTGAAGAATTTTGACCGAATTCATCATAAACAGTGCAAAAAGTTCTCTTATTGAAAAAAATTAAAGTAAATATTAAAGTTTTGCTGAATTCCAAGAATATATCCATACACAACTGACCTGTGAAAAATCCTAATGGAATTTAGCGAAAACCTCGATGTAAAATGTTTCTAGATAATTTTCAAACAACTATATCAATAATTCCGTCGTGGATAATGCAAGAATTTTCATAAAATCAGAATCTTTGATCTAAACTTTGATTCATTTTTAAGACATTAAAGAAATGCGCAAGTATTTATGAATTCCGCCAAGAAATTTACCATAAGGCCAATTGCATCACGGAATTTCTCTAGGAAAAAAAAACATCACAGAATGTTGAAGAAAAAAAATAACTTTAATAATAATTTAATTTTTATTGAAAACTTACATTTTTCCCAATAATAAGATTTTTGTTGACGTGTGTTTTGGGCACTAATAAAAAAAATACTAAAAATTCAACAAGTAAAATTGTTCTACATCGACAAGCTAGGTTAATGTATATTGGAAATTTTTTAATCAATTTAAGGTTGACAAGCATGCAAGAATTCTGGAGGATACATAGAAGAGCGGCCTTTTTTACCCTTTTGTTCTTACGCCAATGTTGTTTAGGTTCCTTTGGATTCTGCTAGAATATCACACAGGTTTCAAATTTGGACTCAGGAAGACAGAAGTATTTATCGATCTTTTGTAGATAGAATGCGTATTAAACTGTTGTAAATTTTGACGCTTTTATTCTCCATTGCTTAAACGGTGTCAATCATGACGAAATTCATTTTCCCAAAATTTGAAGTGATTTGGGAGAAATTTGGTTGTTCACATGCCATTTGAATATTACATGGAAATTACTATGGAAAAGTTCATTTCTTTTTTGTGATCACTGCTCTTTCTACTTGCCATAATGTATAATGGGAAAGTGATCAAACTCTTCTCAAGTAAAATCTTCCCAGCTACAACTTTGTCGTAGATTTTATTTTAGTCGAATATCTAGATAATTTTTTATTCATGATTCCAAAGTCTAAACCATGTTGAGATTATCATTCAATTACTTTCAGAGCAACACTGCTTTTTTGCAGTAGAACATAGTACACTGGAATAATTTGATCTATAGGCCTCTACACAAAAATCTTTCTCTCTCGCTTTTACTCCTCCATAAAATGTGTAAACAACAAAGCCAGTAAAAGTCGAAATCTCATACGAAATCGAAACAGTATAGAGCCCTATTCATCCTGCCAGTAGCTCCGCCGAACAGCTAATGAGCATGCTTCATGCAAACCCACTTTATAATCTTCTGTCTTCTATCTATATCCAGCTTTTTTTTGAGCATCAATGGCTGCCGCAAATATGCTCGCTTTCTGGTAGGGATCAAACGATATAACGTTTCATTTGGGTCCGTTCCATATAAACGACCCAAGCCAAACGTCAAATCGATCAATCCCAATCAGAAAGCGAGTATGCTTTCGGCAGCCATTAGCGGTTTAAAAAAGCTGAATAAATAAAAATGGAATGGTGTTTGTATGTCATGAAATGGCTTGAAACAGTACAACGAATTTTCACAATTCTTTCACTGCTGCATTTGTCCAGGGTACCAACGTATTCACGCGTAGACAAATTTTATGAAAATCTTAGAAATAATTATGAAAACGGGGAAAAATTAATGTCATTTTGTATGGAAGATTTCATCCCATTTTTCAGCCTATTTGATGGCAAGACAAAGTTTTCCGGAACCACTAATGATGAATAGCAATTTATCCTGACATTCTACCAGAATGCGGTCTTCGGCAAAGTTGTTGCTGGAAAGGTTTTGCTTTCGGAAAGTTTTTGAACTTTTTCACAAAATATTATAACGAAGAGATTGAGTGCTGAGTTCAAACGGATGGCATTTATCATGGTTATTTCCATATAAACTTCAAACAACGTGTGTACTGTCGAATTTCTTCCGAATCATTTCAAACTATGAGAGGATGCTATTTATCTTAAAAAATATCGTTTAACCCTTCTACCCTCTATTCAAACAGTGATAACTTTTTTGTTTTTCGATATTTCTGCACCATTTATTTACAAATCTTCAAAATACTCTTCTATTTTTAGAATCTGTGTCAATATTGATCATTGGTCATATGGTTTTGAAGATATTCAGATGGGGGGCGACATTCCCCATATAAAAATCCTATAACCGCCATTTTGTTTTTTTGTGTTTTTTGAATGTGGTCTATACAATGTCAGGTTATAAGGAGCTTCTCTGAAAAAAATCATGGTCGGTTGAGTGGTCTTCAAGAAATATGAAAATTACAAAATGATGTTTTTTGAATATTTCAAAATCTTTATACGGCCGGATTGGTACCAGAAACAAAAATGTTTATTACTCCAAAACTGTTGCGCCAATTTGCTTCATTTTTTCACAGACTCTCATTAAAGTATTGTTTCGAGAAGCGTATGATCGAACATGAGAAAAAATCTGTAGCCTGAGACATTTACGTGGGTTATGGAAGAAAGTCGGTTCCTCAAAAACCTTTGGAATATCTCCGGAACTAGATGACCAATGATCAATATCGGCACAGACTTTTAAAATAAAAGAGTTTTTTGAGGGCTTGTAAAAAAATTGTGCAAAAACATCGTAAGTAGAAGGGTTAAACATAGGGGAGCTGAATTTTTAAAATTTGCAACAGTCTGCGCATCCGTGGTCGTAACATGATCCTTCTCCAGGTGGCATCTGTTTAGACCTGAAATGTTCTTATAGCCGGATCGAAACATCACCGATAGTAATTAACTTATCAAAACAAATTATTTAACTGACAACCAAAGTTAAAATCCATCCATCCTCCCCTGTAGAATCCAGTGATTTTCACTACATGTATCACCCAACAATTGAAAATCACGACAGTGAAAACTGCAAGTCTTTTGGTCAATAAGCAACATGTGCTCAGTGCAGCCGTTTTGTCATAATCGCGATTTCAACCGTCCGGATCCTGATTGATTTCGCAATTATTCAACTTTCTATCTAACAGTCAGCAACTACATAGGTACCTACCAATGCGTATGTTTATGAATTGTTGCTACGCATCCGGAACGGCCCGTAGCCTAGCGTAAACCGGGCATGTGGCAAGTCAGTGAAATTTTGTATCGTTTCGTTTACGAGGTGGAAGATCATGATGATGATGATGCACTTGTTTGCATTCGCATGCCCCTTTGGTGCTTCTGGTTAAAGGCACCAAGACGATACACGGCGACGCGACGACAGGTTTACCAATGCAAACGTGTTTGAAGTTAGAAATGAGTTTGTGTGGCTAGAGCTGGAAAGTGCAGAAAACCACCTGCTACCAACGTCGAGCATCATAAATGCATCGCTTGTGATGCACTTCAGCTTCGAGTAGCAATACGGATAGTGCACTTTTTGGTGATTGCAAACAGAGTGGCTAGGGGCACTATTGTAGGAGGATGAGGAGTTCATTTATTTAACAGCAGGGCCTCTAGTATTGTTCTAATAAGCTTTTGCTATTTCGAAGAAAACCAATAATGTCTATCATACTTTCTCGATTCTAAGAATTTACAATTAATTATTTTTAACAGCATGTCCTTTTCCACGAATCCAACATTGAAAACGCACTAGTCGAGGCACAGCTGTTCCCAAGTGCACCAAGTTGATTCGGTTTGAGTTTTAGAGGTGATGACGTCGACTGTGACAGGTTCGGTGCGAATTATACACTCTGCACATGATTTGATTCGTTGCCATTTGATGCATTCGATGTGACAGGGAGCCAACACGCGCTGCGAACATGTGAAAATGTACTTTTGCGGACGCGCTAGCATATGCATTGAAGCAATAATAATTCAGAGTGGGTATCACTCGCTTCAGCCTGTGCTTTTCCGCTGCACTCGCCTAGATGGATAGATCGGCAACCATCGAGGGCTGTATGTTAGGGCGATTCAATTTATAGAATAAAAAAGTTTGAAAATTGTATCTCTCATATCTTTTTTGCAATCCTTATGATAAAGAAATATTTCTGTCAAATTTTCGGACATTTTAGTGAGGATTTCAAGGGAGCCCAAAGACGTTGAAAGATTATGTGAACATTTATATGAAGAAACTAAAATAATGTGTCTAACAAAGGTGCAATTATGAATTATCAAATTTCACTACTAAAGTTCAAATAAAAAAAGTCTCTGAAGGAAAAATAGCTTTTGAGCTAATTTAGTTTTGAACTTTTGCAGAAGTGTATAGCAGTGATGGAAAGTGGCGAACAGTTCTGCTGAACTGGAACAAAAACAAAACCAAACGCTCCCGAGCGTCAGAGTACTGGTTTACTCGCATCTGTCGTGCTCCCGAGTAACCGAAGCTAAAAGTGATTCGCAAACGAGTTCAGAGCTGCTCAGAGTCATATTGTGCTTTTGGGAAAAAAGCTGCTTCCCCTTCGAGATTTATGGTTTCCAAGGGTTTTTGACTACAAACTAGTAGTTTACTGTCGATTTGATGGTTATACAATTAATTTGTCTGTCAAAACCATAATTAATCACACTTTGCTCGGTTACTCGCGAGTAAACCATCCCGAGTTTGTGCTACTTCTTTTAACATGTTCTCCCGAGCAGACGGGTGCGGACTTACACCTAGCCAGTTCGCGAGACGGTGATGTTTGTTACGCGTTGGTATACACTCGTGAGCTGCTTCGTGATGCGAACTTTTCCACCACTGGTGTATAGTCTATTACTAAGTAGACAAAGACCACACTTTTGAATCCGTTACATGCTCCTGTGTAGTGAGAGACGGAATCAAAACCAAACGTGTTTGGTTCGCGTTGTGCGAAATGATATTCACGTTCAGTCGAGAATGGATTGCCAACTGATGAGCTCGTTACATGCCTGTGATAACATTTTTTGGCCGTGACTACGATACGTTTATGTAATTTTCAAACAAACTTTGGATGGCTCGTCACCTCAAGTCTCGATATAAACCCTTATTATCTTGCTTCATATAATTTCAATGTATACATACCATTTTTTTTTCGTCATAACTAAAAATAACTTTTGAATAGTTCGATATTATGAATGTCGACTTACTTTTTTTGGTCTCCTACCAATATCTTGTCACCACGAGGCCAACATGCAAAACTAGTTTTGAGTAAGGCTCGTATTTTTCCTCCCTATCCATGGATCGTATCATCGACCGAAGGTGGCTTCCGTGGTGATTGTGGCGATGCAGAGTCATTTTCGTCTATTAGAGGTACTTTAAATAACCACCGAAAATTATGAAAAACGGACGTAGCGGTAAACACATGGCTATTCAGCAAGGTATGCTGAGGGTCGTGGGTTCATAACCCGGTCGAGGATCTTCACGGGATGGAAATTTTCTCGAATTCCCAGAGCAAAGAATATGTTCGTGCCTGCCACACGATATACACATTCCAACATTATCTTGTCTAATTTGGACGTTACGCCAGTCAGGGGAAGATGAAGCTCTGAATTGCTAGTCCGGAGTCGATGGGGTCAAATGATGGATTGATCAAGGATCTTCAGAGTGGGAATATGTCTTGACTTTGGGCATAGAGTATCTTTATGCTTGCCTCATATTAGAACTTTTCTGATGGTATCATCTGGTGGGACATATTTTCCTTTATGATCAGATGTGCTAGCAACTTGCTTTGGGTTGAAAATGTATTTTTTGTTTCAAAAAGAACTGATAATTCACATAATTTTCTTTCCTCCGGGATAACTTTTTTGTTAAAAGACAAAAAAGGGCTAGGCATGAGCATGAGCATGGATAACCGCTTCGCAGTTGCACATGACCAGAATAATCGAAGTTGTACAGATATTTAATGAATTAGGCTTGGGATTAGCTAACCATTCTCAAAACTCACAAATCGAGAACACAAAGTTTAAAAGTCAATAACGGCGCCGGCCACGCCCAATGCGGTCATCGGGAAAGGGAAGGAATGTTAGTTACACAGCCATTGCTACTAGAGACCGAATATACATCTGCATCTGCACAGTTATCATGAAGAGATATTGGGTAAGTGAGATACGGTAGTGATAATGGTGATGCGATCCATGATATAATCAAGCCAAACCAGACTCCCGATATTACTCGATTACGCATTGCATGCCAAACGAGTTTGTCTGCGGTTCCATCGCTCGCTCCCGCTGGAGCAAAAAAGGAAGGCTAAAAACCAAACACAACTAAAGACTAAATTGACATTTAGCTTGTCGAGTTTCCATATTTTTCTTAAAGAAGTTTGTGAAGACGTCAAATTTTTATACCAAAAACATATTTTCGAATTTCGGGTATTATTATACTAATCAGTATTACACTGTTCGACAAAAAAAAAATTTGGCTGGATCAAGGACGCGGTTATATGGGTCTTGAAGTGCAAGAAAAGTGTAGAAAGAGGCCGTTTTCAAATGATTTGCAGCACCCCCGGATTAGTTTTTGACAAAGTTTGAAAATTTTGCATTTTTCATCAAAAAAAGCGTATTAAGCAATATATCAATATATTTTCAAATTCAATTATTCAACCATTGAATTAGTCAAATCAATATTTTTTAGCCCTAGATCGCTTCAGGGAAACGTGCACCATTTCAGAAGAATATTGGCATCATTTTTATATATGAATTTGGAATGTTAACGATCATTAAACAAGCATATGAGGATGTGCGCCATATAAATACTACTTATTTTTCTATTCCACACATCTGGTTCATTATATAATAATTATTATAGGTTCAAGAAGACGCTTGATTAGGATTAAATTTTTTGCTCCACTTTATAAATCAATGAGCAATGCAATCCAGTAACATTTGATTTCAACAAGGATACGACTACGGAAAATTGATGTGTCTGTGATGTGATGTGATGTGAATATATGGGCTGGTTGGTCTAATAAACTCTCAGCAGAAATACAAAATTTATATAGGTTGGACTCTGACATGTAAGTGGTCTTACATGCGCTATTCGGTTTATCAGGAGACGATGCCTGTAAAAAAATGTGATACTTATCGTGAAAATTGTTTACTTATCGTGACATTCATTTTCCTCGGAATATCCCTAGGAAAATTACAGAATAACATAAAATAGCAACAAATAATTTAGTAATCATCATTATCATATTTTTTGCAAAAGCCGCTCAGGCAGGCATGAGCTCTTTTTGATTCAGTCTGTGCACAATACTAATCATTTGTGAAAATTGATTTAGTGGTAACATGCATGCCTTACTTGTAAGATGAAATAATTTCTGGTTAAACCATTTCCGATATTTTTTTTTATTTTTCGGTTCTAAATTTCACATGTTTTTTGGCAATTTTAATCAAACTTTCAGTTTTGAGATTTGGAACGAATTTCACAAATAATTGCGATATATTAAAAATGAGTAAAACACTTGTTTTTCTATGTCTTCTTGTTTAAAGAAAGAAAAATAGAAATTACGTGAAGTTTCGCAAAATTGTTTATCACAAATGTATGGATAAATTGTTTCTTCACTTAATTGAAAAGCATTTTTACTCGTTTCGAGGATATGGGAATGGGGGCTCATAAATGGACACGTTTGTCCTTGTATGGGAGACGAGTTTAAAATTAACCTTAATGGTCGACTTCTTTATGTTTCCAATATGCTTACAACTAAACTCATTTGAAGAAAACATCCCATTGAACAAGAAACTAACGCTCCATTTGAAAGTTTGATTAAAATTGCCGAAAAATATGTAAAATGTAGAACCAACAAAAAAATCGGAAATTTTTTAACCAGAAATTGTATCATCTTACAAGTAAGAAGTAGGCATGTTACCACTAAATCAGTTTTCACAAATGATAAGTATTAGCATAGCATAGCATAGCATAGACTGACTGTACATGTCAATGGTTGCTACTCCGTGATTGATCGGAACTGGTAAGAATTGCACTACGATCCAAATGAATAAGGGATGGGAGTTTCCGCTTACTCTCGAAGTGCAATTTTAGCAGATCTAATATTATTGATCAATAACGGCGCCGGCCAAGTCCTTACAGTCAGTTGGGATGGGGAAGGAATGTTAGGGTGTAATGATTGTTGCTTCTAGAGACCGAGAATACCTCTGCATCTCCACAATCACCACGGGAAGGGTGTTTATTAGTGAGGGAGGAAAAGATCTGGGAGTCACCTCTGGTCGGTGATGCGATCCATGGACAAGGGGGAAATATACGACTTGTATTTAAAGCTAGTTTTGTATTTTTGTCTCGAGAAGTTTTTGGAAAAATACGTCAACATCTATAATGTCGAACAATTCAAAAGACGTTTTTATTAATGACGAAAACTGAAAATTACATGTATATATTTTAACTTATATGAAACAGGAATAATGCCGACACTTGTAGTGACGAACCATACATAGTTTGTTTGAAAATTACATATGAGTATTACTGTGCATTTTGTCTCGATATGGTAGAAGTTTTAGAAAATACGTCAACATTCACAATGTCGAACAATTCAAAAGATTTTTTTTTAATAAATAATTTTTAATAATGTCAAAAAGAGAAAAATATATGTATATTCAAATTGTATAAGAAAAAAGCATAATGCCGACACATATAGTGACGAACCATACAAAGTTTGTTTTAATATTACATAAAAATCACGCTTTCAAGAAAATATGTGTTATCATAAGCATGAAACGAACTCACCAGTTGGTAATCCATTCTCGACTGAACACAAAACTGACACTGACAGCAAAACTTCTTGGCGTCCCGAAAATAAACCGTCTTGCTTGGGCCTTCCCAAATACGTACCCAGCAAGACGCTCCAAAACAGGTGAAAAAAAAAAAAATCTCCGGCGACGAAAACACGCGCGAATCCGTCAGCAAAATCAATCGGGCGACGCAAAACCGAACTGTCCTGCTTGGGCTTCACGAAGCACTACCCAGCAAGACGCTCCAAAACAGGGGGAAAAAAAATTCTCCGGCAACGATAACGCGCGAATCCGTCACCAAAATCAATCGGACGACGCAAAACCGAACTGTCCTGCTTGGGCTTCACAAAGCACTACCCAGCAAGACGCTCCAAAACAGGGAGAAAAAAATTCTCCGGCAACGAAAACGCGCGAATCCGTCGGCAAAATCAATCGGACGACGCCTCAGTTTTCACAAATGATAAGTATTGTGCATAAACTGAATCAAAAAGATCTCATGCCTGCCTGAGTGGCTGTCAAATGTTGTCACAAAAAATGTGGAAATGTTGATTACTGAATTATTAGTTGCTATTTTACGTTAGTCTGTAATTTCTAGGGATATTCTGATAACAAATGGACCTCACGATAGGTAATCTATTCTTAATGAGTACTTTTAAAAATCTTTGGAAATCGCAAATAACATTATTATGACATTTTTCACAGACTTCACCATCGGCTCCTGATAAACCGGCTAGCTCATGAAAGACCACTTACATGTCAGTGTCCAACCTAATTTTGTATTACTGCCAAGAGTTTATTAGACCAACCAGCCCATATAAACATAACAGACACATCAATTTTCCGTATTCGTATCCTTGTTGAAATCAAATGTTACTGGATTGCATTGCTCATTGATTTATAAAATGAAGCAAAAAAATAAATCCTAATCAAGCGTCTTCTTGAACCTATAATAATTATTATATAATGAACCAGATGTGTGGAATAGAAAAATAAGTAGTATTTATATGGTGCACATCCTCATATGCTTGTTTAATGATCGTTAACATTCCAAATTCATATATAAAAATGATGCCAATATTCTTCTGCAAATGGTACACGTTTCCCTGAAGTGATCTAGGGCTAAAAAATATTGATTTGACTAATTCAATGGTCGAATAATTGAATTTGAAAATATATTGATATTTTGCTTATTACGCTTTTTTTGATGAAAAATGCAAAATTTTCAAACTTTGTCAAAAATTAATCCAGGGGTGCTGCAAATCATTTGAAAACGGCCTCTTTCTACACTTTTCTGGCACTTCAAGACCCATATAACCGTGTCCCTGATCCAGCAAAAAAATTTTTTTTGTCGAACAGTGCTATACAAGAACCAATTTATTTTCGAAAGTTATATTTTTCTGTCCGTGTGAAAATCTCTAATAAATCATATATCTTGTACAAAACGGACTCATGCAAAACATATTTACTCAAAAAAGACATTTTTCACCGTCTCAAGTAAATGGCAACACAGACTGAACAATTTAATTCTTGGCGAATTTTTGGAGTCCATCTAAGAATAATCAGTATTCTGTGAAGGATCAATTCTACACTGTTACTTCAGGGCCTAACTGGCATGAGCGATTTCTCTTCATCGATCTTCCCTTTCGCTAACAACATCGCTAAATTAGATAAATCTGTAGTATTTTTGTAATGAAGCAAGATATAGTGATTGTTCATCCTACAGCACAAAAATATGTTACGAAAAGAGAAATCAATTTTCTGTAATAACGCAAAGAGAGCAACGATGAAGAGAAATCGATAAGTGCAGATAGGCCCTAATGAAAATACAATGCTAAATTGTCGAAAGCCGAAAAGATTTTGTCAAAAATTGCAAAAAATCTGCTGATAATTATAAGAAGT
This sequence comes from Aedes aegypti, assembly GCF_002204515.2. Classification (NCBI taxonomy): domain Eukaryota; kingdom Metazoa; phylum Arthropoda; class Insecta; order Diptera; family Culicidae; genus Aedes; species Aedes aegypti. The sequence goes on from NC_035108.1 coordinate 134,104,173, forward strand.
CTCAAAAAAATCTTCCAAGGATTTTACCAGTAGAACAACTAGTTATCTTAAAATAAATTCATTCAGGAATGATGAACAATGAACTCTTTCAAAAATCTTCAATGAGATCCTAAATATAATTTGTCTTGTCTTTTTTTCGAAGAATATTCAAATATTCTTGAAAGAGTCCTCAACAATATCTCCAGTTATCATCCCATGTTTTTTTTACTAATTCTTTCTTAAATATTTTTCAATCAAAACACCCCAATGCAAACAGTCAGGTGATCCCTTGTTCTGTCAGCTTTCCCCTGACGAGTTTTTCGAAGCTGAATAAACAATTACGCCAGAGAAATCATCAATTGAAATGAAGACATTTTGAGGCGTTTATTTCAGTGTGATTCGTATTTCCGAGAAAGTTATAAAATAAGAGGGGCATCGTTTTAAACTGTCAAGAATACGTATATTTCCCTATCAACTTCATTTTTTTCACAAACGAAGTGTTTTCGGCAAAACGCGCCAGTCTCTTTTCTTCGTGACTTGAAAGGAAATTTAACCTTTTCCTGGTTCCGGGTCATTTGGTCGAATGCCATTTGGCCGAATGCCGTTTCGCCGAAATTGAAAACAGTAATGAACTACAATAAGCATGAATTTGTAGTGAATTTCAATGAACAATTTATTCTTAAAGAAAGAAAAATCATCATTGATACAGCTCTTTAGCGTTTGTTCAAGAAACAGTCAATGCTGAAAAAGGAACATCCTAAATGTAAACACTTATTAATTTCTTTGCTAGCTGTAATAGCTGCCAGCATAGGTATCGGCATTGCGTTTGTAGTCAGCCTTAGACAGTTACTAAAACGGTTTACGACTTATTCGTCCTTCTGCAGAGTTCATTTCACACGTTGCAATTTTAATCTTGGAGACGAATGAAATCTTACCTGAGTTAACCCTTGTACTAAAAAAATGTGTTTTTAATAAGACTATGGACGTATTATAAGCCTTAATTCCAATAACTATGAAATATATTCAAATATGAAAGAATAGCCTATTGGCAGCAACCTTTGCTTGATGGGCTAAATGCTAAATGATTCGCACTTGATGAGCTAAATGCTGCTTCGATTTTTTGTTAGGAAAATTTGTCCTAAGCATCAAATTGCTCATTTCGATATATTCAAACACATCAAGAATTACCTTTCCTTGTCATGTTTAGCGACAGTTTTAAAACCCACTTTCTTGGAAGGAAGTTGTCAATTCAGAGATTCGCCCTTCTATTTGTGTGCCACAAATATTACTAAATATTAAATATTAAACATAATTGAATAATAAAAAGACAACCTTCTGAACGATTTTTTTTTCAATAAAGTGTCCAAGATGTAGTAATGAATACCATTAACGAAATTTTACTATCCAATGAAAATTGTAGGCATTCCTCCTAAAAAAGGATCGAAAACGGATCAATAGGTATAAACGAAATACTGAAAACTATAGTTTTCTAGCTTATGGTTTAGATAGTGTATTTTAGCAGCATAATTTGTATAAAATAAATGCAATAATTAAACACAGATGCTGTTGATGAAGTAACGTTGTTAACACTCAAAAGGCCAAGCTCTTTTAGGACACAAATTTGCAACTTCCAACATAAATCACGTAATTCTCAACCAATTCTGATGAAAGTTTCAGACAAGGTCTAGTTTTTATTTTAGTTTTGGTGGCATGGATGACAATCCTCGAATACCGGATGGATCCAGAATTATTTCAGATTCTATTGGGATATTTTAATAACAACTATGTTTTTTTTCCAATGGAACGTCTCTGAAACGTCATCATGAATTTTGGCCTACATTAGACGGATCACAACAGTCAAAAATATTGAATTTTTAAGTTTTCCAATGTGCCCCAGACTTTTCCGAAGTGCTCTGGGAGAACCTGTGAAAGGTGACAATTACAATGAGAAGACATGAGAAGACTTTCAATGTATTTAATAATTAATAAGCATCATTGGCCGATTCTGGAACTATTAGAATGCCCTCAGGAAACCTGTGACAGAGGACATTTTCGTTTCCACATCAAAACATGTCATACGCAAGCATGGGAAAATGGAAGCGATAGCTGAACCATAACACGAATAGTTTAGCGCGAAGGCGTCGAAACCGATTGTGAGAGTATCACTTGTATCTGAGAGGCACGAGTGAACGTATTTAGCAGCCATTCGCTGAATGCATAATACCTACTGACTGAGCGGAATGTATTGCCTCAGATCGCACATCAGCACTCAAACCCGAATGCCACTCGAACGGAATCAGAATGTAAACAATTATTCGGTATTGCATTCGGTTGTCTTCGGCTTTCAGAATCGGTAGCGACTCAATCAGTTGCCGTTTTTTGTTTCGTTTAGTGCTCACCGAAAAAACAGAATGGCCACTGGAAATTGAAGCATTCAGCTTGGTTAAAGAAACTGCAGTCTCGTTCTCGACTATGCGTGGAAGCTAGGGAAACTGAGTGTATCCCATACTTCATCATGCGACAGTTTTTTCTTCATTATTTTTCATGAAAATGCTTTGAAATTACTTGAAGTGGGTCATTGGACCGTCAACGAGCTACATTGGTCGTTTCTGGAACCACCGGGATGCCCCTGCTACAATTTCATTTTCTCATCAAAACATGTCATGCGACAGCTTTTCTGCATGATTTCTCATGAGAATGCTATCATAGGATCATTGGTGACATTCTCCATTCCTGGAACCATAAGGGTGCCCTCAGGGAACTTATGACAGAGGACATTCCCGTTTGTATAACAAAACATGTCATTGGCCGTTTCTGGAATCATAAGAGTGCCCTCAGGGGACCTGTTACAGAGGATATTTTCGTTTCCACATAAAAACATGTCTAACGACAGAATTTTTTTCATGATTTTTCTTGAGAAGACTTTTAATTATTTGAAAAGGATCATTAACCACATTGCCCGTTCCTGGAACTATTAGAGTGCCCCCAGGGAGTCTACACGGAGAAAAAAATACCTGAATTTTGAGTTGACTTTACTTGAAATTAAGTATACCGATTATAATTTCAACCCGAAATCTCTCGGTATTCTCTTTCTCCCACACAAATGTTATCTAAAATAGGACGAGGTGCATCTACTCAATGGGGATATTTTGGCCCAATAAGCCAAATTTGAGTAAATGCAACTTTTCTTATGTTTGGGTTAAAAGAACTCAATTTAAATCAACCCAAAATTGAGTATAGTTTTCTAATGGCATTAAAGGCAATCAACCTATTGGGGGCCTTGGAAATTTAAGTGATTGGGCTCAACTACGGAATCGCGTTGAAACAACCCAAACTTAAGTTGAATCCCATCTCCATGTATGACAAATGACATTTTTGTTTCCACATCAAAACGTGTCATGCGACAGTTTTTTCTTCATGATTTTTCATAAGCAGACTGTTGAATTAATTGAAAAGGAACATAGGCCGCGTTGGCCATTTCTGGAATTTTAAGGGTGCGCTCACAGAACATGGACAGGGACATAGGGGTGGTCCATTAATTACGTAAGACAATTTTCATGATTTATCAACCCCCCCTCCCCCCATGATAAGATTTTTTGAACAAAAATCAAAAATAAATTGTATAGCGCGTAAGAAATCTCAAACCCCCCTTCCCCCCACAACCCCTTACGTAATTAATGGACAGCCCCATAAAGTTACGTTGTTAATAAGTAATAAGGTGATTGGAACAGGGGTCAGGAGTGTCCCCTAAATGGTAAATATTTTTACACCTTTGGATCGTCTCGTTCTCTCGTGGATAAATGGGATAAAACATCTAACATAACTACATAAGGGTTTATGGGGGGAGTGGGGGTTTGAGATTTCTTACGCGCCATACAATTTATTTTTGATTTGCATACAAAAAATCTTACCTTGGGGGAGGGGGGGTTGAAAAACCCAGAAAATTGTCTTACGTAATTAATGGACCGCCCCTAAATGGAGATGCATGGTAGATTGCTGAAGAGAAACTGTTCAACATCGAATATCGAAGTGCTTCCAAGGCTTGGTGGAAATGTTCCCAGAAAAAGGTTACAGAAATTCAAGTTTTTCTTTGTAGACCAAGCATTCGCTCGAAAATTTAAGAATTTGTCCGCAAAACAGATATCAAACAGAAATTCAGCAAACCTTGATTTCCGATTCGAATTGAATTTGAATTACTTTTTCTCTAGGGGACTTATTTGCCGTTGGCAGATTCATCCCCAAATCAGATATTTAAGGTGAAGATGAATCGAAGCCAAACTTCAAATTTTCAAGAGCACGGATCTAGAGAACCGAACACCCATTTGAGCTGAAAACTTAATCGATTTATCACCTTCAGCTAGTGATCAATCGATTAAGTTTTCAGCTTGAACGGATGTTCGGTTCTCCAGATTCGTGCTCTTGAAAATTTCAGGTTTGGCTTCGATTCATCTTCACCTTAAGAGGCAAGATCATTTTAAATCTTTCAAGAGACATTTTCACGTTCAAAATCAACAAATACAAAATGACAATGTGTTCATTGTTTTTTTTTTTTTGTTGTCTAACCGAAAAACAGTGAATATATTTCCATCAAATGAATTTCAGCTTCGGGCAGCAAACTGCTCTAGAAGTTCCGATAATGGAATGGATTTTTATTCGTTAAACAGTTTCGATAACTTAAAATAAATTCAACAAGAATAAGTAAACAAATTCTAATTGATCATCAAATTTCGTACAAAACAATAAACAATACTGACGATGATTTGATTTCAAAGAGCATACTAAGCCTCATTAGTAAGTTCCTCTTGCAGTATGAGTTGAAGTTTCAATTACGAATGTTTTTATTGAATTTAATTTGGAAGAATCGTACAAGCAAACAACAAGTAGTGTATTCATCTACTTATAGAAACTTGATGAATTGATATTTGAGCAGTACAAATACAATTAAATTTTCCCTACCAAACGACCACATGTTGCATTGAACGGTAGAATGCTTAGGGTCAAACATTTCATGGTCGTTTCCAAAATTGTATGCTGTCAAACAATGAATAGAATTCCATCAGCTAGTTCCATGCAAAATAAAAACCTCCTCCCCATTTTAGAACCGTGAACCAATCTCAAACAATACACACCGGTACCGATGAATCTTGAAACAAAACATGCACTGAGTGCACCCCATTCTAATCAATACGGAGCTTCCCGACCAGAATTAAATAACAAGATTGTGAAATGTGTTACTTTCCAATGCAGCATAATAGAATTTTAAATATAATGTTATCAAGATGTTATTGTTCTTGAGACACATTCTGTAATAATTTTGTTATAATTATAATAGAACTTATTATAATTTTGTTTTATTCGGTGCAAATTTTGTTGGAACGTTTTTTTTTATCTTTATTAACGAGATTTTTTGAACTTAGGCTAGTTAATCTCGGGACCAACGGCTTTACTTCCCTTTCGAAGGTTGTCGTCACTATAGATTTTAACGTCATAAGTGACTATCTCGAAGATGGGATTCGATCCCAGGTTTGAGAGGCGTGTGTTCTAATCACTACAACAGGTCCGTCCGCTTGTTGGAACTTTTGTTATTTTAACTTCTAACGGCACATGTTTTATATCAACTGGTGATATAAAACAAATCATATCAGCAGAACAAATTCTATTGTAAACTTGTTTCTTCCGCCTGATCGGGCTTCCATCACCAAAAGGGGCGGCCAGCAATCGAACCGGCAGACTAATGAAAAGCGTGCGGTGCGGACACCACCCATCGATCGAATCCTGGCTCAGAAGCGACACACAGCAGCATTGTTAGACTTTTGCCTCGGGTTCTATTTCGCGAGCATGTAAGAAGCTTTTTTTTTTGTTACCAGAGTGCAACATGTTGCTGGTAGCATGACATGCTACCACCACCATTGCCTACTGTTGGGCGGTAAATTAAAAATTGTACAGGTGCAAATTTGTAGTTTTCGATTAACACTTGTTTCCATTAATGTAGAGCACTATGCCTTTAGTGGTTCGGAGTGTAGTTTTTGAGCCTTGGGCGATCACGATAACTCTATGCATGCATACAGCAGCTAGAAAGAGTGCAGAGTTGGAGTGGTTTCTTCTAATTAGAAGCACGCAAACCGAAATTGAACCTTTCAAATTGAACTTTTATTTATTGCAGCCAGAGCGATGAGGCAGGGCCAGCGATTGATTGCTTTTCGATTCAAGTTTTTGTGTAATAATGGAAACAATGACGATTTATCAAAAGCAATCATTATGAAGAGTTTGCAACTATTTGAAATTGAAGAGGTGGCAGTTCTGCACGCAAATAAGGGTTGTATCGAAATGTAATTGACAACATTCAAGATGTTTGTTCTCCAATCTCAATGAAGGTTTTTGCATCAATATTTCTGACAAATCTTCAGTAATAATCAAAATTTAAAATAGGGTACTAAGTTTCATTATATTAGTTGAAATAATTATCTACAACTTCTCGATACAGTCCATTTGTATTAAAATGTAACAAAATCATATCCAAACCGTTTGTTTTTCTAATCTTATTTTTGCAGGCGAACGATACGACTTTGTCATCAGTGCCGACCAGCAAGTGGGTGCCTACTGGATCCAGCTTCGAGGTCTCGGCGAGTGCGGTATCAAACGGGCCCAGCAGTTGGCCATCCTCCGATATGCCCGCGGTCCATACCAGCCAGCCTCTCCGCCACCAACTTACGACGTCGGTTTGCCCCAGGGAGTGGTAAGTAGCGCCGTTGTTACCTCACATTTTTTGCTACGCACCTTTCAAAGCCATCCTCATCAAGCACCAACCGTCATCCCTCATCATCATCATCATCGCCATACATAAATCCATCCACGCCAGCTCATTTGTATATACTGTGACAAAATCTTGTACAAAGCGTTACTCCACTTCACGACTTTCCTCTTTCTATGCAAATCAAAGCAAAGCTCTGTTTTATCAACACGATTGTGATTTTGTGCATATTGTTTCAACCCACCTCTACTCAAAGTGTGAACATTTCGTTTGAATTTCCATTCTTCCACAAAACAAATGTGTATATAAATTATCTTCCTTCTCTACGATGTCGATATCCGCAATAATTTATTCTCAAATGTACATATTTATTTCCACTCAATTTTTGCCAAGTGCCTTCCAATCTCTTTGTAAGCTAGTTATACCGATTTTTTCCGCTATCGCACATAAATTTTGTAAAAAAGAAAGAACTGCAAATCCACCCACACACAAACACCCTAATCCTAGCCACCATCTCTTCGGGGCCGAAATCGGTGATGAAATGGGAAAATCCACAAATTCGCCATCCGTTGCATAAATTGTATATCCAAATACCAGTCACAAACCGTTCGCTACCGCGCAGTGATAGGACAAGCTTTCAACAAGTCCGGAAATTGTTCCGAAAGCACTCCAGTTTGTTCCGTGGCGAAGGCCGAAGAATAAAAAAATGGGTACAGAAAAACACATCAGGAAACCAATTCGTTTTCGGTTCGAGCAGAGGATAAGTTGTTTCCTACGAGGCAGTGGTTCTCAATCTGTTGCGCATTGGGAAATGAATGACAGAAGTTTAACAAAACGTCGAAAGGACGGAATGTCGAAATACAAAAGGTCGAAGGAGCAAAAGGTCGTAGTAACAAAAGGTCAAAGGAACAAAACAGAGATAACAAAAGGTCGCTACTCTTTTTTCAAAACATGAAGATATTTTTGTCACTTTTTGTCGTTGGATCTTTTGATCCTAAACCAAAAAAAATTTCGCATTTCTGTAATTATTAATTTCTTTACAACGATTTTTCTTATGAATACTAAAGCATTTCCAGCTCGAAACGCATTTCTGTAATTATTCATTTCTTTACGATTCGATTGTTTTGCTTCTGTTGGCACTCTGGGATATTGAACTTGTCTCTTTTAATAAAAGCAATGCAAACATAAAGCTCAGTGGTGTTTTACGACACGGGAAACAATAAAATTAACAATAACAATCTGTTTTGCTATTGCACGCTGCAAAAGATTTGAAATTTCTAAATTTATGTTCAAAATTTTAAACAACTTTTCGGAACCTTTCAATGAAACTTACAGTACTTGAACAATATATGTATAGAGCTAAGGTTACTCAAAATTTCAAACATTTCACACTAAAGGCAAATGTTATAGCTATCTGCAAGTGTTACAATTTTATCGTGAACAACCTTTATTGCCAACAGTCGAAATTATCTGGCCAGTCTGGTCACTACGCGCTTTTGGCTGTACAAATCTTTCATGTTACAAAGGTACGTATGTCAATGTTCAGATCGTTCGCGTAGCCAATCTAATCATCTAGATCTCAAACAAGTTGTGAGAGTTTGACAGTTTAATGAATATCACTCCTAATATCACTTTCTACTTTCAATCATCGATAACAAGCTTAAAATTCCATCACACCGACGAAGTTTTTAATAAGTTTCAAATAAACTGGAGCGTTGCTACGAAATCTTAAAGTATTTTTGCACACCGTCCATCTTGGCTTTGAACAGTCTTATTAGATTCCCAAGAAAGCTAAGCCCATTCGCTAGAAAGGGTTTTGCGGGGCGTGGGATGTAACATCCGATAAACGACATTCGAAAGATCGAGTCAATTTTTGTGCTACGCGGGTTATAAACTCACTGTTAGCCTAACATTTGAAAAATTTCAAGGTATATTCTTGGCAACTTTCATATGAAGTTTGATCAAGAATTACTCTTAAGATCTCGCATTAGTTGCAAGATTCCTAGCTGGAATCTTAACGTAAATTTATTCGAATTGCTAGGATCGCTTGTGGAATTCGATGGAATCATTAGCAGATTCCTGGCCAAAAACTAGAGTCGTTACGTAAAAAGCCTTTTTTTACAATTCGTACGAAGTTATTTGTCAAGTGATGAAATTTTTTATCTTGTGTGAAATGTGCTACGCTATATGTTTAAGTATTACCCGTAGTGCTATTGCCGGCTTTCGAGCATCACACGTCTTTATAGATAACTTCGGATTTAGAAAAACCTCACATTTTTTCTCAAGATTTTTTTAGTTTCTCGCAGATATTTCGCATTTCTTGAGAGCGTCACATACGCTTTTGTATGCAGTAGCTATGCAGATTTGCCTGTTCTTTTCATCGAACAAATCGTTCCTTGGCTTCCGTTTCACGCACTTGACTGTTTTCTCTCATGCATTGCATTGTTATAACCGTAATTAATCAATCAACGAGAATTGTAACAAAAACTTATCCAAGTGAAACTGTCGTCAACTTTCTGTTTGTAACACTTAGGTTTAAAATCGAAGAAATCAATCAACTTTGGAATGGGGTATATGCCTAAATCATCACAACCCAAGTTACGATTTGATGTTGTACAAACGCTTCTATTACTAATTCATTTTCCTTCAGCCTTCGTTTGCCACAACATTCGATTGTTCAGCTCCTAAACATGTAATTCAAATTTTATTGGCCTCAAGCTTATTTAAAGCTTCTCTAAAAGCTAGATACAGGCTCAATAAACGCTAATACCGAACCCTGTTCAATAACAACGATACTATTTTTAGAGCAGATAGCAATCATGTAAAGCTTAAAGATCGCTTGTTTATCTTCAATTCAACAATAGGCCTTTTCATGTGAAAAGTTCGTCTAAGCATTTGTTCATTGTCCGTTTTATTGGCGAATAAATTCTTGTGCACATTTTTAGCGTGGGGGAATATAAACGTCAGTGTATATAGCAGTTTTATAGAACCACGTAGCTTACATTCAATGCACAAATTGGTAGGCAAAATCCTCAATATATTGGCGGAAGACCGATGCATACACGAGGCTGTCATTTCCCTAGAAGAACTTCCATAGAGCCTCACGATCAGCTGAATTGGAACGTCTCATGAAAAGGCCTATTGATCAAAAGATAACCAAAAAATTTACATGTGTCCAGCTCTGAGGATATTTAATGATCATTTTGCCCTCCAATATACTCACACTTAAATAATTTAGTCACATCAAAATATTGTCACACCATGTTTGCCATATATTGGATGGCGTTGTAGCTAACAAAGTCAACATGTAACGCTCACTGTTGGATTGTGCATTGAATGCAAGGTACGTGCTTTCGGTAGGTATTTTCTCCTCAAACGGTTAAATTGAACTTCGTGGTCGACCCATTTGAGTTTTGACAGTCGAGTAGTATTTTAAAACAAAGTTAACAGATGGTTAGTTATTCTCAAATTACCAGGAGCAAAGAATAACTTTTGAATTGTCAAGCTTAACCATGCTCCAGAGCAGGGTTATTTTTTGCCGGAGGAGAAATAACTATCGAACTGTCAAATTTTAACTAAAAATTAAACGATTCGGTGAAATGATTCACAGCCGTAAGCTGGAAGTAAAATCAAGCGTGTGCTAGAATAAGGGCGTAAGTCGCTCAGGATGCAAGATTGCATCGCCGTCTAGTATCCTGGAATAAGAAACTGCTAAAAAGTTTGCAACGTGTCACGTTTATTCACAGAATAGAAGATCGATGAAGAGAAATCGATCATGTGACCTACGCCCTTTTTCTAGAACAAGCTTGAAATGTGCAAATAATTACACTGAAATTATATTTACGCTGTTTTTTCGTGGTACCGCATAGAAGAAAACAGCGGTAACCATAAAAAACGACGTAACAAGCCTTGACAATTCAAAAACCAACTTAAAAAAAACCTAAATCAAAAAATATCGATACAAAATTCTACATTATGATTTGTATACTCTTGGAACGTCAAAAAACATGTGGTCTTTTTTACGTTGTTTTTTCTCATTAACGTGTTTTTTACGACGGTTTTTAAATTAAAGCGTTTTTTTAAAGTCGTTTTTAGAATTATCGCGGTTTTTTACGCGGGACATCGAGCGACGTAAAAAAAAATATTGATGTGTTATGAATAATAATCCGAGAATTGAACAGGGATTTACTGCTTCACGACCACTCGCCATACCATCTGAGATCACATGGCACGCATTCCTGGAACCACGATATTATCAAACTTGAATGAACCTCAAATTATCCTTCATGGGGTTTTATTTTATGCTCTAATCCTTGCCTCAAAATATTCTATCGGTGAAAATTTGAAATATTCGAGTTTTAATATTTCATATATAAAAGTCATAGGTGGACGTCTCATCAGATATAGTATTCGAATACCTTCCATGACTCTTAGCCTTGAAATTTATTTGAAAACTCTAAAACAATACAAATAAGATTAGAAGAAAATAAATCGAAAATTTTATTGCTTTTAACTGAGGACTCATGTAGCATATTGCATTACAAAGCCGAATAAATTTCGAAATTGTTTCTTTTTTAATTTTCAAAACTGAGCTGTCTCTATTTGTTAGTAGACGTACTCGTCTTTGTACCAATTAGCTAGAGAAAACTTCAGTTCTGACATGCTTTGTGTCATTGAGCTGCATTATGGTAATGTAATTTTTTTTTAAAAGTAACTGTTGCGGCTCACTAAGGAAGGCGGACATAATTGCTAACTATAACTGTAACTGTAACGATTTACATTACAAAGAATTAATACTACTCGGTTTTTGTGAACTATATGGTATGCCAAAGTGATACCGAAGTGCAGTAATACCGATGTTCGAATGTTCGAATCTACAAAATAAACAATTAAATAATTAGCCTTGGGACTGACAAATTGGAACCGTTAATTTCGTATCCAAGGCAGTTCCAAACAACGTTATATCAAAGCTTTTAGAAGCATATGGCCGAATTATTATCACCATCGCCATCTTTTAAAAAAACATGGTTGTAGCTTTTAAAAAAAACATTGTTTAAACTTAAATATTTAAACTCTAAAATTTAATTTCTTTATCGATAGAATATTTTGAGGCAAGGATTCTCTGAAAATCCTTATTTAATAAACTTTCAATGAATGCTTTTAAATATAGTTAAAATATCGTAAAAGTTATATATAGATGTACACTATTTTATTCAGATTGATATTCAGCATGGAGTTTGTCGCTGAATACGAGGACTGAATAAGCTTCATACGAGTGTGCGGCTTTCTTCCTGTGTCAGCTATATACACCTTCAATGAGCTAATATTCAGCAAATACGCTTGCTGTTCAGCCTTCATTGTTACTTGTACACTGTCTTATCAGAAATGTTGCAAACATAGACATACGTTAAAATGCACTACCATTCCATGAAATGCAAACTCACACATGAGTCTAACAAATACATGAATAAGTAAAAAAAAATGCAAACTCTACCAATGAGATTAAGAACCACTGCCGAAGAACGTAGGCTCCCCGCCGCCAAAATAGGAAACGAAGAAAAACAGAAAGGATCCGGTCCGAAAAATTTATTTTCACAATCATGTCACGGCGACGAACCAATGGGACAAAAGGAAAATTTTGTGTACCCGAATTGGAAATGCAAAACAGTTCTGAACCCTATGCCTTCCAGAGACAAAACATCCCAAAAAAGGAGCAGACATCGTTGTTGATTTTGAAGAAGGAAACCGAAACAAACAAAAGGCGACAACTGAACGAACACTGCGAAGAACTCGCTCTCCCCAAATTCAAGAACAGAACCCAGTGCCCGAAAGGTATGGGTAAGTGTGTTTAGTCAATTAATTGCGCCACTTATCGGCTGATGGTAATCGTTCGCGGCAGTACAAAAGGGTGGAATCGTGTTTTTGTCTACTTTTGAAACAGAGAGAGAGAGAGAGAGAGAGAGAGAGAGAGAGAGAGAGGAATACAAAAGGTGAAGGAATGAGCTATGCTAGAGATAGAGAAACGACCACGAAATGTAATTAAGATTTCAATAATGTGATGGTAGGCGATGAAAACCGGCGGGCGTAAAAGGTGAATTTCGTAAGGAAGCAACCAATTACAGCACATCACAAGGCACTTTTATCGATAACGGAGGGACGATTTATGGGTTAAGTTTGTCCCAGGAAATATGAAAGGAATAACAATTTGCTTTGAGGTAGCAATTCATCCGATTAGGGTGCTTTGAATTGATACTTCATATAGCTCTGAATGGGAATCCACCCAAAGAATTTGAAAATTTCAAAATCATTAGATATTTTAATTCGAACTATATTTTACGCCTTCAAACAAAAATACAAAATTTGTAAGAAGTTGGTAAAATAAAAGTAAGTAGTGTTCAAAACAGACGACTCATGCATTTCAAACAGTTATTGACTACAAGTTTGACATTATTGTTTTGTAATCCAATTCCATCGGTGAACTTACATATTTGACATACAATCTGACAACGACTAATTAGATAAACATCGCATCAGGCTTCTTCATCCAATTAACTCAATTTTGTAGCTAAATAAGTTTTTCCCTTTTGACTCGTCCAAAAAAATCGCGCCCCTATTCCCTGTCAAACCCAAACTCCCTTCCATGCGTAAATCGAAAAAACTCGAAACAAAAAAAAACTAGGTCCTCAACCCACTGGACGCCCAATGTAACGTCCAACGTGATGACGCTATCTGCGTGAGCCAACTGAAAAACGCCAAGGATATCGACCGTGCTCTGCTGCAGGAGAAACCAGATGTCAAAATCTTCCTGCCGTTCCGATTCTATCTTTACCGACCGGAGGAACTTTTCCAGCCGAACACCTACAATCGGTTCTTAGGTATGGCGCTTCAACCAAGTGGAAACTCAACATGGATAATCCACGTACATATCTGTAACCGATTCCCCTTTGCTTGCAGTTGCCCCCACCGGAGACCACGTAATCTCGTTGATTGACGAAATTTCGTATTTGTCTGCTCCGGCTCCGCTGCTGTCGCAGTACGACGATATCAACCCGGAACAGTTCTGCAATGGAGACAACCGGCCAGCGGATTGCGGCGCCAACTGCATGTGTACCCACAAAGTCGACATCCCACTGAATGCGATCGTTGAAGTCGTGCTAGTCGATGAAGGTGAGTTATACCAGCACGACGACCTAATTCCCTACTCTAATCTGAGTTCATCATGTTCTTTACAGTCCAACAACCGAATCTGAGCCATCCGTTCCATCTGCACGGTTACGCGTACAACGTGATCGGTATTGGACGTTCACCCGACTCCAACGTGAAGAAGATCAATCTGAAGCACGCGCTCGACCTTGATCGCCGTGGGTTGCTGCACCGACAGTACAACTTGCCCCCGCTGAAGGACACCATCGCCGTGCCCAACAATGGCTACGTGGTGCTGCGTTTCCGCGCCGACAATCCTGGTAAGTGAGACATTAGGTTATGAGTGTTTTTCCGCCGGAGTTCTGACTTCGGGAACAGAGAATTTTATTCATCTATGATATGTTTGGTCATTGGGAATCATGAGCGTAGCCAGAGAGAATTTTTGGAGTCCAACAGCAAATAGGTCTATTGCCAAAGATTCTACCAGAAATCATTGACAGTTTTCGTTAAGAGTCCACTACGGATCATGGGAAAACATCCACCAGAAATGAAATTTCCCTGATTTCTGCTAAGAATATTGTCAGCAGAACTATCCAAAATTAATCCATCCAAAAATCTTCGAAGCGTTCGTTAAGTTCAGAAATTTATCCACAATTTTCTCTAAATATTCTTATCATTCCGTCCTCAGCCTGCTTCTCGGCTTAGCGTTCTTATGAGCACTTCCTTTCTTTGCCAATGTTGCCATATCGCATTCGTATATCGTGTGTCAGGTACGATGATACTCTATGCCAAGGGCAGTCAAGGAAATGTCCATTACGAAAAGATCCTGGACCGACCGGAAATCGAACCCAAACACCTTTAGCATGGCTTTGCTTTTCTACAGATTTTAAAGGAAATATCTTCAGGCATTTACTTTTACAATTTTCCAGGAATTACTTTTTAGATTTCTGTAGACTTCCATATGTTTCTGGCATAACATCAAGTTTTTTTTTCGCGAACTCTTCTTCAAGTTCTTTCGATTTTCAAAAATATCTTCAGCTTTGCATTCAAAAGTGGGATATATTTTCGAGAAGTTTTTGGTGTTTCAATCGGATTTTTGGAATTAAAAACTATAGTCTTTTTTCTTCTCCAACGTTTCGATACGTATTGGATCTTCTTCAGGGATTCGAATACAATAGTTACAAGATTCTCTGAGCTATTCCAGAGATTAATCAATAAATTCTTCTATGAATTGAGATTTTTCAAAAAACTTGTCTTGGAAAAAATTTCCTCTAAAAAGAAGGAATTATTTTATGAATGCTTCCACATATTCTAACGATAATCTCATCGAAACAAAGGACATCTGAGAATTACATTGGTGGTTCCTCCTAGTATCTTTTTATAGGTATTACGGGAAATATCTTCAGGCATTTCCTCTCAAAATCGTCCAGGAAAAACTGTTAGAATTCCTGTTGAGATTATTTCTAGCACAACATCAAGATAGTTTCACGAACTCTTTTGTTTTTGAAAGATATCTTCAGTTCTTGCATTCGACTGTTGGATATATTTTCTAGAAGTTTTCGGTGTATCAGTCGCATTGTTCGGATCAAAAACTATACCGTCGTGCGGGGTGACATTGGGCCATAAGGATGACTTTGGGCCAAGATTTGTACAGCAAACTAAAAACAGAATAATGAAAATAATGTGGCGAGCTTCAAGAATACGTTCAAAATAGCCACTGGATGGCCATAGATTAGTTTTTTGACTCCAGCACTAGCCATGAGAAGCATCGAAAAGGGCGGTCAAAGTCACCCCCTAGGCCCAATGTCACCCCGCACGATGGTAGTCTTTTTTATTTTCCAACAATAGTTCCGAATTCCTGAATAAGATCCAAAACGGCTCGAAACGTTGGATAAGAAATAATACTATAGTTTCTATTCCCAAAAATTCGACTAAAACCCCTGAAACTTCTTATAAAATAAAGATACATAATACTTCCCTCTAGCAGTGATTTCCAACCAATGGACCACGGAATGACAACTTCTCATTGGGTTTACAGCTCGGTAGCTCGGTGACCCTTTCGGCTTTGACAATGAGGGTATATTTACTCAGCGCTCTATTTTTTGATTTTATCACGCTGCCATCCTGGTGGAACCCCTGCTGGATTTTCAACTTAATCCTTAGTGGATTCTTGCAAGAGATTAACAGATTGCACTCCTGACGGTCTTGTGGAAAGATACTAACTAGGTTCTTGGCAAGATCGTTGTAAAATAATGCCTAAAACCATTGAGTGATACTTTTATGAGCACCGTGCACCCCCGCTAATTTGAACGATATATATCGCAAAACATCGAGGTTCATTTTTAACTTTTGAACTTCTAGTTACCCTAAGCACAACGATAAAACGTATTTCTGGTTACCAAATTAACTGTTTTGTTTTAATTTTGCATCATGTTTCATGAGCTAAATTCAATCATTTTTAATTTGAACAATGCGCAAATTAGTGGGAGTCCAATTAAAAAATGCTAAGAATAAAAGCGGTCAAGGCCGGTAATAGAAATATGTCTAGTAATTTGCTAATTTCATTTCAGTCTCCTTGTAAGATTCTTTGTAGATTACTTGAAAGGTTTTCTGAGGATTTTTTTTTATTTTTATTTTAATTTCCATTATTGAAATGCAATTTTAATTTAATTACCGTAACTCGAACATTGATCAGCTTTTTGCCAATTTATTGAAAGATTGATTTAAAAATGCAAATGTTGCAAGCTTTATGTTTTCAAAATAAGTACTGGCACCCATCGCTCGTGACTATATAGTGTATTTTATGGGTAACATTGATCACCCATGTAAACATTGATCGATCATTTTAAATATGTAATTACTTACCAAAGTCTTGGCTCCTGAAGTCAAACACGAAGGCCAAACTCTTACAAATCGTTTACTTTTCTAGTTATTTTAAAATTACAAAAACACTTCGAACCGCAAAACACGCTTAAAGGCCTGCAATGTCCTGAGAAAATTTTGTATTCTTTATGGAAGTTCTTCAATTTTGCTATATTGAAAATGTTGACAACGTAACCGTTTTTGGTGATGCCCTTTTAAGTGAAGACCGCATTTGCCTTACTTATATTATCTGCAGAACTCATGTGAGACATGTATCCTTAGTAATGTAATTCATACTCATGGAAAGCTTAAGAATTAAAAGTGGAGATCCTGAAAAAAAAAATACGGATCGTTATTTTGAAGGGATTTCTATGAAATCTTCGAAGGAAATTTTGAATGAATCAGTATTCATGACATGATTCTAGAAATAGTTGTAGTGCATATTCCAAAGGAGTCCTAAAAGATTTCTGCTTGAAATTCAATGCAGTGTGCTTAGAGATATCTCTGAACGGACTGCTTGTGTTTTAAACAATTCAAGAAGAAATACCTAAAAGGCTAATCATGGAATACTTACTGACCTGAATGTGTTATTGCAGCAATGATATTTAGGTCACTCCCATGGTCTTTGGCGGAAAGGTTCTCAGTATTATTAATTCAACTCTTTTAAGATTATTTGACCAACTATTATGTTAGATAAATCCTACCCAAATCTCATAAACTGTGCATTGAAATTTCGAACGCTAATAAAGACCATTTTTAAGAAGTCGGGGATTCGTATAGAATTCCAAGGGAGTTGAGAACCACTGCTCTAGATGTATTTCCTAATTTTTATTTAAAATCAACCTTAGACTCAACAGCACAATCGGCATAAAACTCATTTAACAATTCCTTCTCTTCAAACTCATCCAAGATTTTTCTTCAGAATGTTCTCCTAAAATTCCTTTGATGTCCTTTCTAGCTAATATATGATAAAAAGAAACCAAAATGTATGCATGATGAATTTTGTTCAGAGGTTTCTCAACAATTCGCCTTGTTTTTGTTTCTCTTTAGGAAGTGTTGATATGATTCCTCAAAGGCTTCCTCATGAACTTAGGATTCTTCCATAAATTGTTGTATTTTTCTTAGTGACTATTATTTTCTAAAATTTCTAATTGTAGTTTTTTTATCGACTTTTTAAAACGTTCGTCAGGAAATCGTAACTGAATGTTTTAAGATTTACTTTACGTTTATCTTGCAAAAGTATCTTCAGACAATAATTTAAGAATATAATCAGTAATTTCTTTTCAGGCGTTACTACCAGTTTTTTATCTCAATTCATTCGAAAAGTTATACCAACACTTATTTAAATTTTGTTACAAATATGAATCAAATAATTTATTTACTATGAATATGGTATTTATATCCCTAGGAATTTCGTTGATACATTTTCCAGATTTTTCCAAGAATTCGTGCAGGAATTAATCTAAGGGTAATGTTTCAAGAAATTCCTCAAGAATTTCAACAAGTGCACAGTAAAAAAAGGACACAAAATGAATTTCAAGTGAATGATTTCGGTTCTCAAAAACCACAATAATTCATGGAAAACTCCGATCTTTTCAAACTTGCTTAGCTCTTCTAACGCAAGCATCGTAATTTACTCCAAAAGTATAATCTAAATTGCTAGATATGTTGTTGTTCTAGAGTTTTTCTGTACAAATTTTTGACAATTTCCCAACAAATCTTTTTATTGTTAGAATTTGCTTTGATTTTGGAAATTTTCCGATATAACTGGGGCGACTAACACATTAAGACTTTTTAGGACAGTGTTGTAAACATTCGACATTTCTCACGACATTTGGTTTGCTCCCATCAGCAGTATATTGATTTTCTACACTTATCAACTACCGTCAGCTCTCAAACACAGCACGAGAAGTAGAATGATCATCGTGAAACATAAAAACTGTGGAATAAATGTTGTCTGACACGATGACATTTTCAGATTTCAGAAATATCCGGTCATGTACGAACAACAGTAATAGTTAAATCCTGCTTATTATGTCCAATATAAGTGAGTGAAATCAACTCTGATTACGAAAAATGATAGATATAAAGATTCAAATAAAGCTCCTAGGGCCTCATGAGCGTACTTCAGCTTCCTAAGAAGCAAGAAAGTTCCGCTCAGAGCTTTATCCGATCTTTTGGTTACTTGTTTTATTTACACAGAACACTAACAAGTATGCCAGGAAGGATTTCTGGAGGCTTCTTAAATAAATTTTCAAATGTACATATCTATGGACGAATACCTTTGGTTTTTGGGCAATATTACTCGGAATCTGTGGAGGAGTTTCTAGAAAAGTTCTAGGAGAAGTTCTTGAAAGAATTCATGAAGGAATCTTCAGAGGAGTGTCAGCATAAATTTTAGAGTAATTTTGAAACTATTCCTGAAAGAATTACTGGAAGAGTTTATTCTAGAGATTTTCAGAGAATAAATAAGAATATTTTTGAGAAATCTAAAAAAAAAATCTACTGGCCTGCAACTGACCAAACATCCCCTTCATTTTTCAGGCTTCTGGCTGTTCCATTGTCACTTCCTGTTCCACATCGTGATAGGCATGAACCTCATCCTCCAGGTCGGTACGCTCCAGGATCTGCCACCGGTACCGCCGAACTTCCCGACCTGTGGCGATCACTTACCGCCAATTCAGTAAATCGTCCAACGACTAATCCGAATCTAGCTAAAATTGTGCTCGCGAGTCGTGGTAAAAAAAAACGCCCGCGACACACAGAGAACCTTTTCGACTATCGTTACTGCCTAGAAGACGACGACGACGAAGAAAACAAAACAGAGAAGTACACTAGTCGAAAAAGTCATATCTAGGAAAAATGTTAAGTATATCGATCAACCCCCCCCTCGATAGCGAAAGCAAGATGAAAACAGCGAAGAAATTCCGAATTCAAAACATAATCAATTTCGTTAAGAGAGAGAAAGATAGATGCGAGAAACTATTTTATTTTATATTTTTTTCTAAAGTACGATTCTTATTAGGGTTAGTCGAACGAAAGAGAGAGAGATACCGAGAATACTCCACAACCACAATTACCATACGAACATACCGACAGTGTTTTGTTTGGACTTTTATAGACAGAGATTTTTGTTTAATTTATAGTGTTTTGTTTTGTAAGTAAATTAATTTTTAGCTAGAAAATCGATGCTCGGAAGGAGAGCGCGCAGGATGCTATATCATAGGTACCATTACACACCTACACACGCACAGCTGAATCAAGTCTAAAACTCTTCTTTAGAGTTCTGTATCTCTTTAACTTGTTTCCCCTCGTTTTCCAAATTCCACCAAAACATAACGTTCAGTGTACAGAAAGAAACCCGTGTGACGCCATATTTATTTACCTGTAATGAATCTATCCTGTACTTGCTTCACTTCCCAGAGAACACAGAAAACTACTTTCACGATACTTTAAGATGAGATTTATGGTAAACTTGCGTGTAAATATTTATAATACTCAAACCAACTCATGTGGCTTGCAACTTGGAAACAATTCGGAAACGTGCACCATTTTATTTTGTTCCATTACTTTTTGCGCTTGAAAATTTCACCTTGAAGCCAAAATTTTTCCATTATTGCAACTCATTTTGCGCAAACATTTCACCAGAGTGTATTATGTACCATAAAAGCGCTGTAAATTATTCCATTCTCCATTTCAAAATGCACAAAAACCCGAGAAAATCGAGTTGTACAACCACGACTCATGATAGCACAACCTCATTCATCATGTTAGTAGGAAAAAATGAAATACGATCGAAACTTGCCTTCAAAGTTTGATGATTTGTGCTACTCTACATTTCAACACACTCCTTCACCAAATCAAAACGAACAAAATGGTGCTAGCGTTCCGCCACCCCTTTGTTTCTTCTTTGTGAGTTTCAACCATTTATCATGTAGCAGATTTTTTATCGTTTTTATTCTTTCTTCTTCAAAAGTTTTTGTTCAAGTGTTTTATTACCAACCTAGACCATCAATTCATAATTGTTTTATTTTTAAATAATTACTACACTGCCTTAAACGCGATAAGGAAATCCAACGTCTAAGGTCAACCACGGTTAGTAGACGACGGGAACGCGAGAAAGTCATCCAATTTATGAAACTGTAAATCGCGCTGCCATTTTTTCCGTACACCGTATTCTACTGCCCAGATAAATCTTTAGAAAAACGATTAAAGAGTGTATAAAAATTGTGTACATAAAAATAATTACTGCTTTTTACTTTCTTATCTGCACCCATTATCCTAATCACCCAACTTTCCCACCTCAAACCCCCGTTTTCCCACAAATGCACCCTGGTTCTAAAAGCGATTTTGAGAAAATTTCCCACCAACCAAATACCGCACACTGTTGTAAATACATTTCGTCCCTATTTTTGCATCCAGTAATGGGTGTACCTGTACATATACCAACATCCAGGGCAGGAAAAGAGCGAGCAAAATGCAAATTAAATGTAAATGAGAACGGTGAAGTTTTTGCTCGCTTTTTCCCACTTTTGCCCCTCGAAGGCTATCGGGCTGGCTAATGGCGATCTGATCTTTTGCCTTTTTTCCTCAACACCTCTTTGCTGTGAATAGAATCCTTCAGGGGGAATCGAAACACCCTCATGAACACTTCACCAGGTAAGTCACTTAAGCTCGGTTGTACATAAAAGTGAAATAGGAGCCTAGGAAAATGAAATCAATATTGCACAACCAGACCACCCTTCTTCTAGGTACACACGGGACGTCGCAAAAGGCTCCCCAATGATTACATAAAGCTAATGACGCAAAATTAATTAGTCGGATTAAAATTTACACCTTAACGCTTTTGGGCTTCCGCCCAGAAGGGAATACGAAAAGAAAGAAAACGCAGGTTCTGTTGCCATCCGAATTTAATGATCTCTTTAATCGTAAGGTCACCATGGGCGTAGTCAGGATTTCCATCTGGAGGGGAGGGGTCGAACGAGCTTTAAAGTTCATTCACGAATTTACGCAAAAACGATCATAACACACCCTTTTTGCATGAAACGGTCAAAGTAGACCGTTGCTGACGTTATTGTCAGCCGTCAGCAAGTATCCAAGGTAGACGAACTCGTCGACCACCTCGAACGTATTCCCGTCTATCGTAATACTGCTACTTAAGCGAGCCCTGTCGCGCACGGCCCCTCCAGCTAGCATGTACTTTGTCCTGGACGTATTCACCACCAGTCCAACTTTTGCTGCCTCGCGTTTCAGGTGGGTGTACGGGTCTGCCACCTTTTCAAATGTACGGCCGACAATGTCCATATCATCCGCGAAGCAAACAAATTGACTGGATCTCGTAAAAATCGTACCCCGGCTGTTGAGCCCGTCTCTCCGCATAACACCTTCTAACGCAATATTGAACAACAGGCACGAAAGTCCATCACCTTGTCGTAGTCTCCGGTGGGATCCAAACGAACTGGAATGTTCGCCTGAAACCTTCACACAATTTTGCACACCCTCCATCGTCTTGAGCTTCCCGGGAAAGCTGTTCTCGTCCATGATTTTCCATAGCTCTACGCGGTCGATACTATCGCATGCCGCCTTGAAATCGATGAAAAAGAGATGTGTTGGATCCTGGTATTCACGACATTTTTGGAGGATTTGCCGTACAGTAAAGAGTTGTCGATCGGTCGTCAACGAAGCCGGCTTGATAACTTCCCACGAACTCGTTTACCACAGGTGTCAGACGAAGGAAAATGATCTGGGATAATACTTTGTAGGCCGTATTCAGAATGGTGATCGCTCGAAAGTTCTCACAATCTAACTCGTCGCCTTTCTTATAAATGGGGCATATTACCCCTTCCTACCACTCGAGTGGAGTGCACTCCTCCGATAGCTGTTCTGTTTCCCAGATTGTGCCTATCAGCCGGTGCAGACAAATGGCCAGCCACTCCGGACCCATCTTTATGAGTTCAGCTTCGATACCATCCTTACCAGCAGCTTTATTGTTCTTGAGCTAGTGAATGGCATCCTTAACCTCCCTCAAAGTGGGAGCTGGTTGGTTTCCATCCTCCGCAGTACTGTCGAAGGCATTTCCTCCGTTGTCCCGTCCTTCATTGCCTGTACTTTCAACGCCATTCAGGTGCTCGTCGAAGTGCTGCTTCCATCTTTCGATCACTTCACGCTCATCCGTCAAAATGCTCCCATCCATATCCTTGCACATCTCGGCTCGTGGCACGAAGCCGTTGCGGGATGCATTGAGATTCTGATAGAACTTATGTGTTTCTTGAGACCGGCACAGCTGTTCCATCTTCGCGCACTCCGTCTCCTCCAGGCGGCGTTTTTTCTCCCGAAAGAGGCGTGTCTGCGGTTGCCGGTTCCGTTTATAACGCTCCACGTTCTGCCGGAGCCCTTGCTGCAGCATGACCGCCCGCGCTGCATCCTTCTCTTCCAGAAGCTTCATCCAGCTCACACTCTTCCGGTAATTCAGCGCGTACGCAATTGCAACATCCGCAGCTGCGCGTAAAAAGAGTCTTTGTCATCATCAGTGCTTCCGGAGTGAGCTGTGCACGTTTATTATGCTGAAGTTGAAGAACCGGCCTTTGAGCCTCAACTTGCACATTATCTCATTGATCGGCCACGCGCCTCTGCATATCACCCATCACTATAAAAGCAGATCGTGTGGTATGGTTAGCTCTAAACTTTCGCACCATTGATCCCTTCCAACACACTTCCTGCAACGCTACGATGCCGAATCCACGGTCCTTCAGCACGTCGGCGAGTATGCGTGTGCTTCCGATGAAGTAGAGAGATTTACAGTTCCACGTACCGAGCTTCCAATCGCTAGTCAGTTACGTCGCTGTGGTCTTCGCCGATTGTCCCGGTTCATATTCTCTCGTTGATTATTCGTTGCATGATGTTTTTACGGCTGGCTTGCAGGGCCTGACACCAACCCCCTAGATTTACGGAGGACCATTCCCCCTCCTTTGCTAATAATATTTCAATTTGTTGCCCAGTGCTTTGAAAAGGCAAATAGGCAACAACAGAAACACTCAAAGTTTCAAGAACTTTAGTTTCAAATGACGAAGGAAGTTTATGTTTCATACGCCTATGAATGATGATTGCAACTCCATCACATGCTCCATCCAGTCGATCATTACGATACACAAAAAAGTTTGAATTTCTTTTGAGTTTGTCCAGGTTTCAAATAAGTTTCAGTAATAACAGCTATGTGTATGCTATTAGATGTTAGAAAATTAAACAGCTCGTCCTCTTTACCATTCCTAACAACGAGCATTCCAATTCGAAATAAAAAATTGGGAGTCGTTAGAGAAACGTAATCCAATAACAATGTTATTAGTAAATTTTACACCATAGAGGTGGTTTTGAACATTGCATCGATCATTTGATTCAATTGTTCAGTTACAAAATCAAAATCAGAGGGAGACATGTTTCTAGAAGTAGGTACATTTTCTGATAATTTTATGATGGAATTTTCGGTTGATGAAACCACGGAATAGATGTTACCTGCAGCGGCATGAGCAGGGGTATTTCCATTTGATTTGAAACAATTCAAACGATGACCCATAGGAAAAAAGGGGAGAAACTGCGACAATATTGGCATAGGCATTGTCTCGGGTATTTCAATTAAAATTGAAAAGTCGGTTACCCGATGGACGAAACAGTTTGTGAATGAACATGATTATAATATACATGATGAGTATGATTATTGAACAAGCGATCGTAAACTAAGAAATGAGAATTTTTGGAGAAAAATCCTGGGGAATTCTGTCTACGAAAAATGTTGCCGTTCATCTACCTGGTAGGAACTAGAGATGGTCGGGTTTCACATTTTTCAAACCCGAACCCGCCGTAACCGACTTATTTCATTTCTTCAAACCTGGACCCGACCCGAACCCGACAAATTTTCGCTGTTCAAACCCGAACCCGACCCTAAACCCGAAAAAGTTTGCGAAGGAAAACTCGAATAAAACCCAATTTCTAAAAGATGATAAATTCATCGTTTCTGATGCATAGGAAAGGTTTTAGTTTGTCACTCTTTTCACAATTCTCACCAAACTCGACTAAACCCGACTTTTTTCAAGCCCGAACCCGAACTGTACCCGATAATTTTGTAGCCTTAAACCCGACCCGAACCCGAAAAATTTTAAATTTTCAGACCTGAACGCGGGCTCGGATCGGGTTTCGGGTTTGAAAACCCAAGACCCGACCATCTCTAGTAGGTACCTCTACGATTTGTTTATGCGAAGGGCAATCCCAAAAGTTAGACTTATGGTTACTCGCGCAATTTACGCATACAAACTGTTTTGCATCTTCTTTTACAGGACAAACGTCTTTAGAGCTTTAGAGTGAAAAGAACCTCCGTAAACTATGCGCGGAAATGTTGTGTACCATGACCCTAGTTTTGGCACCGACGGCATTAAGTGGAGTTCTTGAAATTTCCTCCAGGTCTCTGAAATTGTTCCCATATCACATGGACATCGAACATAAGTCTTGCTTTTTCTATGCCTTTAATCTTATTTAGATCTCTACTGTTTTTTTTTTAAGACAACATACGTTAATGCTTTCAGTGGTCTTTTGCCCTTTGAAGGAAGCACCACACTAAACAACGGACTGGCATGCAACGCCCAGTGACACAGCTGGAAAACATTCCTCTCGAAATGCTGTTTCGGTCTGAGGCGGGAACCGAACCCACACTCCCTAGCACGATGCGGCTAAGTGCCTTGGTGACACTAACCGCACGGCTACAAAGCCCACCAAAACAAAACTAAATAATATTCTTGACAAAGCCCTTTACAACGAATACCAGAGTTCCGTTTTTCATAAAGATTATTTGGACTGAGGAAAACTCAAGTAAATCATTCATTCCATTGTCAGCCCTGTCGTCCTGCTTAGTCGCGCTTAGTCGACGACTAAGAAGCTTTTCTCAGATATTTTCCTTAACGCCGTTTAGGACATCAATTGAAAATTCAAGCTGTATCATCGACCTGCATTAATTTAACTTTTTTACATGTAGATCAGGTGCAACTAAACTTCTTGTGTAACATCAATCGAAAATAGTCAAGCAGTATCAACGTCCTGGAGTAATTTGACCTTGTCTCAATTAGATCAGTTGCATTTAACGCCCTGAAGGATATCATTTAATGATTACAAACTATATTAACGCCCTGAAGTAGTTTGACTTTATTCTATGTAGATCAGGTGCATCTTAACGGTCTGAAGACAGTTGTATCAACGCCCTGGAGTATTTTGACTTTGCTCTATGTAGATCAGGTGCAACTCAACGTCATGTATGAAATCAATCGATCAAGCTGTATCAACGCCTTGGAATAGTGTGACGTTATTCCACACAGATCTTTGCAAGATCGGGAGCATCTTTATGCCCTGCAAAAAATCAGTCTAAATTTCTTATCTGTATCGACGCCCTGTAGTTATTTGACCTTACTATGTATATCAGGCGCATTTTGACGCTCTGTAGGACATCAATCGAAATTTTAGAATTGTTACAACGCCGTAGACTAATTTGACTTTGCCTTATGTAGATCAGGTTCATCTCAACGGTCTGTAGGACATCAATTGAAAATTCCAAGCTTTATCAACGCCGTGCAGTAATTTGATATTGTTTCACGTAGATCAGATGTACTTAACTCCCTGTATGACATAAATCGATCCATCTGTGTTGACGCCCTGGAGTAGCTTGACATTATTCCACATAAATCTTTGTGAGATCTAGAACATATCAATGCCCTGTAGGAAATCGATCGAATTTTTTATGCTGTAGTAACGTCCTGGAGTAATTTGACCTTATTCCATGTAGATCAGGTGTATCTTGAAGCTATGTAGGACATCAATTGAATTCCTAGATTTATCAACGCCCTGCGAAAAAATGGCATTATTCCACACAGATCTTTGCGAGATCTTGAGCATCTGAACGCTCTGTAGAAAATCAATCGAAACCTACGTGCTCCATGGCGTTGATACACCTCGGAGTAATTTGAGCTTATTTCATGTATATCAGATACAACTTAACGTCCTGTAGGACATTTATTGTAAACTCTAAGCTGGATCAACGCCCTGCATTAATTTGGGCCTTTTTCCATGTAGATCAGGTGCATGTGACCGCCCTTTAGGACTTAATTTGATAATTCCAAGCTGTATCAACGCCCTGAAGTAAGAGTCCACAAAGATCTTGGCGAAATCTGAAGCATCTTTACGCCCTATAGCAAATCAATCGAAGTTTTCTTGCTGTATCAAACCCTTACGGTTATTTGACGTTATTCTAAGTAGATCATGCGCACCTCATAGCCCTGTATATTATCAATCGAGATTGTCAAGCTGTATCAACGCTCTGGAGTAATTTGATTTTTCTCAAATAGATGAGCTGTATCTTAACGCCCTGTAGGACATCATTTAATAAATTCATTGCTGTATCAACGCCCTGGAGTAATTTGTCCTTATCCTTTGTCGATTAGGTGGATCGTAACGCCTTGTAGAACGTCAATTGTAAATTACAGGATGTATCCACACCCAGAAGATATTTGACAGTATTCTAAATAAATCAGGTGTATTTGAACGTCCTGTATCCAATTAAAATTGGTCCTACAACAATTAAAATTGGTAAGCTATTTCAACGCCCTGGAGTAATTTGACTTTATTTTACCTTTATCTTTGGAAGATCTGGAGAATCTTAAAACCCCTTTGGAAAATCAATCGAAATTTCCATGCTGCTTCAACATACCGAAATAGTTTGACCTTGTGTTATGTGGATCAGCTGCATCTAAACGCCCTGGTTAAGATCAATTGCAAATTCTAAGCGGTACCTACGACAAATTTGACCTTATCCTATGTAGATAAAGTGCGTCTTAAAGCCTTAAATCAATTAAATATTCCAAGCCATCCAAGTATCGACGCCCTGGAGTAATTTGACCTCATTTCAATAAGATTAGGTGCACCTTAACGCCCTGAAGGATGTTAATTGTAAAATACAAGCTTCTAAAACGCATTAAAGTTTTCTGACATTGTCTTATGTAGATCATTTGTATCTAGAGCAATAATTAAGAATTCAAAGCTTTATCAACGCCCTGCAAAAATTTGACCTCGATCCAAACATATCAGGTACATCTTTATGAACACCCTAGAGTAATCAGGAGCAAATTAACGCACTGTAGAAAAACAATTGGAATTCTTGTTCA
Source organism: Aedes aegypti (assembly GCF_002204515.2). Taxonomy (NCBI): domain Eukaryota; kingdom Metazoa; phylum Arthropoda; class Insecta; order Diptera; family Culicidae; genus Aedes; species Aedes aegypti. The sequence goes on from NC_035108.1 coordinate 134,132,103, forward strand.
TTTTGGGCCAATAATTTTCATGTGATAGTGACGAAAAATAATTATCAAAAACGGTATTTGCTGAAATGAGTTTGAAAACCTGCTGTAATGAATAATTAGTAATTCTAAAATACACTAATAGATCCAACGCCAAACTACTATAGTAAACAATAGCGTAATATTTTGAAATTCGGGGCAATTGTCAAAGTTTTTGCATTTTGATATCACTTCAAGAGTGACAATTTATTTTAAATTAAGCAATATATTTGGCTGAAGTTCGAACCTCTTGTTTAATCCAAAAATAAGGTTCAAAGTTTCTAGATGTTTTGCTTTAAAAAACCTTGAACATTTGTTCGTGTACTTAATTTTTTGATTCTAATTTTTCATATAAAATAATACAAGAGAATTTACGTATTTTCAGCAGTCTATGCTGATGCCGTGATTTATTTGTAATTTTCTCGGACATACACAGACAAACTAAATATTTGTTACATTTATGCGCTGTGCAATCCTGTCTTGGATCACACAGGCAGACTTGTTGAAAACTTTTGCGAAACGTTTTACAATACTTCAAACATCACATTTAATTGTGACTATTGTCGGCATCCTCGATATCTTTGTTAGCCTTTCCCATAAGAACTGCAGGCAAATCTGTTCGGCAATTCCACATAAGCCGCATTTTGAGGCGTATTTATTTCAATCTATGACATCTCTGGCGAAATTCTTTGTTCGGAAATTTTTCTGCTTCCCAGGCATATCAGTGGATCCTACTTACGGTAGATAGCAGTTTGAAAAGAAGCTCAGTTTTTCTATACATTTCAGATATTTCTTCACGTATCTTTCTTTTTATATATCCTAAAACACAAATCAAAGTAGGGTAGGTGAACCAGTTATGGCCATAGTGGTTCCCTATTTGACCATACGAGATAACTTGAATCTCTCCACCAGAGTTGGGAATGGTGATAGTAGTAGGCTTGAGTTTTTGAGAAAATCACGTGACTCTTCTAATACAGTAGTTCAAAATTGTGAATCTCATCAAGTAGCCTATGTTGGGTACATGAATTTTCTAAATCAGTAGTGTCATTGAAGACTGTAAATGCGGGAAATAAAACATTTTTCTACAGTAGTTTTGGGTTGCCCTTAGCAACAGGTGTTTTGCTACTTTCAAGGCATTTTGCCTACAGCAGCAATAAGCGTGAGTTTCACTGGCTTCGCTGACTGTGACTTGCAGCGCTTGCCTACTGTAGTGTGAATTTCAGAACTTTTCCCAGCTCAGGTTTCCACATTTTGAAAGATTTTGTGTGTTTTAACATTCAGATATAGGATATATCTTGATGTTAAAACATTCGAAAAGATTAAAAATGTAAAAGTTATCGTAGCTCCAAATATGGCCAAATAGGGAACCACTATGGCCATAACTGGTACACTTTCCCTATGTAGATTTCATATGAAATAATTTTGGTCATTTTAAATTTGGTCATCTTGAATTTTATTAGAAAAAAAAATTTTTTTTTCACCATTAAAGCAACATTCGTTTTTAATTTTGTGGTCACCCAAAAACGACATCCATCATTTGAGGGAGGGGGTGATCTACGAAAATGTGACAGTGCATGTATTAGGTATTGGAAAAGGCATGACAGAGGGGGGTGGGGGGTTCTAGAAATCCAGAAAACTGATGGACGTCATATTTGAAACTTCTCTAAGAAAAAAACTGAGTTAGAACTGCTGTAAAAACTAGGTGAGCAATGGTATTGGCCGTTTGAAATGAACGATTTTCTAAATTTATGAAACAACATATTTCGTACAACAAAGTTATAAGTATTCAATCGCCGGTTTTTTCCTCGAGTGAACTGTAAATATTTACAAATCGTTTAAATAATTCAAACACTATGATAACTTGAAAACTAAAGTTTTGTTAGGTCAGAACGTTGAAGACCAAACATGCATTAAGTCAGAAAGAACCGAGTAACAATCTTGAATACCGGCCAAAATATACTGGTAAAATGAGCGGGTTCTAGGATATTCTAAACAGACACCATATAACTACCAACAACTTTCATTGGATTCTGGAATCGACTACAAAAACAAATAATCAATCAGTTCGTTGCTTTCTGACACATGGTCCACTCTGTCTGCACAGAAATCGTTGTAATTTCTGAGTAACTACCCAATTATGATAAATCGACAGAAATCAAAATCCAATTAATCGAATAATGTAAAATGGATCAAGTTCTATTAACGAATGAGAAGAAAAATCATTCAATACCGAAAAATATGACAAATTACTTGGAATGTTTTGCATTTTCTCGCATTCCTGAGAAGTTATCGCTGACATGATGATTTTGCATAATTTTGAACTAATAACAGAATAATCCGGTTTCTCATGTTTTGAACTTGGTTCACTCTGACACTATGACCGATCAAATGTAGAAATAGCTATATCCACTCTTATTATGATGCCATCTATATATTTTTTAATTTATATGTCTTTCTTCGTTTCACATTTCAATTGGAATGAGCATTGACCACAAACTAAACATGTGCAAATGCATATTAGTTCTCATGTGTTTGGAATATATATTAATTTGATACAATTTTCTTGTGAGACTCACTTATCAACGTCTGGGAGTACAACCGCCCTGTGGGCTATAGCAACGCCCTCCTCAAAAGGATATGACTAAGAAGCTCAAATTTTACGACGACAGGGCTGTCCATTGTTAAATCTTCAGGTGACTTATGGTCACTTGAGAGACCATTCAAGACGACCTCGAACAAACGTTCAGTTTAATCGTCGTAAGTAAAAAAATTGTGCTTTTTCTCTTCAAGATGTTTGAGAAGAAGTTCGCGATCTTTAAAAATTTCCGACAAAACGCGACAAAAACCGAAAGCACGGGTTCAAACAAGGATTGAAAAGGGGTGAATATAAAAAAGATTTAAAAAATAGCACTGCTAATTTATTCAATCAAACATAGAACTTTCAAAACTTTCGTTCTCTTATTTTTTTTTTCTAAATATCATCAAATTTTGTTTCATGGCATATCGTCAAGATATTTCGATCCTTTTGGAAGATTTTTTTATAGATTTGTAATGACATATATCTAAGGATTTCTCGAAAAGAACTTTCAGGGACATCTTGACGAAAAACTGTAAAAGTTCGCTCGATATTTTCGCAGAAACTATCTGAAAAACTTCAATGCATCAAGAGTTATTGTTAGATCGCCAAAATACCAACACAGGTTCATATAAGAGCTTATCTGCGGATATTGTTAGAAACTCGTATCAGTTATTAGCTCAGGAGCTCTTCCTTCAAGCACTATTTGAGCACAGATACTCCAGAATTTTACCAAGTGATTTGTTCACAATTTTTTTCCAAACAAATCCTGAAAAATGAATGCAGAAGTTTCTTTTGGAATTTCTTTTCAAATACTTCAGAAGTTCTTCAGGAGGTCTTCCAAGAATTAATCTATTATTTTTTTAAGAAAATCTTTTGCAGAAATTTATGAAACCAAGAAATAAAATGTTGAGACATTTCTCCTGGATTCAAAATATTTTTTGGTAGTGTTCTTAGAGATGATATGCATGGATAAATTATAAAAATAAAAACCAGAGGAATTGTTTGATCTTTTTCAAATCTACTCTTGGAAAACTTCTTTTTCGAAATTTGAAGGAATTCTGAGAAACAAATATTCCAGGAAAACCGCAGGGTATAATCCTGGAGAAACATTTTAGACAAACTTTTTTTAAATACCTGAAGAAAATCAAAACATAACACTTCAGGTACTTCTGATTAAATTCTTAGAACTCTTGGAAATTTTTAAATTTTGGAAATTTTAATCGCGGCAAATTCCTGGAGAAATCATAAGCGTATATTTTCGAAAAATCCTGCCCAAGCCAACTTTTGGATATGTTCTTAGTGAAATTCAAGGTTCAGTGTAAATTATATATCAAACCCACAAGGGAAATTGAATTTTTGGTAGGATTTCTAAAAGATATATTGGAGGAGTTCTCGCAATGCGAGAATCTCGCATGTACTTTTTGATTATCCGCAATTTCGATTTCATCGAGGATTTGGTGAGAAAATTTTAAGAACATATAATGTTGAAGGATTCTATGACGCCATTTGAAAAATCACTAAGCCTTCTGAAGAAAAAAACTGTAATGCATGAAGAAATTCCCTAAAAATATATAAAACAATTGCCTATGGTGTAAGTTTAGTATGATATTAGGAGAATTTTTTGCTAGAATCATTACTGAAACAGTTCATGATGTACACAGAAAAAAGTTTTGAATATTAACAGAAGCGTAATTGATCAATCGTGTAATGTTGCGACGCGTTTTCTTGATTCTATTGTGAATTTGTGCTATGCATAATGCACATGCATGGTACCGTAGAAACGAATTAAAATCGCACTAGCCGCATTACTATTCTAGCATAAATAGCACAAAATTACACGATACGTACTGACTGAGGTTGACGCAGCTTCGGCAGTACAAGTTGGAAGCAGAAGTCTCCGCCATATTGACTGCTAGACGGCTAACAATCTGTGTTAAAATTGTAATTGGTGTGAAAATAATTCAAACTACAGTGCTGATATCAACGAAAGGATAGCTAGTTGTTCGACATCAGGATTACTTCGAGTGGAACTGCTGTTTATGTGATTTCTGCAACCTTGAATCATTCGACAGGAGCCAGCAATCCATGTCCTCGTTGCTGTTTACCCGCTTTTGACAGCCAATGATTTGGATCTAGTACTGTTTGATGTTCTATGTTTTTCTTGATGGATCTATGTGTAACAATTCAAAAATCAAATAATCTTCTGGAGAAAAACGTCTTGTTATTTGTGCATCTGAAAACATATCGTCACTTCGTTGCTTAAGTTTCCTCATTTTGCCGTTCTTCTTCTCACTTCAGTAGGGAGAATCAAATCAAAACAATCAAAGCCTTGCGCGTTGTTTAAAATTTACATGGATGGAAAAAGTATTTAAATGAATTTTTAACATCGTGTAAATTTAAGCTATTCTTCGCATTCCCTTCATGTGCATTAGAATTGGCGGAACATTAAATGGAATTTTCTAACTGTGTAGTTTTTGAAAATAAAAGTTTTGTCTGGATTTCACAGATGGCTTCTTAGAGCTGCCTTTGAAAAAAATATTCGTAAAATATTTGTAGAGATTTCATAAAAAAATATCGGATGAAATCAAGGATGAACTTTTGGAATAAATTTGAGAGGTAAAATATATCTTGGGATATTGCTAAGTACACAAATTCAAATAATTTATTACGGAACGATTTCTTGAGTACATTATTGAAATGAATATTGGAAGAATTTCGGGATTTTAATTACTGAATTCATTTCAAGATTACTTAACAGGTGCTTGGCAAAAACCTTTTGAGTTACATATCAGCTTTTTGACAAATTCCTAGTGATGATTTGATGATGATGATTTGGTTCTACCATCTATTGTAGCAAGGCATCTGCCTATAGCACTGGAATAATCTGAAAAGCGATTTGATCAAGATTGAACTGTTGTTCGTGAGCAGTCATTCTCCTGTATGAAGGGCCAAAAATGGATGTGCGGACCCGCAAGCAGAGACACTTGCACGAAACCCGCGTCAAGGGAAGAGAATCTCCTTCCAGAAGAAAGCTTTCACGAACAACTGTAAAATCAAGCCCTCGATTGACTGAATATTCCCAATAGATGGGGTCGAAGAGCCCGCCCTCAATTCACGAAATGTTAACAACAGGGAGGAGGCAGTCCCAAGCTCCTTGTCCAAATCGCTTCATTCGGGTGCCCTGGTGGTCCCTGCCCAACCCAAAGCACATACAATAACAGAAATATGATCAGATATGGTATAATAAATGAAACAATTATAATAAAATATGTAAAAACGGAAATTATAGTTATATATGACATAGATATTGATGTTCAATTAAATTAATTCATTGGATATGATGAATTCAATTTTATTATGTAATCTCCAAAATAAGAACGAATTACGATTTCTGGAGCAGAACGACATGCTGAAATATGAAGAGCGGTGATTAAGCTAGCATTTCCGATATGCAGATTTTATGATGCTTCTGGAAGTTGAACCAATTAATTAGGATAATAAACCAAATACAAGTAAGTAATTTGCGCGCCACGAATTGTCTGGTAGCTATGAGGAATAAAATTTATAACTTATGATAACATGTATTGATGTCCAGGGAACCTTGTAGTTTTATTCGAGAAAGGAATTACCCGGATACCTCTGTATTACATGTAAACGGAAAATTCCAACGCTTGAAGAAGTTGTTCCTGAAAAAAAATGCAACTCAAAAACAAAACTTTGCACAAGGCACAACAAAGCTTCATATATTCAGTCACATAAGCGTCGAATTATTTAGTTTTATAGAAAAGCGTTAGCCACAAACGACTAACATTTCGCCTCCTGACTCCGATTGGCATTCCACTTCCTTGTCCATTGGTAACTTCAATGATGCCCTGATGATCCCTCCCACCACAAATGATGTTTATATGAAATTTTATATAGCAGATCAAAGTATAATATATAATAATATGGGAACACAATATAATAATAATAATATAGTCATCACAATACCGTACCAACAATATAATGTAAAATCAATTGAAAATCGAAAAATTTAGCTACGTAATAAATGAACGCTGCCCTAAGAGTCAAACATAATAAGGAACAGTCGACAAATCTCTCTCTTGTCTGTTCTTGTTTATGTATAAAAATCAATAAATGTTTTTTTTTTTAGATTTGTTGACCGTTTTATATAAAAGTAACTTAGCTTTTTGACAAATTCCTAGTACACTAATAATACATTCACAGGATAGTAAGATCTTTTGCAGAAGTCTGAGTTTAGTTGAACTCCAAGAATTATTCGAAAACTTTATTATAAGCGTAAATTTCTTTTAAAATCTCAAACAACCAGAAAATTTAGTTTTAAAATTTGTAGCAACCATAAAATTCGTTGTTGTTTTTTTGTCGGCCAGGAGAGAGCAGTTTCTTCCCCACTGTCCCCTCTGGCTACACCCATGAAGGACACTATCGTGTTTAAGGGTCAAACGATAACTTAACTGTAAAACTTAACATTTTCCTTATTGAAGCAATTCCCCAAAACACAATAGACTGAAACTTCTTCACTGGTATACTTTAGAAAGTTATTATGAAGCTAACAAACAACACAAACTTTTTGCCTTATGCTTCCACTGCCTCACTAAAAACCAGATGTACTATTCTAGGGGCCTTCCTTAGCCGAGTGGTTAGAGCCCGCGGCTACAAAGCAAAGCCATGCTGAAGGTGACTGGGTTAGATTCCCGGTTGGTCCAGGAACTTTTCGTAATAGAAATTTCCTTGACTTCCCTGGACATAGAGTATCATCGTACCTACCCAAAATGGCAACTTTGGCAAAGAAAGCTCTCAATTAAGAACTGTGGAAATGCTCATAAGAACACTAAGCTGAGAAGCAGGCTCTGTCCCAGTGAGGACGTAATGCCAAGAAGAAGACTGTTCTACACAGAACGAAACAATTGACTTGAAGCAGCCATTGAGAAACTATGTCGAATGGGAAAACTTTGTCAAATAATTGCCCCTAACTATACTGCTCGGCTGGGAAGTGGGAACTTCTTTCAACAGACAAGACCCCGTTGGAAGAATAGAAAGTAGAGAAATTTTCCGGCTCTGTTGCTTTGTGCTGGGATGTTTTCGGATAAACGCTCGCAGTTGTAGAATTTACCACTTGTCTTTTTTTCTCTGGGGGAGTTTTGCGTGAAATGTTCCTCTGAGGAAAAAAATCAAAAGTAAAAATCAAAGCAAATAGTAACCAATGCCCTTGAAGTGATTGAATGCGTAAATGAAAAGAAGACCTACAGCCAATAACCATTTTATAGAATTTTCTGAGAAATATATTAGGGAATGCTTCAAAGCAATATTTTGAAGCTTGTTTACTGTAAACATTCCTGCCATAATTATTTTACTGATTTTTCAAAGAAACATTTCACGAAATACGTCAAGAATTCGTCTGAAAATTCCAGTGATTATAAGAGTAGAAATTTCTAAAGAGATTTTTTCAAGAACAACTCAAACTATTGTTCAGGAATCATTTTAAAACATATTCAATTTTAGAATTCGCTGAAAATCTAAAATATACAAAGCTATTCGAAACAATTGGCGAGATTTGCTGTATTTGCCCTTTGAAGGAAGCACCACACTAGACAACGGGCTAGCATGCAAAGCCCAGTGGCACAATCGGAAAACATTCCTCTCGAAAAGTTTTTCGGCCTGAGGTGGGAATCGAACCCACACTCCTCAGCACGATACGGCTAAATGCCTTGGTGACACTAGTCGCACAGCTACGAAGCCCACAAGTTACATTTATGAGGGTTTGAAAACAGTATATAAATGACTGCTGGTAACTAGAGCCTTTCCCATAATTTTAACCAAAAAATTGATTAATAAAGTAGAGGCCTAGGGCCTCCATGTTTGTAAATCCGGCCTTGAATTATGTCAAGCTTAGCGTAAGACACTCTTCTCATGAATCACTCACCCCTTTCCAGTGACACAATTGGTACATTATCTATATGAAAGCATTGCTAGGATACAAAGGTTTTAAAGGAATCATCCGTTACATCCGTCAATCAAACAACTTCCTGTCTTCCGGATCTAGCACTTTGCTGTTCGTCCAATTTTCAAACTCCTTTATAGTCTCGGGATCCAACTCTCTCTTCCAGCCTTCCACTTCACCACGTCTCATAAATTTGAAGTTTGGATCTGCCAATTTATCCGCACGGTTAGAATGCTGCAATGCTTGCTGCGTAACGTCAGAAAAGTTTACGGCCTTATTGTTTTTCAACGAATCAAACGAAAGGTGCTGGGTCAATGTGTCGAACTGATCATCCGAATATGATTTTCCGAAAAACGAACACACCCGACGCAGTGTACCCTTGAGATCCTGAAAAAGAGAAGCTTATCATTATATTGCAAGAATATGTAGCACTCATTACCTTTTTCATGTCCTCATAACAAAGATACAACAAATTATCCGGGTAGTCCAAATGGTGATATTCAATGACGTGTTGATGATATGGTGATGACAGTATCTGATCGCTGAGGAACGCCCTCATGAACTGTTCTTTCGTCGCAGTACAACCATAGATCGAAACATAATGATGGTAGTACGATACAGCAACCGATTTCGGATTTCTCCTAACGTAGACTATCTTCGGTTTAACACTCCAAATTCGATCTGGAAGCAGAGCCACCGGCAGATGACTTTTGATGAAACGTGGAGACGGTGCGGAAACCATTGGTAAAGGTTCCTCATGTTTCATTTTAGTACATAAACTAATGAGATCACAATTATTTTTTGTCTGCTGTTCATAATCACTCAGCGAATACTTACTCCAAATAACACCAACGGTGGTCTATTTTCAAAGAAGCAGCTTTTTCGTAGTCCAAATTGTTGCACACGAGCCAGATCATCTCCTGGCACCAGGTGATACCACTTTTAGGATACGCTATCAGCCAAACATCATCCGGCCTCACTTCGAGGTCTTTGATCGATTGAGCAACTGGTTGAAATCTGACGAGTAACGAAACATTTTTCACGAATTAAAAATAATATTTACTGTTGGTAAATATTGAAACATACCCTGCATCCCAGAAGCACGGTTCTGGTTTCCAGTGGGATATCGTGATAGGAATTTTTCCGTAGTCTTTCGGGGTAACATATATGGAATCGCGTTTTGTGACTCCCGGGAAAGTAGTGCTATACACAGTGTCACCAGTTTTGGAGAATTCAAATGCCATGCTTGCTAACCTGTATGTTGCGCTCTGACTCACGGTATGTAGACTACTATTTTGAAATGCTCTTTTCAGGTCGTAGTGATATTTTATCTCAGTAGATAAGTAGAACGCATATCTGGAATAATCATCTATGTATAAAATATCTGTGTGTAGTTAACTTATGATGTGCTTTTGGGGCAACGTTCATATTACCTCAAACTCTGGTATACTAGGGGATTCAAAATTTAAAAAAAATTGAAAATCCAATTTCCCATATCTTCCTTATGATCCTTACCATCAAAATAGAGTTCTGTTAAATTTTCAGCTTCTATGTGGTGATTAAAAGGTGACCCAAAACCTACATCGTTTATATGGAAATTACTATGGAGAAATTTCGAAAAATGTTCCAAGTACGTTAGTTTTTTTGTATTATTTAGCTTCATATGGGATTATAACCCTGCAAACATCTACAAAAATCCGAAACAAAATTAGCTCAAAAGGGTTTGTTTCTTCAGCAACATCTCCCATTAAGATTTGAATAATGAGTTTTCACTATGGGGTGATAAGTTTGTAGTGGCACTCCAGAACTAACGTGTTTGGAACATTTTTTAAAATTTATCTATGGTAATTTCCATATAAACCTACATTGTCTTTCGGCCACCTAGAAAGCTAAAAATTTCACAGAACTCTATTTTTATGGTAAAGATCGTAAAAAAGACATGGGAGATTTAATTTTCAAACTTTTTCAAATTTCGGATAGCCCTAATGTATACTCTATAGGTAATTAAACAATTTTGGGGTAATATTGGGCCACTACTTCTGCAACATGTTTATTAGGGTGGACTTTATTTTTGCTTCACATCGCTCATTTAATTTTATATCAAACTAGTGGTCCCGGCAAACTTCGTCTTGCCATCAAGTAGGCTGATGAAAACCGCTACGAATCGTCCCATACAAAATGACAGTTCCGTTCACTGTCGTTTTTCCGGCTTTCCCGGTGAATGTCCTGGAACTTTTATACACACAAACACGTCGGAACCCATGACGATCAAAATGGAGAAAGAATCATCCAAATCCGCTAACCCGTTCGTAAGCCATTTCGTGACATACAAACACCATTCCATTTTTATTTATATAGATTCAGGGTTTCCTTCCAAAATTTGAGCTCATTTGTATGGCAACTGAAACTGCCTTCAAAGTTTATATGGGAATTACTATGGGATGAGTGGTTGGGTGGCTAAACTTCGAAAGGACAAAATGTCAAAAGGAAAAAAATGGTAGAATGATTCTCTTTTAATAATAATTTATTAAAACGTTATTCATAAATTAATCAATTATTCAAACGTTATTCATAGCATATATAATGTGAAAAAATCTAACCCAGTAAACACAAACTCGTATACGATGGTGCATAAAAGTACAAATGTGGAGGCGATATACGTACATGTGCCATAAGGCTGCATGCAAAGAGTACGTGTATCGCCTCCACCTTTGTATTATTATATCCTACTATATACGATCATGTGTTTGCTGGGAAATCTTTGTTTTGTCTTTTGATATGTTGTTCCTAAACCGGGAAGAACAAGTCATTCTTTCAATCTGTCATAGTTTTATGCCATGTGAAGAAAGGTTGGAACAGTGGCGTTGCGCTTTTATCACGCTCACTTTCCACCGCAGTTTGTTATATCGAACATTCCTAATTAACTCAAATTGAAGGCAGAATAGATCACAAGGGACACTTTGGTATATAAAAGTAGGTTAAATATATTGATGTGCATTCGGTAAAATTCAAAATGAGTTTGAAACAGGGCACGATGAAACCGAAAATGCACTGTATTGTTATACTATTAAGCTGAGAAGAGACTCGCGAAGACGGTCTTCTTTTTCTGTGATTGCTGAGTTTTTTCTTGTTCCACTTTGTGTTTATACCAATCATGCGCAAGCCGTTCAAACCTTAACATGAACCTCTCAGCAAAAATTGAGTGCGTTTGCATCACACCGAATCATAAATAGCTCTTTGAGTGAAATTGAATGGCAGCAAACGTAGCAGACATTAGAAATAACTAATCTTATGTTGAGATTTATCAGCAACATTGGAAAAAACAGCTCCGCTGACTGAAGTTTTCACTCACAGTTTATTTTGAATACAATACTTTTCACGTTTGCAGCCATAAAATCGGTGGGCTGTATTTGACGTTTAGTGACAGTGGAATCTGGGCTGCATATGACGTTGATATTTTTCCTCTTCGCGAGTCTCTCTGGTTTCTCTCAGCTATTAAGGACTATTCATTTTATAAAATGGACACATTTTTTATGCTTTTCATGGTTTTCATGGCTACCTCGATGTTCCCTTGAAACACAGTTGCGCTGATGTTGTGTTCCATAACTCAATACCTTCCAAACTCGATGGTGCCTTCAACTTCGAGTTATGGAGAGTTGCTTGTATAACCAATTGAATTGCTAAAATTTCGTTTTTACCTTACTGTTCATAACTGCATATTGATAACATACAACAAAAGTAAGTACCGTAAAATCGGGTGTAATTGATCAGTAGGGTGAAATTGATCATCGTATCACACGATTCTATTTATTCGTAACGGAGCACAAATATCAATGTAAGTTGCAGTAAATGATCGTTGCTTGTCGTAACTATTGTCGAATTGTGTGTTGTGAAGTTTTTTGCGTTAAAGAATGTTTATTACTATGAAAATAACGTAAAATTTCAAAATCATGCACGGTGCAGTATTGACGAACACCTATGAACTTCTATTAATAAGCAAGGATTTGAACATGGTATAAACCTGAAAGTTTGTGAGGATGCTTGAGATATATCCCCAAACCAGGTTTCATCACCAAAACTCGTACCATTTTGCTCATATGGTTGAAATAATTGAATTTCTGTTAGATATCATTGAATTCCTTAGAAAATTGCATACATTTAGGCGTTTTCCGCGTTATTCTTGAAATTTAACTATTCGTTATTTATATAATTATTGCATTGTTAAGAATTTTACAAGCATATTCGGATTCAGGGAGCTCAAATTTATCATATAGAGTTGTTTTGGAAACTAACAATAATGGTATTGACAAGTGATCAATTTCACCCCGAAATGAGTTCCTCTGATTTTTTATTTTAGAGGTATTTGTTAACACTAATATGACATTTGTTAGAAAATTTCGGTACATAAGTCGATGAGGCTCACCTTCGTACTTGTTTTCCTGCATTTAGTTGTTTGGCATTGTTAACATTATAGAAAACAGACTAGAAGAACCGTGAAAAATGATCAATTTCACCCGAAATTACGGTACCGTATTCCGGGGTAACATTGATCAGTTTTTTTTGGATATTTCTAAAATATTTCATTTGAGAATGCAAATGTTGCAAGTTCTATATTTTAAAAAACAAGTACTGCCACCCATAGCTCGATACTATGAACTGTGTTTTGTTAGTAGATGAAAAAAACGAATTTAGTACTACCATTTAATTCCACTAGAGTTTGTATCCTTTGACAGATACGAGTATTTCGACCTCAACTGTAAGGCCGTCTTCAGTGTCGTGTACTAGACTCGACTAAGTCGAGTTTTTCATCTACTTATAGGTGTTCTACTAAACAGCTCGAAGATTTATTATGTGTTTTGTTTTTTGAAAGATTCAAGTATGATTAAAAAAATTTTGGGCGATTTTTTATTTAGCTGATATGTGTAACCAACAATCGGTAATATTTAAAACGTCGTTACCAACTTAAATTGTCATTTTTAAAACCAAATATGAAGGCCAAATGCTTACAAGTCATTTACTTTTTGAGTTAGTATAAAATTGAAAGGACCTGGAACCGCGGAATACGCCTAAAAGTAGGAAATTTCCTAAGGAAATTCTACATTATTAACAGTAATTCGTTAATGTTGCCTAATTGAACACAATTATGAAATTTTTGACAATTGGATCGTTTTCCGCGGTGCCATTTTTTAGTGAGAACCGCATTTTCCTTGCTCATATCGCTTGTAGAACTTATGTGAGACATGATTCTTCGGAAGTGCCATCCTTAGTCCTTGAAACCATTGTTTTGAAAAGTTGACAAATTTACGCATGAAGTCATCGCAATTTTCGCAAAAATCCTAATTTTCATTGCCATATGAATATCAGAAGGAGAAGCGCAATTCATGTTTTGGAAATGTTACATCAATGAATTATGAAATGAACTTTTTAAGAGATAAGGCATTCCGATAAAAGTTACCCCGCTGATCAATGATTGAAAATTGATTGAAATTAAAAATTGAGAGTACCTCTCACTTATCGCTCTCTGTAACAATCATGATCATGATCATCACATCATGAGAGCTTGTTTATCATCTTCTGATATAGCATTGATTAAATCAGGATGGATGACGGTGCCTGACAAAACCTGGGGTACACTTTTGCTATTGAATGTTCGAGGATTGTTTAACATGCCAGTAAAATAATACCCTCAATGCATAAATAAATAACATAAAAAAGCGAGTGAAATGGGTTATATCATCGTTCTCTGCTTAAGGCTCTCGTTCGCTGCTGCCATTTATCAAGTTTGTTATAGCTTGCGAAACATTTCCGTTACAGATTTGAAACAGACCGATACAGATTGTATGGTTTCCTTCGCTTTCTTTGTCCGGGCTTCAAAATCAAATGAGAACGAATTCTGCAATCCTTGGTATGAAAATAATTTAACCTTTCCAAAAAATACCAAAAATCTAGCCCAGCTCATTGAACATGTAAAATGAACATCCAGAAAATATTTTTTTTTTATAAAAAAAATTCGTTGCAAGTTCAAGCGAGTGCTAGAGTAAGGGCGTAAGTCGCATGATCGATTCATCTTAATCGATCCCTATTTATTCATTTGGTTTTACACCAATTATCTTGATAAAACCTCGCCAACAATATTTCGCCAATTCACTCAGTTCATGGCCGCTTCTCATTCTCGACTGCGACCCACGCTCTCCAGGTCCTGGTGCACCTGGTCAATCCACCTAGCTTGCTGTGCCCCACGCCTCTCGATCGGATAGTTCCAACCGGATTCGCAGTGAACACAATCTTTACAGGGTTGTTGTCCAACATACTTGCAACATGCCCTGCCCAGCGTATCCTTCTAGCTTTAGCTACCTTCACGATACAGGGTTCGCCGTAGAGTAGAGCGAGTTCGTGGTTTATCTTTCGCCACCACACGCCGTCGTCTTACACGCCGCCGAAGATCGTCTTAGCACTCGGCGTTCGAAAACCCCAAAAGCTTGCAAGTCTTCCTCGAGCATAGTCCACGTCTCATGCCCCGTGTGAATCGCATGACCGATTCCTCACATCGATTCTCTCTTCTGTGAATAAAGATGACTAGATGCAAGTTTGTTAACATGTCTTCACTTCAGACCGCTTGGCAGCGATGCAATCTTGCGTCCTGAGGTGGAAAAATGCTGACGAACTTGGATGTTGTCACCTTTATTCACAGAAGAGAGAATCGATGATGAGAAATCAACCATGCGACTTAGGTCCTTATTCGAGAACACGCTTGATATATTCTCGGGGTCACTGTTATTAAATTACATTTCGTAATGTGTCAAAACGACTTGATATTTTTTTTCCTAGAACAAACTTGAAAATGTTATTGTGACGATCGAATGTACCCTCTGCGATATAACCTCCAACATACCAAAATACAAATGTTATCGTCATGCAATTATGAGCAGCTAAGCACAACAAAAGGAGCGAATAAAAAAAAAGATATATAGTAAAACTATAGTAAAACAGGTGTTTTAAAGCACCATATGTGACGCAATCACAACCATTTTCGACGCTCGCTTCAAGAAATTCCTTTGGGTATTCCGTGTTAAATTCCTCAAAGAATAACACTCAAACACATCGCTAAGGCCATTTTAAGCACCGTTAGGAATCGTATGGCGAGTCTCAAAGATTTTAAAAACTTGCCAAAAAATATTAGATAAACTTAAAAAAAAATCCTGAACGAATATGTAAAAGAACTTGAAGAAAAACATAAAATGAAAAAAAAAAGTCTTACAACAATTCATAGGGAAATTTCTGGTTAAATATGGCGACATTCAAAACTAAAAAGGCAATAGATGGCTCTTTGGCTCAGTGGTAGTATAAACGAAATCCCGAAGCAAAGAAAGCACCGCGGAAGATGAACTAAACACAAAAATTTATCCATTCACATTACGCTTGATTTCTCATCACTACTTTTTCGATCCGGTTTCGCGATTGCTAGTACTCTTTAATGAATGTTCCTCTGAGCAGAATCTCAAATAGAGAAACTTAAAAGTAGATGGAGTACCGTGTACCTTTTAATTCCGCTCCTAAATGCTTATCTTTGACAGATACGCGTATTTCGACTACCACTTGCAGTCTTCTTCAGTGTCAGTTACTCGTATCCACTTGCTAGTAATTTACGTTTTTCATTATTCTCCGTACGTTTTGACAGTTCTCGACTACCATTCTTCCATGCACTTGTGTAGGAAGTTTGAAAAATTTGAAAAACAAGCAAAGCGCGATCATTGAGTGGATTGCAAACATCAGTATCGCCGTTCAGCGACCGGTGAGAGAAACTTAATGTTCGAAAGGTTGTTGTCTGTACTTTTTGCCGCTGGCGCCTGTGAAAGTGCTCATAAGCTAAGCAGGTTTTATCCCAGTGAGGACGTAATGCCAAGAAGAAAATGATCTAATCTCGATAAAAGGTAACGCAAAAAATATTTGTATGGCGAAACGCATCTTACGAATTATTTTTCAATGTTTTTTTAAAAAGACACCGATGTGTTAATGCTTCCAGTGGACGATTTGCCCTTTGAAAGAAGCACCACACTAGACAACGGACTAGCATGCAACGCCCAGTGGCACAGTCGAAAAACCTTTCTGACGAAAAGTTTTTTCGGACTGAAGCGGGAATCGAACCCACACCCCTTGACTCGATGCGGCTAAGTGCTTAGTAACACTAACCGCACGACCACGAAGCCCACGGGGGGAAATTTGGGAACTATTTTCGAAAAAATATTTGGTACCGAATTAATTAACTCATTACGCGTGGTAAAGATAGACAAATTATGAGTGAAATTATTAAAGAAATTCACGTTCGCGGCTGGGATTTGAACCCAGGACTCTTGTATGCTAGACGAGCGCTTTACCAACTAAGCTACCGAGCCACTTGGTGACCCAATAACTGAGTTGGTTACAAGTTTAGAATTCAAATCCCTACAGACCACGCGGACACACGAAATATGAAACAAAGCTTTTTCAAACTGCAAGATAACTCTAGTTTGCCAACGACGATCAAGGCAGACTTGATGAAAATCGCTAGTTTCCTTTGGTTATGTACCTTCGATATTTCCGGACAAACATGGAATAGTAGTTTACGGAACAAGTTGCAGAATGATGATTCTTACAGCACTAGTCGTAAGTTTATCCTACGAGGATAATTATGACTAGTCGTAAGTTTATCCTACGAGTGATAATTATGACGAGTGCTGTAAAAATCGAGTTCTTCAGCGAGTTACGTTTAACATTTTTTGCAATTTCGTAGAAGACCACTTGAGGGTATCATAAATAATATCGGAATGCATTCACCATCATTTTTTAATCATCATTGAAAAATGGTTGTGTAATGATGCATTACGCAACTCAAAACAGTTGCATAATAAGAAAGCGTTGCGTAATGAATCATTACAGCACTGGTTTCAGTTGGGTAATGACTATTCCCTTCAGTGCAGGAAAGTAGGCCGTTTCATGATAGATTGGCGTGATGAAAATCAGCCTATTACGATGAGAAATTGCAAAAAAAGGTTTTTATGCATTGAATTTTCATTTTAATTAAAAAAAAAGTGAAAAGGTGCGTAGTTCAATACTTAATATTTATTCCAAAAAACATTACATTTGAATATTTTTGAATTGAATCTCATTTGATTTTTGTCACTTTTGATGAAATGCAAAATATGTTTTGATCAATTTTGCGCTTTTACCATATTTGTCCATTGCTTAATCTTAATGTGATCCCGGTTCACTGTGACGTTACGTGACAACAGAATCTCGGTTCACTATGACGTACATATATTTCGTATCGCTTACTCAATCCCAGAGTAGGACAATCCTTTGACTGCCCTACCAAGGTATTTTTGTGCGTAGGACATGTCCTAACTGTCCTACCCACTTCCGCGCCACCATAGTCCATTTTACGAGACGTTTTTAAACAGTTGATCGCTTATTTTATAAATGAAATTTTGACAGAAGGCGGTGTCGTAACGTGTGAAAGTAACAGCAATATCATCAGTGTTGGCATTTCGTAAAATTGACTATTTTCAGATACGACTGATAATTGTTCTCTTCCAAGAAATTTTGATTTATTTTCATATTTTCATATGATTGCACATTACTAATACCAATGGCTTAAAGGTAAGGAGAAACTTTTTCGAATACTCCATGACGGTTCAAGCGCAAACATTTATGTATTTCTTGAGTTTGGGACTTACGTGGAAGTGAAACAAGGAGGTTTTCTAGATATTCATGACTGACGCAACATATTGAATGGTGCCAGTATTGATTTCAACGTATTTTAATTTGAATTCATATACATGTTTTGATGAGATTTTAGTTGTAGTATGAACTTCTGTTCTTTGTAATACTACGAATATTCCAAAAGATTAAAAGTATATTATCTATTGATGGTGTTGTTGCTAGCCAGCTGCTATTTTAGCTCAAAATATTTAGAGTCTCACGGGAAAAGTTTCCTATCTTCAGGATCCGTCGCCTTCCGGTTGGTCCATTCATCCAGTTCATGGGCCAATTCCGGGTCCAACTCCTTCTTCCACCCGTCCGCCTCTCCTCGTCTCATGAACTTGTAGTTAGGATCAGCAAGCTTCTCCGTTCGGTTTGATTGCTGCAACACTTTTTCGGTGAATCCCGAAAAGTTTACCGCTTTATTGTCCTTGAGCGAATCAAACGATAAATGATTGGCCAACTTTTGCAGTTGCTCGTCAGAGAAGGATTTGTTGAAAAATTCACAAACCCGATGAAGAGTGCTTTTCAAATCCTAAACCAGAAGCGTATATTACTATTTTGAATCAAATTTGAGCGACAAACGAACCTTCTTCATATCCTCGAAGCACAGATGCAGCAAGTTATCTGGATAATTCAAATGGTGGAATTCAATCACGTGCTCATGATATGGAGAGTTGAGCACTTGATCATTTATGAAAGCACGTACAAATTGCTCCTTCGTCCCGGAGTAGCCATGCATCGAAACTGTATGATGAAAGTAGGATACTGCAACCGATTTGGGATTCCTTCTGACGTAGACCATTTTCGGTCGAACTGTCCATATCTGATCCGGTAGCAGCGAAGCCGGTAAATGACTCTTGATGAATCTTGGTGATGGCGCCGAAGTGATAGTTTTGAAAGGATCCGGTACGTCCGTTTTGGAGCCAAACCTATTGAATTGTTATAAAATTGACTTAACTTGTTAAAATGATTATGTGACATGATCTTACTCCAGATAACACCACCGTTCACCCAACTTGTGTGCAGCAGCTTTTTCGTAATCCAGATTATGACAAATAAGCCAAATCATTTCCTGGCACCAGGTTGTGCCGCTTTTAGGATATGTGACCAACCAAACGTCGTCTGGTCTTACTTCAAATTCCTTTATTTGCTGAGCCATTGCTCGATATCTGAAACCACACGACTTGGTGTCTATTATTTGACTTTAATTGGAATTTTATCATCGTACCTGGAGTTCAAATAGCATGGTTCTGGTTCCCAATTAGGAATGGTGATTGGCACATTGCTGTAATCCTTAGGTTTGACCAGTATACAGTCTTGCTGCTTGAATCCAGCATAAGTTTCCTTGTATACAGGATTTTCCGTCTCACTAAATTCAAATGCCATACCAATTACTAAGCTACTAACAATGAATTAATGCACTCTATGACTGACAAGCGACTAAAACATGCTTCACTCATCATATGCACATAGTGGTGATGCATTACATATTCAGTATGCAGTGCCCTATATGGATCTGCTGTTATCATGTTGAGATAACATTGCATAAGCAAACCCATCATCATCATAATTTAAATTGTGATGCTAACGAAATCGTTGAACGTTGCTACTGTGAACCAGGTGACCTATATTCTGATGGGAATTTCCAATTTCTACTTCTTTAACTTGATATTTTGCTCCCAGTTGGATAGAGACGCTATTCATCTTGCAGGACGTTGCTTCACATTATTATAGAACCTAATAATGACCTGACTTCCGAACGGTTAATTTTGAAACAGATTCCTGTAGGATATGGCTATGCTATGCATATATAGACCCATCATTAGAGTGATGCAAATTTTGAAATTTTAGCTCCCCTATGCTTGAACGATTTTAATTACGGTAAATAGCATCCTCCCAAAGTTTGAAGTGATTCGGAAGAAATTTGACTGTGCACACGCCATTTGAAGTTTATATGGAGATTACTATGGAAAACGCCAATATTTTGTGTTCAGCTTTCTATCTCTTCGTTATAATATCAAGTGAACAAATTCTTCTAACGTGAAATCCTCCCAGCTACAACTTTGCCGAAGACCGCTTTTTGATTGGACGTAAGGATAAATTGTTATTCATCATCATAAAGTGGGTTTGCATTTTAAATGCTTAACCAACTGCTCGGCAGGCAACAGTGGTGCTCTTGGCGGGAAGAATAGATCAAAGTAATCCAGGCTACTATGTTCTACAGCAAAAAAGCAGTGTTGCTCTGAAAGTAATTGAATGATCATGTCAGCGTGGTTTGAACTTTGGAATCAAGAATAACAAATTATCCAGACATCCAATCAAAATGTGGTCTTCGGCAAAGTTGTAGCTGGGAAGTTTTCACATGAGATGAGTGTGTTCACTTTTCCATAGATTATTATGACGAGTAGTTAGAGGACTGAACACAAAAGGTTTGCCTTTTCCATAGTAATTTCCATATAAATTTCAAATAGCGTGTGCACAACCAAATTTCTTCCGAATCACTTCAAATTTTGGGAGGATCATTTTCATCATAATTGACATCGTTTAAGCATAGGGGAGCAAAAACTTCAAAATTTGCATCAGTCTAACCCATCATATTAGATGTGACAGACGTTCTACACACCTTTCATTGTTGAAATTATATTTTGTAAGCTCTACGGAAATACAATACATTTCATTAGAAACGTATTTACAAAAACCAGTACTAGTTGCTACAAAACAAATGATGATTTTTCTAATGAATGGTTGTTCTAATTGTATGAATAAAACAAATCGGTTTATCTTTTGAGCGTTAAATTTGACAATATGAAAATTACTCTTCAAAACTATATTTCGTGCATGGTAAGGCATCTCATATCGAATTATTGCCTACATTCAAAAGGGTAGACCGAAACAGCTGAAATCAATCGCTGTACACAAAGTCTATGATGATGTAAAATTCCTCCAGAATTAGTTACAAAATGGAATAGAACAGTAATACTCAACATGCGGTCCACAAGCTGCAAGAGCATTCCATAACTGTGGCCAATTATTCCGTAGAATACACAAATGAGCTTCTCTTCACTTCAATTTGAAATACCGTTTTGACTCATATTCCGAACACTTAAGGCCAGCAGTGACTTCAAATGCATCTGAGGGGCACATATTAGTCGATATTAGTGAAAATTTTGATTTCTTCGCGAAGCCTAACTGTTAGCTGTTGGGTGAGCCGTTAAAAATGTTAATTTTAACTTGTTTAGTATTGTTTTAACGCAAAAGTATAGAACAACATTTTGATTCAAATGCCGAACACTGTGTTCATTTTGTCTCATATTCCAAAAACTTTGATTCAAATTCCGAACAGCACGAAAAAAACGTATTCAAATGTATAATTTCGCAAATAAATTTATCTGAACTAGTTTAACTGGTCTAGAACTAGAGAATCATCACTACTCCTGAGGTATAAAATAGATTGGGAGACGTTCAAATTGAGTTGCATTTGATGCCATTTCCTGGATATTTGATGACATATTTCAGCGAAACATTTCAACCAAATCGTCATACAAAAACCGATTGTTTGGAATATGAGTCTGTTCGGAATTTGAGACAAAACGGTACTATTTGATTGTGGTTTAAAAGTTGAGCTTGAGGTTGTAAATCACCCAAATGAATTCAACAGAAATTCACAAGATCCCTATAATGAACTATGAAAATCCGTGAGCCGATAACAGTCTTCAGGTGTCCATTAAGATTCCACATGAACCCGGTCTAACTCTGAAGTAGCTCGCTAGGAATCCACAGGATCTTTCTTTTAATTCATAGGCTCTTCCTTAGGAGTCAGAAATGAATTAACATCTTGCTTGGAATTTCGATGATATCGCATAGAATTTAGAGATTCCGCTACGATATTACTGAAAATTCTCAAGTCTCCGATGGAAATTCTCAAAAGTTCATTAGAACTTTCCAGGCAACCACAAACAATCTCCAAAACCCGCTCGAAACATATTCAACATTCTTAAAATTTCACCAGAAATATTCAAAATACAACTAGAAGTCGACCGTATTTCGCTAGAAATTCACAGGATGCCCTACACACCAAAAAAATCTTAGATTTACACGTAACGTAATTATAGCCTCAATCATGCAAATCCATTTCTCATGTATTATTCAATGATAAAACCCATAAACACATCTATTCTATCCAACATAGTTACAAAAATCCCTAATATTGAACGCGAAACGTCTTCTCTCAAAGAATGTTGCATGCAAAATGGCTCGGTTTACATGATTTTCACGCTGAAAATTCAATCATAAATAATGCACATGACATGACAAGCCGTCGATCCATCCATGTGCATTATTTTTGACAGAATATTCAGCGTAGAATCATGTAAATCGTGCATTTTTGTTTGCAATTTCACTTTTTTTTCACAGATGCAAGAAAGCATACAGCATTGGCTAATGTTGGATCTAAGATGTTTCAGTATCACTCAAGATTGCAAGCATTTTCGAATGCAATGAGACTGTTCACATTATTTATCGTTGAATATTCAGTTATAATTCGTTTTACATGATTATCATAAAAGTTTACGTGCCATGTAAATTTGAGAATTTTTTGCTGTGTACTTTGATCTATTCTTCCTGCCAGGAGCACCACTGTTGCCTGCCGAACAGTTGGAGAAGCATGCTACATGCAAACCAACTTTATGATTATGATTAACAATTTATCCTGACGTCCAATCAAAATGTAGTCTTCGGCAAAGTTGTAGATGGGAAGATTTCACATGAGTAGATTTGTTTACTTTTCCATGAAATATGATGGCGACAAGATAGAGGGCTGAATCCAAAAGGTTGGCGTTTTCCATAGTAATCTCCATATAAACTTCAAATCTCGTGTGCACAGTCAAATTTCTTCCGAATCATTTCAAACTTTGGGAGAATGCTATTTACCATAATTAAAATCGTTTAAGCATAGGAGATCAAACATTTCAAAATTTACATCACTCTACTGTACATATATCTCAGAAAGAGTACCACATAGGGGAAATATGTCTAAAATGCGCCAACACAATATCCCCCAGATACAAGATATGTTTGTTAACTTCGATCATTTCATACCATATCTATTTTAATTAATATTACTCTTAATATCTTTAGTATAGATATTTAAAGTTTTTATTTTATTCTGAGATTTTGGTTTCATTCTGAGATTGATGAAAATGTGATGATTTATCCCAAATCACTGTCTATGGTAATGGACGGAAAAAACAACCCTCATATAGTTAATGCTCATACTAATTATTTATTTTACAAACATAATTTGAAGCAGAAACAATTGGCTTAAAGTACTCCAGTTCAAAATATTTCCGAAATATTGGCAAATGTGCAATAGTTCATGCTATGTCATACAGCTTATATATAATATTTCCCTTTTTACCAACCTGATGGCAACAGAACCGGAACCGACAAACCAACGATGACAGAAAAAAAAGTTCTACCGAAAAGGTTATCCAATCAACCCAATCCTAAACACACATCGACGCCTCCAAAGGCAGCCGAGTCATGAACCTAAAGAAAAAAAACCAAACCATTTCCCCCACCTAATCCATGCGTTTGTTTGACTTTTTTCCATATTTATTTCCGCTCTGTCCTGTCGTAATCACATTTCAACTTCGGACGCTAACCATGCTGTATGGCTGGATGGACCCTGGGTGCCTGCCTTTATTTGAACACACCACACATGGAAGGTCCTCAATCCGCTGGATGCCGTATGTAACGTACCCCGACCGGACGCGATCTGCGTCAGTAATCTGCGAAGTGCCAAAAAGCTCGACAAAGCCGTCCTAACCGAACGACCGGATGTGAAAATTTTCCTTCCGTTCCGATTCTACTTCTACCGAGTGGAAGAGCTATTCACACCCAATACCTACAACAAATTCCTAGGTGAGTGCGGGGTAGCGAAATGGGGTGTACAAAAATTTTACTGTGTCCAAATTGTAGCTAGTTACAACAAACAAACTTTTGTATGAAAGAAACTTTGATAAATGACGTTTAGAGGTTTCGTTTTTGAGGGGTCTATTTTATAAGTCGAGTCGAACAAAATGATTCGACTGGAGTCACTGTCGACCGAAAAATACGCTCGACTCAGCTCTGTCACTCGAGTTTTTCGACAGTTATCACTCTATGGGGTCTATTTTGTAAATCGAGAAGATTTATGTGACTCGTCTTTGGTCACTGTCGATCAAAGTTAACATGCATATTTCAGATGTCACCCGTCGACTCCCATAGTAATCCAGTCCCATAAAGTGACAAATGTCGAAAAACTCGAGTGACAAGGCCGTGTCGAGTGAAATTTTTGGTCGACAGTGACTCCGGTCGAGGCATTTCGATCGACTCGACTTATAAAATAGACCCCTATGTGCCTGGATTACTATAAAAGTCGACAGGTGACATCTGAAATATGCATGATTGCTTTGATCGACAATGAGGGCCCTATTTTATAAGTCGAGTCGACCAAAAACGACTCGACTGTAGTCACTGTCGACCAAAAGTTTCGTTCGACTCGGCTCTGTCACTCGAGTTTATCGACAGTTGTCACTCTATGTGACTGGATTACTATGGGAGTCGACGGATGACATCTGAAATATGCAAGGTTACTTTGATCGACAATGACTACTGGCGAGTCACATGAATCCACTCGATTTACAAAATAGACCCCTGAATATAGACGAGTCACATGAATCTGCCCGACTTACAAAATAGGCCCCTGAGACTCAAAAAAGTCCGATTTTTCTGACTAATATAAAAAGAATCTGCAAAATTTCATGATACCCAATATTATAATGTATTTTGTGGATACCTCAGGATCCACGCTATTTTGAGATTTGAAGCAGAATACCACTACACCGTTTGCCAGGACAGATAGTTATGAATAACTCAAATAGAAGTCAAATAAATTTTTGTACTTCGTTGATGATTCCTGGGATCTAAAATCATGACTGGGAAATTAAAAACCTGTTTTCCCATATAATTATGTGTCGATTTTCATCAATTTACGAGAGTTTATTCTCTTCCCTAGTTGCGCCGGGCGGTGATCACCTGATTTCGCTGATTGACGAAATTTCTTACGTGTCACCGCCATCGCCAATGCTGTCCCAAATCGAGGACATCCCACCGGAGCAGTTCTGCAACGGTGACAACCGCCCCCCAGACTGCGGCCCGAACTGCATGTGCACCCACACGGTTGATATTCCCCTGAACGCGATCGTTGAAGTCGTCCTGGTAGATGAAGGTGAGTACCCAAAGATGATCCCTGTCGAAGAATCCGTAGTTAACCATTCCCTCATTTCAGTCCAACAAGACAATCTCAGTCATCCGTTCCACTTGCACGGTCACTCCTTCAACGTGATCGGTATGGGCCGATCGCCCGATACCACCGTCAAGAAAATCAACCTGCGCCATGCACTCGATCTGGATCGCCGCGGTCTGCTGAACCGACAGTTCAACCTACCCCCACTGAAGGATACGGTGGCAGTGCCCAACAATGGCTACGTCGTGATGCGGTTTAGAGCCAACAATCCAGGTTTGATCGATAAATAGTTTTCATTTGATTAACCCACAAAAAAAAACAAATGTCATACTCTCATAATTGTGCATCGACCACCTTTTTAACGGTCGATTCAAATTTTATGTTCGCATTTGACGTTTACACACTACCGCCATCTGTTGGTCCATTGGCCAAACACCCAGAATGCAGAATGAGTGATCACGTGGTAATTATCCACTAGAGTGGTTCAAAAAATCGATTTTGCTCCACACCGCCCATTCGATTCTAGATCAAATCCTGAGTGTCCTCCTAAAATTTGAGCTCATTTGGATGAAAACTGAGACTGCACAAGCCCTTTAAAGTTTATATGGGAATTACTATGAGAAAAGCAAGAATTTCATTCCATTGGTCATTGTGTTTGCCCATGTGCTCTTGGGGATGAGAACTATGTTGATACTGTGAGATATAATAATCAGCTACAACTTTGCCGAAGACCGTTTTCAAATCGGACGCCCCAGTAATTAGTTATTGATTTTTGAATGAGTTGTAAAACATTGGCTATAATTATTGGGCTGTTCTTCAGGCATCACTGGATATATGCAGTAAAACATAGTAGCCACGATTTGTGCGTGCTATCTTTCGCGCCAGCTGCAGTGATGTTGCCTGTTCAGAAGTTAAATGAGCACAGCTGAAAAATTTGTGACTGAGTATAAATCAATAACTAATTACTGAGGCGTCCGATTTGAAAACGGTCTTCGGCAAAGTTGTAGCTGATGAATGTATCTCACATTATCAACATAGCTCTAATCCCCAAGAGCACATGGGCAAACACTATGACCGATTGAATGAATTGGTTGCTTTTCTCATAGTAATTCCCATATAATCTTTAAAGGTCTTTAAAGGCAGTCTCAGTTTTCATCCAAATGAGCTCAAATTTTGGGAGGACACTCAGAATTTTATCTAGAATCGAATGAGCGGTATGGAGCATAAACGATTTTTTGAACCACTCTATTATCCACGTTTTAAGGTTTTTCAGTGACCAACACGTCATTTTAATCTGTTTGCAGCACTGTCAAAAAAATCATACTAATAAATTGCCATTTTATTTGCCTAATTTTAGGCTAAACTTAACCCATCAGGGATATCCATAGTCTATCGCCATCAATGCACTGGAGATGGAGTAGACAGCATGATGTTGATGTGATATAGAATGATCCGAATTGTATCGCAGTCGGCCTGTACAAATCAGCAAATTTTAAGCGTTGATAGTGACAGCGAGCAACTCTGCACCAAATAACGGATTTGCATGTAACACCCAGTTGCATGATCGAGAAAAATCCTAACGAAAATTTTCCAATATAGAGCGGAAATCGCTCACACTATACCACACACTATATATTTTCCAAAAAGAGCTCGGAAAGAACCTTATATTATAATTGTTTATCTAGGACCTAGGTAATGCTTAAACGAAATAATAGCTTCAAAACCATCTCAAATAAGTTAATCATTCTTATATGCAAACTTTTCACCAACAACTTTTGAAAACATCATCATGAAAAACCCATATTCACATTAATCAGTTTTTATCTACATTTTCCTCCTAATTTTACCAAATTTTGAAATAAGTCATTTTTTATGATATTTAGTGACTTACTTACGTTGCAGTTCAACTTCGCGGAACAACTCTGAACTATATTGAAATATATTACGGCATAAATTTAACGAGTTTAGTTACTTAGAAAAGTTATAATAGATAATTCCTTAACACCCCACTTAGACTTTTTTCATAAAAGTTTCTAAAAATCGAAACCCAGACACAATTTTAAGAAGTTTTTGTCTGTACTATGATCTCAATTAAATTTCCTTATCTTCTACCTTACTAGCGAATTTTTCTCAAATATATTTCATGGTTTTGTAGATAACTGTATTTAGACCATAAAATTTGAACAAAAATGTTTTGAAAGGTTTTCAATTTCTAGAAACCACAATACTTCATATTAATAGACAGCTCCTATTACATAATGCAGTTCTCAATCCTCTGAACAAATCGAGCATTTCAGATGACTTGCATATCGACTTTCTAGGTTTCTGTGATTTGTCGAACTTGATTGAGAAGTTCAATCCCTTAAAACCCCACGAGTCCTTAACACCCCATTTTACGGAAAGTTAAAAACAAATCACAAAATTTTCCGCGAAACTTATTATTTCGATACATAATTTCCCATTAAATTGTCTCAAATAAATTTAATAATTTCGTCAAAAAGTTACGTTAATTCATGTAAACAAAGACTTCGCAAAACAAGATTTTAGTGTAGGTACTACAATAGAGTAATGTGGGCAATAGTTAGACCTTAGTGGAATAATCAATATTTCCAGAAATAAAACTTTAAAATTAAAACAAAATAAATACCACAGAGTAAATATTCAACATATTGGCTACAGTTTTGCCAAAATATTTATCCATTTTTAGTTATAACAGTTTTAAAATTGGTTGTCTTCAACGAACTTCTGCACAGGGCTTTGCATTTTCGAAAGCATTTTGTGAGAGACGAAGGCTTGGTTGCGTCGTCTCGATGGTGACGAACAACTGCGTGGCTTCGTTCTTCTTTCACCACTCATTCGTTTCGTTACCTGATTGAAAGCAGCGAACAAGAGAGGTGAAATGAAAGTGTAAGAACTTCGTTTCATTTGATTTCATTGAAATCTATCAATATGTTTCAAATTGGATTTTACCTATTGTTTGCAATAGTAATGTATATAACTTGTTAGGTAATAAATTAAGATAGAGAAAGTATGCGGGCCACCACGTCGTTTATTTGAATTAATCAGTTACTTAAGTTAGAGACTACCGATTGAAAGACCAGTCGGCAGCACGAAAGAAATGAAAGACTACGCTTGCTGCGATGAAAGGAAATGTTTGTCGGATTTAAACGAAACAGAAGAGTTTCAATCGAAAGGGAAGCTTGAGTCAGTCAGTTGGGGACTGAAAATGCTTTCAATGAATAGAAAATGGACGGCCCTGCTTCTGCATCACCGCACACTGGTTCAGAGTCCGAAAAACGTGCATTTTTTTAGTTTTCGATGTCAAAACGTGATTTTAGAAGGAAAATGTCTTCTGAAGAGTTGGATAATATCTCATAAGCTTAATTTTGATTAAAAAAGTGTTTAAGATCAAACCACCTAACAGTGCAGTGTGAAAATATTTTTTATATATTTGCTCAAATTGAATTGCTATCTCCAACAAAGTTGTAGATGATTCTATTTGATTTTTTTTCCCCTGAAACACCAACTTTGCACAAACATTTGTTCAAGAATTACTAAGCCTTTTTTATAAAATACCCCTTAAACCAGATTTATTAAAATAACTTTTTCTAAAATGGTTTTAGTAAAAATATTTGTCAACGATCGAAGAAATAATGTTTTTGTCCAATACACCAACTTTCTATTTTTTTTTTAGTTATTAACGATTTTATTAATAAAAAATTCTCTCGAAATGTAATGGAAAGCGACAAATAGCGGCAAACTAAACAACCTCAATCTCTTTTAGGCTAGCGATTAATTAAAGAGCATCTCTAAATTGCACCTAAAAACTGCCCTCAAACATAAAAAATGCCAAAGTAATAAAAGTTCATGGTAAAATCATGAGCATTTTCCCTTATATGATAACATAATTTCAATGGACGTCCGTTTCAGGCCTCTTTTTGCTAGTTTTTCCATTTGACCAACACAAATGGACGAGAAGGAAAATAAAATGATTTTATTATTTCTTTTCTGCCACTTTCCATGATATTTTGTGACAAAAAGTGACTATTTTTAACTAATATCGTTACTAACTTTAGAAGAACATGTGATAGAAAGTTGGCATCTTCGAGGAAAACAATGATTTTCAAATCGTTGACAACTTTCCAGAATAAACATTTTTGCTAAATCCATGATAGAAAAAGTTATTCTAAAATAAAACTGATTTTAAGAGTATTTTATACAAAATGCTCTGTACCTCGTGAACAAATGTTTGTACTAAGTTAAAGTCCGACTAGATTTTTTCCATTATCATTATCTACAACTTTACTAGAGACAGCTACTTGATTTGAGCAAATATATGAAAAAAAAATCATGTTCATTTCACTTTCATTTCATTTTATTTTCAGATCACAAATATTTTTATTCAAAATAAAGCTTACGAGATAACCCTACAAGACACCACACTTCTATAATCTCGTGTAGGCAAGAGTTCGATTCCGGTATGGGGCAAATGTTCGCAGGCCGAAACACAAAATATTGATACTTTTATAACAGGCATACACTGCCCATAATTGCAAAACATTCGACATTTTTGACAAATTTGAGTTAATACCATGGAGAGTAGACTGATGCAAATTTTGAAGTTTTTGCTCCCCTATGCTTAAACGGTGTCAATTATGATGAAAATCATTCTCTTAAAATTTGAAGTGATTTGGATGAGATTTGGTTGTGCACACGCCATTTGAAGTTTATATGGAAATTACTATGGAAAACGTAAACCTTTTGTATTCAGTCCTCTAACTGCTCGTCATAATAATCTATGAAAAAGTGAACAAACTCTCCACATGTGCAATCATCCCAGCTACAACTTTGCCGAAGACCACATTTTGATAGGACGTAAGCATAATTTGATATTATTGATAACAAAGTCTAAATCATGCTGAGATGATCATTTAATTACTTTCAGAGCAACACTGCCTTTTTGCTGTAGAACATAGTAGCCTGGATTACTTTGATCTATAGGCCTCTGCACTGTTTTGATTTTGTATGGGATTTTGACTTTTACTGGCCTTGTTGTTTATCAACTTCATGAAAGAGTGAAAGAGAGAGGTACATTTTTGTGCAGAGCCCCATTCTTCTCGCCCTGAGCTCCATTGTTGCCTGCCGAGCAGTTGGTGAAGCATGTAAAATGCAAACCCACTTTATGATTGTGAATAACAATTTATCCAGACATCCAATCAAAATGTGGTCTTCGGCAAAGTTGTAACCGGAAGGATTTCATATGAGAAGAGTGTGTTCACTTTTCCATAAAATATTATGATGAAGAGATAGAGGACTGGACACAAAATGTTGGCGTTTTCCATAGTAATCTCCATATAAACTTCAAATGTCGTGTGCACAGTCAAATTTCATCCAAATCATTTCAAACTTTGGGAGAATGCTAGTTACCATAAAAGAAATCGTTTGAGCATAGGGGAGCCAAAATTTCAAAATTTGCATCACTCTAATGGAGAGTCATGAAATGATGAATATTTTCGATCAACTTACTGAAATCTGTGAGATTGTTCTAGAAAATTCGAAAAAAATACCAAGTTGTTTCGTCACATTGGTAGTTATAACCGCATAACAGTCACATTGAGATTAAAAATGAGCTAGTGACCAATCGATTAGGTTTTCAGCTTAAAAGGATGCTTGGTTCTCCAGATTTGCGCTCTTGAAATTTTGAGGTTTGGCTTCGATTCATCTTCACCTTAATGCCTACTTTTGTCGAATGTTACAAACATGCAGTTATGGGCAGTACATTACATCAGCCATAAACACATGTTTTCCGAAAAAATACACTCTAAATTTTCATCTAAAAATTGTCAAAAAAAAAAGTTATTTGTAATAAACCCAAAAAAAAAGCTGTTTTTAACAGATCTATGTAATAACTCCAATTTGTAATACCTTTTTTTCGCATGATCAATCAATTTTCACTAAATTGAAAGAAAATATTTGGATGTAAGTTGGTTTACAAGTTTTTTCTCGTGATAATATATGACTCGATCTTTTGCCCGTTGATTTGCACATTTGCCTCACAACGAACCAAAAATGGTTTTTTTCGTTTATTAAAAAACTAATCCACCTCAAAGCATCCTTATGAAAGGCCTTAAAACGCCCCTATATGAAAAAATGAATAAGATTATATATTCGTTTTGTTCCGTGAAATGAAAAATCGATCAAGAATTAGAATTTCTACGCCAAAAAACAACAAATATCCATAACTTTTCCTAATCTCATTCAATTTCTGTAATATTTGAAGTGAAATTCTCTTACTTTAATAACATTTGAACCACCATAACATTTAAAATAAATGTTTTGAATTGAACCAGAAATCTTAAAAAGAAACTATTGCCTTTCTCGAACTGTTGCCCCACTTTACTCTATTCTAATTATCCTAACGAAAATAAATTCGTGATTTACTGTTCCTCATTTGTTTTCAATTTTTGGTTTCACAAAGCCTCTAAAGATATTTACAAAGCTGTTGGATATGATTCGGATATTGAAGGATATTTAATTCTACCTGTTGAGCTATGTTCTGAACATCATCGCAATCATTGACAATGAGTAATATCCAGTATATTTTATTATTTCTTATCGTGCCGTGTCGATATAAGCGCAGTGGTTACGGATTTATTCAAAACATGATGCGAAATGAACTTTATTACAAAAATTTCACGGACTCAAAAATTCCAATATCCGTAACAACACACGTATCGATTAGGGGCATTCCGATACTTTCGATATATCGGAATATCGATATTTTGCTTTCGATATTCGATATTTTGGTATCGATATTTCCCATTCAATATATCGGTGATATCGATATTTCCTTCCGATATATCGTACACTAATATAAGGAAGCAAATGTAGGAATTTCTCCATATAAAATTTATTTTTAGTATTTCAAAAAGCAGTTACCGTTCAAATTGTACTGTCATGTCCCTTAACAGAAGATGCTTAACCTCTCTACCCCTTTACTGCTGAAAAAATATTCAAATCACGATAACTTTTTTGTTTCTCAATAGTTTTGCACCATTCTTTCACAAGTTCTTGAAAAACTCTCCTAGTTTCAGAATAAGTGTCGATATTGATAATAGGTCATCTGGATCCAGAGATATTCAAAAATTTCTTCGCGTGGCCATGACTCACGTAAATATCTCCGGCTACAGAATTTTGAGCGTATTCAGATATTCACTCCTCGGAATGATACATTAATGCGAGTGTGTTGTGAAAAAATGAAGCAATTTGGTGCAGCCGTCTCTGAGTAATAAGCATTTATGTTTCTTGTACCACGCTGGACAAATAAAGATCCTGAAAACTTCAAAAAACCTCATATCGTAATTTTCAGATTTCTCCAAGAATATTTAACCGATTTGTATGATTTTTTCAGGGTAGCTCCTTATTACCTGGTATTGTATAGTACACGTATTATTTTATTTTTTTGATAAATTGATCAAAATCAAAATGGCCACCAAAGACATTTTATATGGAGAATGTCGGTCCCCCAAGGAACATCGGAATATCTTCAAAACAAGATCACCAATTATTAATATCGACACGGACTTATAACAAGAAGAGTTTTTAAAGAAGAGTTTTTAAAGATCTTGTGAAAAATTGAGCAAAAATATTAAGAAACAAAAAAGTTATCGTGATTTGAATACTTTTTTGGCGGTAAAAAAAGAAGCTGCCGGTAGAGGGGTTAAGTCCAAAATGGTTAAAATACCAATAATCTTAAATATTTGAAGATTTTTATTTGAATCTTTGGAAACTAAACAACAGGTCACTAAGCGATAAAGGCATGGATAAAGAAAATTTTGCTCCATTCAAATATATCATATGATATTCCGATATATCGATATTTTGAATCAATATATCGGTGGTATCGATACTTTGATTCGATAATCGTATCGAATCAAATATCGATACTTCGCAATATCGGAACGTCCCTAGTATCGATGCATAATAATGCTCCGTGGTTATAACGAGGGGACCTTTCTTAGCCGAGTGGTTAGAGTCCGCGGCTACAAAGCAAATTCATGCTGAAGGTGTCTGGGTTCGATTCCCGGTCGGTCCAGGATCTTTTCGTAATGGAAATTTTCTTGACTTCCCTGGGCATAACGTATCATCGTACCTGCCACACGATATACGAATACCAAAATGGCAACTTTGGCAAAGAAAGCTCTCAGTAAAAAACTGTGGAAGTGCTCATAAGAACACTAAGCTGAGAAGCAGGCTCTGTCCCAGTGAGGACGTTGATGCCAAGAAGAAGAAAAAGGATTAGAACAAAAGCGTATTACAAGAATTGGATAAGTATAGACCCTAATAGAACCCTAAACTCTTAAACGATTTGGATGACCTCCAATATTCGATCCCATGTAGTTGAGACGTCTTAAAGCTTTGCAAATGCTGTTATCACTAAATATAGCCATTCTGGCTATAACTATTGGATTTTCAGGATGCCTTAGAATAAATCAAGGTTAAACATATATTTCTAGAGCCCCTTGTTAAACATAATCTCATAAATTTGTTCGAGCTGTTGAAAAAAATCCTTACCAATAAAACAGTCCTATCCAGCTTTTTACGCTAGCATGCCATAAATTTTGAATCACCCCTTTCTGAAATGTCTTGCTTACACTATAAATGTTTATAGTTCGATCGAAGCAAGCTTCGTGGAAGTAAGAAAAATCATTGTTGATGATGTAATGTCTGATATTTCACCTTAGTTGCCAGGATCTCGAAATACGAAACAGGTTTCTCATTTACTAATAAGAATTTACTAATCTTTTTTAGCTGAATGAGGTGCAATGGACAGTAGCTAATGCCAATAGTGGCTACGACGTGAAGTGGCTTATTATGGAATAGTTTTGATTACCTCTTGAAGATGTTAAAGCGATTGAGACCATCGAGGATCATTTACCAAGTCTTTCTAATCCTCATTGTCAACATGTGCCAACACCGTACATTGTCGAGTCTGCCCTTATCGCATCCTCACAATCCCATCAAATAGTTTGTGATGATTCGGTGCAAACCCTTTTTTTTTGCTTCCACAGAGCTTACTAATGTAATACTTTTTCTGATTTGAAACAGTTGCTATCCTAATTTCAATTTGATTTTATTACAATCTAAACTGGCGTTCAACCAGAATTACCAGGTTTATGGCAGAGAGACATATAGTATGTGCCACGAAGAATGCATTTTTTATTAAAAAATATGTAAAATAAAACAAATTCTAATTTTCTGTAAGTTTTTCTCCACGGTATAAAAGAGGAATGAGATATGGATAACACTGAGTTACTGTATCCTTGTATCGGAAGCAATGAAATGATTGATTTTCACTGCACTGTCGACACCGAAATCATCAAGCAATGGGGGAACTTTGGATCCTGCTTCGGGCCCATTCCCAAATTTCATAACACTGGGTGGATGGGTGTCTTCATGATGTTAGGGCTCATACAAGCCGATCCGGTCAAGGAAGACTCCACTTGGCAGGAAAACGTCTCCGACTACAATTCTGATTACTCTGGCAATTCAGAAGATCAGGGCAATGAGGATAACCGTTCGCTTCCGCCGCTTTTGGCTCGAGTTGGTGGTAACATTGAAGTTCTTGGCTTCAAATCTCGTCAGAGAAAGAGTTTCTTGAATGCGATCATGCGTTACGGAATGCCTCCTAAGGATGCCATCAACTCTCAGTGGTTGGTCCGTGATTTGCGTGGCAAATCAGAAGGTAACTTCAAAGCATACGTATCACTGATCATGCGGCATCTCTGCGAACCGGGAGTAGACAATGCGGAAACCTTTGCCGATGGAGTACCCCAGGAAAGATTAATCCGACAGCATGTTCTGACCCGAATCGGTGTCATGTCTTTGATCCGCAAGAAGGTTCAAGAGTTCGAACACATCAATGGATACTACAGCATGCCAGAGTTGATCAATAGGCCGTGCGAACCTATCAAGTCTTCGCCAGGGGATGCTAGCAAAACCCCGGCGCACTGCATTGATTTTCAAATATTTCTTATAAATCGATTGACTTCAGTTGAAAATAACGATGATTCTTTCAATAGAGTACCTAAAATAATAAAGTAAAATGCAATTATTAGGATAAATATTATGCATCTAAGAGAATTTGAATACTGAGCAATTCATAACAAACGACGTGAAAATCTTTGACAAATGAATCAACAAACGCAATTCATTGCCTACTAAGATCAAACCATAAAAACTGTAGGAAGGAAATGTCAAAACTCATTCACCCCTCGTTGTTTTATAGCTAGCGTAAAAAGCTGGATAGGGAAGTTACTGTGATTTTACCCTTCCTGACCAAAAGGTGTTCTGGAATAACTTGTGGAACCAGTTACTACAAATATTACAAATTTTATATTTCCCATGACTCATGAAACTAACACAAATAGTGAAGCAAACACCAATACTACATGAAGTTATATTGAATTATGCTCAAACATAAGCAGCTCCGTAGCCAAAAAGATAAGTTTGTGGATAGTCTTGAACCCACGCTCTTTGTTTTTCTCTCTTCCGCAGGCTACTGGCTATTCCATTGCCACTTCCAGTTCCACATTGTAATCGGCATGAATCTGGTCGTCCATGTCGGATCCAAGGCCGATCTTCCCCCAGTGCCACCAAACTTCCCGCGGTGTGGAAACCACATACCTCCGATCAGGTTCAACTAGGACCCGAAGTAGTTTTAAGGCAGCGTATAGAATAAGTATTGTAGGGAAACCCAGACGACGAGGAATTGTCGCTAAGGACGGAAGCGATACAGCACATGTAGAGAGACAGACACAACCTGACCGGACGAACGTACAAGAAGAGGAAGAAGAAGCTAGGAGCTATTAGATAGTTTGATCCGAACGAGTTTAGTGAATTGTGTAATTTTTGTTGATACGTAAGCGCTTCGTTAGTTGTAATTTAGACCAATTGTATCGTTATGCTCAACAGACTGTCTTTAAGTTTATTTTCGGTTACTGTTTTTTGTATCTATATGAGTTTGCGCTGATTTTCCCCTCGAAAGACGATAATATATTAACAAAATAATTATATATGTAGGATAGGTAACTTAAATCCAGTTATTTCGTTGACTCTTACGTACTTATGAAAAGGAGGATGTTCACCTAGTTCATGGCTCGAGAATGGTTTGAGCGCTTCATTCTTCATTACCTGATCAAAATATCTCTTTGCTGCAGTTGCCAAGCACAAACTAGTTCCTAGTTGTGAACTTTCCTTTAAATAATTTAATAATTTGAAAACAACCCAAGTAACCAGGGCTCTGAAGTACCAATTTATGCATAGAAAAACGGTGCATATAAAACCTTACATTACTGTTTAACTACAATAAAGTTGATTTGAAGTGAAAAAGGGATCCATAAATGCCGAGCTTATGTAACAAGCTATAATCCTATGAGCCCTTTCCCAATTTAAATTACCTTCAATTGAAGTAATACTGTAATGCTAACTTTAAATACACCAATTATATGCTTTATTTGTAGCTTCGGCACCATGGTTATCTGGAAAGCTATTTTGAGTTTCTAAAACTCTTATTAGACTTCCTTTGCTAAATGTATTTATAGACATTTGGAACTCTTCTATGTAAGAAAAGTTTGCGTATTTGACAGATGAACATCCTCTAATTTATGTTCAATAACTTTGCCAGGTAGATAGTAAAAAGTGTGTTATTCTGATCTGCAAACATTTTGGCGTCGAGCTTCAAAAATACATTAAGGTATGCGCCCATTTAACTTGATCCTTTATTAGGATGAAATATAACCTCTGGGACGACACCCCAGAGACAGTGAAGCAAAGCCATGATTATGAAATTTATTAGACTATTATACCCTGCAATGCACAAGCTTCCAATATACCGACACCAAGAGCAATAAATAGAAATCAATGTATACTCCAACCGAGCAGTAATATCATTGTAGAAAATGACACCTCGTTTTACGTTAAGCCTAATATCTCATTTTTTAATTCCCAAAACGTTTCAAAGGCCAAATTCTCTCGCCGACATAATCCATCATCTTTAAATTGCTCAAGCAATCCATCAGTTTACAATACTGCAGTACTTTCCAGTCCCTTTACATTTTTCGAAAATTATCCTCATCATCATCATTGCCAAGCACCCACCATCAAAATATGTTAGCATTAATATCGTTTTAAGTGCTCGCTTTTACGATAGAAGAGAAAACATACTGCGGAGAGAGGCGATGTAAGTAACGTATAGGAAAAAGATGTGTTCTTGTAGATATTAATCGATGATACCAAAAGACTCGAGAGACCGACAAACCACATGGAGTAATTCCGGTCCAAGACAAATTTCGGTAGGATGAAAGTCTTTGATATACCCTCGTGTGACACACCCAAATGGCACACAAAAGCGCACATAAACACACCCACGTGAGTGTTATTAAATTCTCATAGGTAGACGACTAGAGACCAAACCAAGGGGAAGCAGAATAAACAACCACATAGTCAAGTTGATTAGGAAAAACGAAAAGACATTGAGACGTTGTTGGTCGTAGATAGGATAATGTTTGCATACCCGCAACAGTTGGCTCGATGTAGACCGGGTTATGAAACTCAAACGAGACGACAAAGGTGCTTCTTGTAGATGATTCAATCACGTGTAGGACGAGGCATGATAAAAATGATAAAAGGAATAGAAAATTGAGAAATTAGATGAATTCTAGGTAGGACAGTGACTCGACCGAAGTCACATACGATTGGCATGCTAATAGATGGGAGGCAATTAAATTCTCTAGCTTCCGGGAAAGAAATACAAACATGAAATACGGGTCCAGTTATTATAACCAGGGGGAGAAATATACTAACATTACTCGGATCCGTACCATTGGATACGGACGATGGATCCAATGCCCTTCAAATAATTCCTTTCGATTCCATGGGAATGCTAAATTGAAAATATATGTATATTCGCTAAGCCTGGAACCATAAGAAGCAGAACAAACCTGTGTGAATACCAATAAAGATCAGTGAATCTTGGCATGTAGAAACTAATTGAGTTGTGTTAATCAGAAAGAAATAATTCCTGTTTCGTGTTACATTTGTAGGTATGATTAGTATCATCAAGGTCATCCGGACTGGTTGAAATGATGTTTGAATAGTTAATATGCATAAGTACAGGAAGGGGTGGTTACCGAGAAAAAACAAATTTCAACTTATTTTTATCACGCGCGGACGATTTAGAGCATAAATCGGAGTGTTCGGGTTGATACGGAGGTCAATGGAAATGAGAATATCAACGAAAACTATGATTTTAGTAAAGCACGTTTAAAAATTAGAACTTACGTAGCTTTGAGCTCGGAGGTCTTCAGGTTTTTCAGTGAGGTGAACTGCCATGAATCGCAAATCAGTCCCATCTGCATTTTGGTCAGAATTGAGTTGATATCATTTTTCAACATATCTTCCTATGATCTTTCAGCTGCACTAACGAGACACCACATTTTATTCCGTAAAATTAGGAAAAAAATACCAAGTCGGATTGTCCCATAATGAAAAGTAATCGCATATCAGTCCCACTACAGATTTCCGCACCGCGTAACCCAAAAAATGAACCATATGTTGATCATTTTCAATTTTTTCTCGGAAAGGTATCGGAGAGAATAGCAAATTGTGAAAGTTTCATTAAAATGCAAACATGTTTGAATCTTCTGGATTTTTTTGAATATTCGTATGGAAAACGAGTTAGTAAACTTCACAGGCCATTTTCTCAATGCCTACTTTTTACAGATGGGACTGACTTGCCATTCGCGGCAGTGAATATATATTCTTCTTCTTTTTCTTCTTCTTTCTGGCGTTACGTCCCAACTGGGACAAAGCCTGCTTCTCAGATTAGTGTTCTTATAAGCACTTCCACAGTTATTAACTGAGAGCTTTCTTTGCCGATTGACCATTTCTGCATGTGTATATCGTGTGGCAAGTACGAAGATACTCCATGCCCTGGGAATCGAGAAAATTTCCTTTACGAAAAGATCCTCGACCAGCGGGATTTGAACCCACGACCCTCAGCATGGTCATGCTGAATAGCTGCGCGTTTACCGCTACGGCTATCTGGGCCCCAATATCGTTATTATATGATGTCAAATCTGATACCTTTATATTTTTTTTTTTTAAATAGATTATATATTCGGGAATGCAATGAAAATTTTCAGAAATATTTGTTTTGCTCACATTTTTTACATGATGTTCATTTTACTACCAACAGATGTTCATTTTATCCACATAGTGCAGGTAAAATGAACATTTGCATCGGATTTTGCTAGCGATAAAATATGTGAAAGTTTAGTCTGAATTCGTGTCGCTGCTAAAGGTAACATACCTTTTTTTGATGTTGTGCGATAGAACCATACAAATACAGCCACCTTTCGTTCGTAGCACTAAACCTGTAGCTCACCTAGTGAAAGTTTTTCACTAATCGGGCTGAGTTTTTAGATATCAAAACATTGAAAACAATAGAAATTCAGGGCTACCAACATTGAACAATCGGGCTTTTTGTCAAAAAGTGACTTTTGTCTTCGTTTTAAGTAGGCTATAACCAATTAAAACGAAGCCCACCTAAGGATAGTGCAACGAACGAAATTCGATTGTACCTTATTTTACTATCAGAAACAGGATGATATATTTGAGGTTTTCATTTCACCACCCCTTCCTCCATAACCTTTACTATACTGCCCATATTCGCATAACCTGTTTCATGTGTATGGGGAATCCCATAAAACATTGGACAATTATACGAATAGGGGCTGTATAGTTTATATTTTCTTTTTGATTTTTCAAGAGTTAATTTGGTGAAAGATTTTTGAGATCGAATGTAATCGCTTCTGCGACGGGATCAGGATAAAATTTGTCGCGCGTCACTCGCGTAGTGAAATGAAAAAATGCCGGGGGTAGTTAGTAGTGTTTGACCACGTCGCTTGCTCTTATGGGGGCGAGCGATAAAAACTGGAAGGTCGTAGACACAAAAGTCAATTTGGACAAATTGAGATGTAAGATTGTAAAAAATAATAGAATCGTTCTGGTGAGCTTCGATCCCACGACTCCCAATACGCTAGACTGGGCGCGTTGACCAACTACGCCACAGAACGGGTAACGATTCTGCAGCGCAATCGGCCAACCTGAAACCAAAGTCCGTCAGGACCCCCTTCTATTATTTTTCACAATCTTACATCTCAATTTGTCCAAATTGACTTTTGTGTCTACGACCTTCAGGTATTTTCAAAACACCGTCGGCTGGTTAAGCCGTAATAGACATGACAACCCTAGTTGAGGATGAAAACTTGTTTGTCGCACAATGTATTTTGGCGTGGATATATCATGGATCACATCACTAATCATAGATGATTTCCAGATCCTTATCTATATTATTTTCATTTCCATAATAGCTGTTGAGATGCAGGAGATGCTTCGGTCTCTAGTAAGAATGGTTGTCTAACTAACATTGCATCCTTTCCCCCGATGACCAGCGCCGTTAATGACTTTAAAATTTTGAGCTCTCGATTTGTGCACATTAAAATGGCATTTTAAATAAGGTACCGTGGGGCAAGTGGGTAATGAAATTCGCATAGTTGAGATTCTTCAAATTCTAGAGACTTTAAATTGAAACAAATGAGGTCGTGCATATTTTTTAGCTTGACTTCCACCAAATATAAGCAGCATGCTGAAATTAATTTTTATGAAAAATTGAAGAAAAAAATACAGAAAAAGTTTTTAAAAAATGTCTCCTTACTTTTCACTTTCCCCAAAAGTGGGGCAAGTGAAAAGTTTAACGTTTTAAACAATAAATTCAAAAACAAACAGTTATATTCACGATTTCTATTAGCTTTAACATTTGTTAAGGCTTCACAATAACATAAGTAACATGTAAACAAAGAAAATTTTATTCTCTTCACTTTAATTTTCTTCCGTTCAGTTATGTTTGTTGAAATGATTCGACATTATAACTGCAACATTTCCAATGTTAGTTCTTACATTATGGGACAGCAATTGCATTTCTGCTCTGTAGAATTTCCACCGCTCGTTATTTGTTTTTGAGAAAGTCGGATATGACGTCGGATAACTTTTCGGGAGAAATCAAACGGAATCCTTCAATGACTACTTCGAATCTTTTTTGTGTGGATAGACCTATACTCCATTTTTATGTTTTGAACTAGCTTTACATAGACATTCCACGAGATTTCCGTGTGTTCTCTAATATTGCAACTTTTCAGTCAACGTCTTCCTTTTAATTGGCTGCTCGAAGTAGACATATTAATATTGTAATGTTTGGCAACATCTTTTATAGAAGTTCCATGATTTCTAATAGCTTTTAACGCTTGAGTATAGTGTTTCTTGAATTATCAGCACGTTATGTGTTTCTATGATAATTGCGAATCATGTTTACTTAAGGCTACTTAAAGAGAAAAAACAAATTCAATCTCTAATAATAAACTTTTCACTTGCCCCACCTGATAAGAAAATTGACGGTGTTTAAATTTAGTTATTTTTAGGTCTACGTCGAATTAATTCTAAAACTTTTTTTATTGCAGTTTGAAACTGTCACAGAGGACAACTAAGAAGTGGTACAGGAAATTATTTTCCGCAACTTTTTTCCACTGAAAATATTAAAATAAGATTGTACGCCGCCAACTTGTTACGGAGTAACAGTTGACAGGTTAACAATTTTTCGCTTTATTATGCAATAATGACTGAAAAATCTCAGAAATCCCTTACCTATCGTAATGTTCTCAATGGCCTCAAAGGTTTACGCATGAGTTCAAAACGGTAATTCACATATTCAGTAAAATATATCAATTGTTTTCACTTACCCCATTTACCCACTTGCCCCGCGGTACCTTAACTAATTCTGTCCCTTATGACCATATAAGACCATGTATCGAACAAAGGAGAAAGACGAAGACGTGATGCTTTTAAAAATGCCCGTAAACAAGAATATACAAATTTTTAATATTCTTGGTTAAATATGAAGTTCTTTCTCATCACAATATGCGCTCTAATACTGGTAAAAATTCAAAAATATATTGTCCCACGATTTCATAGATCAACCACATGATGCTGTTTAGCGTATTCCCACATAAAAATAGCACCAGTAACGTGAACATTCAAAGACCGAACCACTCCGAACTGTGGAATTTCCGCTATTATATCCAAATGGGAAATTATGTGCGCAGGAAGTCCTTCCTTCTCATGCCTACGAATACGAAAAGAAAAATATTAACTTAGAGCTTTTAACATTTTTCTGAATGACAAACTCACCCCAGCACTAGAATCGAGCGTTTCGGAAATTCTATCTGTTGTATCGGTCGGCTTCCGGTCGTTTGTTCTGCACCAACGACAGAGTATCCTTTTGACTTCATCTCCAGCAAATAGTCGACAATCTGGAAGGATTTCAGCTCCGCAACGTTCAACCACTTTTCCGCAGTCATACTGTGGGGTTTATAAACGATCAAATTTAAATGAAAATCACTTACTGAAGTTTTTTTGAAGCTCACCTCAGCGCTTGGAATTCTTTGTTCTCCAAATCCTTCAACGAATTAACGATGTACTGTTTCACCGCGAAGATTTCGCTGCTGCGAGCTAAGCCACCTAAATTTGGCGCTCTGTTGACTAGACTTGCTACAACGATCAAGCCCTCGACATTGCCCTGAAAGATTTTTTAATGATTATTAATCAGATTTTCAAATTTTATCAGCAGAAAATACTTACTTTCTTTTTCAAGCGCAGCTTCTCTGGCAAATTCGTAAGCAGTTCCAACGTTGGCTCCAAACACTTCAGCGGAACTATCTTTTTCTGAATATGATCTGCTCCGCCAAAACCTTGGTTCAGGAACAAATTCTCCTTCCTCTCACTAGTCAAATAATCGAATTTCAGGGCGTCCCCCAAATTAACTTCGCTCAACCGCAATGTTTCAAAACACTCCCTAAGACTTTTAGTCCCAACAACATCCTCCGAAGCCATCCCAGACACTTTGGGAATATTGTGGAACACGTTTTCCAGCGTCAGCAGATTGTCGTAATCGAAGATGCTGTTGAAGCGGAAGTCTTTCATACATTTCTCCAAATTCTTCTCCACGTTGCCTTGCTTGAGGTAACTGTTGATTGCACTGAAAATGTTACTAAAAGGGCATTGGTCTGGTTTGGTGGGCTTTTCGTAGAACTTCTCCAACAGTTTGGATATGGTGATCTGTGCGTACAAGCGCGTAGAAAAGTTCTGTGCCATAGTCCACGGCAACAAAAAGTTGATGTATTCCGCGTCGAGGTAGTTGGTTTTGCAGCATCGTAACCATAGAATGACGAACACTGACTGCACGCCGGACACTTTGACTTTGTCATTCTTGAGGGAGTTGATAATGGTTAGAGTGTCGATTGTTGAGTCTGCAAGAATCAACTCGATGAGGTAGTTGATGTTCGGTTGATTTGTCTCGTACAGGACTATGTCTAACAGGGAGTACGGTTTTGTTCCTGTTAGCTTGATTACCACACAAAGAGCTTGGACTATTCGCAGTTTGTGTCGATGGGTTTGTGAGTCGGCGTAGTATCGTTCCTTGGCTTTGGTTATCTGTAGGAATTTTTCAACCAGCATGCGCTCGAGTTTCAGAAGAAATAGGGTAGCATCAGGATGACTGGTTTTAGTCAACCGGTAGAGGAATAGTACGCACAGGATTCTTACTCGAGCGTCTGATTGTAGTTGGGTTGGTGGTCTGTGGAGCAAACTGGAAGAAAAAATTGAATTAGATAATTAATGTAAGAATGTTACACGAATATTTGTTTTCTTTTTTTTTATAAGTTGCGTTAGAATTACACCACAGATCTTGCTCATTTACCAATAAAACTACTAGTTGCTTCTCGAAGGTTTCGTCAAATAATACCTCTACAAATTATTTCAAGAATAAAATTGAAGATGCACAGCGATTGCCCAATTTTTTTTATGAAAGTGCGTGCATGATGTTTAAATTCGATACTATAGTATATAGCTAAGGGGTGCGGTCTCCAACATTTTGGTCATTCAATTTGAACATATTTTTTCTACCAGTGCTAACCGTTGTTTGTTTGCTTGTTTCGCAGGAAACCATTTTCAAGATGCACACTTAAAATACTTC
Source organism: Aedes aegypti (assembly GCF_002204515.2). Taxonomy (NCBI): domain Eukaryota; kingdom Metazoa; phylum Arthropoda; class Insecta; order Diptera; family Culicidae; genus Aedes; species Aedes aegypti. The sequence goes on from NC_035108.1 coordinate 134,176,834, forward strand.
ACATAAAGCTTCTGCAGTTTGATGCAGGCAATAAGTTCAATAAATAAGCTGAATCAGATAGTTTCCGACCGTATGTTAGTCAAATATATATTTCACAAAAGTTTTGAAAAACTTACACATCAATAAGACCAAGTCAACTTTTTTTTAAACAGTTGATAGTTTTGTATCACATAAAATGTATAGCAGTTTTTGGCGTGACGAACTAACGGCCGCACACTCGGATCATTTTGAAGCAAATTTTAGCTTGACAGTAGCCTGGCTGCTTGTTGATATCCAGTTCGCACCCTCCAACGTAATTTGACAGCTACTGAAGGTACGCTGCATTTTTGTCGATCTTACACGAAAATACTCACACAGGTATGTTGAGATTGTAGTGTCGCACCCGTAGGTAGAATATACGGGAATCGTCGGTGGTAGTATTTAGAGGTATGTTATGTTGTGCTTAGTGGAAATGAATTGTAGATACCTGGATGAAATAAAAGGAACAGCAGTTGCTAGTTGAGTTATCAGTCAGTAGCTGTCTGCAGAGGAATGGACTAGCTTGTTTTCTTTGTGCTCAATAAGCTATCCTGGAATTGTCTTAGTGTACTTCCAATAGGTTATGGGCCCAGGAACGGTTCATCTGCGAGTGTGCCCTACAGAAGGATCGGCCGCATAAGCCGTGTAACGCCGCACGGGATCCGTAGGAGGAGCTGCTGATTGGTCGGAGCATGTACAAGCATCGGAGTTGGGCCACTTGTACAGGGCATAGTTGAGGAGGAGCTTCGTGATCCTCGGAAGGTAGAACCTCGACGAGCTTCGTGATCCGTTAGGAGGTAGAACCTGAACTTCGTGGTGGAAAAGAAGAAGGAGCTTCGTGATCTTCGGAAGGTTGGATCTGGACGACCCTGGACGAGATGGTAGAACCTACATATCATGATTCTACGTCAAAAATTGAGCCAGAATCCAAAATTTCATAATTTTCCGTGCCCTGGAACTATTTTTAAAATAAATTTGAAATTAGTATGGAAATCGCTTTTGAATAATTGCTCGGAAAATGTTACTACGGGACGAGCTGTTATTTTGTAAATTGAAATGTCTTTGAGTCTACAGATTTAAATCCTCATAGCAAATTTAACGTCAAAATTATGATATTGAAGCGCTATCAAATTGTATTATACTTGGACAAATGTACTCTTTCCATCAAGCTACGAAAATATGTTCAGTGCCAGTTTTCGCCGGTTTGGAAATGTTCCGACATGCAGGAGCAAATTATATTCGAAGAAACCCTAAAACAGAACCATGTGAACCAGTTGCTTTCCATAGAGTTCCAACGATCAATGTGCAGAGAAACCGATGGCTAACATTTTTGGGCTAAAACGTGAAAACAAATACCTCGAATCTTTTCGTTTGTTCCAAGCACTTCCGAGAATCAGATAGCAGGACCATAGCGGAAGAAAATAAAGAAACTCCTGATGTAAGCTTTGAACAACTATCAAAAATTAAATTATACAGAACAATAAACAACAAGTAAATGCACTTTGTATTATTTATTTTAGTATACCTATCTAAAATATCGAAAGGGTCGATCGAAAATCTTTCAAAAACACTGTTGTAAAGTTTGAAACTTTTCAGTACACCTAACTCGAAACCTACCTAAATGTCACTCTCACCCCTTTGTATTTGGGCCCCTTATGTGACCTAGACTTTCGGTCAAATTTCCCAAATTATATCAGATTCAATTCCTGCATTCAGTACAATAAGGCCTGTCTATGTACATATAGTAAGTATATACTTGTATATAAAATATTAAAAAAACAACTTGCACGGCTAGTTATTTCTGAGGGAGGTAATGGGTTGTGATGAGAAACATGAAAAATACTCCTCATAAATAGAACAAATGCACCAAATGACCTCCAAATCGGATACGTATCAAATTAGTCTGCTAAGCTATCGATATTTTGTTATCCTAAATAGCTTAATTTACTTAAATTGCATTAAAATGTAACAAATTCCATACAAATCCGGTAAAAGTTCATAACTTTCTACTAATACTAATGCACAGTCGTGAATAGCATACCTTCTATAGCTGTCAATATACTTAGCGCACCCTCTAGGTATATAGATATATCTCACATTGGGGCCTTCCTTAGCCGAGTGGTTAGATTCTGCGGCTACGAAGCAAATCCATGCTGAAGGTGTCCGGGTTCGATTCCCGGTCGCTCCAGGATCTTTTTATAATGGAAATTTCCTTGACTTCCTTCGGCATTAAGTATTATCTTGCCTCAGTAAAGAGCCCGCCTTGTTAATTTTTATGCCGTGAATTTTATCAGGTATCAGAACATCGGCTCAGGCGGCACGTTCCCCTACCAATGGGAGATTTGTGCCTCGCCAAACAACAGCCTCTATCGGCATTTACCTGAACGGTGAAAGGAAGAAGTGGGGTATAGGACAATAAAAAGGAGGAATAGAAAGGTAAAAGAGAGAAAAAAAAGTGTGAATATCAGAACACTAAAGGGAGGCATTACTTCAAGAACCGCCGCACGGATAATAGAAAAAGTAAAAAGCATTTATAATTAGAGAACCCGTAGTTCAATAGTTTATTTGCAAGTGCACAAACATATTTAGCTTCGAACAAGCACAATAGTAATGAAAAATTACAATTTTTTAGATTTCACAGATTTTTTCTGCTGAAGTACATCTACTTGTACCTTGTTGAACCCGTAGTTCAGGAGAAAATTTTGCTTTTGCAAAACTTTCATCGAAGCATCGTCAATGCTACAAAACCACAATTTATTATTTTATGTTGTTTTACTTTTCCAGATTTTCCAGCGATCTGCTGATGTGGAAGGATTCTGGAGTTTTAGTCTTCTCAAGACATTTAAGTCGCGTAGACCTTCCTTGAGATCCCAAGGGATGTTTATGCGAAAGGTTCAATAACAATAAGCTTTTTCATTAAGGGATGGTACACAAATTATGTCACGCTAAATTCCAACTTTTTTGACCCCCCCCCCTTGTCACCCTTTTTGTATGAGTCCTCCGAAAATTTTGTAAGGATTGTCACGTTTGGCTCGACACCTCCCCCCCCCCCCGTGACATAATTTGTGCATGACCCCTAATAGCTGTGTGAGCTTTTCGATCAGCCAATTGTAGCTGATTTCGTTGCCCGGGGTAAACCAGACAACCCCAAATCTTAATCCAGATCCCCTAAAGCTAGGGGTAATAGAAGGATAGGGTGATGAATACTCTTGCAAGAGTATATTCAAATCCCTCAGAAGAGCAGGGGTAAACTGTCCGTTCAAAAGCCGTACTTGCAAACGCTGCTTGTCACCACTAGAGGTAGTGAACACTATAGATCAGTGCTTCCCAAACTTTTTTGACTTTCGCCCCCCTGAGGCCAGTATATTTTTGGAATCGCCCCCCTGATACATTTTTGAAATATATGTCTTACACGCTCTACTTTGCGAAAAAATCAGACCAATATATTATCGTAAGTAATCAAAGATTGGTTAAGTTATCAAGTTGACTGATGCAAAAATGTTAAACATATGTGGTTTTGAAGCTTAAATTAAGCATATCATATTCATTGATATTCCTGTATAATCAAATCTATCTGCAGCATTTAGATATATTTTCTTAAATTTTAATAAATGAACGTTTTTAAAAAGGATTTACTGGTAAGTAATTCATAACAGCAAATAACCTAAGTGTATTACATGCTACTGCCCCGGTTTTCACTGCACTTAATAAATTTGACTGACTTTCTGAATTTAGAGTCTTAGTAATTAGATTGATTGAATATGTCATTTTTAGAAATTTAGCGAAATATTTGTTTGACAATTTGACAACTCCAAAACTTAAAAAAGAACACTGGTAAATAAAAAAAAAAACTTTCCATTGCCTTGTTAATTGTAATGTAAGAATGTTTTTTGTTAAAAAATAGATTGTTTTTTCTTAAAACCTGGAGGTCCTATCCGATAATTCTTCAAATCTATTTTGCATGATTAACGTTTTCGGTAGTTATTAGTTTCAAAGTTGACACCTGATTTTTGCAAACAAAGTTTTCAATTTTTTTTTAATAGTTTGTGCTATAAGTAACAAGTTTTGTCGAAAAATCTTTGCCTGCCAGGACCCGCCAATAATCATAACACTGGCTGTAATGTTCTGAAGCTCTTTTATAAATAAAATATCAATTCATAAAATTTAGATACTTGAACCAATATTTAAAAATGTTTAATAGTTAAATGAAATTGATCACTATAAAAACACTTTCAAACTATCTCTGACTGCAAATATATAGTGAAGTATTGAATAAGTTATGTTTTCGGAAAATTTCAGTTACCAATTCATGATTGATAACGAGTTTTAACACTTATGCTTAAAAAACTGGATGCTTCACGAACATATTTTGTGTTTGACAAAGTGTGTCCAAGTTTTGTCTATCCTGATTTTAAAAGAAAATGTTAAAAGGTACAAATAAATAGAGGGAATATTTATATGTGGAATCTTCAGATTATTAGAGAATAATCTCTTCCCCAAATGAATCGTAGTTTTCAGTTTCTCCCACTTTCGCCCCCTTTCTAGTATTTTCGCCCCCCAAATTCCATTTTACAAATTTTCGCCCCCCTAGACTTGAAAATCGCCCCCAGGGGGGCGAATTCGCCCACTTTGGGAATCACTGCTATAGATGATGTTGATTCAGAGTTGGATTCCTCTTGCTCAACAATCATGTCTACATTGGCACTACTACGTGGCGATTTGTCAGTACCATCCTTTGAACTAGTCGCAGCAGCACAAGACAAAGCCGGGAAACTTGTTTCAGCATCACATGAATCGCCAGTTTGTGAAAACTGTGATTCGGCACTAATAACCTTACCAGCATTCATCTCAGTGTCCTGCGTATTAGCTCCGAGGATGTTGTTGGCAGCCATTTGGAATTGATAGCTTGAAATATCAAACACTTGGAGGAGATAGATGTTGACTCGACGAAAAACAACGATGAAAAGAAAGAGTCTTTTTCACAAGAGCTCAAACATGCCACATATATCGGTGTGGAGTAGAGTGATGCTAATTTTGAAATGTTGACTTTTCTATAGTAATTTCCATAGAAACTTCAATTGGCCTGTGCACAACCAAATTTCTTCCAAATCACTTCAAATTTTGGGAGAATGGTTTTCATCATAATTCACACCGTTTTAGCATATACTACAACGCAATAACTGAGAGTTTGTTAGAATTACTTTTTTTGGGCCAGCCTAATGTGGCCTTCTTAGAGACTCAGGGTCGTACAAAATGACTCCGGTGAGGAAATTGGGTGATGGCGGAAAACCTTCCCGTAAAAGAGCGAGGTGGACTACGCACAAAAGATGGTAGAAAACAAGGCTCAGCGGTTATAAAATGAAAGGCAACAATAAAGGGCATTTAAATTACATCTTGTCTCTATATATTCAAATTCATTATTCGAGATCGTTTGAGGGGGAGGAATGAAAAGGAATAAAATTTACCGGGATACTCAGAACGAGTGTTGCGCCATCCGTCTGGACCAGTCTAAGAACCGGACAGGCCAGCCTTTCGTCTCGGGGCGTTGATCGTCTTCGGGACTGGATCGACCAGGGCTTCACACCAATCCGCTGTTGCGCCGGGGCCGGATGCTGGCTTCTCCGTCTAGTTGTCACTTCACTGGATTTCGATCGGACGGTTTGGCACACCGACAACTTCACCTTCTCACTGTCCACGGAATGTCTTTCACTCGTCACAGCCGGGCCAATCGACTTCTGGCACACCGACTAGACTTCACACACGAACTTCAAACTATTCCGGACTAGCAAAGTCCCACAAGGCGTTCACTGAGAAGGAAATTAAAATCGGATTAAAATTCGCGCACAGTTGCGGTGATGATGGTGTTTCACCTAATAGGCCAGGAGAAGTGGATGAACTTGTCATTCATTTTTCTGTCAATTCTCATACAAAATCTACTTTTTCTTTGACATAAATTCACTCTAGGTGAACCACTTCCCCTGGCCTATAGCTGCTGAAATCTGGATGACAACCAGTTTTGTTGATTCGTCGTCGTCATCTTCGTGTGTCAGACGACGAACGTATTGCCGACACCGATCGTTGGTGTCGTTGTGTGGGTGCGTTACGGTTGGATAGGGTATTGGATAATAGGGATGTTCAGGAGGAATGGAAAATTCGATATTTTTTTTTTTTTAATTTCATTTTAGTTCTATTTCATTTTAATTCATTAATTCATTTAAATACCTTCTATTAACAAAACCGTGAGATCATAATAATAAACATAGTAAAAAAAATAGTAATAATAAAAAAAAGGAAAATATATGTACAAAAATATATATAAAGATAATGTAACCTTTTGAAGGTTACATTCATCCCTCGCTCCGATAAAAAAAAACCTTGTTTTTTTTTGGTAGGTGGAGATGGGGTTGGGGTTGTAAGGATTTTTTTTTGGCCCTCCTCTTATTGAATGTTCTTTGATTTAACGGAATGATTTTTCCATACAGAGGATCTCTTTCCCGCTAAATCGATAAACATTCAATAATAGAGACTGTCCACTGGGAAGGAAGTCGTTCAGGAAGTAGGAAGTATGGGGTAAGTGTGGCCCTCCTCTTGTTAAGCGTTAGATTGATTTTGTGAAATGATTTTTCCATGGAGAGGAGCTCTATTTCACAAAATCACGTAACACTTAATAATAGAGTCTGTCCACTAGGAGAGGGTCGATTTAGGAGTTCTTGTCTTGGCAGCTCTCTTTTAGCTGACTGTTAATTTGATTTAATTGGATGATTTTTCCGTGTAGAGAGGAGCTCTTTCCAACCAAATCACGTAACTTTCAGCCATAGAGTCTGGCTGCCAGTAGATTCCCACCTCATATTAGGATAATTAGGTAGCGGTAAACCTTTTTCTCTTGTAGGTGACACCCAATCTGGAAAAGTGATTGTTTCCTCAATGGGAGCTCTTCTTTTCGAGATTAGTTGTCATCTCCAAGATTGAAGGAATTACCGGGAGAGGCTAACTTTCACGATCCATGATCGAATTGAAGAAATGGACGAATCAGTTCTTAAATTCGTGATAGATTCCCTGAAAGTTAGTTCTCCTACAGTGGCTCTCTACCCCTGCAGTTTAAGTTATAATTTGAAGCAATGATTGATCACTAGTGGAGGCTCTTTTCCTTCAAATTACATAAAACTGCAGCGCGAGCCTGACCACTATACTCCCTAATTATCATAAGCGGAAATAGGAGCTAAATGTTTGATTTGTATCGAAATAGTATATGAAATAGGAAAATTCAGCCTTATAGAAAAATGGTTCGTCAGAATAAATCGGATCTTGTCCATCCTCTTTCCATCAACATTAGAAATTAAACTTTATTTTTAAAACTAGCTACTACTACCCTTAAAACTAGCTTACAATTAGAAGAGAAAATAAACATTTTGAAACCTCTTCATTTTGTTTTCGAAAATCACCGAAAAATTGATTCGGGGGAAAAAAAATATTCTTCACTCACACATCCATTTATTCCCCCAACATTCATACAAATTCATTCATTCACTCGTTACATTCATACAGTTGTCTGGCTAAAACAAGATCCACCAGGAACAACATTTTTTTACGTACACACGCATTTTATTATTTAAACTACGACATATTATTTGTAATTTTAGGGATCCCTATCCTAATTATTTTTGGGGGTCTAGCTTCGTCGCAATAGACCCCTCGAGCGTTACGATTTCAGAGGTAGGAATGTAACTACCTTGGGCAGCTTTTATTTTGCTGGTAAACAACCCCCTGAATTTGACTCTGGTAAAATCTCCCAGAAAATGTAAACAGAGAGTGAGAAAACGGAGCTGATGAAAATAATGAGAATGAGGAGGAGAAATCAAAACAACAACAGTTTATCTGACGACGACGAGGGCAGGGCAGGCATGAATTGAAACCAATTAAGAATGAAATAATGTAAATAAACGGGTAAGCATTGAATGTTCTTCGGTAGTAATTGTCTTTTCAGGTGATTTGATGCAGAAGCGGTGAAGAGAGGGAGCAGTGCAAATGTTCCCCAAGATTTTGTATTGTCCGTATCACCCGGGTTTCAGGTGAACAGCTGGCCAAATGCCTAAGTTTTTCCCGGTCAGATCTTCCAGCTCGTAGGAAGAAGAGCCTATTTTAGCTTTGATTTTGCACGGTAAGTATTGTCGCCCCAACTTTGCATTGTAGTTGTCGACGGCCGACGATTGTTTCATGTTCTTTCGGTAGACTAGTTGCCCTACCGAGAAGGATTTTGCGAACGTACGGTTCCGCAAATTGTAACGGTCCCGAGACACGTTATGGGCTTTTTCGAGGTTTTGACGGACAATTTCGTGAATCTTGGTGAACATTTGCTTCTGCCTTTCTTCCCTCTCTTCCACAGATAGTTCTTTGCCATGACGGGCGAGACGGTGATCGGATCCCTGCTCCGCTAGCTCCGCGCCGTGCGTAATGAAAAAGGGTGTGAACCCAGTGGAGGAATGGACACTTGTATTGAGCATCAGCTCAATTTCAGGGATTTTCGTGTCCCATGCGCGCTGGTCCTCTTGGACGTATGTGCGGATTGCCGCATTTATTGTCCTATTGACACGCTCCACTGGGTTTGATTGGGAATGATAGCGGGAGTTCAACCAGTGTGTGATTTTGAAGTGGTCCAACAGTTCTTTGAACTCTTTGGAAACGAATGTGCTACCATTGTCCGTTATTATCGTTTCAGGGACAGAGTTCCTGTAGAACCACTGATTTTTCAAAATCACACACATGGTTGAACTATCCAGCTTCTTCACCGGATGGATCATTACCCATTTGGAAAAATAATCGCATATTACCAGAATATGCTGGTTTCCCCTCCGACTACGTGGCAGAGGACCTACAAAGTCCAGGGAAATTATCTGCCATGGTCGAGATGCACAGCGCATTTTGCCCATTTCTGGGGTCGTCTGCACATACGACGGCTTGACCTCTTTGCAGGTGGAGCAAGCCTGTATGTAGACTTTAATGTCATTGGCCATTTTTGGCCAATAGTAGCGTTGACGAACGCGAGCTAGCGTTTTTTCGTAGCCAGGATGAAATTGATCATCGTGAACCGATTTCAAGATTTCGGGAATCTCGTCGGTGGAAAGGACTTGCTTCCATTCGAACCGCGAGTCAAATGGTATATTTTTGGCCACTATGAATTTAAAAAGCCTACCATCTTCGACTTTGAAGTCGACGTAGTCGTCGGGGTTGTTCTTTACCTTCTCCATCAGGGAGGTATACCACGGTGAAGTCGATGAAACTTGAACCACAGCAATGCTCCGTGACAGAGCATCCGGGACGACATTTTCTTTGCCTTTCCGATGTACTACTGTCATGTCGTATTGCTGAAAGTCCAAGCTCCATCGACTGCATCGTGATCCTACTTTCCACTTTGTTTTGAGGATGTGGGTCAGTGCCGACGAATCCGTCACTAAGGTGAAGTGGTATCCTTCAATATACCCCCGGAAAGCTTCGATTGAGAGCAGCGCGGCTAGGGCCTCCTTCTCAGCGGCGTGGTAATTCTTTTGAGGAGTGGTGAGCTTTCGGGAAAAATAAGAAATAACCCTCTCACCATCCTCTTGTTGCTGTGTGAGAACTCCAGCAACCGCCACGTCGCTTGCGTCCGTCTGAATGACGAACTCTTTGGAGAAGTCAGGGAACCCTAGAATAGGAGTGCTGATCAGCTGCTCCTTTATCAAGCAGAAGGCTCTTTCCGCGGCCTCGTTCCAACCAATTATTTTGGTTTTGGATTTGAGGAGATCCGACAGTGGTTCGCAAGTCTTGCTAAAGTTCGGGATAAACCGCCGGTAATAATTCGCCATTCCTAGGAATCTTCTTAGCTTGGTAATCGTAGTGGGCCTCTCGTACTCGACTATTGGTCGAATTTTATCGGGATTTCCACGAAGGCCCTCTGGACTAAGAAGATATCCTAGGAAGTGAATTTCCGGCACCCCGAACTGAGACTTCTCAATGTTGATCATCAGGTTGGCTCTGTTCAGTCTACGCGCAATTTCCCGAAGCAACTGTACGTGATGCTCAAATGTCTCCGTCACCACGACGATATCGTCGAGATAGACGAAGACATAGGGTTCCAGTACACCATGGCCAAGTACCCGATCCATTAATCTTGCTAGAGTAGCGGGACTGTTCACTAGACCAAATGGCATCCTTGTGTACTGGAACAACCCCTTGCCCTGCACGCTGAAGGCCGTGTATTTCCGTGATGATTTTTCCAACGGAACTTGTAGGAAGGCTTCCGACAAATCTATTGTCGAAAGATATTTTGCCTTCGGAAGTTGGCCAAGTATACGACAGGGGTGCGGCAAGGGGTAAGCATCACGAACAGTACGTTCGTTAATCTTACGCGCATCTAAACAGAGCCTAACCTTATGAGGTTTTATAACTGGCACGCAGTTCAACGACCAGTCCGAGTTACTGGGCTCGATTATCCCAGCATCGAGCAATCTCTGAAGCTCCACCGACACTAATCCTTGCGTTTTGGGGGACATTACATATGGGAATTGTCGCACTGGAGGCTTTTTCCGCCATTCCTCGGCGATTTCTATTTTGTGCTCCGCCACTGGAGTAGTGGACAATTTCCCGGGGCGAGCTGCGATGAACAGTGTTTTAACATGATCGATCGTTTGCTGCTCAGAAGCCGTTAGCACAGAAGATGAGGATGGCAATTCAAGATTTGAGTCGTCTCCTATGTTTTCAACCATGGCGCAACCGGTAATGGTAGGTTGGATGTGAAAGGCTTTCCAAAAGTCCATTCCACAGATACAGTTGATTGCCAGGTAGGGAACCACTAAAGTGGGGACGACCTTGACCATACCATTCCACAAAAATGGCAAATAAACCTGCCCGCGAACACTGAGTCTTTCTCCGCTCGCAGTGCGCAGATTGACTGGGTTTTGAAGCGGAAAGATGCGCTTTGGTTTAATGGAATTGTAAACGGATTCATTGATCAGGGTGAGGTTGCTTCCACTGTCAAGAAGAGCCCGAAAGTTGACACCGTAAACTTTCACTGACGTGTAGGGACGATTATCGTTAGGAAATGGATATGAAATCGTAAACGAAGCGGGAGATACCGGATAGAGATTCCTCGTAGCCGGTTCAAAACACGGTGGGGGAAATACGCCTAGAAGTTCGGATTCAGCGGGCGGCGGTTTTGGCTCGCTGCTATTGCGTTTTTTATGCAATAGGGGCAGTTGTTGGTTGGATACCCTCGAAATCCACAGTTCGCGCAAAGGACCCCCTTTGGAAGATCACAACGATCCATTCGATGCCCGAACTTACCGCAATTAAAGCAGTGTCGGCCAGATAGGGGCTGATGGGAATCGATAATTTCTTCCAAAGTGATTGGTGGACGCGTTGGGACACGAGAGGGATTGGTTCCGGTTTGGGAACTGTTCTGTTGCTGACGAGATTGAGGAGGATAAGTATTGGTGTTGCAACTAGGTGGGAACTGCTGTGCTGTCGTCGAAGGTTTATTTTGTTTATCTTTCGAAAACCCCTTCTTCGACTTTGTGTCGGAATCTACTGACTCAACAGCGTTCACCGATCTTTCTGGTCCAAAAACCTTGTTGTAAACCGAGAAATTCACAGCATCGATTTTCTGACCGGCGGACACGAGGGTCGGGAGGTCGGATATCGGGAGAAAGTTGAGCTGTCTCTTATAGTCAAGCCTCATATTTTGCAGCAGAATTTGTACTTTTTCATATTCTGGCAATGGAACACTCATAGTTCCAAAAAGTTCCTCCATGGCATGGTAGTATTGCAGGAAAGTTTCGTTTCTAGACTGGTGGCGCTGATAAACTTTCATTTTTATCAATGTATCTAAATCAGGATGCATGAATGTCCTCCTGAGCTCGAATACTAAATGCTGCCAGTTCATGAGACGATTCGAGGCGCGCATGGTCATATACCATTGCATGGCCGGCCCCTCAAAAAGGTGAATCGCGGATTCGAATAATTCGTGCTCTGAAACTTGTTCAGCCACCGACATAGCATGAACCATTCCCAAGAACTGATTCAACTTCAAACCCTGGTCTTCACCATCATACTTCGTTATCGTCCACTTAGACACAGGTAAGGTGTGGCGCACCTGATTACCTGGACGAACGGAATTGAAGGGAGAGAATGATGGATTAGAACTAGGATTAGAAAATGGAATCGCAGTTCCGGCCCATGGATGGAACGCCTGTTGAAAGCCTGGAGCTAGGTTTCCTTGCCAAGGATTAGAATTCGGCGCATTGTAAACTGCGGAAGCACCATGCCATTGACCTAGAGGCGGTACACTTCCTGAAGATGGAATTCCCCATCCAGGGTTGCAAGTGTGTGCACTGCTAGACGGTTGAAACGAGGGATTTTTCAAAAAGTGATTTTGAAACGATGAAGAAGTTTGAGGCTGTGACGTTGAGTTGCTCTGCGGTAGTGAAAAAGTCACGCTAGTGACCGGCCTTGAAGGGATACCCATGCTAGCCGAGCTGATCGTTTGAGATTGCAGTGAACTTGAGGGGAGAGAAATGGGAACAAATGAAGAGAACTCATTATAAAGCTGTGAGTTCGCCGACAACTGTTGGCTTCCACTTGGAAGCACAGATTCTCTATTCTGGGACTCTCCATTGGGCTTGTCCCGTTTTGACAATTCCACCGCAAGCTCGTTTATACGAGACAGCAAAGCTTCCAACACCGAAGTGGTGCTTTCTGGGCGCTCCGTGTTCGCTGCTTGGTTCCCACTTGCCACATTTTGGTGCATTGGGGCCACAGCATCATCTTCAGGGCGAAACAGATCTAATAAGTCTTGATCCCCCAGTATCTCTCGAAGACCCGCTCCCGATGCCTCAGGTTCTGAATAAAAATAGTGATCTAATAGTCTCACCACGTCAATAAGCATCGCCTTCAAAAAACTTTCTGCTTCCCCTTCTGCACGCTTCAACAAAAGAACAATCCGATGACCGAAATGTAACAATTTTGCTTGACCTCTTGTTTTTAGGTTACGATCATTCTGCTGGAGGCCCGCATAAATTTCCTCGTAATTTTGTCGGCAAAACCGAAGTGTTTCCTCCCAATCAACCTCAAGTTCTACCTCAATAATCGCTTTTTGCGATTTTTCAGCCTTTAAATGCTCACGTAGGCTCCTCCGTCTTCGCGAATAGGTTGGATCTTCCCTAATTACAATTGAGCGGATGTTGAGCTCAAAATCAAGCTCATCGGTCGACAAATGGTCCACCCTTAAATGGTGATACCATTCACGAATTCGTTCTACTGCGCGTGTGTACTCATCGCTACGTGCTTCAGCCATTTTCAAACAAAAAGGTTATTAAAATAGAAAAAAAATCAAGAAAAATATTCAAGAAAATTATCAACTAAAGAAATAAATTGTAATATAAAAATAAAAAATAACAAAAACAAACAAATTTAAAAAAATAATAATGAAAGATAAAGATAATTATCTAAAGTATTAACTAAATTATATAAGAGAGCTTTTATTCCTTAAAAATATGCTACAATAGGAAAAAAAGCATAATAAAAATTTTAAAGTTCACCCAAATAACACCTAATTAAACTAAAAAGCTAATATTCGCTTTAAATTATGCGGAAAAGTAGCTAAAATTAGGTATTCATAAATCAAGATAGCTAATAAATTTACAAAAAAAAATAAATGCAAAAAGGAATGGAAAGAGAACAAGAACTAGCTTATTCTAACATCCACTAAATTAAACACTAAATATAAAAATAAATAAATCACGAAAAAAAATAATTGTGAAAAAAAAATTATTGAAGCACTGTGTAATGAAAAATGAAACTAAGTCACTAAATATTTGTTTTAATCTGCTAATTCACTAATTTGATTCAGGCACTTTATCTAGAACAAAAGGTTAAAATTCTAAAGCTGATTCAAAAGAACGAACTATAATAGCAATACCAGAAATTCTCATCATCCGAACACTTCCAATAGATTTTCACTTTCACTGAAAACAATACTATTTCGATACAATTCAATCTCTTTTCTTTAAAGAACAATTGGGAATAATGGATTCCAATTCCTCCCGGAGCTTTCTTGAAAAGGGTTCCACTTTAAGAATAAAATGGAAACCTTTTCTTTTTACTTTTTAGTTGGGCGCCAATTGTTAGAATTACTTTTTTTGGGCCAGCCTAATGTGGCCTTCTTAGAGACTCAGGGTCGTACAAAATGACTCCGGTGAGGAAATTGGGTGATGGCGGAAAACCTTCCCGTAAAAGAGCGAGGTGGACTACGCACAAAAGATGGTAGAAAACAAGGCTCAGCGGTTATAAAATGAAAGGCAACAATAAAGGGCATTTAAATTACATCTTGTCTCTATATATTCAAATTCATTATTCGAGATCGTTTGAGGGGGAGGAATGAAAAGGAATAAAATTTACCGGGATACTCAGAACGAGTGTTGCGCCATCCGTCTGGACCAGTCTAAGAACCGGACAGGCCAGCCTTTCGTCTCGGGGCGTTGATCGTCTTCGGGACTGGATCGACCAGGGCTTCACACCAATCCGCTGTTGCGCCGGGGCCGGATGCTGGCTTCTCCGTCTAGTTGTCACTTCACTGGATTTCGATCGGACGGTTTGGCACACCGACAACTTCACCTTCTCACTGTCCACGGAATGTCTTTCACTCGTCACAGCCGGGCCAATCGACTTCTGGCACACCGACTAGACTTCACACACGAACTTCAAACTATTCCGGACTAGCAAAGTCCCACAAGGCGTTCACTGAGAAAGAAATTAAAATCGGATTAAAATTCGCGCACAGTTGCGGTGATGATGGTGTTTCACCTAATAGCTGCTGAAATCTGGATGACAACCAGTTTTGTTGATTCGTCGTCGTCATCTTCGTGTGTCAGACGACGAACGTATTGCCGACACCGATCGTTGGTGTCGTTGTGTGGGTGCGTTACGGTTGGATAGGGTATTGGATAATAGGGATGTTCAGGAGGAATGGAAAATTCGATATTTTTTTTTTTTTTAATTTCATTTTAGTTCTATTTCATTTTAATTCATTAATTCATTTAAATACCTTCTATTAACAAAACCGTGAGATCATAATAATAAACATAGTAAAAAAAATAGTAATAATAAAAAAAAGGAAAATATATGTACAAAAATATATATAAAGATAATGTAACCTTTTGAAGGTTACAAGTTCACATCGACAAAAATAAGTTTCATAGGAACACATTTGAAAAAAAAACTACAAAACAATACATATCAAACGTATAAGTCCTTTACTCTGTGCAATGGTCATGTAAAATATTCCAATGATTTTAGGTTTAGAAGATCATACTACTTCAGGGAATGTTTATTGTATGCACTAAGATAATATATACAGAAGTACACTAGTGTATACATCTTGGTGGCTTGTTTGAGACAAAATCGGTAGCACACATAAACAACAAATGAACACAGATAAATGAATGACCAAAATGAGGAATTAAATGAACCCTTACCAATAATTACGAACTATCGTAAGAATAATTATAAAAAAGAAACTTTCGAGAATTTCGAGATCTGGAAGTCCCAGGCCAATGTGAACATGAGCATAGGAGTTCGATGACTTACCTCAAATTTGTTTTAGTGATGAAATATTTCTAGGCAGGAAATATTCACTATCAGCACCAATTTAATTACAGCGGTACTATAGATAAATGGTCATCTTTGCCGAAGACCATTTTCAAATCGGACCGGTCAGTAATTGATTATTGATTTATATCCAATCACAAGTTTTTCAACAGTGCTCATTTAACTTCTGAGCAGGCAACATTGCTGCATCTGGTGCAAAAGTAGAAGCATTAACCTAAGAATGCTAATGTCGCTACTATTCGTGTTACCAACATCTACTTTGCCACGGGCTGGCAGCTTGAGTACCGGACCTCAAAGTGTCAAATAAATTTGAAAATCATCCACTACAACATGGCATCGAACAAACAATGAAAATATACAGTTAAAGGTGATAATAAATTAATTCAGTTTTGTAAAAAAGCGCCATTAGCGTTCTACTACTAATATTTCTATTGGTGCAAAGCTAGGTCTTAGGTGCAAAGTATTATGGTACACACAAATCATGGCTACTATGTTTTATTGCATATATCCAGTAATGCCTGCAGAACATCCTAAATATTATAGCTTAAGTTTCACAACTCATACAAAAATCAATAACTAATTACTGACCGGTACGATTAAAAAACGGTCTTCGGCAAAGTTGTAGCTGGCAATTGTATTCCACAGTATCAACGTAGCTCTAATCCCTAAGAGTACATGGGTAAATACTATAACCGATTAAATGAATTTCTTGCTTTTCCCATAGAAATTTTGAAGGGTTTGTGCAGTCTCAGTTTTCATCCAAATGAGCTCAGATTTTGGGAGAACACTCAGAATTTGATCTAGATTCGAATGAGTGGTGTGGAGCAAAAACGATTTTTTGAACCACTCTAATATGCATATCTACACGTACATGAAACCATCATACTATTACACATATTGTTACAAAAAAAACCCAAGCTCAATCTAATAGGCTGACGATAGCGGCCATTTGCCGAATTGGCAATGGAGAAAACTATTTTTCAACTTATTCCACACTAGTTTTAATGCTTTGAACGAAACTCCAACCGACTTTGATGGCACTGCATTGGATTCTATGTAAAAAAAAACAAACGATAGTTTTTAACGCACTACAGCCTTGCTGAAAATAACTCTTTTTAAATGGAGCATCTTAAAGATACGTCCACTACCCACTGAGACTCTCTAGTGGGTGGTCCGGAAGGTATACGGTACGATAGGAGTGACGTCGCATGTTCACTATCAAACTTGATATTTACATCAGTAAAGAGCCCACCTTGTTAATTTTTATGCCGTGAGTTTTACTTTCAATCCAACTAATAAAGACGTTATTTGTTATCCCAAAGTATTTCACCAGCTTGGGTCAATTCCACATTAGCCACTCGCCAATAGGTTGCGGGCCCAGCTGTGAATCCAAAGCTAGAACAATACTGTTGAAGATTCTTTTGAAACGGCAGAATAAAAGCAGGACGATCAAGAAAGATGGGCGATCGAATGGTTTCTTTCCCGAAGTTGAACGGTACGGATTTCGACAACTGGAGTTTCAAAATGAAGCTACTTTTGACCAAGGATGGTTGCTGGAAAGTCGTCAACAATAAGAAACCGGACCCTGGTCCTGATGATGAACAAGCCTTAGCTACAATTGGATTGGCTGTGGATGATAACCAACTTGTACATACAGTGAAACCTCCTTGAGTCGATATTGAAGGGACCATCGACTCATGGAAATATCGAGTCATGGAACAGAAATCCTTTGGAAAGCAGTTCCAAGGGACCATCATAGTAACCATGAAATTTGGTTTCTAGTATGGTTCCATGAGTCGATATCGAGTCATGGAACATCGACTCATCACTGTATTAGGAAGGCCAAGACTGCGGCTGAAGCCTTGAAGAATTTGGAAAAGTTCCATGTGAAGCGGACTCTCAGTACCAAAGTTTCAATCATGCGAAGGATTTACGCGTTACGAGTGGCCTATATCGGAAGACTGATGGAACTATTCGACAAACTTAACGGACTTCAACCCGACAAGGTGCTGGATGAAACCTGGCTTGTTGCGATCATGTTCAGTAGCCTTTCTGAAGAGTACGATACGTTGGTGACTGCATTGGAAGCAAGATCAGAAGAGGAACTAACTTTGGACCTTGTTAAGGGTAAGTTGATCGACGAATGGAACAAGCGAAGAAATCGTGGCATCTTGGAAGATTCTGAAACGGTTCTTCAAACTGGTCCCAAGATCATGAAGTGCTTCTTCTGCAAGAAACCAGGCCATCAAAAGGCAGACTGTCAGAATTTCAAATCCTGGAAGGAAGGTCAGATAAAGAAAACGAAATTTCATAAAGAAAAAGCAAACAACGTACATCAAGGCAACGCAGTTGAAAATTGGTGATTCTATATTGAAGATTATCAAACCCAATATAATTGGTGGATCCTGGACTCAGGTGCTACATGTCACATCGCAAACTACAGAAGTTTTTTTCAAATTAATAGACGAAACTGTACGTGATGACGTTTGGGTAGCGAATGCCACGAAGGTCAAGTCTTGTGGCCGTGGATCCAGTAAGCTTGAATTGCTGGACAATGCTGGTAATAAGCGAATGGTTACGATGGAACATAAACATAAACCTTTTGTTTGACTAAATAAATGTATGAATAACTCTAAATTATGTCCCTAATTAGTATCTTAATAATATAATTAATGTTTTCAGCAATTACATTTAAAATGACTATTGAAATATCGAATTTTTGAATGAGATTTACAGATACCGCAATAATAGGCAAAAAGCTATTTTAATTGTCCTATTATTGCGGTATATGCTTTTCCTAAAAAATATAGAACTTTTATTCAAAATTCAATATTTATCATGTAACTACATCCATACTGAACTGATATACCCGCTGCATATAATTGTTTTGGTTCTAAACTTAAAAATTGAAGCTTATGAAAACCCGCCCGTAGATAGAGAGACTGGTTAAAAATATAGGCTTTTCTTGATGCATCATTTAAAACTGTTCTTCCAACGATCAAAATCGTTTAATTTTTAAAGCATTCATTTGGTACAGCTTGGGAATATTATAAACTTTCATCATCATCAATAATATCCATAGAAAATAGAGTTTTCGATTAATAATGAGGGTTTAATTCTTATACCGCAATAATAGGGAATACTGCAATAATGGGCAAATTACCCTATTCGTTCCTGAAATGAAGTCAAACTTTGCGGTGAGTTTTGATCAAAACGGTGCGGAAGTCGATAGAAATGGCATTGTCGGAGCGGTTGCAAAACTGAAGAACAATTTATTCATCCTAGAATCTGCGAAGCAATCCGTGTCGCTGACAACGTCCGGAGAACTATGCATTCAAGAATGGCATCGTATTTTGGGCCATCGAGACTGTGAAGCTGTGAAGAAATTGTGCAGCTTAGCCAGCGGAATACAGTTCAAGAAGATAAATTGTAACATCGAATGTGAGGTTTATATCAAAGGAGAAATGCACCGTAATGCATTTCCGAAGGCGTCTAGGAACAGGTCAAAGGATATTATGGAGCAAACGATGACCCCAGGAGGGAGAAGGTATTTCCTGACGCTGATTGATGATTACAGCAGGTGCACTTAAGTTTATGTTTTGCGGAGGAAGTCAGAAGTGCTCTCGAGACTGAAGGAATTTGTCGAAATGGCGAAGACTCAGTTCGGAAGAAAACCTAAAATCATACGTTCGGATCGAAGAGGATAATATTCCGAAGAAGCTGTGAAAGCTTGAAGGAAAACGGAATCAAGTTTCACTATACCGCTCCATACATCCCGTAACAAAATGGGACAACCGAACGAAAGAACATAAGCTTAGTCGAGATGGCAACGTGCATGTTGATGGATGCTGGATTGTACAATAGGTTTTGGGGAGAAGCAGTGGTAACGGCGAACTACTTGCAAAACAGTTTACCATCCAGGAAAACCCCATATGAACGCTGGTTTGGATCAAAACCGGAACTCCAGCACATCCGTCGTTTTGGAGTTGATGCGTACTACCAGGTAGCTGGCGAGAAACGAGGTAAGCTGGAAGAAAAAGCTGCTAAGCTGAAATTCGCTTGCTACAATGAGGAGTCTAAAGCTTATCGTTTGCTGGACATCGTTACTGGGAAGATAACTGTAAGCCGTGACGTAGTTTCTTGAATGCTCAAGTCCTATGATCAGTGATGATAGATCCCTCAATGAAATTGTTTGCCGTAGGAAGTTAATGTATAATTTAAATAACCAAAACGGCCGCTTGTTTTGATGCGGTGAGCACTGACAAAACACGCCGTGATACCATCATTAACGTTACTCATGAATTTGAGAATGCCGAAGCGGTTAAATCAGGTGATGAGCAACACCTAGCGAGGACACGTTTGTGGGATTTAATACGGACAATGAAACCGAGCAGTTGAGAAGATCTACCAGAGTTACAAAAGGTAAGATGCCGGACAAATATACCTATTTGTAGTGCCTCAACTTATAATCAAGAGGAGCCAAGGGATGTACAGGAAGCGTTAGCATGTCCACAAAAGCTACAGTGGACAGAAGCGATAATGGAAGAGCTGCAATCCATAGAATCAAACCAAACTTGGGAACTGGTTGATCTACCCCCCGGGAAGCGTGCGATCGGCTGCAAACCGGTCCTTAAGCAGAAGCGTGATTCAAATGGAAAGGTACAGCGGTTTAAGGCACGTTTTATTTTATCAGTCAACGTAAGTACATTGCTAAAGTAATTGAATCTGCCGGACTTCAAGACGCGAAACCATCAAACATTCCTTTGGATCCTGGATACGAAAAACATCATGAAGATGAAGCATCTCTCCCAGACAATCACCTCTAAGGTAACCCGGGGCAAGTGGGTAAATGGGGTAAGTGAAAATAATTGGTATATTTTACTGAATATGTGAATTAACGTTTTAGAATCATGCGTAAACCTTTGAGGCCATTCAGAACATTACGATAGGTAGAAGATTCATGATATTTTTCAACTATTATTGCATAGTAGAGCGAAATATTGTTAACCTGTCAACTATCACTCCGTAACAAGCTGGCAGCGTGCAATCTTATTTCAAAATTTTCAGTGAAAAAAGTTGCGGAAAATAATTTTCTGTACCACTTCTTAGTTATCCTCTCTGACAGTTTCAAACTGCAATAAAGGGTTTGTTCTCAAATTTCATAACGCTAAAAATGGCCATTTTCGACACCCACCCACCCCCTCGTAACGCTTTTTGTATGAATATTTTACAAATTTTGTATGAGCCGTAACAGGACGAGGACACCCACCCACCCCCTTCAGCGTTATGAAATTTGTGAATGGGCCCAAAAAAAAGTTTTACAATTAATTCGACGTAGACCGTCAATTTTCTTATCAGGTGGGGCAAGTGAAAAGTTTCTCATTAGAGGTTGAATTTGTGTTTTTTCTTTAAGTAGCTATAAGTAAACATGGTTCGCAATTATCATAGAAAAACATGACGTGCTGATAATTCAAGAAACACTATCCTCAAAGCGTTAAAATCTATTAGAAATCATGGAACTTTTCTAAAAGAGGTTGCCAAACATTACGATATTATTATATCTACTTCGGGAAGACGTTGACTGAAAAGTTGCAAAAACATAAAAATGGGATATATGTCTATCCACATGAAAAAGATTCTAAATACTTTATTGAAGGATTCCGTTTGATTTCTCCCGAAGTTATCCGACGTCATATCCGACTTTCTTAAAAACAAATAACGAGCGGTGGAAATTCTACAGAGCAGAAATTCAATTGCTGTCCCATAGTGTAAGAACTAACATTGGAAATGTTGCAGTTATAATGTCGAATCATTTCAACAAACATAACTGAACGGAAAAAAATTAAAGTGAAGAGAATAAAATTTTCTTTGTTTACATGTTACTTATGTTATTGTTCATTGGGACGCCTTAACAAATGTTAAAGCTAATAGACATCGTGAATATAACTGTTTGTTTATGAATTTATTGTTCAAAACGATAAACTTTTCACTTGCTCCACTTTTGGGGCATATGAAAAGTAAAGAGACATTTTTCAAAAACTTTTTCTGTATTTTTTTCTTTAATTTTTCATAAAAATCAATTTCAGCATACTGCTTTTATTTGGTGTAAGTCAAGCCAAAAAATATACACGACCTCATTTGTTTCAATTTAAAATCTCTAGAATTTGAAGAATCTCAACTATGCGAATTCAGGAAGCACCACACTAGACAACGGACTAGCATGCAATGCCCAGTGGCACAGTCGAAATACTTTCCTGACGAAAAGTTTTCCGGACTGAAGCGGGAATTGAACCCACACTCCTTGACACGATGCGGCTAAATGCTTGGTAACACTAACCGCACGGCCACGAAGCCCCACGCTGCCCTTCTACGCCTACTTGTCCCATGTTCTATGTAAACCTTATGGAAGGCGGGACAAATATGCGTAGAACGGCAGCACGGTACCTTATCAAAAGATTGTAGGACAACTTTTATACTTGGCGATGAATTCAAGACCGGATATTTCAGCTTCAGTATTGATCCTAAGATCCGAAGATCTGAAGTTAAAGAAAACTGTGAATTACGAATATTGCCCCACTCAAACTATGGCAGCTGATATGTTCACCAAACCACTCCTGATGATCCGACTAGAACTCTTAACGTTCAACGTAGTTTACGGAACAAGTTGCAGAATGATGATTTTTACAGCACGTGTCGCAAAATTTATCCTACGAGTGCTGTAAAAATCGAGTTCTGCAACGAGATACGTACATCAATTTTTGGAATTTCGTAGAAGACCACTTGAGGGTATCAGAAATTATATCAGAATGCATTCACCATTATTTTACGATTTCTAAAAAAATGTTGTGTAATGATTCATTACGCAACTCAAAACAGTTACGTATTGAGAAAGCGTTGCGTAATGAATCATAACACCTCTGGTTTCAGTTGGGTAATGACTATTCCCGCACTGCATACTCCAGAGCAGGAAAGTACCGTTTTGATTCATATTACGGACAGCTTCAAATTCCGGACACTCTACTTTGTATGGGAAACATTTCACGCGAAATGTTTCAATTTTTGCTGTTCAAAAGTTCTCAATTTCAAGGCTCGTTTTAGTAAACTTTTTCCATACATATCTTTGAAAATAATAATATAAATAAATATAATGCCCAACTACCTTAGATGTCTCTTTGATGGTTTAACGATTTCGATTGATGATTTGACTGTTCCATTAATGATTATCATGAGCTGTCCGGAATAAGAATCATGAAACGGCCACACATTTTGATTTATTTAAAATTATTGAAGTCGTGGAAGCGTATTCTTCACCCCCCGTTCGAAAGTAAAGGGTTTCCGACGCTCGATAGCGCTAAGAAATCATACAGAATGATTTATTTTGTATGCTCTATGCTGGGTTATATTTCCCTGAGTCCTTAAGTATCCGTAATATGAATCAAAACGGTAGGCCGTTTCATGACAGATTGGCGTAATAAAAATGTGTTTGATTTATCTGAAATTAATTTAATTTAATCGGTTCTTCCTTGCAATCGTTACAACACGTTACACACAGAAATTGAAGCCACCAGAAATTTTTCAAATGTAAACAAAAGTTTTTTTTTTCAAATTTCTGAACTGGAAGCGTAGAATTTCTTCGGTTTTCCATTGTCAATCGATTGATTAGACCAGTGATTCCCAAAGTGGGCGTATTCGCCCCCCTGGGGCCGATTTTCAAGCTCAAGGGGGCGAAAATTGGTAAAACAGAATTTGGGGGGCGAAAATTTGTAAAACAGAATTTGGGGGGCGAAAAATCCAGAAAGGGGGCGAAAAGGTTAACACGGGATCATTTGAAAATAATTACGCATAACCTTTACAGGACACATCTGAAGGCTAATCAGTTCCAAAGTTAACAATTTCCAGGAATATTTTACCTTAGATCGATATATCTCCAATCAGGGTTATGATTAGAGTTAACATCATGATAGAATACACTTGATAATTGTCAAACACATGTTATGCATTTAGTTTTTTTCATATCATGTAAGCTTTAAGAATGGTTGGTATTTGAGATTTTCACAAGGTCGGATAATTGGTCACAGATAACATTTAAAACACAACATATTTTGGATGTACGAAACACTTATCTGATAATTTTTATAACTTTTTGCAAATGCCCAGTATTTTATATAAAGATTTATTCATGTGGGAACTTTGAGGTTAGGAAGCTAATATTTCTTGCATTGGCATCCAGGTTTTTTACAGAGAAAAAATCTACAGTAAGTACCTATTTTGAAGTTTCGGTTGCACCCAGTCTTATCATTTCTAGTACAAATCATTTAAGAGACAATTTTTTCTTGGTTTTAGAAAAAATATAGTTGTAGCATTGAAATATGTATTGAAAACATTCTGGATTTTCAACTACTTGTTCAATGTTTTTGGAAACGTTCCCAGAAACGTCAAACATTTATTATACACAATTTCTGAAAATTATTGCAGTAATTTTAGAAATAAAAGATAAATCAGTACGAAATCACCATTAACGAATCATCCTCCAACTACGTCAGAAGTTGGCGCCTATGCATATATTACACTTAAATAGTTTAAACTGGGCCGAACTAGTATCTGATTCAGTAGCCTATAATACAGTAAACTGATTCAGTAGCCTATAATACACGTAAAACATTGTTAAAATTGCTATTATATATTGAAATATAGTAAATCATTCCTAATTGTTTTGGGATATCGATATTTGAGAAAATATTTTTAAATGTACATAATAGTTATTGTATCATGATTCTGTAGATAAGCGAGTCGGAGACATTTTTTGACGTACAGCACTTAAATAAAATATTGAAATCACATATAAGGGGGGCGATTCCAGATGAATGTTGGCCTCAAGGGGGCGAAAGTTGAAAAAGTTTGGGAAGCACTGGATTAGACTATGGGCAAGCATATTTTACAACCAGTGTCGTGGACTTTGTCGCCAAACGATAAAAAATGCCGGGGATCCAAAATATATACCTTGAGGGTCCAAAATGTATTGGTGTGTCCAAAATAATGAAAAATAGTGCATCACAATTCTCGCATAACTTCTGATCTCGCCCTAAAAGCCATTGGTAACCATGTGTGTAGCTCGTTGTTACTGAGCATCTGAATGGATTTTCATGTTATTTAATAACGCTGTGGGGAAGAAAGGATCAATATCTACCTGCCCGTGATGTTGGTTTGGATGCTTATTCCTTCATTTGCTCAGAAACAACGAGCTACGCTCGTGGTTACCAATGGCTTTTAGGGCGTTATCTCAGAGTATGCGAGAATTCAATTATTTTCGACGTTTTTTGGATTCTACATGGCCGTATGGGCATTTTCATCTCGTTGAGGTAGTTTTTCTCTACATTTTTGCATGTTCTTCGACTTGGTCATGCTGTGCAACTAATTAATAAACTAAAAATTTAAAATCACTTCCTTAGGGGGTCCAAATACGACCGTTACCCTATTGGATAGCAACCAACCAAACAACATGAGTGCATCCAATCAAATCAATCATCATCCTTGACTTAAGCTTAACTTTAATTCATTTCTTCAACTAATAAAGACGTTATTTGTTATTCCAAAGTCTTTCACTGGCTTGGGTCAATTCCACATTAGCCACCTGCCAATAATTTCTTTCAATACTTGATTGCAGAGAGCGGCTTTACAAGTGGGAAAGTAAGAATAAAATTACGGGATTGCATCCAAACATGTTGGTGTCTTTACAGCACTATTCTTCGATTTGCGAAACATGAGCCAGCCTGCTGTGGTCACCTACTCGATTTCATGCCATCGCGTAGTGTTTTTGCAGTTCAGTGATGGAAGAAATACAGCCAGTGGCACATATGAATTTGGGCTATGTTCATATGATCTTAAATTCTAAAATACTTACGTGTCAAAGTATTTGCTGGCTATGCATGCTTCATCTTCAATCCTAAAACAAAAAAGTATCATGAACTCATGTGCAAACATTTCAATAAACGACAGAAACTCACCTCTGCTCTCGCTTTTGCCCATCGCCAAAAAGTAGCCCAGTAAGCAACAGCTTCCCAAACGCATTCCAATCGAGCAAAGTTTCGATTGGCAATAAAAGCAGTTTTTTAAACAAAACATTCGCCAACCCTCCAATCACTGTAGCTTGCTCCAAGAACATCAAAAAATAATCGGTAACAACGTCCTTCAACCATCGCTGACATCCTTCTTCAGTCAAATCAGCTTCTACAGAGCATGGAGCCAATACTGTGGCAACGAACTTATTCATCAGTTTCATAAAGTGATCTGATTTGCGGTAGATTAATATCTCCTTGTAACACCTGCTCACCACCAAAGATAATGCATTGAATTCGGAATCGTCGTTCAAATTTTTCATCTGATTTGTGAATATCAGCGAAACTATTTCCAGTGTATTGAACAGCACGTGTACATCTCCTATGTCGATAAGTTTGGAATAGTCTTCAATGATCTGATTTTTAATGGACACATCGCCATCCTTACACCGCAAATAGAATAGAAAAATGTCGCTCAACGTTGCAAACACTGCCCCGTACAAACTTTTATCGCTGTTTCGCATTTGAATCGTCTTAATCAGCTCCTCTAAGGTGAAGTTGGCGAAAAACAGATCTACCATGTCCACTCGATCCAGAAGAACAAACAGATGCACCAGCTGAACCGTAACAGCAATGGCAGGGGACTGGTAACTCAGTCGATGTAATGGGTTGTCTAGAATGTGTATCAATTTTTGGTTGGCTTCCTCGACTAAGGGAAGAAGATGGGCGTTCTGCGCAACTTCCTTGTAAATTTCTATCGCTTTGAGAGTGGTTTCGTTGTCTTGGCCAAAATTCTCCAGCAGCGCTTCAAGTTTGGATTTTAACTCCTCTTCGTTGAACGGCAGGATCCCATATTGTAGAAGCCTAGAAAACAAAATATTTCATAATTAAATGTCTCAATCAGTGTCTAAATATACCCATTAGGGTGGCTCTTAATGAATAAACTACAAAAATCTTAAGTTACACCCTCATGGAGAAAGATGACCAAATATATGTGAAGAACTTTAACTACAACTACGTTTTTGGTGTGCTGTAGTCGATGAAATTCTTTCGTTAATGATTTAAAGTTGTTGATATTAAGAGTCAGGCCCAATCCTCTGCGGATGATTTCTGTGTACACTCTATGGCTTATGGCAAAAAATGTAGTAGGAACAGTTTTTCTGACATTGTTGGTACGTAGATTTTCTCCATCCAAACTTCAAGTTCGTTTTCTGCTCAAACTCTGTCATTAATAGCATTAATAGATACTAAAATAAACTGATTTCAGAAATGTAACGCCAGATGCTTATAGTTGGGCACCTTTGTACTCACCTTATGGCCAAAAGTAAATCTCGTTCAAAAATTTGTTGCAACCATCGCTCAGTTGAAGTTATCCGTTCATCCTTAATGAACGGAACAAACACATCTCTCAGTATGTTCTCGTCAGATGGGGTTACTTTGCTAAGCATAAGCTCAAAAGAACTGCCATCGACGAGGGATTGCATTTGGGTCCAATCATGCAACTCTGCCATGCTTCGATTAGTTATTTTTGAAAGTACGTTCAAATGGAAAATAATGCGATCCAATGAAATCTTTGTGCTGATCTCTTTTCTGACTGTTATTTTCATTAGCAATTCGGAAAGTTGTAATGATGCTAAGCATCTCAGATTCAAATTCTTGACCTCTTGACACTGCTCTACTAAGCTATTGAGTGACTCTTCCAAACAATGAACAGCATTCGTTGTTTCGAGCAGATGGTCTATGACTTCTAACAAACACGTGAATGGAACTGAACCCCACGATACGTCCTTGATGTGTTTGAGTAGGAAACTACATGCATCTTCATTCGAATAATAGTCAACTAGCTGGCGTTTGACTCTGGTGAAATCTTGAAAGATTGCCGTTCTGTTCAATGCCATAAGCAGAATGAGCTCCAACTCCTGTCGACGTCCATCATATTTGCTCTTCTCTAGCAGGTAATCGATGCCCCAACTGGATACGGACAAATTTTCATGTCTTAGAATCAATATCAGTATGGAATTACTCCAATCGTCAGCTATCACGTTGAGCTTTTCGAGTAATGGTAAAGCTGGCATTACTAAGTGGGTTTGCGATTCATTTAGGGTTTCAACTATCGTTATAAAGCACTGCCAAGCTTCAGTCAGTTTTATTGCCTTAGGCGGTTCCCACTCGAATAAATTATTCGTTACATGTCCTGTGAAGGACTCTTTTAGATATCCTAGAAGATTTTTGATCACCGACAAGGCTTCCTTCCTGATTAACTGGTCTTCAGATTCGCAGTTTGACTTGATTAGTTTCCATGTCCCTGTGGATTGCACGATGATGAGAATCGACTCTGTATCCTTCATTTGAACCACGGTTTCAACTAGATGGCAAAGCATAAAGCTACTGTGCTCTCGGGTTAACTTCCGATCTCCTTGCTGAATTGCTCGATGCCATTCATCGACAACCTCTCGTCTGAAGTTCATCAAAAGTTGTAAGCATGCCAAAGATTTCATACGGATTTGATGCGACTCAGAATGCAGATTCTTCACCAGGTCGCATACCTTCAAGTTCTGAAATACTGCCTGCAATTGCTCGCGTTCCAGCGCCACTATCAGCAGAGTTCTAAGAACTTCGTAGAACACAGGCAACTCAAAGAACTCCTTCTGGAGTTTGTCAATAAAAAGCTCGATTTTACGACAACCGTCTGCGGCGTCTTCTTCGTCCAACGTCAACGCCAGTCCCAAGATGTGCAGCAATAACCCCAAACATTCCTCGTCCTTTTGCAAGTACAGATGGTTCTGTTCAATCAGCCCAAGCACCTCGCTCAATCCAATGATCCGGTTTTGATCAGTTCCCACTCCTTGTTTTAGTTTCAATATCAGAACGTACACCGTTGCTTCCAATGCCGGTCTTTGTAGGCGACTAACATTACCCATAAACTGTGGGTCGTTCCGTGCGAATAGCAGAAACTGCTCGTAAATGCTGACATCTCGGGACACCAAGCTGCGAATTAAGTCGGTTCGAGGGCACAATTCACTCATCATGATCAAACACTCCGGCAAATATGCTGTACGATTTAGGAATGGATATTTAATTAATAAAACTAAAAACTTAATAAAAACATCCTTGGAAAACGGTATCTGTGCGAAGATAACTGCAGAACAAGCTAAACACGCTGAGAAGACGATTTTTTTGACAGCAAGTTTTATTTACAAACAAGTGGCAAACAAAAAATTCTTTGCGGTGCCCGCAGGGTTGTTACGTAAATCCGTTAAAGCATGCACGCTCTCTCAAATTTACTCAAAAGTGAAGCCACACGGAGACGCGGTGAACTAATTTTAGATGGCGCCACGCTAAAATTTCCAAAGTATTAAATATATATTTTTTAACTTCATTATGAGAATTTCAACACATTTGACGTAGCGGAAAGAAAACCTGTATTGCGGTCCATGTTTATAAAAATTGAACGTTGACTTGAACAACCCGCGAATCCTGGCGAACCATTTCTGGGTTTTAAAATTAATAAAAAAAATAATAAATAATAATATATTATATTATAATAAAATCCCACAAATAGTCCAGAAAATCGCATTTCTCTGATCAAAGTACGCAGTTTAGGGGAAAATGTCATTTTAGGGTTCATTCACATATTTCGTAACGCAAAAATGATTATTTTTGACACCCACTCACCCCCTCGTAAAGCTTTTTGTATGAATATTCTACATTTTTTGTATGAGTCGTAACATCTTTAGGACACCCACTTTAGCGTTTTGAAATTTGTGAATAAGCCCTTTAAAGGGTAGGAAATTTCTTGACCCATTCAGTCAAGGAATGTCTTTACTTTTTCTTGAGCGAAACATGCGAATAATTATCTTTACTAAATATTCATTTTATCGAAGAAAATACGCTCCGGAATGGATCATTAAAATAACCAAAACGGCCGCTATGGAAAGCATAGATAGCGCCACCGTAGTCTTGTGTGTTTGACAGAACAGCAATGCTGTCACAATGTTAAATCCCATATACAGTGGCGCCTTTGTTTTGATGCGGTGAGCACTGACAAAAACTACCTTCAATGATCCATTAATTAAATAATTACATAGCGTAATCAAGTTAAGCTAAGTATATGCTGTTCTGCTCAAGAAAAGTAAAAATTTCTGCCCGAAAAATTTTCTAAAGTTAGCTACATTTGAATTGACATTTCTGTTCAACAGCGTACTGCGATCAAAGAAAAATGCTTTTCTTGAGCATTTCTTGCAAGAAATGTCCCACGCATCGAGATAGGCGATTACTTTTCTGTTGAAGTGCATACTTCGCTTTAAAGAACATGTCAAAATGTAGAGAAAAACTTCCTCTACCAAATGAAATGCCCAAACGGTCATGTTAGGATCCAAAAAAGGTCGAAAATAATTGAATTGTGAAGCATTGTTTTTCATTATTTTGAACACACCAATACATTTTGGACCCTCAAAGTATATATTTTGGACACCCGGCATTTTTTATCGTTTGGCGTCAAAGTCCACGACACTGGCTGTATAATATGATTTCCCATAGTTTAATCAATCGATTGACTATGGAAAACCGAAGAAATTCTACACTTTTAGTTCAGAAATTTGAAAAAAGTTTTTGTTTACATTTGAAAAATTTGTAACGGCTTCAATTTCTACGTGTAACGTGTTGTAACGGTTCCATGAATGAACCGAATAAATTTAATTAATTTCAGATAAAATAATCACATTTACTATGTACAAACGGTTGATGCAAGTGCGCAATAGTCCTATCTTTTCAAATGGCATGCGAATTGAGTTGGTCTTTCGATCTAAACTAGGAAATTTGCAGGAAAATGGCCCAGCGGGTCCAAAACATATAGAGGTCCAAAATATATTGGCTACCCTATATGGTCACATTATCCACCAATCATTTAGCTTCCACTATCTGAATCTGATAACGTCGTGGATAATGGGATTTGATGCAACAACGTATTCGTACACGCAGCGAACTAGACTATCGAAATTCATACATTTTGCCTTATGAAAGATGGAACGATTATCGCAATACGAACGCTTTATGTATCGTTTTAGCATCACTCCATTCCAAGGTGTCGATAGGCGCGGGGTGTACACAAGAGCCTATCGATTGCAACGTACTTGGTTCGATTCCAGGTTGCTGCGTAAACTATTTTTGTTTTCAAATTTCGGTTTCATAAGGCAAATTTATGAATTTCAACCCGATTCCTTGTGGCAAATTTTCATAAGGGGTTCCTATGTCTATCGATAGTCCATTTGCCTGAGTGTAGCAGATTTGGTAATTTGTCGGACACTTCCACTTCGTAATTCTTGGTGGTGGTTCCATACAAGATCCATCCTGCGGGACAAGATTCTTACCGGGAAATTCAACAGTTTTCATGTAGAAAACGAAAATGAAAACAATAGCGGTGGCTATCTTCAGCAACCCAGAATGAATCCAAAAGTCACAATAAGGTAATGACTGTTTATTTTGATCTTAATCGCTATCAGTTGGCGCCAGTGGCAAAAAGTACAGACAACAACCCTTCAAACATTCAGTTTATCTGTGCTGGCCGCCTAGCGGTGACACTGATGTGTGTATTCCTTTCACTAATCGCGCTACGCTGGATTCTCAAATTTCTCAAATTTCAAACACAAGCGCATGGAAGAATGGTAGTCGGTGAACTGTCAAAACGTATGGAAAATAATGAAAAACGTAAATTACTTGCAATTAGGAAACTGTATCGAAAAAGTAGTGAATAAAAATCAAGCGTAATATGAATACATAACTTTTTGTGTTTAGTTCATCTTCCATTGTGTTTTCTTTGCTTCAGGATTTCGTTTTTACTACCACTGAAAAAGAGACATCTATTGACGTTTTGTCGCAAAACTTAAACAGTTCATGCGACGCCTAGTTGTGGCGGATTGAAACGAAGAATGATGATTGTTGTTTGGTTTTATAACTTTACTGATCTGAACAGCTGGAAAAAAATCACGTTTTTTCGCAAAATCAATCGAAAACCAGTGAAATGAGTTCTGAAGCAGGTAAGAATTTATGTTTTCTTCAACGTTACGGTTATATCGCATTTCAAATGGTCAAGAATTACGGAAAATCTTCGAAAAATCCGAGTTTGCAGTAGGTTATGGTGGTTTGTTTGTATATTTTTCATTCATTCCAGCCGACCGCTCAATGGCTGGAGCAAATTAAACTGCGTCGGTGGATGATTTCCCAGTGAATGTAAAACTGATCGATATAATCGATTATGTAGGATATTCCGTCCGACCGATCAGAGAGGGTTCCGCAGTTCACAGATCCGGCAAAACATTGAGACAAGACGGCACGATACATTTCACAACACGGTCAGCCGCCATAGCACAAAATTGTAAAAAAACACCTCTTGCAAACGTTGTTAATTCAATCCGCATAAAAATTTACAAAGAGCAATAAAAATCTAACGTATACAAGAAATAGTTTTAGAATTTAATCAAATAATTACACCAAGAGAGACAAATTTTCGACAACTTTCTGCGAAACTCTTGTATTTTGACAAATTGAAAACAAAATATCATCATTCATTCAGCAGTGTCATCTGGTTGTCGTTCCTTCGTAAAATCATCAATTGCCTTTTCAGTTTTGAATATCGCCCTATTCAGCCAAACTCACCTTTTATGAACGGCTGTATACTGCTGATGATGCCGACTGTTGGTTCCTCTTATTCCGAATATAGAAAACTACCTGCGGCACTATATTCGCACAAGGGACATTAATGAGTCGAAAAGTTTTTCCTTCACAATGCGGATCACTTCGAAAATATTTACAATGACGATCGCGTAAAATCAAAACAATAAATTCCATGGTTGCCAGAAACGGAAAAAATCAAAACTTAAGTGCCAAATCGTTTGCACATTTCGGCACACCGGGCACAACATACACTGAGCCGAGTTTCCACCCCCTGGGCACATTACTTAATTTCATTAGAGTAAACGTAAAATTTATTTAAAATCACAGACAAACAGACGTCACACTCTCATCATTGTTCATCGACCACCTTTTTGACGGTCGATTCAAAAATATGGTAGGTGGCCAATCCAACACCTGCAGCGCTTGCATCGTTTTTGTTCGCGTTTGACGTTTACACACTACCGCCATCTGTTAGCCCGTCGGCCAAACACACCAATTTTAGCATTGGGCGTACATGTACTCGTGACTATGATTTTGATCGAAATTTGTTCTAAAAGTTACGTCTGTTTGTCTGTGTTAAAATTTTTGCTTCACGCAAACTTATTTTTGAATATTGTGCTCTGCAAGATAAATCCACGTAATGCGATTATCTGAAAATGTCGATATACCGTCGCAGTGATAATGAAAATCAATAAATGTTTCAGATTTAGCAAATTTGAAACATTTGTGTCCTTGAAGCACGAAAAAATCCAAGCCTACTTGAATTTTGACGTTGCGTTTGAATTGCGCGCATATCTTCTGCGCGTTACCGCCGCCGCTGGATGTGGATTTAATATTATGTATCCGGTAGAAATCAAGACCAACACAGCAAAAAAAGTTGTTGAATATTACATCGAAACTGCTGCAACCAAGTCATTCTCTCGGTTGTGTAATATTACACAGCCCGACGTACACGCGGGCTATTGGTGTAATAAATGCGATCGATGTAATTTTCCCGATGTAATAGATGCAACGTACCCAATACGATGTAATCGATGCGATGTAATATAGAAACTGTGTAATCCATGCTATTTCAGAGAAACCCCGATCACAAATCAGCAAAATCAATGGTTGATTAAATTGCTTCCTAATCCTTTTCCGCTCTTAAATCGAATATATGATGTGAATTCGAGTTTTAATTATATTGAATTATCGAGTGTAATATTTTTGAAATTGATGAAAGCAATTTATTCAACCATTGAAAAGAATTTGATGGTGAGAAGATATGATATTTTTAAAAATACAAGAACAAAAACAAAATGAAGTTTAAATTATTTATTTATTTTTTATTATTATTATAGTTATTACATAATGGCTGGGAGGCTCCAGGCTCGGCTTTAGATGACAAATTTAAGGAACCGCAGTAGGACCTTTCAGAACCTGAAGGCACTTGAGGCGGTGTTTGAATTCTCTCAGCAAACAGTGGAATAATTCAAAGCTCGTTCGAGTTTTTCGTCCCGATCTAAAAAAAGAAAAGAAAATTTAGGATTTTAGTATTTTAGTATATTTACAGGAACATCAGTTTCCAAGATTGTAAATTCTTTCTTTGTTTTTGGGGAATTCATATATGCACTGATTGCTACAAACCCACCTGCAAGAAAATCGCCCTGAAATTTTGACAAATTTTGGCCCTTGAGAATTTTAGGTTAATTTGCTCTTGCTTGAAAAGTATTTCAGGAATTCCATCAAAAATTCTACTACAAGTTCAAGTTCCGCAAAAAATATATTTAGTTTAATGAATTGGAAATTTGCACAATAATTATTGAAATAATTTTATACACTTTTGTTTTGTTATCCAACGAAACTAGTGATACAATTGTAGAACCAGAAACGAATAGACACATAGTAGTCGGGTTCAAATTGGTACCCAAGTTGTACAGATCGCAGTACACTTTTCATGGCATTCTAGATTTTTCTCCATTACCTTATGTGCCTTAACATTTTGGGCAACTCCATAGAACATGAAGGTTTTTATTTCATCTTTGGTAGAACTATTGACTAATCAATCAAATCAGTACCGTTAAGTTACCAGTCACCGTGCGGCCTCCATTCACCGTGCACATATACAAATTGCTACAGAATATTCATACAATATTCACAAATGATGCTTTTGTAGGCAAAATAAGATAAAACTGATGAAATGAAGTACTTTTTGTCACAAAGCATTTTGAAAAACCTAGTTTATGTAATCAAAATCATGTGAATTCTGTTTGATAATGAGATTTTTCAACACTCATCGTATGAGCAATGAGATTTTATGAAAATTAGATATTTTTATTGTGTCTTAGTCGAAACCCAAATGCACGGTGAATGGAGCCTTTTCAATACATATATATGGTTCCTATTACCATGTATTAGTGTAAAAGGCATGACATTATTCGGTAATATTAGGTTTATTGTTGTGTCGTGGTTTAACTACTTCATATTAAGTTTTTAGGTGAATATGGAATGGTTTGGACAATACAGTCAAACCTACTATAACGATTTTAGTGAAAAAATAATTATTTAGCCAATTTTTAAACTGTTTATGTTTTATTGTAAATGATGATTTGAATACTCTTAAAAATGAGTGCGCACACTACTAGCAACATTGTTGCTCCATCAACAACGATTCTTTCAGATACGAAATAAAATCTTGACGAAAGCTATACGCACGGTAAATGGTAACATAGAACGGTACGAGGCGACCTTAACATGACATTTTCAAACAGTGGTACTCTAGTGGTATTCTAGTACGCTTCAAATAATTTGGAAAAATTATACAATTTTTTGAAGTGCAATTTTTTTTTAAATGCACGGTGAATTGTAGCTTGACGGTATTTATAATAAAAAAGAGTAATTTAAAAAATATATATTTTAGAATTTTTGGCACAAAAAAACAAACAAACCAATTTTTACATAAAAAAGTACAATTGTGATATATTAAGCAAAGGTAGCGGATGGGCATATGTTTTTTTTTTTTTAATTTGGCATATTTTTTATCAAATGCGCGGAATCAGGCAATGCGCTGAATTAGGACTTCAAGAATCCCATAAAGCTCTTTAAGGATACAGAACTTCTCAAACAGGTCATGGAAACTTTGAAGTCTAATTTTGATTTTCCACAACATTTGTGGAAATCCTGTTTGATATTTTTCAAATATTCTAAAATCATCTTAATGTTTATTTTTTCTTCATATTTAAGACTGGTTTGCTGCTGACAAAGATAGTAATCGCCTATTTCGATGCGTGAAAATTGTTTTCTTGAGCTAAACAGCATACTTAGCTTTATTTGGATAAAATATTACAATACTATTTATGCTCAGAAAATGTAGAAACTTATTTTTTTAATTTCAACAATAATATATTAACAATATATATATATATATATATATATATATATATATATATATATATATATATATATATATATATATATATATATATATATATATATATATATATATATATATATATATATATATATATATATATATATACATATATACATATATACATATTTATTTTATTTATTTATTTTATTAATTTTCTCCATCTGACACGATTGTCTTAATGAAGATTGATGGGGGGAAAAGCCAAATTGAATTGCTAGCATGGTGCATAATTCAAGTTGGCATAAAAACCCCATATCTTTTCGACAATGATCTACACATACATAACATATAAACGTCTGGCAATACAAATTAAAATACTAGTAATTATAACACAAATATAAACAAAATTACAAAATACTTAAATACAAAGAATTAATAAACTAGTAAACAATGTAAGCTTCAACTTATCAAAGGAATATTCTGGTCAGACATGTAAAAGTCGTAATACTCAGCAGTTTCATTGTAGCGGAGCATTGTATATATATATATATATATATATATATATATATATATATATATATATATATATATATATATATATATATATACATATATATATATATATATATATATATATATATATATATATATATATATATACATATATATATATATATATATATATATATATATATATATATATATATATATACACTATATATATATATATTTCGAAAATTACAGTATTTTGTAAAGATAAATATCAGGCAATGTTTGCAACAGGTTTGAAAGCAACAAATAGAGTCTCATTTTTGTAGATGGCAGAATCTGTGGATTGGACAGTATGAATGACAGTATAGCTACAAGTTTGATAGTTATCTTTAGATTATAGAGAACTTTTTCTCAAGGAATCTTGAAAATGATCTATAAGAAGTAGACCGCTTTGCAAGTACGACACAAATTCAAGCGGTACTATTATTTAAGAATATTGGTGTAATGTTATTTTAAAACATCTAAAATAATATTATTTTTTTTTAGTTTTTCCTAGTTGTATTTTAGAAAAAAAAAAAAAAAAAAAACATTCAACGTGTAGACTAGACGGGGTTATATTGGAATAATGGGTCTCTCACAAAGACCATTTATTATTTAACCGAACTTCAGATAATTGCATCTTTATAACTACTCGTATTTTCAATAAAGTTTTACGTTTCAAATATTCTATGTTTTAGAGTAAACATCAATGAGTATCACTCACAAATTATAATATAAGAGAGCTCTTAAACACTTGATCATCTGATTTTTATTATGATTAGTTATCGTTCGAATTGAACACTCTTCTTAGTTTCTTAGTAAGCATATAACCTTAATTATTTTGAACCTTGTTTCTCAAGAGAAAAAATAATTTAAATTGAAATTCGGACTAAAATTATTTGCAAAAACTATTTGCTGATTAATATTTGCTTAAGACCTTAACAAAAGATTATTCACATATTTTTTTCTTGCGCACAAACCATCACAAACTCATATCAATGAGTTAAATTGTGTGTGTTTTCAAACAATTGATCGAGTTTGATGCACATGTTTAAACCGTATAAGGAATCCATAAATTAAATAAATTTATCATAACTTGTTTGATAAACAAAGTTAAAGTGTTACAAAGTTACCGGAGCAAACATTGATCAGATTTTGAATCTTAAATATTTTATTTCTTAAATTAAACATGGTAACTCTAATATTTTTCAAACAAGTGCTGTTTAAATCAAATCAGTACTATAGAAAGTTTATTGCATTCTAAAGGACGGGAACATGTTAAAAATGTTTTGGGTTAGAAATAAATGTTGATTTTTTTGTAACTATTAAGTTCTCTGTTTCAAAGATTTCTATTTTACATTTTTTTACAACAAGCTTTGGTATCTTAGCTTTCGATTGTAGTTGATAGATTGCATGAAGATCGTTTTGAAAAGATTTATATTTTTTATTTAATAGAAAATCGGTTTTCTGTTTTGGTGTAACTTTGATAAAGGGTGTGAAAACACATGAAAATCCACAACTAAACTGATGACGTCATTGCAATTGGCACTGCATGGACCTATTATTATTATTATTATTATTATTGTCTTTATTAACGAGGCTTTCAGCCCGTGGCTGGTTCACCTCGACACTGCATGGACCTGCTTTGCCCCTGTTCACAGTTAATCAGCAGACGTTTTCTCGTTATATTTTGTATGGAGAAAGGCATCTAACGTCAAATTTCTCGTAAATGGAAACGTTAATCGAAAACATATTTGGTAGACGTGATAGTCATTATCATCACGTACAACCAGCATCAAATTTTTTTTTCGTAAATAGTTTCCAATTTTGAGAAATAATTCGTTAGATGCATTTCGCCATACAAATATTTTCCGCATTGCCTCTTAGCGATTTTTCGTGCATTGACACTAGTGCATGTGCGTTACTATGTGGCGAGTAGCAAATCAGGGCATGCATGTAACCATTTGGAGAATGTTATAAAGAACGTCGAATACATTTTGAGCAATAACATACATAATTTATAAAAAAAACATCTTCAAAAATATTAAACTTAAAATAAATATGCAAAACATTACTTTTGATAGACACAAATGCCATGACAAATGGTAAAGTGTCTTAAATAAAACATAATAATAATTACTTTTGATCTAAATAAGTTTGTACATCATTAAATTTGTGAATGACAAATAATCGATTCCCATTTTTTTTTTTCACAAAACAATCAACAGAAATAAATCGATTTTTGAATTCAAATAGGTAAGGACTGTTCATTTTATGAAGTGGACACTTTTTCTATGCTATATCTTTTTAATTAACTGATAAAATCGTAATTCGTTTTCTGTTTCTCGTTCAACTATTATTACACAATGCTACGAAAATATAAAATCCTACAAAATGCTTTTGGTTTGAAAACTAAATAGTTTTTCCAAAAACTCATAAGAAAAACTATTCATCAAAGTTAAGCATCATTTTTCGCATAACAAATATTCTTATTTGTGTGTTGGTATCCTGTACTATTCTAATATAGGTTAAGCTTAAAAATCAATGACCATTCTCACTAAATCGCTCTAGGGGTTTATCCTTCATAGCCAAATTTGCTGATATACCATCCTTTTACTCCAAGAAAAAAAAACATTGAAGCGAAAAGCGTGTTAAAAATTAGTTTAGATTATTAAAAAAAACTATAATTGTATAAATGAGAGCCAAATCGGGAGTTTTATCCGCGTTCTTGAGTGTAAATTTTACTCTTTATGGACGTTTTCACATACATACAATCTCATACTTTCAAAATCATGTAGGCATATTTTTAGATCTACACAATTTACTGTCTAAGAACAGTATTTTTTAATGAATTGCTTCTGGAATTCCTCCAAAATTCATATATGAGGGGGTTAGAATTATAGTGACAAAAAACTGCAAACATGTGTTTGAAGTTTTCTCAACAATTTTTCATTCAATATATTTAAATTGAATGGAAGAAAAAAAAAAACATTTTCATTTTGCAGCGTTTGGTGGGGCAATAAGAGCGCAAGTCAATCCAAAGCCGATGATAGGAGGGGTAATGGCTGAATAGTCTATGCTGACCACGCAAACGCCATGGGAGAGGGAAAACAGGTTGCGTTTGGGTGTTAGGTAAATGGCATTGACACATTAATGCTGATAATGTTTCAAAATATAAAGAGTTTGTAGGCCATCAATGGAATTGATTATTTTGAAACCTACGAGCTAAGTAATTTAATGTTGAAATAATATTTTGAACACATGAACAAGAAAAATCAATATTAAAAAAATTAATAAATAAATTTATGAAAACAACTGATTGAAACAAATAAATTCAAAAATTATCTTAGAATAGCAGCATGAAAATTGTGAAATAAAAACATCTACTTATGTCAAAAAACATGTAGTAAAGCAACTAATGAAAGTTTAAACTATTTATTAAAACTGAGTGTATTAAAGTTTTTTTGAACTTGCTTCAAAAGTTCACCATGGATTTACTACAAGAAATGAAAGTTTTGTTTGGGATTCTTCCAAGATTTCCCTATTGGAATACTTTCAGATGTTCCTCGAAATTGCTATGGGGATTTTTTGACTGATTTTAAAGTTTCTTTATTTTTTGTAATTGCTGCTGTAGTTCATACTGGGATTCCTCTACAAAAAGAAATTGCTTCCTAAGGAAATCAAACATTTCTTTCAGAAATTGCTCCTGGAATTCGTTCAGCTTTTAGAATTTCAACGTTTGATTTGTGAATTTTGGCTGATGGTGGCCATAAGAATTTAGACCAGAAATTGTCTAATTTATTGAGGAATTTCTAGAAGAATTTTCAATAGATTTCCTAGAATAATCCCTGGAGGATTTTTTAAGCTTTTCATGGCAGAAACCTATTAAACTTCTAAGGAAATCGTTATGTAAATAGGGGGAAAATAAATGAAAAAATCGGCTTAGGAACTCCTGAAGAATATCTTTTTTTTTTTTTTTTTTGTATGGTATTCAGTTGGAGCTGCCTGACAGCTTAACTTGTCAAGGCTGAACCCTCGGTCTGGCTTTTGCCAAGTTTCCCCTCTACCAGGACCAATACTCAGACGGACTAGGCAATGGCGCCCACATGAACACTGTTTTTTATTAGTATTGTGACGTGGTAGTTTTTGAAAAGTACCCATATTCCCTTGCTTCTGAGAAAAGGAAGCATTATGAAAATCAGCAGCTCCATTAGAATTTGTTCGAAATAGTAGTGTAGAATTTGTTTGAAATAGTAGTGCATTACTAATACTGTCTAGTCGAAATGGTTTTGAATAATTTGTCATTCAAGTGCTATTCTGATTACTATTGTCTTTTACGTAAGATTAGAGTCTTAAATGTCAAGTGTCGTCAAGTCTTAACAAAATTAGGCTGTTTAGTAGTAGTTCTAGTTAATTTCATTTTTTGTTGTTAAAAGTATTTATTGGTCATTACGTTCATATATCCTTAAAGAAAAAAGTCGCTTTCCTTGTCTGTTCAACAATTTTTCGAAACTAGCAAGTGTACCCTAATGATCGATCTCAGCGTCTTACTTTCCATAGTCATTTTTATAGTGAATATTGAAGAGTAAAGTTACCTTAGGCTTCTATTACAGTCTCCTACAAGATTCACTTTTCGTTGGCAAATGCAATGCTTCACAACGCCTACTTTCTACTTGTAAATTTTGCGAAAATGAAGCTAGAATTAGATTATTTATACCGCTGTTGCAAAAGAGGTATTTCTTATTATGGCAATGTAAAAACCATAT
This sequence comes from Aedes aegypti, assembly GCF_002204515.2. Lineage (NCBI taxonomy): Eukaryota > Metazoa > Arthropoda > Insecta > Diptera > Culicidae > Aedes > Aedes aegypti. The sequence continues at coordinate 134,217,864 of NC_035108.1, forward strand.
TAAAATAAGATTGTCGCCACTTATTTCTACTCAGTGAATCTACTAGTCATTTTCCTAAGAGTTCCTAAGTATTCCCTACGTCGTATATGATAACGATGTATCTAGCTAGCTAATAGTAAGAGTGGCTACGGATCATTCTGGTTAGCAAAAGGCAAACTGAACGTCACCAATAGTATTAATGTCCACTTCGAATAGATTAATTATTTGAAATGGGCATCAATTCTATCAATGACGCAGAATGTCCGTTGGATCACATCCTAGATATTATTGCGTCTATGCCATATGAATTATGACGCGGCTTTAAGCAAAAAATGCCAAAATGTGATACCACCACTACAGGTTACGCCTTTGGTTTCCATCATATGGGCTAATGGATTATGCCCTCCCATCGCGGCAAGGTCGCATAACCAAGGGGAGGGAATAAATGAAAAAATCGGCTTAGGAACTCCTGAAGAATATCATATACAAAAATTGGAGGAAGAATAATCCTTAGGAAAATGTTTAAAAGTAATATCTGTGGAAATTACTAAAAGTAGTAGCGTAGAAATGTTTAAATATTACTCGGAGCAACCCTTGATGAATAACTCGAAGAATTGCTGAAGAAAAGCTTGAAGAATATTTGAAGAACATGTTGAATGTTGAGTTATATGGCTTCCCATTCGGTTTTTCAGGAATTTCTTTACTTTTCTTGAGCAAAACAGCATACTTAGCTTTAAGCTAACTAAAACAAAATATTTAACTTAATCAAGCTGATTCATCATCTGTTACTACTTTTCTTTAATTTGTTTAATTCATACACACTTAATCTCGGTTTCGCTGTTCGGTAATTTTTTTTGCGGGTTTTGAACCGTAAAATGCAATAATTACCGAGAATTCAGTTGTTTTATTATGAAATACTGATTTTCAGTAACCTTTTTTACATTTTACTGAAAACGGTAAATGTTATTACTGATTTCACCGTAATATTCAGATTTTACTGTACCGAAAAAAAAGTCAGTAAAATCGAGTACTGAGTTTTCAGTGCTTGTTCATTTTTACCGAGTTATCATCAAAACAAATCCGAGCATCGAACGACGACGACTTGAAATAAGCTCCGCGATCTTTCCCGTGCTGCATCGGCTCCATACAAATTCCAGTTTTAAAAGTTAATTTGCGGTGTTCCTCGTGTGTAAATGGAATCTATTATCGAACAACTCCTGCAGGTCGATGTAGGGATAAACGATTTATTCCGTAAGTAACGAATATTCCTCTAAACTTATTTGTTTTACAGTTCTGAAATTAGACAAGCAAAATGGCCGACATCAGCGATGTTTCAATCTCATGCTTCTTTTGTCGACGCGCTGTGCCTGGTTCAATCAAGGGCTTAAGTCGTCATGTGAATTTTCACATCCGAAACGGGGAATTATCTCCGGATTTTTGCCGTTATGATTGTACTTTTCAGCACTGCAAAATGCGGTATCAGAATTTTTCAAGTTTGAAACGTCATTTTAAAGAAAGTCATCGCCTTTCACATCCATCCAGCAGTGCTGATTCCTCTGTTCCAGTTATAACCGAAATTCCGGAAGATTTTTTCCAGGAGACTAACGATCCTGTGAATGAATCCGTTGAGTCACAGATAACAATAGAGGAAATCAAAAAGATTGCATCGCTGAGTATTTGCCGGCTAATGGCAGATACGGGTTTACCACAGAGCAAGGTCACGGAAACCATACAAATTTGTGAAAACATTATTTCACAGCTATTAGAATTTGTAGTCGGCCAAACAAAGTCATTACTGATAGCTAATGATATTGATCTTGAAAGTGATTCCGTGCAAAGCTGTTTGAAGTCTTTTCAACACATCGATTTGTTCAGTGATGTTAAAACATACTCTAAACAAAAAGTCTATCTTGAGAAACTTGCTGTCCAAATTCCAGAGCCCATTGAAAAGTGCGTTGGAAGACGGTCTACTATACGCTATTTGCATAATATCCCCAAGACTGTACATATCAATGAAACCTTCACATATCTGCCGATAATTGACACCCTAAAACTTATATTTAGAGATCCTCATAATAGGATGCTGCTTCAGACCAGTAATTTCCAAGAGACAGCGGGTATAAAAGAATATGGTTCATTTGAAACAGGTTTGCGTTACGAGAACAGTGATTATTTCAAACAGTTCCCTAGCGTTGTAAGATTAACCATTTACGAGGACGACGTTGAGCTAGGCAACGCTCTGAGCTCTAGAGCAGGAAAGAACAAAATTGCAAATTTCTTATTCAAAGTTCAGAACTTCCGCGACGAATACAACAGCTCTCCCAAGACAATATTTCCACTAATATTTGCTTCCTCCCGAGTCGTTAAAAAATATGGATATAATAAGATAATGGAACCGTTAGTCGCTGATCTTAAAAAGCTTGAAAAGGGTATAATCATCTGTTATGGATCTGAGAGTTTTGTGCTGCGTGCAGTAGTAACACTGTTTGTAGGAGATTCATTAGCTGTACACGACGTTTTCGGACTCTTGAGTCCAAGTGCAACATTTTTTTGTCGTATTTGCACTATTTCCCGTTCTCAGTTTAAGAACAATCCCGAGGAAAAATACCCTGTCAGAACCCTTGAATGGTACAATAGCAACTTGAATGCTGTGCAGACTGGTGAGTTGAAACCTGCTCAATGTGGTCTGAAAAAAAGTGGCTGCATATTGAATACCCTGGAAAATTATCATATCATCAACAATTGGTCCCTTGACCCTATGCACGACTTGGCGAGAAAATTTAAAAATAATGCTATACAATCATTTTGAGAGATTTCCATGACTATTACTAAACTATAAATATTGTTTCTATTTTGCAGTACGATGACCCAATGCCTGTTAATGAGAGCGACAACCCTATTCTATATATGAGAGGAAACTTTCCGGACGACAACTGCGAAGGGACCATTTCCTGGAGAAAAGTCAGGATCGTGGCGAAGCAAGATTTTTTTTATTGCTTTGAACTGCTTTGTCAGACGATTCTTGTTTTTAACTTTGCGTGCAAGCCAACAGATAGGCAATTTTTCACTCTTCTTAAAGCGACACTGATGGGAGTCAATACTCTATCAACCACAGGGGAGAAATTTATGAGCACTTTGTAGGGAGCTCATGACCACATGACAGGGTTCTGAATGAATAATTTGAACGTTGAGTTATCGCACGCTAACAAATGTAATTTTGCCATTTGAAAAGACAATAAATGAAGTTAAAAGGAAGCGTTGTTACATTATTTATTATTTTATGCGAAAAAAAAAGTACCGATAAATCAGTTGTTTTTGTAAATTTACTGAGTTTTCCGTTAATTAATTCAATTTTTTTACCGATTAAATCAGCAAATAAAATAAACAAAAACATTAACTTGCCGAAAAAGTCAGCAATGTTTATTGTCACATTTGCTTTCCAATTACTGACTAAATCAGTATTCAAGATTTTTGACAGTTCTGGGCAAACTTGTAGTTTACGGACTTTTCAGCTACAATACAAATTACCGACTTAACTCTGCTGTTCAAAAACCCAGTAAAATTTTACCGACTTCGGTAATAAAATCTTAGTGTGTAGGAAAATACTCGAGGAGTCTCAATTTAGAATTAATAATTTCTTGCAAATATTTTGTTAAAATTCTCAACTTTTTTCTATTAACATTAACATATTAACAACATAATTTCTAATGAAGTTTTAAAATTTTACAGTATAATTCTAAAAATTCAGGACTAAGTGAAAAATCCGGACGAAATACCAAAGATCTTTGGCAGAAGTCTGTTTTTTAGTTGGACTAAAAGGGTAAAGGCCACACTGGATACGCCCACGTATTTAACTGACCGAAAGTTCCTGCCTGGATTAACAGACATTATAGGTTACAGCCACCGAATAAAGATAATAATAATAATATTCATTTAAAGTTCTATCAATGCGAGGAGTTTGCTAAAAAAACTGATATGAAACTCAAAAGAAAATGCCAAACATCTGTTATGTTTTCCTGAAATGAATTCTATGATAACTATTATTATCTCACATTTTTTTATGGGAAGTAGCTTGATTTTCTCTATCGATTCCTCAGAAATATTTAAAGATGTATGTTTTTTCTTCCTTTTTTACAGAAGTTTATCGTTAATTTCATCTGTGTATTTCCATGAGATCTCTACAAATATTTCACAAAGAAGTTCTTTCAAGGGCCCAGATAGTCGTAGCGGTAAACGCGCAGCTATTCAGCATGAACATGTTGAGGGTCGTGGATTCGAATCCTGCTGGTCGAGGATCTTTTCGTATAGGAAATTTTCTCGATTCCCAGGGCATAGAGTATCTTTGTACCTGCTACACGATATACATATGCAAAAATGGTCAATCCAAGAAAGCTCTCAGTTAATAACTGTGGAAGTGTTCATAAGAACACTAATCTGAAAAGCAGGCTTCGTCCCAGTTGGGACGTAATGCCAGAAAGAAAAAGAAGAAGAAGTTCTTTCAAGACACCTCCAAGAAAACATCTCACAAAAAAAAAAAATCGGAACACAAGGAATTACATTATGAATTGTTTCAGTCACTCAAGTAAATAGCTTGCTGGGTAATTTGTAGGACTTTATTCAAGTATTAGACTACAATGCCACCTTTGGGGATTCTTCCGCATATTTTTTTAGTAAATTTCTTCAAGCATTCCCTTTTGAACTTGATCAGAAATTACACTCATAATTACGTTCCAGGAATTATATTTGCTGAGAATCACTATTCTTCAGTTCCTAAATAAATTCTTCAAGTTTTTTTCTTCATATATCTTAAGTAATATTCAAGATATTGTTTGAAAAATAATTCTGATGACCCTTTCGGAATTTTGCCTTAATGAATTCTTAAAAGCATTCAAAAATACATTTTCTTATATTTTTTTCCGAAAATTTGAAAATAAAATACAACTTTATTCTTGTTTGTTCTGAGAAACCTGTGGCAACTCCTCCAAGAATTCCATAAGTAATTCTCCCAGAAATTCCGTTTCTCAAACAGGGATTTCCTAAGAAATTACTTCAAAGGTTTTTTAGTGATATATCATAAGCAGTTTTAAGATATTATCTTAGCTTTTATTTTGTACGGTATTCAGTTGGAGCTGCCTGACAGCTTAACTTGTCAAGGCTGAACCCTCTGTCTGGCTTTTACCAAATTTCCTCTCTACCAGGACCAATACTCAGACGCTATGGTGCCCACATGAACACTGTTTTTTTATTAGTATTGTGACGTAGTAGTTTTTGAAAAATACCCATATTCCCTTGCTTCTGAGAAAAGGAAGCCTACTCTCCTACTACTCCTGTCTTACGTAAGATTAGAGTCTTAAATGTCAATTGTCGTCATGTCTTAACAAAATTAGGCTGTTTAGTAGTAGTTCTAGTTCATTTCGTTTTTTGTTGTTGAAAGTATTTATTTGTCAATACGTTCATATCTCCTTAAAGAAATGAGTCACTTTCTTTGTCTGTTCATCAATTTCTCTTAACTAGCATGTGTATCATCCTAATGATGAATCACAGTGTCTTACTTTCCATAGTCATTATTATAGTGAATATTAGAGTGTATAGTTACCTTAGGCTTCTATTACAGTCTCCTTCAAGATTCACTTTACGGTGACAAATGCAGTGCTTCACAACACCTACTTTCTACTGTTAAATTTTGCGAAAATGAAGCTGGAATTAGATTATTTATACCATTGTTACAAAAGAGTTATAGCTTATTATGACAATGTAAAACCCATATTAAAATAATTTTGTCGCCACTTATTTCTACTCAGTGAATCTACTAGTTATTTTCCTCAGAGTAATATTCCCTACGTCGTATATGATAACGATATATCTTGCTAGCTAATAGTAAAAGTGGGTACGGATCGTTCTGGTTTGCAAAATGCAAACTGATCGTCGCCAATAGTATTAATGTCCACTTCGAATAGATTAATTATTTGAAATGGGCATCAATGCTATCAACGACGCGTCTATGCCATATAAATTATGACGCGGCTTTAAGCAAAAATGCCAAAATTTGATACCACCACTACAGGTTACACCTTTGGTTTCCATCTAATGGGCTAAAAGATTATGCCCTCCCATCGCGGCAAGGTCGCATAACCAATGAGAGGGATATTATCCTAGCAATTTTTACAATTAGATTGATTGGATTTCTTCAAGGAAATTAGCAAAAAAAAACAAATCTTCAAATAAAAGAAGGAAAGTTCAGGAATATTCCCTGTATATTTTTCAAAGCATTCCTTCTCGTTTTGATCAATTACCATTACAGGTAAAAAAAAATATAATGGTTTTTGCAAGAATTCCTTCAGTCATTTCTCTGGGATTCCATCTGAGATTTGTCCAATAATTGTATCTAGAAATTATCCCTGGAGTTATTTTTGAGATTTCTAAAAAAGTTTATCAAAAGTTTTACAGACATTTCCCAAATTTGTCCTCAAGAAATTAACCAGAAGCACAAACAAACAAACAAACAAAGTTTATCTAAAACATCTAGCATTGGTTTCTCCCATCAATAAATCCTACGTTTTTATTATAAAGTATTTTTTCTCAAAATGTCTTCCAAGGATACATTACAAAAAGTTCGGATTAGTTTTTTAGGACTTCATCCAATTCTTCTTTCGAATTTTATTTATATAATTATAGTTTATAATATCTCTCGGAAAATTACCAACAAATATTCTGCAGCATCAAAAGGAAATTTCTCAAGACTATCTACCTTAGATTCCATAAATTTTGCAAGGGATATTCTTAGGAAAAATCCGCGATAAATCTGTGTCCGTCCTGAAAGAATTATTGCCGCAGCCTTTTTATAAAAAAAACCTAAAGAAACTTAAGGACGGATTTTCTGGGATTTTTTTAGAAAATGTTTGTAGAAATCTTTAGATAAAATTGAAGATAAATTGAAGGAATCTTTTAAATTATTCTTGAGAAATTTCAGACGGAATCCTCAATACTGCGAAAAACAACTTTATGAATGCTTGTAATAATTCGAAAATTATTTTTGGAAGATATGTTGGTTCGGAATCTATCTTAGGAAACCTTGAAGTAGGTAACAGTATAAACTTATGTTAGACTTTCAACTGGGAGCTGGTTCGTCTCTGTATAAACTTGTTATATCTAGTGTAATAAGCTACCAAGGTCGTTAATGGACATGTACTCAGAAAAGAAAATGAACCAAGACGGTGTTTCGACGACTTTCGTGAATGAAGCGACCTTAAAATTCGCTCAGTAGTTTAATTTCTCATCATTATAAAATTTCACTGACACCTATCCATTTGATCTTACTCCAACCGTTTCAACTTGCCCCAGTTAAAGTTATTCACTAAAATTCGACCTTTTCATTTTTCAATACTGATCGATTAAACTAGATGTTATCTCAAAAACATTTTTTTTTTGTAACAGTTCTTCCAGAGAACCTCCAGGCTTCCAACATACTTTTCAAAATGATCTTAGGAGTTCATCTTACCGTCAGGCATACTTTACAACTTGTTATATTTGAATACGCTCCTTAAAGGTTCAAACACAACTTTGTATGTACACCATCCCCCTGTTTTGGTGGAGGACCATAGTATCAGTACTGTGTAATGTCCCTAACACTGATACAAGGCCTCATAGATTTAAGACTTCTGAAGAGGAGCAAAGTCGTTGGTTACCCAATCTTCCTTAAAATCAATCGCATTCCGGCAAGTAACTTAGGAGTTAGAAATAGGAGTAACTAAGCAATACGCTAAAAACCACGCTGGAGTCTATTTTATTAATTCAGGTACTCGAAGTACCGATGGTACACGATAGCCCACTCTTTACCGCGCCATTAGAAAAAGTATATACCGTGGACGTACCATATTTGACGCGGTTAAGAAAATTCTAAATTCAAACACTTGTCAAATCGTCTAAATCTATCCGATTTTGTTGAAATTTGAATCTATGCTAGCTCAACTATTATAGAATTAGGGAAAAATCAGTAAAAAAATATTAAACGATTTTTTCTTCATGTTTGATTGACTTTTTGTGGAACACATTAGGTTCCTTAATTGACGCATCAATTCTTCAATGTGCCTAATTTGACGCATTATGTTCCTTATTTGACGCACTTACAAATAATTGCTAAAGTTTAAAATATACAACAGTTTCAGTATTCAATAGTTCAATTAATTGAAAAAAAAAGCGTTTTAGAGAGGACATAAAAGTTAGAACCTTTGGAAAAAGTTTTGAATGACGTCATCCGGTAGTCACTTTAGCTATGTGTTTAGTTAGTGTAGAAAGTAAAACCGGCGATTGAGTTCAATCCATAGTTAAGCATTATTGTTTAGTTTAATGTATCTTCGTCGTGATATTAAACAAGGGAAAGATTTGAAAACTATGTTGCGCTGGAACGGGGAAGGTAGTTGCTAAAATAAGGACAAATTGGTCAAAAACTAGAACGAAAACAATCGGTTCCAAAAATGGCCGTTTGATAATCTTCGTTACTTATAACACGTGAACTACGCCTACTTGTCCCATGTTCTATGTCACCCTTATGGACCGCGGGACAAATATGCGTAGAACCAACGGCAGTATGGGCCTCGAAATAGATCGAGAACCATATATGGGTCATACATTAAGTACGTCATGTTATTAGGGGGAAGGAGGTGTTCTGCAAGATGTGACGAATCATACAAGTTTTTTGAAGGCTCCATATAAAAAGTGTGAAGTAGGGCGAATGGGCGGGGTTTTTGTAGAAAATGGTATGTTTTTGTGACACGTATCTCATGGACACACCCCCTATTGTATAAATTATACGAAACAAATCATTGAAGCTACACCTCACCTCCTGACGCATTTATTGAAGCTTCCTTGAAACATTAGGGGACGTCCATAAACCGCGATAAATTGTACAATTTTCAACCCCTCTCAACCTTGGCCACATTTATTTTATGAAAAGTGCGAATATTTTGTATGAATCGTTGCGTTTCCTTGAACCTCCTCCTCTTCCTAAAAACGTGACGTAATCTATGGATGACCCTTTACATCCGATTACATAAAGCCTCGGATTGTTCTGCGGACGGATTTTTTGAATGCAAGCACCATAAATATTTATTTTCCTATTTTCGATTCAACAAAACATGCTGAACAAAATAGCAAATAATTAGGAACATTGTGTGCCTAACTTGACGCACAAGATTTTCATACAACAATATGTCTTAAAGCTTAAAAGTAGAAAACTTTCGACGTCAATTCATGAATAAAATAATATTACTGACTGTTGTTGATTATATTGCTGTCAAACAGCACAATAATTTCACGAAAATTGATCAACAATAGTTAGCACATTCACTAAGGAATGAAAAAATTGACGCACTTGTCGGATGCATTTTCAAATAAATTTTATTTTTTAACTATTATCAATCAAATATAAACTTTTTTCGATTGGAATCCTTCAATAACATGTAAATAAAGATTAAGCAATACATTTTTGAGTGCTAGTCTGATCTAGAATTAATTTATGATAACATTAATTAGAAAATGCGTCAAGTTTGGACCCGCGTCAAATATGGTACGTTTACGGTACAGTATTAATATAAATAGTTACCTGCAAAAATCTTTAGGACTTTTACGAAGCTCTATTAAACCAACTAAGGTCTGTTTCTCCCTCTCATTACATCCTGGCTGTAACTGATAACCGGACGTCGTAAATCGAACCTCCAGTTCCAGCAAGTCCTCCAGCTCTAGCTCCAGTTGATTCTCTTCCATCACGAATGGTCATCATCGTAATTTTCCTCGCCATCCGATATGGAAAAGACAATCGAAACCGATGGTGTCAACGGTTCCAATGCAGAAACGGTGCCCTCGGTTTTCTCGATGTTTTCCATCCATATACAGCTGGACACTTCGGAAAAAATGTTGCCGTTGCAATGCCGAAATGAACCAATCGTGCAGTCAAAAACTGGTCGGCAAATCTGTCCCGTTGGAATAGATCCGGCCTGATCCGGCGAAATCGAGAAGCACAGGTTTCCTTTATGCACCGGAGTGCAACAACTGCTCCAATTTGGTCGGATCACGGGCTTTTCCCCTTGACCGCTTCCTATAAGACATAATACACTCGCGAATAATCTGGACCACACATTTTAAAAGTAATTTGAACTATTATTTCCGAATTTATGCGCGAAAACACCAAAAAATGACGCGAACTGTCGAGCGAACACATTTTAATTTACCGTCCGCCATTAACTGAAGCAAAACATTGGCAGTGTTGCGTGATTTATTATCGCGTTGGTTTTGAATGCAAAATGACATCGAATTTGTGTGATATTACGAAGTGGATGAGAATGACTTGGTTGCAGCTGTTTCTGTGTAATTTTCAATTTGTTTATATGTGAATATTACACAAATTCAATGTACTGGAAAATTGTAACGTTGTTTAGGTGTAATTTCAAGGCGATGTAATATAACATCCAGAAGATGCTATTTTGCATATAAAATTAGCGGTTACATCGGATTTTTTATACATCGACATGAAATACATCGATGCGAATTACATTATTTTTTGCTGTGAACATTTATTTATAATTATTGTTTTCTCAGGCCCCGTGTGTCGCAGCTAATATGTGAATAGTGTGCTGTGTTCATAAAAATCGTAAGAATGCAGCGCCACACTAAAAAACTGATTTCAAAATCGCGCGAGTTGAGGCGCGTCGCGAGTCTCACTGGCGCGATCCAGTTTGGTGGCGATGCGACAATATACACTGTAAGACCAAAGTACCCTTTAAAGGGTAAAAAAGTACCCACTTTGAGAGAAACTAGTTTAACTCATAAAAAGAGTAAAGGGCCTTTACTCATTAAAGAGTAAACGGCCTGTACGTCAGTTTAAGGAGTAAATTTTACCCACTATTCGGATTGGATTGATTTGGATAATGGGTAAAATACACCCTTTAATTGGCTTTCAAAAATAATTTTATTATCGGATTTCAATTAATGCACACATTAATATGCTGAAACTAATCAATGACTTCAGTGACAAACTGATTAACTTTATTCAATCATTTATTATATGCCACATAAAGTAGAATCGTGATAAGATGTTATCCAGCTCATGATGTATACGTCGCCCCAGAACATCGTGATATTCATGTGCCCAATGTGTTCGAGCCGCCGATTGAGAACATTCCATGTTCCGATAGAATATTTTGGTGTATACCCTGAATTTAAACCATAATGTATATTCTATTAGCTTATTTATAGGATAGTCAACAAATTTTATTGTTCTTACCTACATTTCAAACTTGTTGATCCATCGGTCTAAAAATTTTATTCCAACTGTGGAGATGCATTGGCTATATGGACAAGATAAAGTCAATTTTCACCCATTAAAGAGTAAACCCTCGGAACTCGAAAATGGGCAAATAATACCCTTTATTCAGAAATAAAAATTACCCATTATTTTGACAGCTCCATATATCATCAAAAAGTGGGCATTTTTTACACTTTAATGGGTACTGCCGAGTTTACAGTGTAAGCGCCGCAATAATTTTGTTTCTCCGTGCAGGGCTGCAATCATTCCGTTCGTTTTTTGCCTCATCGTTCTCTCGTTTCGCTCGACCGTGTAACGCCGCTTTCGGGCGAAAACAACGACGGCGACGGCGACTCGCCGTCGGCGAGTGGCGAAGCGATTTCTCCGTTTTCTTCTTCAGTATGAGTCAGTATTCCGGTGTGGCATGTTGTGCGTCCGATTCTAGTTTTCGCGTGTGGAATTTTGTCTCCCGTGTCTCTCTTGAGAAATTCAAATTATTGATGGCAGTATAGAAATCCGTGTCCGTGAGTGGGACCAGAAGTGCGTCGCGTAATATTTTGGCGTTCGTGGGCGGTTTTTGTTTGATTGTGGGTGGTTTAGTGTCCTCGCAAGATGAAAGCCAAGTGCAAAATTCGCATATAAATTACTGCTAGAGAGAAAACAAAATTGGATCAAGAAGCCAAGGCGCAGACTTCGGTCGACGAATATTGGACGGGTGTGAGAAAGAGAGGGGTGTGTTGCCCGTTTTTGGAAAACGTGTGCTGGTGCGAGGGAGAGCGGTGTTCTCCACTTGTGTGTGAAGAGTGTTTTCTTCTTGACAACGGGGTCGTGCAAAGAGGTGCCAAGAAGGGGGGAAACTTCGACGGGGCGTTTCTCTTGCTCTGTTGATTTGATTGTGTTTTTGATTTGAAAAATTTAGTGAAAGGAAATTCCTTCCCGATATTTTAATTGTGTGCTTTTTATCAATCGTTTTAAACGGGAATACCAAGATTAAGTTAATGAATGATTTGATGTGAATTTTATGAAGAGTGCAATCACTTTGTGAATAGAATAAAAGTGTCACTAGCAATTGAAACTAGAAGCAAAGTTGTTTTGAAGGATATCGTAAACAATCAGAAGGATTAATTGGCAAATCGGCAAATCCTGCTCCAAGTGACGACAACAATCAGTGTTACTGTATTTCTTTTGAAATAATACAACAGGAACAACATCAGCATCTTCAAAATGGGTTGGGGAATCGATCTATGGGTAAGTGATTTGCATATGAAAAACAATAAACACAAAAATTATGTTCACTTCAGGCATGGACGTAGCTAGGATTTCCATCAGGGAGGATGGCGAGCGACCTTAACTGCCCATAACTGCATATTTGTAACATTCGACAAAAGTAGGCATTGAGTAAATGGAATATCAAGTGTGCATTTTATGGCAGTATGAGAGGAAACTAAAATTTCAAAAAATTACCAGGAACTCAAAAGTGCTTATTTGAGGCTGATATTTTGTACAACTCATATCGCATACTAGGTGAATAGTCAAAAAATAATCTGATACCGTGGACGTACCATATTTGACGCGGTTAAGAAAATTCTAAATTCAAACACTTGTCAAATCGTCTAAATCTATCCGATTTTGTTGAAATTTGAACCTATGATAGCTCAACTATTATAGAATTAGGGAAAAATCAGTAAAACAATATTGAACGATTTTTTCTTTACGTTTGTTTCACTTTTTGTGGAACACATTAGGTTCCTTAATTGACGCATCAATTCTTCAATGTGCCTAATTTGACGCACTATGTTCCTTATTTGACGCACTTACAAATAATTGCTAAAGTTTAAAATATACAAGAGTTTCAGTATTCAAAAGTTCAATTAATTGAAAAAAGCGTTTTAGAGAGGACATAAAAGTTAGAACCTTTGGAAAAAGTTTTGAATGACGTCATTCGGTAGTCACTTTTGCTATGCGTTTAGTTAGTGTAGAAAATAAAACCGGCGATTGAGTTCAATCCATAGTTAAGCATTATTGTTTAGTTTAATGTATTTTCGTCGTGATATCAAACAAGGGAAAGGTTTGGAAACTACGTTGCGCTGGAACGGGGAAGGTAGTTGCTAAAATAAGGACAAATTGGTCAAAAACTAGAACGAAAACAACCGGTTCCAAAAATGGCCGTTTGATAATCTTCGTTACTTATAACACGTGAACTACGCCTACTTGTCCCATGTTCTATGTCACCTATATGGACCGCGGGACAAATATGCGTAGAACCAACGGCAGTATAGGCCTCGAAATAGATCGAGAACCATATATGGGTCATACATTAAGTACGTCATGTTATTAGGGGGAAGGAGGTGTTCTGCAAGATGTGACGAATCATACAAGTTTTTTAAAGGCTTCATATAAAAAGTGTGAAGTAGGGCGGATGGGCGGGGTTTTTGTAGAAAATGGTATGTTTTTGTGACACGTATCTCGTGGACACCCCCTATTGTATAAATTATACGAAACAAACCATTGAACCTACAACTCACCTCCTGACGCATTTATTGAAGCTTCCTTGAAACATTAGGGGACGTCCATAAACCGCGATAAATTGTACAATTTTCAACCCCTCTCAACCTTGGCCACATTTATTTTATGAAAAGTGCGAATATTTTGTACGAATCGTTGCGTTTCTCTGAACCTCCTCCTCTTCCTGAAAACGTGACGTAATCTATGGATGACCCTTTACATGTAATTACATAAAGCCTTGGATTGTTCTGCGGACGGATTTTTCGAATGCAAGCACCATAAATATTTATTTTCCTATTTTCGATTCAACAAAACATGCTGAACAAAATAGCAAATAATTAGGAACATTGTGTGCCTAACTTGACGCACAAGGTTTTCATACAAAAATATGTCTTGAAGCTTAAAAGTAGAAAACTTTCGACGTCAATTCATGAATAAAAGAATATTACTGACTGTTGTTGATGATATTGCTGTAAAACAGCACAATAATTTCACGAAAATTGATCAACAATAGTTAGCACATTCACTTAGGAATGAAAAAATTTACGCACTTGTCGGATGCATTTCCAAATAAATTTTATTTTTTAACTATTATCAATCAAATATAAACTTTTTTCGATTGGAATCCTTCAATAACAAGTAAATAAAGATTAAGCAATACATTTTCGAGTGCTAGTCTGATCTAGAATTAATTTATGATAACATTAATTAGAAAATGCGTCAAGTTTGGACCCGCGTCAAATATGGTACGTTCACGGTAGCAATTTCATTGCTATTACATTACGAGGCTCATTAATAATCTCAATGTGACTGTTATGCGGTTATAATTACCAATGTGACAAAACAACTTGGTATTTTTTTCGAATTTTCTAGAACAATCTTACAGATTTCAATAAGTTGATCGAAAGTATTTATCATTTGATGACTCTCCCCGGTATTAACTCTAATTTGTCAAAAATGTCGAATATGACTGTTATGCAGTTATGGGCAGTTAAGGCCCATGTAAACACGAAGCAAATGTCAAAAAAGAAAAAGCAGTTTTTGCCGTTAAAATCGACAAATCGAAAAAAACAAAAAAATAAAAACAGCCTTTCTTTTTTTGCAAATAAAACAGCTGTGTGTGTGTGTGTGTGTGTGTGTTTTTTTTTTTTTTTTTTTTCATGCAACTAGGAGTTTAAAAATCTTCATAGACTGGCCTGTATTTGTTCGTGCTCATGCCAGTGTAATTTTTGGCGCGGTGTGGGATCCACTTAGTGCCTTCCCCACTAAAAACACTCTCCTAGGTTTAGTACCATCACCATCACCCTCCGGAACTACCTTCCGGTATTACTTCGAAGGGGAGGACAACGTGCTGAGCGCACCACTTCAATTTGTTATTCTACATGCTGAGCCCTTCGGCTCCTGAGCCCTTCGGCTCCTGAGCCCTCGGCTCCTGAGCCCTTCGACTCCTGTTAGCAGTTTTAAAACCGTTCAACGACGTGCCTCATGCTGAGCCCTTCGGCTCCACTCGTTAGTAATTTGTTAATACCTATTTTCGCCCTTTGGCGACCCGTCAATTTGTTAGTACCTACATGCAACATTCTGAGCCCTTCGGCTCCAGTTTGTGCACCACTCTGAGCTCATACAAAGCCCGCACTCGTACGGTTACGGCGACTATCTCCTTTCCATAGTTCAGCTGGTAAGATGCCGAGGTCGGTCCAACGATTCCGGTTGAGCATAACTTCCGGTTCGTAGGCGCCCCGACTATTCAATACCAGCGTTCCGACGTATTCTACTCGACCAGTCCCCGACGGTGGACCTAACCTACACCGACGGAGAGTTCCCCGGCGGTGGAATTTCTCCCGATACCGATTCTTCTACTTCTACGATACGAGCCGACCGGAGGGGTGCCGAAGTCAGTCCAGCGATTCCGGTGGAGCCTAGCTTCACTGGTGCCCCGACGACCCTCAACCGTCGCTATGACACGTCTACTCAACTAGTCCCCGGCGGTGAACCTAGCCTACACCGACGAAGAATTCCCCGGCGATGGAAGTTCTTCCGATACCGATTCTTCTTCTGATGCTGCTACTGCTGCTCTTTAATTTTTTACGGGCCGACCGGTAGGGTGCCGGAGTCAGTCCAGCGATTCCGGTGGAGGCTAACTTCCGGTTCACTGGTGCTCCTACGACCCGGGACCGGTGCTACGTCGCGTCTACTCAGCTAGTCCCCGGCGGTGGATCTAGCCTACTCCGGCGGAGAGTTCCCCGGCAAAGGAATATCTCCCGGAACCGAGCAGTATCACTTTCCCTTCGTCCGCACTTTTAGAGTGTCGAATACAGTCCGGCGCCCTTCTTCGTTCGGCAGGGCTGCCTACGTCATCTGACGCTGCTCCTCTCGCCATGTCCGCTGTAGTGTTGACATAATCTGAACAACAGATCGGTTCACCGCGTTCCACTTATCTTCATTACTACACATCTTTAGGACGATATTTTCCACGTTCACGTCGTCTCCGACGATGGCAGTCATTTCGCTTCGCTGCTGTGCAAACCGTGGGCAAGTAAAGACTACGTGCTCTGGTGTTTCTTCTATGTCTCGGCATTCAGGGCACAACGGTGACCTTGCGTGGCCGAACCTGTGCAAGTACTGCTTAAAGCAGCCATGACCAGACAGGAATTGCGTCAGTTGAAAATTAATCTCGCCGTGCGCTCTAGTGGTCCATATCGACACGTTTGGAATCAGTCGGTAAGTCCACCTGCCCTTCTCTGCGTTGTTCCATTGCTGCTGCCATTTACTAAGCGTGTTGGCTCTCGCTCTGTTCCGGCCTCTCCCTGTGGCTCGATCCCTGTAGCACTCGCTATCCTCCTCCAGTAGAAGGCAGATAGGAATCATTCCGGCTATTACGTGCACGGCGTGCGATGATATCGTTCGATACGCACTCGCTACACGCATTGCCATCAGCCTAAACGTACGGTTCAACTGGGCACGATTTCGTCCTGTCTTCAGTGCCGCCGACCACGCTGGAGCTGCATACCGGATGATCGACGTTGACACGCTCGCCAGTAGCCTCCTCTTGCTACTGGTAATCGCAGAATTGTTAGGCATAATTCGGGATAAGGCCGATATCACCTTTGTCGCCTTATTGCAGACGTAGTCGACGTGACTGTTGAAATTCAAACGGTCGTCCAACATCACGCCCAGGTGTTTCACTTCTCGCTTCGAGTTTATGATGCACTCACCGACCATGATGCTCACATTTTGTACTGCCTTCCGGTTACTGATCATAACCAATTCAGTCTTTTGATGGGCCAACGCTTGCTTCTTCTCTCGCATCCAATTTTCCACGGCATCTATCGCCTCCGTTGCCAGTACCTCCACCTCTTCCCGTGATTCGCCGATCACTACAAGCACTACATCGTCCGCAAAACCGACAATCTTGACTCCTCTGGGCAGGTTCAGCTTCAGCACTTCATCGTACATGACATTCCAAAGGGTGGGACCCAAGATGGATCCCTGTGGAACGCCCGCCGTAACCAACAGATTTCTGATCCCGGCATCTGTTTCATATATCAGTGTCCGGTTCTGAAAATAGCTTTTCAGAATCTGACATAGATACTTAGGCACCCTCAACCTGTGCAACGAGTCGGCAATTGCTACCCAGATGGCGCTGTTGAAAGCGTTTTTAACGTCAAGAGTGACAACCGCACAATATCGGTTCCCTCTCCTCTGCTGCTTCTGTGCCGTCTCCATGGTTTCCACTACCATTCGGATGGCATCTATCGTAGATCTACCTTTCCGGAATCCATACTGCATGTTCGATAGACCGTTCTCGTTCTCCGTATACTTCGTAAGCCTGTTAAGAATCACTCTCTCCAACAGTTTTCCGACAGTATCCAACAAGCATATCGGCCTATATGCAGAAGGATCGCCGGGCGGCTTACCTGGCTTTGGTAGCAGCACCAGCTTTTGTCGCTTCCAAATGTCGGGAAAGTTTCCGTCCTCCATACATTTTTGCAGTGTAGTCCTGAACATGTCTGGATTCTCCTGGATTGCCGTTTTAAGGGCCAAGTTTGGAATCCCGTCCGGACCCGGTGCCTTCTTCACTGGTAAGGCTTTCGATACCACGACCAGTTCCTCGTTCGTTACACGGGTCTCTTCGTCGTGTACATCCTGTTCATCGTACGGTGTAGGTGGCCAGACCGTAGGCTCGTGCGTCGGAAAAAGAGTTTCGATAATAACCTTCATTTTCTCCGGACATCTGTCGGGTGGTATTGCTGGACCTTTCATCTTTGCCATGGCCACTTTGTAGGCATTCCCCCACGGGTTTTCGTTGGCATTGCGGTAGAGCTCTTCCAGGCACGCTTTCTTGCTGAGCTTGATTGCCTTGTTGAGTGCGGCCCTTGCCGCCCTATAGGGCAATCTTCTTTCTTCTCTTTCGACGTTGTTGCTAGCCCTCTGCATCCTCCTCCTAGCTTGGAAGCAATGTGCGCGTAGGTCACCGATCGTCGAATTCCACCAGTAGGCTGGTCGTCGACAGTTTCTAGGTTTCCCCATCCTCGGCATAGTTGCATCGCACGCCCGCGATAGGGCTGCAGTCAACTCCTCTGCGCTTAGGTTTACTAAGTTATTCTCACGCCTCATCGCTTCCACGAACACGTCCTTGTTAAAAATCTCTGTTTTCCACCTCCGCTCGTATATCTGGGCTCCACTCGATTCCATCTGCAAACAGTGCCCAAAGCGGTACCGAATCGCTTGATGGTCGCTGTGGGTGTAATCCTCGCATACTCTCCAGTTCATATCACGTATCATTCCTGGGCTGCAGAAAGTGACATCGATGATAGACTCTCGACCATCCTTACGGTAGGTGGTGGTGGTACCGTCATTGGCGAGATCGACGTTCAACTTAGCTAGGGCCTCCAGAAGGCTGCTCCCCCTTGGGTTCGTGAAGCGGCTGCCCCATTCGACCGCCCAAGCATTGAAGTCTCCAGCTACTACCACTGGTCTTCGGTCGGTTAGCTCTTCCGTCAGTTTGTCCAACATCCGGTTGAACTGTTCGATCGTCCATCGTGGAGGTGCATAACAACTACAGATGAAGACACCGTTGATTTTGGCTATAACGAATCCTTCATCTGCGCAGTGCACCACTTCTTGAATGGGGTATTTTCCCACTGTCCATATCGCTGCAGTTTTGGTTCCGTCTGATATCCAGTTTCCATCTCCGGGTGGAATTTGGTATGGCTCCGAAATTATCGCAACATCGCATCTATGTTCCGCAACAGATTGCCGCAGAAGATGTTGTGCCGTATCACAGTGGTTGAGGTTGATTTGCACTACCTCCACTGGGACTTCGTTGCTCTCGCTCGTTTGGAGGCTGGGCATCTGCTACCGCCTGTAGGGTGTTCGTTATCCCCCGTAGCAGCGCAAATTAGGCATTTCGGAGGCTTCGAGCAATCCTTTGCCTTGTGACCTTCCTCGCCACACCTTCTGCATAGTTTGCTCCTATCCGGCCCTTGGCAATTCCGTGCGAAGTGACCAAAGCCCAGACACTTGAAGCACACGTCCGGTTGCTGGGAAACGCTCAGCGGGCACACAGACCAGCCCACACATACTTTCTCCACTCTCAACGCTTTATTAGCTGCATCTACTGGCAGCTTAATTGATGCTACCTTCGTGCCATCAGGCCCATTCCTGATACGGATGGTCATCTGGACCTCTCCTAGCTCGCATTGCTCCTTCAGGGCTAATTTTACTTCCTCCTCCGTGGTAATCTCGTCCAGATCTTTACACAGGAGAGTCGCTTCCGGGCACAAGGCTCTTACTTCCACCTTGTTTCCGAGAGCTTTCTCGGTAAGCTCCTTGTACGAGATGCTGCCTGCCTTGGGATCTCTTTTCAGCTCAAAGAGCATCTCTCCATTACGAGTGCGCCTGACCTTTTGCACGTCTTCCCCTAGCTCCTTAAGATCCGGGTTCATCCGCATAGCGCGTAGAACTTCGGCGTACGAGTCGTCACTCGCTTTGACGATGAGAGCCTCGCTCTTATTCCTCGTCCTGACGACCTTACGTTTTTCGGGCGGTTTTTTCTTGCTCGCTTTCTCCTTCTTTCTATTCTTTTTGCCAACGACCTGCCATTCAGTGTGGCTGTTTACCACGTCGGTTGCTTCTGGTGGTGGTTTAGCTCCAGTGACACGGACATCCTTGTGTCTCTTGGGACCACCTGGTCTGACATCTCCAGGCGATGCCCTTGGCCTCTTCGGTGTGAAGAAGGGCGTGGACTGCACCCCTGGGGGGATACTTCTCGCCGCGCTGACCTCCCTCGTAGCTGTGTCGGCTTCTGCCCTTCGCATTTCCGCTGCGCGACATGCCTCTAAGGCAGTTTTAACCGCTAACAACTCCTTCTCCCCTGCTTCTGCTCTCTGCACTACGTTTTTCCACTCCTTTACAGCTGAACCAAGAGCGCCTTGGAGCTTAATCACCAACGCCTTGATGTCTTTGTGCACGTTACTTCTCTTATCCACATACTCGTGCAGCTCGTCCACCAACTTTTTCGCTGTCTCTACCCTCGGTTGTTGTGGTGGTTTCGTCCACACGCTATACTGCTGCTGACCCTGCTGCTGACCCTGCTGCTCGTTCGTGGGCTGCTTTTGCACCTGCTGGGTTTGCGGCGGCGGTGTCCTCACCAATCCACTCTTGACAAACGGATTTGTCACTTCTTCCTCAACTTCAATTACGCTTACTTCCATTCTTCAGGGTCCCCCCTCCGAGCCGCTATCTCCATCCGCCGTACGTAGTCGCCTTTACGATCCCATGGTTATCTGTACCTGCAAGCAACTATACCTGCAAGCATTGAGGCCATGCGAGGGTTGACACGGACCCTTATGGGGGCCGGGTACAGTGCCAGATCGGCGTAGATCGGGAATGTTCCATCCGAACCTACGTACTCATCAGAACTGATGGACAGATTTCGAACGTATCCGGAGGCCTGCCAAGGTTTTAACGGGACGGAGGCAATCGAACCATGAGCCCACTCGCCGTTTCAGGTCGGTGTCACCCTTCCTTAATCAGGGAGCAGAATGGCCCGACTGTCAGCCCAATAACGCCATCCAATCCGTGATCCGTAGCTTGTCCGTTGTTGAACGCCTTCACCAGTATACCATAATCAGGATGTTACTGGCATCGATCCTGATGTGCCGGTTGGCACTCCAATGGTTGAGCTATGGCACTTTGAAAGCGGTGCCAGGCCGCTTGTACGGAGTTGCTTGCGGATATGTGGCTTTTTGCAGAGATCCAACAGAGCCCACTGTTGAACCCCCACCACATCCTAGGCATCCTCTGCTTGAGCTAACTGGGAGGAGCTCGGTCACTTCTCGAGAGAAGTGCCAAAAGGTGGTAATCCATACGGATGCATGGAGTTTTTTCGCTTAAGAAATGCTTCCTAAGCTCCCACCCGACTCGCAGAGGGGGGGTTCGTCAAGCCCCTGGACTCCTGTCCCTGCTGCCCATGTGTGTGTGTGTGTGTGTGTGTGTGTGTGTGTGTGTGTGTGTGTGTGTGTGTGTGTGTGTGTTTTTTTTTTTTTCATGCAACTCTAGGAGTTAAAAAAATCTTCTTAAGACTGGCCTGTATTTGTTCATGCTCATGCCACAGTGTATGGTTTGGCACTGTGTGGGATTCGCAATGGGGCGCCTACCCACTAAAAAACAGTCTCCTAGGTACACCGTCACCGTAAAGAATTCTTCTCCGGCACCACCTTGCGGTATTACTTCGAAGAAGAGGCGACACATGCTACGCGCACCCTTCATTAAGCCCTTCGGCTCCATAATTAATTTGTTAGTTCCATTATTAATTTGTTTCGCTTTCAGCGAATGCCATGCCATGCTGAGCCCTTCGGCTCCCATTAATAATTTGTTAGTATTCCTAGTTTGTGATCTAAACATGCCATATTCAGCCCTTCGGCTCACGATACCATGGGTGCCAGAAACTCCCAGGCGAAGGAAGTTCTCTCGGTGCTGGACGCGTGCCATTTAGCACTCCAGGTTCTCACGCACTACTCGGATAGTCCCCGGCGGTGAATCTACCCTACCCCGACGAAGAGTTCCCCGGAGGTGGAAGTTCTTCCGGTACCGATGCTGCCCGGATAGGTGCCAAGGTCGATCCTGCGATTCCGGTTGGTGGATGACTTCCGGTTCACATGTGCCCTGACGACCAATTTGGCAAGACAATTCACACCGTCTTCAGCTCAAGGCTGCACAGACTGAACAATCACAAACATTAGGCAACGGACAACACGAAACACCCAGTAGCCCAATGATGAATTTTTCGTTTGACGAAAAGTTTCTACCGACTGGAGTGGGAATCGAACCCACACTTCATGGCACAATATGCCTAAACGACTGACGCCGCTAACCGCACGGCCACGAAGCCTACAACTTCCGGTGCTTTTCCACGATCTACTCGGTCCGGTCCCCGATCATGCATACCTACCGGTTGGGTGCCGAGGTCGGTTCGGCGATTCCGGTTGGAGACTGAGTTTGTGCGCGGCTCGGGCAGTATACGACCGGGCTACGAAACCCGACCCGAGTTGTCGCCGTGCGCACTTGCTTGTTCCTCCCTCCACTTCCGCTGAAGCAATGACATTATTTTCGTCACCGCCATGTTCACCGCGTTCCACATCATCTCATCGCTACACATTCTATCCACTACGTTGTCTACGGTTACGTCAGCACCGCAGACCGCTGTCATCTCGCTACGTTCCGCAGCAAAACGTGGACACTCGAAAATGACGTGTTCCGGCGACTCCTCTACGACTGGGCACTCAGCGCAGAGCGGCGACTCTGCGTGGCCGAACCTGTGCAGATATTTCTTGAAGCAGCCGTGACCTGACAAGAACTGCGTCAAGTGGAAGTTGACTTCTCCATGGGATCTGCTCACCCATTTCGCCAGATTTGGAATAAGGCGATAAGTCCACCTTCCCTTCTCAGTGGTATCCCACTCGCGTTGCCATTTCACCATCGTGTCGGCTCGGGCAATCTTCCGGGCTCCTCCAGTACTACTAGCTTCGTAGCACTCCTTATCCTCTTCCAAAACGAAGCCGATAGGGGCCATTCCGGCAATCACGCATACTGCCTCCGAAGATATAGTTCGGTAGGCACTCGCTACCCGCATGGCCATCAGCCTATACGTGCTGCTAAGCTTGACTCGGTTCCTCTTCGTCTTCATTGCGGTTCCCCACGCCGGGCTAGCGTACCTCAGGATCGACGTAGCCACGCTAGACAATAGCCTCCGCTTACTGCTGCAAATCGCCGAGTTATTCGGCATGATCCTGGACAGCGCCGTGGCTGCCCTCGCTGCTTTCTCGCACGCGTAATCGACATGGCAGTTAAAGTTCAGCCGATCGTCGATCATTACGCCGAGGTGTTTTAGCTCCCGCTTTGAGGCTATGGTGTGTTCTCCCACTGTAATCTCAGCCTTTTGCACCACTTTTCGGTTGCTGATAAGCAACAGCTCCGTTTTTTGGTGTGCTATCACCAGTTTCTTCTCGTACATCCAGTTTTCGACTGCGTCCACTGCTTCTGTAGCGAGAACCTCCACACTTTCCAGTGAGTCACCAATGACCACAAGCGTGATGTCGTCTGCAAATCCAACGATTTTGACGCCTGTTGGCAGCCTAAGCGTCAGCACTCCGTCGTACATAGCATTCCACAACGTTGGACCCAGGATAGAGCCCTGTGGAACTCCCGCATTTACCGACCTCGACTTCTGTCCTTCGCTAGTGCTGTAGCTCAAGACCCGGTTTTTGAAGTAGCTTCCTAGTATCTTGCACAGATAATCCGGAACCTTCATTTTATGTGTGTGTGTGTGTGTGTGTGTGTGTGTGTGTGTGTGTGTGTTTTTTTTTTTTTTTTTTCATGCATCTCTAGGAGTTAAAAAAATCTTCTCAAGACTGGCCTGTATTTGTTCATGCTCATGCCACAGTGTATGGTTTGGCACTGTGTGGGATTCGCAATGGGGCGCCTACCCACTAAAAAACAGTCTCCTAGGTACACCGTCACCGTAAAGAATTCTTCTCCGGCACCACCTTGCGGTATTACTTCGAAGAAGAGGCGACACATGCTACGCGCACCCTTCATTAAGCCCTTCGGCTCCCTCATTAATTTGTTAGTTCCTAATCCATGCCATGCTGAGCCCTTCGGCTCCCATTAATAATTTGTTAGTATTCCTTTTGTGATCTAAACATGCCATATTCAGCCATTCGGCTCACGATACCATGGGTGCCAGAAACTCCCTGACGAAGGAAGTTCTCTCGGTGCTGGACGCATGCCATTTAGCACTCCAGGTTCTCGCGCACTATTCGGATAGTCCCCGGCGGTGAATCTACCCTACCCCGACGAAGACTTCCCCGGAGGTGGAAGTTCTTCCGGTACCGATGCTGCCCGGATAGGTGCCAAGGTCGATCCTGCGATTCCGGTTGGTGGATGACTTCCGGTTCACAGGTGCCCTGACGACCAATTTGGCAAGACAATTTACACCGTCTTCAGCTCAAGGCTGCACAGACTGAACAATCACAAACATTAGGCAACGGACAACACGAAACACCCAGTAGCCCAATGATGAATTTTTCGTTTGACGAAAAGTTTCCACCGACTGGAGTGGGAATCGAACCCACACTTCATGGCACAATATGCCTAAACGACTGACGCCGCTAACCGCACGGCCACGAAGCCTACAATTTCCGGGGCTTTTCCACGATCTACTCGGTCTTGTCCCCGACGGTGGATCAAGCTTACCTACCGGTTGGGTGCCGAGGTCGGTTCGGCGATTCCGGTTGGAGACTGACTTCCGGTTCACCGGCTTGTTCCTCCCTCCACTTCCGCTGAAGCAATGACATTATTTTCGTCACCGCCATGTTCACCGCGTTCCACATCACCTCATCGCTACACATTCTATCCACTACGTTGTCTACGGTTACGTCAGCACCGCAGACCGCTGTCATCTCGCTACGTTCCGTAGCAAAACGTGGACACTCGAAAATGACGTGTTCCGGCGACTCCTCTACGACTGGGCACTCAGCGCAGAGCGGCGACTCTGCGTGGCCGAACCTGTGCAGATATTTCTTGAAGCAGCCGTGACCTGACAAGAACTGCGTCAAGTGGAAGTTGACTTCTCCATGGGATCTGCTCACCCATTTCGCCAGATTCGGAATAAGGCGATAAGTCCACCTTCCCTTCTCAGCGGTATCCCACTCGCGTTGCCATTTCACCATCGTGTCGGCTCGGGCAATCTTCCGGGCTCCTCTAGTACTACTAGCTTCGTAGCACTCCTTATCCTCTTCCAAAACGTAGCCGATAGGGACCATTCCGGCAATCACGCATACTGCCTCCGAAGATATGGTTCGGTAGGCACTCGCTACCCGCATGGCCATCAGCCTATACGTGCTGCTAAGCTTGACTCGGTTCCTCTTCGTCTTCATTGCGGTTCCCCACGCCGGGCTAGCGTACCTCAGGATCGACGTAGCCACGCTAGACAATAGCCTCCGCTTACTGCTGCAAATCGCCGAGTTATTCGGCATGATCCTGGACAGCGCCGTGACTGCCCTTGCTGCTTTCTCGCACGCGTAATCGACATGGCAGTTGAAGTTCAGCCGATCGTCGATCATTACGCCGAGGTGTTTTAGCTCCCGCTTTGAGGCTATGGTGTGTTCTCCCACTGTAATCTCAGCCTTCTGCACCACTTTTCGATTGCTGATAAGCAACAGCTCCGTTTTTTGGTGGGCTATCACCAGTTTCTTCTCGTACATCCAGTTTTCGACTGCGTCCACTGCTTCTGTAGCGAGAACCTCCACCCTTTCCAGTGAGTCACCAATGACCACAAGCGTGATGTCGTCTGCAAATCCAACGATTTTGACGCCTGTTGGCAGCCTAAGCGTCAGCACTCCGTCGTACATAGCATTCCACAACGTTGGACCCAGGATAGAGCCCTGTGGAACTCCCGCATTTACCGACCTCGTCTTCTGTCCTTCGCTAGTGCTGTAGCTCAAGACCCGGTTTTCAAAGTAGCTTCCTAGTATCTTGCACAGATAATCCGGAACCTTCATTTTATGTAACGCCACAGCAATGGCTTCCCAGCTTGCACTGTTAAAGGCGTTTCTCACATCTATCGTCACGACAGCACAGTAACGGTTACCTCTACGTTTTTTTGTCCTTGCTTTGTCGGCTGTGTCAATCACTGTTTTGATGGCATCTACCGTTGACTTTCCTTTCCGGAATCCATACTGCCACTCCGACAGTCCACGCTCTCCCTCAGTGAACGCCATCAGTCTATTGAGGATGATCCTCTCCAACAGCTTTCCGAGTGTGTCAAGCAAACATATCGGCCGAAACGAGCCTGGTTCACCGGGGGGCTTACCCGGTTTCGGTAGCAGAACCAGTTTTTGCCTTTTCCACTGTGCTGGGAAATGTCCCTCATCTAAGCAGATCTGGAGTGATGTCCGGAACATATCTGGGTTGGCCGTGATAGCTGCTTTCAACGCTACGTTGGGGATACCATCAGGGCCAGGCGCTTTCTTCGGCTTCATTTTCTTGGCCGCCTCTATAAGCTCCTCATTGGTAATGATTGCTCTTTCTTCACCTTCCTGGCCATACGGTGTCGGTGGCCAGACCGTTGGCGCGTGTTGTGGGAACAACCCGTCGACGATAATCTGCAACTTCTCTGGGCATGTTTCAGCGGGTACGGCTGGACCACTGATCTTGGCCATCGCCACCCTGTATGCATCTCCCCACGGATTTGCATTGGCATCGCGACACAACTCCTTGAAGCACGTTCTCTTGCTCAGCGAAATTTCTCTTTTCAGATCGGCTTTCGCCGCCCTCAATGTTACTCTTCGCTCTTCCCTCTCACCATCGGTTTTGGCTCTTTGCATCCGTCTCCTGGCTTGGAGACATCTTTTGCGGAGGTTGCCAAGTGTCTCATTCCACCAGTATACCGGACGACGTCTGTATTTCGGCTCGACCTTCCGTGGCATGGCAATGTCGCATGCTCGTACCATCGCAGCCGTTAACTCCTCCGATCTCAAGTTCAGAACCTGCTCTTCTCTTCTGAGGGCTTCCACGAAAAGCTCTTCGTTAAAACGTTTCGTTTTCCACATCTGCTCATGAGGTGTACTCGCTCTCTGTGAGCATTGTGTTCTTCCACCAATTCTATACCGGACCTCCTGATGATCGCTATGAGTGTACCCATCGCAGACTCTCCAGTTCAGGCCTCCCGTCAACACAGGACTACAGAAAGTGATGTCGATTATTGATTCCCGGCCATCTCTACGGTAGGTGCTGGTTGTTCCTTCGTTACCCAAGTCTACGTCCAGCCTTGCCAGCGCTTCTAGTAGACTACGCCCTCTTGGGTTGGTGAGACGGCTGCCCCACTCAACTGCCCAAGCATTGAAGTCGCCAGCGATGACGACTGGTCTCCGGTCGGCTAGCTTATCGGTTAGCTCGTCCAGCATCTCGTTGAACTGGTCCAATGTCCAGCGGGGGGGTGCGTAGCAGCTACACACGTACACATCGTTAAGCTTTGCAATAACGAAGCCTTCGTCCGCCTGGAACACTATTTCCTGGATAGGATACCTCCCCATCGTCCAGATTGCCGCTGTCTTCGCCTTATCAGCGATCCAGTTACCGTTTCCAGCTGGTACTCGATACGGCTCGGCAAGGATAGCTACGTCGCACTTCGATTCCGATACGGACTTCCACAGCAGCTGTTGCGCTGTGTCACAGTGGTTGAGGTTTAGCTGAGTTACCTCCACTGCGGTTTAGAATTTCTCGCTTGCTTGAAGGCCGGACACTTAGGGCCTCCCGTTGCGTGTCTGTTGCGACTTTTGTCCTTGCAGATCAGGCACCTTTGCTTATTGTTGCAATCTTGCGCCTTGTGACCTTCGTCGCCACACCATCTACAGAGCTTA
Source organism: Aedes aegypti (assembly GCF_002204515.2). Lineage (NCBI taxonomy): Eukaryota > Metazoa > Arthropoda > Insecta > Diptera > Culicidae > Aedes > Aedes aegypti. The sequence goes on from NC_035108.1 coordinate 134,245,572, forward strand.
CTTCTGTCTGGTCCTTCGCAGTTCCGTGCCAGGTGGCCGTATTCCAGGCACCTGTAGCATCCCTCCGGTCTCTGGGAGATCTTCAGTGGACATACTGAACAACCGACTCGAATTTTCCCGACTTCCAGCGCTTTGTTGGCTGCGTCTACTGGGAGCTTTATGGACGCCGCCTGTGTACCAAGCGGTGCTCTTCTTAGCCGTACTGTCATCTGCACCGTTTCCAGATCGCACTGCTCCTTTATGGCGGTCCTCACTTCCTCTTCGGTGGTGATCCAATCCAGATCCCGCAATTGGAGTGTCACTTCAGGGCACATGGCTTTCACCTGCACCTTTTCGCCCATGACTCTCTCGGTTAGCTCTTTGTATGTCGAGCTTTTGTTCACCGAGTCTTTTTTTAGCTCGATGAGCATGTCTCCCGTCTGGGTGCGTCTGATCTTCTGAACGTCGGCACTAAACTCCTTTAGTTGAGGGTCCGTCCTCATGGCCCGCAAGACTTCAGCATAAGTGTCCTCGCTAGTTTTGACGACAACAGCTTCGCATTTTGCCTTCTTCCTGATTGGCCTTTGCTTTCTGGCACTCTCCTGTTTGCCTCTCTTCTTCTTGTTCCGGACCTCTTGCCATGGGATATCGCCAGGTCCCCCTCTGAGCACTTCATCCGCCGGTTTTGGATTTACGTTTTTCGGCTTCTTGGATACAGCCTGTCTTTCGTCTCCTGGTGACGACCTATGTCTTTTGGGGGTGAAACTTGGCGTAGTTCCTATTCCCGCTGACCTTTCTTTCCCCTTGCTGTCTTTCCGAGGGGCTATGCCGGTTTTTTCCGGCTGCACTACCGCAGCTGCCAGGGCCTTTTTGGTCGCCGCTAACTCGGTTTCAACAGCTTCAATCCTCTGCATCACTTTCCTCCAGTCCTTGACGGCGGATCCGAGGGTTCCTTGAATCCTTGCCACGAGGTCCTTAATGTCTTTGTGCACGTTGTGCCTCTTATCGACGAATTCCCGAAGCTCATCTACGACGGTTTTCGCCGCTTCCACCTTCGATTGCCTCGGGGGTAACTTCCACGCACTTTGCAGCTGATGTTGCTGCTGTCTCTCACGCTGCTCCTGCTCACTTTGCGACTTATCCCGCCGCTCCTGTTCACGTGTTCGCTGCTCGTGCAGCTCATCTTCGCTCTGCTGGTGTTCCAGCTGCTGCTGTTCCAGCTCCTGCTGTTGGCATTGCTTCGGTGGCGACCTCGGCAAGCCACTTTTTGCGAACGGATTCGCTGTTTCACCTACGTTGATGTTGTTAACTTCCATGCTTAAGGGTCCCCCCTCCAAGCCGCTATCTCCACCCGTCGTAAGTAGTCGTCCTTGTGATCCCATGGCTACCTTTGCTTGCAGTGAGGTCCACGCGAGGGCTGACACGGTCCTTCATGGGGTACCGGGTTCAGAGCCAGATCGACGCTAGTCAGGAATATCCATCTGAGCCTACTTCCACCAGCTAAGGTGGCGAGCTTTGAACGTACTAGGAGGCCTGCCACGGTTTTAACGGGACGGGGGCAACCGTTCCATTAGCCCACCTGCCGTTTCAGAATAGTGTCACCCATTCTTACTAAGGAAGTGGAATAGAGCGATTGTCAGCTCTATAACGTCGTGTTGATACAGTCCTTGACCTTGTCCTTGTCCTTGCAGCCAGTATGCCGTAATTAGGATCTTACTGGCATCGATCCTAATGTGCCGGTTGGCACTCCAATGGTTGGGCTAAGGCACTTTGAAAGCGGTACCAGGTCGCTTGTTCAGGGTTACTTACAGATATGTGGTTTTTTGTAGAGATTCACCAGAGCCCACTGATGAACCCCCGCCACATCCTAGGTAGACCGTGCTTGAGCCCCTGGTCAGATGGACCAGACGCTCGGCCACCTCCCGAAGGAAGTACCAAAGGTGGTATTCCATACGGCTGTATGTATGAGTTTCGCTTGGAAAGGGTAAAAATCCCAAGCTTCCACCTGGCACCTCCTCACTCTAGCTGATGTCAGAAGGACAACAGTGCCCAGGTTGCACTACCAGCTAAGTACGCAACCCTTAGCTGGCGGTCTTTGTCATCGTTAGACCCGTGGAAGCGTGAGGTAGGGGCTTGTGAGGACCAGAGCTATGTTGGACGCTCCTTCCTGGTTGTCGACTCACCATTTTGCAACCCGTGTGTGTGTGTGTGTGTGTGTGTGTGTGTTTTTTTTTTTTTTTTTTTTTTTTTTTTTTTTTTTTTTTTTTTTTTTTTTTTTCTATGCAATGGGGGGATAATCTGCTCAACAGACGCCGTGTGGGGTTAGGGACCATTTACTACATGCAAGCAGTAAACAGGACTACACCCCCGACCCACTAAACCATTTCCATTGCCGCCAAACCCTTCGTCTCTCCGGGACCACCAAGAAGGCATTGCTTCGGAGAGGGGCTATTGCACATCGCATCCTCCAGGTTAGCTGCGTAGCCATGCAGCAACGAACATCGATGACACGCTTAGGGGGGTCCACCAAGGTAGCATGCTGGCGCTTTGCCAGCTTCCCAGGTGGTCCTCACCTCCCGTTGTCCGCTGAAAGCGGGCAGGGTCGACCACTACGCCCGCGCCCAGCTGCACCGCAGGTATCAAGAACTGATACTGCGGGCTTCGCAATTTGACCTACTGAAGGCTCAGGCCCTATCAGCTAGCACCAGCTGGGATTGCTGACGAAGGGGCCTCCACATGCCCCGAACAACCAGAGGCTCGTACCAACCCAGTAGGCCGGCGCTACGACAGCAGCGCTACCAGGATGTTCTCCCCGCGGCCACTTAATCGCTGTAAGGGTCGATTTCGACCGTAGGGCACCGGTATGACCTACGTAGCCGACTGCGAACCCTTGGACCACCTGTTGTTTAGCGTCTGCACTAGCCACTCCTCGAGTCCACTCGCCACCTCCTTTGCAGTTCCGAGACGATGTGGGTGATAGCCGATGAAACGGCATTCCAGCCAAACTCGTCTTCACACATCCTCTGGACCAAATTGTCCGGAGTCGTGTCCCGACCGCATGTGGCTAACATGCGGTCACGCATTGTGCGGAAACGCGGGCACACGAACAAAACGTGTTCCGCCGTTTCCTCTAAACCTGCACAAACTGGACATTCGGGAGAACCCGCATGACCGAAACGGTGTAGATACTGTCTAAAGCAACCATGGCCCGAAAGGACCTGTGTCAGGTGGAATGTTAGTTCCCCATGGCGCCTATTGACCCAGATATCTAACCTCGGAATCAACCTGTGAGTCCACACTCCCTTGGTGGAACTGTCCCACGCACGCTGCCATTTGACCATGGAGGCCAGTCTGGCAGTCCTGCGTATGCCTCTTGTGCCGCGCATTTCGAAGCACTCTATGTCTTCCATGATAAGGATACCAATAGGCACCATACCGGTGATGACGCAGAGTGCATCGTGTGACACGGTACGGTACGCGCTCGCAACCCTCAGGCACATTAGCCTATAAGTACTCTCTAGCTTGCTACGGTAGCTCTTGGCACTTAAGGCCGTGCCCCAAGCCGGGCCACCATACCTCAGTATGGACGAGGCGACACTGGCCAGAAGCTTTCGCTTGCTGGCGTACACCGCAGAGCTATTGGACATCATCCGGGACAGTGCCACAATAGCTGTGGAGGCTCTCTTGCAGGCATAATCGACGTGGCTACCGAAGGTAAGCTTATCGTCGATCATCACCCCCAAGTGTTTGACGGAGCGCTTCGAAGTGATCGTGCAGTCGCCTACACTGATCACCGCTTGCTGCACCGACTTTCGGTTGTTGACAACAACCGCCTCAGTTTTGTGGTGAGCCAATTCCAGTTTCCTGGAGCTCATCCACTCCTCCACAATTGCGATCGAGTGGGCTGCAGTCAATTCCACTTCTTCGATCGATTCACCGTAGACCTCCAGCGTAATATCGTCGGCAAAGCCAACGATGACCACACCCGCCGGGAATTTTAATCTCAACACCTCGTCGTACATGACATTCCATAACACCGGACCCAGGATGGAACCTTGCGGGACTCCTGAGGTTATGTGAAAGCACTTCCGACCCACCTCTGTGTCATAGACTAATACCCGATTCTGGAAGTAACTTCCGAGAATCTTGTACAGGTACTCGGGTATCCCCAGACGCAGGAGCGCATCGGCAATAGCCGCCCAACTGGCACTATTAAATGCGTTCCTTACATCCAGAGTCACTACTGCGCAGTAGCGAATCCCCCTCCTCTTACGCTGGAGTGCTATCTCAGCGGTTTTCTTAACCGTCAGAATAGCGTCTACGGTGGACTTCCCTTTCCGGAAGCCGAACTGGTTGCTTGAGAGACCATTTACACTCTCAGTGTACCTCAACAGTCTGTTGAGGATGATCTTCTCGAGCACCTTCCCCGCCGTGTCAATCAAGCATATTGGTCTATACGCCGACGGGTCACCAGGTGGTTTCCCCGCCTTTGGCAATAGTACCAGGCTCTGCCTCTTCCACGCATCTGGAAATACTCCCTCGTCCAGGCATATCTGCATAGCAGATCTGAACATACCGGGAGCTTCCAAGATTGCGACTTTGAGGGCCAGGTTTGGAACTCCGTCCGGACCTGGTGCCTTCCCCATGCTTAGGGATTTTGCAATCCCTACAAGTTCCTCATCGGTTACTCTATCCTCATCGCCAGCCCCAATCCCCGGCTGTCCTACAAAAGGAGGCCATGGGCTAGGGTTGTGGCGCGGAAAGAGCCCCTCGATGATCCCCTCCAGCATCTGTGGAGATTGCTCCGTAGGAGCAATTGCACCTCTTGTCTTCGCCATAACGATCCTGTAGGCATCACCCCACGGGTTCGCGTTGGCACTCTGACAGAGTCTCTCAAAGCAGGCCTTTTTGCTTGCCCTTATCTCGGACTTCAGCGCGACTTTGGCAGCGGTGAACACCGCCCGTCGTTCTTCACGCTCCTGCTCGGTACGTGCTCGCTGCATCCGCCTCCTGGCCCGTAGGCAGGCACGGCGCAGGTTCGCAATTGCTTGAGTCCACCAGTACGTCGGTGGTCTCCCATTTCTAGGGTGGACTTTCCTAGGCATGGTCGCATCGCACGCACGCGAAAGCACCGCTACCAGTTCGTCCCCGCTTAGGCCGAGTAGGTTACGCTCACGACGGAGCGCCTCCCTAAGTACTTCGTCATTGAAGTACGATGTCTTCCACCTACGAGGGCTTGGCCGTGACCTAGCCGCTTCCTCTACGCGCTGCCTGCTGTTGTTGTAGTCGATACTGTAGCGAACCGCCAGGTGGTCGCTGTGAGTGTAGGCATTGTCTACCCTCCAGTTCGAACTACTCGTTAGGCCAGGACTACAAAAAGTAACGTCGATAATCGACTCCGCTCCGTTTCGGCTGAAGGTACTTTTGGTACCAACATTAGCCAGATCGACATCTAGCACGGCCAGTGCCTCTAGCAGGATTTGACCTCGCTGGTTCGTGATACGGCTTCCCCATTCCACGGCCCAGGCATTGAAGTCACCCGCTATTACTACTGGCCTTCGCCCTGTCAACACGGTCGTCATGCAGTCCAGCATCTGCGTGAACCGCTCGGTCGACCAACTCGGAGGCGCATAGCAGCTACAAAAGAGGACCCCGTTTACCTTGGCGATCACGAAGCCCTCGTAGGTAGTAGACACCAACTCCTGGACGGGGTATTTACCCGTCGTCCATATCGCCGCCATTTTTCCGGATCCATCCACGACCCAGTTGCCGTTGCCGGCGGGTACTCGGTATGGGTCCGATATGATGGCGATGTCCGTCCCCCACTCAGCAACTGCCTGGTACAGCAGTTGCTGAGCTGCGTCACAGTGGTTCAGGTTCAGCTGCGTTACCTGCACTGTGACTTTTCGTTAATGGCTCGTTTGAAGGTCGGGCATCTTGAGCCTCCCGTGGGATGATTGTTGTTCACGGACTTGCCGGAACAAATCAAGCACTTGGGAGGGTTCTTGCAGCCTAGTGCCTTATGACCTTCCTCACCACAACGCCTACACAACTTGGTCCTATCAGGGCCTTTACAGCCCCAGGACTTGTGTCCTGGTTCCCTACACCTAAAGCAGATCACCGGTTGCTCATGTATGTTCAGTGAGCATACTGACCAACCAACCTTGATCTTGCCTACCTTAGCGGACTTATTTGCGTCCGCCACAGGTAGGTGTACTAAGGCCACCTGAGTACCTGCCGGACCTTTCCGTAGCTGAACGGCAGCGGTGGGCACCTGAATCTCGCACTGTTGCCGCAGTGCTGTGACGAGCTCTTCTGCGTTGGTGATCTCGTCAAGGTTCATCACCATCACTGACTGCGTCAGAGCCCTCACTTCGACACCCTCGCCAAGGACCTCTTCCGCCAAACTTTTGTAGGCGGCGCCCTTGCGCTCCTTGTCGCGCTTAAGCTCGAGAATCATTTCACCTGTACGAGTGCGTCTGACACTGCGTACGTCGGCTCCAAGATCTGCGAACTTCGCGTCACTGCGCATCGCCTTCAGGACTTCCGAGTACTTGGACTCTTCCGTCTTGATGATGATCGCATCACCCTTTTCGCGCTTGGCACCTACCCTCCTACTTTTCTTAGGCCTGGTATCCCTGCGCTCCTGAACTTCCTGCTTCTCCTTCTTCTTCTTTCTCACTACGGTTGTCCAGGGGGCGTCCCCCCCCTGATCCGCCCTAACCTGTGGTGATTGAGGACCTCTCAAAGGTCGCAACCCCCTGTTCCCATCACTCCGTGAGGGGCCAGCCTTTTCGGGCCCACCCTTCTCGGCTTTCCGGGACGCCTGGCTGGGGTCCGATTTTCCGGCACTTCTGCCGGTTTTCGGGGTTAATATCCGCCTGGCCTTGCGAGCACCGCCGGGTAGCTCCTCCCCTGACGGCTGCCTCGCGCGCTTCTGCGATTGCTTGTTGTAAGCATTCGCTTCCGCACTTTTGGGGCTACCCGCGAAGACGAAGGGCTCCGTCTGGGTAGACTTCGGCACCTTCAATTCCACGGGTTCTGCCGCAGCCACAGTCGCCATGGGTTCAGCATGGTTCTGCTTGGCCGCGAACATCGACTTACGAAGTCTGAACAGGGCCTGCTTGAGGTCCTTGCTGATGTTAGACTTCGAGGACGCAAAGTCAATTATGGAGTCGAGCTGCTGTGCAGCCACTTCCATCGCAGAGAGCCCATCTCTACTTTTATTGATGGCCCTCATCAACCACGCTCCATCCATAACCTCACCCGATGCGTTAGCCGGGGATGAAATATGGTTTCCAGCACTGGCACTACGTGCACTGCTGCCTCCTCCTGCTTCTGCTCTCCTCAACGGAGACCTAGCTAACCCACTTCTTGCGAAGGGGTTCGCTTCCCTACTACTGCTACTACCTGCACTACTACTATTATTTTGATTTTGGTTTAAGTTTGTATTCATGATTGGATCCCACGAGTAGCACGGGAAAAAAGGTCCACCACGCCAGACCCCTGCATTAACGCGGTAAGGGACAAAATACTGTGAGGGGTGCCCAGGTGCCCCACAGGCTCCGTTAACGGCCGAACATCTTTTTCACCCCTTCGACCATTCATTCCTCAGCACGGTTTTTCGCATCACACCTTGAATTGGGGTTACCCCGTTTGGTGGACTCTTACCACCGGAACAGGTCGTCCGTAGTTCTATTCTATACGCCGGAACTACACGGCTCGTGTGTGTGTGTGTGTGTGTGTGTGTGTGTGTGTGTGTGTGTGTGTGTGTGTGTGTGTGTGTGTGTGTGTGTGTGTTTTTTTTTTTTTTTTTTTTTTTTTTTTTTTTTTTTTTTTTTTTTTTTTTTTTTTTTTTTTTTTTAGTTTTAGAAGGTGGTAAATTACATTTACGAACTAACCCAGCGTTTCACGTTCGATATGGAGGCTAGTCATATCGAATTCGTCCATCGTGCGCCAGAGTGTCGGACTCTTTTATACCGACTAAAGTCCACCTTCGCCCACGAGCCATTCCCCCCGGAACTGCCTCTTGGCATTACTTCATGGGGGAGGCTATTGTGCTAACCACTGCACTGCTCCTTGCTTCTTACGCTCCTGTACTTCCCTTGCTCTCTTCGTACTGCTGGCATCACGCCAGGGCCATGTTTCAGCTGCCGCTTCTGTCATTGCTACGCTTCGTTGCTCTACTGCGACGTGTTTGGGGCTGGCATCTCGCCAGAGCCCTGCGCAACTTTTGCGCCTGCTGCTAATCCGCCGATTCTCGAGTTCTCCAGGTTGGACCAGTTGGATGCCGAGGTCGGTCCACCGATTCCGGTTGGAGGGTAGCTTCCGGTTCACTGGCGCCCCGACGACCCAAAACTGGTGGTTGTCACGATCGCTACTCGGCATAGTCCCCGACGGTGGATCTAGCCTACACCAGCGGAGAGTTCCTAACGTAGGAATGTCTCCCGAAACCGTTAACGTTACGCGTTTGTTCCTTCTTCACTGCTGCTGACCGGTGAAGTGCCGAGGTCGATCCAGCGATTCCGGTTGGAGGATGGCTTCCGGTTCACTGGTGCCCCGACGACTTAAGCCGGTGACTCGCTACGGACTACTCAGAATAGTCCCCGACGGTGGATCTATCCTACTCCGACGAAGATTTCCCCGACGGCGGAAGATCTCCCGAACCGATGCTTTCCGGGCTGATGCCGAGGTCGGTTCTGCGATTCCGGTGGAGAGAAACTTCCGGTTCACAGGCGCCTCGACGACCATTTGCCGGTGCAACTACGCGTTCTACTCAGTTAGTCCCCGACGGTGAACTTAACCTACTCCGAAGCTGACCGGGCAGATGCCGAGGTCGGCCCTGCGATTCCGGTGGAGGGAAACTTCCGGTTCACAGGCGCCCCGACTACCATTTGCCGGAGCTGTTTCGCGATCTACTCGACTAGTCCCCGGCGGAAGGACATAGCCTACTCCGACGCGATGTTGGTCGGTAAGTGCCGAGGTCGGTCCTGCAATTCCGGTTGGAGGATGACTTCCGGTTTGCAGGCGCCTCGACGACTTATTACCGATGTTACGTTACTCCCGCTCTACTCGGTCTAGTCCCCGGCGGAGGATCTAGCCTACTCCGGTCGCGCCCGTAGGTCTCCTTCATATGCTCGCTTCAACAGCCTGGCTTGTCAAGCGCCAAGGTCGGTCCGCCGATTCCGGCTGCCCCAACGATTCAGAGCCATGTGCTGTCCGCTGTGTTGGGTTCCGCTGCTCCTCTCGCCATCTTCGTTGTAAAAGAGACATCATCTGAACGATAGTCGTGTTTACCGCGTCCCATTTCTCTTCGTCGGCACACATTCGTTGGACGATATTGTGCACATTAACGTCATTGCCGACGACGGATGTCATCTCGGCTCGCTCATGCTCGAAGCGCGGACATTCGAAGACCACGTGTTCAGAGGTTTCGTCAGCATCGCCGCACCCGGTGCATAACGGCGATCTTGCATGTCCAAACCTATTGAGGTATTTCTTGAAACAGCCATGACCAGACAAAAACTGCGTCAAGTGGAAATTCACTTCTCCGTGTTTTCTGTTTACCCACGTCGACAGGCACGGAATTAGACGGTGGGTCCATCTACCGTTCTCAGCGCTATCCCACTGCTGTTGCCATTTCCTCATGGTTTCATCCCGGGCTCTTTTCCGAATTCCCCGCGTGCTTCGGTCCCTGTAGCACTCGCTGTCCTCTTCGAGTTGAAGGCTTATAGGGATCAATCCTGCAATCACACAGACTGCCTCCGATGAAATCGTACGATACGCGCTCGCCACACGCATGGCCATCAGTCTGAACGTACTGTTCAGCCGGGAGCGGTTCCTCTTCGTCTGCAGTGCTGTCACCCACACGGGGCCAGCGTATCTGAGTACCGACGTCGACACGCTCGCCAGTAGTCGCTTCTTGCTGCTGCTGATCGCTGAGTTGTTGGGCATGATCCGGGATAGAGCTGATATCACCTTCACGGCCCTCTCACATGTATAATCGACATGGCTGTTGAAGCTCAGCCGATCATCGATCATCACTCCTAGGTGTCTGACTTCCCGCTTTGCGTCGATGGTACACTGTCCAACCGAGATTCTCGCCTTCTGCACTGCCTTTCGGTTGCTTATCATCACAACTTCGGTTTTGTGATGGGCTAACGCAAGCTTCTTCCCTCGCATCCATTCTTCCACGGCGTCTACTGCTTCGGTAGCAAGTATCTCTACTTCCTCTAGTGATTCGCCGATGACTACGAGCACCACGTCATCCGCGAAGCCGACGATCTTCACACCCCGGGGGAAGCTCAGCTTCAACACTCCATCATACATAGCGTTCCAGAGAGTCGGGCCAAGAATAGAACCCTGTGGGACGCCCGCTGTGACTGTCGTGCACCTTTTCCCAGCGTCTGTTTCATAGATCAGTGTACGATTTTGAAAGTAGCTCCTCAAAATCTTACAAAGGTACTCGGGAACCTCCAATCTGTGTAGCGATTCAGCGATCGCAGCCCAACTGGCACTGTTGAAGGCATTTTTTACGTCTAGAGTGACCACACCGCAGTACCGATTTCCTCTCCTCTTTTGCTTCCGCGCCGTCTCCATAGCTTCCACGACCGTTCGGATGGCATCGATGGTGGATCTACCCTTCCGAAAGCCGAACTGCATGTCGCACAGGCCGTTTTCTCCCTCCGTGTATTTCGTAAGCCTGTTTAGGATTACTCGCTCCAGCACTTTGCCAACTGTGTCCAGCAGACATATCGGTCTATATGCTGAAGGATCTCCAGGAGGCTTGCCTGGTTTAGGCAGCAACACCAGCTTTTGTCGCTTCCAAATGTCGGGGAAGTTACCCTCCTCGATACATTTTTGCAGCACGGTCCTGAACATATCCGGGTTTTCTTGGATTGCTGCTTTCAGAGCTACGTTGGGGATACCGTCTGGTCCCGGAGCCTTCCTGGTTTTTAAGGCTTTTGCCACCGCGATCAGCTCATCGTTCGTTACCTGGGCTTCTTCTTCGTCGTTCTCTTGTGCTCCGTAAGGTGTGGACGGCCAGCTCGTCGGTTCGTGCCGGGGGAACAGCACTTCAATGATGGTCTTCATCTTCTCCGGACACCTATCGGGTGGTACAGCTGGGCCCCTCAACTTCGCCATTGCAACTCTGTAGGCGTCACCCCACGGGTTTGAATTGGCGTTGCGACAGAGCTCCTCCAGACAGGCTTTCTTGCTGAGCCGGATTTCCCTGTTGAGAGCGGTTTTTGCCGCCTTGTACGCTGGTCTTCGATCTGCTCTTTCAGCGTCGTTGCGGGCTCTCTGCATCATTCTCCTAGCCCGAAAGCAGCTTGTACGCAGATCGGCAATCGTCGAGTTCCACCAATAAGCTGGGCGGCGACCATGTCGCGGTTTACCTTCCTTCTGCATGGTTGCATCGCACGCTCGTGCTAATGCCGCTGTCAACTCATTCGCAGTAAAGTGCTGAGCATTGCGCTCCAGTCTCAACGCTTCAACAAACACCTCCTTGTCAAACTGCGACGTTTTCCACCTTCGCTCCTTTGATGGAATCGCACGCGCTTCCAACTGCCGTCCGCTACCAATATTGTATCGAAGCGCTTGGTGGTCACTGTGCGTATACTCCTCACTCACTCGCCAGTTCAAACTTCCTGAAAGCCCAGGGCTACAGAAAGTTACGTCAATAATTGACTCTCGACAATCCCGACGGTATGTGCTGGTGGTACCATCGTTGGCGACATCGACGTTTAGCCTTGCCAAGGCCTCCAGTAGACTGCTCCCTCTTGAGTTGGTGAAGCGACTGCCCCATTCTATGGCCCACGCGTTGAAATCGCCGGCTATGACGACTGGTCTGCGGTCTGTGAGCTCTTCCGTCAGCTTGTCGAGCATCTCGTTGAACTGGTCAATAGACCATCGCGGGGGTGCGTAGCAGCTACAGAAGAAGACTCCGTTAATTTTGGCTATAACAAAGCCTTCATCTGCACGATGTACCACTTCCTGGAAAGGATATCTTCCCACCGTCCATATCGCCACTGATTTTGCGTTGTCTGCTATCCAGTTCCCATCGCCGGCCGGGACACGGTATGGCTCCGAGATGATAGCCACATCGCACTTGTACTCCGCCACAGATTGCCTTAGCAAGTGTTGTGCTGTGTCACAGTGGTTGAGGTTAATTTGAATTACCTCCACTGTGGTTTGGTAGCAGTCGCCTTTATGAAGGCCGGGCATCGCAGGCCTCCTGTAACGTGGTTGTTATTCTCTCCGTTAGCGCAGATCATGCACTTTGGAGGCTTCCGGCAGGCTTGCGCCTTGTGGCCTTCTTCTCCGCACCTTCTGCATAAATTACCTCTGTCAGGCCCCTTGCAGAATCTAGCAAGATGGCCGTACTCGTGGCATCTATAGCACGCTTCCGGTTTCTGAGAGACGCTCAGTGGACATACCGACCAGCCTACTTTAATCTTCTCCGTTTTTAGTGCCTTGACGGCCGCTTCAATCGGAAGCCTAATTGATGCTATTAGCATTCCGGATGGCCCCTTCCTTATGCGGATCTGCATCTGCACTTCCCCTAGCTTGCACTGCTCTTTCATGGCAACCCTTACATCGTCGTCCGTAGAGATTGCGTCCAAGTTCTTGCATTCAAGGACTGCCTCCGGACACACGGCTCTCACTTCTACCGTATTACCCATGGCTTTCTCGGCGAGCTCTTTGTAGGAAGAGCTGCTGGCCATCGGGTCTCGTTTTAGCTCCAGGATCATATCTCCGGTGCGGGTGCGCCTGACTTTCCGCACGTCTGACCCCAGCTGTTCGAGCTCCGGGTTTGTCCGCATTGCACGGAGAACCTTCTCGTACGAGTCATCGCTTGCCTTGACTATAAGCGCCTCGCCTCTCTTCCGGCCCTTGAAGAGGCTTTGTTTTTCGGACCTGCTCTTGGTTTTCGTCTTCCGATTTTTTGCCTTGACGATTTCCCATGGGGTATCGTTGCCTTCCTTGGTGGTTGCTGCGTTCGCTGGGCCTGACTCGTTCGCGCGAGTGTCCTTATGTTTTTTGGAACCACCCGGTCTTGCATCTCCTGGTGATGCTCTTGGCCTCTTCGGTGTGAAGGGCACGCTCTCCGTCCTCTGGGATTTGTCCCTCTTTGCGTTGGTTTCCCTCGCAAAAGTAATTGGCACCGCCGTTTGTTGAATCGGCACTTGTCTTATTTCTAAGGCAGTCTTGGCCGCCGACAACTCCTTCTCAGTCGATTCCACTTTCTGTGCAACGGCCGTCCATTCCTTGACAGCTAGTCCAAGGGTTCCTTGGATCTTCAACACCAAAGTCTTGATGTCTTTGTGCACATTACTTCTTTTATCGACGAACTCGTGCAATTCGTCCACCAGTTTCTTGGCTGCTACAACTCTCGGTAGCTTTGGCACCTTCGTCCATGCACTGACCTGAGCCTGTTGCTGCTGCTGAAGCTGTTGCTGCTGCTCTCGAGGCTGCTGCTGCTGCTGCTGCTGTTGAAGCTGCCGCTGTATCTGCTGCTCCTCCTCATTGCGCTGCTGCTGCCCTAGCTGCGATGGTGGTGACCGTACTAAGCCACCTTTGGCGAAGGGGTTCGCCGCGCCTTCTTCGATTTCAATTATACTCTCTTCCATTCTTCAGGGTCCCCCCTCTGGGCCGCTATCATTTCCCGCCGTACGTAGTCGCCTTTCATGATCCCATGGTTATCTTTGCAAGCAGGGAGGCCATGCAAGGGTTGACACGATCCCTTATGAGAATCGTGTTCAGAGCCGGATCGGCGTAGATCGGGGTTTAGTCATCCGAGCCTAGTACTCATCACTTAAGATGGACGGGATCCGAACGTATCCAGAAGCCTGCCAAGGTTTTACCGGGACGGGGGCAATCGCACCATTAGCCTATTCGCCGTTTCAAGATGGTATCACCCAGCTCTGTGTCGCAATGTGGTGTGTAATCCGTAATCCGTGTCCTGTCCGTTGTTCTGCGCCGTGACCAGTATACCATAATCAGGATCCATCCTGATGTGCCGGTTGGCACTCCAGAGGGCTAAGGTACTTTGAAAGCGGTACCAGGTCGCTTGTTCAGGGTTACTTGCAGATATGTGGTTTTTTTGTAGAGATTCACCAGAGCCCACTGATGAACCCCCGCCACATCCTAGGTAGACCATGCTTGAGCCCCTGGTCAGATGGACCAGACGCTCAGCCACCTCCCGAAGGAAGTACTAAAGGTGGTATTCCATACGGCTGTATGTACGAGTTTCGCTTGGAAAAGGTAGGAATCCCAAGCTCCCACCTGGCACCCCCTCACTCTAGCTGATGTCAGAAGGACAACAGTGCCCAGGTTGCACTACCAGCTAAGTACGCAACCCTTAGCTGGCGGTCTTTGTCATCGTTAGACCCGTGGAAGCGTGAGGTAGGGGCTTGTGAGGACCAGAGCTATGTTGGTCGCTCCATCCTAGTTGTCGACTCACCATTTTGCAACCCGTGTGTGTGTGTGTGTGTGTGTGTGTGTGTGTGTGTGTGTGTGTGTGTTTTATTCGAATAAATCGAATCTTTATGGATCAGTCCTTGGATCAGTCTCTATGAAAACTGTTCATAGTGCAGAGATTCTGTGATCGCTTGCGTAAAATTCATAAAATTTATGAAGTTTATTCAATGATTTTTCCAGGCCCAAGTAAAAATGAGGCAAATGCCAAAAATAAATAAGCAGTTTTCGCCATTTAAATCAACAAACGAAATTTACTTTTCCATTTTTGACATTAAATCAAATTTTGATTCCTTAGAAGTTCATTAAATAAACTTCATAAATTTTATGAATTTTACGCAAGCGATCACAGAACCTCTGCACTATGAGCAGTTTTCATATAGACTAATGGCTAAAAATGTTGTCGCCGTCTCTCATGTCATATTTATAAGTTTTTGTGATACAAATTTGATTTTCTGATTCTGTTTTCAAAAAACAAGTTTTCGCGACAAGCTTTTGAATAAGGCCTATAGTGAAATAATGAGTTTTGTTACTAAAAATGTGTATAGGCCACTTATTCAATTGGCTTGTATCCAGTTTTCAACATATTCTGATTCTTCGAAATGGGTTAGGAAATCGATCTATGGGTAACTAATTTCAATTTGCATATGACACAGGGCTGGTAGTAGGTCTCTTTTTAGAGAAAAAAAAAGTCTATTTTCGTCAAAATGGTCTTTAAATTCACAATTTTTATTGACTTTGCTGAAATTAATGATTCGAAATCCAATCAGAAATGTTGATAGAAATTAATTTGATAAAATTTCGAAGTGCTTTTTCAAACTTTGGGGATGAACCTGCATACGGCAGAAAATGGTTTTTCAGGATTCCCTTCCGGATGTTTTCCACCAATTCTTGAGTTCCAACGATTAACACTACTCTAGTAGATCTTTCAAAAATTCTTACAGGAGTTCTTCCAAGACCAACGGTTTAATTAAAAGTTCTTACGTCAATTTTTCAGTTATTTTTCCAGTCATTTTCGTATGAATTCTTTCGTGGATTCATTTATAGTTTTTCTCAGGAATTGTTCCTGGGATCAATACTGAAAGTCTATTTTAATCCTTAACATCATTAAGTTCTTCTAAAAATGTATCTATCAATTTCGCCAACATTTAATCCATGAATTATGTACTCTGCAGTTCGTCTAAACAATGCTCGAGTAAATTTCCAATTTTAAAAACTCCATGGATTCTTCAAAATTTAATGTGAGATTTCACACTAACAAAGACTACAGCAATTATTCCCAAAATTTCTACAAGTTTCTTCAGGGATTCTGTTTAATGTTTTACAAGGAATGCCTCCAGAAAATCTGCAGGATTTTATCCAAATATTGAATTGATTATTGTTTATAAATTATTATCAAATCATCATGATATTGTTTTAAGACTTCCTCAAAAGTGTTTTTACGAAATTCCTCGCAAGAGTCCATCAAGAATTTCTACAGAAGTGTCATAGGATATTACCAAAGGACTTGTTATAGTTATACGTCCAGGTTTTTTTCAGAGATTTCTCTAATTATGTCTTATAAAATGTTCTTAAAAAATCTTTGAAAAAAAAAATCTAAAAGAATTTTATTTGGACTTTCTGCAGAAATGATAGAAGGAATCTTTGAAGTAATCTGTTAGGTATGCTTAGAGAAATGTTTGGTTGAAATATTTGGAAAAAGTGAACCACAATTCTGAAGAAAACCTTAGAAATCAGTGGGGCCATTTCAGGTGAAGTGCTTAACTGCCCATAAACGCATAACTGTCCCATGTGAATAGGAAATCCAGCAAACATGGGACTGACATGCGTTTATGGGCAGTTAAGTTCTTGATAATGTTCTAAACGGATTTAGTTGTAGGCGAACTCCTAGCGAAATTGATTAGAGAATCGCTGAAGGAACTCCAGGATTTTCGTGGGAAATTTGTTAAAGAATTTTTGGAGGAATTCCTGAAAAAATTCATGGTGCGCTTGAATTATTTCTGGGGAAATACTTTAAAAAAATCCAGGTTGAATCCTCAAGCTGAAAAATCTCGGAATCAAAAGATGGCCGATTTGTGCCCCTACTCACGTGTGCCTCTGAGGCACTAAACTGGAGAAATAGTTGGGAAACGTTTCTGATCTTCTTATTTTAAGCTCTCTGCGCCAACATAAAAAGTGTACGGTTGTTGGATGCTTTTTTCGCTAAATTTATGCCTTTGAAGTTTTAGTGCAATCTTAGAAGTTGATTCCTAACTGTTTTACCTTAAAGGTACCTTAAACTGATTTCATGGAGGAATTTCTTTAAAATGCCGTTAATCATGAATTCTTTGGGCAAATACCTGCATTAGCTTCTGATGAAATTTCTGAAAAAAAATAAAAAAAATGCATACAGCAATACGAGCAGTAATATTTGTAGTTCCTAAAAAAAACTAAATATATTCATAACAAATGTGTGACCGGCTTTTCTGAAAATTATCATATTCTGATGACTGTTTGTATTATTTTTTTCGGTCTTTATTTTCAATCATAAGTAAAGTTCCCATTTCAAAGGCACTCAGATGCTACCAGCCCTGATGTCAGGGATAGTAGCGAATCATGTTTCAGTGAGTTAGTCGCAAATTTCAACCTGGTCACTAAAAAGTCATTATGTATTTGCAACAAAAAGTCACTTTTTACCAGTAAACTGGTCTCTATTTTCGTGATCTGGTTATAAACGGATAGACATCGTTATAATTATTTTTTATAAAAAGCTGCTAGACTTTAGAAACCTCTTTGGGGTCGTCCATTAATTAGGTAAGGGTTTATGGGGGGAGTAGGGGCATTTTGAAATTTCTTACGTGCCATACAAATTATTTTTAATTTTCATACAAAAAATCTTACTAGGGGGGGAGGGGGTGTCTAAAAACCCCCTAATTGTCTTACTTAATTAATGGATCGCCCCTTTTCTGACAAAATAGAAGCCAAAAAGAGACCTAACCTGAATCAAGAAAACCAAACGAAACCTAACTGGAACCAGGAGATAAGTTTGATTCCTCATAGAATCAAACCAGACCTCTGAATAAGAATATTTGAAAGACTTTTTTGTTGGGATTTCATCGTGACACAACGTTAAGTAATACTGTTCATAACACTGTATGCTTTTTTCATGTCTTTCGCTAGGAATTGCATGAGCAATTAATTCAAAGAGCTGCCCAAAGATTCAGATACACACTTATAGTTGTGTTTGGCTGATAGTCATGCTTTTACCGAGATCCGCACAGCCGAGCAATCACCAATTGGATTTTGACTGAAATGTCAACAAAAAAGTTTGTTTATGGTAGCATCTTTGGGTACCGCTGACATCAAATGTCACTTTTGCTGAGATGTTAGCAAACGAACTTGAACCGAGATTTGCACAGCTGAGAACGGCATTCCGAGTTAAGTGTGTATTACCCTGAAGATTTCTTTAAGAATTCTTTTACCTCGAGAATACAAACTGGATTTTCTAAGAAATTCTTAAAAATTACCTCAGAAATTCCATCAGCAATTCCTCCAAGATTATTTCAAGAAAGTTGTAAGTCTTTTAGGATAATATGCGGTGATTCTTCCATCGATTTCCGTAGGATATCTTCCAAGATTCCCGCTTAGAACATTAGAATTGAACCAAAAATTTCTCCAGAGATGCCTCCATGAAGTTCTTATAATTTCCAACAAAATTGTCGTTCAGGACATTTTTATTCTAATGATATCTTTCGCAATTACTCTTTATACTTTCTTAGATGTCTTTAGGAATTTCTCTAGTAATATTTTGAGATATTTTTAAAGAAGTCTTAAAGTTTTTGTCATCCTTGAGTTGTCTCCAGGGAAATGCCGAGATATATTTTGGAAATTAAAGTAATTTTTGGAAAAACGTGGGGTGTTTTTTTAAGAAACCTGTGATAAATGTGTAAGTTCTAAAATCACCCTTGATGAATAAGTATTTCTGAAAGAACTCATGGACTCTTTGGGAAGTTTTAGGAGATTTCTTGCATAAATTGGTAAGAAACATGAAAAAATACACGAATCACCGAATTATATCCAGCAGAATTTCCTGAAGAAAATTGTGTAGGCATGAAGGATTTCCAGGAAAAATTTCTTTAGGGCTAACGTGTGGAACATTACACATACTTTTGAAGATTGGATATAGATGTTATGAAGACATTAATTGAGAAATGTTTGGATGATATACTGGAGAAATTAAAAAAAAAAACATATGTAAGCCTTTACTTTTTTTTCTAGATGATTCTTTGTGTTGAATCACAGGTCGTATTTATTGAGGAATTCTAAGAAAAATTCTTAATAGATTTTCTCGAATAACCCACCGTTATTTGTAGCAACTATGGATAAGAAGACGAATGAATTGTATGGTTTTTAAAAATAAAACTCTGAACAAATTTCTTCAAAAACTCTGCAACATTTGTGGAATTTTTGGGAAAAATTTCTGTAGGAATCTTTGGAAGATCTCCTAGAGTAACTACTGGAGAAGTCAGCTAAAGGAAAAGCAAATTAATGAAGTTAGTGCGTTGTAGTGCCCAATGATTTTCTAGGGCAAATTCTGGAGAAATTCCTCTAAGCATCCACAGAAAGATCGCTGCAAAATTTTCTGGGCGAATTGGTATAGAAATCGCTAGAAGAATTTTTGAAGAGATCCCTGTTGGAGTTCCTGAAAGTATTACAGATGAAAATTCTAAAGAAATCATTAGGATTATTTCTGAAGCTTATTGGAGAAATATGTGAAGAAATTTTTGTAAAACTAGTTAAATGGTCACGTCAATCTATCAGTTCGACTATTATTATCTCTTATTTTTTTCGGTTGGGAGAAATATTCAACCTATTTAGTTTCTGAAAGAGTCTGAGCAGAACTCTTTCGGAAGATAAGCTAGAGACTCTCAGGATTTCTAAACGAAAGAAAGAATCAAAGAGTACATCAGAAACTCGCCCAAGAAATATGCTTAAATTTTAGTTCAAAGCTCAGTAAGAAATACGTCCAGTATTTGTTATTTCAGAAATAACAATAGAAGTTTTTTTCTTTTATACAAATAACTTGAACAATCATTTGTAATTGTGTCAATAGTGATATGAATTTTCGACAATTGAAACGTTCAGTTTGAATCTAGATTTTATAATATGCATCGAATTGTTTTCTACTAATGTACAGTCACACAACATCGGATTCGATTTATCGCGAGTTCGTCGAAAATTATTGGTAATCAATTACAATCCATTCTTCCATTTCCCAGCACCATTCTAAGGACCTTTCTAACATTAAGAGGCTCTCTTTGTTCACTTTTGCCTTGATAAACAACTGAGCTGCATTAACCTCTTTTATTGCGTTTTTGTATGAAGCGCTATCCAAAGACATTGTTTCGATCTATAGTGAAAGACTTCTCAAAAGCTTTAGTTTTGCACTATTTT
This sequence comes from Aedes aegypti, assembly GCF_002204515.2. Taxonomy (NCBI): domain Eukaryota; kingdom Metazoa; phylum Arthropoda; class Insecta; order Diptera; family Culicidae; genus Aedes; species Aedes aegypti. The sequence continues at coordinate 134,265,465 of NC_035108.1, forward strand.
AATCGAAAGAGAGCGAAAAAGGAGAGAAGACGGGGTTGGTGGTCTGATGGCTACCGCTTCTGCTTCATATGCAGAAGGTCATGGGTTCAATCCCAGGCCCGTCCCTTTCCTCGTACTTTGTAGTTGTATATCTCACACTTTGCTTCTATCTTCCATTCTAAATATATCACACTCAAACTATTCGTTCATAGCAAACGCTAGAACCAGAGACGGACAAGTAACCGTTTCCCTAACGCTTCCTTCCTACTTCCACGCGCACGCCTTTCTTACGCCTGATACATAGGCAGTCTGCTAACCACAAAAGCAAACCTCTCTGCCATGCCTTTCCCCCAATCCATACACTCCCGCATGAACTGACGTGGATGCAGTGGAATATACGGTCTACGTGGGAGTCAGTTCAATGCATCATCAATTCCTCCCCCTTCCCCTCATTGGTCTGCATTCTGACGTGGCAGGTGCCATTGTTGCCTAAAAATAGAAGATCACCAGCACTTATACACTGAGGATGCCTGTTAGTCCCAAGCAGTCATTCGGTTGGTTCCTTGTGTAAGTGCAGCTGATCTGGCGATACTGGAGTGCATCCACGGGCGGCCAATCAAGCTCAAGCTCAAGCTCAAGCTCGAAAGAGAGCGAAAAAGGAGAGAAGCGCTGTCTTCAATTCTCCATGGCCATAAGTACATCAATAGATAGTACAATTTATTCTAGAGCATTATCACTTAGCGAGATAAATTTGATCATGAAGATAAAATAAAATCGTCCCTCCCGAAACAGTTGTTACAACCGAATCTCACCCGGACAGATAACAGTTAAGGAATAATTCAAATTACAATGGTTCCTTACATTTAACTTCACACGATATGTAGATGGGTTAATGTCCATGGTTATAGAGAAAGTATTTTCTGCATCTCTTTTTTGGACTAGTGAGGCGGATCCTGGTCTTGGAACTTTCGATTCAATTCTACAGGATTTTTTAAATCTATTGAATTTATATTTGGATACAATATGCTTTTTACCGAAGTACTTTTCATCCCACAATTTTAGACGGTTTTCTTCAAGTAATGATAGTGTCCAAATAGTTCTTTAACCTAATACTTGTAGTTTTGAAGTCACTTTCTAGTAACTATTTGGTCAGTCATTATTTTGCTTATTTTAGTCAATGAAGTCACTACAGTATTTCCGCTTCCAGCCCTATATATGAAAATCAACACAAAATCATGTCCACCTCAAATGATCAAACTGGATTCCAACACTTTCGAGCAGTCTCCCCAAATCCGTGTAAAAATGAGCTCAATGACAGACAATATCGGGAAAAGTGGCGCGGCGATGATGGACCACACGTCCAAGTCCAACAACAGAGAGACAGCACAGAAGGTGCCAGCCAAAAGCGGAGAGTGAAAAAATAAAATCCAGTTCATTGCGAAATTAATTTGAGCCCATTTTGCGCGGCTTCAAGTCGAGTGGTTTCTCCGGTGGTGCCAACACTCTGTCCAATGATTTTATTTCTTTCGGCTTCAAGCTGCTCGAAAAATATGTTTTCTTTTTCGGGATGAATGGGATATGGGTTGAGATCGTGAGAGGGTTGCCAATTTTTGTCTCGGTTATTGTTTTGCTGCTTAAAATTATAGTGCTAGTTTCTTAAAAATCTCCATTTTAAATGGAAAGTCGAAAAGTTTCTTTGTTTTAGCAATATAATATGTAAAATCATAATCTCAATTTTCCGGTATCATCCAAATAATTCCAATATACTTACAGTTTTATTATTAAGTATTATTAAATATCGCTTAACTTTTTAAAAGGACCTATCTAACATTGACAGGCTCTCTTGGGGCCTTCCTTAGCCGAGTGGTTAGAGTCCGCGGCTACAAAGCACAGCCATGCTGAGTGTCTGGGTTCGCTTCCCGGTCGGTCCAGGATCTTTTCGTAATGGAAATTTCCTTGACTTCCCTGGGCATAGAGTACCTGCCCCACGATACGAATGCGAAATGGGAAACTTTGGCAAAGAAAGCTCTCAGTTAATAACTGTGGAAGTACTCATAAGAACACTAAGCTGAGAAGTAGGCTTTGTCCCAGTGGGGACGTAAAGACAATAAGAAGAAGAAGGTTTTCTTTGTTTACTTTCTCTTTACATTAACCTCTTCTGTTGCGTTTTTTGTATGAAACGCTTTCCTAGGACATTGTCTTTTGATCGACAGTGAAAAAAACAATTGGTGGAGAGTTTGCTTTTCAATTTAGTGCTCAAGAGTTCTTCCACAGTTTTTAACTGACAAGGGAAGGTCACGATGGTGTTACACGGGGTTTTCAACCGGACTATTTTTGTTAGATTCTACATGTCGAAATATGAAAAACCCCAAAGCCTTTCGGGTGATGGACCAGTGGTGTAGCCAGGAGGGACTCTGAAAGGGGCAATTTTGTACGTATATTATATTATTAAGCAAATTGCAAATTTGACAAAAATATTTTTTTAGTATCTATTGTGATGGTAGAGAACGGAATTGACATTAATGTATGTTTAAAATGTATTTTCCATGCCATTGGCGTAACTAACATGGAATATGGGCACTCAAACAAATTTGGTTTAATTAGAACAGTATACCAATACTGAACCCATCTCGATTGCGCCTATGGCATGGAAAATACATTTTAAACATACATTCATATCAATTCTATTCTCTACTATCACAATAGATATTAAAAAAATATTTTTGCCAAATTTCCAATTAGCTTAATAATATAATATACGTACAAAATTGCCCCTTTCAGAGTCCCTCCTGGCTACAGCACTGGTCCATCACCCGAAAGGCTTTGGGGTTTTTCATATTTCGACATGTAGAATCTAACAAAAATAGTCCGGTTGAAAACCCCGTGTAACACCATCGTGACCTTCCCTTGTGAGTCACTTGATTGCCTATTTTTGCAATGATATAAAGATAAATCAATTATATTCACTTATATTCTAGATGATTGGCAACACTCTTAAAGCTCTATAAATTTCTGCTGCATCTCGGTGCACCAACACTCACGCACATAGATCTGCTCGAAAAAACCCTTCGCAGAAGAGCCTGCCCATCATACGCTAAAAACATTTTGCAATATTCTAGCGTTGCTCTCGTCTGGTTTATGTATTGGTGTTGGGAAACCTGTCAAGACCTCAAAATATTACGCGATGTGAAGACCCTCGCTGGCATGGGAGTGAATAACCTACAAAACGAAAAAAAACAACAACAATTGAACCAAGATGATGGAGGGTTTAAAGAGAGAAACATCAAACAGGCGGCAAAGAGGTGGTTATGCCCATTCGTGGGATTAACGAGTCCAAGCGAAAAGAGAATGGAATTATAATAACATTAGACCGGGTTTCCAACAGCAGCAGCAGCACCACCACCAACAGATAGCTAGTGCCTACTTACTAGAGCAGGAATCTGTAAATGGGCTCTCTGGGAACTCTCTCGATCCGGCTCACACGGGAGACTTCAGATAGACGAGGAATTTGATGATGTGGACATTCGGAAAATGCGAATGGAATCTTGGAACCTCTAGGGAACTAATAAGTGGTAATGCGGGGGTTTGAACTTAGCTCAATGTGAAAAAATAGCGTTTTATTAATTCTGCAACGCGGAACAAAATCTCTTAGTAATCCACTGAAATTTGTTGAAATGCGAGCTTCGAAATACTTGCCAAGGCTACTTCAATCCAGTGATGTGAGGTCATCCAAACTTATGCTGAACCGCAACCAATAAACATAATTTAGTCGACAGGGCTGGTGGGAAGTTTCGTTTTAGAGACCTTGTCACTATTTTAATGCAAGTCTCTAAAAATATACTCAATTTTTATTGGAAGGTCTTAAATGTCTCTTTTTTCCTTCCAGTTAATCTTTGTGTAAATTCTTGAAGCTCTTGAAATTCCTACGGGTCTACTGCATAGTTTTTTAAAGAATTCCCTCTAATAACGATTCCTAACCTCAAATCAACCTGTTCAACAAATAGAAATTCTTATGGTTCAGCTACGCATTTTTAGCTAATGAGTAGAGAATTCTCGCGTAAATTTTCAACAGGACCTGTGCAATAGGGTGCGGCTTATTTTTCGAAAGTTCTCAAAGCCAAAAATTCGTGTGCTCTTCTGAATTTAAATTACTTAAAAAAGGAAACCTGAAATTTTGAGCCAAAAATATTAAGATTTTCGAGGTGGCGCAAGCGACTTGAAGGTGAATTTTCAAGTTATGAAATATGACTTAAGTGAAGTTATCATAACTTTGTTATTTTTCAACCAATGTTGAAGCATAATTCTCTTCAAAATTAAATTTATGAAAAGTTTGTAGAACATCAAAAATCCTAACAAGTTTAGTTAAAAGTAGTTTTCTCCAAATTTTTCCTCTTTGATAAACAAATTATCTTTGTTTGACCATAACTTCATAAATACTTAACCGATTGCAAAACTTTTTGCATGCTTTTGTAGCAAATTTAGTTGTTTTTACATTGTAGGCACAATAAATCAATTTAAAAAATAGTTTTAACTTAGTTATTCAACAAAAACTGTCCAAAAACATGAATTTTCAGTGGAAAACATCATATATTTTTTTTAATTTTTACCAGTTTACCGTTAATACTTCAGCTAAAACTAGATGTTCTCATTTGTTATAGCTTCAAAAAGGTCTCTGAAGCAATTTTTCATAAATTTTCTATGAAAAATACTTTTTTTTAATTATATGCATCATACTTGTAATTTTAACAAGATGCTTTATGAACAATTATACAATACTCGTTTACTTTTTCAAATCGACGTAAGTAACTTCCTAACGGTTTTGAGAAAATTAATTCAGAAGAATCACAACATGTCTTCTAAAACTGTTTTAAAATGAATCACCTTTTCACATTTTTTCGCCGTGTACATCGCTTAAACTTTGCATACAATCAGCTCGCGTTCAAAAACTAGGTAGTTTCTTTTATTTCCCACAAAAATAATTATAACAAAATGATAAGCCGATTCATTCAATTACTTTCGTCGTTTTTCTACCAGTGTAAAATCGGCTCAAGTAGTGTTTTGTTTTGATTCGTGGTTAAGTCACTTTGTCTCTCCATACAACGGAGCGGCGAATGTAGTGGTTGGGTTGCGAAAGTTCGAAATCTTACTTTCGTCGTTTTGTAAATCCAGAAATTAAACGTTCTAAAAGTGAAAAATCGACTTGGTTCAGAGCAAAATGTGTAGAATTTCGCCTGCGAAACACGGAGAATCGATAAAGTAAGTTTGTATACTTTTTTGACTTGAGTCTGTTTGAATAAGTTATCGAGAATAGTAGAAATGGTGGGCCCAGATAGCCGTAGTGGTAAACGCGCAGCTATTCAGCATGACCATGCTGAGGGTCGTGGGTTCGAATCCCGCTGGTCGAGGATCTTTTCGTAAAGGAAATTTTCTCGATTCCCAGGGCATAGAGTATCTTCGTACCTGCCAACCTGCCACACGATGTACACATGCAAAAATGGTCATTGGCAAAGTAAGCTCTCAGTTAATAACTGTGGAAGTGCTCATTAGAACACTAATCTGAGAAGCAGGCTTTGTCCCAGTTGGGACGTAACGCCAGAAAGAAGAAGAAGAAGAAATGTAATTTCCGGCGAAAAAAAAATACGAAAAAGATTGATATCTTTCATTGAAAAATCACATTTTTGGATAATTTTTGTTAAATAACTAAGTCAAAACATTTTTAAATTGAATTTGTTGTAAACACAGTTTTAGAAAAACTAAATTGGCTTCAAAAGAATGGTAAAAGATCTGGAATCAGATGCGTACTTAGAATTATTATCAAACAAAAAGATAAAACTACTTTTAATCCAGACAAGTTTTGATTTTGGATAAACATGATGTTCTACAAACTTTTCATAAATTTAATTTTGAAGAGAATGATGCTAAGAGCTTTAAAATTGGTAATAAAAAAACGAAGTTATGATGACTTCACTGAAGGTCATATTTCATGACTTGCAAATTCACCTTCAAGTCGCTAGCGCCACCTCTAAATCTTAATATTTTTGGCTCAAAATTTGAGGTGTCCCTTTCTATGTGACTTGAATTCAGAAGAGCACACGAATTTTGGGTGTTGAGAACTTTCGAAAAATTAGTCGCACCCTACTGTGCAAAAATGAGAGATTGTCTCCTCTTTCGCTCTCTTTTGACTATAGCAGTGCAATATTAAGGCTTTTGGGAAGTTTTTGCTATAGATCGAATAAAAAATGCCCTTGGCTAGCATTTCATACAACAACGCGACAGGAGATGGTAATGTGGCTTTGTCTTTGATTAAAAAGAAAGTCCACAGCCTCTCAATGTTACATAGTTTCTTTTGAATAGTTAAGCAAGAATTCCTAGCCAAATCTTTTATTTAGGCTTCATGCTCTAAATAAGACGATGCTGCAATATTTGTATACGTTGACCAAGTAAAAAGGAATATTTTAAGCTTCCACTGTTTCCTTCACAGATTGCTCGAAAAAAAAAGTAAGCTTCAGAGATTTGTCAGGCATCTGTTCCTTAATACATGTAGAAACTCGTCAAGAGATTTCTCGCGATTCCTCCAGCAATTCTATTTCCCTTTGATTTCCTTCAGACTTACTTCCAGTAACTACAGATTTCTCCAATTATTTTCAATAGTATCTTTGAAAAATTCCTGCGGAATTTCCTAATGGAAAATCTATTCAGCTTTTAGTTTGAATTAAAGCAAGTCGTTTAGGAAATATTTTCACAATTATCGCTTAATTATGATCTCGCCCTAAAGGTCATTGGCAATAAAGTATGTAGCTTATTGTTACTGAGTCAACGAAGGGATTTTTAACAACATTCCAATGAAGTGAAGCTCCTTCTCTATCTCCCAGTGGTTATAGTTTTTATCTTGGTCCATTCATTTTCTTAAAAATAACTAGCTACACGTTCGATTATCAATCGCTTTTTGGGCGAGATCATAGGTTATGCGAGGATTACAAGAATTCCTCAAGAAGTCTCTATCAGCTGCCGTGGGAAGCCATATTCAAGAATTGATTGTAACAGGAATTTCTTCTGCGATTGTTTCACTAAATCTTTCAGGAACTCTTCCATGAACTCATCAGCAAATTCTAACATGGCGAATTCCTTATGAAACTTTTCCATGAATTTCCTCCTGAGATTTCTTAAGAGATTTCACCTTCATTTCATTCAGGAACTACTCCTGCAGTCTCTTCAAAGATTCCTCCAATAATCTTTCAGGTAAATTTTCCATTGATTCTTGTTTAAATGGTATTTACGACTAATATGTTGGATGTTTTAGGTTAAAATTGGCAGTTCAGTCTACTGCAAACTAGGTAACGTATACCAGTTATGGCCATAGTGGTTCTTTATTTCGCTATATATTTTTTTGTTATTTAAAACATTAAAAAAGATTGGAAATATGAAAGCGTTCGAAATTCCACGTATGGTCAATTAGGGAACCACTATAGTCATAACTTGTACACTTTTCTTAGTTGTCCAGAAGACCGAACTGCCAATTTTAACCCAAACAATGAACTCTCGAAAATTCACTTAGGGGCTTACGACAGAAATGCTACAGCCATTATTCCTGTAATTCTTCAGATTATTTCTACATGAATGTTAATGCTGCCGTTTGGTAACTTTTCTAATAACTATTTCAGATTTTTTTTTCTAAGAATCATCCAAGACTTCCTCAAAGGTTAAGAAGTTCCTTCAACGATCCTGGCATGAATTCTCTCCACTCCTGAACGAGTTTATTATGTATTTCAGTAATAATTGCTTTACGGATTACTTCAGGATTTTCTTGAAAAAAAACCTTCAGTAAAAAATCCCTGACTTCCAATAAATTCTGAAAAAAAAATCGTTGGCAATTATCTGAAGGGAATTTTTTTTTTAAATTTCTGGATAAATTCTTTGTGGACTTTACTAAAAGATTTTTAAAAGAGTCTGTAAAATAATTCCTGATAGGCCTTTGGGAATGTTTTCTGATATAATTCCTAATAAAAATTGAGAAAATCTCTGTAGGAATCTTTGCAGTAATTTCTACAGATATCCTTAGAGAAATTACTGGTTGAATTCTTGAAGAAGTCCTTAACAAAAAAATAGAGTCCTAAATAAACATAAGTATTTCTCAGAACAATTCCTATAAAAATTCCTTCACAAATTCTTGAATAAATCTCTGGAGAGTGTCAGAAATAATTTCTAAAGGTATTCTTGAAAAATTTCTCGGGTGAATTTTTGAAAGTGTTCGATAAAAAAAAGACGAATTCCTTAGAAACTTCATGAAAGAATCGCTAGAGCGACTCCTGAAGTAATCTTCGGAGTAGGATCTGTATGAAACTCTGAGTAAACAACTAAATTACATTATGATGGTATTACTGGAAAAAGAATCATAGAATACTCGCGGCTCCTGCTTAAAACGGCCAATGATCGGATCTCTCTCTCCATCAAGAGGGCCTACTGTCGGAAAATTTCGCAAACTGTAATTGGGCTAGCATGGTAAATGCCAATAACTCTTTCTTGCTCATTCGTTGACAACCAAAAGGGCCTAGCCTTGAGCCATGACGCGCTAACAAAATTCATGTTGGCCTATAAAAAAGGCCCATGCCTGGTTGAAAATCGAAAAGCAATTAATCTCATCATTTTTTCCACATTTTTTGAAGTTTTCGAATAAAATCGATTAATAACGTGTGATCATAGTCACTCAATGAACAAGAAATCACATTGATTGACTTGAATACTGAGAAATAGGAATTGAAAATGTGATGAACAACATTTTCATCGATTTTTTCATAATCAACGATCTGACCCTTTTTAATTGTTATACAAAGATGGCTGTCACAATGGCCGACTTGTGATCCCACTCGCGTTTTGAAAGGAACTAAACTGGAGAAATCGTAGGCAAACGTTCCTGATCTTCTTATTTTAAGCTATTGTTAGTGCACAACGTAACGCTAGTGTAACGTAATGTCACGAGGAATCCAAAGAGAATTTCGTAGAAATAGCTTCTGAGATATTGGAACCAGGAAATATGTATTCCTAAATTATAACACCCATTACTCAGAAAATCCGGCCAGACGATTTTCTGAGGGATGCGTGTTATAATTTAGGAATATTTCCTGGTCCTAATCTTGTATATTTTTTGGTTCCTATTCAGTCTCTTCTGGGTCTCTTTTTTTACACATGAGGTCTCTAAGATACCTACTATTTAGGCACTTAGTCGCTACCAGCCCTGTGTAAACCGGGAAATGCATCGAAGTCAAGAGTTCAACCAAATTTCTCACCCACAGTTCCGCTTTTGAGAACGCTGTATTTTTTTTTATTTCATTCACGTTACTTGTTTTAAATGTCACGGTCTCATGATTCCCCGATTCTGGTGTTGCCTCTTGACAACGTTTGTATATTCCTGTTTTGATCTGACGAAACGCTTCACTTAGCACCGCTTGAGTCGACTTGATTCTGATGTTTGGATGGATTTTTTTCGAAATGAAGTCGTCAAGTGACGCAGGAATAGAGGCTTCAATTGTTCTTGAGAGAAGCTCGCAAATTGTACGGTATGAAGGTTCGACGGTGAAATTCAATCGGAAAGCTTCAATGCAAATGCACTTGTGTACATTAGCATGCATCATGTTTGGCGTAATCAGTGTAACTGCACTCCCCTTTGGGGGGCCGGATATCTGGCGGTTGCGTAAATGATTGCGTACTGAAGGCATCGACCATGAAATGACGCTTTTTCCGGAATTATTAGAGTCGCTGATAGTGTACAAAGGGTGTTCCATTGCGAACTTTTTCCACTAACCTATATGGATAATTCAACTATGCATGGTAATACTTTGCTTGAATCTCCCCTACCGTGCAGGACTCTTCCTGGACAGCATTCAAACAATGAACATTCTAGAACACTATTTTGAAACGAATCTTTGGTCTTTGGCGAGAATCTGATGGCACAAGTACATTGCTCAACAATGTCTGGCTGCTCTGGCCTTTAATAGAATCCGGAACATGGCTCTCTTAGAAATCTGGACAGTACCGTAATTTCGGGTGAAATTGATCACTTTTCACTGTTTTCCATGTCTATTTTCTATGATGTTGCTAATTCCAAACAACTTAATGCAGAAAAACAAGTACGACGGTGAGCCTCATTGGCTTATATACTGAAATTTTCATACAGTTGTTATTTTAGTGCTGAAAATTGTCTCTAAAATAAAAAATCAAGGAATTCCATTTCGGGGTGAAATTGATCACCTGTCAAAGCAATTATGGTTAGTTTTGAAATCAACTTTACTTATTTGATTTGGGCTTCCTGAATACAAATATGTTTGCCAAATTCTTAACAATGCAAAATTTGTGGAAATAATAAACAATTAATTTTCAACAATACCACAGAAAACGCCTAAATGTAGGCAATTTCAAAAGGAATATTCTGATATCTATAAAAAATTCAATTATTACAACAAAATTAACAAATTGATACGAATGTTGATGATAAAATTCGTTTTGAGGATATATTTCAAGCATCCTTACAAATTTTCAGGTTGACAGCATGTTCAAATCCTTGTTTAAAACTTTAAGTTTATCGATGTCTGCCAATACCACACAGAACACGATTATGGAATTTTCTATTATTTTCATAGAAATAAACATTCCTTAACACATAAAACTTCACAACATGCAATTCGACAATAGTTAAGACAAACAATGTTCATTTACTGTAGGTTGCAATGATTTCTGTGCTCTTTAAGAGGGAAATTAAATCGTGTGACACGGTGATCAATTTCACCCTGCTGATCAATTTCACCCGAATTTACGGTACTTTCAAATAATATTATGGAGATGTTGGACAGAATCCTATGCGGTTTCTTACAAAATTCTGTAAAAAAAACGGCCCAAATGATTTAGTAGTAGAGCGAGTAGTTAGAGAGTCTCTCATTGTTACATAGCTCCTTTAGTAAAATTATGCGTGAATGAAGATAATTCTATAAATTTTCAGCTGGCTATTATTCCATTGCTGGAAATAAATTGACTGAATCAGATCAAAGTGGGCATCGCATGACTTCATTGTCTCTGAGTCACTTGTTCCAATTTTGAAGTGCTTGGTGAAGCTTCAGATCAATTCTTGAATGTTGACTTAACAAAAGTAATACTGAAATCGAAGTTATGTCGCCAAAACATATTTGTATAATACGGAGTCATCACTTGGGTGGCATTGACAATATAGTTTAGACTCTAAGCTTAATTGCAGCATTTTATTCAATGCATTGACATTGCACTCATCAGACTGCTTATAAGAAATGTTTTAAAAGTAGATTTTTTTATATAGAGCTGTAACATTTTCTAAACACACAATGAACCATATAAATTCCAGCTTAAAAATTTAAGGCCTTAGCTTTATTTCTTCATGAAGAGCTGTTACGCAATCTTCGTTACATCCAGTGCAAATCTGACGAATACTCTGCGATCAGGAGAAAATTGCAGCCCATTTTCCATTATTTCCATTAAAATTAAATTAATTATTCAACCGATGTGTTTCAATTTCATCTATTGCGTCTCCTCCATCCAAACACTGAGTATGAGCCGAACCATGATGGTCACCACGGCCAAAGGTCGAAAACCTCCAGCTATGTACACTCACTTGGACTGCTGTCTACCAGTCATATCCACCTTACTTTACTGCTCTCCACTGAACAAATATGTCTGATTCATCGAGAGCACTTTCAATACTGGACTCAGCTGCATTTCTACTGAAGCTGAAGTCATTTTGCTCTTATCGCTCCGAGCATAGCCCGCCTTCGTCGCGGCATTGGTTCGATTTTCATTTCGAACGTTTTCTATTTTTGCTTCGTTTGGTACCTACAAGTCATGGTGGCGCCATCTACTTTTTAAAGGGAACGGACAGCGAATTTTTGGATCGCGCTGCTCTTGGATTAACCAATCCGTTCGAATACCATTAGTTTCCACTTGAGCTGTTCGGAGTACTGACCTTCGAAATTTTCAGTTGCATGTTTGTGCAGCTGGTTGTATTTGACAGGTGCTTCTAAAAATTGGGTCTCGTTCCATTTTTTTTCCAATTCGGTTTATAGTAACCGAAACATTGCGTTCCATGAATCAGTAAACAATGCACAGTTCATTCTACGCTTTCTTATCTCCCACGCTCACGCTGGAGTTGCTTATCGAGACTGGGCTTTTTTACACAAGTATATATGTACATATTTTGTTTTGTTAAGTTGACTCGTGCCGTATGCGTTTTGGAATCGAGGTGGGGTTGAGCAATTTCGAAACAGGGAAATTGATAAGAGGTCTTTTCTCTCTTCGTTGTTTGCTTACTGCACCTTCGTTATGGTAGTTTTAGGTAGAAATAGATGATTAAATTGTTTTACCATGATTCACTTTGCAGGGCTGGAAGCAGGTCTCTTTATAGATCAGGTATCAGAATTTGGGCTCAGGCGGCACGTTCCCCTACAAATGGGAGATTTGTGCCTCGCACGTCATAGCCATTCATCACTTACCCGATGGGAAAAGGACTAGGAAAACAAGGAGAAAGGAAAGGAAACTTGTAAGGGATGATTAGATTCATACAAACACCCTGGAAGGATGCTTGTAAGAATTGATGAGCATCAAATTTCACTTCTGCACCCCCGGAGGGATACTGAAAATGATTTCTAAACAAATTCTCACACTCTATGATGACGTTACATAATCTACCACAGCAGAAGATGCTTTGCCCTTTAGAGTACGAGAACCTGTACTATTTCAGAGAACACGACAAGAAACTATATGAAAACCCGTAGTTTATCAAAAAGTTTCGTCCTTAAAGGAGGATTGAATAACAATCACAAATACTGAAAAAGAACGGAGCTGTCCTTTTCAGTATATGTGTCTTTTTTATCCTTCTGAAGTTTCCAAAACAGCTGAATTATGGGAAACCATACGATTAGACACCGTTTTGATTTAAATCTTCAACAGCAAATGCAGCAAATACTGCACTGGTGAAGATTATAAATTTATTAATGAATTTGTAATCAAATGGCACCTTTTCATTTATTATTAGCAAACTTCATTTGAGCCAGTCTTGGCTTTCCTGGTTTCCAGTTGAAACCAGATTTTCCAAGTCTGAGCTCAAAATCGAAGAATGATAAGATTAATGAATTAGGTGCCGTATGATATTGCAAGACGTTTAAATCCTTCATCAGTTCATCATTCATCGCATTCATAAAATATGCTTTTTAAGCCTTATTTGCAAACGCAATGAAGTTCTTGAACTGCTAGTTTTACCAAACAGAGATTATACCGAACAAAGCAGCTTTGCGGTATTTATCTCTCTGGGTTTTCGCATAGTTTTTGCCTTTGGCGGCTAAACTAAGATCACCACTATTCGTGGCCAAGGGCTTCACACATTGTAGTTCTTTTCCAACATGCAGTATTTCTCCTTTAGCACGTCCAGTAAATGCTTTAGAAGAACTCTCTGAATGCTGCACGGAACTACTAAAGGATTTAGCTAAAAGCTCAGCTATTATACCAAAACTAATATAATCGCAAAGTCAAAATAATCAAACGTCCAGAGTCAGAAAAAAAAATTGCCTACTTCTGATCGTCTAATTATAATTGTTGTTGAACCAACAAAAAACTGTTGGCGAAAAATTGAACGCCAAAAGCTATAGCAAAGAGTCTATACAAAATCATAAACGAATTGCACTACAGGGATAAAGTCAAGGCGCACATTTTGCTATACACCTTTAAATACCCCACGTAGTACAAGAAGCTCAAAAATTATAATGCACTCTTATACTCTCATGTAGAGAAAAATTTAGTTTGCAATACATGCAATAAATCATAACGCTGTATTCCAACCAAACGACGAACATTTACTGTCATACGTTTCCCATGAACATATACAGCTTTATGTTATTTTAGTGGAAATACCAAATAGTGAACAATTTGTAATACAGGGATATTTTACCGACGCACATAATGTCATGCACCCGAAAGATACCCCATTCAAACAAGTGATCATAAAAATAATTCCACTCTTCCACTCTCAAAAAGAGGCTAATCAATCAACAATACTTTCGTTCGCACGGTTATATTGATGTACCATATACCCCCACAGATGCACGCTACCCTGTAGGTAGGTAGTGTCAATAGGAGATACATTGTTGAGCGCATAGTTTTGTACTTCAGCTGCCCCATCGCAGCCAGCTGCGTACAGAACTATGTTGCTCCATCGGGCTGTAGTTTTTACACACGGCTATAACAGAGCCCGAAATAAATGAGTTACACTAGCACATTGAAGATAACTCAGGTCAAGCTAACTACCCTTATAAGTGAAATAAGATGAGATGTTCTCATATACAAGTAAGGTGCCGCACTTTCTACGTGTGAGGTAGAAATTAGCTATTGCACTAAATGACGAAGTTGCGCTTCACAAACTAGAAATATTGCTTTCACTATATTTCTATTTAGACGGGTCAGAGACACTTCACTTTTCTTCACCCGTTAACACAGTGGTAATACACTTTTTAGAACTCATTGCCTGAAGGGCAATTGAAGGATGACACCAAAATAATATTAATTAAACTGGTACATCATACAGCAAGCGTCCACTACCCAACGGCACTACCACATTACTCTGCACTGGGCTGCACCATTTTGCATGAGTCTGCAAAGATTGATCGTTGCTGTTCTTTTATGCTGAAGATTGATCTGAGCTAACCTAACCGTAGCCACTACCCAAACTAGGCAGGATTAAGCTTTTTGCAATCTCAGCACGAAAAAGACCAGCAACGAAAAAACCAGATCGGTATCTATTAAAAGTCGCCAAAGGCGAAAAAGCACAGAATACACTGTGTAAAACGCATAATGCGAATCCATATAGTTGATAATTTAAATTAAATGTCAACATATTCATAATCCCACCCTTATTAAGCCTCAGGATAGAGACTGAAGAAGGGCAGCCGATTATCTCGGAGAAACACAAGGTCACCTGCACCATTGCTCCGGGTAGCACAGGAAGGACTCAATACTGTGGAGGGCGCCCTGGTACCCCACAGGCTCCGTTGGCGGTTAGGTTTTATTTAGACCCCCCTAACCATTCATTCCTAGGCACGGTACGCATCACACCATGAATTAGGGGTCACCTGTTAGGTGGACTTTTACCACCGGAACAGGTAGTCCGTAGTGTTAATTCTTAGCCAGTTGAAACAACCGCTACCGACACTACGCGGCTATCTAGGCTGCTCGGGAAAAGGAGGTTAATATTGATGATTAACTCCTGACGTGCCCAAGCAGCCGGCACAAGTATATATGTACATATTTTGTTTTGTTAAGTTGACTCGTGCCGTATGCGTTTTGGAATCGAGGTGGGGTTGAGCAATTTCGAAACAGGGAAATTGATAAGAGGTCTTTTCTCTCTTCGTTGTTTGCTTACTGCACCTTCGTTATGGTAGTTTTAGGTAGAAATAGATGATTAAATTGTTTTACCATGATTCACTTTGCAGGGCTGGAAGCAGGTCTCTTTATAGATACTTTGTCAATGTAACCAATATTGTCTCTAAAGTTATTTCTTCCTTCTTCCATTGAACACTTGTGTAAAATTTAAGAGGCTCCATTGAAACCTTCCACAGGTTCTTCCGAAAAAAAAGCTTTAGCGTGAGGTTTATCCTCAGATTTCTTCAGGAATACGTTCAAGGACGCCTCCAGGGATCACTGCAGAAATTCCTTTAAATATACCTCCACCAATTGTCCTAGAAGCTATTAACTACAGTAGTTTCCGCAGGGATTACTCTGATCAATTTTCCAGAAGCCTATCCACAAAGATTTGTGCACTGAATCTTTCGCCGATTTCTCCAGTTGTCTCTAAGAGATCTTCGAAAGATTCCTACAAATGTTTGTTCGAGAGTTTTCGATGCAATTTACAAAAATACCTACCGGAGATCCTACGTTGATTTTTTCAGTTATTCTTCCTGCCGTTTTTATATAAATTCATTCACAATTTCTCTCAGGATTTGAATCAGAGATCTTCCAGGAAATCTTCAATAAAGTCGACAAATTCCCCATGGAGTGCCTTCAGAACTCTGGGTATTTCTACAGCACTTCATCCAGTAGTTGCTGTAGCAGTTCATCTAAACATTTATCGAGTAATTTCTCAAATAATTTCTCAACGCATTCTTTAAAAGTTCATTTAACACTTCTCACCAGCAAATACTACAGAAAGTCGCCCAGTTATTCCTCTGACCATTCCTGCACAAATTTCTTAAGGAATTCCATTTTATGTTTTTCTTCAGAAAACCGCGTAGGGAATTTATTCAAGGATTCGATTTATATTTTCTTCGACAATTTATCTAGAAAATCTTCCAAGACTTCCTTAAGAATCCAAAAGTTCCTTCATTATTACTTGGCAAGAGTTTCTACAGAGTTATCATTAGAAATACTTCAGAATTTCCTTTAAGAATGACTCCCTTTTTTAACAATTTTTCCTAAAATTTCTGAGAAATTTCTTTGTTAGTTCCCTGAAGACATTCATAAAATTTTCCTGGATAAATTCTTGAAGAATTTCTTTGGAAATTTATTTCCAGAGAATTTCTGCAAGAACTCCTGTGGAAAAAATAGAAATATTCTTGATTGAAATTATAGTAAAATCCTGAATGACAATTTTGGAGAAAATCATAACATATCTCTGAAGGCATCTCTGATGAAACTACTGATTGATTTTAAAAAGATCATAAACGGAAATATTGTAGAAAGTCCTAGTAAAATCGATGGATGGATGCCTGGAAAAGTTTTTCGGAAATTCCTGGTGAAATCTCTGGAGTAATTTTAGGAGGTATACTAAGAATAAATTCCAGGTTATAAGGTAATCCTTGAAAATCCGTAAATTTCACTAAATGAACTTTTGAACAAAACTTCGGAATTTAAGAGACCAAAGTCAAAGTGAAAGTTTTGTTAATAAAGATAATACATAATAATACTTATCTTCGGAATAATTCTGAAGGAAACTTTGGCAACATTTATTGAATTTATTTCTGATGAAATTCATGGAGATAATTATGAAAAATTCATACAGTAATGCGAGTAGTAATACTTGTCGTAATGCTTCATGGCATTGTAGAAACTCTTTAAAATATTCTTAGTAAATTGTTTGGTCGTATACTGTAATCAATTTTCATAATGAATTTCCTGATGTTTAATTGGTTCCAGCTTAGTCCCTTTTCGGTCTCTTTTTGGTTCCTGCTTGGCTTCTTTTTTTCTGGCATTAGTTAGAGATCTTATTTTCTTATCTCAGTTCCTATTTTTATTTTTTACCTTACACTTGGTCGCCCTAACCAGCCCTGACTTAGCGGTAAAGGATTGTAAGTAAATTTAATCACGTATGTATGGGAAATTTATTGTACTGGAATGCAGATTAGATTACAGCTTTGACTCGTGGGTCCGCTTTTTATCGATTATAAGGCAGTGTCAATTTCCATAACAATATATTTTTCGTTTCAAATATCTTGACAACTATTTTTTAAGCAGTTTGATACTTTCTAATCTTGTTCACAATCCATATGGACCATTATAAATATAATTTGACGAGTCTGGACCAATTCTTGTGTTATCAAAATGTCATTTTAGGAAAATAATAGATAAATAAGCTTGAACAAGGCTTTCTCATTCACACAACACACACGATTTTGTCGTTCGAGGAAGATAATGAGTCACGAAAGAGAAAGAAGGAAGACTCACACCATACTCTGTTTGGTGTCGAACACTGAGTGTAACCACCTGTTACATTCACTGACATCCTGATAAATAAACAAAAGCGAATATATTCCATCTTCTGTACTATGTTTGCAACCGTAGCCGTATTTTGATAAATCAATCAATTATAATTAGATTGCTGAGGATTACATTACCTGATACCATGGAAGTGTCAACCAAATTTAAGCAAAACGTGATCTCCCTTGATCTGGCTTGATATCGTTGTCGTCTGTATGAGCAACTACTCTGGATCGTTCTTTCGTCACCAAGCATGAGAGTGTATACAAATTCGTAGGGATCTCTGATTGCGAAGTGACACAAACTGTTATGGATCACGAATTGTTAAACCAATGTCGCTATAAAAACATTGCCTAATGAAGTGTACGACTGTGGGTGTAATTGTTACTAACTAAAAATTCAGATGTTTTTACACGCTCTAAGACATTAAAAATTTTGCAAGTTGAACAAAAATTTGAATTAACACATTTTTTTCACACAATATCGATGAACGAAATTTTCAAAATGGTTTTGTTTATTACTCCAGTCACCTACACCCGATTGCTTCATTGACAAGAGCCGCGCAAAAATGTCACATCGACAGTGCGGCGCACCTCCTCACGAGCTCATTAAATACGATCCACATCGTAGCAAGTACCTACGGGTAACCCATGTTTCACCGAGTTGCATTTTTTCGCGTAATCCTATCCTCCAGCTTCAGTCGCGTCGTCATCGTTGTCGCCGCCGCCGCCACTATAGTTACTCGCTCGAATGCAGTCCTCGTAATCGAATTATGTAAATTGTATATATTATTGGGCTCACAGTGCTACCGCTCGGTGGCTCAGTCCTACAGGTACATTGGCGTTAAGTCGTTTGTGCATTGGTGCCCAAATTGTGCTTGGAATGGTAAGGGTTCATTGTTCATGTATTTAAAAAAAATGTATTTAAAAAAAATCTAAATATGGCATATTTTGCAGAAAAATTGTTATAGACTCAGGAAAGAGTCATTTGTGCCAGTGATGGATGATCAATTTGGTGAGCTCGTTTTATGTTCTTATTTTAAATGTGTGCTCTAACATTGGGGAAAGAAAGCTACATCTGTTGGTTCCTCGTGCAACTTCGATTATTCTGGTCAACCATGAAGTAGCAATCACGTACCGTACGGTCAATGCTCATGCTCATGTTCATAGAAAAGAATTATTTTGGTAATTTGTATTGTATTGCACAAAATCAATGACAGTGGGAATCGAGCCTTCTCTGTATGCATCAAGCTTGCATGCTAATTTATCTCAGCAAAACAACCAACTTCTATAAAAAATATCTACGAAGAAAAAAAATGCACCCAAAAATCAGCACACTCTTGTATGCAGTAATAAGCAAGAGCCACTATCGAATACCGTTTTGTTTTATATTCCGAACACTTAAGGTTTGCAGTCACTTTTGATGCATCTTATTGGAATTCAATAGCATAATTGCCTGGCATTTTTCGAATATCTAGTTAAATCTCTGTACAAAATCGAGTTTGTGAATTATGAGTCTGTTCGAAATTCAAGACAAAACGGTTTGTTGCCACGCGAAAGCAGCAATCCAATTTCGAACCTCCTCGAATCCATCATATCGCTGTGCGATCACAATTGTAAATAGCGCAAGCCGAAGCAAGTCCAGGTCGCTCGCCATCAGACAGACATCAGAAGGCATCAGATTTCGTTGTCGCGGCTGTCAGATCAGCACTCTTGTTGCACTGAATAATGGATGTACCTACTTGCGCTATAAAATGTAAAGTAACTTTGTTATGATTGTTTCTGGATGGTTGTGCCTTTTCGAGCGGGTTTGTTTTGAAACACTAAATGAGACGTCGAAGGCAATTCGTTAAATGCAAGAGAATAAATAAAACGACAATTATGTTTTAATGTAGTGAGTTCGTAACACTCCCGTTTTGATCCTACTCAAAAAAGCGAAGCACAATATGCTTTCTTATTTTTATATTTTTGTAGCATGTAAGACAGTGGTGTTAGTGTAATGTGGCCCGCACGATTAGATTTCAGGATGACATGGATGGACAACATGTAAAATAATTGAATGATTATCAGGTATTGAAATAAAATCATCTGAATTTCAACTATCAATTATATCTGAACAACGATTCCCTTAGTATCAGCTCCAAAGAAGAGGAAATAGTATGATAGAAAACTTCATAGCTTTCTAAGAATCATAATGTTTGCAAAGGCTGGACCGGCAATGAAAGCACATTTTAGATGTATAATGTTTGATGATTCAGGGGCGAATCTGGTTGTTTTACAGATGTTTCTTTAAATTTGTCTGAGTTGATTGACAGCGGTTGACTGTCAAGCAATTTGGTAATTTGTTAGCTGAATCTTAGTCAAACTTTCTAAAATTTTCAAGTTTCTCCAAGTTTAGGGAACTTTTGTTTTATATTTTGAAAATCGAATTCAAATTCTTTAATGTTTGAATTGAATTGTTTTCGTCATGTTTTGATAAATCTAAAATCTCCTAACTATTAATATTTTTCTGAACTTTCTTGAGGCAGCATACATTTGTAACGTAATACTAAAATTGGAAATGTGACATCCCTTCCCTCTCTCCGTGACGCGATATGCATGAAAAATTATCATAGTTTTGTGTGAATCGTAACGTGTGTGGATATCAACATCCCCCCCTTTGAGCTTTACGTTATTTGTGGACGGTGCCTTATACATGCGGCCCGCACCAAACTCTGTAAGCACCACAGTGACCCGCATAATCAGTTAGGCTGAGGATCACTGATGTAAGAGAACATGATTTTATAGAAAGAAAAAATCAAACGATGCACCAATCGTTTGATTTTCGATAGGATAAATGTACCATAGCTCTTACACCAAGTTTTTATTCCCAGAGTCGGTAAACACAAATTTAGCTAGTAGTATTTATTACTGGCTTCTTTGGTAATCAGATTTTTTTTTGCTGAAATTTTCAGCACATTGTTATCAAAGTCCAGTTTGCCCTCGCATGTCACATTATTGCATTTTTGATTTATACAAATTGAAAGTTTTAATCCTCCGATACAGTAGATAAAGTGCTCAGTAAAAAATTTGAAAGCGATTACTAAACGTCAGAGATTTAAAAAGGAAATTGCTGGAATTTTGGAATTTTTTGAAACTTGCGATGTCATTTCCGTACGTAAAGAATATTAACAAACAGAGAAACAACGTTTAGGTTTGTTTATTATTATTTTTTTTTTTTTTGATTTCTTTATTAGTATCATTCCAAACATTACATTCATTTATATTTCTTATATCTAGGTGTTCTGTGTTATTTGACAACACTATCATCCTAATTTGGTAAAACAAATTTAAGATTTTATTAACATTTTGTTAACAACATATTACATTTCATTTGCCGTAGCAGTTCAGTTTTTTTACAGGTGAGTTGATTTCACCTGCTTATAAGAGAAAAAAACACGTTTTCAATTTACTTAACCTAACTTAACCTAAACATATAACGCATTAATCGTGGCAATAGAAGATTGTAACGATTTTTGCCTGAAATTATTAATGATTGTATTTGACATTTGTTCCAATGTTTCAACATTGGATATTCTATGTAACTCATTGGTACTATACCAGGGAGGAAGCTTCAGAATCATTTTCAAAATTTTATTTTGAATTCTCTGCAGAGCTTTCTTCCTGGTATTACAACAGCTAGTCCATATTGGTACAGCATACAACATGGCTGGCCTGAAAATTTGTTTGAATATCAACAGCTTGTTCTTAAGACAAAGTTTTGATTTTCTATTAATAAGGGGATAGAGACATTTTACATATTTATTACATTTGGCTTGAATGCCCTCAATGTGATTTTTGAAAGTTAAATTCTTATCTAGCATGAGCCCTAGATACTTAACTTCATCTGACCAATTTATTGGAACCCCTCTCATCGTGACAACATGTCTACTTGAAGGTTTCAAATAAAGAGCTTTTGGTTTATGTGGGAATATTACTAGTTGAGTTTTGGAAGCATTAGGAGAAATCTACCATTTTTGTAAGTATGAAGAAAAAATATCCAAACTTTTTTGCAATCGACTACAGATGACACGCAGGCTTCGTCCTTTGGCGGAGAGGCCTGTGTCATCCGCAAACAAAGATTTTTGACATCCCTGAGGTAGCTCAGGTAAGTCAGATGTGAAAATATTGTATAATATTGGTCCCAAAATGCTGCCTTGAGGAACACCAGCTCTTACAGGAAGTCTTTCAGATCTGGAGTTCTGATAATTAACCTGAAGTGTACGATTTGACAGATAACTTTGAATTATTCTAACAATGTATGTTGGAAAATTAAAGTTTTTTTAATTTTACAATCAAACCTTCATGCCAAACACTGTCGAATGCTTTTTCTATGTCTAGAAGAGCAAGACCAGTAGAATAGCCTTCAGATTTGTTGGAACGGATCAAATTTGTTACACGTAAAAGTTGATGAGTGGTCGAATGTCCATGGCGGAATCCGAACTGTTCATTGGCAAAAATTGAATTTTCGTTGATGTGGGCCATCATTCTGTTCAAAATAACCTTTTCAAAAAGTTTACTGATGGAGGAAAGCAAACTGATTGGACGATAGCTAGAAGCTTCTGCAGGATTTTTGTCTGGTTTTAAAATTGGAACAACCTTAGCATTTTTCCATTTGTCAGGAAAATATGCTAATTGAAAACATTTGTTAAATATATCAACTAAAAATGATAAGCTACTTTCTGGAAGTTTCTTGATGAGGATGTAGAAAATTCCATCATCGCCAGAAGCTTTCATGTTTTTGAATTTTTTAATAATAGTTCTCACTTCTTCCAAATCAGTCTCCCAGGCATTTTCGAAAACGTTCTCTTGATTGAGAATATTTTCGAACTCCTGAGTAACTTCATTTTCAATTGGACTAGTAAGTCCTAAATTAAAATTGTGCGCACTTTCAAACTGCATAGCAAGTTTTTGAGCTTTTTCGCAATTAGTTAGTAATAATTTGTTTTCCTCTTTCAATGCCGGTATTGGCTTCTGAGTTTTTTCAAGATTTTCGATAATTTCCAAAAGGGCTTAGGGCCAGGGTCCAATTGAGAAATTTTATTTTCAAAATTTTTGTTTCTTAATTGAGCAAAACGTTTCTTGATTTCTTTCTGCAAATCCTGCCATATAATTTTCATAGCAGGATCGCGAGTGCGTTGAAATTGCCTTCTCCTCACGTTTTTAAGACGGATCAAGAGTTTAAGATCATCGTCTATAATCACGGATTCAAATTTTACTTCACATTTTGGAATTGCAATGCTCCGGGCTTCAACAATGGAATTTGTTAAAGTTTCAAGAGCATTGTCAATATCAATTTTAGTTTCTAAAGAAATGTTAACATCAAGATTGGAGTCAACATACGTTTTATATATATTCCAGTCGGCTCGTAAATAATTGAAAGTGGAGCTGATAGGATTGAGAATCGCTTCTTGGGATATTTGAAATGTAACAGGGACATGATCAAAATCAAAATCAGCATGAGTAATCAGTTGGCTACAAAGATGACTAGAGTCGGTTAAGACCAAATCAATCGTAGATGGATTTCTAGAAGAGGAAAAACATGTGGGGCTATCAGGGTATTGAATTGAGAAATATCCTGTAGAGCACTCATCAAATAAAATTCTGCCGTTGGAATTACTTTGAGAATTATTCCATGACCGATGTTTGGCATTAAAGTCACCAATGACAAAAAATTTTGACTTATTGCGAGTCAATTTACGCAAGTCAGTTTGGAGCAAATTAACTTGCTGTCCAGAGCATTGAAAAGGCAAATAGGCAGCTATGAAAGTGTATTTACCAAACTGTGTTTCAACAGAAACACCTAAAGTTTCAAAAACTTTAGTTTCAAATGATGAAAACAGTTGATGTTTTATACGCCTGTGAATGATGATTGCAACTCCCCCACATGCCCCATCAAGTCGATCATTACGATAAACAAAAAAGTTAGGATCTCTTTTGAGTTTAGATCCAGGTTTTAAATACGTTTCGGTAATAACTGCTATATGCACGTTATTAACCGTAAGAAAATTAAACAGCTCGTCCTCTTTACCATTCAGAGAACGAGCATTCCAATTTAAAATATTTAAATTATTATTTGGATCCATTAGAAAAACGTAATCCAATAACAATTTGATTTGTAAATTTTACACCTACTTGGACTGCTTCAGTCATAGTGGTGGCTTTGAACATTGCATCAATCATTAGATTCAATTGTTCAGTTAGAAAATTAAAATCAGAGGCAGACATGTCATGTGGTTTCCCATTGGAATTTCCGGTAGACGAAGAAGCGGAGTTACCTGTGGCGGTAGGGTTTTTTCCATTTGATTTGAAACAAGTAGAATGGGTACCCATGGATCGAACAGGGGAGGAGTTCGAATTTCCTGCTACGATATCGGCAAAGGATTTACCGTGGGTAGATACATTCGAAATAGAAAGATTCGAACGGCTACCCGACGGATTAAAATTAGTTTGTGAATGAGCATGATTATGATCTTCCTGATGGGTATGATTCATGATCAAGCGATCGTTAACTGAAAAATGAGCATTGTTCGATACTCTACCAGGCAAATTCCGGAAACGACCGTTATCGTAACGGATATTATCTTTCATCTGCCTGGCACGAGCCTCAATGACCTTTTTGCGTGAAGGACAATTCCAAAAATTGGACTTATGGTTAGCCCCGCAATTACAACATATGAATTTGGTGGTATCTTCCTTCACTGGATAGACGTCTTTGGCGTGAGAGCCTGGGCTAGAGGCTGCTTTGATTTGGTGTTCGGAAAATTTGTCTAGAGCATCGAACTGATTGCTCATTTCGATACAATTATTCATTTCACCCTTGGAAGAAAGTTCGCATTCCGGGGAAGCGTCCTTTCTTCCATTCTTGCCACGTGTAGTGAGAGTTTTAAAACCCACTTTTTTGGAAGGAAGTAGTGAATTCAGAGATTCACCCTTCCTTTTGTTTGTTGTTGATACCATGTTTAATTAATAAACGAAAGAAGACGTGACCTTCGAAAGGTTTTTTCCCAAGACGGTGTCCAAGAAGGATTACCACCGCTAGCTTTCGCCAACGGGTCCAACGAAAAATCGAAGGCACGGGTCCAAACAAGGATCGAAAAGGGATCAATAGTAGAAAAAATAGTACTGAAAAGTACTGTTTTAGTAGCACTGAAAAGTACCGTTTTTAATTTTAGCACTGAAAAGTACTGTTTTTGTAGCACTGAAAAGTACTGTTTTATTGCTTTAGGTAGTTTTTAAGAAAACTTCCAAGAGCAGAGAGAATTCGTGTACGCACAGCACGAAGGTACGATGCGCACTGGAGGTTTGTTTATTTATCCTAGGATATAGTTTCCCAAACCGTGGGTTGTAACTCTCCGGCTGTCGTGGGTCTCTGTGACTCTGGAGGGTCTTGAGTAATATTCTTATTTTATATTTGTTCACACAAAGTTGAGTGATATACAAAAAGCAGAATCTTGCAGTTCTTTCTCAAGATGAGTTTTGTTCTAAGTTCACTATCAACATTTTATAAAATCGTCATTTGGACATCAATTTAAACAGTGTTTAACAAATTATTTGGTACCTACAACAAACTGTAAACAAACAGATATAGACTAATATTGAATAATAATTGTATCTTTTCTTGAGTTTTATCATAAGTTATTACTAACTATATTTGATTGTTTCTGCCGTGGTTTGATTTACAATTAAAATCAAGTATTTTTCTACAAAATGTATTTTGATATTTGTGCCACAAAAGAAGTATGTTTCTTAGAGTGTCTCAAAATTTCACTTTGTTGGTAAACTTCGGGGCACAACCTCCAAATGCTGGCTAAGGATATTACAATCAGGCTTGGGAACTGTGACCACTATTTACCACATTTCATCGATTCTGCCAGTCAACCAAAACACGAAGCATCAGCAGCATCAATACCATCAGGCGTTGCGCTGCCAACGGTTCACACACTGCTTGAATGTTTTTGTCTCTCCACTAAGATCGTTTTCGGGCAGCCATCTTGAGGTGAATGAATGGAAAAAATGTTAAATAATTCAATCGCTAATATTTCGCTTGTGTTTTCAACTAATTGAAATCTATTAGAGCTAATAGCAAGAGCACAATCATTCCGTTGCGATACATATAAACAAATTCATTTTCATGCTGCCTTTATCGAGCAAAAATTCAAAACCGCGAAAACCGGAAAAATCGTGTCACCACTGTGCTCGAGTCATTTCGCATTCGGGTTTGAAAAAACGTTGGGAAGAAGAAGATTACAGTTTTGAAGAGCCGTGACATTTTTTTGTTTTGAACGGTCATGGTTTGCTTTGGATTTTGATGGTCGTGTAGAAAAATGTGAATGTCGAGGTGGTAAATGTTTGCTACAGTACATTTCCCATCCCTGATTACAATCATTCTTTTGTTTGGGGGGTACTCTGAGAAATGACGTTTAGAGGATGCCTTTGGAGATTTTTGAAAAAAAGTTGGATTTACGTGAGTAATATCAAACAAATATTTCTAGTTCAGCAAAATTTCGTAAAACTCATTATTTCAATATTTTTTGCAGATCTATTATTGGGGTCAAAGCTACCTTGAAAAAATTATATAATTTTATGTTTTGCACGAAAATTTTGCATACTGATTTTCTGAATGTTCGAATACCATGATTTTTTAACACATTTTTTTGTTCGTCAAAAGTGGGTATCAAACTTTGCGCTTGCATTTTCCTTTATTGAAGGAAAGCATAGCATAGCATAGCATAGCATAGACTGACTGTACATGTCAATGGTTGCTACTCCGTGATTGATCGGAACTGGTAAGAATTGCACTACGATCCAAATGAATAAGGGATGGGAGTTTCTGCTTACTCTCGAAGTGCAATTTTAGCAGATCTAATATTATTGATCAATAACGGCGCCGGCCAAGTCCTTACAGTCAGTTGGGATGGGGAAGGAATGTTAGGGTGTAATGATTGTTGCTTCTAGAGACCGAGAATACCTCTGCATCTCCACAATCACCACGGGAAGGGTGTTTATTAGTGAGGGAGGAAAAGATCTGGGAGTCACCTCTGGTCGGTGATGCGATCCATGGACAATGGGGAAATATACGACTTATATTTAAAGCTAGTTTTGTATTTTTGTCTCGAGAAGTTTTTGGTTTTTGGAAACTTTAAAAAATACGTCAACATCTATAATGTCGAACAATTCAAAAGACGTTTTTATTAATGACGAAAACTGAAAATTTCATGTATGTATTTTAAATTATATGAAACAGGAATAATGCCGACACTTGTAGTGACGAACCATACATAGTTTGTTTGAAAATGACATATGAGTATTACTGTGCATTTTGTCTCGATATGGTAGAAGTTTTAAAAAATACGTCAACATTCACAATGTCGAACAATTCAAAAGATAATTTTCAATAATGTCAAAAAGAGAAAAATATATGTATATTGAAATTGTATAAGAAAATAGCATAATGCCGACACTTATAGTGACGAACCATACAAAGTTTGTTTTAATATAACATAAAAGTTACGCTTTCAAGAAAAAATGTGTTATCATAAGCATGAAACGAACTCACCAGTTGGTAATCCATTCTCGACTGAACATAAAACTGACACTGTCAGCTAAACTTCTTGGCGTTCCGAAAACAAACCGTCTTGCTTGGGCCTTTCCAAATACCTACCCAGCAAGACGCTCCAAAACAGGAAAAAAAAAAAAAAAAAATTCTCCGGCGACGAAAACACGCGAAATTGTGAGCAAAATCGATTGGACGACGCAAAACCGAACTGTCCTGCTTGGGCCTCACGAAGCACTACCCAGCAAGACGCTCCAAAACAGGGGAAAAAAAAAACTCCAGCGACGAAAACGCGCGAAATCGTGAGCAAAATATATCGGACGACGCAAAACCCAACTGTCCTGCTTGGGCCTCACGAAGCACTACCCAGCAAGACGCTCCAAAACAGGGAAAAAAAAAAATTCTCCGGTGATGAAAACGCGCGAAATTGTGAGCAAAATCGATTGGACGACGCAAAACCGAACTGTCCTGCTTGGGCCTCACGAAGCACTACCCAGCAAGACGCTCCAAAACAGGGGAAAAAAAAAACTCCAGCGACGAAAACGCGCGAAATCGTGAGCAAAATATATCGGACGACGCAAAACCGAACTGTCCTGCTTGGGCTTCACGAAGCACTACCCAGCAAGACGCTCCAAAACAGGGAAAAAAACAAATTCTTCGGTGGCGAAAACGCGTGAAATCGTGAGCAAAATATATCGGACGACGCAAAACCGAACTGTCCTGCTTGGGCCTCACGAAGCTCTACCCAGCAAGACGCTCCAAAACAGGAAAAAAAATTCTCCGGCGACGAAAACGCGCGAAATTGTGAGCAAAATCGATTGGACGACGCAAAACCGAACTGTCCTGCTTGGGCCTCACGAAGCACTTTCCTTTATTGAAGGAAAGATGAGAAATTCTGTGTGGAAAGACTTTACCGAAGACATCATACCCCTCATTTTACCAGTTTTATAGTTATTCAAAATTTACTGAGAACAGAAATGTAGTCTTTCTATGTATTTTTTGCAGAATATCATTAAAATTGTTATTCAATTTCCAAAATATGTCCTCATAAACCTGGATAAAATCCAATGGCACATCGTATTTGATATATAATTGTAATTAAGTAAAGCTGGATTCATAATTTGATGGCCAGGTTTTAGTTATGTGGTTTCGTACAAGACAACTTTTGAAATAATATAACAGTTATTTACTTCATGTTAAACGTCGATCATGTCAAATGTATTATGCGAAAAGTTCTTATGTAGAATATGTTTATTCAAAAAGCATCACCCGCAGTTCTGAATACTTGGAAAAAAATTTACAGCTACTTGTGAGCTTACTTAGAGCAGTGGTTCCAAACCTTTTTGGAGCTGCGATCCCCTTTGAAACTTTACAAAAATCTGAAAATGGATATTCCTGAAATCGAAGTTATTGAAAATAAAAGATTTGTCCATAGCATAAGCACTGAGTGAGTTGAACTTAATATAGTTTAAAATTAGAATCAAATTGAATAAACTTACACATCGATAGACATTCACCTAAGATCTCACGAAGCACCCAAAAACATCTAGCACCGACTCTGTTTACACGATTAGGAAAACCGGCCAAGGATCTCGGAATGAATCAAACGGTATACTTGGCAGGCGCACCCAAAAATGACGTATCTTATGAACCTCGAATAATAAAAAAATTCTTCTATGATCCTCTGGAAAAGTGCACCTAAATCCGGCAACAAATCTTGCTGGTCAGATTCTTGGAAAGATTTCAACACAAAATCTTTCAGCAATTCATCTAATAAATTCGAAGGTGTTTCGTAAGGTTTCCTTGAATTATCATAAAAGTTTTGTTTTGTAATATTTAATGTATTTCCTCGGGTATTACCAACCAAAGTTTTGCTATCTTTTTGTTATTATATATTGCATTATTACAAAAGTATTGTTAGGTATCCATCGAACATCGCTCCTGGAAGCTGCTATGCATATTTTTAGAGACTTGCTCATGGTCTTCTCAGAAACAAATTATCGACCGTTAAAAACTTCGAAAACCTTGTGTGGTATTCATCTAGAATCTTCTACAAAGAATTAGATTAAGAAAAACTTGAGTGGAAACATTGAAGAATTTCGTATTTCGTATTTTTTTTCGTAAGGACCTCGCTATAATGCTTACAATATTTTTGGTGTAATTATTATTATTATTTATCTTTATTAGGGAGATTTTCAGCCCTTGGCTGGTTCATCTCCGCTTTCTGGTGTAATCAAGAGTCAAGCCAAAAATGTGCCTAAATTTTTCTACAAATACCTTCAGGAACGACCCAAGTTTCATTTGCAAGTTCGTGCTGAAAAAATATTTGAGCTACGCTGGTCAGGTAAATTTACTTGGTCTGCATTCTCAAAAATTTGTAGCATAAAAGTAATCGAAAGTAACAGTCTTTCGAAAAAATGTGAAAGTTTCATTAGATTTAATCAATAATCAATTTCAATACTAATGTACAATGGCTTCACGGACCCCCTGAAGGACCGCAACCATACCCTGGGGATTCGCAGACCATCGGTTGGGAAACCCTGACTTAGCGGATGAAGCTTAAGCAATAATTATTCAAAACTTGAATGTGAAAAATTGAATTAAAAAGAAATGTAATAAATAAGTTTTTATAATAATGTTAATGATTAATAATTTAACGAGGAAGAAAAAATATAAATAGCTTAAAACCGTCTATCAAATAATGAATCCAGCATCAATAACAAAATTATTTTAAATATGGTGCGCCACTCGATTTTCTTCGGTTTATGTGAACATATGTTGAAAATTGGATCACATTTGTATGATGTACTGCAAAAAAATAAAAAAAAGTCGAAATTTTTGCTCGCAGTAAATCTTGAATAACTCCAAAACGCATAAAACAAGGGGTATGATGTCTTTGACATAGATTTTACTTTAAAATGTTTATGTCTTTTGAAAAGTAATTAATAATACAAGCGTTAAGATGATAAAAAATAAAAATGTACTAAAAAATCATAATTTCGAAAGTTTAAAGAATAAGTGTGCAAAATGTTCGTGTAAAACATACAGTCAAATGGTTTTTCCCAGATAGCGTAGACCTTAAACAATTGACGGGGTTGGTGGTCTGATGGCTACCGCTTCTGCTTCATATGCAGGTCATGGGTTCAATCCCAGGCCCGTCCCTTTCCTCGTACTTTGTAGTTGTATATCTCTCACTTGCTTCTATCTTCCATTCTAAATATATCACACTCAAACTATTCGTTCATAGCAAACGCTAGAACCAGAGACAGACAAGACACCGTTTCCCTAACGCTTCCTACTTCCACGCGCACGCCTTACTTACGCCTGATATATAGGCAGTCTGCTAAAACCACAAAAGCAAACCTCTCTGCCATGCCTTTCCCCCAATCCATACACTCCCGCATGAACTGACGTGGATGCAGTGGAATATACGGTCTACGTGGGAGTCAGTTCGATGCATCATCAATTCCTCCCCCTTCCCCTCATTGGTCTGCATTCTGACGTGGCAGGTGCCATTGTTGCCTAAAAATAGAAGATCACCAGCACTTATACACTGAGGATGCCTGTTAGTCCCAAGCAGTCATTCGGTTGGTTCCTTGTGTAAGTGCAGCTGATCTGGCGATACTGGAGTGCATCCACGGGCGGCCAATCAAGCTCAAGCTCAAGCTCAAGCTCAAGATAGCGTAGACCTTAAACAATCCGCAAAAAATATATAAACTATGGGTTTTACGAAATTTTGGTTAACTAGAACTATGAATTGTGTTTCACTTAACTCACGAAAATCGAACTTTTTTTCAACATTCCTATTGTAACATACTTAGCTACCATGTGAAGGTTGAGCCTCCAAATTTTCCGGCAAAGTGCTCAGCGAATACTTAACGGATTCAAAGGATTTTTTGTCGGTATACTGGTACACATATCTGGTTCCTAGAAGTGGTCAGAGGAACTCGGGAATAATCCTGTGGCCGGAGTTATTCCGGTGGGCCACTGAGTAAAATCGGATAAAAAAGGGCGATTTTTTGGGACATGGAAAGACTTGTTGGATACAAGGCCGTTTTAATTCTATAAAAGTAGTGATCAAACATAATAGTTCACTTAAATGAGTTCCCCTCAGCTTGGCACAGATGTTAAGATACAGGCGGCCTGGGGATCCGAAAATGATCATTTTAGGATTAATTAAACACAGGACACATGGTTATTCAATTCAATCGTTTCTCAAAAGGTCTACGCTGATGCGAATTTCTTAAAACTTCTTGATATAATGACTACATTATAACCGATTCCTGAAATAATCTGTGACTTGAAATTTGCCTACCTCCAGGGGCACAGAGGTATAGAATCCTTGTCACCCGACCTGACCCAGTAACCCACCGGAATAACTTTGGCCACAAAAACATTCCTAAGATCCTTTGATCACTTTCAAAAACTAGATAGAGTAAAGTGGGGCAAAAGTTCGAGTGGGGTAAGAGTTTCTTTTTAAGATTTCTAGCTCAATTCAAAACAAATCTTATAAATGTCGTGGTGGTTCGAATGCTATTCAAGTAAGGTACTTTCATTCCAAATATCATAAAAATCGATTGAGATTTGGAAAAGTCATGGCTATTTGTAGTTTTTCGACGTGAATATTGTAATTTCCGAAAGATTGACGGTTCGCTCACTGTGGATCCCATAGAAACACTGAGTGAAATGCTGAGGACTCACGTCCCTGATTCAATCCCTGAAGCGAGCGTGAACGCTAATGGCGACAGACATGGCGTCTCTGGTCAACAAGAGCTCCTGCCTTATCCTTGTACAGCTCCGTATCTCTTCATGAAGTCTGCGGGAGCGTTTAGCTTCTGCTAGAACCTCCACGTTCATGAGTCCGGAACAACTGCTCCATCTCTAAGCTCTCACTATACTCCAGTAGTCCTCAAGAATGGCTCCATATCGTGGCGACATCCGGTTGCTTTAGCCGCTATAGGCCGTCATACAGGGGCGGCCGTCGGTACCGATCATCGTTGATGATTGATATTTTTTGAGGGCAGTTTGGCCCAGCCTAGGGCTGAACATAGCAATAATAGAGAAAAAAATGTTAGCATCGCGATAGGTCCTTGAGTTGATAATGTCGGAGAAGTGTCCTACATCAATCAGAACGTGGTCTATTTATGATTCTCTCTGCTGTGGTGGTCTCCAGATGTACCGATATTGAAGGCTGTGCTGAATGTAGATACTACGAATGGCCATTTTCTTGGCGACGGCGATCTCGATTAGTCGTAGATCATTCTCCTTCGTCAGTCGGTGGGCGCTGAACTGTCCAACAGCTGGTTTGAATTCCAGTGTCAACTTTTCACACTTCCCATAAGAAATCGATGTAGACAATGAAATAAGGATTACATTCTTCTTATTTTCCTGTCAGAGTCTGCTTCTCAGCTTAGTGTTCTTATGAGCACTTCCACAGTTATTAACTGAGAGCATTCTTTGCCAAAGTTGTCATTTTCGAATTCATATATCGTGTGCCAGGTGCAATCAAGGTGAAACTTCAATTACGGAAAGAACCTGGATCGACCGGGAATCTAAACCAGGCACCCTTGCTTTGAAGCATTACCACTGTGCTAAGGAAGGCTCAGGAATTAAAAATCCGAAATTAAAAAAAATATATGGGATACTGATGCAGGTGACCTCAATTTACAATACAAAAGCTCAAGAACTATAGGTACTATAGACCTATACTTACTCTACAAACACTATTCTAGCTAACGTCGTGTTTCCTTAAGGCCACGAATCGTTGCGCCTTTTCATCTCTCGAATGCTAAAGCTTCTCTCGCTGGCAGAATTATGCCACCGAGTTTGCTTCAATTGAAAACAGGTTCTCCGCAACAACGAACTGCGCGCGCACATACACACAATATAACTGCCATCCAACACATCGCAACTCTTGGAATGCATGCGCGGCGGCGACTTACCATACGAGCGATCGACGAAGGCGATATTTACCTGCTTTATTGCGCTTTACGCGATATGACAAAGCGAATGCGCCAAGACGTGACCAAAACCAACAGACCAGACCGCAATCGACCACAGCTCAAGATCCGTCTCGTTCTCGTTCAGAGCCACGTCCATATTGAAATGTACCCATAATTGGAACTACCTGCTTGTTGCAGCAACAACAACAGCATTCATTACCTGCCACTCGGTCAAACAATTTTTCGAAAGGAACACCTGATTTAATATTTGTTCGCTACCAGGGCAATGCGATAGAGAAGCCGATCGGTTGCGGTGTCCCAGGGCTGGTAACAGGTCTCTTTTTGGAGACTTGGTCACTATTGCAACGTAAGTCTCTAAATCGTCTCTGTTATTAATGAACAGTCTCTGAAGTATTAATTTTAACCAAAAATGGTTTCTAAAGTCCCTTTATAAAGTATGACGCGACTATTGCACAAGTTCTTTAGGAATGTCTTCTCAAGATTCCTTGAAAAAAAGCTTCAAGTTATTTCATGTAGTCGACATCCTCCTAAAAGACAGGGAATTTAATTTCCGACCTGAAATGTCAGAAATTCCTTAACAAATTTAAGCTGGAATTCTTCGTGGAGTTTCTCCAGACATTTATCTAGGAATTCCAAAGTATTTCACATAAGAATTACTCCGGTTCTTAAAACATTTATTCGGTAAAATCACCATGCATTCTTCAAACGGAATTTCGTCTGATGTTCTTCAAGCACTTCCTTCAGATTATTATTCAGAGATTCGAATGATGTTTATCCAAGAAAACGTTTACGTTTTTCACTTGAGTCCAAAAGTTCTTTCAAGAGATACATGTAGAAGTTCATCAAGAGTTATTTTAGAACTTATACAAGTTTAATTAAAGATTATTTGAGGATTTTTTTGAAAAAGATGTCCCGATTTTTTCAAAATACTTTGGAGTTTCTTGTTGTTTATTTCTATTGTCTTTTCGGCTCCCTTTTGGTTCATTTTTTGTCTCATTTTTAAACAAGATATCTCTAAAGTTCCTATTTTCAAAACAGTTGCTGCCATCCCTGCGAACCAACCTTCCGACCAACCAATTGGTCGTGCATTCTAATTGCCTTTCAACGTTTCATGGAAAGTTTGTTCAGGTTTCCGCAGACCGCAGTCGCGTATCTAAAAAGTCATCGCGCTGACGCTGATTATTGATGCGAACCGGATTTGTCCCTAAATGGAAAGAAAGGTCCACACCACCACGGTCAAACTTTAGCTCTCTAGACCTAGACACTAAATGGATTTTAAGGGGTCACAGCAGTGCAACAGGTACGGCTCCGTGGTTGACCTTCACCGGGTGACCACATAAACGGAGCACGATGTTTTGTGATCGAGAGTTCTTGTTATTGACTTGATACACTCGAGTTAAATCGCCGAAGAGAATCGTACAGGGGAACCGGTTTATAGGGAAAAGAATTATTGTGTATAAGCATATTAGTGATGTCTACTGGTTTCTTTGAAACTAATTCAATGGCATTAAATGGCTGAGCAGTTGTCCGAGTTTGCTTTGAACATTCAAGGTTATTTATAACACTGATACAAAAATTATTGCAAATGAGCTAATAAAAACTGATACCGTAGCTTAGAGCAAAATGAATGATTTTCACGATTTTTACATGCTTGGGTTATATGATTCAATCGCAACAAACTAAATGCAAAAAATAAGTACTATGATGATCCTCTTATATTTTGAGTGTACACAAATCTTCCATCAAAACATTATTTCAGTGTTCGAAATCATCTACAAAATAAAAAATTACGGAAGAAAATGATCGTTTGTTCCAAAAATAACTCTTTATGCTAATTTTTGGATGTTCGATTTTGAGTACGCTTGCCAAAATCTTACCATTTAAATATTTGTGGCGAAATTAGGATATTAGGAAGAATATTTCATCGAAATAAACAACCATAACCCATGTAATCTCAGGAAACAATATTTTGAAGAGAGTCTGTTGTGAAAAAATGAAGAAAATTGGTGCAACCGTTTTTCAGTAATGAGCATTTATGTTTCTGACTTTAGCCGTATAAGCATCATGAAAATTAAAAAAAAACATAATTTTGTTATTTTTAATTTCTTGGAGGAAACTCAACCGATTTGTATGATTTTTTCAGAGAAGTTTTTTAAAACTTGTATAATTTATAGAATCTACTAAAACATATTTGCTGCCAAAGAAACTTTCTATGTAAACGTAAATAATTTAGTGATAGAGAAGGGGTTCAAAATTTTCATTCGATCTTCGATTTCAAAGTAATCAGTGTTCCGTCACCTGCGGCTGAACTAGATCTACAGTGGAAATGAAAACCACATTCAAGTTAAATGTGATATTTCACCATTACGAGTGAGAGTTTTTACCTCACTTGTTGAAACCTAACCCGTCATTTTCCAGCTACGAAACGAATAATACATTACGATTCTTCTCGCCGTAAAATCCGGGAAACCATACCATAAAACCTCAAACCATGAAACCACACTTGGAAGTCACCCAGAAAGAGCCCATCATCATACCCAGGAGGTATGATGATGGCCTCTTCGTGCGTGTGAAATACCATTTCATGGTTTCCCATGTTTGCATTCGGTTGGAAATCACGAAGTTGACCGTGACAGTTCAATTCAATGCATCTCGGTGTTCTAATACCAAACTCTTACAATTTAACAACAAAGCCATCCAGCAGAATCCCGCTCGACACAAACGGAGCATCTCTCTACAATCCGATAATTGTATCCAACAAGCAAACTACAGAAGATGACATAATGTTTTAATTATGCGCTACTTTTGTTGACTTGGTCACGGTTTCAGTCACTTCTCATAGTGCACTGTGCACTAACCCGACCAGTGGATTACAACCGAATTGTAACTAGTTTTGTTATTCAGTAAGCACGTTTTTTCTAACACTGCTGATCCATTTATGATATTTTTTTCTGAATGACTATACTATAACGTCCAGCAAAACAATGAAGTAAAGAACGTGTTCAAACATAAATCAAGTACAAAAAAAAGTATAATAGATAGTCATATCGTGAGTTTTGATTTTTGATTAGCTCCTTATGGTCGTTTGTACGTAAATTCGTCGTTCTCCAAGAATTTGTAAAGGTTTTTTCTTGCAAAGACTTCGATCGGTATTCACAGAATAACATATTATAGCAATAGTTCATAGCAAAAAATGCAATTTCATTGCAGCAGTGTTGTCAATTTTGAGAATTTTTCATTGTGCTCAATGTTTTTTTTTTCGCTATTATGCTTTAAATATAATGTATACCTGAATATTATAGGCCCCCAATAAGCAATTCTATAAAAGCGTATGTAATTTTTCATAAAAATACTAAATGAGTACTTTCGTCAGGACATACTTAAACCTTCACTGTGCTGTGTGCCGACATCGAAGTTTAAAAGTAGCTTTGCAATCGTTCGATCAATTTTGATAAAATTATCAGGAAAAATTATAAATGAGTTATACTTTTGATTCATGCATTGAAAATTTCGAATCCGGTGATGGTTTTTGACTTGATTTTTTGGGGTACCTAGTGTATTTCTAAATGAAAATGATGAGGACATTGAAGATAACTTACCGAACTTTTTTTTTTAATTAGTGTAAAATTGATCTGTTTAGCAGAATTTTCGAATCTATGACAAAAGGTCGAAAGACAAAAGGCCGAAAGGACAGAAGGTCGAAAGACAAAAGGTCGAAAGGACAAAAGGTCGAAGAACAAAAAAGAAGGGACAAAAGGTCGAAAATCTTTTTTCAAAGAAGGAAAAATTTCCCACCAAGGAAATCGCTTTCGACCTTTTGTCCTTTCGACGTTTTGTCTTTCGACCTTTTGTCCATAAACCGAATGTACCATCTGTTTTAGTTCGGAGAATGTTGCATGCCAATACGGCAAATGGGGGATTTGCAAAGAAACCACTATAGTCATAAATGTGAAAGAGCTTGTAAAACACTAAATTGAAAGAAGGCTCTATTCCGATTGGGTTGTTAGGCCAAACAGAAAAAGATGCATATAAGGAGATTTATATTCAATTCTGTGCGAAAAATCAATTCAAACCGTCACACGACAACTGCACAACAGCTCCCAAAAGTGGCCATCGCAAGCCTTTCTGTCGTAAAGTTACCACCCTTACACTTTCCTACATGAACTGACGTAGATGCAGGGGTATACCCGGTCTACAGTGGGCCAATTTTAAATGCATCATCAATTCCTCCCCCTTACACTCATTGGTCTGCACTCTGGTGCAGCAGGTGCCATTTTGCCTAGAAATAGAAGATCACCAGCACTTATACACTGTGGGTGTCTGTTAAGACGGTTCAAAATTAAAAAAAAAAAAAAGTTTGAAAATACAAACCCCCATATCTTCCTTATCATCCTTACCATAAAAAAAATGTTGACATGTGTTGATTTAAAGGTGGCCCAAAGACGATGTAGGTTTACATGGAAATTACTATGGAGAAATTTTGAAAAATGTTCCAAACACGTTAGTACTGGAATATAAGTACAAACTCATCACCCTGCAGTATAAACTCATTCTTCAAATCATAATAAAGGAATTTGCTGAAGAGACCAATTAAATCCGACGGATAAGAGAAGAATTATGCATGAGTTTGTTTGCTATTATTTAGCTTCATATGGTATCTTATTCTTCTTCTTCTTTCTGGACGTCCCTACTGGGACAGAGCCTGCTACTCAGCTTAGAGTTCTTATGAGCACTTCCACAGTTATTAACTGAGAGCTTACTTTGCCAATGACATATGGGAACCAAAAAGGATTTGTTCCTTCAGCGACATCCTTCATTAAGGCTCGTAGAAAGAGTCTTCACAATGAGATGATAAATTTTTACTTACATTTCAATGCTAATCTGTTAGCAACATTTTTCAAAATTTCTCCAAAGTAATTTTTATATAAATCTACATTATCTTTGGGCCTCCTTTGAATCAACGCTGAAAAAGTTGAAAATTTTACAGAACCCTATTTTTATGGTAAGGATGGCAAGGAAGATATGAGAGATTAGTTTTTCATATATCTTTAAATTTCGAATCGCCCTACTGTAATAAATTTTTGTAGTAATACACTGGTCGGGAACCGAAATGATGTCTATCCCCTCAGTGCACGCCGACTTGGCCCTGGTACCAATCGGTCGATGGTGCTGCCTTCATGACTTTCAACCCCGTTTCGCGGTACAAGATTTCATCTCTTGTTTGGATGTGCCGGTCGACACCGTTTTCTCGTGATAGTCGGTGCCTCATCATCTCGACTCGACTGCCTGCCGACTGTGTGAAATCACCTTGTAAGTCGCCTCGCCGCCATGTCGCTTGTCCAACCCAAAGTGCATGTTTAGCACGGTGCCTTCGAAAATGAAGTTACGTCACCAAGACTTGGGCGAAACTGCTTGGACCTGAGATGGCCTTAAGGGGCAAGGGTTGGATTTCTGGGAAGGATCGTCAGAATCCCACTCGATTTTATTCGGTTTGATGCGAGGAGCGTGATTCTATTAAATGCCATTCATGATTGATTATATTTGTGTAGACGTGTAGACAGTATACTCATGGTCTGATTTTTCTTCTTTTTTGCAGGTAAGACCCTTTTTTGAGACATGTCAAGGTTGACCGGCCCTCAAGGATTGGATTGGATTAAATGTTTCTGAAATGGGGTCGCTGAAACTTTGTTTGTAAGGCGAAGTGTTTATTACTGATAGGATCAACCAGAAATACGAAAATTTTTCAGTAACAGTTAATAATTCTTGCCAAATCTTCTATTCTATCGCTCATCCAAACACTTATCGATTGACAACTTCATATCACACTTGTTTTTCTCAGGATAAATAGAGATGCACAAACATAATCGTCGTTCTCGAAATAATATTTTTTTTTTTTTTTACTTTTGTTCAAATCTGCATGTTAAGATCTTTCAAAGACGTATATTATCTCTGTACATTCCCACGAACACGCAATACGCATTTTAAGAGTGATTTCGGGTATATTCTGAAAGGGCCTCTCTGATCCTACTTTACTAGCCATAAAAGGGCCTAACTAAAAATTGACACCAAAACTAGATTCTACTCAATCTTTTTTTTTTCTTATTTTCCTTATATTTCATCGTTATTTTGTGTTTTTCTCACATAATCGTTCAAGCATTTTGCAAAACTGCTCAATTATCAATAAAAGTGACTTATCGCAAAGGGCCGTATTGAAACCATATTGATTCTAAGGGCCTAACTAGAACTATGCTGAAACAAAGGGTAAAATTTCTAGGGTCTTACTGATTTGAAAAATCGAAATAGGACCAATCTGAAAGTGATATTGGAATTTGATATTTAAAAAACGAGTTTGAGATGATATTTACGAATAAGGTACAGAACATTTGCACACGGATTTTCTTAATGCTTACGCTAAATACAAAGTTGTAATCAAATTATTTGCTATACTTATTCTGAGCACCACTATCTAAAAGAATACTCTTCACGACCACCGCGTTGGAACAATGCCAAAGCACAAAGTCGCCGTTTCTATATCCGCTCGTCGGTGGTGGTTTCAACGATAGTTTTCGAATTGTCACGTCGCAACTGCAATCTGCAAACGAGCAAGCAAGCCAGCATCCACCATGATATCGATCTTTGTCACCTAGAGGTGCATGTGTACGTACTGTTTGTATCAAAATGTGTCTCTCAACATTGGATCGAATTTCCTCTCTAGTTTGACTACATCGTCGTACCCACGTGGTACCATGCGAAACTACTATGTGCAGCTAGAGTAACATATAAACATAGGCCAGAAGGCATTGAACTGCCGCCATTCAGTCAACACAATATTCACTTGAGTATAAACATAGCCACATGAATACAGTATTGGGCAATAGATTTGTAACTTCCACGTGTTTTTGTACAAACTAGTCATCTTTAGAGGGTTAGATCTGAGCTATGATGGGACCCAAAGTGAATGATTTTTTGTGGTTTTTCATAAATAACTTGAATTTTAACATATGTTTTTAGGTGTTTTTTTTTTTTCAATTACGATTTAAAGCGTAACAATCGCTTGACTAATTTGATTTTTTTTGACAAATTTTCATAATTTACATAACATAAAAAATTGAAGAAATAGTTCCATACTATCTTCAGCAAAGTTATAAGTTTAGACGACATGAACAAGTTTGTTAAAGACAGTTTTTGTGCAGCGCTTAGTTCAAATTTGAGATCTAACCTGTCACAGTTGATCATATTGTATGTAAAATCTATAGATATAATTGCAAATGCACCGTCCAATACTGTATGAGAGAGGGTCCCGCTGCTGGGTTGATGTGAGCATTGGCAGTATAACAATAGAAAGCGCTTCGGCACTCTAACTGGTGTAGATTTGAATCATCGCAGAAAGAGCAGAGAAAATGTATTATTTAAAAATGGCATGTTGCCAATGTCTGTTAATTGAGCGGCTTCTAAGGGCACTGTACGAACACAGTAGTACAGTTCCTGTTTGGGCTCGGCCCACACTCAGAATTGCCGGTTACTATACTCCTACGGGAGATGCAGATCGATGATATTGCTTTTTCCATTTCAAGCATACCGAGCGAATGAAACATGTTTACCTATTAATGTACGATGCTGCATACAGGGCTGGTAGCTGGACTTTTTTTTTTTTTGATACTTGATCATTAGTCAAATCAAAAGTCTGTATTTTTAAGGGAAGGTCAATTAAGTTGCTTTTTGAACCCAAATTTCTTTGAGCCATTATTTTCGTATTCTAAGTCTAAGAGCTCAAAAAAAGCTTCAGAGACATTTATGCGATTATTCTCATGAAATTTCTTCGCAAAAAGAAGGGAAAGCTTCATGTATTCATAACATTTGTGCTAGAAATTTCTCGCGTAACTTTTCAAGAGTACCTATGTAACAATGAGCGATTCTCTCCTATCTCGCACACTTTCGATTATAACAGTGCAATACTAAAGCTAAAGGAAGTTTTTCATTATAGATAGAAAAACAATGTTCTTGGTTAGCGTTTCATACAAAAAACTCAATAGAAGAGGTTGTTGTGGTGCAGTTCTAGAAGGTACGCGAGAAGGATATTAGTATTTTATTTCAAGCACTTCTTCTGGCATCCTTACAGAAATTTCTCGAGAGATTCCTCATAAATTCGTCCAGAAATTCCTCCAAATCTTCTTCTTCTTCTTTCTGGCATTACGTCCCCACTGGGACAGAGCCTGCTTCTCAGCTTAGTGTTCTTGTGAGCATTTCCACAGTTATTAACTGAGAGCTTACTGTGCCAATGACCATTTATGCATGCGTATATCGTGTGGCAGGTACGAAGATACTCTATGCCCTGGGAAGTCGAGAACATTTCCAGACCGAAAAGATCCTCGACCGGTGGGATTCGAACCCACGACCCTCAGCTTGGTCTTGCTGAATAGCTGCGCGTTTACTGCTACGGCTATCTGGGCCCCTCCAAATACATTTTTAATAATTGTTTAGCAAAATTTCTACATGATTTGCTTTGGGAAATAGTCCCTAATACGGCTCAAGGATTTCCTACAGAGATTTTTCCTCCAATTCTTTCACCGATTGTTTTAGATGTTACTCTAGCAGATCTTCCAAAGATTCATACAGGAGTTTTTGCAAGAAAATCTTCAAAAGTTAATACTAAAATTTTTAAAGGAATTTATTAAGGGATTTTCCAGGAAACCCTACAATAATACATCAAGAAACTTCTTCGCTGCTTTTTCTAATTATTTTTTCTTGAATTAATCCATGGTTTGTCTCAGGAATTGAACCGAGTTGCGTCCAGGAATTATTCCAAGAAATCTATTTTAAACTTTTCTTGGAATTTCTTAATAAATTCGAACGGAGGATCCTCATTAAGATTCTAAGTTATTCAGGAAATTTCTCCTAAAATGGGGGAAATTCACTTGTTTTAGTAATACTTCCGTGGTTTTTTTTTTCAGATATTTCTCCAATATTTTTTGAAGAATACCCTCATATAACTCCCTAAAGATATACCTGGATAAATTCTTCGAAATCTTCTTTTGAAATTTAATCAAATAATTGCTAGAGGACATCACGGAGGAGTTTAAAGGAAAATCTATGAAGTAATTTCTGAATGTAACCTTAGAGAATCTCTTGTTTGTAATCTGTAAGAAATCATTAACGTCATTTTTAGAGAAAACTCTTAAAAATCATTACTGGAGAATCTCTTCAATAAAAAAAAAATAATTCAATCCAGTAATTCAATCTCTAGAGATTTCTGGGGTTATTCTTAGAAAAAAAAAACAGATTGAATTCTTGAATAAATCAAAAAGGAATTCTTTAAGAAAGCCGTTAAATAATCACTAAATTAATTTCTGTAGGAATCTTCGGAGCAATACCTGATTTTTTGGATAAATACCTGAATTAGTTCCTGAGGAATAAAATACCTTCCGGTTCCTATTTATATTATTTTTGTTTTCGTGGTTCCTGTATGGCATTTTCTTGGTTCCTGTTTGATCTTATTTTCAAGCATCAGGATTCATACAAGTTCTTATTTTCAAGCCACTCAATCGCTACCAGCCCTGAATGATGTGCTGCATCTCGTTTCCCAGAAGACTGCCACGGAGTAACACAATTTCCTTTCGACGATCAGCAGTAGCCCGGTTTCGGTCCCGTCATCTGTTAGCCATCCAACTCATCATCGTCATCGTCGTCGCCGTCGTCGTCACCGCGTCGCCACCCATAAGAAACCTATAAACAGTCCGCCAACAGTAATACCAATGACTAATGGGAGCATGCAGCCGGTCATGGGGGTTCGAAAATATAATAACCCCTTCCGTTGTTCTCGATGAGTTCAACATAGGTACTCCGGTACTGGCTTATGTAGAACTTTGCTCTGGGATTTCCAATGTAAACAAACCGTTTTATTGTTCTTAGTTGAAACTTGTTTACCAAGTTCGAAAAATGACGCGTCCATGAACGTATAACCAGAGGATTTACTGCATGGTTAGTTATTCATACAGTATTAGACAACATATCTTCAACTTTCTCGA
This sequence comes from Aedes aegypti, assembly GCF_002204515.2. Taxonomy (NCBI): domain Eukaryota; kingdom Metazoa; phylum Arthropoda; class Insecta; order Diptera; family Culicidae; genus Aedes; species Aedes aegypti. The sequence goes on from NC_035108.1 coordinate 134,308,780, forward strand.
ATTTACATAAAAAAATAAAGGCTACACGTCAAATCTGTTCAGCAATATTTTTATAATGGACATAAACAAACAAAAAGCCAATGATTTTTTAGCCGAAATTTTTAGAATTGCTTAAAGTGTTTTTTGTGTAGATTTTGAGGAAAATCGTTTATTATTTTTGAGACCTTAAGAGAAAATAATCTACAATGTATGTGAAGGATTACAATAAAAGGAGGTGTAAATGACAAAAAAACCTTGTTTAGAGGAAAACAACTTTGAAGTTTTCCAGCAATTTCTCATTTCATACAAACTGTAAACCAAAAAACAGGCCAATTTTCTACGAGTTACGCTATTACGCTAAAATACTGTTCGAAAATCTTAAAACAATAGATATTTTTAAAAACTCAACTCAAATCTTTTGCATTTGGATTGTATTGTAAAAAAATGCATTCAAATCGATCCTCAAATCCCGATCCAAAGTTGAAGTGGTCAACTAGTATAGACAACCAAAAATGTTGCTAATATCTTGTCCAATACTGTATGGATGATCAAGTGTTTCAACCAATCGCATCGAACGCATCACAATGTATCGCGGTAGTACTCCGCACCTGAAAACAATTAACATTTTCAATGAGATTTGTTTTTGAGCAGTATTTTGCTTAAAACAAAATGATTTATTCTCGATGTGCTCATTTTAGCATATTATTAACCAACAACGGTACCGGCCAAGTCCTTACAGTCAGTCGGGATGAAGAAAGAATGTGAGCGTGTAATGATTGTTGCGTTTAGAGACCGAGATTACCTCTGCAATGCAGAGTCTGCATCTCCACAATCATCACGGGAAGGGTGTTTATTAGTGGTCGGTGATCCGATCCATGGATATAACCCCTCAATGTCTTGGAAGAGGAACCTGGGAATCTTTGCAAGTCGTTTGAAAAAAAATCCCAGCTCTCTAGCTCAACTTTCAGGACCAAAAAATGGCCATTCGAAATCATTTCGAGAAAACGATGGTAACCATTTTGAAGCTAATCATTGCAAGTCATTTAAAAAAAATCTCAGCTCTCTAGCTCAATTTTCACGAAATGTCCGCTTTTACGAATGTTCCGGATCTTCCGAAGAACCTAGAAATGGCCATTGGAGATAATAACGAAGCTATGATGGTACACTATGGGGCCTTCCTTAGTCGAGTGGTTAGAGCCCGCGGCTCAAAGCAAAGCCATACTGAAGGTGTCTGGTGTAATGGAAATTTCCTTGACTTCCCTGGGCATAGAGTATAATCGTGCCTGCCACACGATACACGAATGCGAAAATGGCAAATTTGGCAAAGAAAGCTCTCAGTTAATAATTGTGGAAGTGCCCATAAGAACACTAAGCTGCGAAGCAGGCTCTTTCCCAGTGAGGACGTTAATGCCAAGAAGAAGAAGATGGTACACTATCTTAAAGCTCATCATCGCAAGTCGTTTGAAAAAAAAACAGCTCTCTAGGTAAACATTTAGGATATGTCCACTTCTACGGGTGTTCCGGATCTTCCGGAAAACAGGCCAGCAAATGGCGATATCATTTCGAGGCAATGATGAATGAATGAATGAATGAAAAACATCCCAGCTCTCTAGATCAACTTTCAGGATATGTCCTGCTTTACGGATGTTCCGGATCTTCCGGAGGACCAAGAAATGACCATTCGAGGTGACGATGATATACTATTTTGAAGGTCATCATTGCAAATCGTTTGAAAAAATCCCATCAATTTTCATGAAATGTCCACTTTTACGGATGTTCTGGAGGATAATTTCCGTTTGCTGTTAACTTAGAGGGGTTTAAACACCATTTATCATCATTGCAAGTCGTTTGAAAAAATCCCATCAATTTTCATGAAAGTCCACTTCTACGGATGTTCCGGAGGATCCATTTGCTGTTAAATTAGAGGGGTTTAAACACCATTTAGGGGAATTAGGGGCATAATGGACACGTTAAGAAAATGTTCTTTTTAAGACCATAAAATGGCAATGTTTTAAATTTATCCCCGGCTAGTTTACAAGTTTAATGTTAGTACAACGTGCTATATTCATTCGTGGTAATAAAAATATATCATATGTCAGAAAAACGAGATAGAAAATTGGGTCGAATACAAGGCTGGTAAAAAGGTATCGGGGCAAAATGAACACTTACGTGAAATTTCGTGATTCCAATATGTTTAATGACTGTCAATCGTCCCGATTTGTAGAAGGGCTCTCCCTTAATCATAATAGCTAAAAAGAACCTCTCTGGATTCGTTACTTCGCTAAAAAATTAGATTCAACAATCGCCTTGCTTATATGACAATTTGAAACTGAGAACAACTCAAAAGTCAAATTTAAAAGGACAATTGAAGCAAAACGTAAACTTTTATACCGTCAGATATTCCAAATGCAATACAGATTTCATGAAGTCTATGAAGTTTTGACGAAGTATGCATATTATCAGAGATCACCCCATGTGTTCATTATGCCCCCAATCCTCCTACTATGATTAATCTGTTCAGAAAAGGAAGTTGATCGATATTTTACCCGACCTGACCCAGAAGGACACCGGAAAAACTCCGGCCATAGGAAATAAAGTGGTTTACTTGTGCCAGCATATGAAACTAGAAGCCTTTGGATTGCATTTAGTGAAAACGCATCTAAATCAGTTGAATTGAACGTTTACAATAACAATTTGAAGAAATCGTAACCCGGTCGGATACGGGTTAATATGCTATCTCCATACAAAATTGTTCGTCTTTCATATGGCAAGATAGCATAAACACTCGCATAATATTTATTGAGTTATGTAGTCAATTATGCAAATAAATTAGCAAATGGCCGGTTAACTGGCTCACAAGCTCACTGAAATCGGTGAATAATACATTGTCAATAGCCAGTAACTCAAAAACCTCCAAAACAGCAATGGATTCTGCAGTGTTAAATTAAGTAATTGCAGTTATATTGTGATTGAGACCAAAAATGCTGTGCTGTGTTATTTACATAATATAAATTTCTCAAGAACTCATTTTGGAGATGAAATGGTCGGCGTTAAGTCAGAGAAAAATGGGTTCAAAGTCTAACGCTCTGTAAGTTTTGAACTCGTTTAAATTTTGGTTCAATATTTCTACACATTTTTTTTTTCTATTTGTGTTACTTTCAAACAATATAATGTGAAGTGATAATCATGAAAAATCATAGTTCAAACCTCTGATAGAACAATTTTTTGATGGACTATGTGTACTTGGTCCACTCTGACTGAACTAAAGACCACCGTTCAGTGAGTTGGTTCACTCTGACTGAACAATTTCTAGAAAAATAAAAATCATTCAATCGGTCAAACTGGGTGCATATCTCTAAGATAAGCAGATTATCAAGACCCTTCGACACCAGTATCATAAATTCGTCAATAATCCATATCGTCAATACCGAAATCATTGGCATTACGATAGCTTGAAAATAATGTTTTTCAGGGTCAGGGCATTGAAGACCAGAAATATTCAAATATGTGTTCAGTCAGAGTGGACCAAGTGAAAATCTTGAGTACCGACCTAAATATACTGGTCCAATAAGCAGGGTCTAGCACATTCCGTACATACACCATAGAACTACCATAAACTTCTATCGGACTCTGAAATTGACTCAAAAAATGCAATAATCAATCTGTTTATTACTTTTCAACACTTGGTCCGCTCTGTCTGCATAGAAATCGATGCAATTTCTGACCACCCATCCAAATATGGTAAATGGTCAAAAATAAAAAATAAAAATTAAGTAATAATTATAAATTTCTATTGATGGATAAGTAGAAGAATCATTCCATGCCGAAAAATCTGACAAATCTCTTGAAATGTTTTACATTTTCTCCTATTCCTCGGCGCGCTGATCATTTTCGCTATTATGGTATTAAGCACTTGGTCCACTATGACTGCACATTTTTATCGATTTTATTGATCATCCAAAGTAAATGTGTTACATATGACGGATTCCATGTCAAATCGGTCAGTCACAGAACTCGACCATCTTCGATTTGGATTAAATTTTGCACATGTTTTTGGTATGGTAGAATAAGTATTTTCCATAGAAAAATTGATTATTTTGACTCAAGTGTAACTTTTGAAAATGGCCTATAATTTTTTGCATGCAACTTATTTGAAAAATTCTAACTCCGAAACTGTTGATTTTAGAGAAAAATGTTCTATGAAGAAGTTGTAGTGAACCGTTTGGACTACATGAAAAAAATATACACTGAAAAAATATTTTATTTATTTTCATAGAAAAATCAAAAATAAAACTAAAATTTTAAATTACTCAAAAACCCCATTATTAATATTTTTTAAATTTTCGCCATAGAATCTTAATAGTAAACAGATGTTTAGCACAAAGTTTCATGATGGAGAAATTTTTAATAAAAAAGTTTTTCTAAGATCAACTTTTGGTCGATTTTCAAAATTTTGATTTTTTGGTAAAATAAATACGTTCTGATGATACAGTAAGCATCTTGAAATGATTCTAAGCCATAATGATTATATGAATAATTTCTCTAAAAGTAGCCATTTTCGAATTATATCGAGTTTAATGCAAAAAATATTGTTTAAAGATTAAAATAGGCCATTTTCATAAGTTATTCACGTTTCTCCATTAAAACTAGTACGTTTTCGACTGTAAAGACCATATTTCTTTCCACTAACTTATTTTTCTTGATGGAGAATCACGAATAACTAATGAAAATGGCCTATTTATTTATTAATATATATTATATAATATATATATATAATATATATATATAATATATATATAATATATATATAATATTATTTAAATAATATTTTTTGCATTAAACTCGATATAATTCGAAAATGGCTACTTCTGGAGAAATTATTCATATAACAATTATGGTTTAGAATCATTTCAAGATGCTTACTGTATCATCAGATAAATACGTTTTGACAAAAAATCAAAAGTTTGAAAATTGACCAAAAGTTGTTCTTAGAAAAACTTTTTTATTAAAAATTTCTCCATCATGAAACTTTGTCTCAAACATCTGTTTACTATCAAGATTCTATGGTGAAAATTTAAAAATGGGGTTTTTGTGTAAATTAAAATTTAAGTTTTATTTTTGAATTTTTCATGAAAATGAATAAAATATTTTTTCAGTGTATATTTTTTTCTTATAGTCCAAACGGTTCACTACAACTTCTTCATAGAATATTTTTCTCTAAAATCAACAGTTTCGGAGTTAGAATTTTTCAAACAAGATGCCTGCAAAAATTTATAGGTCATTTTCAAAAGTTACACAAAAACGCTTATTCTACCATACCAAAAACATGTGTAAAATTTAATCCAAATCGACGACTAACGAGCACGATTTTTATTTTTTTCGACTCATTCTGGATGGAATTCGTCATATCTCTCGCAGTTTACAGCATTCATCAAATCTGGTCAAAGTGAAACGGAGGTAAGGTAATTTCGCATCAAACGAGAGAATAATCCAATTTTCCCAAGTTTTGTACTTGGTCCCCTCTGACTTAACGCCGACCAAATGAAGACATTCTGTCATCATCATTGAAGGAATTCCTTCCATAATATCTGAGGTTATGGCTTTCAGTCTTAAATAAAACTCAAAAACGGATTTAAGACTGAAAGCCATAACCTCAAACATCAACATAACAGACCTCCAAGAAATTTCATAAAATCTTACACTCTTTCATTTAGTTTTAATCATGTTTTAGAAATGTCTCTATATGCCATAAGAAAAAGTAATGTGTGATATAATTGATGAATTCTAAAAGTGTCTCATTAATAATTCCTTGAGCAGATAAGATGGAATTTCTGCAAGAATTCACGGAATATTCCTAGTAAAAATCCGCGGCTTTTCAACAGGTTCATTGGGATTTCTGTTACAGATCCTGTTTGTTGATGATTCATGAGATTTCTAAGTTTAAAAATAACGGACGGCCAAATATTATCTACAAACTGCATCTCATCAAGGTATTTTTCTTCTTTCATCTTTTCGGCATTACGTCCTCACTGGGACAGAGCCTGCTTCTCAGCTTAGTCTTTAATGAGCACTTCCACAATTATTAACTGAGAGCTTTCTTTGCCAAAGTTGCCATTTTCGCATTCGCATATCGTGTAGCAAGTACGATGATACTCTATGTCCAGGGAAATCAGGGGAATTTCCGCTACGAAAAGATTCTGGACCGACCGGGAATCGAACCCATACACCTTTAGCATGGCTTTCTTTATTGCCGTGGACTGCAACCACTCGGCTAACGAAGACCCCTCTCATCAAGGTGCTAACCTATTTAATCATCAAACTGAAAAAAAAACTTTATTGTGCTTTTCAATCTACGATCAACCTGTGAATAGTTCTTCCTGTTTAGTAAGATTCATTCACACAGTAATTCATCCAAAGTGCCACTAATTTCTCATCCACTCCAACGACCTCATTTACCTTTGGATGGTGCATGGGATCGGCCACTCGGTGTTCATAAAAAACTAAACTGATGAATAAAAAGCTTGCCGAAAATTCCAAGCGCCTTCTACCTTCGCATGAATTGTTATGGAACAGGGGAAAAGCACACGCAAACTGGTTCATCAATGATGTTGATTTATTAGTGGTAAGAGTTTTGTATTCTCTTGAATCGGTGATCTCCCGTATCATGAAATCAAAAACTAACCTTAACCAATATTAAATTATGTGAAAAATATACGTTTTATAGAGAAACCCCGACTAAAGGTTCGTCAAATTTGAATAATTATAAAGTTTGTAATACAAACTAACTAGAACAATTTAACTTTTACAAGCAGTTTTCGTGTACACATTCTAAAATGCAATAGCAAGACTTAGTTTCTAAACCACTTCAATATTTCTTACATTAAAATACATCTTTCAATATCGTCATGCATATACCAGAAATACAAAAGTTTGGATCACTGTGAGTTTCCCGGAGGTTGCGTGCACATTTCGAAGAAAGTAAGACGGAAAACCAATCAACCGTAGAAAGGTGCATGTATGTGTGTGTTTGGGTCCGGATGGTAGGGTCAGAGAGACGATGAAAGAAAAACAAACAAACAAATCTATTTCTAGTGAGGGTGAGAGAGGTTAGGAGCGCTGGGAATGGAATCGATTTGTAGAAAATAACAATAACTCTGAATTTGCCGGGAAGCCGGTCTTCGACCGAGTGCAACGTATCGAGTCTAGATGTGTGAGAAAGTCGGAGAATATTTTCCCATGATTTAAAGCAGATCACACCCGATTTTCGGGCAAAGCCGGTCGGAATTCGAAAAAGTGTTTTTTACTACTGGATATGGTGAGCTAATATCAAATGAAAGAGAGTTCGATTCAATGTTTATTCTTTTGGGTTGCGTTATGAAGAAATTTCAAAATAATTGTTGACAGCTCTATATGATTTCTGATAACCCTCAAATGGCCTTTTATGAAATTGCAAAAAAATTGTGTATTCAACTCGCTTAAGCACGCGTCGTAAGCCTCGTTGGACTCGTGCTGTCAGAATCATCATTCTTCGTCAATTTTGAACTTACGGTTAATTTTCAAATCAACCCGGCTTGATCGTTATCGTGTCATCATTCTTCTTCATATAATCGCAAAACCAACGATCTTGCACGACGTAGAATTCTAATTCCTAGCACATGCCACCCGATAAAATTTGCATAAACAGCGTAATTCCAGTGGCTGTGGAATTTCACGTTTCCCAGTTCTTTCTACGATGGGCCGCCGTCGTCCAGCAAACCAAACATTCATAGCCCAGCGAATTGGTTGATTGAAATGCGCACCAACATAATCCGATTTCACAGCATAAGCTGGGTTGGTTTTTTTTTCGACCCTCGCCACATTTATGCCCTATCCATCGATGCCATTGTTTCTAACACCGCGCGATTTATAGCGGTTAAGCGTTTCCCTCACGCAGATCGCATATATTTTCAACAAAGCCCGATCGGACGGCGTGTCAAGTTTCGTTGATTTTCCAACGGTCAGAATCCGATACCTATTGTCTGGTTTGAATCCGCGAAACTTCACACCCGCCGACACCACCCAGGTAAGGTAGATGTACCACTAATGCGCATGAAATCTTTCAGTGTTCATTAAATCGCTTTGAAATTTTGTGGCAACATTCTCAAAAAAACTCAAAAATTACTGAGAAATAAGAAAACAAAAACACTTGTCTTAAAAATTTATCTCATTTACAACTAATTTTAAATTTTGTTTCCTAAATTCGCCACCTTCCACAAGAATTTAATATAGGTGCGAATTCAGGAAACGAAATTTAAAATATGGTGCAAGCGATCCAGTTTGCGCTACTCTAAATTGCAATGCAAAAAAAGCTTTCCTTTAACGTATATACAGTATTCAAAAGTCCTTTTCCTTAGGGTGGCGAATACCGTTGCACCTACCCCATGTCCCGCGGTATTGTAATTCTGCCATTTCGATTATCACCGCGTAACTTTCCTTTTCGTATGTCTTCCTTCGGTTCCTCTATTAAACCGCCCGGTAGTAACCTCCGATCGAAATATTTGACATAAAGTCACGAAAAAGCCACGAGTTCATTCAACACGTACTTTCCGACTGAAACAAAAGCACCAACTCAGCGGTATGCTAAATACGTTATTGTTTTCTTGGGCTGTTACGCTCGTTTGGAACTCAACCACCGCCGTCACGAACGGTGAAATGTTGAACGTTTGGCGGTTGGTAGGGAGGGGCGAACGATATGGTGCCCAAGCGAGAAGAAAACTCGACGAATGAGTATGCTATCATTTTGTTTGAAATAATTTCAATAACGATCGCACAGTGATGTATTCTGAAAATTTCGTTGGTCAAAATCTTGTTCACAAAGGCTAACATAAAAATATGACTGTGATCTTGTAGTGTCCGCAGTCTAAGGAAATCAAAATGGAAAGTTTCGGCATTTTGTATTAGGTCTTTATTAAAGGTTTAATACAAGCTTACGAAACTTTGACCAAAACAAAACTTTTTATTTGGATTTCCATAGAAAGCCAAAAAATCACAATTAGTGTCCTTCCAGTTGAGTATCCTAGACCAATAAAAAATATATCTGCTCTAAGTGAACAACATAAGAACCCACAGATCTAGAATTTGCTTAGGGAGATGCATTAAGTACGTCTCGCAAAAAATGGCTACTTTTGACACCTCAACTGCCCTATGTCACCCCTATGTGACTTTGAACATTTTTTTATGAATAGTCATGCTTTGTTGAGTAAAGTAAATCTTGAATGCTTTATTCACAATTGGCCAAAAGTTCAGGAATTTTTGAGAACGCTCTACAAAATTACATTGAGTTTTTAATTGTTATTAGTAATATTTCAAATTTAGACATATTTTTCAAACCAAATAATGAACGATTTTCTCAAAATAGAAATTGTTCATTCATTCCTTGGTCTCCTTGGCCTTTTGATTTTTTTTTTGTAAATTCAGGTAATCCTTTAACAGTTCAGTACAAATAATTGCAGTAATTTCCATAGGGATCGCTCCAAAAAATCCTGAAGGACTCCATCCGAGATCTACTTTAGAGATTTTTTCACTGTCTTCTAGATACTCTAGGAAATTGATAGAAAGATTCAATTCACGAAGGTTTATTTTAGGGTTTTAGATGGAATTCATTAGATTTATTTTCCAGCAAATCCTACAAGAGTTTCTCCAGAAAATCCTACGCCTATTTCTCCAGTCATTCTACCAGACTACAAACAATTGATATTTCTTTAAAAAAATCGTCTCATGGATTTCTTCAGTATATCATTCAGGAATTACTACAGAAATTCTCAACATATTTGTTCAGGTATTCCTCATGAAGTTTACAACGGTTTGGAAAATCATTAAAATTGTTCTACGGGCAACGTCTCGCTTGAGAAATTGTCTGAAGAATCGCTAGATATATTCCGGTCAAAATTTATTGAGGGCCTCCTTGTTAAATATCTAGAGGAATTCCTTAAAAAATCCTGGGAAAAATCTGTGGAAATAACTTTAGATAATTTCCCGTATGAAAAACGATAGTGTTTGTTTTCCAAAACGAATTCCAAAGTACAACGCGATGATCATGAAAGAAATCCTTGAGTAGTCCATGGAAGTTTCACTGTACAATTCCTGGAGAAATCGTCACACGCTATGTCTGAACCAGACGATTATAAAAATCGAATATACATCGGGTTTTTCCTCGCTAGAGTTTAGTATTTGGGTTATATTTTCATAATCGGAAGGTTTTAAAATATTCCATCGGTGAAATTTAGATTTTTTCCTCTTTTAAGCTATTTTTCATACTAAAACCGATGAAAATCCCATTCTCACTGCATTTCAGCCCATACGAAATGTATGGAAAGAAATTCACCGATAGAATATTTTTAAACCTTCCGATTATGAAAATATAGACCAAATACTGATCCCTTGCGAGAAAAAACCTGATGTACATTCGATTTTTATAATCGTCTGGTTCAGACATAGCGTGCGTCAGTAAGCATCTGTCTGAAATTCTTAGAGAAAAATCATGAAAAAAACATCGCAAAAATCATGAAAAAAACATCAGCAACATCGCATACCCACACGTTTTACTATACATCAAAAAGAGATGTGATGAAATGCTATTGACAAATTCCATCCAGAATGAGCCGAAAAAAATTAAAATCGTGCTTGATAATCTTCGATTTGGATCAAATTTTGCACATGTTTCTGGTATGGTAGAATAAGTGTTTTCCATAGAAAAATCGATCAATTTGACTCGAGAATATCTTTTAAAAATGGCCTTTAAATTTTTGCATGCAACTTATTTGAAATTTTTTTACTCCGAAACTGTTGGTTTTAAATAAAAATGTTCTATGAAGAAGTTGTAGTAGACCGAAAAAAAATGTACACTGAAAAAATATTTTATGTTTTTTCATTGAAAATTCAGAATTTAAACCTTAATTTTAGTTTGAACTTGAGCTTGAGCTTGATTGGTCGCCCGTAAATGCTACTCCAGTATCGCCAGATCAGCTGCACTTACACAAGGAACCAACCGAATGACTGCTTGGGACTAACAAGCATCCTCAGTGTATAAGGGCTGGTGATCTTCTATTTTTAGCGACAATGGTGCCTGCCACGTCAGAATGCAGACCAATGTGGGGAAGGGGGAGGAATTGATGATGCATTATACTGGCTCCCACGTAGACCGTATATACCACTGCATCTACGCCAGTTCATGCGGGAGTGTATGGATCAGGGGAAAGGCATAGCAGAGAGGTTTGCTTTTGTGGTTAGCAGACTGCCTATGAATCAGGCGTAAGGAAAGGCATGTGCGTGGAAGAATGGAAGCGTTAAGGAAAAGGTTTCTTGTCCGTCTCTGGTTCTAGCGTTTGCTATGAACGAATAGTTTGAGTGTGTAATATTTAGAATGGAAGATAGAAGCAAGTGAGAGATATACAACTACAAAGTACGACGAAAGGGACGGGCCTGGGATTGAACCCATGACCTTCTGCTTATGAAGCAGAAGCGGTAGCCATCAGACCACCAACCCCGTCTCAATTTAAACCTGAATTTTAGTTTACACAAAAATGTAATTTTTGATATTTTTCAAATTTTTACTATAGAATCTTGATAGTAAACAGATGTTTGGGACAAAGTTACATGATGGAGAAATTTCCAATTTAAAAAGTTTTCTAAGAACAACTTTTTGCCCGTTTTTGAAAGTTTTGATTTTTTGTCGAAATAAATAAGTTCTGATGAATCTCGAAATTATTCTGAACCATAATGATTATCCTGATCTCTTCTCTAGATGTAGCCATTTCCGAATTATACATAGTTTAATGCAAAAAAAAAAATTAAAATAAATAATAAAATAGACCATTTTTATTAGTTATTCGCGATTCTTCATCAAGGAAAATAAGTAAGTGAAAAAAATATGGTCTTCACTCTCGAAAACGTATTATTATTGATGGAGAATCGCGAATAGTTAAAAAAAATGGACTATTGTAATATTTTAATAGTATTTTTTTCGCTTTAAACCTGACATAATTTGAAAATGGATACTTCTAGAGAAGATAATGATAATGGTTTAGAATCATTTCGAAATTTTTATTGCATCATCAAAACGTATTTATTTTGACCAAAACAAAAACAAAATTTTAAAAATTAAAAAACTTTTTCATTAAAAACTTCTCCATCATGAAACTTTGTCCCAAACATTTGATCACTATCAAGATTCTATGGTGAAAATCAAAAAAATATTAAAAATGGGGTGTTGGTGTAATTTAAAATTTGAGTTTTATTTTCAAATTTTCCATGAAAAAAAAAACATAAAATATTTTTTTAGTGTATATTTTTTTCTAGAAGCCCAAACGGTTCAATACAACTTCCTCATAAAACATTTTTAAAAGTTATTCTAGAGTCAAAATGATCGATTTTTCTATGGAAAACACTTTCTCTACCATACCAAATTTGACCGATTTGTCATGGAATTCGTCTATTGAATTATTTTTTTTTTTTATAGAATAAAGGCATAAAGTATCATTAGACGGTACACAGTGGCACACGGTCGAACAAAACGTCAAAAATTCATGTTCTAAAATCACTTGTTAATATTTTTATAAACTTCTATACCATTGAGTGAGGATTTCTCAAAATTTGAGATTGATCTCTTCTGTTTTCGATTTTTGGCAGCATCGAAAGTGTGGGAAAGTCAGGAAAATTGGACTGCTAAATTTTCATCAATAGTAAACTTCAAACCGCTGTATCTCAACGAAATCATAAACGATTTAAGCTTAATAGGCGTAGTTTTAAGCCTTTGATTTGACTATGAATACATAATTTTTAGCATATCAAGTTATTATAGCAAAAACCATTTTTTTTTTACAATCTATCTCCAAAATGTTGGTTAATTTTCAAAACTTCGTTCATATTTCAAATCTGTATAATGTGTCGTAACTCTTTAAAACTTACTGAAATTACTAAACGGAAGTTTATTTTCGTACCTCTAGTTCAGGTTTATCCATGTTAAATCTAATGTTAAATTTCTGCATTAAAACCATTTTTTTTTGTAAGAATAGCCTTTTTTATTCGTTTGGATGAAAAAACTTAATTTGGACAATTTTCACTAGAAAATCGAATTTTCAAATTGACATTTATTTCCAACGGGATGATATTAGGTATCCAAGATAGTTGATAGATTACAATTATCAAGCGGTTTGGGAAGTATTTGAAGTTTTGTTCAACCTTTGTATGAAGGCCACCACTGTGCGGTGTTTGGTCTAATGGCTACCGCTTCTGCTTTATATGCAAAAGGTCATCGGTTCAATCCATTTCCTCGTATTTTGTATTTATATTTTTCACTTGCTTCTATCTTCTACTTATAATCTATCACACTCCAAACAATTCGTTCATAGCAAACGCTAGAACCAGAGACGGCAAGAAACCGTTTCCATACGCTTCCATTCTTTCATCATTATAGCACGTCTTTACTTACGCCTGATGCATAGGAAGTCTGCTAACCAACAAGCAAGCCTCTTTGCCATAAAATAACCTCCTCTACACCTTCCCGCATGAACTAACGTAAATGCAGTTGTATATCCGGTCTACAGGGTGATTACTATATCCTGTCAGTAAAATAAGTAATCATAGAAAAAAAAATGGTTAAATTAATTTTAATTACAAGTGCTTTAAGTAAGTTTAGGACATCTATAACATTTGTCTTTGCTGTACATAGATAACAAATTATTTTTTTTATCTCAATTTCCAGCCACAAGCATTGTTTCAGAAGCATTACAGTTAACACGCACGTTATTCAAAAGCATAAGTTTTAACTAAAAAATACATATTTTTTTCGCTAAAATTTTCCATAATCAGTCTCATTCTATTCCCTAGTAAGTCTAAAAGATTGTGGTAACATGCTGTTTCAATCAGGCATTTTTTCAGCGTGCCAGGTGCAATGCCTTTAAAACAACACATATGACTAAAAACTAAGGTAAATGCAAAAAGATTTAATCTTTACTTTGTCAAAACAAACTTTATAGATGTGCAAAACAGGATGTACACCGGAAAATAAAATTCATACATACATCTTTTATCTACGAACATTTACTTTACTGACAGGAATTAGTAATCACCCTGTACTGTGGGAGCCAGTTCTAAATGCATCATCAATCCCTCCCTCTTCCCCTGCATTCTGACGCAGCAGGCGCCATTAAGAGGGCCTATAATCGTAAAATTTCGCAAACTGTCATTGCCCTTAGCATGGTGAGAGGCCAATGACTCTCTCTTGCTCATCCGCTGGAGAGCAAAAGGACCAAGGCACGCTAACATAATTCAAGTTAACCTATAAAAAGATCGATGATAGGTTGAAAATCGAAAATAGACCAAGTATTTAAACTCAAAATGTTTTCCACATTTTGGCATTGGCAGTTTTCAGAATAAAATTTATTTTTAACCTGAAGTAATATTAAATCTTCACTCAATAAGCAAGCAATCACATTGGTTGCGTTGAATACTGAGAAATAGGAATGGAAAATGTAGTGGTCAATATTAAACTCGATTTTTCAGAGAATCATCGATATGAGGATTGGACCTTTTGAATTGTTAGGCAAAAACTAGATCTAACGTCTTCCGATTTAAATTATTTTTTACTGTGTTCTTCTCATTAAATGACATCAATGTTATGCTGACCATTGTCAAAAAATCTCAAATCATGTGGCAAAAAAAAGATAACTAGAAAAACATTCAAAGAATCCAATTTTTCCAGTTGAATTCAGCAAATAACCCCTTGTGCAACGTTACGTCACACATTACGACGTAGTGAAAATGCAATCGAAAATTACCGCCAAACGCTGGGTGCATACAAAAATTACAGCAGGGGCACATCGCGTCGGCAGAAGTGCAGTGCCTCGTCGTTGGAGGTTGATCTTCTTCAGATGCTTTGTTTTCTTGAGTGACATGACGTACTATGTATGTATGTATGTGTGTGTATGTGTGTGTGTGTGTGCGCAAAAAAATGCACAATAAATTTGTTTGCCAACCGGCATACATACACATCGCCCACAGTTATCGGTGAAACTGAATGGATTCCGTGTCGTTTTTTTTTTCTTCTGCCAATTGTGTTTTTACAATTGGCGCTATTTAGCTCTCCAAATAGATCGAAAAGGGTGTAGCAGTTTCGGCCCTGCTTTACCCGCGCACGTGTTGATCGTGCTGAATGAGGTGAAATTTGAAGCCAGCTGAGCATATTTAGGAATATTAATTGGTGATAATTGGGCTTTCGTAGTGGAATGTTTCGGAATAGCTGAATCGTGATTTGAAAGGAATGAGAGACTCCTCAACAAGCAAAATTGATACAAGTGATTGGTTATTTGGTGCTGTATAATTTTGTGTCGGCTGCAACACAATTGCCTTAGATTCCTTTGTTTGAAAGAGATCTATACGGTTATTGGTGGTATCTGCCTAAAATTTGAATCATCCTTCAGAATCATGTACGTTTTGCATCGAATTTCCGAATGCTTCGTAAGCCGGAAACTGGCCTTTTTCACGGTGTTTTTCAACCAAATTTCATTTTTTTCGTCTTGAGTCCATAATTAAGATTCTTCTACATTTTCCATGCATAAGAGTTACCGAAAAAAAGTTTTGAAGTAAATTCTCGGCAAAAGCCTGAGGACATTTTTTTTTATTTGTTTATATACTTGAGTTTAGTGACTGCTAGAGATTTTGTTGAATTTCTATGGACCGCGGAATTTGTGTATAATCTCAAAGAAGGACACAACTCTGAAAAAATCATTCAAATTGTCGTAGCGGTAAACGCGCAGCTATTCAGCAAGACTATGGTGGGGATCGTGCGCTCGAATCCCGCCGTACAAGGATTTTTTTTCGGGAAGGAATTTTTCTCGACTTCCCAAGGCATAGACTATCTTCGTATTTGCCAATCAATTGGCAAAAAAATTCTCAGTTATCAACTGTGAAAGTGGTAATAAAAACTGAAAATGAGGCATCAAGTTGGCATGTAACGCCAGGAAGAAGTAGAATAACTCTGTAGATTGTGAACCACTGCTCTAATAATTTACCTGGGTTGCCTACATGATTAGCGTTCCTCCACAATTATTTCTAAGTCTAACCCATAATACTATAAACTATATGTAACCACCAGTAAATCTACACCCAAGCGGTTCTCCTACGACACTGCATTCCAGTGCTAAAGGTACAACATATTTAAGACCCCTTTAGAAATACGCAACTCAGCCAGCTCAGCCAGTTTATAACAGGCTTACGGTACTAACCGGGTGACCATGTTGCATATAACCGTGCCAGATTTATCATAGGAACACGTAAGACTAAGACGCTGAAAGCGTTGAAATGTGCCAATTGACGCTAAACTTGCTGGAACTCTGGCATATTTCTTTGGCACTTCCTCACCGACGTCCCATCCCTGTTTTAAATCAAGAACATCGCGATTCATCACGAGCAGTGACTAGATAGAGTGCTGAACTAAATATGTTGCTGCTGTCGTCACCTTCTGCCTAACAACGTAGTGTTGTGATTTAGCGCTACACTCCAGTCAACAGCTATTTGCGCGATTCTGTTGTAGAAATTTAAAGAGTCACTCTCCACGTTCACACTCGAAAAGCGGAAGTCGTAAATAAGTGAGTCAATAAACCTTGCTCCTTCGGACCAGTTGTAAGATGCACAATTCTGACTGACACGGTGTGGTCAGCGACCCAGTAAAAGACTTCTGTCCCTTCGTACACCGGTTCTATGTATCGCCTTCCACACTGCTGGCGAAAATTACCGGTTTTTTACCTATTGTATCGGCCGAAACCATTCAACTGCAAACGTCGTGTTCCGGAGAGGGGGTCTTAGGGCTACCTTAGGCGTGTCCGCGGACACGTGTGGTAAAATTTGTTGCCTTTTTCTCGCTTCGGTTGCAACAAACCGGGTGTTTAGCTTACTGAACCAATTTTCTCCACGAATAGGCCCGAAGGTTGATAAACTTTAAATCACAGCCTAACCTGGTTCTTGCGCTCGAAGCATATTGGTTTCCCAATAAAGTGGTTGGCTAAACATACACCAGGGCTGATTGCGGGTTTTTTCCTAGAGACTAGGTCAATATTTTAATGCAAGTTTCCATTTTTAATGAAAGTTGTCTACAGATTCTATCTCAACCAAAAAGCCATTTTTGCCCTCGTTCTGCTTGCATGAGCATCGATGACCATACAATTCGTAGTTGCTACTCCGTGTTTGACTAAAATAACCAAAATTGCAAAGGGAACCAATAGAAATAGCTTGAGAGTACCATACTATCTTCAATGTACAATTTCGAGGAGTCCAAGCTTAGTAATGTCGAAAATCGATGAAGAGAAATCGATCACTGCAGTTACGCCCTTATGTTACTGAACGCGAGAAAAGGTAAGGTAGGGAAAAATAACACGGTCTCCCGTGTCACCATAAGAATTTAAGTTTCTGCCACATAGTAGTAACTGTTAACAAAGAGATTCTCAAGGTTTCGATACAACCTCCAACTTTTCTTCTATTGGGTTTTTGAATTTTTCCAAAAGTTTCACATATTTTACACACAAAAGTATTTTTCATTGTTTTTCCACCTATAAATCGCGAGAATTCAGTATGAATCACCAAGAAAAATTGCTTATTGAAAGACGGATCCATTCTGCTTGCAATGAATTCTGGTGCAAAACTCTAGAAACTGTTTTTTTTTCTTTCTTTATTATTGACACTTTCAGCCCTAGGCTGGTTCATCTCATAACTCTAGAAACTTTTAGAGACTATTACTCGACTATTCCGCAAGTTCCTTAGGATTTTTTTTCTCAAATTCTTCGAGGGAAAGCCCCTTCTAGTGGTTTCTTATCTGGTATAATTTTAAAAACTTCCTAAGGATTCCTTAAAAATTCTACCAGACATTCCTGCTACTGTTCTCCAGAATTTGGTCCGAGAAATATTTAAGCTCTCCAAGACTTCGTCTTCCAGTAATTTCCACAGTCTTTGATCCTAAAAAATCCCAGCGAGTATACCAAGATTTTCTCCACACATTTTTCCGCTGACTCTTCCAGCGATGTTTCCAGTTAGTTCTCTAGAAAATCTTCTAAAGATTCGTACAGGAGTTGTTCCAAGAAAATCTTCAAAGAGTTTTTGAAGATAGTTTCCAGGGATTTTTCCTCAGATACAAGTGTTCTACTCTGATTTATTTATAAAATCCTCTAAGCAACTCTAGGGTTTTCAAAAACCTCACTGAAACTTCTGAAACATTCTTTGCATTTCTCTGGAGACATCCCTAGAAGAATTCATAGGGAAATTTATTGAATACTTCCTTGGAAAATTTCTCAAACAATTTCAGGAGGCATTCTTTAAGCAATCTTTAGAGAAATTCCTGGTTCAAATCTTGATCCTGATTGACTATTTTGTAGGAAATCCGAAGAACACAAATATTGGAGAAAGTCTTACGGAAATCGATGGAGGTATCACTAGCAGTGCTGTTCAATGTTAAAATTTAGGAAATTTCAAAATGCTTGTTGCACCCTTGAATGTGGAATACAGCATCAGTAAACATTGCTAATCGATAGTAATTCGGAAAATGTCACCAGCAGTAAAAAACATTTCCTAATTGCTTTTTTCACGGAGAACGATGATATTAGCAATATTCAATTGTTGAAGTCACTTGATAAATTCAACAGCCCTGATTACCACATATATTTTTGGAGAAAAATCTAGAAAAAAAAATCATAGAATCTTTAGAAAAATTCCTGATGAAGTCTGTGAGGCAATTCATGTGGTTCTTCCTAGGGTTAACCTTAAAAAAAACCTTATTGAATTCTCAAAGATATCTAACACAAAATTCTTAGAAATATTACTTAGGAAGTTCGTACTCTTATAAATTCTTAATGCAATTCCAAGAAAAAATCATGAAAATTCATACAGTAATACATACTGTCTTAATGTCTAGAGGAATTCAAAAAAATATATACTTAGAGAAATATCTAGTCTGATTGTGGAAAGAATCAAACATTCAACTCCTGGTTCATTTAAGGTTTGTTAATGTTTTCTTGGTTCCTGTTTGGTCTTTTTTTGTGACAAAGAATTTCTCGCTAAACATTACTAAAGGATCTATGTACATATGAGAGATTCTCTCCTCTCTCGCTCTCTTTCGATTATTAAAGTGAAATACTAAAGTTTTTGGGAAGTTTTTCACTATAGATCTAAAGGCAATTATCTTGACTAGTGTTTCATACAAAAAACGCAACATAGGAGGTTAATGTGACTCAGTTGTTGATTAAAGAGAAAGTGAACAAAGAGAGCCTCTCAATGTTAGATAGGTCCTTTAGAAACGTTGCGCGAGATTTCTAAAGTTCCTATTTTCAAGAACTTCTGTCGCTACCAGCCCTGGTACACACACCGACCTGCTCGAGCTTCAGTATCTAGAGGCAACACATAATTATTTGCTTTTAATGGGCTGTGCACGATAGGTTTTACGGGTAGGGTTTGTCAAGGGGAAGAAAAACACTATTTTCGTCACTGTCGTGTTCTATATTTATGTGCCAGGAGCCTTGATGGATATCGCCAGATTGGTAAAGCACCATCAGCCACTTACTTGCGGAGGAGAAATTTCACCACAAGAAGCTGTCATTACCAGCCACCATAGCCACGAAACATACATTGTAGCAAGTTACAAGAAGCAATGTGTATATTCAGCTCTCGATTGGAACGTAAATAATACTAATAATGTGACACGACATGACCCACTTTTCGTCAACTGGAATTTTCGCCGCCTAGCTTTCAGTGTGTACGCTTGAATGATTTTGTTGGGATAATAATATAGACAAGAAGGATTCAGGTGGAACGAGAGAGCCATACCCGGAAGAAAACCATTTAGTGCTAGTAGCAAGGGTGGAAACGATCACTTGTAGGCATCAGAGACCTATTTTGAATGTATATAAAAGACTGGTGAACGATGCTTTTGATAGCACATTAATAAGACAGATGCACCGGTTTTTGCCATAGAAGGAATTTATTGGATAGACGCACCGATATTCGCCATAGTACCAGTATTCGCCACCCCAGATTAGAACCGTTCTAAGATGTAAACGGGCATAAATAATTTAGTGTGTTTAAAATCATTTTGGACTGTCGTGTTCGCAGTAAAGTATTTATGATAGACCAATAGATTACTCGGCAAACTTTTAGAAGAACTGAAGATCCATCGTTGATATTAGTCATCCGACCGACATCAGTTTTGAAAATAAAACATTTCCATCAATGACTCACCTATGCTATACCAGATGACGTTAAGTTTCGTCAGCAAATTTTTAGTTGCAGCGTCATGGGATACTTCGAACAATTGTGCAAAATACTCCGTTATCACGCAATGCACCATTAGCTTCTAGGAACTTCAGCAAGAAATTTCGTGATAAACATTCACGAACCGATCATTCAGCTTCAAAGTGTACTGTATCCGTAAAGGCATAACTGTCCTTTTTTGCATCGCATCAATCATGTTTTAATATATGCTGTACTACGCATATCGAAATTAACCAACTTTGTTTGAAAATATAATGAATGTAGTCCTATAATGAGAAATAAAGGCATAACAATCTGTATCAGAGGCGTCGCGTCCACATGTGCAACATGTGCACTGCACAGGTGGGAGCTCGTTCATCCTAGCCACCTACAATATGTACTATTTTTAAAGTACAATTCAATAATTTTCTTAATAAAATTTAATTTATTCCTTTTCAATTATCTCTCATTGATAGCTTGCAACGGAATTTTCATCTAGCAAAATATCTGTTGTTAAATTTTTGCTATGCAAATAAAATGAAAATGCTGTTTTGACGCACGATCTGGGACCTAAGTTTTTCTTCGCGCTCATCGCGATGCATGCTACGCAACACTTTGTTCCACGCTACACTTCGTTGCTGTGACGCTGAAAACCAACGCGTGCACTCTCATCGGGAAACGCGCTGCCTTGTATCGTACACGCAGTTCTGTCTATGTGGTAGAAAGCATTTTGAACTGCAAATGCGAGTGTGTAAGTAGCCAAAGCGCAAACTCTGGCCGGTGCACAGTCTTGCTACATCAATCAACTCGATCAGTGCAAGCGTGCGGATGAGAGAGATAAGAGAAAAATCAATCTACGAGAGAGATATATTTCGCTTGCTCTTTTTTTACCCTAGCGCCTTCAGCATTACTAAGCTTGGGGTATGAAAGTAGATTAGGTGCGATTTTTCCGATTTTTCAGGCGGCTGTCGATAGGAAGTTTTTTCAAGCTTGGCACTCAGTACTCGCGCTGCTATTTTCTGTTCAGTACTGGTTAAAAACCTCGCTTTTAACATACAGTATAAGCGCGGTGGTACTTGCAAGCGATAGTCAATCAGATGACAACCTGAAAATTAACTCAAGAGTGGTTGTACAATCATCGCCAGCATCTTGACGCTTGTGGTGTGTTTTAAAAGCGAGCATGTTTCACGATGCGTGCACTCAGTACACGATGCTACCGATCTTTTAATTATATGTAAAGATATGTAAGCTATGATTACAGCAATATTGCGCATTTCTTGCACCACTGGACTATCGTAGAAGTTTTTACAAGTGCGGAAACGTTAATAAAAGTGCGCATTTGCATCTAATCGTGAAGGTGTCTTCGAGGGACCGTAATTTCGGGTGAAATTGATCACTTATCAATGCGATTGTGGTTAGTTTTCATAACAACTCTACATAATAAATTTTAGGTTCCTGAATCCGAATATGCTTGCCAAATTCTTGACAATACAATATTTATAGAAATAATGAATATTTAAATTTCAAGAATAACGCAGAAAGCGCCTAAAAGTATGCAATTTCCTAAGGAATTTCCTGATATCTAACAGGAAATCCATTTATTTCAACCATATCAGCGAATTGGTACGAGTTTTGGTTATGCAATCTAGTTTGGGGATATTGCTTAAGCAGAGGCGTCGCGTGCACTTATAATTTAGTGTCATTTTATGTTTGTCATTATTGGGTACCTTGGGTTCAAACCATTTTTTTTAAGTTAATAAACCAGTGGTCACTGACCGTCGTTTTCGAATACAATTTTCTTCTGATCTTTCAGTTGATTCAAAATATTTAAGACTAATCGAGTTGTTTACTTTAATATGCTTGCCAAATTCTTGACAATACAATATTTATAGAAATAATGAATATTTAAATTTCAAGAATAACGCAGAAAGCGCCTAAAAGTATGCAATTTCCTAAGGAATTTCCTGATATCTAACAGGAAATCCATTTATTTCAACCATATCAGCGAATTGGTACGAGTTTTGGTTATGCAATCTAGTTTGGGGATATTGCTTAAGTATACTCACAAACTTTCAGGATTATACCATGTCCAAATCCTTGTCTAGAATTAGAAGTTTATTGACGTTTGTCAATACTGCACCGTATATGGTTTTGAAATTTTGCATTATTTTCATAGAAATGAACATTTTTGAACGCAAATAAAACTTCACAACACATAATTTGGACATACTTACGACAAACAACGTTCATTCACTGCAGGTTACATTGATATTTGTGCTCCATTAGGAAGAAATAAAATCGAGTGTCACAGTGATCAATTTCACCCTACTGATCGATTTCACCCGAATTTACGGGACTTATTCTTCGCACATCAAAGAATAAGTGCTCTGAAGACACTAACATGATTTGAAGCTATCCCGCACTTTTATTCACACTTTCGCACTTATGAGACTGCACTTCGCAGTCCAGTGGTCAAAGAAATACCCAATATTAGCTAGAATCCATCATACCTAAACCTAAAATTATTTTCATACTCAATTTAACAATTTTACCATAATGATGACTAATCGTTAAAATTGAAAAATTGTTTGTTGAGTTGAAAAATTAAACTAAACAACTCGATTAGTCTTAAATATTTTGAATCAACTGAAAGATCAGAAGAAAATTGTGTTCGAAAACGACGGTCAGTGACCACTGGTTTATTAACTTAAAAAAAATGGTTTGAACCCAAGGTACCCAATAACGACAAACATAAAATGACATTAAATTATAAGTGCACAGGTTGATAATTAGATCACGCGACGCCTCTGATCTGTATACAGTATTGTCCCGATTTTGTCAGCCCCCGATTTTGTCAGCCTATTTTAAATTTGTCTATAAATTGTTATCGTCATGTTTTGAAAAGTAGCAAAATGAGTTATCTGTGCGGTGGTGCTAAATGAATATGGCATGCAAAATGTTCTAGAAAATTATGAACATTTGTATGAGAAGACAAACTACAAACTTTGCGCGCTATATTCTCAATGCCTACTTTTGCCATATGGGGCAGTTATGCTTTTATGGACAGTGTTTGTTATTTTAGTTGAGAAATTTACAAGGATTTTAATATTTTTTTAAAATCTAGAAGAAACTTGTGCCTAATTACTGTTAAATTATTTTTTTTTGTTAAGCGAAATCATACTGGTATATATGTAACGATCCTTAAATATCAGAACCCTCGGTTTTCTTGTTGATTCGTGGTTTATTAGATTATTTGAAACCAAAGGAAATAATAGAAAACAAAAAATTTAAACATTTCAGTTGTTGCAATTCTGGGGGAGAAAAAATCTCATTGTGAATCCGTTTCCAGAAACCTCAATTAGTCTGCTTCCTGCTATTAAATCAAAACAAAAACGTAAACCATTCAGCCTGGCTAAAATTAAAAAGAATACAAAACCAAAAAAAACTCAATTCACTTCTCGATTGGAAGTAACGCAGTACCGTTCCTTCTGTGCGGCGAAACAAAAACAAAACTCCCCGGGAATATGAAGGTAAATATTTACGATAACGTATTCTCTGCAGAGCTGGCTACCAGACCATCGCATCATGCGGAAGAGTGTGAGTGTCTACGCGAGACCGAATTGAATTAATGAAGTTTAACGATCCTACTTTTTCAATGCGAAACGTTTAGCCAGAGAAGTGCTACTGGCAAAATAAACGAACATACACATCCAGACAGACGCCGGTCGGTTTTCGCCCAATGCCGACACCACATCCATGAGCATTAGGGTGGCTTATGGTTGTCAATCTACAAAAATCTTAAGTAACGCCTCCCAAATTTATTCGATTGAATAGAAGATACTGTGAAAGTTTGAACGGAATCCGTCTACTCTTATTTTTTTTTGGTGTGGGGGAGTGGGGTCTGCTGAACGTGATTGAAGTTTGTATGAAGAAAATAGACTAAATATATGAAAAAAAAAACGATTCTAGTTACATTTTCGACCATAGATGGTGTTCTAGTCGATGATTTCATTTTTGATTTGAAGAGTCTTCTCAAATTTTCACAGAAGCTTATGTGGGATCCAAATGAACATATTTGGGGAGTGTTATTTAAAATTATTATAAGTTGGTTTTTTCTATAAAAAGAGCCACCTCAATAAACATCCATAGGGCTGAAAAATAAAGGCGTATTGTGCCGGTCGGCGAGTTGAAGGACCCACCACGAATCGATGCCGAGTCTGCCGACGTCGACGTTGACAGTGTCGTCCACCGTATGGCCATCATCCTTGACTTGATTCATTTGCCTGCGATGTGCGAGGAAAATACGCTGATGGCAATGGGAGACAGTTTGATGATATCACGCTTCAGCCAGACCCGATGTAGACGTTTTCAGTCCGGATGGCTTCGGTATAGGATGAAGCTTGATTGTTCTAAATTCACACAGCGGAAAAAAAGCTACAATTAAAATTCATCTAAAATAAAAATATAAGTTTTAGACGAAATTGTGATATTTTTCTTTATAAGTTCAAAATAAGAAAGTTATCGGCTCATATTACAGGAACTTTCATAAGACATTTTATCGCATTAGTTTTAACAGTGCAGTCTTAGCACGTATAATGTCATTACATACTTTGCAGTTGGTACCACGAATAGTAAATGCGAAATATCCCCAAGCGAAGGTGTGAAAAAATGAAGACAGTTTTCCGCTTCCCTAGCGATAATGCTGGCGACATAGGAAAAGGATGCAACTTTTTATCATTCTCCTCTATACGAAGCTTTTCCTCGGCTCCAGACGGTTCGTTATCAACTTAATTAAACTGAATTTGCCTCGGTGTTCTCGTTGTGGAAACTATTCTTCAAGCGAAACTTTAATCACTTCGAATCGATCTAAACTGTTTAGTAGATATGGTTCCTTGACGTCCTCTCATTGCATTGCTCATTGAGAAAAAAGGAACAATATTGATCAAAGCAAAAAAATTATCAATTTGCATAGAAAACTCTCAGTTAATAACCGTGGAAGTGCGCATAAGAACACTAAGCTGAGAAGCAGAATCTGTCCAAGTGGGGACGTTACACCAGAAAGAAGATGAAGAATATTTCGATCCCTCAAAAAGCTTTGTAACATATAAATGCAAATGCTTCTATAACACCTTTTTTATTGATTGGTAGATCTGTTATCCCGCACGTTCTATAGCAAAAAAAAAAAAAAATTGCATAGCAAAACGTAATACTGTCCAAACCTGATTCATAAAAATGCTCGAAGCTAGCGCACCTGTTTGTATGTACATGAGATAAGTAGCAAAAAGTACCGCAACGCATCTTGAAAGCATACCAATTGATCGAAACTAAGTTGTTTATACGCTTTTGTAGGTTCTGTTTTGATCAAACTGAATAGAAGCCACTGTGTTCAAATGGTTCTGTTATTCACTTTAAAGTTCACATGGGCTCTCTTTAGACTTAGGCGAATATCTGTTTGAAGAGGTTGGGCGACAAAACGTCGAATGCCAACACGTCGAAAAGAAAGAAATTGATGGAAAAGAAATTTCTTGGGAGAATTATTCTCTTCCCAAAGAATAAATAACACTGCGGAATCTGTTTTTGTCTCAAGCACCAAAATACTGCTATTTGCTAAATTAAGGGTTGCAGAATCCATTCCCGGTTTGCAAAATATCATAGCACGTCTGGTTTTTAAGACATTGACTGTTGAAAGTGCAAAATTTGGCTGTTTGCCAGCTTGTATGGCTTTATTCGCTTAGTTTGCCACAGAATTCAAATTTAATGTGTGAAACAATTATTATCAACAAGATCTACAGTATGGCCCATAAAAAAATGCGAAAATTGTTTGAACGTGAATATAGCATCTACAGGCGTTATTTTCATTGTTTTTGATAGTGAATGTCATTTCTGATTATTGTAGTATATTCTGACACAACTTCGCTATCCAGGACAATGTTTGTCATATTTTTCTTACTATCCTAAATAATGTACTTAAGCAAATAAATTCAAATGTTTTGTCCGCCCAAAGCTAGAAACAGCGTCTGATTGTCGTATACTCTGGTGATAAACTTTCCACCTTCAAAAATCACACTTTATTGTTGAAAATTTTAGTTTAGATAAATACGGTGTACTATAACAGATTTTTGAGGATGAAATTTGTTCTAATGGTTAGAGACAACTAATATCAATACTAGCTCATAGGTTTTGAGCAAAACGGAGCCGCTTATCACACTTATATGAACGTTCAAAGCTCTCCAAAATGAGCCGTTTTCTCAAAAATATGTTTAAGTCTTCAATTACCCAGGTATGAACCTATTCTATCATTTGATATGGGTGTATGTTGGAAACAAGGCCTGTGAAAAATCCCACGCCAGCGTGAATGTTTTAGAAGCTTTCATTACAAAGATATTGAACTCGACGTCCGCATAATAAAATTTGAAGATATGCTTCCAATTTCTCTCTGGTAAGGTGAAAGTAACAGATATAAATCATATCCAAAGCGAAAAACTGAGTCTAAATAGTTTTAACAATACAAGTAATGAATAATATTTATATTTCATTCACATTTTCTTATTAAAAACTACCATAAAACATGTTATGACGATTTTCGCATTTTTTATGGGCCATACTGTACAACTTCTTCATACACACATTTTTGGAGAAAATTGAACATTACTTTAACGAAAAACTGAAAACAAAAAAGTTAAACCAACAAAAATTTAGATCCACCCTTTAAAAGTTTGAATTTTGAATAAATTTATCAAGAACAAATAAAGAGTTAGATCAAAAGCCCAGTTGTTCTTAATAACATTTTGAACAAGGTTGCTCAATAACCCAACCACAAATGTTCTCAAACAAAAAAGTTCGATTCCAAATTTAATCCTAAATAACAAACACCTTATCCATTTTTTCCAAATAGATTAATTAATTACAAACACTTCCTAGAAGACATCATCTCTGAAAACAACGAGAACAGAGAAAACATTTTTTTTTTTCTCATTAAATCAAGCATAATTTCTCAAAACGGCGCAACTAACACTCGGAAGGATTCGAGGAAAATGCGATGCAATAATAAAAATAAAATATAAATATAAAATGTTTTGAGTTTTTTTTTATTGCTGTATCTACTATAAATTGAAAAAAGAACACTGCTTCTAACCAATATTAATCAATTCCGATTTGTTTTAAATTAGATTGAAAAACTGGTAGAATCATCAAATAAACCCTTTTGCTTAGTGCTTCCTACATACACCATGATTTGTCGACATCATACCATGATTCTTGCATACGCCTTGCTTGATGCGTCAGTTTGACAGTTCGATTTGCACATGCGTCACATTAGATGAACCGGTATTGTTTTTAAGATGCAAATACGTCAGTTTGTAAATAACTTACTGCAGCACCGCCCGGAGCAAAAGTAGATGGGAAAGAGTTCTTTTGAGAAATTTGGTGACAAATATTGTCTAAAACCTAATACTGATGATGGACCCCATCAGTTTGCCGACCTGTGGGAATCCGAATCTCTCGATTTCCAACATATTTAGTGATTCGGAAACAGTATTACGTACCTCTGAATTAATATTTTATGTTTTGATTCTGCATATAGGTCGCTTTACTATTAGCTGTGCTTGCATGAAAAATGTTGGAAGCGTAGAGTGTATGTAGCCAAATTAAAAACACTGAGTAAAGTGCACATAGGACACAATTTTTTTTTAAGTTAAAAGAAATGTTTTAGGGATACTTTTGTAGACACAATTTGTAGATTATGCGTTTGTCGAGCCCTTGCAAAGCAAATCTCGATTTGTTTATTTTTGCATATACGTCGGATTGAAAAATTATGCTTGAAATTGTCGATTCAGTCCAATTCAGAGCAGCAATCAAAGCTTAAGGTGATTATAGAACGAAGCCACACCTACAATTTTCAAGAGCATAAGACATGAGAACCAAACAGCGCTCCGCGTTGAAAATTTATCCCATTGGTCACCACCAGCAAGCAAGTAATTTGATTGATTTTCAACGTGAACTGTTCTCAGGTTCTCCAGTATTGTGCACTTGAAAATTCGAAGTTTGGCTTCGTTTTATAATTACCTTAAGCTAATGCGCAAAATACGTAATATACGTAATATTTGAATGAACCCTTATGGGATCCACTACACGAAAACATCAACGTTAAGAAAAGAGGACATATTTTCATCTTTTTCAACGTATATTATATGTCTAAGGATGCATTTCGGATACGAAATGTGACACTTTACGCTTTCACCATCATCGATTGTTGTCAGTGACGTCAGTGCCATTGGTATGTAAAGATATCGATCGATTTTTGACGCCGTGTTCAAGTCACAATGATGATTGAGAAATGCTTTTATTTTGAATTGATCCAATTTGCGGCAACGACAAAGCCGTTCGCAACATTTTTAATCGCGGCTCCGTTATTTATAATTAACGCTTTTACAAAGCTCTGATCTGACACTGTTCGAAAGAGAGAAAGCGCATAATAACAGAAGATGTTTTTTTTTAAGCAAATCAAACCGATAGCTTTATCGAACAATGGAAGCGTACGATAGCGAAATTTCAAGTCGCCACGAGCTTGAGTTTGGTAGTATTTGAAATAAGTCACATGTTTTCTGCTATGCGTATTAAGAAAGGAAGTTTGCTTCTGTGTCAGTTGCTCTCGTGTTGCATACCCAGACTCCAATCAACGTAATTTGATTTAATTGAACCAATTACAGTGTGTTTTCTTGGCTTGGTAGTAAACATTGCAGCAGAAATGACGAATTTATGAAGGTACTTGCCCAATCTGATCGTTGTGGTTTGTTAAGTATACAACTGAACGAAATTCTTTCGGATTAAGTATAATCCCAAGAGCACAA
Source organism: Aedes aegypti (assembly GCF_002204515.2). Lineage (NCBI taxonomy): Eukaryota > Metazoa > Arthropoda > Insecta > Diptera > Culicidae > Aedes > Aedes aegypti. Next base: position 134,337,876 of record NC_035108.1, read on the forward strand.
CTTTGCACGTCATATCAATTTTACTTGACAGAGCAATGTTACCAAGCGCAAAGCGGTAATCTCAAACCGGTTTGAAAGCTATGTGCAATGATTGAACCCCAAATCGCCATGGGACTTCAGCACAGCGCACACCTACCAAGATCATAAACTGATTGGTCAGTTTCATGAGAGCACGATGATGGCAGAAGAGAATAAGCACCAAAACCGTTGCGCAACTCGCCGCTTACCTCTCGCTCTACTGGAGAGCAATTGCTAGATTGCCCCACGCTTAAGCAGAAGATCATACGGTGATGGTAGCAAACGTGGTCGTCTCCTAAACTGTTGGTTTTGGCAAGTCTAGCTAATGGGCTTCTTGCGGTTTACCACTAGTAGCGAAATTAGGGGAGTTACTCGAACCAGCTGAATAATGGCAGCTGCAGAAAAAATGCAGTAAAAAACGCAGGTTAAGGAGAATATGCAAACTTGATTGGCAAAGCTAACCTTGTGCGTATGACGCAAAGCATTGTAGAATTAGTTTTATTTTTTATATGATTTATACTTTTCGCTATATGCTCATGTGAGAAGGATTTCAATAGATAGAAAAACAATCGCAGGCAATTGTTACAAAAACGAATCGTAATTCTACAACTAAGTTACGCAAAACTATACACATAAAACAGAGCTCCTCTAAACCAACATGTATGAAAATTGGAAGGTCCAGACGTGACCGATATTTAACAATAGAGTTTGCAAGAACATTTTTGTAGAAGTTCTCTTTGGATTTTCTGGATGAATCATTGAGAAAATTCCTGGAATCCTGGAGGATTGCAAGTACAATTCATGGAAGGTCTCCTGTAGAGATTATTGAGTCAATTACTGGAGGAGCTCGTGGAGGAATCCTTGTGAAAAGTTTTGAAGAAATTCCTGAATAAAATCTAGGCAAATCGACGGCAAATTATTTGATGAATTCATTGTGAAATCTATTGAAAAAATTTCAAATGGATTTCTGGAGAAATTTCCGAATGAAATCATAAATAACACTAAAAGAATTCTTCCTCGAAGAACTCCTTGCGGAATCCTAAAGGCAATACAGAGAATATTTTTAGAAGAGGTCCCTGATACACACTCTTAAAAATAATGAACATTACTGTGGACGTTATTCTTGTTATGACCAAATGACACACGATGTGAGTGATGAAACGACACTAAAACGTGATCTTGGAGATGTATTGAACAAAAAAAAGGAAATTTACATGTTAAGTGACACGGAAACGATGGCACTATGATCGACATTTATCGAATTAAACATTATCATGGCAAAAATTCTACACAAATATTCTACATTCGTCGCGCTTCTTTTATGTGCATCCAAAAAACGTAAAATCCTAGATAAAATCACACGATTTTTTGAGAGTTTGTAATTACATCAGTAATTCATGGAGGCACAAGTATACGATTTCTAGGAGCAATCCATTTAAAAGTGCATAGAAAAAACTATGTAATAATCTCACTGGACATTCCTTGCTAAACCTTTATAAAAACTACTGGAAGTATATCTGTAGAAACTAGTAGGTAGTAGGTTCATTGAAAATATAGTTGTACCTGAAGAATATGTGAAGGAGTTTGTACAAGAATTTTTAAATTTATTTCTGAACGAATCCCAAACAGAATTCCTGGAAAAATCTCGGAAGGTGAAACCTTTAGATTATCACTTGTATAGATTATTGATGCAAATATTGGAGCTCATGAAGAAAATAGTGGAAGAATTTTTGGAGAATTTCTTGAAGGAATTTCTAGAGGAATCGCATAAGGGGGCGTTCACAAATTACGTAACGCTCTAGGGGACGGGGGGAGTAGGCTCAAGCGTTACGGCTCAGGTGGCAGGGGGTCGAAAATTTCCAAATTTCGCGTTACGTAATAAATGGACGCTGCCTGAGGATTTCATTCCTAGAAAAATCATAGGAAAATTTTCAAAGAAAGGTTGATAGAAACATTAAGCAATCCTTGAAGAAAACAGTGGACGAATTCTTCCATGATAAATACATTAAGAAGTTCCTTGAAGATTGTCTAGATGAAATTCTGACGCAATCCATGATATCCTTGCAGGGATTCCTAAGGTAATTACAGCAGGAAATCATGTGAGCAGGATCCAAGGGGTGCCAAGGGGGCAAATGTCCCAAGCCCCCGATCAAAGGGGCCAACGAGATGTGAAAAAGAGTTATACACAATGAATCGAATTATTTTTTTACAATCATAATTTTAAAGTTAAAATACAAATCCAATACAATTTCTAACAGAGATATGATGCCATGAGAATATGTTATTTTATAGTTATTAGTAATGAAAACCGTCAAGGTTATATCAAAACTTTAAAACTCTTCTCGGGTTAATATACAGCAAACTATCACAGTATTCTGGAAAGATACAATCAACATTACAGTCCTCTATCAGGATAGGATCTTGAAAAGACGAAGATACCGGGTAATTTATCATTTTCTTGATTTTAGTACCATGGTACTGTAACTACTATTCTTACAACCACATCTGTAATTTCATTTTAAATTAGGTTTTTCCATATTCTACGTACTTTTTATAATTTGTGCCAGATTTTCATAATTTTGTATTGCACATTTTCATGGTTGTTGTTTTATTATTGCAAATTGTACTATGAGCTTAGAATTTACCATAATTTTGACCCAAATCTACAAAATTGAAATACATTTATATGATAACACTGCGGAACACGTTTTTGTCTCCAGCACCAAAATACCGCTATTCACTTAATTAAGGGTTGCTGAATCCATTGCCGTTTTCAGAAATATCATAGCACGTCTAGTTTTTGAGATATTGACTGTTGAAAATGCAAAACATGACTATTTCAGGCAACTTGCATGCAAGTTTGCCAGCTTGTAAGGTGAAATATTGGCTTAATTTGCCACAGAATTCAAACTTTATGTGTATAACAATACTTATCATCAAAGTTTGTATTACTTTCGATACAGAAAAGTTATTTTTTGATGGTTTAAAGAATTGTTGTATTTTGCCATATAGAAGAAACGAAGAATTTTGTATGGAGACTGCAAGCATGTTAAAAAAATCGGTTTAATCGATATTTAATAGCGCAATTTCAATCAAATTATGTCTGAAATGAAAGTTTAAGTTCTATTTTGCATGTTTGGTGAATTAGATTACAAAAAAGTTTGATAAATTGTACCTTAAATTTCATGTGAACATTAATAAAACCAGTGTTTTATACAACTTTGGCGACCTGTAGCTAAAAATTGTGACGTGCTGGAACATTTCTTAGAATGGCACCAGATTCAGCAACCCCAAACCTACTAGAGACACATAATTTGATCCTTGAGACACGCAAAAATGTCATTTTTGTTACGCTGTGTAATAGATCTTCGTGCTATTTAGTGTAATATCTAGAAGTAGACGAAAAACCGAATTTAGTACTATACTATTTAATTCCTCTAGAGTTTGTACCCTTTGACAGATACGCGTATTCCGATCTCAACTGTGAAGCCGTCTTCAGTGTCGTGTACTAGACTCGACTTGCATTTATATTTTTCCTGATACATACATTACTAGCCCAAGTGGATAGATTATCAATATAATTTCGCTGTTGTATTTGCAAGATTTTCGCTTGAGGGCTATTTTCAGAGACTATAACATCATCTAAAAGTTGTCTAGTATCTATTCTAGTCTAGTCTAGTGTCTATTGACAGTATCTGGAACATTAAAATTATAAAGCAAGGGGCTAAGACATGAGCCTGCCACAAAAATTCAATCCATGAGCCTTGGAAAAGGCTCATAAATGTAGTTGGTTCTGGAAGTTGTAAGTTTACCGAGAGTAAGCTCAATCGTTTGTTTCTTTACCGTTATAAAAAATCTAGTTCAGTATAGGAAAACATATTGTTCAATCCATTTACGAGAGGATCATTATTTTTAACAATAAATGAAAAAATTTCTACACATTAACATAAGGTATTTATTCGATTTTCTTAATAACGACTGTCGGTTATATTCATTGAATGCCAATATCTGCAGCAAAATTTAAAAAAAAAAAAAGATATTAAAATTATCTTTGCTGTTGTTTTTAAAGTGTCAACGAATCATATAGTCTTAATTTCTTGATTCTTGACTTGATTGAGAACGATTCAGTCAAAATTCAATCTCAATTCAATCTCATCATCTATTATGTAAAACTTTTCAAGTTTTTTATATAGATGATTTATTTTACGCAACATTCACGAAGTGATATGGGTATAGTCAAATTAGAGTAGTACTACAATTTTACTGATATTTTATTTTCATGATATTATTCTTTCATATGCCTAGCGTTTAACGCTCATTTTAAGCGAAGAAACCCAAATCCGGCACTGCATGTGAGCATCAGAGAAAGATATCTTGAAAAAATCTTTGTTGGAAGTCTTGTGAGATTCCAACAGGAATTCCTAACAAAATTCATGTAGTAACTCTTGGAAGTAAAGCCTCTAAATTTCTTGGGATAATTCTTAGAATAATCTCAGAGAAGTTCCTAGAGAAATTCTTAGTGAATGCTTGAAGTAATCAAAAAAATAATTTCAATCAAAGAGGAATCACTCGAAAAAATTTTAGAGGCTATCCTAAATGAATCCTTAATATAATTCAGGTATTCCAGGAAAACTTCCTGAAACTACCTACATTGATACAATGTTGACTACAGCGTAGCGTTACGCCTTTACCGGGCGTTGTGTAGAGCTCCATCTCCGTCGGTATTAGGCGATATTTCTCCAGTTACCTCGAACTACCTGGTTACCTGGATCAATGCTGAACATAAATTCACAATTCTTCCTTCCGACATTCGCACTAAGTGACCAACCCACTGAAGTCTGCCGTATTTTATACACTCTTTAAGCACTTGACAACAAGTTATTCATGCGTTTTTTGCACACACCATTATCCGCAGCACTTTACGTTCGAAAACACCGAAGGCTTTCCGAACTGCCCTTTTTCAAAGTCCACGCGCTGTGCCCGTAAGGAGCCACTGAGAAGCATCAATGTTTTATATGGGACGATTTTTTTCATTAGCAAGTCAAGGAGCATACGCGACCGTGTAATGATAGTACCTTTACTCTGTAGATCATCTCCTTATAACACCCTCGAGTGCAATGTGGAGCAGTCAACTCCAAAGTGCATCTTTTTGCATCAATCAGTCTTAACGCCACAAAGGTTGACACCTTGTCTACAATAATGGATTTCGAACCAGTCAGCGTTGCACGTATTAGTTTCGCCGGAAAACCATGTTCAGATATTATCTGCCACAGTTAATTTCTTTACACTGAATCGTACGCTGCCTTGAAACCATTAAATAATCAGATGCTCAGTCTGCAAGTCATACTTCCGAAATTTACCTGAGATTCATTTCAAGATAAACAATTGTTCTTTGTGGAGCGGCTCTTACAACAACCAGCCTGGTATTCGCCGACGAAGGACTCCTAGAACGGTATCAATCTGTGAAACAGGATGTGTGATAGTACTTGTAAATCGAATTCAGCATGGTAATCCCTCAGTAATTTGCGCACGCAGTCTGTGCCCTTTCATGTAGATTGAGCATATAAGACCAGATGAAGCGTATGAGAAGCAGATGAAGCGAGTTTTTCGGTGGAAACCGGTAAGCAACCGAATCTCTGTGGTAAGAATGAACGGAAGTTCTTCAACTACAGCCTGATAAGCATATATGCGTCAACCAACTATGAGGCCGATGACATGTAGGATGAGTTCCATAAAAGCCTAGATAAGGCCTACGGAGAGTTTCCAAAACACGATGTAAATGATGTCAATGATTTCAGTTGTTCTAAGCATAGGAATCATTCAACGAAGGTCTAACTCTTATCCCGTACAGTAAAAGGTATCTATATGTATGTGGCTTGCGTTACACATGACCACAATACAGTACAATATACCGTCCTCATCTAACCGTTAGAAACATATTCTAATTAAAGCCCACCGAAAAGTCTGCTACCAAAATCACCGAAAGCAAAATATTTATAAATTCAAGAATATGCTAATTACACCCAACGATTGTACCGCTAGCTACATTTACCGGTCGCAGTGAGCTATCTAACTGCTTACTGCCCTTCCGCATTCGCACCATCTGTTTGCGTGACGATACCGTATGTTTCGTTGCGTTCCCGTCACATTAGACGATTCTTTACCGTCTGTCATGCATTTCTTCAAAAACAAAGAAAAAGTAGGTACATGTTATGTGCGCGTCTTACATCTGGGATATCACTTTTCTTGCTGTTCGGTGAGAGGGATTCCCCAAAACAGACCGATTCACAGCCGAATCGTCGTCACCGTGAGCTCCTTTTTCTCCTGCTAAGAGTTTCCCAAAATAGCATCATTTTGCTTCGTTGTCGTCGCCAGACAGATACACTAAACAGATCGCAATATCCGTTACAGGTCATTTGCGGTGACTGTTGCATGACTCGCGCTCTCAAGCAGGAATTTCTCAACGATTATTATTGTCTCGGGTAAGAGCTGCTCCCCCTTTTTTACAGTTCAACATACCTTACTACCCAGTGGATACGTTTGTGTGTTGGAGAGGACAGACTGACCCAGATTCAGGGCTACCACCGACGCTTCATTCTTTCATAATCATCATTTTTACCAGCATCAAAACATACCGTCGACGTCGTCAAGCTCCATTGTCATCATCATCTCGTCTCTCGCCGAGAAGATGGCTTGTTGTAATAAACACTCCGTGATGCACAGCGAGCGCACAACGTACAAATGTTGGTCATAAGTAGTTGCATTGTTTCGTAGCCGATGAAGATAAAAAAATCGATGTTTAAAACAACTCTGATGATCTGAAGATCTGTTTCACTGTGTATCAGAAATAAGAATTCATATATCTTTGTGTAAAATTGCCCAAATAAAACCATAGCAAACCAAATGATTTGGAATATTTGTGACACATTTAGGGGTAAATGATCCTTGAAATGCTTTTCCTAGATGTCTTACACAAGGTTTAAAAAATTCAAAATTTTTGGAGGAGTTTTATGTTAAACAATTTTTGACATTCTCAGATGGAAATCATGTCAAATATGATTTTAAGGTCTACTCGAATGAGACCGATTGATTTGGCTGAGATTTGGTACATAAACAGTGGTTTTATAGAACAACATTCAAAATAGTTGATTTTAGCTGACATTTCTGATTTTTAATGGTTCATGTAAACCTACATGATGTAAAAAATCGAAATATACAACAATCGATAAAAAAATGGAGAACTGCTATTCAGTACAAAAAAAGCCAGAAAAAATATCAGTGAAAGAATTCGCGAACTTCATATTTTTGGCCATCTTTGAACGACTGTGTGACGTGCCGACAGCAGCGCTAAACGCGGGTGGTTTGAATGCGGAATACAAAGCCCAGCTGTAACCCGCAGTCGACCGACCACGGCCAACAACACTACTACAATAACCTCGGAAAACTCCATGGCTAATTTCTTTCTCTTCTCGTTGCTCTCTTCTTGCAGGTGAGTTCGGAACGGATATGGAATATTAATGCGAAGGCATTGCATCATTTGTCGAAGCGGCTGTATTTAGCGAGGTAAAGAAGTGCCGTTTCTGCCAGGAGCTGCTGCGGTCGATGCAGTGGACCAATAAATCATTGTGGAATCTGGAAACTGTGAACGTTGTGCGTTGCACTACGGTTTTGATTGTGTTCATATTTTACGATAATTTTAATATTAGCAAATTACTCATGAAGATATTTCTATCCAGTGAGTATGTTTAGCAGATGATTTTAAACAGTCTCTTAAGGAGTTCAAATAATCATTAGAACTCTTGCATAAATAAATCTAAATTTATTGAAAATTAAACGTAGCTGGAATAGTTTTACCAAGTCACAAAATATCCATCCATATCCAAGACTTATTCGACTGGTCAAAATGGTCAAGATTCTCATAGAAATTTGGAAAAGATTGTTATAGAATGCAGAGCATGAATCAAAAATTTGAGACTATAATAATCCTGGGAGGAGCTATACAGAGTCTTAATCAGGATTTACATAGAATTCCCAAAGAAAATTGATCATGATCTCATAAGGATAGTGGCGCAACCAACCAGGGGTTTTGGGGGTCACAGAGCAGAACATTGTTATAAGAATTATCAAATATATTTTTGAAAATCAACACGAAAATTCACAAACACCGGAGGAGTGAGTAGTATTAAAAATCATGTTGTTTCAAGTTGTGACTTTCTAATTGGAAAACTTTCGTGGTATTTGAAAAAAAAGTAATTTGCTCGCTTTTCTTATAAACAAGTTACAGGTTTTCGAAGAGAAGTTTGTCAACGTGAATTTCCGGAGAATCAATTATTTAGTTTTTAATGATTATAAATATACATCTTATGAGATATTAAAGTAGATCGTAGTTCCTTTGCTACGCTGAAATATTACAAATTTTCGTTTACAATCTGGAAATGCTTCAATATCTTTAATTATGATTTGCCTTCGAAAAACTACTAATGATAGTCGCCATACTTTTTACTGCGCCTTACGCTAAAAGATCATTCTGTTCGTTGAAAAATTTGAAAACTTATGTAAGGAACAGAACAGACGAAGAGTGATTAAACGCTATCACGCCAATGTATGTGCTTGCATCCAAATGTAGCTTGAATGAACTTTCAAACAAACTACTAAAAATGTAAATTTAAACCATATCAGAGCAATCCCGTTTAGCCATCCATATTTTAAAAGTATAATCTAGGACAATGTTTGTAAAGAACAAAATATATTTAAAAAGTGGAATCTAGGAAAATGTTTGTAAAGTAATTTTTCCTATACCCAACAGACATATTTCGGAGAACTTTCAATACATTTCAACAGGTACAACAGATTTTCTTTGAGCAGCGTTGTTAATTTATATAAAAATGTATGCCCAGGGTAGAAACGTAAAGCTTAATTTTGCATATGGTGTTACGTTTTTTCTTCAATGTTAGTCTAGCAGTATTTAAAAAATGTTCTGTACGATTTTTTTTTTACATCTGTTTTACATATGGAAAAAAATATTTACGGAATTCTTAGCAAGATACCACATTGTCCAAACACAAAGAACCCTTGGCAAAGTTTTCTATATTCTACCATCCTGGAAAAAAATCTTGTTTTGAATACTATTTTTCAGGGAACGACGGACGAGATCAATAGAGAATCCTTGGAGGGATACCAGGTTGGCCAACGAATAGGGTAAAACGAAAAAATAAACGGTAATTTGAATCTATCAGAAAAGAGACGGGAAAACCGGGACTTTAAAATGATCACAGGAAAAATCGTTTCGAGGGAACACTTTCAAGCTCTAAATCTACAAACCACCGAAAACAAGTTATAAAAATTCGTTGTATTTAAATATATGTGATCTTGGACAGATAACGTCCATTGGAATGTATTTAATATTAACAATTTACCTTCTACTTTGTAACACTATCAGAAACTAATAGAGACATAGTAGTTGGGTTCAGATTGGGTATCACTTTTAGTACTGCATTTGGTCCCTGCAAAAGTACTCAAGTTTGACAGACCGCAGTATACTTTTCACGGCATTCTAGATTCTGCTCTATTCCCTTAGGTGCCATAAAATTTTGGGCAACTGCAAGAAACACAAAGGTTTCGTCTTTGAAACTATGCTTCTTAAATGTATTTAACTGCTTTGAAAAATTAACAAAGTTTCAAAACTGTTTTTCAAATTTTCCAGTTACTGAGTAAAATTTGTTTTCTCTGGATAATATATAGGTTTCAAATCATAGTTCGATAATTTATTGCAGGAAGTTTTAGCATAGTTGTGTGAGTAGTAGCAAAGTTGTATAAGGTTAAAAAAAACGTTTTAATTACTATTATCATTGCGTCAATCAGTGGTGAATAAGAGTATCTTGTAGTGTTTCATATTGACTACTAAACATAGCAAACTTTGCGATATCAGCGCCATCACGATGCTGCTACTTTTGTTGTCCCATGTCTTAGTTAGAGTTTTAGGTTCTAGACAGTTTGAAATACCAATGTCAAATATCAAATAACTAAAAATAGAGAAAACTAAAAAGTAGATTGGAGTAGCATGTACCTTTTAATTCCGCCCTTAATGCTTATCTTTGACAGATACGCGTATTTCGACTGCTACTAAAATATAGGTTCTTCAAAGTAGCTCAAAAAACCCTGCCGAAGAAAAGCAAAAGTTCCAAGAATAGAATACGACTCCGTATTTGCACATTTGAAAATCGGGAGAAGTTTGCAAAATATACAGAAAAAATCGGTAAAAAAGTAGAAATTTCAAAATGGAAATTTAGTGGGCATCCAGGGATTTGTACATCGTTCAACGCAGGGTTCTGAAATAAATTAACAGGAAAGTAACAACATGAGTCAGAAGCAATATAACTGTCAAAAAATATTTTTTCTCAATTTCTCAAACTAGGTATAGTGTATAGTGAGAAATTTCTGAAGATATTATTTACCGCTTCTTCGCTAGATTCTTGATAACTTCAATGGAAAACCCAATACAAATTTATTTCAAGTTTTTTTTCAGGTATTCTATGACAGATTCTACCTCCCAACGGGCTGGTAATCTTTTTGGAGAAATGGTCACTATTTTAATGAAGGTCACAAAAAAATAAAAACAAACTTTAGTGTAAAGTTTTATTCTCTAGTTTTATTTGATGGTCTATAAAGTATCTTTTTTAACGAAAATATCACTCTTTTCCTTCTTTGAAGTGAATCCTGGTGCTCCAGATATACCTTGCACAGATTCCCGGAGGAAAAGTTGATGGAATTTTTCAATTAATTTATATTACAGATAGAGATATCTTTCGGAATTCCAAGAGCTTCTCCATGGATCACTCTCTGAAATTCCTCTACAAGCCTATCTGAACACTCCACAGAATTTTTAAGCACTCCAATGCTACAACCTCCAGATTCCGTCGATAATTCATTTAAAGTGTCCCCAAGGAATTGCTCTGAAAAGTTCATTACGGGAAAGCTTTTGGGATCTCTTCCAGGAATTATTCTATAAATTAAACCATGAGTTCCTTGCGAATGACCGCATTTGCGGTTAAAGCCTCGTTAAACTAACGAACGAACGAACGTTAGTTTCTTGAAATGAGCCTTCAGAAACTTCTCTTGTATTTCTCCAGAATTCCATCCAGGGATTACACCTGCAGTTCTTTCAATCACTCCTCGAAGAAATGATCAAATAACACCTTCATGGATTCTTTAAAAGCTTCTTGATAGTTTCACACCAATCAATATCGTTCTTTCAAGGAATCCCTTCAGAAAAATCCTGTAGGATATTATCCAAGGATTTGATTTACTATTTTTGCAATTATTATCTTAAAAATTAATCTAGAATATCCTCCAAAACTTCTTCAAGAGTTCAGTGATGCTTGCTGGAATTCATTAGATTTTTTAGGATAGCTCCTTGATTTTTTTCAGTAATTTCTTTGAATTTGGCAGAAATCGAAAATTTTGGATGAAATAGATCCATGAGCAGGAAAATCAATGGATTAATTCCTGTAAGAATTAAGACTTTCTTTAGAAATTTCTGAGAAAAAAAATTGAGAAACTCTAGTCTGTGTAAACATTAAAATAACTTATTTAAGTACTAAATATCCTCTGCTAAACTATCAGTATTTTGCAATTAACTCCGTCATAGTCGTTGTCGCATCTCTACAAAATCGTTTGACGACAAAACGGACAACGTTATCAGTCTGGAAAACCACTTCCCCAACAGTGCAATCATATTCAACTCCATGACGCAAAGTGTCGCAAATGCAACCACGGACATAAAAGGCACTCTCATTTGTTTGCCATGTGTGCAATCAACCATACTAAACCACAAGCAGACGAGTGGTACCTTAGGGCGGTTCATAATTCAAAAAAGTTCGGAAGTCCAATTTCCTTTATCTTTTTTACCAGTCTTGTGATAAAAAATGTATTTTGTCAAGTTTTCAACTTTTTCGCGCTTAAATGTAATTAAACCCTCTGAGAAGAATCTCAATAAAGAGAATCAAAGAAGTAGATTTGAGTATTGTAGGGGGATTAGGGGCATAATGAACATACGGGGCGAAATGGACACCCTCTCAATATCTGATAATACACATATTTCATCAAAAGTTCATTCACTGCATGAAATCTGTAATGCATTTGAAATGCTTGACGGTAAAAAAAAAATATTTTTTGCTTCAATTGTTCTTTAAAATTTGACTTAAAATTTTTCTCAGTTTCAAATTGGCATATAAGCAAGACCGTGGAAGAATCTAATTTTTGAGCAAAGTAACGAACCCAGAAAGGTTCTTTTTAGCTATTATGATTGAGGGAGAGTCCTTTTGCATATCGGAATGATTGACAGTCATTAAATATGTTGGAATAACTAAATTTCATACAGGTGTTCATTTCGCCCCGATACCTTTTTACCAGCCTTGTTTTCGACCCAATTTTCTATCTCGCTTTTCTGACATATGATATGATTTTTATCACTATGAATGAATGTGGCACGTCGTACTAACATCAAACTTGAAAACTAGCCGGGGGTAAATTAAAAACATTGCCATTTAAGGGTCTTAAAACGAACATTTGCTTAACGTGTCCATTATGCCCCTATTTCCCCTATCTTTTAATTCCGCCTGCGAGTAACTGGCAATGAAAAAGACTACAAGTGGTAGTCTAAATACGCGTATCTGTCCAAAGATGGGCAATTAGGGCGGAATTAAAAGGAACAATACTCAAATCTACTTTTTTGATTCTCAGTTTTTTTAGTTGAGATTTAAAAGTGGCCCAATGATGATGGATTACTATGAAGAAATTTCGGAAAAAGTACAGCATTAAGCTGAAAATTTCACAGAACACTATTTTAAACTCAGGGATGGTAAGGAATATAAGGTACCGTGGGGTAAGTGGATACAGAAAAATCAATAGTTAACTTCATTGTTATGTACAGCTAATGTGAATAGTTTAACTCAAACTTTTTTCTGTGGATAACAAATAAGGGACTATTATACTTCAAATCGTCATTTATTTCGATTTTTCTGATTGTTATGTATTGAGAATGAGAGACTTAAAAATTTGCGCCAAATGATCCGCTTGCCGCACCATGGTGGGGTAAGTGGATCACCATTAAAAAAAATCTGTTCTCGAAACAAATGTAGTATGATTATGTTTAATAAGAATGATATTACCCTCGCACTTGTTATTAGTGCTAGTAATGTTACATTTTATTACTTTAAAATTAAAAAGTATCTTTATTTAATCAAAATATAATAAAAAGTATGTATAAATTAGTTCATACTAATTAAAACAAAACAAAAACATTGTAACTAGAAAAATTTGGAGAAAATTCATCCATTTATACGCATAAGTTATTCAGAAGTATTGTGGGATTATTCCTAACGATATTTTCGAAAAGCACTCTTGGTTTAAAAATATTAGTTACATTAACATTTGAATAACAAACTGAAATCCTTCTGTTTTATTTATGAATATATGGGTATCATCTGTCTAGAACAATTTATATGGTAAAATCATGTACGAGACTATGCTTTCGATTGGAAAATTAGTATATTTTGCTCTTTTATAACTCAGCTTAGATAAACCACGAAAAGTTTCGTGTGAATTTTGAAATTATTATTCTTTTTATATTTTTTTTTATACCAGAAAGGTTAATAAAACTTTTAGGTGGATTAATTCAAATTTTCTATGGTCAATTTAACAAATTCAAGCTGGGAATGGAACAAAATAAAGGAAAACAACATTTGCGGGTATTAAAGCTTATTAAAATTCTCCTAAGCAGTCTGCCAATAAATGATAATTATTCTTGATCCACTTACCCCACCCCATTAAAAAGTAGGGGTAAGTGTACCATGTCCAATATATTTGTATTTATTCATAAAAATGACATAGTTTTCATTGTGATTCATTCAATTAGAACTGAAATGCTCACCATGTGTCGAAAAAAATAATAGAATTTGATTTTAGACAGAGATACAATGGATTTTTGATTGATGGAAAACAATTTTCAAATTAATTACTTTTTGCAGCTAACAAGTTTGCTTGTGTTAGTGTACGTGTTGTACCAGTTTTGCAATAGTATCAGTTTGGGCGTAAGAATATAACCTAAAACGAAGCAATGGTGCGAAAACATTCAACATATTCAAGTATTTAGGCTTTATATTGACAAATGATCCACTTACCCCACTGATACACTTCCCCCACTGTACCTTATGGAAGATTCGATTTTCAAACATTTTTGAATCTTGAACTGCCCTAGTAGTACACAGTACATAGAGTCGCGTCTCGCATTAATTCAATTTTATGTTGCAACATTTATGGGCACTGTCGCTTCTACAAACTCGCACGTCCTGTGCACTTCCTTGTCGTGCTGTTTATTGTTATTGGCGGTTAGTTTCTTCGTAGCGTGTCCTCACACCCCATCATGAATGCAATTCCATTTCAATGGATGCATAAAGACTAAAGAGGTAGACTGCAGCAGTTTTATGGCCAACAAAACCATACGTTCGAGTTGTAGGAGTGTATTATAATCGTTTGAAACTTCTTATCACAAACTTTGCTTGATGGTTGCAGCTTGAATCGCTTCCTACGATTCCAACTTCACAATTTCAAATGGAATTCCCTAACTTTCCGACATTCAATACCGTCAGATGAGACTACTTTGGAGACTCGTCATTCGCCCTCATTCAACCACACGCTCGAAATAGTATTGACTCTCAATAGTTTCGAAGACAGCCCTTTTTGTCCTAAAAGTGCTACCAATGCATAATTTTATTTATTGATGGATTTGTATCATATTTTACTCACTTGTTATGTGAATGTACATCTTAGATATATGCAAAAAAATCGAATCCTATCCATATGTTTTACCGTTACCAATGGTTTAAATTGAAGAATGACGAACTAGTATCAAAAGAAGCCCCGTCTGACGGTACTAGCATTTACAATGCGCACACTCTCCAGGAAACTCACTCAAACATACTCCCGTTTCAATAACACAAGTTCAACGGGTTAGTCATCACGCAATGAGTTTCCGCACAGGACGAACAATTCGAGCAGTTTGGGTGGGTGGCCTATATTTACATCGGAGCAACCCCCTGGAACACAGCACCATGATGACTAATCTTTCGCATCTCGCAAAGTTGTGTTTGTGTGTTCGACCTTGTCACCCAACGCAGACACGTATCGTATCGTACCCACTTCCCGTAATTGGCAATGATATCAAGGATATTCCGGTACACACAAGCTCTTCCATAGCTGCGTCGTTTCTACGTCTCGTCTCGCTTTGTTTACTATTAGAGCCATGTTGGAAGGGCTCGGACGAGATCGAAACACAACACTGGATGAGTCATCATCCAGTTGCTTCACGTTTCCCTACTGAGGACTGTTAATTTTATAAAGTGGACGCCTTGTACATGCTATATCTTTTTAATTTATTATTTAGTTTTTATTTTCAAAAAGGGCTTGTACTTTAATTACACTTTCAATAAAAAAGCCCCTTAAAAATATTCAAGTTTGTTCTAGCAATATTTTAAAAATATAAAAAAATAGATTCATTTTATGACGGAAAAATATTTTAATTTGAAAGTATCTGAAATGAGTGGAACTTTACACTCTGATATAAGTAATAATATAGCCCTAATATGAGAAACAACCTACAGACTCCCAAAAAAATCATGTGATTTACGTCTTTTATATGCATTCCATATAATAGGAGCGAGCCGAATAACACAAATTTGTGTCGAATTTTGACTACGTTAGTGTCTGATTCGGGAAATGTCGATCACAGTTCCATCGTTTTCGTGCCCTTTTAACATGTACAATTACATGTTTTGTTCAATTTTCTTCAAGGACACGTTTTTGTGTCGTTCCATTACTTACATTTGTAATTCTGTCATAACCAAAATTACGTCCACATTATTTTCATTTTATTCAATGTTATTTTTGAAATACAATAGAAAATCTTCAAAATTGGCATCACTGATGCAATAAAATCACATATTTTTCTATATATTATTTCCATAACTAGTTATTTCAATGAAAATCAAAATGTTTTTCAAGCTAAAGCATGTTTTAAATCTTCTGATTCTATAACATAGTATAACAATAATTGAAGGAAACCGATTTTGATATCATTCATAAATAAAAATTATATAAACAAAGTGTCCACTTTATAAAATGGACAGTCTTTGACTCAAAGAGGCAAAGCGATAATGCTCGTTTCGAATTTGCTTCCTGATTCTCGGCTGAATTGGAAACAAGTGAGTGAGAAGCTCCTCTTGGTAGAGATGTTATTCGTCATCCTTTATGTTGCGTTTCAACCTTGTGAACATAACAACAATAATGGGATGCAATTTAGCCATTCTTGTGTACGTGTTGAGGCACGTGACCGAAATGATGTTTTGATATCATTTCTGGTTGAACCTGCTTTTCCGAAGGACAATGGAAACGTGAAGAAATTACACACCCGGTATGCTTTATTGGTACTATCGTCTTGCTTGTTTGTTATTCGTTTCCTGGGGGTTGGAAGAAATGCTACTGGGGTTCGCAACTTTTGGGAATTTAAGGGTGCGCCGGAACGAACGCTAACGATGTTTCGTTGATTGGTAAACTGAATTTCATTGATCGAAACGTGCTTATGTGCAGAAACGGGGCTTTCCAGAATAATTCTGTACTACCTATGAAATACTCTGTACTTTCAAACATTACATTCATTAATTATATATAGGTGTTCTGTGTTAGACAACACTAGCATCCTAATTGGACAGAAATAAATTAAGCTTTTAATTAATATTTTGTTGACAAAAAATTACATTTAATTTGCTTTAGCATGGTTTCAACATTAGATATTATAAGTAACTTATTAGTACTATACCAGGGAGGGAACTCCAGAATTATTTTTTGTTTTATCTTCTGCAGAGCTTTCTTCTTGGTATTACAACAGCTAGTCCATATTGGTACATCATACAACATGGCTGGTTCTTTTTTATATTTTTATATGAGTGAATACAGACATTTTATATATTTGTTACATTAGGCTTGAATGCCCTCATTGTGATTTTTGAAAGTTAAATTTAAATCTAGCATGAGCCCTAGATGATTCTATGACATTTCCCGGAATTACCCATTTCCCGGAATGCATCAAAAATAAACTTTTGCGGTTTTTTTTTTTTGGCGGTCAAAATGTCATAACTGAACGGCTTACAAGAGCCCTAATATTCGTAGCGATTAACGCGCAACTATTCAGCTAGACCACAGCTAAGTGTCGCGAATTCCAATCCCACTGGTCGAGGATCGTTTTTGGTAAGAAAACCCTTCTGCTTTCGAGAACATAGAGTTTTTTTTGTCAATTATCGAAGAATATTCTCAGTTAATCACTGTGAATGTGCTAATTTGAACCTAAGACAAGACGTGTCAGGTCAAAGTACAAAAACGAAACCAATTGCCTGTCAAAAAAGATCACTTCTCATTGGTCGTTTTGGCAAAGGCCTACTTTCACATCGATGAGTTGGATTGCAACAGGGCACTTTTTTGCTAGCCTGGCCGTGTTACTAGTTCATAAATGAGAATTTTCATCAAACATTGAAAATTTATCATGAAATATTTTTGTTTCTAACCCATTTATATTCGATGTTAGGTTTACTGCATGTGCTCCTACAATGATAAAATGAATTAAAATACTTAACTGAGAGCAATATAATAGAAATTGCGTCAATTTTCTCTAAAAATTTCGTCATTTTTTTCATATAAACCATGTTTAAAAAAGCATACATCGTCTATTGTACAGAATGCATGAAGCTTGCAAGATGCAACCAAATTTTGACCCATGTTATTTGAATTTGTTCGCCAGATTTGCTTAAAAAGGATACTGGCTTTTGTAAATAAATAAATAAATAGAAAGAAAAAGAAGAAAATGATACCTAAGACAAGACTTGCCAGGTTAATGTGCAAAAATGAAACCAATTGCCTGTCAAAAATACCACTTCTCATTGGTCGTTTTGGCAAAGGCCTACTTCCACATTTTTGAATTGAATTGTAACAGGGAAATTTGTTGGTATTTCAGCAGTGTTGCTAGTTTGTAAACTAGGTTTTCTAAAAAAAGTTTTTACATTTTTCATGAAACAATTTTATTCCAAATCTAATTGAATATAATGTTGTCTAGCCCAACGAGTCCTGCTCATCTCTCCAAAAAAAAAAAATGCAAATTTAAATAGTAAATCAGATTTTTTAAATAGCTTGCATCCTATAGTGCACTAATTGGTCCCCCAAGGAACATCGGAATATATTCTAAACTTGATCACCAATGATTAATATCAACACGGATTTTTAAACTAGAAGAGTTTTTTGAGATCTTGTGAAAAAATTGTTCAAAAATATCGAGAAACAAAAAAAGCTATCGCTATTTGAATATTTTTTAACGGTAAAAATGAAGCTGTCGTTAGAGGGGTTAACTAGGTTTAAAATGTAACAAGGACTAATAAGTGTCCCTTTGATCACTATGACATCCTGTTCTCTTAATTTCAATCTTTACTCCATAACGCACCACGAAAAGGTAATCTACCCGCGTTATGGGTTGTGCTGGTGGTTCCATTGCATGGTTAACATGGTTAACATTATGTTTGATGAGGGGCGCCATCACTGAGTAAATACCCGAGGAGGAACAAATAACTCCCCAATAACTTATGCATACCATTTTTTGGTATCATACCAAAATTAGGTATTGTTCAGTTGTCAATACCTTAATTTGGTATTATAATGGTATTGAAAAAAATCTTTAAAACAATTAAAAATACTTCATTGAGGTATTAAACAGCTATTGAGGTCGGCTGGAGGTATTGAACTACAATTGAAAAATTTCATTTTTATATGAAAATCCATCAAGTATTATTGAGGTATTACAATACCTGATCTAGTTATCAGTTTGGTGTTCGTAGAATATGCTTGAGATATTATTTGAGGTATTTTACCTCTTATGCAGGGCTAATTCATACCTCATTCAGGTATGTAGTATTGGAAATTATCTGGTATGGAATACCTCAATTTGGTATTCAGTAGTTATTTTCTTCTGCTCGAAGAGGAACAAATAACTCCTCAATAACTTATGAGTACCATATTTTGGTATCATACCAAAATTAGGTATTGTTCAGTTGTCAATACCTCAATTTGGTATTATAATGGTATTGCGAAAACTGTTTAAAAAAATCAATAATACTTCATTGAGGTATTCGACAGCTATTGAGGACTGCTTGAGGTATTGAACTATTATTGAAAAATTTCACTTTCATATGAAAATCCATCACGTATTATTTAGGTATTACAATACCTGACCGAATTATCAGTTTGGTATCAGTAGAACATGTTTGAGATATTATTTGAGGTATTTTACCTCTTATGCAGGGCTCATTCATACCTCATTCAGGTTGTTAGTATTGTAAATTGTCTGGTATGGAATACCTCAGTTTGGTATTCAGTAGCACTTTTCTTCTGCTCGGGATTAGATACTTCCGTCAATCTCTGAGGAATCGAAACAAAAACTGTACATAAATCGATACTTCAATACCTTTCAAAGGAAATGGAGTAATGCGACATGCACTATACACTAAGGATATGACTAATGCCACAATGAATGAAAATAATTATTACAGTGGTTCGTCTAAACAGAAAAAGAAAGAACACTTAAATGTGCCATAACAATTTCACACAACTTTCGTATTGTTATGGGCCATTTTTTAAATGAATTTTAGCTAATTTTGTAACATACTTTCAGAAACTAAAGTCAAATTTTGATGAAATCAAAAATGTAGCACTGTTAATTTACACAGAGTGTTCGCCATCATCACTAAACTGTAACCATTCGCTGTAATTGCAGCTCTCTGAATTACTAGCCCTCTCAAATAGTGCATCATAGTTGCGTCTACCCGGTAGGGGAAGGGGTGGTAAAATGAACACCCTAAGAAAAATATCTTGTTTCTGATAGAAAAACGAGAAATTTGTATAGTTCTATCGCACAACATCAAAAATAGGGATGTACTCTATAGCAGAGACATGGATTCAGACTAAAATAGCTAAATTTTCACATATTTTCATCGCTATCAAAAAGGGATGCAAATGTTCATTTTACCTGCACTATGTGGGTAAAATGAACAGCGGTTGGTGGTAAAACGAACACCATGCAAAAAACGTGAGCAAAACAAATATTTCTGAAAATTTTCATTGCCCCACCGAAAATACATCCATTAATGATTGTAACCCATTCAAAAAGAACTCTCAAGATATCAGATTTGACATCATCTTCTTCTTCTTCTTTCTGGCGTTACGTCCCAACTGGGACAAAGCCTGCTTCTCAGATTAGTGTTCTTATGAGCACTTCCACAGTTGTTAACTGAGAGCTTTCTTTGCCGATTGACCATTTTTGCATGTGTATATCGTGTGGCAGGTACGAAGATACTTCTATGCCCTGGGAATCGAGAAAATTTCCTTTACGAAGAGATCCTCGACCAGTGGGATTCGAACCCACGACCCTCAGCATGGTCATGCTGAATAGCTGCGCGTTTACCGCTACGGCTATCTGGGCCCCAATGCCCAGATTTGACATCATATCATAATAATATTCACGTCACTGAAAAACCTCAGGTCTTCCGAGCTAAAAGTTACGTCAGTTCTAATTTTCAAACGTGGTTTTCTAAAATCTTAGCTTTCGTTGATATTTTCACTTCAATTGACCTACATATCAACTCGAACACTCAGATTTATGCTCTAAATCGTCCGTACGTGATAAAAATTAATCGAAATTTGTTTTTTCTCGGTAAAAGGCACGGTGTTCATTTTACCACCCCTGTTCATTTTACGACCACTTCCCCTATTACGTTCTGCACATGAGAGCGAATAAGACGCTCATCCGCCATTCACCGAGTGGGCGTCTGTTTCGCAAGCACAAACAATCAACCAATCAATCTAATTTGCCTGCTTATGCCAGCATGATGGCTAACCCGAGAAGTACGTTCTTCCTTCCTTAAGATTGTCGCTTGGAAGAAAGATAGTTAGTATCTTTTTTACAGACGACGTGGACTGGTCTTGACGAATGTGTGTTTGTATTGAAGTAAAAACCCGATACTTGACATCGGTGAAGGTCAATAGTCATTGAGTAGCATGTAGATACGACCAGCTTGGTGGGGAAATTTCTACGATTATTACAATAACTGATGGAACAGCTTAATATCCATTCCAGGGCTGGTAGCAGGCTTTTTTTCTAGAGACTTGGTCGTTATTTTGACGCGTCTCCAAAATGTCTCCATTTCTAATGGAGAGTCTCAAGCATAGCATAGACTGACTGTACATGTCAATGATTACTACTACGTGATTGATCGGAACTGGCAAGTATTGCACTTCGATCGAAATGAATAAGGGCTGGGACTTTTCGATTACTATCGAAGTGCACATTTTATCAGCTCTCATATTATTTGTCTAATGATTGTTGCTTCTAGAAACCATTAATACCTCTGCATCTCTAGAATCACCGCGGGGAGGGTATTGCTTAGTGAGGGAGGAAAAAGATCTGGGAGTCACCTCGTTGATGCGATCCATAGATAAGGAGGAAAAATACGACTCTTATATAATTTTGTATTTTTGCCTCTTGTTGAAAAGATATTGGAAGAAAATAAAAAAAAAAGTAAATCAATATTCATAACTTCAATAGTTCGAAAGGGTATTTTTTTGTAATGACGTAAAAAAGGTATGTGTATATTAAAATTACATGAAACAGAAATAAGGGTTTATGTCGACACTTGTAGTGACGCACCATCCATAGTTTGTTTGTGAATCTCATAAACATCGTAACATTTCCATGATAAAAATGTGCTATCATAAACATCCTCGACTAAACACACATATTTTTTTTGCAACGCGATCCGGCCACGATTGATCCACTACGCGAAACACAAAAACGCGTGTAATTTATTGAATTACACTGCGGAACACGTTCTTGTCTCCAGCATCAAAATACCTCTATATACTTAATTAAGGGTTGCTGAATCCATTGCCGTTTACAGAAATATCATAGCACGTCTAGTTTTTGAGATATTGGTTGTTGAAAAGGCAAAATTAGACTATTTCAGCCAACTTGCATGCAAGTTTGCCAGCTTGTAAGGCAATTTACTTGCTTAATTTGCCACAGAATTCAAACTTTATGTGTTAAACAATGCTTATCATCAAAGTTTATAATACTTTTGATGCGACAATGTTATTTTTTGATGGTTTAGAAAAGTATTGAATTGTATTTTGCCATATAAGAGAAACGAAGAATTTTGTATGGAGACTACAAGCATGTTGAAAAAAAAACGGTTTATTCTAAATTTAATCGTGAAAATTGAACTAAAATATATCGAAAACGAAAATTTAAATCCTCTCTTGCATGCTTGGTGGATAAGATCACAAAAATGTTTGATAAAATATACTTCAAATATTAGGTAAACATCAATAAAACCAATGTTTTATGCAACTTTGACGATCTGTATCTAAAAATTGTGACGTGCTGGGAAATTTCTGAGAACGGCATCAGATTCAGTAACCCCACATCTACTAGAGACACATAATTTGATCCTTGAGACACTCAAAAATGTCATTTTTGTTGCGCTGTCTTATCCTTTAAAAAATCAAATTCTTGAAGTTATCTTGAACGACAATAAAGGAGTAGGGGGATTAGGGGCATAATGAACATACGGGGCGAAATGGACACCCTCTCAATATCTGATAATACACATATTTCATCAAAAGTTCATTCACTGCATGAAATCTGTAATGCATTTGAAATGCTTGACGGTAAACAAAATTATTTTTTGCTTCAATTGTTCTTTAAAATTTGACTTAAAATTTTTCTCAGTTTCAAATTGGCATATAAGCAAGACCGTGGAAGAATCTAATTTTTGAGCAAAGTAACGAACCCAGAAAGGTTCTTTTTAGCTAGTATGATTGAGGGAGAGTCCTTTTGCATATCGGAATGATTGACAGTCATTAAATATGTTGGAATAACTAAATTTCATACAGGTGTTCATTTCGCCCCGATACCTTTTTACCAGCATTGTTTTCGACCCAATTTTCTATCTCGCTTTTCTGACATATGATATGATTTTTATCACTATGAATGAATGTGGCACGTCGTACTAACATCAAACTTGAAAACTAGCCGGGGGTAAATTAAAAACATTGCCATTTAAGGGTCTTAAAACGAACATTTGCTTAACGTGTCCATTATGCCCCTATTTCCCCTAATTCATTGATAAGGCCATCAAATGATCAACTAATGAAATCCTGAAGAAATTTTTGTATCAGTACCCGAAGAAAACTCTGGGCTTTTGTTACTTTTGATTGACTTCGGCAGGGTTTTGTACCAAACTTATATACCGTTTTGTCTCAAATTCCTAACAGATTTATATTCCAAACACTCGGTTTTTGTATGGCGATGTGGTTAAAATGTTTCGCTGAAATATGTCATCACATTACTAGAAAATTGCAGTCAATTACAATTCAATTTAATCTTCTTCAAATCTACTTTATACGTCTGGAGTAGTGATGATTCTCTAGTTCGAGGCCAGTAAAACTAGCTCAGATAAATTTATTTGCAATATAATTCATATGAATACGATTTATTCGTGCTGTTCGGAATATGAGACAGAATGAACACAGTGTTCGGCATTTGAGTCAAAATGTTGTTCTAAACTTTCACGTAAAATCAATACTAAACAAGTTTACATAAACATTTTTATCGGCTCATCCAACAATTAACAGTTGAACTTCGTGAATAAAATTTAAATTTTCACAAATATGAGCTAATTTATTCCCACCAGATACATTTGAAGTCACTGTTGGCCTTAAGTGTTCAGAAGATGAGTCAAAACTGTACCCTACTTGAATTAGTTTCTAATAAACTTCGAGGAAAAAAAAAAGAAAAATAAAATCAACACTAAGAAAAGCACTAATTTGACGAGTAAAACTAACTACTATAAAAATATGAAACAGCCATAGAGATCCAAATGTCTGGCCTGATTATTATGAAAACATTTATCTCTTTGTTCCTATTTGGATTATCTTTGTTTTTTTTGGTTTCTGTTTGGTTCCTGCATGAAATCTCTAAAGTTCCTATTTTTTAGACACCTAGTCGCTACCAGCCCTGCGTCCCATGCCGGAAGCATTTTGGGCAGATTGGGTTATTTTCATTCCTGCCATTTAGGTTCAGGTTACAACATGCTGGTTGATGTCAATAAAGCCGGCTGAACCGTTATGGCCTCCTTTTTCGCGCCGACTATTTATGACGGACGGCCGGCTACCTACCAAGGTGGTCAACGACTTTCTTGTCAAAAACGCCGCATTGCAACAGGTTTGAATTATCTCGGCCTTCAGTGCCGCCCGATAATAACGTCCCCACTTTGCGTCATCTTCTTGCCACTTCGGTCACCTTGCCTCGATGACGACAAGTGATCATCCAACGCCTCGCTTCCATTCAAAAGTGAACGAAAAAGAAAGTGAAAAAGCGTTTCTCATTAAAAGTAGTCGAGGTAGGGTGGGTGTACCAGTGTTCGTCAGTATTCTAAGAAAAAGCACTTTTTATAAATAAGTCAATTGACCTTTGAATATTCTCATTACACAAAAAAAAAAAAGCTTTCAATCCATGTTTAGTAGGAGGAATATTAGAAATTATCATAAACTTTATCATTGCATTGAATTTAGTTTATTTTCCAGCATTCGCTATCTGCGTTGATTTATTATGGAAG
The DNA here is from genome assembly GCF_002204515.2 of Aedes aegypti. NCBI lineage: Eukaryota > Metazoa > Arthropoda > Insecta > Diptera > Culicidae > Aedes > Aedes aegypti. The sequence goes on from NC_035108.1 coordinate 134,362,658, forward strand.
GTGGTGAATTAGGCGGCATCCATTTATTACGTAACGCTAAAATTTGAAATTTTTGACCCCCCCTCCGTAACGCTTTTTGTATGAAAAATTTCAAATTTTTGTATGGACCGTAACGCTTGAGCCTACTCCCCCCCTCCCCCTAGAGCGTTACGTAATTTGTGGATGCCGCCTTAGGGAACAACATGGCGAAATAAGGTGCAAAAGAGAAAAGTAAAATTTGAATCCGTGATTATAGACGACGATCTTAAACTCTTGATCCATCTTAAAAACGTGAGGAGAAGGCAATTTCAACGCACTCGCGATTCTGTTATGAAAATTATATGGCAGGATCTGCAGAAATAAATTAAAAAACGATTTTCACAATCAAGAAACAAAAAAATTGAAAATAAAATTTCTCAACTGGACCCTGGCCCCAAGCCCTTTTGGAAATTATCTAATATTTTGAAAAAAAAAAAACCTCAAAAGCCAATACCGGCATTGAAAGAGGATAACAAATTATTACTAATTAATTGCGAAAAAGCTCAAAAACTTGCTATGCAGTTAGAAAGTGCGCATAATTTTAATTTAGAAAATCAAGTTACTCAGGACTTCGAAAATATTCTCAATTAAGAGAACGTTTTCGAAAATTCCTGGGAGACTGATTTGGAAGAAGTGTGAACTATTATAAAAAAAAATATGAAAGCTTCTGGCGATGATGGAATTTTCTACATCCTCATCAAGAAACTTCCAGTAAGTAGCTTATAATTCTTAGTTGATATATTTAACAAATGTATTCAATTGGCATATTTTCCTGACAAATGGGAAAAAGCTAAGGTTGTTCCAATTTTAAAACTAGACAAAAATCCTGCAGAAGCTTTTAGCTATCGTCCAATCAGTTTGCTTTCCTCCATCAGTAAACTTTTTGAAAAGGTCATTTTGAACAGAATGATAGTCCACATCAATGAAAATTCAATTTTTGCCAATGAACAGTTCGGATTCCGCCATGGACATTCGACCACTCATCAACTTTTACGTGTAACAAATTTAACAAATGGAACGAATCCAACAAATCTGAATGCTATTCTACTTGTCTTGCTCTTCTAGACATAGAAAAAGCATTTGAAAATCTTTGGCATGAGGGCTTGATTGTAAAATTACAAAACTTTAATTTTCCAACACACATTGTTAGAATAATTCAAAGTTATTTATCAAATCGTACACTTCAGGCTAATTATCAGAACTCCAGGTCTGAAAGACTCAAGGCAGCTTTTTGGTACCAATATTATACAATATTTTCACATCTGACTTACCTGAATTACCTCAGAGATGTCAAAAATCCTTGTTTGCTGATGACACAAGCCCCTCCGCCAAAGGACGAAGCCTGCGGTAGATTGCAAAAAAGTTATAAGCAATATTTTTTTCTTCATACTTGCAAAAATGGAAGATTTCTCCTAATACTTCCAAAACTCAACTAATAATATTACCACATAAACCAAAAGCTCTTTATTTGAAACCCTCAAGTAGACATGTTGTTACGATGAGAGGGGTTCCAATAAATTGTTCAGATGAATTTAAGTATCTAGGGCTCATGCTAGATAAAAAAATAACTTTCAAAAATCACATTGAGGCTTGAATGTCCAAATGTAACAAATATGTAAAATGTCTGTATCCACTTATTAACAGAAAATCGAAACTTTGTCTCAGGAACAAGCTCTTGATCTTTTTGAAATTTTCAAGCCAGCCATGGTGTATGCTGTACCAATATAGACTAGCTGTTGTAATACCAGGAAGAAAGCTCCTCAGAGGATTCAAAATAAAATTTTGTAAATGATTTTGAAGCTCCTTCCCTAGTATAGCACTAATGAGTTACATAGAATATCCAATGTTGCAACATTGGAAAAATGTCAAATAAAATAAATCATAATTTCAGACAAAAATCGTTGCAATCTTCTATTTCCACGATTAATGTGTTGTATATTGTTAAGTTAGTTTAAGAACATTTAAAAAAGTGCAAAAGAGAAAAAGAGTAGAAATTGAAAAAATATATATATTGAATAAATTTTAAGGTTAATGAGTATGTTGCTATATAATTTCAAAGTGATTCAATGAATATTAAACAGTTAAGCATATTTGTGCTGCAAAACGGTATACAATCTGGAGTGGCAAATTATGGTACTTTAACGAATACTGGAACATCTACCCTATCTGCAAGCAGACAAAAAACTTCGCTTTGCCTGTTGTGGTGGAGCAATGGCCAAGTCGTCGACTTCGTTGTTCGTGGATGGATTGGATTTTGTTTTATCAACATTCCCTTGTTTATCACGTGCACTCGATCGCGCTGAGTCGTTCAGGTTCAGCAGAGGTTTTGTTCCGCTTGTTTTTGGGGATGCAGAGTCTACGGTTGTTTGGGACCAGAAATAGGAGAAAAAAGGTAAACAAAGCCTCGCTGAAGAAAGCGTCACTGTCGGGCTCTTGGGTGCGACTTACACCATGCCATTACTACAGTTATTATGAGGGCTCAAGAGATTAGCGGAGACCTTTCCCACTCGTATGCTGTAGGCTGATTAATAAAGAAAACATGATGTGAATATTCACTTCATGACCGCTGCCAATATTTGATTGTGTTTTGTATGATAGTAAGGTAAGCTCTTTTATAAACGAGAGTAAAAAGAAATAACTTCGGACTGAGAAAATTGAAATCTAGTCATTAGGCTGTAATAAGTTTACTTAAGCAATATTTTCTGCTCTCAATATCAGTATTGTTGAATATGGAAGAGCTAAAGCAAAGAGAATAATCGATTTTTAGGTGCTCCTTCACGATTGACTAGAACTTCAGCAAAATTCTATAGACTTCAAATTTCTCAAAAAAAAATGATAGCCTAAATGAAAAATCTTCTAATTATTTTAAGACTGGTGGAAACGATACCTAAAATAAATCCAAATCTTGGAAATATTCTAAAAAAATGAGTTTGACTTGAAATTGCTTACACAACTCCTTCACAGATCATCAGAAATTCATTCTATAATCCATTTAGGAACCCCAAAAAATCACCAATATATTTTTTTGTGATTAAAATATTGATAGGAATTCTTCCAAGATTCCTTCAGCAGTTCAACGCAGATCGCTGCAATAATTTCCACAGGCATTCTTTAAGAATTCTTCAACGTATTGCTATAAAAATGGGTCCCACTTTTTTGGAGAATATCCTCCTAATAGTTTGCGGTAAATATACGGTACAAATATACACGGTAAATTCCTGGAAGAAAATAGTTTAGGAATTTTTAAACCTTATAGGAATTCCTCCGAAAATTCTCACTCTTATTCGTGCAATAATTATTCGAACTATTTAAACTGAAATTAAACAAAAAAAACTCCTCTACGCATGACTATAGAAAAAACTAGGACTAGTCCAGCAAATTCTCAAAGTATTTTTCCACCTGATTGCTAAAATAATTTATCCAGAGATTCTTAAAGGAGATCTACGAGATATGCATACAGATACTTCTGGAAGATTTCTCAGTAAATTGTAGAGCGTTAATAGCGTCAAAAGTTGAAAAAAGTGAGGTAATCTTATGAGAATTATTTAAAATAAACCTAGGACGGACGGGAGAAAATTCAGTTTGTGAATGATGTTCCGCTTTTTTCAAATGTTAGTCTACATTCCAGCATTTTTTTTAGTTTGATCCAGCAATTTCTACATTTTTTTCCAGGAATGTATGTTCGATCTAAGTTTTTCCAGGGTTGCGTTGTACACTATTTGAATATTAACACTACATTTCACTTTGCAAAAAAATAAGGGAAAAGGATGATACAATTACTTAAAAAAATACCTAGAAAGATGAGCAAATTCCGTTAAATTCTAATATTTTGTTTATCTTGTGACACTCAGGATGCTTTCCTTAATTTCTGAAAATTATCTGTAGGATAACAATTTTATAATAACCTAACGGGGTTGGTGGTCTAATGGCTACCGCTTCTGCTTCATAAGCAGAAGTTCATAAATTCAATCCCACGTCCATCCTTTTCCTCGTGCTTTGTAGTTGTATCTTTCACTTGCTTCTATCTTCCACTCTGAATCTATCATCTAGTTCATAGCATTCGCTAGAACCAGAGACAGACAAAATAATCGTTTCCCTATGCTGCCGTCATTATAGCACGCCTTTCCTTACGCCTGATACATAAGCAGTCTGCTGTTTGGTTAGCAAACCTCTCTGCCATACAAACCAGCCCTACACTTTTCCGTATCATCTGGCGTGAATACAGGGGTATATCCGGTCTACTGTGGGCCAGTTTAAAATGCATCATCAATTCCTCCCCCTTCCCCTTATTGGTCTGAATTCTGACGAGGCAGGCGCCATTATTGCATAAAAATAAAAGATCGCCAACATTTATACACTGAGGATGTCTGTTAGTCCCAAGCAGGTTGTTTCCTTGTGAAAATGCAGCTGATCTGGCGATAATGGAGTAGCAACCACGGGCGGCCAATCAAGCTCAAGCTTCCTGGTTGAATTTAGGAAGAAATCATGAAAAATAGTCTTAAATAAATGCCTAGGAAGTAGGAGAACATGCTAGAAAATCCATGGAAGAATCGCTGGAGCAACTCCTGTAGTATTTATCAAAGATCTATGATTTCCTCTCGCTGCCAGTGATCAGTTTCGTTGACACGAATGATTTGTGGAACATAGTTCTAGATTCCGTGATGTTTATTCATATTCGTAAAGCTTGTTTTGGAATGCGAAAAGGATGTTCCCATTTTCTCGAACAGTTATATTTGCAGGTGTGACAAACAGTTTAAAATATCTGTAACCAATGCAATATTTAGGAAGGGTTGAGAAGAAGCTATTCATGATTACGAACAACGCGTTGCAATTAATCTGCTTACTAGTAGATACCTTTAGGTGGCACAACCATCATTCCAGTACCTCCCCCAACAGATCAAACAACGACATAATTCAAATGCAATTAATTTCTCTTCATACAGGATAGGCCCTTGTCCCGTTACATCGTCACACATGCATTTTAAGCTACCATGAAAAACCGGTTGACCCGAGAATGTGTTAATAGTTTGACATCAAGGGTAGCATCGCAAGTTGACCTTGCATGCAAATCCCCGGTCCCATTTAGTTAGCCTTACCCATGTTAGCGGAAGTGCGGCGAAATACTTTTAAACCTCTTTACGTTCTCGTCGTTCGGCCATCTGATGCGGTAACAGCTGTTGTCGGTATATATTCCTCTCTCATTGGCTTAACAATTTTCATTGCACATACGAGTCATGAATATTCACAAACGAGGGAATCAAATACCCCTTCCATCGAGTTTATTTAGGGTTCGTACATGATTGCTGAATTATGTAACACGATCTGCGGAAGCGGAGTGGGTAGTCTGTCAGGGGCAAGCATTTGGTCAATCCAGATTTTTTTCAGCGATTTTATAAAAGCATATCTGGAGTACTTCCTTTTCCGTGCATTTTAAATTTGTTATTTTGTCGTTTGAAGCTGATTACATGACATGACGGCTATAACAAAAACACTTCTCTTAAGGATTAAGATTTATGATTATTACACAACAAACTATACGCTTCGGTTATTTCGCGGATTCTCTGTCAAATTTCACCGTATTCTCAACATCTGGACGTTCGATGAAAAATCTGTTAAATAGTTGAACAAAATCATGAAGAAAAACTTGAAAATGGTCCATCCGGGGATTGATCTCTCGGTTTACCGATCTGGATGCACGCTTATTACCACTAAAGCAGCTTTCGCTACGTTTTGGTGGGGTGTAAAAACTGAAACAAAAGTAGCTCATGTCTGTCAAAGCGGCTTTCAAATGTGTATTAGTATTTTACTGATTTATAATAAATTTGTTTGTTTTTATGGATTTTGTCGGTAAAATAATTGATTTTACAGAAAAATATGTATTGTTCTTGTTTAAAGTTCAAATTCGGCGATTTCTTACATAGGATACAGCTATTTATTTTAAGTAGTATTCATCATTATATGTAGCGTGTTAAGTATAATGAAAAATATTCATACAATTTTTTTTGATTATGAGCAAATAAACTGCTCTTGAAATAATAAAAATTGAAGTTTCTTTCAGTTTATTGAATATTTAACTTCCCGGGCATGCTCACCACTATTTAATACGCAAAAGTTATTAAACACTATTGTTTTGAAACTCAATGAAGATGAGCTTTCTTTTCCTTCCCGTGTGCATTTAACTCCGCTTTCCTCTTTTGGCTTATGAATCATTGACTAACATTTTCCAAACAATAAAAACCATTCCTATGTCGTCTTACTCACGAATCACTCGCCGAGTTCTTTGGATCAAAGATTGAGCGGGGCGAGTCGGAAAGCATACTATAATTTTCTTCACAATCGCCACCACCAAGCCAACATGTGACATTGAATTATTTCAATATGGCTGTAGACAGCGCGGAACACACAAGGCGCAAATCCGAGATGACATCAACAACGGGGACACCGGGGGAGTTATTGGTTGATGTGGCTGACTGAGAAAAGGGAAAATCATAAATAAAGAAGCTATTATTCCGGGCGATCGTCGTTGTCTGTCGTCTAATCAACTTACGAAACCGCACATCCACTTTTGTTGATTATTTAGCATTAAACTGTCAACCTCGGGAAGAAGGTACAAGCACGGCTGAAATCGTCATATTTTTAGATATAAACATCTCCATATAGACACAACTTAATATTTCTGACTTAAATACACTCAGCGAAATGAGAATGGCACCACCCAGTTAGCCATGGGGAAAAGAGGGTTAATCATCCACCTTTCGCTCGATTAGTTTACACATACAGCTGAACATAATCTGTGACTAAATGTATAGAATTCCCGCTGAACTTTACTAAGGGACCTATGTAATAATGAGGGATTGATTTTCAATCATAATCCTGTCTGAAGGGTCAAAAACCAATGGCGGACCCGTAAGCAGAAATACTTAGGCGAAATCAGCGAGGGAGAAAAAAAACTTCTTCGTGAAGTAAGTTCCCACAAACAGTCCTACAATCAAGCCCTTGTTTGCCAGAAATACGCAATAGATGGGAAAAAGAGCCCGCGCTTTCTCCACGAAATATTAGCGACAGAAAGTTGACAGTTTCACAGCCATATAATTCTGATTATGCCAAATCTCTGTTATACGAAATATTCACGTCAAATATTATGAGAATGTTCCACCTTTTGCAATTTTTTTCATAAATCTAGACTAAAATTTGCTTGGTCCTCAAAGTCAAAACTCACTACATTCGAATCTATTTTTTACATTATCCGGTGCCAATAAAATAGAAAGATGCAGAATATTGTATTGCTCAGCTTCGAATTCTAATCAATGTACTTTTCCCTCAACACAATCATAATCTAACTTTTCAGCCTTAAAAATGTGTCATTCCTTTCCCAGTAGAATTAAGTGGGGCATAAGTTCGACCTCAGTGGAATAATCAATACTTCCAAATAAATACAACACAGTGAACCTTCAACATGTTGGCTACATTTTTTTCTGAACAAATTTGTGTCAAAATACTTACCCATTATACCTAACTAACAGTTTTAAAATATATTGTCTTAACAAACTTTTGCACCACCGGTGCAAGAGTTCTAATCTAGTTGTGAGGCAAAAGTTCGCTGGCAGAAACACAAAATATTGTTACGTATATGACAGGCATACTTTATTCACGCCATAAACTTTTGTTTGCAGAAAAATACTTACTAAATTTTCATCAAAATTTACCCAAAACAGGGTTAATTGAATTATATCGAAAAATATCAGTTTCTGAGACTTCAGTTTACAAGTTTGCAATTCCATGCAATGAAACTTTGAACGAAAATTACAAAATTACAAAAACAACAATAACTTTTCCAAAACTCAATCGATTTCTTTAATGTTTGGAGTTTAAGTCCCTTACTTGAATAGTATTCGAACCATCATGACATTTGAAACATTTGTTTTGAATTTAGCTAGTGTAGCTCAAGCTGGAGCACATTGCGGGCCAATCATGCTTTTTCATCAGCGCAGCGGGCCGCATGAGGAAATGTGGATCGTTTTATCAAAATATGTATGCATTTCAAGCGTATGCTTGAATTAAGGCGAACGTAACGGTAGTGAATGATCGACTGTCGAAGTTGCTTAGTATTCTTCTAGGCATAGAAAGGATAAAATGTTTTGTGAATTTCGGAGAAAGTTCCGATTTTCGGAGAGTAAGTTCTCCTAGAATGATCAATATATTTTTATAGTTTTATTTTTCTTCTGTGAATAAAGAAGACAAGATTCATGTTTGTAAGCATGTTTCCATCTCAGGACGTAAGATTACTAAGTAAGGCTAAGTAAAAGTTTAAGTTTAAGTTTCCAGATAAGTATATTTACAGTATTGGACAAAACATTTGCAACTTTTTCGATTTTCCATACAAAATGACCAACTTTGGTAAGCTAGATCTCAGTTATTTATGGACCGATTTGAATAAAAATTTCACAGAACACAGAACTTGAATTTTAACATATATCACGAGTTTATAAGTAATAACGGTTTGAGTAAAGTGTAATTTTCGACGAAAAATTCAAAACTTTTTATCTCAAAATCTGATAGCCCTACACAAAAACTGTCTTCAGCAAACTTATTCATCTCGTCAAAATCTACAACTTTGCTGAAGATACCATGAAGCTATTCCTTCCAGGGTGACCAGCACACCGGGAAATCGGGAAAACCGGGAAAAAGCCGGGAATTTCGAATCACCGGGAGAAAACCGGGAAATATACGGGAATTTCAATTAGCACCGGGAAAATTTTGCATACCAAGTAACGTTTTAACCAGCACGATCTATATTTTAGTGGATTTTTACAAAAGCTTCTGAATTCGCATCCCAAGTTAGTCAATAAAATCAAGAACATATTCTTGTATGTTACCACTTGCCCTAATCCAGTAAATCAGTGTTCCTCAGCCTAACTGACTAGGCGGGCCAATCCAATACCTACATTCAAATTATGACGCGGGCCGCCAGTTATGTTAGGATATATTTTAACGACTTTTTTGTGAATCTTTTCTTATAAACAGGAAGATAATATTTCCGAGATCTTCAAAGCTCTCCCCAAAAAAGAGAACATCTTGATCACAACGATTCAGGAAGCGTTAATAGCATTAAATGTCTGGATTCTCGTGAATTTCATTGATTCTTCGAACTTGGTAAATCTTTTATTTTATCAACCAAGTCAAACATAAAAACCAAAGTGCATTTGGAGAAATGTTTGAGGTTTTCTTCACGGCTATGACACATTTTAGCCATAAAAGCTGAATGTTGAAGCGCGAAGCAAAGCAATTTTGAGAAATTTCGAATTTCGCAGCCTCCTTCCTTTTTGGACCAATTTTAAGATTTGATGAACCTTAGATGGTTAAACAGAACTCGAGCTATTCTTAAGCTGATAAATACAGCCCATATCTCGTTGATTCCTGTTAAAGTGAATTCGATTGTTGGACATGTAGAAATGATAATAATTTGCAAGAACGGACTCTTTTAAAACATGTTACACAAAACCGAGCTCTGCTGGACCAACACATCTGTGAGTATGAGTAATTATCACACATGCTAATATATCGATTTTGTGCTGATTTATGTTTCAATTTCACAAAATTTATGTCACATTGAGATGCCTGCGCATAAATTTCATTACACTGTAGGTGTGGATGAGTGTCCTTAAAATGTTTCAGCTCACACGAAATTTGAAAGAATTTCACACAATACGTGTTATGAGGGATGTGTTGGTCCAGAAGAGCTAAATTTTTTGCGAATTGCGAATTTCTTCGTTTAAGCGTGGAAGAAATAAAAAAGTGTCATCAGGAATTTACTACTTGCGGGCCCCTTCACCCTTGACATTAACATTCAAAATCTGTTCGCGGGCCGCACAAAATGGTCTCAAGGGCCGCAGTTTGGTGACCACTGCAGTAAATAATTAGCCAGTAAATTAAAAACTTTTAATGAAGAAACATCTGTTCATGTAGTTTTATGAAGCATTTTATTTTAAAAACTACAATTTTTGGATGTTATAAATTTCTCTAAGCAAGCTTGCATTTCACTTATATAAAAAAATGCGTTTACAACATAAGATATTCATTGAAGATTTGCCATTCGCTACTTGTTTGGGCTTGGTAAAAATAGTATAAAATTCTAATTCATTTCAGAATTATGATTAGAATTATTTTTTATCAGAAACAATTGGCCTGAGAAAATGTTGTGGGGATAAAATATAACAAAACATTCTATGCTGATGACCATGGAACGAAATGTTGAACAATTGATAAATTCATTTTTATGTCTATAAAATCTGTGACCGTTCAAAATTTAAACTGTGATTCATTCGAAGATTGGCTCGATCCTATCGTATAAACAAGGGTCAAATTTTTTTAACACTGAAATTTTCCATACTTACCGTCGTAAAATATTGCTTCATAGATCAAACTGGAATTTAGCAGAATCAGTATAAGCCCAACAAATTAGAATGCGCAGCAGCTGGACCCTGGCAGCACTGGCTGAGGGAAGGTTGTGCATTTTTAATGTGGTACTCAAATAGTGAAAAAATGTGGAAATATCAAAGTAAAATCGACGAAAAATACATATCCGAACGTAGAGAAGAGCAAAGTCGCGAGTGCAAGTTAAATTTCAGTTGGAAAATGGATGAAAAGTTGATAATTTAGAAGTTAAAAAAGTGCAATTGATGTGAAAATAAGAAATCATTGGCGACAGCATGCGCGGGGGAAGCGATTAGTGTATGAGTGAACGCGGTCTCAGTAGTAGTGGTAGTGAAAGGTAGGACGGGTGGATGTGGTGTGGTGAGAGAGGTGAACGTGTTGAGAATTTTTGCTTGCGAGTCTTACCCACACCAACTGATTAAAGTGATCTTTCGGAAGCGGGAAAGAGAAGCGGGTATGAGCAAGATGACGGTACGATAAGAAAACTGGGCATGTACAGTGGTGTTCAATTGGAGTGTTGCAAATTTAATACAGTGCCCGTTCGATTTTGGCAACTCTACCGTCCGATCTTCATTTGGAGAAGCCCAGCAAGCGGTTACAGTTTTCGCATAGCAGAAGTGTTTTTTTGGCTTTCGGTTCGTCGGAATGGAAGTTTTTTTTTCGGTTTTCGGGCAGTGCAGTTTGAGAAGCCCAACAAGTGGATTTGATTTTCGTATCACTTTATCGGAGGAGTGGAAGTTTGTTTTTTTTCTCGGTTTTTGAACAGTTTCGCATAAATGATACTTTAAAGCTAACGGTGAAATAGTTCGACGACATCGTTGCGACGACCAGCTTCAAAATGATACAAGGATGGAGGAAAACCGGTGAGATCTTTTCATGATGACTTGTGGTATTTTATTATATTTCCAATGTTATATGCATTTTGGGTTGGGTGCGACCATCAGGGCACCCGATTGAAGCGAGATGGATAGGAAGAGTGAAACTGTCAACTTCCTATCGCTAACATTTCGTGGAAAAAGGGCGGGCTCTTCTTCCCATCTATTGGGTCTTTCTGATAAGCAAGGGCTTGATTGTACGACTGTTCGTGTGAACTTACTTTTGGAAGGAGATTTTTTTTCCTTGCGGGTTTCGCGTAAGTGTCTCTGCTTACGGGTCCGCCATTCGTTTTTGGCCCTTCAGACAGGAGTATGATTGAATACGAATAGTCATACAATCTTGAACAAATTGTTTTGTTAGAATAGGCCATTGCTACCGGTGGATACCTTGCTACAATAGATGGCAGCCTATAGCATCATCATCACAAATTAGAATGCGCAGCAAAAAATCTGATTTCCGTATACCCCTAATAGAAATGCTTTGGTTTATGACCAAAAAAATATTAAAAAATTAAAAGTCGTTTGAAATGGTAAAAAAAATCGTAAGAATGTTTCTTATCATATCATTAAACCGGGAATATTTTTGAAATACCGGGAAAAAATCGGGAGAAAACCGGGAATTTGAAACTGACTTTTCACTGGCCACCCTGGTCCTTCAATATGTTTAGTTATGTCAATTATAAAAAATCGTCAAAAAATTCACTTTAGTCAAACCGTTACTGCTTTTCAACTTGTGATTGGAAAAATCACTCAAAAATATATGTTAAAATTCAAGTTATGTCTGATATTCTGTGAAAATTTCATTCAAATCGGTCCATAAATAACCGAGATATAGTTTATCAAAATTGGTAATTTTGTATGGAAAATCTAAAAAGTTGCTATTGTTTTGTCCAATACTGTACAGGGGCGCTGTGACAGGGCGAGTTTTCTTTTTACATTTTACGCAGAATTAGAGAAAGAGTCACAGTCATGGAGTAGAATCCTTCATTGCGTATAAGATTTACCTGGGTAAGGATTTGTAAAGTAGATGAATCCTTCCATCTTTTTGTTTTAAATGTCATCTTCATATCGAAATTTTTAAGATCAACTTTGAGGCCTGTGCCATGTGCAGATACCCCTTTTGGGACGGATAATTTTTCATTTTTAAGGTGAAGATGAAACGAATCCAAACCTTAAATTTTCAAGAGCACAAATACGGAGAACCAAACTTCCGTTTGAGCTGAAAACTTAATCGATTGGTCAGTAGCTGGTGGTGACCAATGGATTAAGTTTTCGGTTCAAACTGGTGTTCGGTTCTTCAGATTGATGCTCTTGAAAATTTGAGGTTTTACTTCGATTCATCTTCTCCTTAAGGTCAAACTTCGCTAGGAAAAAACATCAACTTCTGTGACAGAGATACTTCACACAAACCACAAAGTGAAGAAAATATTTTACTGAAACTTTATCCATTCATTGCATGAGCATTTTTACTAATTATCATGAACGTTCACCATTATCAGGAATTTTTTTTCAGTTTTGGTAACATCACACTCAATTGGGTCCTAAAATTTTGAATGAAATCTCGTTTTTATTAAATAACACGAAAGAGCATGTTACTGCAACTACTTTTTCAATTTTTTCCCGCTCAAATAACGGCTTTATCATGTTTAAACTTTAATTTAAAAATTGGGTCCATAAATGAACCTGGACACTTTTAATCATGTTTGAAGTTCGCTTAGTCGACAAAAACACCACAGGGGGTTTAGTTTTAACACTGGGGTTGTTCCTATCTGACATTTCGGAAGGGACACGGAAAACAAAATATACCCAAAATTTGAGCTTAAGCCAAGGGGTGTGACAAAATCTAAAGAAACATGAAAAAATGTTTTTTGGACTTAAACCAACGGAAAACATTAAAAAATTTTGTAAACATGTGTTGTTGGCCTAAACTTGAACGTTTGGCATTAAAATTGGGACAGGGTTTTAGGACCCTATTCTCAACCATTGAGTTGTCCTCGAGAGCAAACTCCCTTGAAATCTGTTTCGCAAAATTCACGCATGAGATTTCGATGCAAAATCACTTGCTCACGTCGTCAAAAATGATTCAAGAATAAAACCTATCAGAAATCTGTTAAAAGCCAAAGTTATTGTTTGTATAAGGAAGGTTTGTAATATGTCTAGCAGAAAAACAAACATTTAATTAAGAATTCAGAATCTCGATTAATTTTAGGTTAGATTTGCATAGCCGAGCTCGAGAAACCAAATGAAATTTTTAGCAATCTCACAAACAACAATAAATAAGTTATGAAAACACATCGTTTTCGCTGCATTTGGGTAGTGAATGCTGCTTAAAATTAGATTCAAATTGTTGTAACATCATGTATGAATAACACATCTTGATTAATAGATTTACGTCGTTGCATATTTTTTCTTGTGTGTATTCAAATATTTTTAAAACAACATACACGATGCGAGTGAACTGTAGCAAAACGACTTCTTTTTCATAGTACATTTTAGCTGTACATTTTGTAATGCTATTTATTAGGGAATAACCTTAATGTATTACTAAATTAAGGAATACTTATATTGTTTATTCGGCAGGTTGGGCACTGACAAATAAACAATATAAGTATAAAAACTGATTACAAATGAAAGCAAAATAGTTTTTGCGTGTACATCTTCACTGGAAAGGTTAATACATTAATACTTAGTAGATGTCACAACCTCATCTAATGTGCCGATGCAATAATTGCTTGTGACGACTAGCGGCGAACGAAATCACACTGTCGAGAAAGTGTATCCTCTCAAATAAGCGGTCGCAACTTCAATCTTCACGGGTATGCGTGCTCCGAAGATCGCCGCATCGTCTGTGGAAAGGGGAACGATCAAGATCATTCATAAATCATTCAATGACATTGAAACGATCGGTCTCTGTGTGCGATCGAGTGTATATGTGCAGGTTTGCGTGGACTTTCAATGATGATGGGGCAGCTGTGGTTATGCGTGATCGAGCGTTTAGCTCGGGAAGTGATGCAGAAGAAATTTCATTATTATTCCTCGACGGTTTCCTTCGTGGAGACGACGATCCGGATGAAATCAGCTCTTATCATATCGTGCCCGCTCAAAACCGATCATCGTCATTATTAATCTTATTTTTCTTTCTGGCGTTACGTCCCAACTGAAACAGAGCCTGCTTCTCAGCTGGGTGTTCTTACTCAGTTATTAACTGACAGCTTTCTTTGCCAACTGACCATTTTTGCATATGTATCTTGTATGGTAAGTACGAAGATACTCTACGCCCTGGCAAGTCAAAAAAATTTCCTTTACGAAAAGATTCTCGCTTGGCCGGATTCGAATTCACGATCCTCAGTTTGGTCTTGCTGAATAGTTGCGCGTTTACCGGTACGGTTATTTGCGTCCCCCGTCGTTATTGATACGTGTATTGATTACCTCTGAGTGGTTGGTGCTCAAGCGTTCAACGAGCAAGTCTCCAAGTGTGTGGTAGATGTTTGGAAAGTTGAATTGACTTCGATCCATTCAACAACAACGGTGTTATTGGTTTACGCATTAATCGGGGCTGGTCACGGTGGTCGCGGCATGCATGTAAGCTATGCATAGCGAATGATTGTAATGGATTGCATACTGGGACACACGCACCAAGGCTGTAATTTTCAATGCGATGCAGCTTCTTAAGCGGTTCAACGGATCAGTGTTTAACATAAAAGTGGGACAAATTGTAGTTATATTCATCTAAATGGGTGTAACTGATTCTAAAAGATGCAAGAGTTACTTTCAGAGAATCTAAAGTGACTATTCCACAGGCTCTTAAGACATGTTTACTGTTTTTTAATGGAACTCTTTAAAGCTCTCTTCAGAAATTTCTCTAGAGTGTTTCCTTCACCAATTTTCCGAAGAATTCGAATACAAATTTCTACAGCTCTTAAAGGATCCATTAGAATGCTTCGAGGATTTGAAATCTCCATAGATTCCTAGTAAAGTTTATTTAAGGTATCACACCAGCAAATAATACAGCATCTATTTGTTTCAATAATTCATCCGATAGGGGACGGACCTGGTGTAGTGGTTAGAACACACGCCTCTCACGCCTGGGATCGAATCCCATCCCCGAGAAAGTCACTAAAAATTTCAGTGACGACTTCCTTCGGAAGGGAACTAAATCCGTTGGTCCCGAGATGAACTTGCCCAGGGCTAAAAATCTCGTTAATAAAGATAAAAAAAAATTCATCCGATGTTTTAAATCGAATTGCTTCAGAAAATCTGGCAGGATATTATCAAAAGATTCGATTGATTATTTTTCCAATAATCATCCTATTAACCTGTCTATAAAATCCTCCAAGACCTCCTCGAGAGTTGAGAAGTGGGAATGTTGAAGTTTTTGGAACCCTAGATGTTTCAACAGAGATAACTTAGTGATTTCCATCATAAATACCTCGCATTTTTTTCAGGAATTTCTGCATCCCGGGAAGAAAAGAAGAATAAAACCTTACTTTTTCCATAGAAAATGTTGGAAGATATTCCTATTACCTAATAGGATTACGGAATAAAAATAAAAATTCCCAGAGAAAAAAGAAGTAACAAACATTCGATTTTTTTCAGGGGAAAGAAATGAATCTCTCCATGTGAACCAAAATATCGAACTCTTTTGCTTCACCTTTTAAAAAAAAAACATCTATTTGGATTCATTTTACAATTTTTTGGTAAAGGTTCAAACTTACTTCGTCTTATAATTTTAGAAAAATTCAAAAAAAAAATGACGAGGGCCCAAACAATATCGCTTTCCAAGTACTCGATCGATCTTCGTTTGTCCGACAATGTGTCAACGATCGAACTTTGGATGTGCGGTCAAGAAGTCAATAAATCAAAAATCTCAACGAAGCGAAACACGCATTTCTGTCCGAAGTCACGCTCACATATTTATTAGACACATTTTCATCGGTTTTACTTTCAAATTTCATCCAACAAACCGAATTTATCACCGAAGAAATGATCAATCGTGACTATTTAGCTGTCCCATCGTGCTTCGCAGCCCAAGTTCCTCCATACATAGCAAATCATTCACCGAAACTCGGTCATCGCCAAATTATCACAGTTTTTCTCCTCCTCTGAGGTGCCAACTTCTCACGCATCCGTGATCACATCGGATCGCTTCTCAACCGATTCGGCGCACAGTGGTCCAAGGCTGCCCAAAAGTAAAAAAATAAGTTTGCCATTTCTTTCGCTGATATATTCCCTTACTTTATTTAGTATCACTCTGTAATTTCTCGAGGTTTTAGATAATTTGGTGTACATTTTGATATTTCATATCAAGTGAACTGTAGAGATGTCAGCTGACTCACCCAAACAGTTGTTTCTGAAACTAAATCGCAACGAAATCTAGCGAAATCGGTCTGACTCTCAAAAGTAGACCTTATTGACGGGATTGGTGGTCTAATGACTACCGCTGCTGCTTTATAAGCAGAGGATCATGGGTTCAAACCCAGGCCCGTTCCTTTCCTCGTACTTTGGAGTTGTATCTTTCACTTGCTTCTATCTTCTACTCTGAATCCATCACACTTAAACTTCGTTCATAACAATCGATAGAACCAGAGACAGGCAAGAAACCGTTTACATTTCTATTCTCCCATCCTTATAGCACGCCTTTTCTTACGCCTTACACATAGGCAGTCTGCTAACCATGACCTTACTCTTATACTTTCCCACATGAACTGGAGTAGATGCAGGGGTATATTCGGTCTACTGTGGGCCAGTTTTATGTGCAACATCAATTCGTCCCCTTGTCCTCATTGGTCTGCATTCTGACGCCACTATTGCCTTAAAATAGAAGATCACCAACACTTATACACTGAGGGTGTTTACTGGAGTACCAACCACGGGCGGCCAATCAAGCACCTATTGTCTATTTTGAAGATGTTTTGAATCTTGTTAGACTTTTGAGAATGATGAAAGAATTCAAGAATCATAAACAGTTTTCTCACGATATTCTACTTCAAATTGCTATGTAAATATTTTTCATTTTTATCAATTGCGACGTTGTTTATGAATAAAGATTTTTAGTCGATATTTGTGAGACTGGTACTTTTGGCCAACATTTGTATGTATCGCGGCCACGGTGGACTATGAGAAGAGTTTCGAGAGTGCAACAAGCGTGTTTGTTTTATATTGTTTTGATGTTTCCTATTTTTTATTCCGAATTTCGTAAACTATCGACCAACTTCGTCTGCAACAAGTCATCGCGATGCAGTCGATCGCTCGACTATGAATATAATATAATAAATTGCAGCAGCTTACTAGGCCGTCACCTCAAAAGCAAGACGGATTGCAATCACAGGTGGTGAAATGCTGTCGAGCTCAAAATCTCGGCCCCAATTTCGCAAAGCAGGATCGCGTGCTGTCGAAAGATTAATCTCCGACGATGCTGGCGACAGGTCTCTTCCAAACGGCAAGTCCAGTTAGAAGTGAAGTAGCCCTCACAGCCGGCTTTACTACGTTAGGTTGCGGAAGAAATACAATCTACACACTGTTTGGAAGAACGCGAGAACAGTTATAACCCGCGGAGGGAAACACGTTTGACGATGACGGCGTCTCAGCTCACTTGGCACTATCTCTCTTCATTGGGGTGGCCCATTTTTATATAAGGAAAAGAAAACTGTAGAAATCTGAAGTTACACCCCTAAATTTATTCACGTTTACCCCCGAAAGCTACTGTGAAAATTTGAGTGGAATCCGTCTATGGTCTTGTTGCAGTCTCTTCTATATGGATTGAAGACTCTTTGAATCAATAATGAAACAATATTCATTGAGTACAGTGCCATCTATGGTCGAAAACGTAATTAAATATGTTTTTCCCATATATTTCGTCGATTTTCCCCATACAAGTTTCAAACTTGTTTAACCCCCCGTTAGAATTGACGGATTCCGCTCATTTTTTTACGATAGCTTCTGGGGATCCAATGAACCAATTTGGGATGAAGCTAACTCAAAATTTTGTAGTTTAATCATTATAGGCCACCCTACTCAGCTATCGTAGCTGGACGGCCTACCACACCAGAATTTATTTTATTAAGTCAAATTAAATTCAACGTTTCCGTCATTGTGCATAGTGTTAAACCGGTCCAGAGGTGGATAAGAGGTGGAACCCTTCACTCTCCCTGGATTGGTGGTGCGCCTATCCAGTTTTGGCCACAAGTAGGACACTACATAGGCAAATCTTATTTGAACTGTGGTAGGACAAGCTGTTGACCAGAGAAGAAGCCCGTGGCTTTAGAAGGCTGTCTACAGCGCATCAGCATCTGTCCGGATAGGTTTACAACACACTTGTCCGAGGTCCGGTCATGTATGTTCCTTCCTACTCGATTGCGAACGGATGAGGAATGCAGGTATGCAGGTATCTATCGGAGATGAGTAGGAATGGATAAACAAGTATCAGAATAGCGAAAGAGGCTGCGATTGCAAAACCTGTAGGAGAATTGCAACGGGAACTTTAGATTCACCATAAGAAGATCATCATGATTTAGGATTACGATGCAACGCAACCTACGTTGGCGTGATTGCGCAAAGACGTATTGATTTGAAAGGCATTATCTAACTATCTGGCCCGATTGATTCGGTATGTTAGGCGAGTATTCAAGTTAAGGATACATTCCGTTTGTTAGTAGAGATACATTTTATTAGTTTTGCTAACAATAGACTTGCACTCCTTCTTTGTAAGAAGATGATTTTCAAGATTTCAGTCCGATTGTTGTATTAAAAACAGCCTTTTATTTTCTTATTTTGACGTTTCGAACCGTATAATTTTTCAAGCTTTCAAAATATTGGATGGTATGAAAAATCTCGGGGTCGAAATTCAAATCTCCTTTTAGTCATTTTTTAGAATTTTTCCAATTTCTATGAGAATACTTCGGTGAATTTTTCTTAGATTCCAGCTGGATATTTTCCGAAATGCTGCAGAAAATGTCAAATTTTTCATATCTCTTGCTTAAGGTGAAGATGAATCGAAGCCCAACTTAAAATTATCAAGAGCACGAATCTGGAGAACCGATCATTTGTTTGAGCTGAGAACTTAATCGATTGGTCACCAGATTGGTGGTAGTGACCAATCGATCAAGTTTTCAGCTTAAACGGATGTATGGTTTTCCAGATTTATGCTCTTGAAAATTCTATGTTTGGCTTCGATTCATCTTCACCTTAAATTATTTCACCCCGCTTTCCCGATCTAACTTCTAATGAATCGAGGATAACTTATTCAACTTAAAAAAATAAATCGTGAACAACTTGACTCCTCCCTTTGACTAATGTTGCATTTCCAAAGTTTTCCTCAAATAAAGTCGTGATTCAAGATTTGTTTGCAAAAAATATAACAGAACTTTGAGTGGCGAACTCGATAATAGCGAAAACCCCTTTAACGAGAGATAAATAATAATAATATAACAAACCTTCCTGGCTAATACAACAAGATTAGACTTTCCGACCGGTTTTACGGTTGAATCAGTTCCTTTGGCCGTGCGTGTGTGAGTGATTAAGCGCGTAAATCTCTAGCATGTATAGGACGTAGATCCCACCAGTTTTTATTTGAGCAATTAATTATCTTTTTCCCATGGTAGCTCCATTGGTTTTTGACGAACTTGAGATAAAGCGAATCAGATAAATACTATGCAACAATTTTTAAGGTTATAGGACATTTCCCAGAACATCAAGCCCCAGAATATCATTCCCTAGATAACCATTCCCCAGCATAGGACATTCCTCATAAACTTTTTTATATTTTTTATAGAGCCGAAAAAAATAAATTTGTTTTTATTCAGTTTTTTTCTGTCGCTTAAAAATGTCCGACGGCAATTCACACAAAATATTTGACGAAATAATATCATTACAGTCAACTCTCCTTTACTCAATATTCCATTTCTCGATATCGAGTTTGAGAACCTTAGTAAAAGTTGGTTTTCATGGCTAACTCGATGGTCCCTTCCATATCGAGTTAAAGAGAGTTGATTGTATTATGGATCTCAAGCAAATAAAATTGGAATTGAGTCCAACAAACATTTTTAAAAGATTCTACCCCATTACACCGAATGCCATTCACCCGAACGCCATTACCCCGAATTCCAAATCCCCGAACGACCCTCACCCCGAATGATATTTCCCCAAATTCCAATATCATGGGAGATAATTGTAAATTCGGGGAAATGGCATTCGGGTCGATGGAATTCGGAGTAATAGTATATTCGGGGCCATGGAATTCGGGGTGGCGGCATTCGGGTAAATGGTACTCGGGTAATGGGGTAGAGGAGGTGGTCTTGAAAATTCAAAAGAAATTGCTATGTGTTCCAGAACCGATTAAAATATTAAGCAGATAACACTGTTTAAAAGCTGTTTAAAAATTTTACAACTGTAATTGTGCTACTTTCACCCGAATGTCGTTTTTCCGAATGTCGTTTCTCCGAATGTCATTTCCCCGAGTGTCCGCTCTCCGAATAACCCGTTTCCCCGAAAGCCATTTCGGGCGGAAAGGGTGATATGTATTGTTGTAATATTCTTTATATTCTAAAAAAATTGATGGCATTCGTATATATAATTTTTTCTTTGCTCTTATAGCATATTCTTCCCTCTTTTGAACATTGGATGTTCTTCCTAGGTTTATTGTCTTCGTAATCATGTAGACTAATGAAACATATTATTTACACTAGAAAATATCCGTTGTCTTTCATAGCAAAACTTAATAGCTACAAAAGATCGTAGTCTGTGTGCACTAGGGTGGCCCGTATGGATCAGACTACAAAATAACTACTGTGAAAAATTGAACAGCATCCATTAACTCTAAGGAGGGGCTAAACGAGCTTGAATTTTTGTAAGAGGAAAATCGTACAAATGTATTAACATCGTCCAAACGGTTCTAATCACATTTCGGACTATGGGTGGCGCTTTATTTGATGAATGGCTTGAATTATTGATTCGAAGATTCCTCCAATTAATGAATAGAAGATTGTAACAAACCGGAACGACAAGACGTTAAAAAAAAAACAAAACAAAAAAGTTTTACCAATTCAAAATAAAATTTGGTTCTCCCCAGATTGTCTAGTTAAATGTATTCACTATTTACTATTCACTATTTGCCTAAATTTTACCAGCACAAAAATCTCTCATATTTTTTTCTGGGGAATGTCCCATTTCTATGATTGACTTTGATATGAGGGTTTTTTCTTGGCCGAATTTTATAAAATTGTGCAATAAGAAATGCTTTGATACGACGAAATTTGCGGCTAAAAAACCCTGCCGAAATGAATCAGAAGTTTGAATATCAGGATCCGACTGCCTACAGTGAGCATTCTTTCAGAGATTTCTCCAAGAAACAGGGTCTCCATTCATCCGGGAAAAGCGGGAAAAACCCGGAAATTACAAATGGACGGGAAATATCCGGGAATTTGGAGAACTCATCGGGAAGATATGTATTTCAAACATAAGACTTCTGGTTTGTTTTTCAATTTCAATCTCTATGGGCAAAACTAGAAAAAAAAATCAGTAGTTTTACTATTGCCAGTCACTCGTATTCGTACTCGTCACTCGTATCATGACCAACTTTTGGTGAGTTGGTAGAGAAATAGTTAGTCTTAATCGATTTTTAAAACATTTCTACAAGGGTACTTAGAGATTCCTGGAAAGGTTCTTGGAATGATGCTGGCTTGATTTCCATTTAGATTCATGGAAAAATTTTAACGAGATCTTTGCTGTAATACTATTAACGGAAATCGAATCGATAATTGACCAGTTTCTTGTAAGTTCATTCAGAAAGATCACTGGAGAGATTATTATTAGTAGATTGCTGACAAGTAGCTAATTTTAAGAAGGTTCTAGCAAAGATTCTTTGCTATTTTTGCTTAAAATTCTTATTAGATGCATAGAGTTTGGCAAAAAGCCGAGCCAAAAACATATTGGACAGATTTATTAGAAATTTTGTTTGGAGGATTTCTGGGATTAATGATAATACAGATTCTTTGCGAGAAGCTTTGTCTGGATTACTAGTTGGACTACTCCTTGATCTATGACAAAGTTCTTATGAGGCGTCTGACGAGATTTTGAATGGGCTTCAGCATATTTCCAACGAATTCTTCCAATCATCTCCAACAAATTTATTGATTTTTCATGAATCAAGATTTATGAGAAGTAAAGCCGTTGGTCCCGAGATGAGCTAGCCCAGGGCTAAAAATCTCGTTAATAAAGATAGAAAAAAATAAAAACAAAAAAAAGGGGGCCTTCTTTAGCCGAGTGGTTAGAGTCCGCGGCTACAAAGCAAAGCCATGCTGATGGTGTCTGGGTTCAATTCCCGGTCAGTCCTGGATCTTTTCGTAATGGAAATGTTCATGACTTACTTGGGCATAGAGTATCATCGTACCTGCATCGTGCAAGTGATCATTGAACACTAAGCTGAGAAGCAGGCTCTGTCCGAGTGAGGTCGTAATGCCAAGATTCGAGATTCGTCTTAATATTCCTGCTTTTTGTAGCTCCATCTAAGATTTCTTCATAGATTCTTCCATCGCGAGAAATTTCTCTGGAAATTTATTTTAAAAAATCCTTTATGAATTCCTCCAGGAATTTTTGTGACAATTGATCCTTTTTTTCAAGAGGGATACCTGCGCAAATTCTGACAGACTTGTTTACAAGGATGCCTCAAGATAATTTTTTGATTGCAAGAAATTATTCCTTGAATATGTTAACAGGTTTTATGAAAGAATTTCTCAAAGAAATATTTCAGGAATGATTTCTCTCAGATTTATTCTGGAATTTCTTCAGTAATTCCAAACCAAATTTCATAGAAATTTCCAGAATATATAGTCAATTGCACTGGGAATAGATTTCAGACATCTCCAGTACTGAATTTTCTTCATAGTCGTGCGTGATCATTACAACTAGGATAAGGAAACACTTTTTCTAAGCATGTACTTATATCCAATTATTTGCGTCAGCACTTGCCCAAATCGCATCTCCGTAAACGGTTTTAAACCTTGATGGGCGGAAATAACGATTCGCCAAATTACATCATTATCAACTGGTTTCCATGTCTCCCCTCTTCAAAATGACACAACACCGATCCAGAAAGTTGGGGAGACGGAACTTAAAGGGTGCGCAGTATTTTTTGTCAGAATATACTGTTTGTCAGTTGAATTATTACCCCTATATTAGCACGAAGGGTGAAACAAAGTGCTATTTGGTTAATTCGATATGATGGTTTCTAAGATTTTTATAATGAGATAACATAGCTAGATTTTTCACAGCTATAATTTTCGCATAATTTGTGAGTGGAGTAGCAACTGCGGGCGATCAATCATGCTCATGCTCATGCTCTTTTGTCTTTCGACCATTTGTCCATAAATCGCTCAATAACGACGATTAAAAAACACGCTATTGGTAGCCATTATGGCGTTATCATAAGTTAAGCGAGAATTGTGGAAGCGTGGTTTTCCAATAAATCAGAATTAAGACCAAAACTTCAAAACTCACTATCTGGTTATTGAATTTTTTGAAATAAAGCATGTGGTTGAAATAAAATGAGCATGAGCATGATTGACCGCCCGCAGTTGCTACTCCGATATTGCAAGAACAGCTGTACTTACACAGGGAACCAACAGATGCTACTTAGGATCAGTAGCATCTTCAATGTGTAAGTACTGGTGCTCTCATTATTATAACAAACAATACCGGCGCCGGCTGCGTCCAAATGCAGGACAATTTGGGAATGGGAGGGAAATGTTGACGTGTTACTTGCTTTATGGAAGCCGAGGAGTCCTCTGAACTTCCACAAGAAAACACTGGGAGTTTGGATATGGGAAAGGATTCGTTTTGGTAAACGATAAAGATATAATTTTAAATGAATTCGTGGACATATACACGGATGATCGATACCGATAGTGCGGTTACTACACAGCCAATTCAGATTACCGACCCCAGTAAAATTTTACTGGGTTTTGGAACTACGGTTTTTTCGGTAATTTTTACCGAAAAAAAAACCAGTAAACCAAAATATGTTTTGATTGATGGAATTTACTGACTTAGTCAGTAAAATTGTAAAGCGTTTTTACTGGCTTTCCAGTTTCACATGCTTCATGCTTTGCTTCTCCGGATACTTTTTTTTCAGAAACCAATACAAGTTAAACCCCAATCGACATGGACATGGACATCGACATGCATTCTTCGTGAGAATAAACATCTACGGTATGCTCATATCTCAGTGGAAGTAATCGAAAAATGTGTGACAAAATCATTATTTGGTTGGTTTACATACAAGCGGCAAACTCAATGATGCAGATGAATTCACCTCTTGTGTGGAAACCAACCAAATTTACCAACGTAAGCAGTTAAATCGTGCTGAGCCTTTTTGGTTGCTTAAAATATTTGAGTTTCTCACTAAATTTCGACTACTTACCACGAGAAAGCGCAAAATAGATGCAGAAAAAGTTTGGTTGCCAAAGCCGTGACTCCCGGCGCCGGACGATTTTACAGCAGGAGATTCTCATTTGACACTTTCCCGCATGCGCATCAGTTTGTTTTGATTTGATTTTGACGACAAGTCAGTAAAAAACATCAACTACTGAATAGTCGGTAATTGTTTTTACTGACTTTTCGGCCTGTTCGGTAATGTTGCAAAATTGCGTCTGACAGCTACCGTAGTTCAGTAAAAAGTAAAAAATATTACTGAACGTCAGAAGTTTTCAATCAAAAAGCTGAAAGTTCGGTATTTTTTATGATTTACAATTCGTACCCAGTATTAAAAATTACCGAACAAGCAAATCGTGATTGAGTGTGTATGCGAACCGGACACGATCCGAATTCCGTCGCTCGCCCTCAAAGGAGCATGCAACAGATTCAGCGGATCAAACACTACTGACGCGTCGATTCTTTTTTATTCACCCGCACACTTTTTCGTTTTTTTTTTTCTTCCGAAAAACGCGAACCGGACACAATTGATCCGGATTTCGTTGCTCGCTCTCAAAGGAGCATGCAACAGATTCAACGGATCAAACACTACTCGCATGTGGTTGAAATAAAATGAAAATTAAAGAAAGACTGAATGCTTCTCTAACAGGAATTACTGCTCACCCTGTACAACCATCGGGCACAATCAACCGAAGGGATTTAGATGGATGCATTTGTTTAACGAGAGATTAATTTATGCGTCCAGTCTCGTTTCGGAATTTGTCATCACCCACCAGATGTAAACGGGTGCCGGACCATGTCGCGTGCTATATCGTCGAATGGCGACACTCCCTTGTGAGTTCTGATATAGCCCCACAGGCGTTCGACGAGAGGGCGCCCACGACGACACGTTCCATTTCAATTATCATATTGGCTGTTTGGTAGCCGGGGTTCTGATTGGTGAACGAGGGGAATTTAATACTCTCAGGAACACGGACGCATCGTGAATTGCCTAATCCGATTATGGTGAGTGAAGGTTTCAATTGTCAATTTATTGGTTAACTTAACTAAAGAGATGATCCAAGAAGGGTCAAACTCATTCGATGGTTTCTTTGATTGATTTCTTCGAACTGGGTGAAGATGATCTGCAAAAATATATTGCAAATTGTGACTGAGGCACGCAATCTGACAAAATAATCTACGAGCTCTTTGTTGTGGCGGGTAGTTCAAAATTCCTGTTTGCGAAGAAGTTTAATGTTCCCCATTCCGTGCTGGTAATTAAGGCGTTATACACCGACAGCTGCCGCTGACACGCCTTTGTTGTTTTGCCCACTGCAATATGTGCAGTCTAGGCTTGTGGGCGCTTGGTCGTCTGGTCCAAACTTGTTGGACATCAGCGATTCTAAACTATATTTCTTTTACTGGATGAAGCGAACATATGTAGGGATGCTATCCCAGGGTGGTGCTCACTAGACCATTATTATAAAGAATATCCGTTAGAAAAAATCTCCATCAAATATGTGCTCACCGGTTGTTTTCTATGATTAAGTTAAGATTACTGAGGCATTCATTGATTATATTTCTGAATTTACTAGAAAGATCCTAGAAACTCATACCGGAACTACAAAAACAAAGTGTCAAAAACAACGGAATATTATGCAAAATGTACAACCCAAACGGATCGCACATGAGGAGAATCAGTAAAATGAAAAATCCAACTCATTCATAGCTTTCAACTAAAGCCGACATAACAGCCCTCAATGTATTCTATTTCCTCATGTTTTTTTTATCCACTAAGTAAAATGTTTTCTTTTTCCATTCAATGTTAAATGCCGGGACCTGACTCTAAAATAAAAACACTGTGAGAATGATAAAAATATGCAACACAGAGCGTGCATTCAAATTAGTCGCATACCAAACCTTTGCTCTACGCACAGGCTGTCTGTAACCTTTGCGCATCCATTGACGACGAGCGTTCGTGTGTCTCGCTGGAGTACACACAGGCCTTTGTTTTTGTTTGCAACCGATTTAGCACTGACACCTGGCAGCGTTCACTTGCCACATACTCACGTTCCATGTCATTCTATTTACGAGGAAGTGATCATGCCCCGAGTAGACGAAAATAGCCACTATTAGATATCAGTGGTCTGAATCTGAAATTTTCAGTATATCTAGGGTAAGTATATCAATCATATCCATAAGGATCTCCTATTTCGCCATACGTGATAATTAGATCGTAATTTTGAAAAGCTTTTCGTGCTTCTGCAGTAAGATATCAATTGATAAGGTGGGTGGTCTAATGACTACCGCTCCAGCTTCACAAGCAGAACGTCATGGGTTCAATCTCAGGCCCGTCCTTTCTTCGTACTTTGTAGTTGTATTTTCACTTGCTCTTTCTTCCGCTCCTAATCTATCACACTTAAAACTATTCGTTCATAGCAATCGCTAGAGCCAGAGACGGACAAGAAATCGTTTCCCTGCGCTTTCAGTCTTTCATAGCACGCCTTTCCTTCCTCCATACTTCTTTCCCGCATGAACTGGCGTGGATGCAGGGGTATATCCGGTGCTGTGGGCCAGTTTAAAATGCAACACTAATTTCTTCCCTTTCCTCTTATTGGTCTGCATTCTGACGTAGCAGACGCCATTGTTGCCCAAAATATAAGATCACCACCACTTATACACTGAGGGTGTCTGTTAGTCCCAAGCAGTCTTCTGGTTGGTTCCTTGTGTAAATGCAGCTGAGCTGATGATACAGGAGTAGCAATTACGAGCGGCCAATCAAGTTCAAGCTCATTCAGTAGTAACATAACAAATATATCTTGAAGCTAACCCATTCAAAATGATTCATAATGTAAAAGTTTTAAAAAAAATCCGCGTATGGCCAAATAGGGAATTACTATGGCCATAATTGGTACACTTACCCAATTTATGAGAGGCCTGTAGGTTTGTATAGATTCTTCAATTTTGTTTTCGTGGAGTTTTTCAAAATTTCTCTCTTGCTTTCGATGCAAGAAAATAACCTGGAAATCCAGTAGATAAATTTCTGTAGCATATTTTAGAAGAACTCTTTGGAAGAATTGCTTGAGAAATATTTTAATTCTTCTTCTTTTCCTGCTTGGCATTACTTCCGCACTGGGACAGAGATTGCTTCTAAGCTAACCAATCGGGAATCGATCCCAGACACTTTCAGTCTTGCTTTGCTCTGTAGCTGTAGATGTTACCGCTAAGGAAGACTTTGGAAGGTCTTTAAAGTAATTGCAGCAATTATTATGCAGAAAAGCAACTATGAAATCAACATCTGATTTCTTTTGTTATAGAATCCTTGAATAAATTCCTAAACAAATATTATCAAAGGAATATCAAGATGAAGTACTCGACAACTTACTATTACTTTTTTTAATTTCTTAAGAAATTCTTGAAAAAATTGTGCCAGTAAGTTCTGCTTATATCATTGAAAGAATACTATTCGTAATACTTGATAGGAAGGGTAAGCGTCACCGGCCAGACAGTGATATAACAGTGACTTTAGTGGCTAAAAAATGCTGTACATGATTCGTGTGGTCATGAAGCGTCGAAAATCACAAAGTCATTTTTACGTCGTTTTTTAATCAACACGGTTTTTTGAATTAACGAGGTTTTTTTACGCAGACGTCGACTGACGTAAAAAAACCTTAGTGGAAATCTCCCTGATATAAAATAGATTGGGTAGATGATAGCCAGTAGAGAGTTTCTGTGAATTCAAAATCCATGAACCCTGGTAAAAAAAAGACTTGTTAAAGATCTTCTGGCGATTTTTTTAAGTGCTTATTACATCATTGATGTCCCAGTTACATGACTGACAGAAACCAGAAATCAATAACAAAAAAGGATCCCATTGTTTTAGGCTTAAGTTGCTGTTTGACGGATTTTCAATCCAGGATTACACTGTTTGTGAAAAATTGACCATGTCGAAAATCGTGATCAAGACACTAAAAATTGACTCGTTACAGTCCCGCTATCTAGAATAAGCCCTACAAGAAAGAGAAACTGCTGCGATAACCTTGAAGAAATCCTAACCGAATTCTTGGAAATCTTCATTTAGTAATCAAGATAGAATATCTGGAATTGTAATGTAGAAAATCATGGCGTAAGTCATTAAGGCTCCCGAGATTCCTACGCGACTTCTCATTGGGTTGCTTCAAAAGTTCCCCACTTTTTAGATGAGAATAAGCTTTAGGAATTCTTTTGGAGATTCGTACAGAGACTCCTTTGGAATACATGCAAAGACTGCTTCATTGATCCCTCCAGTATTTTCTTTAGAAGTTTCTCAGGAACTCTCCCAGGAATTGGACCGAAGTTTCCTCAACGAATTTCCATGGGATACTTAAGAAAATTCTCCAGCATTGCTCTAGAAAATCCTTCGACGGTTCAACGCTGGCATCTCCATTGATTTCCACAGGGATACCATAAAAATTTCCTCTGAACATTATCCCCGGCTTTTCTCCAGAAATTCATTTATTGTTTTTCTACAAACGATTTTCCAGAGCTTCCTGCAGGAATTCTTCCAGGAAAAATCACAAATTATCACAGATGTTTGTTTGGGTTTTTTTTTTCAGAAAAATTCTATAGGAATTCCTTAAAAAGTACCTGTGCTGATTTTCGGCAATTTTTCCAGACATTTAAATTTGATTTCTATCAACGGATTCGTTTAGAAAATTCACACGGGAATTGTTTTTGGAAAATCTATTAGGAGTTTTTCAAGGAATTTCTACAGTGATTGCAACGTAAGATCTCTACAAAAGTTTCTCCAGAAATACTCAATGCATTCGTCCAGGGATCCCTCATGAAGTTTCTCCAGATATTGCTCTTGCAGTTTTGCAGTTTTGCAGATAATGATCTTAAGTTTCATTTAGGGTTTCCACTCTAACTACAACAAATTTGATTATTTACCTACAAATTTAATAAATTTCAATCAAATATCGTTTCTTTACAACACTGAAACGTCCTACTCAAAAATTTTCCTATCGTCTTTATTTCGAATATAAACCTATCGGACGGTAGCCCCAAGTCACACCGAATGTTTGCGCCCAGTATGGTTGCATTTCCATACAGTACCTGTCAGCTACCCGTTTTCATGCCACCGCAATCGACTCTTCCCAGACGACGCCCATAGATTAATTGAGTTGTCCAACAACCTCCCACTCAAAACTCTTCATCTGTCGATGCCCTGTTTTGCAATGATGAGCACTTCTCCCTCCAAAACCGACTGATTGACGGCTAAATCTTGGCGCAGCTTTCAGACGTGCATACACATAAGCAAGCCTCAGTTGAATAACAAGAAACAAGTGATGTCAGCGTTGAGCTTGCTGTCATTATTCGCGTGTGCTTTACTGCACACATGTGTATTTAACTTTTCATTTGACGTGCACAATTTTAAGTGCCAGTTGAGAAGATTAAAATGATTTTCTTCAATCTTCAATCCATCGTCATCATTATGATACACCCCCACCAACAACTATTTGTGGTTTCCCTCCGACCGAGCCGCGTGAAGTTCGTTCATCTTTTCGTTTGTCATTTCTTGCATTCGTCAACTAGACTTCCACGCGCGGATTTTGATCGTTTCCAGCAGCATTTTTTTTTGTCTCGCCTCCTTCATTGAAAATTCCAATGTCAATGTTGAGTCACATACACGCGGAGCTTCCAAGTAGCGAATGTGAATGTACAGTGACGGATAAATCTTTGAGACCTTCTAAAACTAAAATGTTCATACAGTAAGGCACATAATAAACGCGAATATTTTCATTTAATGGAAAATTAAAACGAATCATTAATCTTAAGTTGTAAGTTTAAACTTCCTTCCTCAGCCGAATGGTTTGAGTCCGCGGCTACAAAGCAAAGCCATGCTGAAGGTGTCTGGGTTCGATTCCCGGTCGATCCAGGATCTTTTCGTAATGGAAACATCCTTGACTTCCCTGAGCATAAAGTATCATCGCATCTGTCACACGATATACGAATGCAAAAATGGAAACATTGGCAAAGAAAGCTCTCAGTTAATAACTTTGGAAGTGCCCATTGAACACTAAGCTGAGAAGCATGCTCTGTCTTACTTCGGACGTAATGCCAAGAGGAGAAAAAGACTTACAATCACAATGGCAATATGGCAATAGAGTATAGCAATCCAGCGATTAGGATTTTTTTCATTGAGGTGATCTTAAAATTTTGTCCGTCGCTGTAAATACATACGCAAGGCACACTTCTGTTTTAGGCAACACTCGGCGCGCTCTCTGTTCCGTCAATTTGTTTACGGAGCAAGATTACGATGACGAGACGCTTCGTTTCACCGTTCAAATACCTGCCTGCTGGTGTGTCGAGTGGGATCGTTGCCATTTAGCCGGTGGATCGGACGCGTTTTGTGGTGGAATTTTTGCGAACTTTTTGCGTAGGCCCAAATCCCCTGATCAATGGAGTGCTTGGCGTAGTTTGTGCTGAATATGTATGCGTTTTATACTTGAGATGACGTTATAGGTACGACGGAGTGGAATCTCGGCGAATATTCGCTTTTTTGGCAATGGGGAAGTTTGTGTTTGAGTCACAAGCTTCATAGTTTATCTGACTAATGATTTAAGCGATTGCTGGTGTCCAATATTGATACGTTCGCAGAAATTAAACCTTCTATCTGTGTTACGTGTGTTGGAGTCATTCTTGGGTGATAACTTTTCAAAATTTGACCGTATTTAGTCGTTTTAGGAACAACTCATGGCTTAACATAGTTTATTTCTGAAGGAAAATGTAAGAATATTTTAATATTAATAAGAATAATATGATATTGCAAACAACTTACAAAACAGCAAAATTTTCGAAACGCTTATATCTTAGAAACTTTTTTCATACTTTTATTAGTAGTATTTAAGTTTTGCAGGAAGGGAAGAGCTGCTTTTTTTTAGTCCGAAATTGAGCTTAACTCTCTAATACCCAAATTTTTATTTTCGATCTAAATGTTTAGTTATCTAAAATCATTCTAAACACGTTTTAAGCAGTGATTTATTTTTATTCGCAAATCTATGAATTTTGTTTTTTTTTTATTTTTATAATTTTTATTTCTAAACATCCCTATTCTTTTTCATTTTTTCTTGAAGCCTCTTCTAGTTACTGAGTTTTGGCAATAATAAAAATTCAAGCTTTTACAGCACTTTTAAAAACATTACATTTTTAATATTAAAAAGACAATTTACACCGTCTTCAGCACATAAGCTGCACAGACTGAACGATCACTAGCATTAGGCAACGGACAACACGAAACACCCAGTAGCCCAGCGATGAATTTTTCGTTTGACGAAAAGTTTCCACCGACTGGAGTGGGAATCGAATCCACACTCCGTGGCACAATACGCCTAGACGACTGACGCCGCTAACCACAAGGCCACGAAGCCGTAGAAATATGTTTATTTTCTGTAATTGACGGAAAAACTGGTTTGAAATTATTTTAATACCTTCAAACTGTTCTTCTGTGATAGGTTGAAAAGAGAAAAATATAAAAGGTACGATTTTTTTTATATTACACGTTAAATGATCCCCAGGCATTTGTAAGTTATATAAGAAGAAGAACAGGGGCCCAGATAGCCGTAGCGATAAACGCGCAGCTATTCAGCAAGACCAAGCTGAGGGTCGTGGGTTCGAATCCCACCGGTCGAATATCTTTTCGGGTTGAAAATTTTCTCGACATCCCAGGGCATAGAGTATCTTCGTACCTTGCACACGATATACACATGCAAAAATGGTCAATCGGCATAGAAAGCTCTCAGTTAATAACTGTGGAAGTGCTCATAAGAACATTAAGCTGAGAAGCAGGCTTTGTCCCAGTGGGGACGTAACGCCAGAAAGAAGAAGATAAGAAGAAGAACACAATTTTTCAAACAATTTTCAAAAATACAAAAAAGTTTCAAATGTTATAAAAAACTTTTCTTATATGCGTGTTATGAGTCAAGGTTTAAGCCAAAAATAAAATCATTTTGATTTCCGAGCTACAAAAAAAATACACAAAATCCTAAAGTGTACCCCGTCTAAAGGCGGGGTTGGGTATTAGAGGGTAAATGGTGCTGACACAAAAAAAAATATGTTCAGATTCACGTTAGACGTGTCTGCCGATAACTGCATAACTTTTGCACTTTTATATATTTCGAGTCTATCCAAACAAGTATCCAAAACATGAGTACATGTTACCGTCATAATACAATTTTCAAATTTGTTTATGAAATTCCGATAAAACACCAATAACTTTTAATAACTATAGGGCAAATGGTGGTAAAATTAACACCTCAAGGATTTCATATGAGTAATTCTCGCTGAGACCGGCCCACTATTTACACTTGGTCTTTCAAAATGTTCAAATGTATGCTATTTCGAAAGCTCCTATCGATTAAGTAAAGAAACTGCGTTCGGTTGGTCAAATGGATAGTTATAATTAAAACATTTTTTGAGGATACCTCGATTTTCGTCAATTCTTGACTCACTCAAACTGCCATAACTCAGAAATTTATTCAACAACCTTTTCACAATAACATGGTTTTGGAGACAGAAAACATAGGAGCTTCATTCGAAAAAGTAAAAAGATTTAGTGGCCGTATTGAATTTGGGCGCCATATTGGATTTTATCAGAAAAACTGAATTATCATTGTGTTCGATTGTAAAAGTTTTTGCATCATTGGAAAGCTGAGCTGATTTTACATAAAATATGATACAATTTTCAGAATTTCTAGACCTCCCTTCCTCCTCTCTCAAGACTAATCCCAATACCTGATACATGCATTGTCACACTTTCATTGACCCCTTTCTCTCACATGGACGTCATTTTTGAATGACCCTTAGCAACAATGCAATGTTTATAATATCTCATGTAAGTCATTGTAGAGATAACTTTTTTCAATTCAAATACGTCATAGCGTGCGTAAAGCGCACCACCATTATCTGATCGCAAATTGTACCAGCGCGATAAAAAATTATCAACAAAATCGCACATACAGTATTGGACAAAACATTTGCAATTTTTTCAATTTTCCATACAAAATAGTCAACTTCGGTAGGCTAGTTTAGTTGTTTATAGACCGATTTGAATTAAATGTTCATAGCACGTCAGATATAACTTTATATAATTTTAATATATATTTTTCAGCGATTTTTCCAATCACGAATTCAAAAGCAGTAACGGTTTAATTAAAGTGACTTTTTTTGACAACTTTTAATAATTTACGTAACTCAAAAAGTTGGAGGAATAGCTTTATAGTATCTTGAGCAAGTTTGTTTATTTAGACAATATAAGCAAGTTTGCCGAAGATAGTTTCGTGTGGAATTTTCCTATTTTTAGATAAATCGTTTACAATTTATCGTCCAAAAATTCATTTCATTCATACCTTTATTGCTAATGAACTCGTGATTCGAAAAATCGCTCGAAAATATATGTTAAAATTCAAGTTGTATCTGACGTGCTTCGAAAATTTCATTCAAATCGGTCTATAAACAACTGAGATCTAGCCTACCAAAGTTGACCATTTTTAATGGAAAATTGAAAAAGTTGCAAATGTTTGGTCCAGTATTGTATCTGTTGATCAAAAAACATACACCTCTGATTTTTTCATATTTTGTGCAAAATTAGCTCAGCTTCCCAATGATGCAAAAACTTTTGAAATCGGTGGATACGAACACCATGATAATTCAGTTTATCTGATAAAAATCAATTTGGCGCCGGCGGCCAAATCCAATATGGCCGCCAAATATTTTTGTTTTTGCAAATGAAGCTCCTATGTTTTCTTTTTCTAAAACCATGTTATTGTAAAGAGGTTGTTGAAGAAATTTATGAATTATGGCAGTTTGAGTGAGCCATCGAGGGGTCCTCAAAAACTGTTTCAATCATAACTATCGAGGTGTCCATCAATTTGACCAACCGAACGCAGTTTCTTTACTTACTCGACAGGAGCATTTGAAATAGCATAAATTTGAACATTTTGAAAGACCAAGTGTAAATAGTGGGCCGGTCTCAGCGCGAATTGCTCTTATAGTTTGTAATGTAAAAACGATAGATTTGTATGATTTTATTACACATAAAATCCTAGTTGGACTTTTTTTGTATTTCTTCTAGAGATAACTGAACAGGTTATAAGAAGATAGCTGATAGTGAGATTTTCTCGCTGAAAACAGGCCGCCATCGGCACCCATCGTTAGAATTCCAATTTTATGTCACTGATCGCTAGTTTTCGATAAAACTCAACCTTTCAGTCGTCACGCGGTTCGCCACCGTCAGAACCACCGCGCTGCTGTTGTAGCGAGGTTTTTTCAGCAGTGTTGTACAAAATACAACAGCGCGACGACTGAAGTGTTAAGGGTGGTCCTTTCGGTTTTCTCAAATTGGTAGACCCCTCGTACGCCAGATAGCTAAATAGTTTGCGAAAGAGCCCATTTTTTGATAAATATAGGGTATTTCTTCACGTGATATGTTTCATATTTTGCTTGGAACACATAGCAAACTTAGTGGCATCGTATAGAGAAAGGATATAGCTTTCATTTGAAGTTAAACAAGTTTTGGCGGCTATTTTGAATTGTGTTACAAAAATCGATTTTTTACCGCACCACTCGTGTTGAATTCTGAGATCACCATCAGAAAGGTGAGAAAAAATTAAGTAAGATAGGCTACAAAAACTAGGTGAGCAAAGGTATTTATACTACGAAATGAACGGTTTTCTAAATCATGTTCTACGATTTAAACGTATATGGCAAGTACAATCAATGCAAACATTATTTTTTGTACAACAAAGAAACAAGTTTTCAATCGTTGGTGTATTATTAGAGCTGAGTGAAGAATAAGTGTTTTTTTTTTGTTTTGAGTGAAAAAATCTGGCGGCCATCTTAGATTTTGACGCCATCTTGGTTTTAAATGGTAGAATGAGTTTAAACCTTGATAGCACTCAACATGTCGTATTTTAATGCAACCGTTACACTTACTCTTCTTTTTTTGACGTTACGTCCCTACTGGAACAGAGCCAGCAATTCAGCTTAACTGGCTTCACCCTTAAGTTTTATCGAAAACTAGTGATCAGTGACATAAATTGGAATGGCGGCGTGGTTTCAGCGAGAATTGTTCATATCTTATTATGCCAACTTTTCACTATGCGAAACGTCTTCACTTAAAATTGAGCGAAATGTCCTATCAACAGCCTAAACGTTAAAAGCCTCTCGTTGCTTGTGTAAGTAGGAACCCGAGAACTAAACGTGGTCAACAACACCCTCTACGCCTGTAGTTAATGTAGGACGAGTATCGCGCAACCCAACTCTCTTGCATCGTAAGATTAATTCACTTCAAACTCCCACGATTACGAAGATGACTACGACGTCCGAGGTTGGTTACAATAATGACAGCCAATGTGGCGTTTACTAATTGACCAACAGAATCAAACGGCAGGGGCAGTGAATCAATTATGAAGCGACACGCTCAGTCCCACTGGCATTATCATCTTCATTTAGGCAATCATTTTACGCAACAACAGATTGTCTATACTTGAATAGAATGTAACGATTTTTTGAGCTTTGCATTGAGATTTTTGGTAACTTTGTTCGGGTTGGTTGGTAAACATGTCCACTAAATTTTCAATTGTGATTAATAATAACCGATTTTTACCAAATTAAAAATCTGCAACAAGGTTTTGAAAACAGTACAATTGTAAAGTTAATACCAGATTTAATCCTTTTACGAAACTAAAATTAAAAATACTAAAAGCCAATGGATACAAAATTGGAATTAGATTGTATAGTAGGTATTAAATTGGGTTTTCAATTTCCTTTATCGCGTTTCGCGTATTACACATAATATGTAAAGGTAGTTAACCAGTGTATATCGATTGGAATAAAAAATCGAATTTGCTTATATTGATAGTTAGGCTATTCTCAAATGTTA
Organism: Aedes aegypti; assembly: GCF_002204515.2. NCBI lineage: Eukaryota > Metazoa > Arthropoda > Insecta > Diptera > Culicidae > Aedes > Aedes aegypti. Next base: position 134,399,309 of record NC_035108.1, read on the forward strand.
AGCTGGGTTCACAATTAGACATTGAAACCTTTGGTAGTCACCATTCTCCGAGACAACATCAACCTTGAATATGATTCGCACTTAAACAACTAACTAAGGCGTACAATAGAATCCGAAACCATCATCATCACAGCAAAAATCGATAAACCAACTCTTCCGCTGCCCAAAAGTATGGGTAAACAATCTTAGCGATTGGCAATTTCCTTTCGCACTCGAGCGGACTCATCCGCCAATCATCGGTCTTTCGTCTTTTTGGCGTTACAGTGTATACAAACAACCGCCACAAACTCGTAATGACTTTATTATTAGTCGATCGAGTTTACGGTGCTACCGAACGAATGTGTCATTGATGTGTAAGATTGTAATAGAAATAGACATTAAGTTTAACCGAAATGAGAAAAAAAAACATTTCTTCGTCATCTGCCGAATGCTGCCATCCTAAATACGCTGTGTACAATAACCGACTTTGTAACAACACGTAGTAGAACATCTGACACGCTGTGCCGGCCAATTGGCCTCGGTCGAAAGCAAGCAGCGAAGGAAACGAAAATATAAATCATATCGCTCGTAAAAATCGGAAAACTGTTTGCACTCTCCAACTGTGACTGATTGGTAAACAATCTCTCCTCGCGTATTCTTTCGAGCACTGGCTGCACCACTGACTGCACGAATCTACGTACAGAGAATCGGGTTGTTCTCAAATTATGTGTACATAAACAGTTTTCGTTCGTTTACAGAAGGGGTATTTTATCGTCTTGGAGAGTTTCTTCTTTTGTTGTTCGATGTAGGTTGAGCTCATTTCCGGTGTGTTTTTAAACTGATATCAAATTTTGATTTTTCGTAGTTCTCAACTGTAGAACCAGGAGCCAACCATTGTCAAATTATATGTTCGCATTAGACACACAGGGCTTTGTCTACGCAGGTACCGCAATTTCACAAGATTCCGTAGAACTTGGAAATTGACCTTTTAGTTTAGTTTAGTTTCTGTCACTAAAAATATGCATTCTTCTGACGGGGTTGGTAGTCTAATGGCTATCGCTTCTGCTTCTCAAGCAGGAGGTCGTAGGTTCAATCCCAGGCCCGTCCCTTTCTCATCTTTGTAACGTTCTACCTAATAGCTCTCTATTCTCTCTATCTCTCTGCGCCGTTATGACGCAAACATTATCGGTTCTATCTATCGCTAGAACTGAATATATCGACTTAACCGCTTACCACAGTGGTATCCATACGGTCGAATACACCCATCCATCATTAACAAAACACTCCTACTTCCAAGGTAGCTGTGGGAAATGCAGGAGATTCTCCGGTTTTCTAGTAACAACGACTATCTAATTAACATTCCTTCCTATCCCCGATGGGCATAAGGACGTGGCCGGCGCCGTTATCAATCTAGAAATATCAAGGGTAGTGTAATTGCACATTGAAGATGGTAAAAAGCTAAAACCCAAGCTCCCATCTGAGTGGTTCTCTGTGCAAATATCACTATCCTGATTGATCACGGAGTAGCAACTACGAAGTGTATGTTCCATCAGTTGATCGTTTTTGATCGTTTTTTTTGATCACTAAAAATATGCATTCTTCAGTCAGAGTATATACAAATATTAAAAGGTTTTTTTTATCGAGCATTGAATTCTATTGCAGTAATTGACAAGGATAGCGAAGATGAGAATCGAAAATGGGATTTTCTATAATTCTATACGTATGGAAGTTGCTAACCCAACATTCAAAGTTGGCTACCTTGCATAAATTCACAAAATAAGCCCATGTTGAACGAAAAACAGAATTTTCATTTTTTTTAATGACAGGTCTCTATGATCTCATTTTTAAGCACTTTTTTATATCTTTTGAAGAATTTTTCTTCATTTTTTGCACATTTTTGAGTAATCTCGTGCCAACATTATAGGCGGAAATTATTTAACAACATCTGAACGATTCATGGACAAATTTTTAACCCTCAAAAGCCCGGGACGTAGCTTCAATTTTTAAATGGACACTATTCGTAGACTACAAGATCAATTGTGTAATTTGAAATAAATTCGAAAGTTAATGTGGTTAGTTGGTCTTACAATCTTTGGGTGGGACATCCCGTCTGACCCCTCCCCCTTTTCTGGCAACGAAAAAAGCGTGGACATGAGGGTATTTTTCGGATTCCAATTGTTTATTTTAGATATTTTTGAAACTAAACGCTCAGTTTAAAATGTTTTTTTTTTTTAACAAAATGTTAATTTTTTTTTGAGGACGTGGAACCGGTAGCGGATGTTCTTAATTATGATTTCATGGTGCCATGTTTGATGTTTCTTAGAAACCATATAACGCGACACATCAACTCACATCTACGCAATGAAATACCATTGGAACGTCAAATAACACTTTATACTTTCAATGGCCACATTGGACCGGTTCCGAATGCTCTGGATTGTGATTCAATGGTGTTTGATTACGTAGACACCAGCGGATTCCCCGAAGGTTTATCCTAGAGCTTTGTGAGAAATGTGTTCAAGATTTTTTCCAATTCCTCCATGAGTTCCTACGTTCATTTTTCAATCAATTCATCCAATTTTTTTCACAAAAAATCCTTTAATAATTTCTTCACGGATTCCCTTATAAATTGTTGTAGCCTCAAGAAAATCTATTAAGTTTTTTTCACGGATGCCTCTAGAAATTCGTCCAGAGTTTTCTTATCGAGTTCCTCCAGAGCTTTCTCTGGATTTTTATTTAGGAATTCTTTCAAAGGTGTCGAATAATTTCACGAGTGAATACTCCATTGAATCTTCGAAAGATATCAGGGAATGTTGCAGAAATAATGTAAGTAATTTCTCAGATTATTCCTTCACATATTTATTTTAAGATTTATTCTCACGAATTCTCATATTTATTCTCACGAATTCTTGCAACAATTTCAGAACAAAAAATCACTGACAATTACTTTTAAATTATGGTTTATCGTTCACGACCAACCAGCCGATTGAAAGTTTGAACAACTACCGTAAAACTAAACATTATATTTCAATACCTAATAAATAATGCGCTCTCGCCTAGGCATTGCATATAGAAAAAAAAGCGTTGTCTTCGGATGGGTAGCTATTTCTTCCGAAAGAGGTGCGCTTTGCGAAAGAGGACCATGTGATTATTGCTTTGAAATCAAATTCAAGTTACCTTCTGCATCCATGGATCCCCTCGTGGTGCAGCGGTAACGCGCCCTATCTAGTCAACAGGAAGTCATGAGTTCGATTCTCACCTAGAAGACGTATTACTTTTTTGCAATTTTCATTTCAATTTGTCCTATTTTTTCGATTGCAAGATATATGTAATGTTTAGTTTTAAGGTAGTTACTGACAATTGTTTGAAAGGGTTCATGGAGTTTATAGAAGGAAATCCTTGGAAGTTACACTGGATGAATTGTACGCAAATCTTAGGAAGAATTACTGAAAAAATGGAGCTAAAAATATCTCGATGAACTTCTAGAAGAATACCTACAGTAAATGTCGGATCAATTAATGGAGATATTCACTGAGGATTTCCTTGAGAAATGACGGATTGAATTTCAGAAAAAAAACTCCTGGCGTAAGTTCTGGGAATAACGAGAGAAAATTTTATGGTTAATTCTCAAAGTATTGTAAACATAAATCTTAAAATTATCAGAAAATGGAAAACAAAAACAAAGAAGTTATAGAGATTTGTCATATTTTTAAGTAAAAGGAAAATGCTGATTTGTTTTTTTTTTGCTATTTAATCACGCACGAATTTTCAGCGGATTTAAATCTATTCGGCGTGCGGAATTGGCGCAAAAAATTGTGTGGACCTTCCGTAACGATCCTGTACAACAGAGTGTTACAGAATTGCCCAGCATTAGATAAGTTTCAAATCCACATAATCTCAATTGTTCCGTTGCGTCATCTAACTCGCACATATTTTGACCAGTCCTGTCTTATCCAGCTCCATAGCAGGTTCATTTCGAAACCGTAACCCAAACCGGTCCACAAGATGCTGGCAACTGTACTTGACATCTAACTAATGGAAGACCTTTCTCAGGCTGCGTGGACTGTAACCGTAAACGGCAAACTGCATAGTTTCATCCCAAGCCCCGTACCCTTACGTATTGGACCAGTCCCAACGAAACTAGTTTTATGCATCGCTTAGTATCCCGATTCCGCATCAGTTCCATAACTTCAAATTTACATCAGTTTATGGTTGAAGAGTAGAAAAAAAAGCATCCAATTCACAGTGTCCGTGGCAGAAACCCTGTCGCCACGTTCCGGATAGTTAAACGTCTGCTGAACAGTTGGCAACGATCTGGTCGATGCCCAGAGCTTTGCGCACTTAAACAGATAAGCAGCCGGTGCCAGGCCGCCAAGTGTCCAGCCGAGCCCTGAGTTATTGACCGGAAAAATTAGTTTTCATGGCGTTGTTTGTTGGCGGCGCTCTGCAATCCGGGCTACAAACGACGACGCTTATGGACAAGTCCAGTAGCCCGCGCGAGTGTGTGTAATCGACGAAAAAATATAACCAGCTGAAATGTGTCTCGTGAACGGCGGAGGTGCATGCATTACGCCATGAAGTAAGCCATGCAATGCACAGTGGTCCACCGGGCAGATTTACGAGGAAAGATGCATTTGAAATATTATAAATGCTTTAGACAAAAACTGTCTTTGATATTATATATTAGTTAGGCCCTTTGTTAAGCGTTTTTAAGAATTTGGACAGCCCATATTTTCTTAGTTTCTGGTTGCAAGTTGTGGGACCTAAGCTGGTTACGTAGTCCGTGAAAGGCGTCGTTGTCACATGTCACAAGTGTTCCAAGGTAAACAAATTCTTCAACGACTTCAAACACTACCTCAGAACCTACACCGCCTCTATCTCTACCTGCAAGCATATACTTCGTTTTGGTAGAATTAATAATCAGGCCTATTCTCACTCTCTCCATCTTCAGAGGCAGGAAGGCCTCCTCCAATGACCTGCGAGCGATTCCAATAAGGTCGATATCATCCGCGTCAGCCATCATACCATCCAGCGTTGCACGTATCAGCCTAATTAGTTTCACCGGAAAACCATGTTTAGACATTTTCTGTCATAGCTTATTTCTTTTCACTGAATCGCACGCCACCTAACCAATCGATAAACAGATGGTGTATCTGCAAGTTATACTCCCGGAATTTATCTAGGATCATCCGCAAAGTGAACATCTGGTCCGATGTCGAACGGCCCTCACAAAAACCAGCTTGACATTCCCCGCTAGCATGTTCGAGAAAACTTTTAAAACTATTTAGAACCAGAGCTACAAGTCCATTTCTGATGAAGGTGGATGGTTGTGATGGATATGACCGTGGTTACCATGTAAAGAACAAACGGACAATGCTGTATTGTGACAGAACCGAAGAGGCAGCGCCTTTAACACCGATGTAGGTAGCGGACCCTTGTTAGGTGGCCTATCAGAGACTCTTCACCAAACAAGAAAGGCATATTTAAGATATTTGAATTGAAAACGTTGGAGCCAGAAAACCAGTAAATGGTCTACATTTCATCGTAAACATCGTAAATCTGCTTTCTGGACCATAGTGCAATGACGAAGGCCACGACAACACAACGGATACAGATTGTCTCGTTTTCCAGTTGGCGATCGCCCATCATATGAAAGAGGGCAATGAAAAAATATATTATTGCATACCACTCAAACGAGATCAATGCACCAGCTCACTCGCTGCGATGGGCCTAACTGATGCTGATGACGACGATGGTGATGATGATGATGATAGTACTGATGTGCTGCATGATGAGGTGGCGCTCTCTGGTTTTCCAAAGACCTTGAAAGTCGCCGATGGGAGTTGAGTAGAAAACTGGGAGAGCTGATTTTTTAAAACTAAAAATGGAATGCGCATTGAATTAAAAACACGAAGAAGCACTTTAAAATTATTTTTGTTAATAATTAGTTTGGTATTACTTTATGTAAAATTTTAAATCAGTGCTAAGTTACTATATTGAGAAATAGTTTGTTATTATTTTGTCATATTTAAGCAAGTTTTAACGTGCTACTATTTACTTCACGTTTTCTGATAAGGGACTACATATCTTTGGGATGGAATTCGATCTCAAATCCTACACCTTGTGATAGTATAAATGCTAGGGGAAAGTGGGGCAGTTTGGCCACCTTAAGGAAGTACTGAAAATACTGAGCATAAGCATGAGCATTGATGACCGTACAATTCGTAGTTGCTACTCCGTGATTGACCAGAACAATCGAAATTGCACAAGGAACCAACAGATGGAGCTTGGGAGTAGCTTACTATATTCAATGTATAATTTCGAGAATTCTAAATATTTTTTTTTATTAAGACACTCCGTGCTCGTGGCCACTACTGTGCCGGAATCAGTTGATCTGAAGCTTCCTCTTTACCGATACAGATCTATTTTCAACTTATCTATATTTACATCTTATTTTCACTCTCTCCTACTCTTTTACTCCCACACCGAGCAGGTAGGAGAGAGAGCTCTGTTGTTAGTGAGGCTAGCTGCCTGCGAAGAGGGTCAGTTTGTCTCAGTCACCATCTGATACTGACGGAGGATGGATGTGCTCCCCAAAGCACGGTCCTCCGTGAGGCGTCTTCTGGTGGCTGGACGGGTTTTTTGTGGAGGGGCTGGGAATCGAACCCATGACCTTCCGCTTATGAAGCGAAAGCGTTACCTCAAGGCTACAGACCCCCCTCATTCTAAATATTATAAAGTCAATAACGACGCAGGCCACGTCCTTACGGTCATCGGGGAAGGGAAGGAATGTCAATATGACATCCATTGTTACTAAAGACCGTATATACCTCTGCATCTTCATGGTTGTCACGGGAAGGAGTTTTTGTTAGTGAGAAGGATTCAGAAGCTACACTATCTGGATTCACTTTGGTAAGTGTTGCGATTCGTGTAGCCTCAATTTAAAAAGCTATCCATTTACATAGTCTCCTTAAACTTTATACTTCTGCACTAAAATTTGTCGACACCTTCAGTGACGAACCATTCAAAGAGTTAGTTGCGTTTGGTAAGTGAAATAATCTTCTATTAGTCTGTGGAAAAAAAACGTCGACACGTCGTGTGTCGAACTATTCAAAGTTGGTTTTTGTAATTACAAATAGAGGTAAATGTATGTGTCCTACAATATGTATGATGTAAAATATGAATCATAGTACGCCGACACTTGAAGTGTCGAACCAGTCATTATTTAATGAACACATAAATAAATGCTACATTCATTCCGTTTTTACAATAAAGATGTGAAAAAGCACTGCCCAGCAAGACGCGCGTAAACAGGCAAAAAACAACTACTTGGCGAAAACAAAAACTTCTCGGCCGACGCCAAAACTAACGGCTTTACAAAGCACTACCCAGCAAGACGCGCGAAAACAGGAAAAAACACTTCTCGACCGACGCGAAAACGAGCCGTCCTGCTTGAGCTTCATAAAGCATTACCCAGCAAGACGCGCGAAAACAGAAAAAAAAACACCTCTCGGCCGACGTAAAACCGCGCGAAGACGGAAACTTCTCGGCCGACGCGAAAACGAACCGTCCTGCTTGAGCTTCACAAAGCACTACCCTGCAAGACACGCGAAAACAGGAAACAAGACACGCAAAAATAGGAAAAACACTTCTCGGCCGACGCAAAAACGCGCGAAGACGAAAACTTCTCGGCCGATGCGAAAACGAACCGTCCTGCTTGGGCTTCACAAAGCACTGCCCAGCAAGACGCGCGAAAACAGGAAAAAAAACTACTCGGTGGACGCAAAAACGCGCGAAAACGAAAACTTCTCGGCCGACGCCAAAACGGACGGCTTTACACCCAGCAAGACGCGCGAAAACAGAAAAAAACACTTCTCGGCCGACGCGAAAACGATGCGTCGATGCGAAATCAAACCGTCCTGCTTGGGCTTCACAAAGCACTGCCTTAAGTACTGAAAATACTGTGAAAATACTAATGAATAAATATCCGCATGAATTCTGCTATCTTTACGAATGAATGAATGATTTAAAAAAATGAATTTTTCATGTTGATTTTTTACCATTGGAGTGATATGAGCAACCTATTTTTGATTGTAAACGACATAGTTTAACCAAAAATTTAACTAGTTTTTTCATCACACTTGAAAAATATTGGTAACAGCAGTGGCGATTTCCTAACCTCAAATCTACCTGTTCCACGATTAGAAATTCTTGAACTTCAGCAACAAATTTGCATTCAATGAGTAGAGATTTGTTAGAAAGGACGATTTTGATCATAAACTTTTTGGTTTATGATCTAAATTTGTCGAAATAGTCATTTTTAGGGTCGTAGAACAGGTAGAAAGTGAGGTTACGAGTCGCCACTGGGTAACAGTAATAGTAGTATAACTGTTCGTGCATAACGATCAAATAAAAATACTGTTAAAAATCATAAAATCATGAAATTTGGAAGAAATTTCCGCAGCAGTATACACAGTTTTTTACTTTATTTATTTCTCTTTCTATGAGTTTAGAACTCTGACATATATTATGTCTATTGCTTCATTTCCTTGTTAGCTTCGGGGCTACATGCTATTCATGATGAAATTTTAAGAATTCATGCGGTTTTTAAGGAGTCATCATTCCACTTCAGTGGAGAAATTGCCCAACTATTAATTGAAAAATAGGTCTGAAGAAAAAAAAATAGCAAAAACTCATAGTCGCCATTTATAGTGATCATGTCACATTGAATATCTTATCTAATCTAATCTAAGTGCTTGCACAGCCAATATTGAAAACCATCCTGGAAACACCGAAATATCTTCCAGTATTTTCTTGTCAGCATTAATATTTGTAGTATATCAATGATTTGATACAAATATTAAAATGGCCAGGCCCACTGTTATAGTGATCATGTCACATTGAGTATTCATAAAAAAACTAATAATACTCTACAGCAGTTAAGTATTAGGTATAGATAGAAAAAGTAATAAACGTTACAAAATTTTCATATTTGTCAAGGAAACCACAAATTAGTTCACATTAAAAAGACATGTACATTCAAGTGACTGCCTTCGGCAGACCTGCTTTCTACTAACAGGCGAAACAAAATTTGCATAGCAATCTGACTGCTTTATTGGCTATTTTTCTTAAAAGATTTCCAACCGCAAATCACACCTCTGACAGTCATGTTTTATGCATGGTCGTGGCTCTCCGAGAGATTTTTACGTCGCTTTGTTACAAGGTCGAGGAAAGTGCCAAAAATTTTGGTATTCGACGATATATACATATATTTTGACTAACAAAACTCCATCTCGGATGCGGTAAGCTTTGTTAGCAAGCAGTGAAAGTCAATTAATTTGATAATTTGTGCAATAAATTTGTTTTGGTGGTAAAGTTGTGTCTGTTGATACGAGCTGTGAGCGTGGTGGGAACCCCTGCTTCAAGGGAAATCAATGCAACAGGGGTTATCAACACACTTTTTCAGGGTCGTTCACAATAGTTTTCTCCCGGACAATCTTACCTTTTATACTTGGTGACAAAGCGGACAATACAATAACAAAATGGCGGAAACAAGATTTTCTCTAAATGGAGTAAACTAAGAACAAAAGTTAGGGTTTAGCAGGCCATACATTTTATTTAAAAAAAAGCTAATGTTATGTAATTTTCGTGCACTAATTTCGTTTTATTTACATTTTTTACAAGTTTGGGAGCTCACCGTTGCGGCCGTTTGATGTGATGGTCGACATGCTGGAACCTCGTAGGGGGGGATCTTCTTCTTCTTGCTGGATCGTCTTCTTCTTGCTTCTTCCTCTTATTCTTCTTCTTCTCCTTCTTTCACTCTTACTCCAATTTGAATTAGAACTTCCTATTCTTATTTTCCCACACTTGGCAAGGGAATCTTCACGGTTTACCGACGGTTTGGCCAATGTAACGGGGGCCACAGTTCCGAGTCCGGGGAGCGGTACCAATCGCGCGCGCACTTCACTGTGTGGTCTTTTCCAAGCGAGCTAGCACCATTTTGAGCACGACAGTTCAGTCTTTGCGAAACACCACTTTTTCTATCGGCTCGACCACAATTCTTCACTGCAGCTATTGTTCATTAAAAGTCTTTCACCACTCGCTCGCTTGATTTTTCGTACGTTGGTGATCAAAGAGATATTAACGCGGTTGAGATTAACTTCACAAACATTCGGTGCACATTCTCAACCGTTCGTGGTGATTATCTCAATTGATCCGTACTGTTTAGCTTTTTAGGTGTTTTAATTCAGTGGTGTTTTAGCTGTTTTTAATTACACCTTTTAGTCCGTAAGTTTTATTTTAGATTTAGGATTTAGTTTTAAATTTTATCCATTGACCTTCACTTACGCGAAACTACTACGGTTAGTTATAGAGGCGAACTAAACCGCGAACCGTCACTGTCTTCGCTCCTCCGGACTTTGTACAAAATAAGAGAGCGCACCCTATTTCGAGTGCGCTATTTATAGTTCATGACGATCTTCCATTTCATTGTCAAGGTCTAGACGATCATGATGACGATGACATACGTGGACACGAAGAAGGACGAACGATGACAGTTGATCGGCAAAAGCTTACACTCTAAAAGGGGCTTGGTTGATATCCTATACTAAATTACACACTTACTCCGACAAAGTGGCTGCATGCTTTGCCTTAACAAAATTCAAATTTCCTGCTACTTGTTTCCGCATAATTTAATAATCAAATATATGAATGTAAATAAATATTCTGAATAAATAAATAAATAAATATATTCTTGTAAATAAACAATCTGAGTAAATAAATAATCTGTGTAAATAAATAATCTGTGTAAATAATAATGTAAATATATAATCGAAATAATGTAAATAATCTAATTAATAAATGAATGAATAAATAAATAAATAAATAAACAAATAAATAAATAGGTAAATAAATAAATAAATAAATCTAAACTACGATCGGAGTAAGGTGACAAACAAAATAAATATTTTTCTGAAAGACATCAACCAAGAGACTACTAAATACAAAATAAACGTCACTCAAACACTAATTGAAGCGGAGACAGACATTTATTTCACATTTAGACATTTAAATTTTTAAGACAGCACAAAACATATATTACATCATATTGTTGCTAAACCTCTAACTTGCTTTCTCACCAAGTATTTTATTGTGACCCGAAATGAACGGTCACACTGTAAAGCATGTTCCATCTGGTGTCAACCGATGCCTATCGGATCAATGCGCATACTTAGCGGTGTCATATTTGAATATTACGGTTTATCAGATCTGCTGTAGCTAATCCGTGTATTCTGAACTTCGAATCAAGTCTTTGAGTTGGTATATCTTTGTGGGGTAGGTTGGAGGAATAAAATATGCACATTAGTTATCATTTCGATTGAAATCTTCTCTGCTACTCAGCTTCAAAAGCAATTAGGCCAAGTAAAGGGATTTTAACAGTTATAGGAAACGGTCATCACCTTCAAATTCCAACAGTTAATTGATTCATCTGCGTTACCTATCCCTAACAAATGAGGTCCAATCAAAGAAATTAATAAATATGCCGTCAAGCTGGTACATAATCTACTCGATTCGGTTTGACTCTTTCAACTTGGGAGCTATCTGCGATATAAGCCGATCGGAGGAAATCGTAACGTGACCACAATAATGGCTGCGATGATGAGATATCGGTATTGTTTCGGGTTGCCCGACCTTAAGCTTTGGGCGATTGATTTTTCAGCCGATTGTTAATCGAGGTTTTTGTTAACTCGCGATTCAATAGGCTAATGTTCGGACGTTTCTACTTCAATCTCGTCGGTCCGAATAGATTATTGAAGGAAAAAAGAAATGCTACAAATTTAGCCGAACACAAAGTATCACTGGTTTGGGTTTCCTTCTGCTACTCGTCATATAAGAGTACCTTCAGAAGTGGCAACAATTATTGTTTTTCGATGAACGATCGTTTGATTAACAATCATACCTATCACTAGGAAAATTTGTTCCTACCGCTAGGTTAAGCAATCATTTAAATTTTGTCAATTCGAATGGTGATCCCAATGTTGCTGCGGGTATACATAATTTCATCTCCGCCTCTTCATCAACAGGAAATCCCCGAAAACTCTGCCGTGATCTGAGTATTATTTCACATTACCTAATGTCATTCGTTTGTTTAAACTTAAGCCAAGCGAACTGTAAATGAACTGAAACAATAACAATGCAACACAAGCGAAGCATTTGTCTAAGCTGTGGTCAGAAATAACATATGAATCTATCCTGTTAATTTTTAAAATGTTTGCCAAAAACCATCAACAACACAAGCATCTACGAACAGACGAAATTAATATTTGCATATCCGCTTTTGACTATCCACTATGTGATAATTAAATCTCCGGCGCTAAACCTGCCAGATGGTTTTTTCTCATCTTACTGCGGCTTAAAAAATCTTGAAAATCCGCCAGACTGTGACTGCTAAAAGCCGCAATTGGTTTTCAATTTTAAGTGTTGTTTTGCGTTCGCTGGTCCCGCGAGCTTCTTCCAAGCTACCCATTGTGGGCATGTGTGTATCTTATCTTAATTTCTTTCGTCTGACCGGTCGGTGACGACAACCGGTTCTCCAACCTTCATCCATCCCAGGGAACATTCCACAGTTGGGGTGGTGCACTTGACTTCGACGCCACTGAGCACAGTGTATCGGTTGCGAAATTGATAGTGTAAATTTCACAAGTGTGTGGGGTTCGACTTTCAAGAATGGATACCATTCCTACGTACGTTTTTCGATCTCAAGTGGGTAAACGAAGCTTAAGTAGTTAACCTTTACCATCAATGAGATATTAACCTTGCTGGAATAACTGTTCTGGTATTGGAAACGATGAATGGGAAATTTTAACTTTCTTGAATTGGCTAATTTACACGGAGCCATATAACAACCTAACTTTGACTAAATTTGGCTCTTCCGAGGAATAACCCTAATTTGTCTAAACTGACAGGGTGGCCACCGAACCGGGAGAAACGGGAAAAGCGGGAACAATACGGAAATTTCAATCCATCGGAAAAATACTGGAAAAACCGGGAATTTGAGATGGTCATCAGGAAAATAATTTCGAACGTTTAAGCTCCAAATCTACAGAACCACCAAAAATACAGGGGATAGGCAAAATTTTGCCTAATTTCAAATGCTCATAAGTTTATGAAAACATTATGGAATTGGAAGAATCTGGAAGCAATCGACGAAAAAAGTGGTCTAATTTGGACTTGCTTGGCCATGCATATTGGCCACTGAACACCGAAGATGTTCCGGATTTTCCGAGGTCATGTTTAAATAGCAGTTTTTATGTCGCTTAAATCTATATAAATAAAAATGGAGTGGTGTTTGTATGTCACGAAATGGCTTCCGAACGGGTCAACGGATTTGAATGATAATTGTTCCGTTTTGATTGGCAAGGGTTCCGACGTGTTTGTGCTCATAAAAATCCCAGGTTATTCAACGGAAAAGTTGGAAAACGAGCGTGAAAGGAACTGTCATTCTGTATGGGACATTCCATAGCGTTTTTCAACAGCCTACTTGATGGCAAGACGAAGTTTACATATATTTTACTAGTGGTCCCGGCAAACGTCGTCTCTCCATCAAGTAGGCTGCTAAAAAATGGCATGCGATCCCCACACAAAATGACACCTTAGTTTTCTCGCGTTTATCCGACTTTTTCGAAAACTATTTTTGTTTTTCTACGTACATACGGCGTACACGTACACGTCGAAGCTCTTAATTCAGGTTATAGTTAGAGATTTTGGTAAATCCGCTTACTCGTTCGCAAACTATTTCGTGGCATACACATACCATTTCATTTTTATATATTTTATTAGGTGCTGGACCATTAGGCCAAAGTATCTTCTTCTTGGCATTAACGTCCCCACTGGGACAGAGCCTGCTTATCAGCTTAGTGTACTTATGAGCACTTCCACAGTTATTAACTGAGAGCTTTCTATGCCAAAATTGCCATTTTCGCATTCGTATATCGTGTGGCAGGTACGAATATACTCTATGCCCATGATGTCAAGAAAATTTCCATTACGAAAAGATCCTGGACCGACCGGGAATTGAACCCAGACACCTTCAACATGGCTTTGCTTTGTAGCCGCGGACTCTAACCACTCAGCTAAGGAAGACCCCAGTATGTTAGGTCGAAGTTAGACCGATCGTGTCATTAGATCGAATGAGTTAAAAACGAAGAAAGAATAGCCGATAAAAAAAGGGAACAATTTCTTATTTCTTTTGAGTTTCGAATGTTTTGACCTAATATAACTCATTCGATTAAATTACCAATTCTGCCTAACTTACTTTGGTCCAACGTACTTCGGCCCAATGACATGACACCATTTTATTACATTTAACATAAATTCAATGCCACACAATGTACGGACATTGTGATTATACTCACTCCATGTACATGATAATGCACGGTACGGTTAGTTTGCGTAGTTTTCATATTTTTTACAAAACCAACATCAAAATCTTTCACATCAAATGATGTAAAAAAAAGGCGCTGCCTTGATTGTTCTTAGCTATGCAAATAATTAATCTTAGCTGTGCGGCCGACCCTACCTCAACAAATTTAAACCAAAATCCGTGAACCATCGCCGAAGTAAAACCTTTTAATGGGCCTGTTTTGCTGTGTTCACAACTGAAATCCTAATAAATTGAAGAAAAGTGATATTTCTCTCATTAATATCTCAGCTCCCAGACAATATTTTTTTTACGAAAATATTTCGAATAAATAATGCAATTGGTTTCAGGTGTTAGGGTAAATATGGTACATATATTTGAGATTGAATGCTTACCAAAGCATGACCTGGAAAATCAATTTTCATAGAGTTTTTAAGGTTCTGTAGATAAGTAAAACTGTTTTTAATTTTTCAAAACTAATACCACACGAATGACCAATAGAACTCATAGAAAAATGATAAGACACTAGAAAAATGCTTTTGAATCACCTGCATACAGCGTCAAAATGACTATTCGACAATGATTTTTCATCAGGGCTTACTTGAAATGATCGATTTCTCTTCATCGACTTTCTCTTTAGCTAATAACTTGGCCAAGCAACTGTTTTTGAATGCTATTTTTTATTCAATAAAAGCTACTCATTGTCCTTTATCAAGCTGCATCGTGAAATATTGTGAAAATCGATTGTGTTTCGTGTACTAATCCAAAGAGAAAATCGACGAATAGAAATCAATCACCGCAGATACGCCTGTATGGCACTAAACGCGTGATTTCTCTTCATCGTTGCTTTCTTCACATTATTACAACACTTCAATGTTTTACGACGAAGAATCACCGAATCTTACTATTAGCGTTAGAGAGTTATTATTATCAGCGAAAGAAAGGATCGATGAAGTCAGATAAACCCTTATGAAACAACAGTGTCGAATTTTCATAATTTCCTATGAGAAGATCTAACAGAATCTGGTAGAAACAATGAAGTTGCTTTGTGTTACAAAAATGCTAATTTTTTTTTTTTTTTTAGGTTTGAGCATCATTACTTTTGGAACATTATTTTTTCTGGGACACGATAACCAGTATTCGCAACTTTAAGAAAAAAAATTCTTATTTTTTATATAAATCAATCAAAAGAGTTTTGCATACTGCCAATACGTTAAACGAGTTTCAATCCGGGATTAAAACATGATGATTAATGATCCACTATTCGCCAGTACTGGATCTTTGATCACCATGTTTTTAATCTTAGTTCCTGATTTTGCCACTTAGCGGGATTTGGGGCAAGTGTGCCACCTTAAGCAAATTGTTCTCTAATTTTGTCTAAAGCTTAAAAAACCCGCCAATTCAGCCTCACGATGTTAGTTTCACATCTTTTCATAAGCACTGTGCCATTTAAAAAGAAAATAATTTCAAAAAGTATTAGTTTTGGAGCTCCTCAAATATCATCCAAAATATCCTGATTTTCAACACTATGGGGCAAGTGTGCCACTCTTATGGGGCAAGACGGCCATCGAATGAACATTCAAGTAATTCTACTTGTAATGAAATTTTCATTATTTCCTGTTAATATTGCTAACAAAGCAGAGCCTAATTGACAATTTTAAAAATATTTTTAGGTTTACCGTCATGAGGGGATGCTTTATAACAAGGTTCATCACATGTGGAACTCTCTACTAGTCAATTCGAATAACTAAAATCGTTTTTTTTTTGTCTCCATTCAATGCGATATATGAATTACTCTTTCATTATGGAGGATCTGTATAAAATTACACTAGATCAGCACTAAATAAAGGTAAAATATTGATGAAAATAAGTAAAATAGTTCTTAAAGCGCCAAAAACCATGTTATTATCGAATATTTGGAGAAATAAAATATTGTGGGAGCAAAAATGTTCGCTATTCCTTTTCTACGCTTCAAAAACCACTACTGGTGCCTCATTTTGGTTCATTATCATGATTTGGTTGATGATGTTTACATTTTTATGAATTTCACCCCAACCATTTTTGTTTACCAAATAGGTGGCACACTTGCCCCAAAAAGTATAAATTTCAACCAAAATGGATTTTGTATGTAAATCTAAATATTTTTTTCGTTCAAATGCCACAATTACTTACACATTTGTATAGCTTCACAATGTACAGTACGTTTGAAAAATTCATTATTAATTTACCTCTCACCATGCTATTTAGAAACAACGAAATCTTATAAAAAATCACTGAAATTTTATGGTTTTCACAAAAGTCGATGTAAATACGTGAAAAATAGAGCAATTTGCGTCATATTTTGACCATTGTATTATGGACTATAAGGGAACATATTGTTAAGCTCAAATAAAAAATATAGTTTGTAGTTTTTACAAAAATCAGGGGTGGCACACTTGCCCCTATGGCACACTTGCCCCAAATTCCGCTACATGTATTTCTTCTGGAAGGTGGTTAATTCATGAACACCATAGCGAAATAAGATGCAAAGGAGCAAAATTTTTAAGCAAAATAATTTTTTTCTATGATTCTAAGTTTTTGAGAAAGTTTCCACATGATTTTAAAGTGATCGTGCGCTGTAAAGCGGTGGATATTCCGGGGTAGCCACTGTACCATGGTGATTAACGGTAGGGTAGAATCACCGGTTTTGATCAGCCTAAGGGAAATTAAAAAAAAAAATATCTGGAGAGCCGTACGTCAAATGAAAGCTTTCAATCCATATTATGTATGAAATATGTCGGAACTGAGCCTAAACCTTATTTGAAACCTTATCTAAACATTAAAAAAACGCGTTGGTTAAGGTGAAGATTAATCGAAGCCAAACTTCAAATTTTCAAGAGCACAAATCTGGAGCACCGAACATCCGTTTGAGCTGAAAACCTAATCGATTGGTCACCACCAGCTAGTGACTAATCGATCAAGTTTTCAGTTTAAACGGAATTTTGATTCTTCAGACTTGTGGTTTTGAAACTTTGAAGTTTAGCTTCAATCCATCTACACCTTAATATAGGAACAAGAACCAGTTTCAGCCACATTCTTAACTTCGGCTCTTGAATTGGCCAATCACATTGATTTCTAATGAGAGTGGCCAAATAAAGACCCTGACCAATTTAGGTATATAGAAGTTAAAACTAATGTGAAAATTATGTTTATCTTTCATATATTGGATCGAATCGGAATATAAATGAATATGGCTTTCTCATGTGAATGTGTTCTACTAAACACTTCATGTTTCACGCTAATTGTCTATGTAAAACGGTGTATAATCCACTGTGGCTGCAATTAGAGCTATGGCCTACATCTATCCTAATGGACATTTCGCATAAAACAGTTTTGTACGAAAAGGTTGCACTCTACAGAAGGCAAGCAAATAATTCTCTGTTGACCAAATTTACATAATGCGAAAAAAACATCTTTGTTTTAACAATTATAACATGTACAAGATTCGGCTTTGAAAGTCATTCCTCCTCCTGCTGTTCTTCAGATCGATAAAGCAACTCACAATGGTTTCAACGTGCTCTCTAATCCCACCATTCTAAGGTGATTATAGAACGAAGCCACACCTCAAATTTTCAAAAGCACAAGACTTGAGAACCAAACAGCGCTCCACGTTGAAAATTTATCCCATTGGTCACCACCAGCTAGCAAGCAATTTGATTGATTTTCATCGCGAACTGTTGTCAGATTCTCTCGTCTTGTGCATTTGAAAATTCAGAGTTTGGCTTCGTTTTATAATCACCTTAAAGTTTAGTTTTCCAAAAATAATAGCACTATGGCAGGAATGTTAATTTGAAGACTGCCACATTATTCAATCCAATACCGTCTTGAATGCCATTATCTTCTCAAGCGAACGTCTGTTTATTATCCTATTATTTGGCACTTCTATTCTTTTCCCCTTTTTCGATTTTCCACATAGATTAGCATAAATTATGTGTGTTAAGGACAAGGTTGTGGTGTTTTAGAAAGATTTATCAAAATCGTTGGCTTTTAGTCATTATGCCGTATTTTGAAGAGCACATATGTCCGAAAATTGAGCTAATCTGGTAATCATACTCGTTATTTTCTTACAAAAGACGCAATAGCAATGAATTAACTGATATAGCCAAACTTTAAAATCTGATAACAATGCCTTTGCAACGCCCCTCAACCAGTCTTCCTCTAATCAAGAAAACATCTCACGACACGAACGCATAAAATTTAGCCACAAAATTACTAATCGCTTTCGTCTCGCCTTTTTTTTTCTCCCACTCAATTTCAGGATCAGTACGAGAACCTGGCGACACACACACAGAAAGGGATTGATTTTTTAGAACGATATGGTAATTTTATTCGTGATCGAAGTGCCATTGAAGTCGAATACGCCGGAAAGCTAAGGTGAGTTTGCTGAATTTGGAACTTGTATGTGTATGGGTTTGTGGTTTCATAAACTGCTGGTGACCTAAGAACGCGCGATGATTTATGGGATGGAAGCCGGATAATTATAGTACCCAAAGCCATTGGCCGCGTGCGCGTCGGAACGAATTTTGGGTGTTTTGTTTGAGTTTCGCAGGGTTTGAATTATGAGCTCTCTTCAGAGCGAAAACGATTTTTTGGGTGTGCCAGTAAATGGACCTAAGGCAGTTTATCTTTCTCAATTTCTGACCCTGAAAGCGGTAGCTGGAAGTGACAAAGCTATGGGCACACGAGACCATTGTTAATTATCTGGACAGTGGTAGTTGATGAAGAATACAAAGTGATAATTTTAATGAAAAATTATCTTCGCTTTGTGGCATTTTAGGGTCCATGTATTATTTTGGTCTTATTAGATTGCACAATTTTGAGTAAGGGTATATTGTTCCAAACACTTCCATTTGAGAAATATTTGAAATTCAATATTATACCATTTTTTGTCAAAAAATTGCGATGAAAATTTCCGGTCGACCCTTTAAGACAAATTTTCAAAATCAGCGCTGTTAAATGTCGTGGATATCACTTGACGTTGACAATAGAATTGAAATCCAAACAAAACAATTCAGTAGGCATTGGCTGTTTATTTCGCCCCGTATTCTCCATATTCCGTCAAACAATTCCTACCGACATGTTCATCCAATTCAACACTCCGATTGAAATTCAAAATTTACCATTCACGTAAACTACCCACCATAAGTATAGGATCGCGTATTGCAACACTCATACTGAATATTGCAGCACCTTTAAAAGTTTAGCATCACCTAAAATGAATATTGTCTCGTGATTCTGAAGTGCTAGATCATTGTATTTTTGAGGTCATCTTAAAAAATACGTCTTTAAGGTGAAGATGAATCGAAGCCAAAGTACAAATTTTCAAGAGCACGGATCTGGAGAACCAAACATTCGTTTGAGCTGAAAACCTAATCGATTCTTCACCACCAGCTAGTGACCAATCGATTAAGTTTTCAACTTAAACGGATGTTTGGTTTTCCAGATCCGTGCTCTTGAAAATTTGAAGTTTGGCTTCGATTCATCTTCACCTTAAGCCCCTGCGATTTTTATTTTTATTGAAACAATCTTTATCATAGGATTTTGGGTGATGCTAAACTTGAAAGTGCTGCAATACTCAGTATTGCAACGATTCCATATTTATGGTGGGTAGTGTACCTACTTAGCATTCAACTAAAAGTGATAGTATTTGCACGTCCTTACCATTTGCACTCACACAATTTCCCTTTGCGAATCGCATTTATTAATCCACCGGAGCGGTCTGTTTGGCACTTGAACTCATTTCGTCGGGTTTTATGACTGGCGTGCCCATTCGTTGCATTTCGTTAGGATTGGCAGTAATTCACACTTTCTGCGTGCCTCGCCGGTCTGACGGTTGAATATTCCACTCGGTCGAATGCGTGCGTCGCCGTGTTCCCAATGTCAGCCTCATTGCATTTTTTGGCACCACCCAGGAACGGTACATAAAGCTTTCAAGGCTAAATGCAGTCGGCAACACTTCGCCGTTTTCACTCCTATCCAAATGCCTGCGGGGAAACTCTCCCAGCTAGTTGCGAATATTTATAATTACATACAACGTGAGTTGTTGGGTTGGTACGTTGATGCGCAGTCCGGCTAAATGTGCAGCTAAATATCCATGAACCATATATATTAGGGTGGCCTATAATGCATGGACCATGGTCAAACTACCAATATACAGTGCTGTTCTGAATAATAGCAGCGCATGTCGATTTTCATACAAAATGCTCAACTTTGACATGCTGTAGTTTTGTTCCCTTTCAAGCAATCGAGCTGACTAGAGTTTTCATTCCCGAGAACATTTCCCGGGAATTTAGATTTCCCGGGATTCCCGTTTCCCGGGAAATGATTTTCTGTTTCCCGGGAATCCCGTATTTCCCGGGAAGCTTTACAAATAAAGAAATTACTATCTATTTTCGAACAAAACCATCGTATCATTTACTTATCATATAATTGTAACCAATGAACTCACTACATCACTAGTTATATTTCGATGCTGATTTTTTGTTTTTTTTTTTGTAATGAAAAACATGGTCATAAAATAGATATCGTTTTTGACAATCATAAAATAGATATCGTTGTGACAACAGTCACAATTTTTAATATAAAGACTCAAGTTTGATCAAGAATAAACTCTACGAGGACTTTAACTTAATGCTATAAAATATGTTGTTCTGAAGCCTAGCGTTTGAAATGAAGCTAACATTTCTTTAGAGAAACATGAATAAATTACTCACAAAGAAGAGAAATAACCAACAAATTTACTGGTATAAAAAACATATAGGGTCGACGAAACCGCATGACTAAGAACAAATATTCGAATAAAATCGAAAAATAAAGCCAGTGCACAGTGGGACGGATTGAGGTTTTAGGAGGAAAGATGGAACTCACGCCTTCAATTGCGATTTTACGTAAAAATGATGTTCTACAAAGTTGTTTCTATTATAAAAACAATTTTTTTGGTCGGAACGAAAATTAGGGTGGCCCTATGTAAAAAAAGATAACCATCAAAACTTTTTTATTTTAAGGAACACTGATAAAGTTTGTTCTACAAAGTTGAATATCGAAAAATTTCAAGCTGATTTGATAAAAAAAGTTTTTTCCTAGCTCAAAAATTGACCGTTTTAGAGCATTTTTCGCTATTGTTTTTATATAAGAAACAACTTTGTAGAATATCATTTTTACGTAAAATCGCAACTGAAGGCGTGAGTTCCATCTTTCCTCCTAAAACCCCTATCCGTCCCACTGTGCAGTGGCATTGTTTTTACGTCTGAAAGCTTTTTATCACGGTTTTGTGAAAAAAAAATACGAAAACAATTTTTCTTGTATTTATTGTCGCTTGTGCTACTATAGCCTATAATACAAAGCAGAATACAAATCAAAACCGTGTTTTAGAAAACTTTTACATATTTGCTTTAAAAAGTGGATCAAAAGATTCAAAAAAGTTCTAATTTAATTAATTATTTTGTTTTATGAAAAATAGTTTTTCTTAGTACAATAGGTTTCCTAAAGATGCAAGGGAGCTAAAGTAAATTAAAGTACGATCAATTTTTTTTAACAAAATCGAGTTGTGTATCAATGGTACTTAGGTAAATGGTTCCTGAGCTTCATGTTAAAAATATTTTGCAACGATTTGTAGTAAAACGGCCGTAAAAAGCTACTAGTGCGAGAATAGGGGATTGTCTACTAAGGGAACCCCGACCCTACACGAAATACGAATAATTTGAAAAATAAAATTCCACCTAATTTGCTTTATTTTCACGTTTTTCAGAATTTCCCGGGATCCCGGGATTTCCCGGGAAATGGTAATTTTATTTCCCGTTTCCCGGGAAATCAAATCCCGGGAAATTTGAAAACTCTAGAGCTGACATTCTCTCCACAGAACTACAAATATGATCAATTTCGTAACTACAAAATTTCAGTTTTTTCTGAGACCCTGCCGAAAAGTGAGACACTAGGTGAAATTTTTCGAAAAAATAGCAGTTTTTCATTTTAAAAATTTTTTTTCTACAAATATTTGAAACATTTTCGTTTTAGGTGTAGGTTTGATAAGTAGGAGGAGATTGTTCCAATGGTAAGTGATATACAATTTAAAACTCTAATGTCAAGCCGAAATTCAAATTTTTAAAACTGCTATTTTTTCGAACAATTTCACCTAGTATCTCACTTTCCGGCAGGGGCTTAGAAAATTTTGAAATTTTGTGTTTACAAAATTGAACATATTTGTAGTTCTGTGGAGAAAATTTCAACTCGATTGCTTGAAAGGGAACAAAACTACAGCATGTCAAAGTTGAGCATTTTGTATGAAAACCGACATGTGCTGCTATTATTCAGAACAGCGCTGTACGTCCATATATGTTCATTTAGACCACCAGCAGCTACTGTGAAACTTTAAGTGAAATCCTTCAACTTTAAAGTATGTTGTAAAAAAGTTTGAAGTTTACAGAAAATTGATTAAAAACTGGCAAAAATTACATTTTAGACGAAAGGGTGCACTGTAAACGATGAAATTCTTTCGTTAGTGACTTGGAAATACTCCTATCAATAGAGAATAGATTGCATCAATTTGATACAAGAGAGAAAAGGCTGCAACAATTGAACTCTCGAAAAAAAAATTATAAATGTGATATTGGGTCTTATTACTTTCTAATGTAAGAAATAGTTTCTATTACCTACCTTTAAAGCTTTGTTTAACACTTACAAAAGGTTTCTGTTTCTAAAGTTTAATTAATGCGTGAATAACTTATGTGTCAATCCTAGAATTAAAACGCAACAATGCTTCATCATCCAAATATGTTACATGGTACTTTTCATTCAAGTTCTCGTTTCTTCGTTTCAAAACAAAAAATAACTTGAAAATATTATGAATTTTGTCTTTAAATATTGTTTGACATATAAAGTTTGAATACTGTGGTAAATTGAGTTATTTAATCGCCATACATATTGATACACTTGCATACAAGTTGGTTGAAATCGACATATTCTGCATTCTCAACAATACCTCAGAAACTAGATGTGCTATGATATTTTGGAAAACGGCAATAGATTAAGCAACCCTAAATTAAGTAAACAGCGTTATATTTGTGCTTGTCACAAAAATATGCATTGTTGTAAAAGGATATAGGGTGTCTCCAAAAGTATGGGCACAGCTTTGATAACTCAAACTTATAATATATCAATTTCTATGTTAGCACTAAAACTTCAAAGGCACAAATCTCGCGAAGAATGCATCCAACAACAGTGAACTTTCTATTTTGACTTTGTGCACTAGCAGAAAGTTTAAAATAAGAAGATCAGAAATGTTTGGTAACTCTAGTTTAGTGCCTTTGAAATCGTGAGAAGAGGCACAAGTCGGCCATTGTGACGGCCATCTTTGTATTCCAAGATGTTTCATCTTAAAATGGCAATATGGTAAACTCGTGCCCATACTTTCTGGAACACCATCAAGGATTTCGTAATAGTAGTTTACGGATCAAGTTGCAGAATAATGATTTTTACAGCACGATTCGTAAAATTATCCTTGTTGAGTAGAATAATTACGTCGAGTGCTGTAAAAATCGAGTTCTTTAACGAGTTACGTACAACATTTTTTGCAATTTCGTAGAAGACCACTTGAGAGTATCAGAAATAATATCGGAATGCATTCACCATCATTTTACAATTTCTGAAAAATGGTTTTGTAATGATTCATTACGCAACTCAAAACATGGCTACTTTTCACACTTCTTTATTTGATTAGCGGTTCTTTCGAGTTTTACCTTCCTCAGAATTTTTGGCAATATGTTAAACACAGAGAATGATCACTTTTCATGGATTATAGTTAATCATCACTTTTAATGGATTATAGTTAATTTTAGTTCAGCACCCTGTCACCAAAGACTATTTTTGCACCTTTTTGAACTGCATTACTTTTCGGGGAAATGGCTTTCGGGGAAACGGGTCATTTGGGAAACTGGCATTCGGGGAAAAGTAGCACAATCGTTTTGGCCATACGCCAGTTGTAGCCATACTGGATTATACACCGGCTTCGTAGTCGTGCGGTTAGTGTCACCGAGGCATTTAGCCGCATCGTGCTAAGGAGTGTGGGTTCGATTCCCGCCTCAGGCCGAAAACTTTTCGAGAGGAATGTTTTCCGATTGTGCCACTGGGCGTTGCATGCTAGTCCGTTGTCTAGTGTGGTGCTTCCTTCAAAGGGCAAACAGCCCACTGGAAGCATTAACGTGTAGTGTCTTTAAATAGCCAATCAGCATGAAACCTTTTGCGTTCAGTAGATCACATTCACATGATAGAGCTACATTAATTTACTCGTCCGGATTGTTTTAAAACATAAGAACAACAATTGATTTATCTTATAATGTTAACTCCCATACACCTAATTTACCTAGGGTACTCCTAATATGGCCACTCTCCTAAGAAATCAATGCGATTGATCAATTTAGGAGCCCAAAATAAGTATCTGGCCGCAACTGGTTCTGGTGGTCTATATTGACCAACAATATTTTCGAAGCGAAACGTTGGTTTTAGCTCAGTTTCGATATTTACACACATAATATGGATTGAAAGCTTGCATTTGACATATTTACAGTATAAATACAACTTCCCCTATATTTTTTATTAACATTTTCTCTTAGGCTGGCCAAAATTTTCCATGTATTCCGCAACAAAATCGAGCTTCAATCAGTAAATAATAAGGAAATTATTCTAATGATTCCTCCGATGCGTGTTATATGAATGCAGGCGGATAAATGGAATGAAATTATGGCTCGTGTGTCAATGATCGTTAAATTTTCCAAAGCCTGATTCTGCTGAGTATCTCTGCTGAAGGCACCAACCTTCTAGCTAATGAGCATCTTGAGGTAGAGACGATTGAAGATTTCTTTTTACTTGCGCCACCTAGCGGGAGAATTCTCAATCAGATTTTTAACCGCGGGATAGCTTTTGATCTGCTGAACAGCTTTGCCGAAGACATCAACCTTCTAGTTGAAAAGGATCTAAAGATACAGACAATTAAAGAAAATTTGTTGCTAGCGCCATCTAAGGACTGTTCATTTAAGAAAGTGGACACCTAAATATTAGCATTTTGTTGTAAAAATTCCATAAAAACATGTTTATTTTGACAGCAGACAAAAGTTGACATAAAAAAATTATAAATTCTAAACGATGGGTCGAATTGACATGGCGACTCTCAATTTTTTTCTGCACAAATGGTGTACAGAAAAACTGCCGTTCCGAGATTTGGCTTAAATCGCGAAGTGTCCAAATTGAATTTTTTCAACGCTGTGGCCAAAACAGATATTCCTTACGACGTACGATACATCCCAACAGAAAAATTTGGGAAAAATGATTTGGTATGGCAAGTAGTTTGCTCCTGCGGTATGAAAGTACTACATATTTCACGACGGGTTCAATCAACGGCGAAAATTACAGAACTGAATGCATTAAAAAATGGCTTCTGCCCATCTACTGAAAGCATACCATGCCTCCATTGTTTTTGCCAGACCTAGCATCGGCTCACTATGCTTCAGCTACTTTGGAGATGCTCAAGAAGGAACAAGTCGAATTTGTAGAAAAATGATCGAATCCATCAAATTGCTCAGAACTACGCCTCATTGAAACATATTGGGCAATAATCAAACGGCATCTTAAGAAGGATGGAAGAGAAGCAAGCTCCATGATTTTTTCAAGAAAATGTGGTCAGCAGTTCAAAAAGCAGTTCGAAAAGTTCCGAAAAAAGTTGTGCAGAATTTTATGGGAGGTATCAAAAAAAAGTAAGAGCATTCTCCAGCAATGCTCAATAAATGTTCAAATTTATGTGAATTTGATCGAAATTACGTTGATTTCCATGTATTTTAGGTAAACTCATGAATTTGTTCGAAAATAAACAGTTTACTGTAAAAAACACGTGTCCACTTTCTTAAATGAACAGTCCTTATCGGATAATTATCATTCATACTTTTCACCGTCATATAGCCCTAATTCTGCTGAACGGCTTTGCTAAAGATACCAACCTTCCAGCTAATAACGATCTTAAGAAAGATACAGGCAACTGACGAAAATTTGATAGCGCCCCCTAGCGGGAAATTTTGTTCAATTGAATTTTTAACCTCCAGATAGCCATAAATCTGTTGAATATCTTTGCCGAAGAAGCCAACCTTCTAGCTTTAAAGGATGGTAGTAAAGATTGAAGATTTCTCTCTACTAGCGCCACCTGGCGAATGAATTTCCAATCAGACTATATACCGCCAGACTGTTCTTGATCTGCTGAACAGCTTTGCCGAAGACACCAACGTTCTAGCTGATAAGGATCTTGAGATACAAATGATAGAATAAAATTTGTCACTATTGGATGCGGATGAATTCTCAATAGGGATTTTTAATCGCCAGATATCCCTTTGATCTGCTGAATAACTTTGCCAAAGACACCAATGTCTCATTTTTTATGTCATTCTTGATCAAAATCCATAAAAAATTATCAAGTAGTTTAATGTCGAGAGGAATCGCTAGAAAATAATTCTTAATCCTTTATTTTTTAATTTTACAAGCAGGTAGTCTACAAAGTCTCTGGTTCCACAGCTTGATTTTTTTTTCATATGAAAATGGGCCACCTATACATAGTATAGATTGAAGTGCAAATGCCCCATGACCACGTAGGACACATCATGTTTATTAACGTCCAATGCAGATAAGGGTCTTTGATGGTCTAGTTTTCTAGATGATGCACTGCCAGTCAAAAAATGTCAGATTCGTTTTTCAAACTGCTAGATGATATTTCAATAGCGAATAGAATGTATCATGTATCAACTGTGCAAATGATCATTGCAATACTAAAGTGAAGAGGCAGTGCGAGTGTAGAACCATAAGATCGCATCTATTCTGCAGCTAGCTAAACAGACGTGAGACTTATATTTAGAATCCACTTGAACTTGGCAGTACGGTTGAAATTGAAGGTGGCGCGCATCTGCCAATTAATGACCCGGAGAAAACTGGAATGATCGTTTGTGCTTTTTTTGTAAAGTTATTGTAAGGTATTTCACGTCTTCGTCATCTAGGAATTCTTTTGATGGCACCAGATTTTCCTCGATCGAAGTTTAGAGAATGCCAAAAACATGTCACAAGAAACCCCGGCTGACGGTACTGAAATTTACGAGAGTCTACGATGTTGTCAAACTTGGACATTAAATGACTAACACTGAATTGAATTCCATTTGCGATATTCAGAGAAGTCGTAAACGAGTAATACCATTCAGACCAAAACGAATATTTGCTTCTAACAAACAATAAACAAATGCTTCGCTCGATTTCGAAGACTCATGGATACCTTGTCTGTCGCTGTTTTCTAACCATTTATTTATCGAAATGAGTGATGTAGGTGTCTGTATTGTAAATATTTGTTTACTCGCGATCCGACATGAAACGGTGACTCATTAAAATTCCATTCATGTCAACCGTAATACTTGCAAAAAGTGGCAGACTATCAACACGGGACAATCATACTTTGAATAGTGTTCAAAATGTGCAGACTTAAACGAGAAAAACTCGGTTACCGAACCAATCGAAATGATTTATGATCATAGCTTTGTAATTGATCTTCTGAATGTGTTAAAAAATCTTCTGGGCGTATTTATCCATTTGTGTTCTGCAGATTTCCACAAGCCTTTACCTACCTCACTATTGTTGAATGTAAGTCGGTTTTTTTTTCTCCGTCTGCAAATTGTTTATTTATTTAACATCTTCAACCCGGTCACGCAAAACACATCACATAAACAACGAGTGACGAACTTTTGTTTTCATCCACTTTTGATCGTGTCATGGTATATTGAAGTTTTAAGTACAACTAAAATTACACGAATAATGCAGCAGTGAGCGGTAGTCCCCGGTCGTCATCATTTTGTCCTCGTCGTTTGTTGCACTGTTATGAAATTGGCACATCAGCACCATCAGCCCGCACATTTTGAACTGTACGCTATGCATAGTTAAACGGTATTATGTCAGACTTCACTCAGTGACTGAGTTTCGTGGAATAGCATTATTTACGACTTTTTGTCTTTGCTGTACAACGATGATTTGTACTAAAAGTTCTCAATTCAGTCAAAATAGAAGTACAAAGGGATAGGCAACTTAAAATAGTTCATATTATTCGCATAAACATTGTGACATTTTTGTTGAACCAACAATCACGTTTTGTTGAATTGACTATGATACTGATTAAATCTATGTCAACAATCATTCTTGTTCAATTATATCTTAATAGTGTATATTTCCGGATAAACGATCATGATTTCGACAAAACTGACAAAATGTACACAACCCTAGAAAGTATGTTATTCAAACTGTAGCTTTAATTGTTGATTAGCTACACATAAACTTTTTCCCTATCATATTTTTTTTGTTTAAGGCACTCCGTGCTCGTGGCCACTACTGTGCCGGAATCAGTTTTATCTGTATCTTCCTTACCGATACAGTTCTATTTTTAACTATTTTACATCTGCTTTCACTCTCTTCTGCTCTTTTGCTCTCACACCGAGCAGGTAGGAGAGTGCTCTGCTGTTGGTCCAATCGAATTTCCATAAGCCATAGTCCATTGCTCTTGCGGTGGTTCGTTTTGCCGTGTTCCTGAGTCGTTTGAGGCTAGCTGCCTGCGAAGTGGGTCAGTTTGTCTCAGTCACCATCTGATACTGACGGAGAATGGATGTGCTCCGTGCGGCGTCTTCTGGTGGCTGGACGGGTTATTTTTTGGAGGTGCTGGGAATTGAATCCATGACCTTCCGCTTATGAAGCGAAAGCGTAACCTCAAGGCTACGGACCCCCCAACTTTATCATAAATTTGACAAACCGAAATTTGATAGAGACGAGACATCACTTCATGCTAAACAACACATTTCATTGATTACGCCTGTGTTTCTGTTTGTCAAAGTGATGGACGAATATGATAACGAAATCAAAACACGGCGATAGTAAACGGCGACATTGCAAACAAAAGTTCTGACATTCTCGAGTACGTTACAGGCGAAACTTAGTGAACATTTTTTTTTACCGAAAAAGCAAAGGAAACTGGAAGAGATATGTGTGGTATTCTTATGGGTTTCCAAAATTGAATTTATGAAATGTGAGTTTCCCTAAAGATTTGAGTTCGAGGATATGTTCTCCAATTGGGATTTGAAGTTGTACTTGCCAATTTTATTCGTCATTTTCTCATTATTATTGATTTGTCAATTCAGCCCTAACCGCAAATCTCTCTCGATATAAAGTATTTAGAGTGATTTACATCCTAAACTTAGAAAGTGCAAATTTTATGGGAATTTAGGTAGACACGTTTTAGGCGCAACCAATTCAGTAAGACCAAGCTGGGCATGGACACTATTGTAGTTCAAGTCTCCTAAAAGTCTATTAATCGTAGGTCTCTAAAGTATCTTTTTTAAGCAAAATGGTCTTTACAATCACTTATATATTTTTCACAAATTTCACATAAAACCACTTTTAATAAAATTTGAGATATTTCTTAAAATGTGAAATGGAATTGGTGCACGAAATATTGCAGCATCTCCGAAATATCAAAATTATCGGAAAAAAATCTTCGAGTAATCAATTGAAAACTCAAATTCCGGTGTGGTTTTTAAAAGCCATTTATTTATATTATTGACTTTATTTGTAATAAATCTTCGAGCTGTTTAGTAGTGAGTGCTTCGTGAAGCCCAAGCAGGATGGATCGTTGTTGCGTCGTCGGATAGGTTTTGTTCTCGGTTTCGCGCGTGTTTTCGTCGATGGAGAAAATTTTTTCCCCTGTTTTCAAGCGTCTTGCTGGGTAGTGCTTCGTGAAGCCCAAGCAGGATGGATCGTTGTTGCGTCGTCGGATAGGTTTTGTTCTCGGTTTCGCGCGTGTTTTCATCGTCGTCTGAGAAAAATTTTTCCCCTGTTTTCAAGCGTCTTGCTGGGTAGTGCTTCGTGAAGCCCAAGCAGGATGGATCGTTGTTGCGTCGACGGATAGGTTTTGTTCTCGGTTTCGCGCGTGTTTTCGTCGTCGGAGAACTTCTTTTTTCCCTGTTTTCGCGCGTCTTGCTGGATAGTGCTTGTTTGTTTCGGGACGCCCTGTTTTCGCGCGTCTTGCTGGATAGTGCTTGTTTGTTTTCGGGACGCCAAGAAGCTTTTCTGTTCGCACTGTGTTGCGAAGAGATATTTGTGTTCAGTCGAGGATGGATTACCAACTGGTGAGTTCGTTTCATGCTTATGATAACACATTTTTTCTTGAAAGTGTAACTTTTGTGTAATATTAAAACAAACTTTGTTTGGTTCGTCACTATAAGTGTCGGCATTATGCTTGTTTTACACAATTTTAATATACATATATTTTTCTCTTTTTTTACATTATTAAAAATATCTTTTGAAATGTTCGACATTGTGAATGTTGACGTATTTAAAAAAAAAATTCTACCATCTCGAGACTAAAATGCACAGTAATACTCATATGTAATTTTCAAACAAACTATGTATGGTTCGTCACTACAAGTGTCGGCATTATTGCTGTTTCATATGATTTAAAATATATAATGTAATTCTCAGTTTTCGCTATTAATAAAAACTTCTTTTGAATTGTTTGATATTATAGATGTTGACGTTTTTTTTTTTTTGAATCTACTACTAAAAACTTCTCGAGACAAAAATACAAAACTAGTTTTAAATGTAAGTCGTATAATTCCCCCTTGTCCATGGATCGCATCACCGACCAAAGGTGACTCCCAGATCTTTTCCTCCCCCACTAATAAACACCCTTCCCGTGGTGATTGTGGAGATGCAGAGGTATTCTCGGTCTCTAGAAGCAACAATCATTACACCCTAACATTCCTTCCCCATCCCAACTGTCTGTAAGGACTTGGCCGGCGCCGTTATTGATCAATAATATTAGATCTGCTAAAATTGCACTTCGAGAGTAAGCGGAAACTCCCATCCCTTATTCATTTGGATCCCAGTGCAATTCTTACCAGTTCCGATCAATCACGGAGTAGCAACCATTGACATGTACAGTCAGTCTATGCTATGCTATGCTATGCTAATAAATCTTCGAGCTGTTTAGTAGAATACCTATAAGTAGATGAAAAAAACGAATTTAGTACTATACCATTTAATTCCACTAGAGTTTGTATCCTTTGACAGATACGCGTATTTCGACCTCAACTGTAAGGCCGTCTTCAGTGTCACTGCGACACTGAGGACGGCCTTACAGTTGAGGTCGAAATACGCGTATCTGTCAAAGGATACAAACTCTAGTGACTTTATTTGCTTCAGGGAATTCTTTTATTGACGCTTCTAGATCTGTCTTAGCCTCAGGAATTCATCACGCCTTAATTTGGCGTTATTATGGTATTGAACATATTATTGAAAAAACTATCTCATTGAGGTATTTGAAAGCTATTGTGGACTGCTTGACAGTATTGGACTACTGTCGAAAAAAATCACTTCTGTATGAAAATTCATTATGTATAATGTTGGTATTGCAATGACTGATCCAAATTGCATACCTCATATTCAGGTGGTAAATATTGAAAATAATCTGCTGGGCTGGAAGGAAGTCCCTTCTTAGTGACATGGTCACTATTTTTGACCTGGTCAATAAAAAGTCAATATTCGCAATAAAAAGTCACTAAAATCGCTTTTTATTACAAAAATGTCCCTATAGATATTTGGGGTCTGAGGATAAAAACAAACTATACTTTGGTCTAGCTTTCTAAATTTAGACAGCTCGCGTGACTTGCTCCTGCGGGCGCGGGTGATGTGAGCAGGATCAATCGTGTCGCTCGTCGCTCGCGTGGCATGATTAATTAGTGGCGCGGATCGCGAAGCAGGTAGTAGTGTTTGATCCTTTGCTCGCGTCAAAATATTTATCATGGTCTAATCGCTAATCAAAGTGAATCCTGTGACCCAACGATCCTCCCCATTAACAAACATCCCTCCCAGTAACCTTTGTGGAGGTGCAGAGGCAAACACGGTCTCCAAATAGCAAAGGTTACACACTAACATTCCTTCCTCTAATCCCACCTGACTGCAAGGACGTGGCCGGCGCCGTTATTGACCCTGTATAAATAGAGGCACTGAATAATGCACACTGAAGATGATTATGGCCAATCCCAGCCGAACTTCTAGTGCATTTTCACTGACTTCGGTCAATCACGGAATAGCAACCATTGATATGTGTAGTCAGTCTAAGCTAAGCTCTAGCTAAGCTAAGTGTTGGGGCAGGTTCGCGATTTCCGTTGGAATTGGAACGGTGGAGAAAAACGGCCACTTGCTGTCGCTAGTCGGCAAATGTTTTATTCGCCTATATTGAAGTCCAGTGATGAAAAATTTGGTATCTTTGAAAACAATAATCAACTATAGGAGATATTTTCGCAAAAAAACTTATTAGCTGGGAATTGCTTTTATGTGCGAAACATCAAGGAAACAGTCAATAAGAAATTGGTCTGCCTAGATCAAAACAATAGATACTTACTATCTAGTCGAGCAACAATCGCTTATTTCGGATGCAATGCTCCTTATATTTCTAGATGAACCCTGACACCATTTATTGAAGGCTAAAAAAAGAAAACACATGTTTTCTAGCCGTCGAATGAAGAAGATAATCTTTTGAAGGGAATGAAGAACGAAAAAACCAACAAATTGACTTATCCATCCATGAACTGAGCTCTAAGGGTGAAGGGCGGGTGTCAAATGAGAGTAAAATTGAATAGCCGCCAACCTCAGTCCAGAACCACTTTTATGGCTTAACGTGGAAAAGTAAAAATTATTATACGCAAAATTACAGGTAATAAATGCGCTGGAAAAATATTGTTTGCAATCAGTTATTTACTACTCGCTACTGCAGTGCGTTGTTGCCAATTTAATCAGAAAATTCTACTAAATTCCCAAAATTAATATCTTCGAGAAAATTGATTACGCCTTCACCACTGTTTGGTCGTATTTTTGTATGGTTGTTTACTTTTTAGAACCAGCGACACGTTGAGGTAGCAGTAAAGAGCCTCCCTTGCTGAACTCACTCGTCCAAGAATTGTGACATTTGAGCGGGCATGCTCCCCAGCTATTCTGGTCCGCTCTACAGTATGGCCCATAAAAAATGCGAAAATTGTTTGAGCGTGAATATAGCATCCACAAGCGATATTTTTATTGTTTTTGCTAGTCAATGTAATTTCTGATTATTGTAGTATATTCCGACATAACTTCGCTATCCAGGACAATTTTTGTCATATTTTTCTTACTGTTCTAAATAATGTAATCAAGCAAAGAAGCTCAAAGGTTTTGTCCGCCCAAAGCAAGAAACAGCGTCTGATTGTCGTATACTCTGGTTTGTTTGATATCAGAGGATGGAGGAGTGCTTGAAAAACATGTTTTTCATGATCACAATAAAATATTTTGCCAGAGTCATAGTTTCTAGGGCATTTGCGTCTTATAGGTTTGATATGCCTTTATTTTTTGTTAAAGTTGAATAAAAAATATATGCGGAGGCCTGTAACAGATTTTTGAGTATGAAATTTGTTCCTTCGGTTAGAGACAACTTATATCAATACTAGCTCAAAGGTTTTGACCAAAACAGAACCGCTTATCACACTTATATGAAGGTTCAATCAAAGCTCTCCTAAATGATCCGTTTTTTCGAAAGTATGTTTAACCCTCTAATACCCAACCCCGCCTTTAGACGGGGTACACTTTGGAATTTTGTGTAATTTTTCGTAGCTCGGAAATCAAAATGATTTTATTTTTTGCTTATACCTTGACTCATAACACGCATATAAGAAAAGTTTTTTATGACTTTTGAAACTTTTTTGTATTTTTAGAAATTGTTTGAAAAATTGCATTCTTATATAACCTACAAATGCCTGGGCTTCATTTAATGTGTAATATAGAAAATCGTACCTTTTATATTTTTCTACGATTAACCTATCACAAAAGAAGAGCCTAGTGGTATTAAAATCATTTCAAACCTGTTTTTCCGTTAGTTATACGGAAAATAAAATACGCTCCGAAAAAAAATTAAAAATTTAATATTTTTAAAAATACCGTAACAATTTAAATTTTTATTATTGCCAAAAATCAACAACTAGAAAAGGCTTCAAGAAAAAATGAAAAAAGCTAGGGATGTTCAAAAATAAAAATTATAAAAATCAAAAACCAAAATTTTAAAATTTGCGAATAAAAATAAATAAATGCCCAAAACGTGTTTAGAACGATTTTAGACAACGAAAAATAATACTCAAATCGAAAATAAAAATTTGGGTATTAGAGGGTTAAGTCTCCAATGACCCAGGTATTAACCAATTCTATCATTTGATATGGGCGTATGCTGAAAACAAGACCTGTGAAGAAGCTGACACCATCGTTGATTTTATAGAAGCTTTCATCACACAGATATTGAACTCGACTTCCGCATGATAAAATTTGAATGTATGCTTCCAATTCCTCTTTGGTAAGATGAAAGTAACAGATAAAAATCATGTCCAAAGCGAAAAACTGAGTCTAAATAGATTATACAATACAAGTAATGAATAATATTTATGTTTCATTCACATTTTTCATGTAAAAACTACCATTAAACATGATATGACGATTTTCGCATTGGACTGAAGGACTATCTTTTGATTAGCACTAACGAAATTCTGATATTGCCAAATATATATTTCGATCGCTGTCAGATCCGAGCCACATTGTATGGTACTAACTTGACCCAGAAAAAATATTTTGATAGTTATGTTTTCATTATCAGCTGGCAAGTTTTAAAGAATCTTTTTCAAGACTATTCTGAAACATCTGTAGGTTAATAATCAAATTGTTTGACGAAAGATTTTATTTATTTTTGGTATAAAGGGTGTAAGTGTGCAAATTTGTACATGTACATGTATGGAAATGTATGTATGTCTGTATCTTACTTACGTGGTAGAGCAGAAAATTGAATTGAAGTCAAAAAATGATTAAGTTCTGGCATGCATCTTTCGCCTCTGAAATTTGTATTCTTCATGTTGCAATTTCTTTATCAGGGTACGTCCATAAATTACGTCACACAAAGTTTCGCCATGTTCATCGTCCTCTATTTTCCTCTATATCACACTTTTCGCATGGATTTCAATTTTTATATGGGTAGTCACGTTTCCTTGTAATCCCCTCCTTCCTCTTCTGTACGTGACGTAATTTATGAATTTTGTTTTGAATAGAGTTAGAAATCTTAAAAAGAAACTTTTGTCCCACTCGAACTTCTGCCCCACTTTACTCTGGGACAAAAATGTTTTCTTAGCATTTAAACAAAAACTTATACACTACTACGCCCTTACATAAGAAAAAGGATAAGATTTTATTTTCCATGCAATGAAAGTTCAACCACAAATTCATCAACGAATTTTTAATTATTCTATCAAAATTGATTCCACTGAAACGATTTTACCCCGAATGCCATCACCCCGGATCCCAAATCCTCGAACGACCCATAACCCCGAATTTAAATATAATGATGGAATGTCATCAATGTCTTAATGTCAAGATGATTGTAAACTTGTGGAAATAGCATTCGGGGTGATGACATTCGGGGTAATGGGGTAGAATCGTAATACGTCCAGAAATTCATTCAGGAGATCTTGCAATGATTCCTATAGAAAATTCTCATGGATTTCTCAACAAACTCGTTCTCTTATTGACCTCATCTCAAACGCTCATCAAGGTTTACAAATCCCAGTGAACTCTCAGCAGCTGTATACTTCGGTGATCTAAATTCAAGAAACTTGGTAAATTTTTAATGTTTGAATAATTGACGCTTCAGGCTGTGATTTGCTTGCATTTGTTCTCTTATGGAATAGTATGAATCGTGTATCCTTGCTTTTCTGTTTTTCAACCGTTCCAACCCCAGAATTCATTCATCACTCAATGCAGCGTACAGTTAGCAAAGTCAGGAATTACCCACCCTTCCGTCGCAGGTACCACGAGAAACATACCATTGCCTAAGTGTAACTCTGCTGAAATAGAGCACAGGTTATTGCCCCACTTTGCACTACAGGGCCCAGCTATGAGGAAACTTTTTTTTTCCATGCTCTCGTCAAAGCCGCCGTTTGGTCGCAGTTCGTACAGTTTGTTGACCGCCGTGTGGTGGACGCACGCGATCACTTCAAAACATGACAAACCGCGACCAGTGCAGTACCTACAGTTGATTCGAAAAAGAAATTATACGAATTAAGCGCATACATGTTGTAAGAATTGCTCCTGTTATTATTGCTGTTTGTCGGTGAACCCACGCACTCAACTACCTGGTGTGGTGTTGTAGATATGTGTTACTGCTACTAACCAGCATGTGTGACTGAGCTAAAACCCACCTCCACCTTGCACATAAATACAGAAAGTGAGAGTTGTTGCCTTCCTCCACAATCATAACAAACTAATGTTCTTGTTTTTGTCGGCGTTTTTTTGTTGTTGAAGTTTGTTACAAGCTGTAACTTTAATTGATAGCTAGATACAGCACTTCGTTAGAATTCAGCGGAGTCGGCACTCCCAAACTGTCAACAGTTAGCTATGCAACCAGCATCAGACGAGTCGAATTTGATTAACTGGGAAATGTACTTTTAAATTTTCACCCGTATGTACTAAGTTCATGAAAAAAATACAGTTACCAGATGATGATAAATATTTGTTGTTTAATTAATTATGTTTTATCTTTCATTAACTTTTATCAAACAGATTGTTTAAAAAAATTATTACTATGACATTATTTGATAGCTTTTTGATTTGTTGCCATAGAGAATGGTGCTCTTACCGATAACTTGAATACTTTTAAATGACATTTTTGATTTTGGAGTACTAATCAACTCCAAGAAGCATTGGCGCAAACTGTGGAGAAGTGCAACAAACTGGTTTCCAGTTCACACCTACACCTAACGCGTCACGTCGGTTTAGCTGAAGTGTTGTCGTGCGAATATGATATTGATACAACTCAGGAAAGTTTCTCGTTTAATTTCGCCATCACTCGAAATAATTGATAGCTACAACCATCCGGTACGATAGTCTTTGTTTTTGTTCAGGAATTACGTCAATCGGGCGAAAGACGCCTATAAGTTGCTAAGAGTTAATTTACAAGCGCGGTGATAAACGATAGTATGCAATAGAGTAAAATGGGACAAAATATCGAACTTAGTGGAGTATTAAACATTTTCAGAAAGTTTCAAAGTAAGAAATATCACACATACACACAGTGGAACAAACTTATGACCCATTTCGAGCCAAATCGTATTCCGCGCTGGCAGCTTCCTCTCAAATTTGAATGAAAGTTTCTGAATGTGTTGAACTTGACTAACTAAGCCACTTTGAATATTTAGTTTTTTTTTTTCCAAAATTAATGAGGACCATCATTTGAAAAGGGCCAATCTTAGTTTTTTGAAAATTGTTCGAAAAGTGGTAACTCATACAAAAAAGGTGTGGTATGGATGACTTGTGGATAATTGTCTTAAATTTTGAGTAAAAATAGTGAAAATAAATCTCATTCGTGACCTACACTGGAATAAAATAGTTTTCAAAATTTAAAGAAGATCCAAAAAAGTTGTTTTGTTTTTATTTTGATGAATTTTGTCTAAAGACAGTTTATGATGGTAACTATCAACCGTCCATAAATCGCAAGATTCGCTTTTAGGGAAAAAAAGTTTTTCTAACAAAAACTCTTTCTTGTCTTAAATAAAATTATTTAGAATATAATTTGCATACAAAACTAAACAAGTGAAATTCTCAATTATCTCAGAATTCATTGATGTTCAATAAGGGAGTCAATTTGGTCTAATCAGTTTACTCTAAATAAACAGGAATTTCATATAAAAATTGTCTAATATGTGGCCCACTGAAAAAAAATGAGTTTGAATGTTTAAAATCGAATGAAGAGAAAGGTCAGTTTTCATTTAATGAAATTTTGTCTCTTACTACCAACTGTCCTTATATCGCAAGATGGACTCGAGGGAAAATGTGATAATATGTGAGAAAAACAAAATGCTATTTCATTTTTCAATTATCTGATATCGGTTGGATATCGACAATGTCATATCCACCGAAAAGCTAAACATTACATATAATTTGCAATTGGATTAGATGGACAAATTGATGTGAAGATTTGCGAAAAAGTTACACGTCTTCTCAGTGAGAATCGAACTCACGACTCCCTGATCTCTAGTTAGGGCGCGTTACCCCTACGCCATGAGAGGACTCATGAACGCAGAAGTTGACCTGAATTCGATTTCAGCTCAATAATCACGTGGTCCTTTTTCGCAAAGTGCACCTCTTTTGGGAGAATTAGATGCCCATCCAAACACAACGCTTTCTATATATGTATCCAATGCCTAGCCCGAGAGCGCTTTTTTTTAGGTATGGAAATAACACACTACACTAGCCAGCAACTGCGCTGACTGAAGTTTCTATTGTGTGGGCTTCCAATGGGTCGCGACGTTCTCAAACGACCGGTTACGGAACATGAGTCCGTTGCTCGATAAATACTTGTTTTTGGGTAGTTGTTTAACTTCTACTCGGCTGGTTAGCCGTAAACCACGATTCATAATTAAAAACGCGTTGGCAGATGATTTTATAACCTTACTAAGGGGTGGAATAGCACGGTTGTCACCTCTGTAGCGTGGTTCCTATGCGTGGTCCGTAGTCGTGTCCATGTTCTTATGCTGCCAGTCTGCCATAATCAGGATTGCTGGCCTGGATCCTAATGCGCCGGGTGGTGATAGGCTAAAGTACTTTGAAAGCGGTACGGGTCGGTTGTACGGAGACTTGCTTGCGAACCTATGCGATTTTTGTAGAAGTTCAACAGAGCCCTGCATTGAACCCCCTCCACGTCCTAAACAACCTCCCCTTGGGCTGACTGGAAAACTTGTGGGCTTCGTAGCCATGCGGTTAGCGGCGTCAGTCGTTTAGGCGTATTGTTCTACGGAGTATTAATTCGATTCCCGCCCCAATCGGAGATAATTTTTCGACAAACGAAAAAATTTTCACTGGTCGTTAATGCTAGTTATGTTCAGACTGTGCTGAAGACGGTGTAAATTATCTTAAAACAAACGGTAAACCGCATCCAGGGCCCGGTCAAGCGGGAATGTTTCTGTGGCCGGAGTTATTCCGGTGGGTCAATGAGTCAGGTCGGGTGAAAAGGTTGTGCTTTTTGTGCCCTGACAAAAATATTCGAATCCGTTAAGTACTCGTCAAGCGGTGAGGGTTTTAGTATTTTTGCTTTCACTCTGACCTATTCGGATTAATTACATAAGGGTTTATAAAAGGAGGGGGGTTTGAGATTTCTTACGTCTGATACAGGGGGAGGTGGTTTTGAAAAATCCCTAAAAATGTCTGACAGCCCCTTGAGAATAGAGTATATGTGTGCTCACCACACGACATGCAAATTCAGAAATGACCAATTGGCTGAGGAAGCTCTCACTTGATCAATATGAAAGTGCTCATAGAACATTAAGCTGTGAAGCAGGTTATGTACCAGTGGGCTTGAAACGTTATAAAAAATAGGAAGAAAAAGCAGAAAAAAGCTCTCTAAACAGTGAAAATACTAACTAGAACGCTAAGCTGAAGAGACAAGCCAAGTTTCAATGTGGACGCAAACTTACAAGTTGACTAATCGAATTGGAATCCAGAAAAAGATACACTATGCATTATTTTATTTGTTTATCAAAAACAAAGTACTCAATTGAATCACCATACACACTTGAACTTGAATTAAGGTTCACAATGGATGTCTACCGAGCCATCGAGGGCGGCATAGTAATCAAACCCTGCCAACCTCTAAGATCCCATTCAGGCATAACTGTAGAACATGGTCGACTATTCATGGGGAAGGCGTGCTTCCCTGGAGCGCGTTTTAGCTAGCGCCCAAGCTGCAGTATTCGCTCGTCATTGTCATACCGTGCGCCAACTTCCTCAGTGTGTCACTCAGCTTGAGGTGGAAGTTCCGTTCCAATCGAGTTGTATTACCCTACACCATGACTAAAGAATGCAACGAGTTTCACGCTTCCCATCAGACATGTCCGAACCGGTGTATGTATCCAGTGCTGGATTTGGGTTATGGGGGCCTCCATATACTTCAAGCACACAATTAAAGAATTTTGTCAATTTATTTCTAGGGAGCCCCAATAGTTTTTGAAAACTAACTCTAAAACAATGTTCAAGATATATAATTTATGAATACATTGCCACATGAAATCATAAATGAAAGATGTTGATTGACCAAAACCACATTATGAGATTCAGATACAAAGAATGGAAAGTATCTTTTCAAATAACTATTCTACCTTTGTTGCAAGTTGATATCAACTATTGACTTTCACGCGAGAGACCCTCTAATCGGAAGGCCCGCTCCCTTTGCCCCCCCCCATCAAATCCGGTTCTGTATGTATCGTACATTTCAATGTCATCATTGCCATCACCATCAAAGTAATTTGTATTAGCATTGGGTCTGTGGGACACCAGTAATTTGTAAAGGTGTTTTTTCTCTATTTCCTTCTGCTGGATTATCAAGACTTCACCATCGGCATCGTCGGCGATGCGAAGAGGTGTGCACGAGTTGAGCTTTGGGGCTAAAAATGACGGATCTTTTCGGTTGATTGGACACGATCTTCACCGTTGTCATTTAACCCACGATATTCACGTTTCCACCGAGAAGTTCTAAACATAGTCATCAACCTCGAACGGGAAAATGTATGAACCAACTCCGAAGGCGCTTTGGGGCTTACACTTTACTTAGGTAATTGCAGTAATGAACCTAGATTGGCGACACCTGATCGCAACCATTCGCAGGTTGCGCTAGCTTGAACGTGTTGCCCTGCTTAGTTCCCTTCAAATAACTGTCCCTAACAGTTATGAACCACAGCTATTCAAAGAAATATATTTTTATTGATTTTCAATATCTTTTCTTCAACAATTTATACTCATTGAGCTTTTCTTTTCTTCCCATTCCAGGCGGCTTGTCAAAAACTATCAACCAAAAAAGAGCAAAGAAGACGAAGAAAACGAGTAAGTATTGCTGAAGTGAAGGGGAAATAGTGATGTGATTAAAAATCCGTTAGAGACCATCATAATAGTAACTGACTGACTGATTGACTTACAAACCACATTAACTGGTGCTAGGGTCGCTTTGGTTGAGCCCTTTTGAATGAAGGTTTTTTCTTTGTTCAGATTAAATTTCGAACGGGAGATGGAATGCTTCAATGCGTAAGAAGCTCAATCAAGTGCAATAACTGGATTTCGGTGGATTAATATGCCATGGAAACATTTATGTGAGCGGGATTTTGTTAATTTGGTTTATTATTGGGTGCGAATATATTATACCTGGTTAGTGGAAGATGAGACATTCGATTTGATTGATTGTCTTTGAGTGCTTCACGTACAATTATTTCACATAGTTACGTTATGATATATCATGGAAATTGCAAAGAGCAAAGAGAAGATACAAAATGAGAAAAAACAAAACTGGGAAAATATTTAAACAGCATTGACTTATCACCTTTTTTTAGTTTAGTATCATTCCTAACATTACATTCATTTCTTATATTTAGGTGTTCTACACTATCATCCTAATTTGGTAAAACAAATTAAATATTGTATTAACGTTTTGTTAACAATATATTACATTTTCATTTGCCGTAGCAGTTCAGATTTTTTACAGGGATTTCACCTGCTTATAAGAGAAAAAAACACGTTTTCAATTTACTTAACCTAACTTAACCTAAACATATAACGCATTAATCGTGGCAATAGAAGATTGTAACGATTTTTGCCTGAAATTATTAATTATTTTATTTGACATTTGTTCCAATGTTTCAACATTGGATATTCTATTCAACTCCTTGGTACTATATCAGGGATGAAGCTTCAGAATCATCTTCAAAATTTTATTTTTAATTCTCTGCAGAGCTTTCTTTCTGGTATTACAACAGCTAGTCCATATTGGTACAGCATACAACATGGCTGGCCTGAAAATTTGTTTGAATATCAAAAGCTTGTTCTTAAGACAAAGTCTTGATTTTCTATGAATAAGGGGATAGAGACATTTTACCGTTTTGACTCATATTCCGAACACTTAAGGTCAGCAGTGACTTCAAATGCATCTGATAGGCATAAATTAGTTAATACTTGTGAAAATTTAAATTTTTTCACAAAGTCTAACCCTTAGCTGTTGCGTGTACCGAAAAAAATATTTATTTAAACTTGTTCACTATTGTTTTTACGTTAAGGTATGGAACAACATTTTGATTCAAATGCCGAACACTGTGTTCATTCTGTCTCATATTCCGAACACCTTGACTCAAATTCCGAACAGCACGAATAAATCGTGTTTAAATGAATAATTTCGCAAATAAATTTATCTGAGCTAGTCGAACTGGTCTTGAACTAGAGAATCATCACTACTTCAGAGCTATAAAATAAATTTAAAGACGTTAAAATTTAATTGCAATTGACAGCCATTTCGTAGTAATTTGATGACATATTTCAGCGAAACATTTCAACCAAATCGCCATACAAAAACCGAGTGTTCGGAATATGAGTCTGTTCGGAATTTGAGACAAAACGGTACATATTTGTTACATTTGGCTTGAAGGCCCTCAATGTGATTTTTGAAAGTTAAATTCATATCTAGCATAAGCCTTACTTAACTTCATCTGACCAATTTATTGGAACCCCTCTCAACGTAGCAACATGTCTACTTGAAAGTTTTGAATATAGAGCTTTTGGTTTATGTGGGAATATTATTAGTTGAGTTTTGGAAACATTAGGAGAAATCTTCCATTTTTGCAAGTATGAAAAAAAATATCCAAACTTTTT
This sequence comes from Aedes aegypti, assembly GCF_002204515.2. Lineage (NCBI taxonomy): Eukaryota > Metazoa > Arthropoda > Insecta > Diptera > Culicidae > Aedes > Aedes aegypti. The sequence goes on from NC_035108.1 coordinate 134,442,540, forward strand.
TTACAATCGACTACAGATAACACGCAGGCTTCGTCCTTTGGCGGAGAGGCCTTTGTCATCAACAAACAAAGATTTTTGACATCCCTGAGGTAACTCAGGTAAGTCAGATGTGAAAATATTGTATAATATTGGTCCCAAAATGCTGCCTTGAGGAACACCAGCTCTTACAGGAAGTCTTTCAAACCTGGAGTTCTGATAACTAACCTGAAATGTACGATTTGACAGATAACTTTGAATTATTCTAACAATGTATGTTGGAAAATTAGGGTTTTCTAATTTTACGAGCAAGCCTTCATGCCAAACACTGTCGAATGCTTTTTCTATATCTAGAAGAGCAAGACCAGTAGAATAGCCTTCAGATTTGTTGGGACGGATCAAATTTGTTACACGTAAAATTTGATGAGTGGTCGAATGTCCATGGCGGAATCCGAACTGTTCATCGGCAAAAAATAAATTTTCTGATTGGATGACAGCTAGAAACTTCTGCATGATTTTTGTCTTAAAATTTAAGGTTTTAAAATTAGTACAACTTTAGCATTTTTCCATTTGTCCGGAAAATATGCAACTGAAAACATTTGTTAAATATATCAACTAATAATGATAAGCTACTTTCTGGAAGTTTCTTGATGAGGATGTAGAAAATTCCATCATCGCCTGGAGCTTTCATATTTTTGAATTTTTCAATAATAGTTCTCACTTCTTCCAAAACAGTCCCCCAGGAATTTTCGAAAGCGTTCTCTTGATTGAGAATATTTTCGAAGTCCTGAGTAACTTGATTTACTATTGGACTAGTAAGGCCTAAATTAAAATTATGCGCGCTTTCAAACTGCATAGCCAGTTTTTTTAGCTTTTTCGTAATTAGTTAGTAATAATTTGTTTTCCTCTTTCAATGCCGGTATTGGCTCCTGAGGTTTTTTTTTAATATTAGATAATTTCCAAAAGGGCTTATTTGGCTGATCACCTATTTTTATCTTCCCTCCGCCTCCTCAGATTCTCCTCCTTCCAAGCATTCAAATGTGTCCTCAAAGAAGTGGCAGACCTCGCCGGGCAACGGGAAGTTGTTGCTGAAAACCTCCAGTTACAAGTCCTCCAGGGTATTAGTCTATTGGCCAAAAATCTGCGCGATGAGCGCAAAAAGTCCCTCACCGAGGGTGCTCTGCTCACACAGAACCTCAACAGTCAAATAGCAGCCTTAGACCGAGCGAAACGAAACTACGAGAAAGCGTTTCGAGAGGCAGAAAAATCTATCGATAGCTACCAGAGGGCGGATGCTGACCTGAACCTGAGTAGGGCCGAGGTGGAGAAGCAGCGAAACAACATGAACATCCGCTGTGGTCAGTCGGAGGATGCGAAAAACGAATATGCCAACCAGCTGCAAAAGACCAACAAACTGCAGCAGACACACTTTGAATCATCGTTGCCAGAGGTATGGGTTCGGATCCACAAGCGAAAGCTAAAGGGCTCACAGTTTGGAGAAATTAGATTAACGATTTACGATCATGTCTTTGACAGGTTTTTAACCGATTACAAGAGCTGGACGAGAAGAGAACACGAGGACTGAAGGAATTCATTAAGGGTGCAGCGGATGTGGAATCGGCCGTGGCACCCATCATCGCGAGGTGCCTTGAGGGCATGGTCAAAGCAGCGGACGCCATCAACGAGAAGGAAGACTCACTAAAAGTCATAGAAAAGTAAGTCGACTTCGAAATTGAAAGTTTTGCTAGGTTTTTAGGGGTGATATAATTTAACGATTTTTTCGCCGTTTCGGAAAAGGTATCAATCGGGCTTTCAACCTCCGGGGGATTTGCCGTTCGAGGATCTCTCGAAGGCGGACTCGGACACCTCTAACAACTCGCAAACCTACACCTCAACTGGTCGACTGAATCACCTCACGGCGAAAGGCACGACGTCCCAGAAGCTGAAAAAGCGCGTTGGAATCTTCGGGTATTTTGCCAGCAATAAGGTAAGATAGTCTTTTTCTTGCGTGTGTGCCGGCCGTCAATATTTTGTTATAGCTTGATTTAAGAAAAGGCTTTTGATATCGTTCTACCCCGTGTCTAACCATAACCTGTTTAAAAACCATCACTGTTGTCCCATATGTACAGATAAACAACATCAATATTGTACCCAGTAGATTTTTTTACTTAACCCTCTCTTCCCACGACTTTGATCGATATAAAACTATCATCGATCATTTGATATTAATCTCCTATATGCATTTTTCAAAGATTGTCGTCATCATTATCATAATTAACTTTTTGGAGAATTCTTGGGATGTATCATCTTACCATGAATAATGCAAAGCTGGTAAAAATTCGCTACGAATATTACGAAAAATCTGCCAAAAAACTACAAGTTTTTGCCAGGAATTCTCCGCGGATTTCTTAAGTAAATCACCCATGGATACCACTACGAATTCCCCCAAGAATTCCTCTAGGGATTCCTCTCTAAGTGATAATATGGTCCATTGGAAGCATCAACGTGTTGATGTCGTTTAACAAAATCTATGAATTTTCCAGTGATTCCTCCTGTTAAGAAACCTAAACTGCCTCTATTCGCATAACTGTCTCATGTATATAGAAGTTTCCATAGAACATGGGACAGTTATGCGAATATTGTCAGCAAAGCTTCTTTTGAAACTAGGGATTTTTTGATGACATGTAAGAATTTCACATAAGGAAGTCTTCTACTTATTCGTCAAAAAATTTATTAAGGCATTCCCTTTATAATCAATCTAAAAATTGCTGTCGGAGTCCTCTTGGGTTTATTACCGGAATCAACATAAGATTTTTGCAACAAGAATAGGAGGTGACAATGTCTTTGTTGCTGCGTGTTAGGTGACAATTGATTCACTGAGCAGGAGAATGATTGCTGAGATAGGGTATAACAAGTATTTTAGTGAACATAAGAATACTAAGAAGACTTTTCATCGTACAGTGCCCGTTCGATGTTGACTCGGTTTGAATTTGGCAACACAGAAATCCATGTACACAAAAATGGATCATGGTCAGTCACAAATCCTGTCAATCTCAATGTTTCTGTGGGCCTTTTTAAGGCTTACCATATTGAAAATAGGTAAATTTAACTCGTGGTAATTATTACGGTGATACAAGTTTTAATAAAAACAACATAACATTTTGGAACGGTTCAATTCAGGCAACATGAAATTTTTTTGCATGTTGCCAAAATCGAACAGGCACTGTATACTCTTTCAGTTTTTGCGATGTTTTTACACTTATGTTTTACAAAATACAACAGCGTGGCCTTCTGTAATTCGGCTTTTTGTGATTCGTCCTTCTGTGATTCGGCCTTTTGTATGTTTCGGCCATTTGTGCTTTCGGCCTTTTGTGATTCGGCCTTTTGTGGTAGACCCGTTATAACTGCTTTGAGCTTTGATACTAGAACTGCTCCTCATGTTGAGATTCCTAAACTAATTTTATTGGAAGTCATCATGTAGAAGTTTTCTCTAATTTAGCCAAGATCTCTTCACAGGATTTGTCCAATCTTTGGAGATATGCTTGAAAACCAGCCTAAAGAAATTAACGTTAGATTTCGGAGAAGTTTCTGAAGGTACCTTGAGATTTTAGTGATCAAGGAGATTTTTTTAATCTTAGAATAGTTGCTTGTGTTGATGTTGAAACAATTCCAGAATTTTGTCCCACATAATTTTAGAAGGAATAATTCGTGGAGGAGTACTTTGGATTGAATTTTGAACTATTGGATAGATTTAATTCTTAACCTCCAGAGAAAGGATTCGTGGAGGAATTCTTTGTACCATTCATGGAGTACTAAGTTATGAAAGAATCCCAGAAGCATTACCAAGTCCGATAAAATACATTATAGATAATTCAAAAACAAAGAAATATACAAATTTTAGAGTTTTCCTCTGACCAACACCCAAAACGAAAGAAAAGGCTGAAAATTTAGTTATACGTCGGAAAATCAGCTATCTATAATTGACGAAGTAAGATTAGCCCCAAAAGAACAGTCTCAAACACGTAAAGCCGTAAACCAAGAAATCGTTCAAGTGGCCGATTAGCAAAAACATTGGTATAGCATGTCATACGGACATGAACACATTTTCGCTCATTTTCCTATCGTTGGTTGTTATCTTGTCACATTTCTTTCTACCACCACAAAAGCTGATAAGAATGTCGAGAGTATATTTGAGGTAGCAGTACAAACAGAAGCTTGTTATAAATTTAGGAGAATTTATCGATGCTTTTCTGCTCCGGTACAAATAAATGCGTTTCCTTTTCACCAATTTCTGACCAAAAACGAACATCTCAATCTAAAAACGTGTTTACATTTTCCTTTCTTTCGCCCTGGACTTTGCGCCACTGCATCGTATGTCTGTATTTTGGTTCCGTTTGGCGTGATGCGTGGATTGTGTTCGACTAACCCGAATCACGTGATAACATGAAAACAAACTCCTTCGTCTTGCTCGCGTATCGGAAAAAAAATCGACAACGACCAAAAACCGAAACGCAATCAACCAACTGTTGTTTCGGAACGCTGTGAGTATTCCTTGTGCTGAGTGTTTAAGTGTGCGTAATTCGAACTCCAGCCGCTAGACGGCTATCACATACTGCACTTTTCGCTTACTTGTGATAACAGACAAAACACACAAAATCAAATCAACTTGCTGCCTCGTGGGGTGGTGGAAAGGCTCTACCTATCAGTTCACCGAATCAAACACAGTTACAGACTTAAATACACCCTCTACGACACAGTTATGGCAAGCCGTGAAACTTGCAGACGCTTTCAATGTTGTGATTTTTGCTCCTTATCGCTTTTATGCTTCATTCACTTTCCATATCTGGGCATTGAGAGGGCATTCGAATGTGGTGCGTGCTGAATAAACTATTGCATTGTGTGGATGCAAACATATCCGGAATTGTGTATGTTATATTTCGAGGTATAGATTTTTAAAGCTAATATCTTTGTACACATGTAGCATTTTCTCTTGTTTGAAGAACCGTAAATAAATATTTTGTTAATAATGTTACAATTGCAGGTGTAATCAATCAATGATCTAATGCTGTTGTCAACATGCGATAATTTGATAGCAATTTTGGGTTTATGTAGAAGTACACTTGTATCGTCATTACCAATATTGTGATGAATTTATATCACATCCACAAAATAATAAATAGAATGATGAGCTAATTCCCGTCGTATTTAGCTCCGATCAGACCAGTTAGGTTCAAGCTCTCGCTGCAACCAGACGTGTTTTCAATCTCCCTCCGTATCGTTTTTTTTTTTCTCGTCTCGCTTCTAGTCTCCCACTGCGGTGCGGAGAACGTTTCTAGCGTCAGACTTTTTGGCGACAATAAGTATTGTGCTATCCAACGCGCTAGCAACTATGACCGCCGTGCGTGCCTGTGAAAATACTTTCAAGGTAGACTTGTCGAACTTTCCCAAGCGCCCTTCGTTCGAAGAAATCCATGGATTCATACATGAGACGATTGGTCTAACCGTGAAACAAGTGCTGCGCCTGCAGATGAACCACGCACAAAATTGTGCGTATATTAAGTGCCGTGACCTGAAGACTGCTCAGGATGTGGTTGACCGTCACAACAACCGACACGAGTTCGAAGTTAACATGCCTCAGTTATTAATGAAAGAGAAAGTAAACAAAGAGAGCCTCTCAATGTTAGATAGGTCCTTTAGTAATGTTCCGCGAGAAATGATAAACACCGTTGAATTCGCTTCTACTGCTGCTGTTGCTGATGCTGCCAGTGCCACTGCCCCCGCTGCCACCGATGTCACTGCTGTTGATGCTGCTACTGCTGTTGTTGTTCCTGTTGTCGCTGATGGTACACTGGTGGATCAATCCACCCAACAAGATGCGCAGACTCGCCCTGATGCCAACGTTACTGCGCCCTGTCATGTGAGTGCGTTTAAGATTCCCACAAATCCCAGAGAATAACGAATCGTCCACCGAAAGTGGACCAGTCACAAAAGTCAAACGTGCAAGGGGGCGTCCGAAAAAACAGAAACTAGACGTCACTTCACCCGTATTTGTCGATTTTGCCTAAAAATACTAACGACTTTCTAAAAGTTATCCGATGATCCTAAACTAATCATATCCTAATTATTAACCTCGAGTCAGCCGCGAGTATGTTCGGCTCCCCGTCTTGTAACACGATATTATGAACCACCCTATCCGAAGCTACAATATTGGTTCGATCAATATCAACGCTGTGTCCAATCCAAACAAAATTGCTTCTCTCCGCTCATTCGTTCGTTTGGTCGATTTAGATATTTTTCTCCTATAAGAGGTTGAATCCACAAATTTGTGTATCCCTGGTTATAACGTTATTACCAATATAGACGAGAACAAAGGAGGAACCGCAATCGCTCTAGAAGTCCATATACCTTATTCTAATATCAACAGAAGTCTAAATAGTCGTATCCTAACAGTTAAGGTTTCTGATTCCATTACAATCTGCAATGTTTACGCGTATTCTGGCACCCAAAACTTTTCTGCTCGTGATAAACTATTCAGAGAACAGCTACTCTTCTACCTGCAAAATGCTGCCGCACATCTAATACTGGGCGGTCGTGATCGCTGCCAAGGACGCCACAGGGACAAGCAATTTTAGCATGTCTCTGAAGCATTTAGTAGATAGCTCCATTGATTACAGTTTTATTCGCCCAAACTCTGCCTCTCGTTTAGATCGGATATACGTTTCAAGGTCGCTTGTTCCGCATCTCCGCTCTTCTGAATTGTTAGCTTCGTCCTTTTCAGATCATAAGGCGTGTGAGATTCGTTGCTGTCTTCCAAATCTTGGCAAACCACACGGAAGAGGTAATTGGTCCATCCGTGCGCATGTTCTCAATGAAGAAAATTTAGATGAGGTTCGACAAAAGTGGAATCGTTGGTTGCGCGACCGTCGTAACTATAACAGTTGGATGTCATGGTGGATTGCATGTGCTAAGCCGAAAATTAGGTTTTTTTTCAGATGAAAACAAATGAATCCTTTCGAGAATTTTACGCAATCAACGAACTGTTGTATCGTCGACTACGAGATGCGTATAGTGAATTATACCAAAACCCCAAACTATCTAAAGTCAACGAAATTAAAGCCAAAATGATGCAAGTTCAAAGCCGCATCTCCAAAGCATACGAACGTTTTGTCTGTGGCGAAAAAGTATCTGTTTTCCAAATAGCTGAATGTTATAGGAAGAAAACTGTGATCAATTCTATTCGACATCAGGAGCATTGCCTCACAGATGTTTCTGAGATAGAAAATCATGTTTATGAGTTTTTCAAAGATTTGTATACTGCAGAGGCCCTCGATGATAATGAAAATTTTCCAACCACTCGAGTGATCCCTCCAGACTCTAATACAAATAATGCCATGATGAACGAAATCACAATCGCGGAAATTTTCTTCGCAATCAGAGAAAGTGCTTCTAGAAAATCACCCGGGAACGATGGAATTCCTAAAGAGCCTTCAATTTTGATATTATTTATCCTCAACTAAACTTGATTATGAACGAAGCTTTAAGAGGAAACATTCCTGCGCATTTTGTTGAAGGAGTTATCGTTTTGTGTAGGAAGAAATCGAATGACAAAACGATAAAAGGATATAGGCCAATCAGTCTCCTAAACTATGACTATAAGCTTCTCTCAAGAATTCTGAAACAGCGATTAGAAAAAGTTATGATTGAAAATAATGTTCTAACTTCTAGTCAAAAATGTTCAAATTCCGAACGTAACATCTTTGATACGATTCACTCCATCAAAGATCGTATTGCTGAGCTCAATTGCCGCCGTGTTTCCGGAAAACTGATTTCGTTTGACCTCGATCATGCATTTGATCGAGTCAGTAAAGATTTTCTATTGGTTGTGATGCGGAACTTTCATTTGAATCAAAAATTCGTAGAACTCTTAGGGAAGATTATGTCCGCTTCAAGCTCTCGCTTGCTCATAAATGGAAATCTAACTCCTAAGTGCCCAATCCAACGCTCCGTCCGACAAGGAGACCCCCTGAGTATGCATCTTTTTGTCCTTTACCTCCATCCCCTCCTGGTCAAGTTAGGCACCATCTGCAATCACCCGTTGGATTTAGTAGTAGCGTATGCTGATGATGTATCGATTGTGAACTGACATACGCAAACTGAACATCATTAAGCATGCATTTCTGGACTTCGGCCGGTGCTCAGGGTCGCTTTTGAATTTCGACAAATCGTTTGCTGTTAACATCGGGATCCAACGAAGCAACAATGATTCTGTCTGGCCACGAGTGTGTGAATCCGTCAAGATACTTGGAGTAACATTCTTCAACTCGCAGAAGAAAACAATTCATTGATTTGAACTGGAGCGAGGCTATTAGGAATACGTCTCGGTTAATGTGGTTGTTCAAACCAAGAAATCTAAATCTACAGCAGAAGGTGGTGGTGCTTAATATGTTTGTAACATCGAAGCTATGGTTTCTGGCATCTGTGATTAGTATTCCAAATCAAGCAGTGGCACGTATTACTTCTCACATAGGAAACTTCATCTGTCCAAAAACCTGGGTGGCCTCAACATGCATCTCCCGATGCATAAATACAAGGCTTTGCTGATCACGAGGTTTCTAAAAGAACAGCAACATACACCTTTTGCTAGATGCTTTAACCACTACCTTCAGAATCCTCCCAACGTATCTGCGATCGCCGCACTCTATCATTGTTTGAAAAGCATTGCAAAGATACTTCCCTACATTCCTGGGCAAATTAAGGAAAACCCTTCGACAGCTGCTCCCGTGAAAAATTAAAACAGCCAAAAATAGTTGAAGAAGAATTCAATTCAAGAAGAATTTTTGCCAGTGACTATGAATGTGTCGAATGACTTTGAGTGTCCATCAATCCGGAAAAACGAAAAAAAAACGGGAAATACAAAAGGCTGGGAAAAATTCGGCAAATACCCGGCAATTTGAACGAACAACAATTTCAAGCTTATGGACGAAACAAGAAAACTGCCTGACAATTCGAAACTTGTTATTTATTTTATCAAAATCCTAAGTAGGGAATTGTTCGATTGTAGATTATTCTAACAATTCTTACCGATTTCTTGTGAAATGCTTTGTAGATTTATTGCGGAAAGATATTGAACAAATTCAAAGGAGATTTTATAAATCATCAACATTTTCCTGGCAATGATCTTGGTGAGAATCCTAGCAATGTTCTTGGTGAGATGCTTGATAGATTTCCATTTCGATTCATGGCAAATTTTTGATAGGATCTTTGCAGGGATCTTCACAGGAATCGAGGCAGTAATGGAACAACATTTTGATTCAAATGCCGAACACTGTGTTTATTCTGTCACATATTCCGAACACCTTGATTCAAATTCCGAACAGCATGGCATGGATCAAACGTATTCAAATGAATAATTTCGCAAATCAATTCATTTAACCCGTATAGGCCTGAGTGAAAGCAAAAATTCTAAAAGCCTCACCGCTCAGCGAATTCTTAATGGATTCAAATGATTTTTTGTCAGTATACTGGCACATATATCTAGTTTCTAGAAGTGGACAGAAGAACGCGGAAATATTCTTGTGGTCAAAGTTATTCCGGTGGATCACTGGGTCAGGTCGGGTGAGAAGGGTACTGTACGTATGTGCCCCTTGAGGTAGGCAAATTTCAAGTCATATATTTTTTCCGGAATCGGTTATAATGTGGCCACTACATGACGGAATTTTAAGAAAATTGCATCAGTGTAAACGTTTTGAGAAACGATTGAATTGGATAACTATGAGTATTGCATTTGATTTATCCTACAAATGAGCATTTTTGGGTCCTTACATGCCTCAAACTTACGATAACGTGGCCAATTTGTATCTGAACATCTGTGACAAGCTTATGGGAATGCAATTTAGTGCACAATTATGTTTGATTTCTTCTTTTCGAGAATTGAAACGAATTAGTATCCAACAAATCTATAGCCGGTTCTCCCAGGCATTACGTCCGAATGACCACATCCGGTATATTTTAAACGGTGCACAACTCTTCATTTATAATGTTGAATGTCAATTCTTAATGATTTATGCAAATGAAAATGATTGTCATTGCAAATAAATAAAGGTAACTTTGCATGTCCCAAAAGACCAACCGAAAGTGACCCACCGGAATAACTCCGGTCACAGGAATATTTCCGAGTTCCTCTGGCCACTTCTAGAAACTAGATTTGTGGGCCAGTGAACTGACAAAAAATCATTTGAATCTGTTAAGAATTCTCTGAGCGGTGAGAGTTTCAGTATTTTTGCTTCCACTCAGGCCTATACGGGTTAAGCTAGTGTTACTGGTCTCGAACTAGAGAATCATCACTACTCCCGAGGAATAGAAAAGATTTGAAGACGTTAAAATTGAGTTGCAAATGACTACCATTTTCTGATAATTTGGTGACATATTTCAGCGAAACATTTCAACCAAATCGCCATACAAATAGTGAGTGTTTGGAATATGAGTCTGTTCGGATTTTGAGACAAAACGGTATTCTTGGGCAGTTTTTTTAGTTCTAGATGAGATTCTTGGCCAAATAAATTCACCGGGGAATAGTAAAATGCATTGTTGGCGAGTTGGCTATTCAACTTTGCCGTTTTGTGAAAATATATTATAAATCAAGAAACACAGAGCAAAATCAAATTTTACTTTTGCGCCCATGAAGCTGTCTAAGGTATCCAAAAGACCCATGAAAATGAATGGTGCATAGTTTTTTATTTGCACGAGAACGCAGTAGTTAATAAAACTTTTAAGAAGAAGCATACTGATGCACTTGAAAGTTCCGTTCAGTTAACGATCACTTATAAACGAAATAAAAAACTCCATCATTGAAAAACATAATTTATTTGAATAAAACTTAAACTTTCATAATGGAATATTTGATATTGGAATAGTTTCAGCATGCGTTAAAAAATGTCTTGAAGTGTATGAATTGCTATTGAATAGAAAACATTTTAAAATGTTGTAGCCATACAAAATGAGAGTATTTCTTGAACCTAGAATTATTTTGTGATTCCTGAAAAAACCTGGAAATATCAGGGAATTTAATTTCGGTAAACGAGTAGACACCCTGTCTTGGCACTTTTGATTCACTTCGGCAGTGGGTTTTTTGAAAGCTACATTATATTTTTTTATATTTGGCCACAATATGCGTCGTACTAAAGTGCTTCTTATTGCAAAATTTTAGACAATTCGGCCGAGAAGAACCCCCCATGCCGAAGTAAATCATGGAAGTGCCCAAATAGCTCTCTACTCTAAATTAAAACCGTCTGAAACCAAACATTTTTTCTCCATATTCATTGTTGTTCATTACATGAAGTACTTACAAAAAAATGCTACCGCGTTTAGAATTTTTTTCTAAATTTCTTAAAAGTAAGTTACATATAAACCTGCAACGTCTTAGGGCCCACCTTGAAACTACAATCAAAACGGCTGGAAATTTGACAGAATTCAGTTTCGTCATGAAGACTGTAAGTCAGGGGGGAAACTACGTTGTAATTTGGACCCCCCCCCCCTCTTTTACTCTGCATATTATTTTGTGATAAGAGTTGGGCGTGGGTGCGAAAGTAAGAGTAACATCACAGACAAACAGACGTAACCCTTTCATCATACAGCAAAAGAGTATTTTCATCGTACAGCTAAGTAACGTTCAATTCTACTATATTTTTGGTAGTTGGCTAGTGCCTCCCTTGTGGCGCCCGCATCGTTTTTGCTTGAGTTTCATGGTTGCACATTACCGCCGCACCAAGTTCTCGGTTAGCCAAATACAGTGTTTCTAGCATTGAGCGTAAATGTTCGCCTGACAATGTTTACAATTGATAACACTTCTAGCTATTACGTCTGTTTGTCTGTAACACTACAGCTTGTCGTCATCGATGACGATGTGTAAGCATCGTCATGAGCGACGTGACCAGCCAGACCGGACACATTTGAGGGCAACCGGAAGCAGCGTTTTCCGACATTTCGCTTCATAACTTTATTTTCACGCCGCGTCGCCAGACTAGTTGGCTCTTTTGCGTTGTTAATGCGATCTCATCGCATGACGCCACTCCACAATAGCTTTGCAAAGGGATTCGATGGGCCATATAAAACGTACCATTTCTGACTGAGAATGATTTGAATTGATTTGAAACATTGTCAGCTTCGATGTAACGTGTAACTGAATATGTGTCATTGTCATTTATTGGTCTTTTTCATTGATTTAAAACATGGTCAGGTTCAATTTCGGTAATTACTGAATATGTTTGAATCAGTTTTTTTTTTTTTTTTTAAGGCACTCCGTGCTCTTGGCCACTGTGCCGGAATCAGTTTATCTGTATCTTCCTTACCGATACAGTTCTATTTTTAGCTAATCTATATTTACATCTGCTTTCACTCTCTTCTGCTCTTTTGCTCTCACACCGAGCAGGTAGGAGAGTGCTCTGCTGTTGGTCCAATCGATTTCCATAAGCCATAGTCAATTGCTCTTGCGGTGGTTCGTTTTGCCGTGTTCCTGAGTCGTTTGAGGCTAGCTGCCTGCGAAGTGGGTCAGTTTGTCTCAGTCACAATCTGGTACTGACGGAGGATGGATGTGTTCCCCTAAGCACGGTCCTCCGTGCGGCGTCTTCTGGTGGCTGGTCGGGTTATTTTTTTGGAGGGGCTGGGAATTGAATCCATGACCTTCCGCTTATGAAGCGAAAGCGTTACCTCAAGGCTACGGACCCCCCTATGTTTGAATCAGTTGAACAAAATAATACATGTGCTACTGTTTCAAATATGGCATATTTCAGAGACATTTTCATCGATATTAAAACTTTTTATACGAACTCTCTTTAAATCGAAATTCCATATCTGAATATCGAATTATAGAATTGTAGTAATGAATAAGCACCGGTTGTGGCCATAGCGTCAATAGTAGTGGATTAAACATCGATTTACACAGCAAATTAGCATATAGCATTTCGTGTTTATCAGAACACATTCACATGACAGAGCTAAATGTTTTTTTTATTCGTCAGTATTGATCCAAAAAATAAAAGAGAAAAAACTACAACAAAAAAGGTAGATATTGATGACTGCCTGGAACGTCAGCAACATTTGAAGAATAATATGTTGTGTGGTAGCGCTCAGAAGTTATTGTGGTAATTATTTTTTTTATTAAACTTATTTCCTCTACTCAATAATTAAGGAAAAATAAATACAATTCAACTAATTTTACGAAGCTGAGGGAAAGACTGAGTTGTCTAAAATTTGAATTATGTGGTTTAACAGCCCACAATATAATCAACCTGAGCCTAAGCTTGAGCTTGAGCTTGAGCTTGAGCTTGATTGGCCGCCCGTGGATGCACTCCAGTATCGCCAGATCAGCTGCACTTACACAAGGAACCAACCGAATGACTGCTTGGGACTAACGGGCATCCTCAGTGTATAAATGCTGGTGATCTTCTATTTTTAGGCAACAATGGCACCTGCCACGTCAGAATGCAGACCAATGAGGGAAGGGGGAGGAATTGATGATGCATTGAACTGACTCCCACGTAGACCGTATATTCCACTGCATCCACGTCAGTTCATGCGGGAGTGTATGGATTGGGGGAAAGGCATGGCAGAGAGGTTTGCTTTTGTGGTTAGCAGACTGCCTATGTATCAGGCGTAAGAAAGGCGTGCGCGTGGAAGTAGGAAGCGTTAGGGAAACGGTTTCTTGTCCGTCTCTGGTTCTAGCGTTTGCTATGAACGAATAGTTTGAGTGTGATATATTTAGAATGGAAGATAGAAGCAAGTGAGAGATATACAACTACAAAGTACGAGGAAAGGGACGGGCCTGGGATTGAACCCATGACCTTCTGCATATGAAGCAGAAGCGGTAGCCATCAGACCACCAACCCCGTCTAATATAATCAACCTGAGCCTAAAAACTTAAAAGTTAGGAATAGATTTTAAACGTTTCCACTGCTTGCCATAACAGCTTATCAATTGCGCACGTTCAGATTCCTACAAAACATGCTTCAAATTCTGGTAAAATTGTCAGTTTGCTTGGTAGTCTTCCATTCTAATGACTTTATTGTAATTGAAGATGTAAAAACGAAAACCGTATATTTCCCTTATTAATTGTGTCTCTTTCTTGCTTTCTTTTTTTTTCCTTTGCGGTCGACCGACCTTCGCCAAATCACCGTATCGTGTTCACGTGTGTTGATTGCTATGATAATACCATGCATAAAAAATATATATTTCGGTAAAAAATCATTGGACCTCCCAAAAATTGTTTCGAAATTCAAAATTGACTCGTCTTAACCTTGTTATGATACGTATACCAATTTGTAAATAACAGAAGATTGTTGAAGCCTGCATCCAAGTGAAGGTATGCTAATATTTGTTTGCCGTGATGTTAATATTATTTTTCTTTACTTTGGAATCAGCTCAGACAGAAATGTGAATGCTTTGAGTGATGATTGAAACTGTACTGGTGCTGTTCTGAATTTAGTTCCCAAATATCTCCTGAATACTAACATGCCTCAAACTCAAACCTGTATCGTGTGTGTGAGAGCGTCAGTATATAAGTTGTGTTAGAAGTGTGATGTGTTTCGTGTTTATTTATCACTAACTTTCGTATAGTCAAAATTTGTGTGAATTGTACAAAATTTTGATGCATGAAGCAAATTTTCCGTAAATTTTGATTTTGTTTCAGCGTGTAGAACCCACTTCCACTGACAACTAATCCCTTTTCGTTACTATTCCAGAACAACCTCTCGACGGACGGTATGAAGGAAGATTTCAGTGATCTACCACCGACGCAGCGGCGGAAAAAGCTAGCCGGGAAAGTGCAAGAACTGCAGCAGAAAGTGGCGCAGGAGCAGGCCGCCAGTGAAGGACTGATGAAGATGAAGGGAGTTTACGAAGCCAACTCATTGCTTGGTGATCCGCGATCGGTGGAAGAACAGCTAAACGAATCGGTCAACAAGCTAGACAAACTAAGAATGGAACTCCAGCGATATCAAAAGCTGCTCGATCAAGCCAACAGTCAAACCATCGTACAACACAGTCCGCAAGCGAACCGAGTGATACAAAATGGACAACGGTCCTCCAGGTAAGTGCGAAACAACGGAATGGACAAGAATGCACGCATGTTACCACAAACGACTAACCCGTAACCAGTCTTTCAAATTACAGACATTCCAACGGGAGCAATCATCACGACCACCATAATGATGACCACGGCGAAGACCATCCCGATCACGACGCTGGCAGTTTAAGCAGGTCAGCATCAGAGAGTAGTGTACAGCAAGCGCAAAATGGGCTTAATATTAACAATAACGGGTATAAATTGAATTCTTACAATTTTTATACATACAGATTTCCATCCTTGGCAAAACCAAAATATTTTTCTGCATCGTTCATTTTTCATCCAGATTACTGTTTGATAGAGTTATTCATTATTCCCCTTTTTTTCCTCATCCAAATCAAAAGACCGTATAGTTTTCCGTTGCATTCGTTCATCAGTCATACATTGAATCGATTAGTAGATATTGGAGTCATGTTCATGTAACTAACCAAATCATTTTCATATTGTGATTGCATGTTTGTGCAGTGTGCGAATTTAAACTTTTGTTCTATTTTCGGGTATAGGTACCTACTTGTTTTACTGCATCAGTTGTAGTTTATATTTTTTTATATTCGATTTCAATAGATTAAAATAAAAGTAAAAGCATTTTTTGCAAGAAATGTTGAAGAACCTCAAAAAAGGCCTAAGGTGTAGAGACTAGATGGGTCATTTATGCAATATATAGGGAACCCCAATAGTCATAGCGGTAAACGAACAGCTAATCAGCAAGGCCATGCAGAGTGGCGAGCGCGCCATTTTGCATAACGGAAATTTGGAATAATCAAAATTATACACGCAACGAACAGCTTTAGGCATCGCTTTAGCATTTCCCAATTTCAAGACCTCAATAGGCACGTGGCGTATGCATGGACCTATCAATCGCAAAGTTCTTGGATTGATCCCAGGTCGCCACGAAAACTGTTTTTGCTTGAAAGTTTTCGTTTCTTAAGCCAAGCTTATGAAATTCTATGTGATTGAAATTGAGTTAAAAAAAAAACTAAAATGTATACAGGTAAGGAAAAATTAGCTTTGGAGGGTACCTAAATTAGAAAGAACCGCTGGAGCATCCAGCATATTCGTTGTTCTGTTAATCATCGAACAATATCTAAAGCCCCTTTTTCATGTTTCGCATTGCAATGAATCTTAATTAATTTACATTGAGACTCCAGAGGTTACGACGCGACTATTCCATAGATTTCTCGTGGAATTCTTCAGGAATTCTAGAGACTCATTCACAGGGTGTCTACTTCCTGGAAAAACCTGGAATTATCAGGGAATTTTATTGATCCTGGGAAAAACCTGGAATACTCAGGGAATTTCAGCCACAATCAGAGAAATTATTTTAAATCACTAAATGGAATTTGAACATTCTGCACAAAATATAGATAAGTATAAAAAATCGGCTGCATCAATTAAGTGTAGAACTAGCCCTCGTGCGTTAAAATACACTCAAATAAAGAATTAAAAAAAAAAAAAAAAAAAAAAAGGCTGCATCAATTTGGGCTGTTCAGTTTTGGGTATTAATTGTTTAGTGACTTTGTTTAAATTCCTGTTGTTTCAGGACTTTAGATTATCGAGCTGGTAAAGGCCAGATCAGTCCCCAGTTCCATTTGAGTGTAGTCCATGGTTGAGAACTTTCCAAAATTTTCTACAAAAATGCTTTTAACGCCAATTTAAAATAATAAAATTTGTAGGTAAGGGCAAAATTAGAACAGGTGCAAAAAATAGTTAAGATACTCTCTTAGATATCATTTAGCGAGAAATTCAAAACGTCCTCCAGAGAAACTTTCAGGGTAAGGTACCAAGGTCCATAAATCTCATTCCCATTTTAACAAAAATATTGTTGTTTTTAGCTCATATTCATAAAAAAAGTTCTGTGATTTACAGATATGCTATAAATCACACAGATGCAGGAAAGCTTTCCATAAAAAAATGAGAAGATCAGGGATGGTAGCGACAGAGTGTCTCAAAAGTAGGAACTTTTGAGAACTCATACTTCAAAAAGAGAGCAAAAAAGACCGAAGTGGGACCAAAAAAAACACAAATATACGAATTGGATTTTTTTTTCAGAAAATATGGCCAGACAGTTATCTATGGAATAGCGACAAATAGTACTTGTGACAAAGCGATAAATATTAGTGTACGATTTTTTTCCAGATTGTTTCCAGGAATTTCAACTAAAAATAATTCAGGTATTGGGCCAAAATTTCCTTCAGGCATTACTCCGATGCTTTCTTCAGAAATTGATCATTGAAGGTAACTTTTCCGGCGCTCATCGCACCAAAACAAAAGCGCCACCGTATGTGGGATTTAACATTGTGACAGCATTGCTGTTCTGATAAACACCCAAGACTACGGTGGCGTTATCTATGCTTTTCGAAGTGGCCGTTTTGGTTATTTTAATGATCCATTCATTTATTGATTGTTGGACGGCCTTCTTAAAAAAATTAACGTGCCTTATATAGTTTATACTAAGAGATTTCTTCAGAAAATCCAACATTAATTTTTGCAGGTATTTCTCTTAAGTTTCCTAGTTCTAAATGATTGCATTTGTAAAGTCAATCGAGAATTTTTGGAAAAAAATGCTATAGTGATTTGTAGACGAAATGTTAAAGAAATTCATAGGAAAAAAACTGAATGAATTCCTGGAAGAAGATTGATTGATTGATTGATATCCTGCAATAATCCAAGTATATTTTTTTAACAATTGCAATGTTTAAACCAGTAGTCTCAGTAAATTCGAAAAATTATTAGGATTTCTGAATACCTATGTCATTTTCCTCTGATCAGACTTTACTGATTATTAGTGCTTTCAGATCATTTGATAAGTTTTCCTAGTATTCGAATAAATTAAACAAAAAGCGCTCTTATTTTTTTTCATTTTTTATGCCGTTCAATCATTTTGAACAAACATTTTTGAATTAAAAAGACAAATAAACATTTTCTATCAACTGAAAAGTTCATATATTGAGTTTTTCTTTGTAGATTTCTAAATTTTCTAAAATTTATCCAATAACCATGATGTTCATGACAAATGAATGAAAACGCTTTGAAATTGAACATAAGTTATTTTTATATAAACATATAAAGGTAATTTTAATGAATTTTTAGTCATTTTGAATCAAGTGTTCTTTAACTATTCATGCCTTTCAGAATATTTCTTGAACCGGGATTTGTTTTGTAAAACCTGGGTAGACACCTCAGAACTTTCTTCAGGAATACATACGTACAAAGATTGCTCCAGGGATCTTCCAATAAAGTTTATAAAGATTCCTCTAGCAATTTTTCCAGGAATTCGCCTTGAAGTTTCTTCAAAATTTGCTCCAGAAAATCCTTTAGCAATTCAATATTCTTTTTAAAAATCTTGTACCAGTTTCTCCAGTTATTACTCTGAGATACCTAAAAAATATTCCTAGAAATTGTTCCAGGATAATTAGCAAATATTTATTGTAGAATTGAAGCTCTCGTGGTCATTTTTCAGAAACAATTATAGTCGTTTTCAGGGCCAGCCCTTCAAAAATTATCCCACAGATAATCGCAGGAATTGCTCCATAAATTCTTCCAGCAATTTGGGTTAATTCTAAGAGTGGCGTGAGGTGATAATTGTCGGCCTCGTATAGCGAGGTGACAATTGTCGACTCGAGTGAAGTGACTCTCCATTTGATTTGTACCCACCGTGCATTTCACTCGAGCCGATAATTCTCATCTCACGCCACTCGTGGAATAAGCCCAATTATTCCACAAAATCTATTGGATCTTCTTCCAGGAATTTCGCAATAAGTGCAACCACGGATTCCTCATTAATTTCTTCAGAAATTTAGAATTCTTTCCTTGAATTATTATTAAAGTAAATTCTTCATGGATTCTTCAATTCAAAAATTCATTAAGGTTTTAATATTATTAATTTCTCCAGAAATCTCGAATTCTTCCAAAGATTTCTTGAATTATTTTTGAATTAAATTCTCCATTCTTCAATTTAAAAATTCATTCAGGGTTCAACAATTTATAATGTATTTAATCAGTGATATCTTTAGGTCCTAAAGTTTAGGATTTCGTTTAGGAACATATGTCGGGTTTGTTTTCATGAATTTCCTCCAATTAGTTCAGAATTTGTTTCTTAGCATCTCCTTGGACAAATTCCTAGATATATGTAAGAGTTCTTTAAGGACTTTTTTGGGAAAATTTCTGAGGGTATCATTGGAAAATAATCTGATTGAATTTTTCATGGTATCTCAAACGAAAATCTTGGAGGATTTCCTTGAAAATTGATGAAGAAATCGCTGAATAAACTCTTGAAGAAATTTTCGAATTTATAGCTGTTATACGAAACTTTTATCAAATACCTGTACAATATTATGATGATTTTTATAAGAAAATCATTTAACACATGTAGTAATATTTGATTTAACGTCCCGATATATCCACTCAAAAACTTTTAGAAAGACGCTTCGAGAGATGTCTGGCCGGATTCTCTGCAGAATGTTTTTTGAAACATGGTTCCTGTTCTGTCTCTTTTTGGTTTAGTAATTTAGTCATGTGGTCTCTGAAGTACCTATTTTTAGTCACCCAGCCCTGAAGCGATCGCATCGGCATATTACTCTTCATTAATTGACATTTTGATTACTAAATAAAAATTTAAAAACGACTCCAACAATAGATGAACACTAGGTACGTTATTCTCAATCACAAATCCTTACCATGATCGAAAATACCTATATTCTTGTTTCAATCAATTGACAAGTCACATGTCGATTGTATGCTGGCTTAACGGCACGCCCCTATTTTGAGGGGCCCCGTACTTCATTTCACACCGGGCCCCAAAAACCCTACTTACGCCACTTAAACCGGCTCCAGCTTGGGCTCAGTTTATAGCTACTATGCGATCTAGGTCCAGTTATGGGAAATTCAATAATCTGAATATTAGAAATACATGCATTTTCTTATTCATATTCGATTTCATGTTACAAACCATCCATTTCTGTTGCTTTTCTTGATAAACTTTCGCTTTAGCAACGTTTCCATTCTCACTAAGTAATCAATTAGCATGCATGCCAAAAGGAATGCGAGCCATTGAAATGAAATGGTAGTCAAACTTTACCAACGTTTCGCATTTTTCGACCATTGCAGTAGTTCAGCTAGTCCGGAGAGTGGTCTTGGAACGTCCCATACGTCACTACCCGGCTCCGGTCAGGGTAGCACCAACGATCAGCCCATCAACGACGAAATGTATTACGAAGCCGAAGCTTTACCACCGTTAGGCACCTGCAAAGCATTATATCCATTCGATGGTAAAAGAACGATTCGTTGTAAACGGGGCGCATCTTGACGCAACTTTTATTTGAATCTTTCAGCGACGAGTGAGGGAAGCATTCCAATGTCCGAAGGCGAGGAGCTGCTGGTGATAGAACTGGATCAAGGGGACGGTTGGACCCGAGTGCGACGGTTATGCGGTCCCAACGGCTGGGAAGAAGGATTTGTTCCAACTAGCTATATTGAAAGTACGCTATATGCGTAGGTGAGTATCCTGAAGCATTTTCAGACTGCTGGAAGTAGCTAACAAAGACGAGTCTTTTTCACAGTGTTGATCACAACGCATCATCGAACCGTAATGCTTAGTAAGTCGTAATGATAAGCGATAGTAGTATCGTGTTTTATTACATTCAACTGTGCTTGTTAATAACCACGAATACACAACAGTGTGGCAAATGTTGACGTACAGCAAACGATGCATTAACTCCTGTAAATATCTAAATAAATTCCTTAAGCTAAAAAGTGCAAACTTCAAAAAGAAAGCTACTATGAATGAGATAGTAGGGCATACCTACCAAGGAGCGTTCAGAGTTGAGAACCTAACAAAATCAATTAACATGTAAGATTATGATAAATTATTACTTTTGTATTTGTTCTGGTAAATGTGCAAAACAGTCAACTGCTCTATCGGTTGGTTCAGAAAGTTTCAGCTTTCTTTATTTGATGGGCTAACGAAGGAACGAACTCGAATTCGCTGCATCGTTAACCGAGAAAACCTTATTATTACAGTATACTTTAACATGCGATAGTAGATCAATTTAGCTTAGTTATATGACAAACGGTCTGTTTTTATTCAATTGAACGTGCGCCTGAACGAATGAGCGAGTCGAAAGGAATGCTAGAAATCGCGAACATCAATGCTCAAAACGATAAGATTTATTTTTGTTTTATTAATTTTGTAATATAGTAAACATTAAAAATCCATTAATCAATCAAAAAGCGAAAGAAGGAATTGCAAGTTCATTTCTTTCAGAAAATGTCGCTAACATTGCCATTAATCATTACAAAAATGAGAAAACAAAATTTAGAAAAGTCATTTAATTTTCCTTTCTTTGAAAGAAATATTGCATATTAAAAAGCTTCGCCCATATCTATAATTACAAAGTAACAATCGAAACAACTGTGTATGACAACAAGATATAACTGCTACCTACTGAATCAGATGTGAAAAAATAGAGCATTATATTGTTACGAAACATCAATACCTGAGCAGTCAGAATACTATTACCTATCTGTAATGCAACGATTAGGACTACAGATTGTTTCAATCCCATTCACAACCGAACCTACAGTCATCAAGACCTGCATTGGAACATCAAATAAACTCAAAACAAATATCCAATTGAATCAACGGACAGGTTACGAATTATTGGAAAGAAATGTCCTCACTATAGTAGCAGTTTTTATTAATGTCAAGTCGGTTTTTGTTATCTCAAATTTCGACAGTCAACGGTGAACTTTCAAATCGAAGCTCAAACTTCTATATTAGGATGAAGGTTGTTCCTATAAAAACGATTTTTGTCTGATAACGGCGAATTGCGTCGGATACGAATAAAATTGTACAGACGACCGTCTCAAGCTCAGAATCAACAGGATAAAAAACTACTTTGACACTCTCATGATTCACTTTGATTTTCTGAAATCTTGCAATAAGGAGCACTTACATACAACGCTTATTTTTTGTTTTTAAAATCTTAAATGTTAATTGTCGTCAAGTCTTAACAAAATTAGGCTGTTTAATCATAGTTCTAGTTCATTTTCTTTTTCTTGTTTTTGAAAGTATTTATTGATCATTACGTTAATATGTGCTTAAAGAGATGAGTAATTTTCCTTGTCTGTTCGGATACTTCTCAAATTTTCAGGGATTAAATATGTTTTGGCATAATTTATCTATTGAGGCCCCCAAGCTGAATACTCGTACATTTCTCTTAACACTGCTCATTAGATCTTGGACGAGGCTTTGCCCAACTTTCTTACACAATTTCTCCCAGTTTTTCTTCAAAGCTTCATCGGTTTTGAATGTTTTTCCGGTTTTCTTCAACTTCTTCTTCATTATCGCTCAAAACTTTTCGATCGTACGAAGTTCTGGTGTATTTGACGGGTTCGCCTCCTTCGGGACCACATTAACGCCCTTCGCTTCGAAGCAATCCATTACAGGCTTGGCGCAAAGGCACGAAGCGAGATCCGGCCAGAACAGCGTGGGACCACGGTGAGAGCGGAGGAAGGACAGCAAGCGCTTCTGCAAGCATTCCTCTCGATAAAGCTGCCCACTTATGGTGCAGGTTGTAACAAACGGCTTGCTGTACTGTCGGCACTCACAGATCGCCTGCCACAACAGGTACTTCTTCGCGAATTTGTCCATCTTTCTCTTCCGGGACCTCCATGCGGGACGTACCGACAAACACTTTGTTTGGTGCCCGCCTTGATGTATGTCTCGTCGTCTACGACAAGACAGCCTGGCTTGACCATCCACTCACGGCACTGCTTCCGCGCACGCAATTTGGCCACCGTGTTTTGCTTGTCAGTCCGGTTTGGCGCCTTCCTGAACTTAAAAACACGTAGCCCCCAGCCCGCTTCATGGTCTGCTGGACGAACCACTTCGATGAATTGACCTTTTTGGCCACGTCTCGGGTGAAAAGGATCGGGTTATTCTTAAAGTACAGCCTTGTCTTCCGCGCCTTCTCTGGGTATTTCGTTTTCGACCGCTTCAAGCGCGCCGCTCGATGGTCTTCGTCTCCTGGAACATCTTCACAACGCGGGACACGGTGGAATAGTGGATTCCAAGCCTTTTGCCTATCCATATGTGTGACTGACCAGGATTACCGATCACCGCACCCAAGATTTGCTGGTGTAGCTCTGCATCTTGAAAACTACTTGACATATCGCAGTAAAATCTCGCACACATTAACATAACAGTCTAAACTAGTATTACCCAAAATTCATTTACCCACGAGGTAGAAAGTTACACCCAAAACAAAGTGTCGTATTTTTTTCCGAGTTCAATCTTTATCTATCCATCATATTCTCTATATCCAGATCGAAAATTTTTGTGCAATAACCAAGTCAGTTGAAATCGAAATATGCATACAAACTCTAGTGGAAATAAATGGTGTAGTACTGAATTAGGTTTTCCTTTATTTGTTATGGGTTTTTTGTTTTTTTGTTTGTACATTAGTGATGCAAATTTTGAAATGTATGCTCCCCTATGCTTAAACGACTTATATTATGGTAAATAGCATCCTCCCAAAGTTTGATATGAATCGGAAGAAATTTGACTGTGCACAGGCCATTTGAAGTTTATACGGAGATTACTATGGAAAACGCCATCCTTTTGTGTTCAGCCCTCTATCTCTTCGTCATAATGATTTATGGAAAAGTGATCACAATCTTCTCATGTGAAATCCTTTCAGCTACAACTTTGTCGAAGACTACATTTTGATTGGACGTCAGGATAAATTGCTATTAATAATCAAAAACTGGGTATGCATTTTGCATGCTAAACCAACCGCCCGGCAGGCAACAGTGGTGCTCCTGGTGGGTAGAATACATCAAAGTAATCCAGGCTTCTATGTTCTGCAGCAAAAAAGCAGTGTTGCTCAGAAAGTAAGTGACTGATGGTTAAGACTTTGTTATCAAGAATAACAAATTATCCTTACGTCCCATCAAAATGTGGCCTTTGGCAAAGTTGTAGCTGGGAAGATTTCACATGAGAACAGTGTATTCACTTTTTCATAGTAATTTCCATATAAACTTCAAATGGCGTGTGTACATTCAATTTTCTTTCAAATCACTTCAAATTATGGGAGAATGATTTTCATCATAATTGACACCGTCTAAGCATAGGGCAGCAAAAATTTCAAAATTTGCATCAGTCTAGTGTACATGTAACTTTTGTAAAGAAATTTGCAAGCAAGGTCTTATGACTAGCACTAGGATGATATCCAGGTTTTTTTCGATATTTCTATCGTATTATTTTTCGCAATAATAATCCGAGTCAAACAGTCGATAACCAATATAGTTTGAGTAATATTAATCGATCCAGAATGCAACTTTTCATTCAGAAACAGCGTGATCTGATCTCGTTGGCTTTCATTCAACAGTATCAACGAACTAAAGATTGCCCTCAGATATTGGTACCACTTATCATGAGCAGAATGACGTCCTATGGTGAGCTTTTTGTCTACTATTCTTTCCAAAATCATATTGGGTAATAGCACCCGTGAAAGAATGGTGGAAGCGTTGGACTGGGCGTTCATATTCGTTGAGTTACTAAGTACCGAGATGAGCAATTCTACGGGGAAATAGTCCATGAGATGTGCATCGATAATAGAGGGTGAGAATAGCCGTTCCTCGAGGGCTTCTACTCGTTGTCTGCGAATAAATTCTGCTTTCCATCGGAGACCACATTGCTTGAACCATTTGAGACGTGGTATAGTAGCTGGAAGTAATCCGAATATATTCTGGCTGCCATCTATTGCTACTAGCTGACGTAGATGTTCTTCAAGCTCGGCACCATATGGGTTTAACATATTATGATCGTTGAATTTCTGCAAGTAAGACACTACAATTAGTCAAACATTCTTATTAAGATAATTGGTTTCCTTACCGCTATTGCCTCCAGTACATATTTCTTAAGGAATTTTGGAATCGTGTAATGCTTGAGAGAACAAATCTTTAACAGTGTGTTGATATTCATCATAAGACTCGTACATCTTACTGAATCGCAATTCCACTCATTGTGGGCCGTCTCGAAGTAGGTAACCAACAAAATCAACCATAAATTGGAAGCTGATGTAGCTTGTGCTGATAGATAACAAATTTCAAAATTGCTCGTCATTACCTCTGGCCAATTTACGCCGAGAACTATGCCATATATCATAATCTTCAGATCTACGAATGCTTCGTTTTCTGTACCGTACTCAAACTGCCATACGTAATGAGATAGAATAACCGATACTACATCATTGAAAGTTGTTGCTTCCAACGGAAAGATTTTATCCGTCACATATCGATAAAGCATTTTTATAGATTCTGCTAAGCCATTACCACGATCCAAGAGTTGTTCAATAATAGAGAGTTTCAGACCCAACTCCAATTCTTGTTGCAGCATGTTGTTAACGATTTCCAACAATGACTCGATGATCTCCGGATTTTGTGGCAATTCGCATACATATATATCAAATATGATACCGTAGATGGTGATAATTCGGTGTTCCATCCAATAATATCTTTGATCTGGATCAGGAATCATAAAGACCTGCATCAAACTGAGGGCAAGTTTGGACAGATAAGAGCATTTGGTCATAAGATTATTACAATAAGCACGAATTAAGGAGCAGCCTGCGGTTATTATCTTCCGTAGAATTTTGAGATCTGCTGTTCCACGTGCTTTGGGTGTCATATGTTGTGCAACGTTCAGGGTCTGAAGGATAAGTTCTATTACATGTTGTTCTTGACCGTTCATTTCGCCTATCTGTTCAGAAATGAGCATCACCAAATGGAACAGCATCGTGAATGGAAAATCAGAAACCATCTGTCCAATCAAGTGGCATTTCTGATGGAACCTGTTGAAAAAGGTGATCAATTAGTTTGAACTCAATGCAATTTTTATGGTGGTTCTCTGAAATAAAAAAAAAATGTTAGTACTTCCAGGATAGAGTAAGGCAGAGAAAGATAGCCTTGTTTTTTTTTTCGAACAAATGGGACGTGAACACCGTTTTTAAGAGTAGTTGTTCGACAATCTTACAACATGTCCTTCCCAGCATACCCTTCCAGCTTTAGCCAACATCAGTATACTTCGCCGTTCGCCGTAGAGTTTAGTGAGCAGGGTAACGGACGTATTATGGACCCATTAACGCGCAATCATTATCTTCATCGAAATTTCAAGTTTTTCTGCACAAATTTGAAATTTATTCGCTGAAAATATGTACATTGTAGGGCCTTCCTTAGCCGAGTGGTTAGAGTCCGCGGCTACAAAGCAAAGCCATGCTGAAGGTGTCTTTGGTTCGATTCCCGGTCGGTCCAGGATCTTTTCGTAATGGAAATTTCCTTGACTTCCCTGGACATAAAGTATCATCGTACCTGCCACACGATATACGAATGCGAAAATGGCAACTTTGGCAAAGAAAGCTCTCAGTTAATAACTGTGGAAGTGTTCATAAGAACACTAAGCTGAGAAGCAGGCTCTGTCCCAGTGAGGACGTTAATGCCAAGAAGAAGATGATGTACACTGTGTTTCGGTTGGAGAATAGAATACAGTAAACACATTTTCATTAAAACTTTGTTGATTTTAAACAAAAAAAAAAGGCTTTTGAAAATTCTAAAATTGTTGACGGATCCTGTCCCATCTCATAAATCTTCCGAATGGCTCGATAGCATTGGTGTCTGTGAGAGTTACTGCTTCTCAACAGAGCTGTCAGATAATTTGACAAAATATCTATATCCACCAGATTAGAAAATCTGTGTCCATATAAAAATTGTTGAAAGAAAATTGAATCAGTGTCAGAATAAAAAAAAAATCTGTGTAATACAGATAAATCTGTATATGTGGCAGCCCTGTTCCTCAACGCTTTCACGTCACGTACCATACGAAAGAGTGAATAGAGCTTAGTGACATTTGAACACGCACGTAGACTAGCATACGCTCGTCATACACAGTTTGTTTTTGTTTTCCTCAAAGAAACTTGCACACGCTTTCCAGACTCATCAAAATGCATAAGGAAATATTACCCAATTTGAAAAATTTAAACCCGTTTTCTGCGTGTTTTTCGAGACTGAGTGCTACTACATCTACATTAGGGTACCCATACCATTCTAGGACAGGACGTGACAGCTCAACTAAGACTGCCCCGGCGTTGTTTTTCAGTCGATAACCTTGACGATATAAAAGCCAGTGCTACCAGTATCCTTTTTAAATAAATCTTGTGAACATATTCAAATATCAAGATTCATAATGTTGTTGTTTACTGCACGCTTCATTCACACAGTGCAATAGAGGATGTTATCTTATTTAAAAATCAGGCTTATATTCAAAACCGGCGAGATTTTTAGAGAAAGTTGACACAATTTCCATTATTTTGCTTTCATTTATGCATGTTTTAATTATTTTTGCATTGTAAAATCACATGCGGTAAACTTAACATCGAATATAAATGGATTTGAAACAAAAAGATTTCATGAAAAATTTCCTAACTTTTGATAAAAACTCTAACTTATGAACTAGCAACACGGCCAGGTTAGCAACAAAGTGCCCTGTTGTAATCCAACTCAACGATGTGAAAGAAGGCCTTTGCCAAACCGACCAATGAGAAGTGGTCTTTTTTGACAGGCAATTGGTTTCATTTTTGTACTTCGACCTGACACGTCTTGTCTTATGTCGAATTCGTTTTTGAACCTAGGTTGGAACTGGCGCAACCCGTTCTGAATCACAGTTTCCACCCCAACCCGATTCAGGTTCGACGGAACTACAATTTATTTGACATTGGTTTGTTTATGTGTTGATCACCGACCCAGTTCCTAAAAACGAAAACGACATTAGATACCATTGGGCGTGAAAACCACTATAGAACCTTCATAGGGCTCTCCAAATGTGATGTGCCATTAACTGGTATGCTTCACGAACTGTTACACTCCCTGATTATGGTTCGATCGGCTCATTCGAATCAAAATCCAGCAAATCCATACTCTGCTAAAATTTTTCATAATTTGCATAATTCAGTGCAGTAAAGTAGCCCGTTACATGACAGATTGGCGTGATGAAAAAACAACCTATTAGATGAAAAATTGCAAACAGTAGTAGTAGTAGTTAGTAGAGCCCCATAGTGGTTTCTGCGCTCGTGTACATACACGGTATATGTTACCAACACTACTTAAAAATTGCTGGTGGAAAATATAAACAAGGATCAGCTGTTCCCAGCAAAATCTAATGACAGTATTTTCAACCAGCAAATTTGCGCTTGTGTTCGTAACACCGCTCGGCGAGAGCTCAATAGGCCTCTGCACAAAAATCTTTCTCTCTCGTTTACTCCTTCACAGAATTTGTAAACAACAAGATCAGTAAATGTCAAAATCCCATACAAAATCAAAACATTGCAGAGCCCCATGGGTCACTGCACAAAAACTTCATCTCTCACTTTCACTCTTACAAAAAATGTGTAAACAACAAGGCCAGTAAACGTCAAAATCCCATGCAAAATCAAAACAGTGCGGAGCCCTAATATTACGATTAACGCAACAGCATGGTGCAGGTCGTGTATTTTATCCAATGAGGCTTGTGGATACAATGACATAATGACGGTATTTTTATGATTTTCATGCTTACCGTTCTAGACACTGTGTCAGCAGTTGAATAGTTTTCACTCTCTCACGATGAATGTCCTCGCGGCTGTGAAAGAAAAATGGCATGTAACGAAAAAGCCGCCTGAACACGTTTATCGACAGCGCCACGAACGAGTCACATTCCATCAGTACGCCCAGGATTTCGCTACTCAGAAGAATTGCTTCCGGATCCGAAGAGAAACAGCCTGCCAGCGTTGCTACAATCTGTTGATGGCCAATTCCAGGCGGCGTGTTGAGTTCCATAACTTGCCTGCGTAAATCGCGTAACTGTTTTTTCTTGTCCGATAACGATGGAGGTGCGGTTTTCTTTATATTTTCCATTTCTCAGGATTTACAGCTAAGAACGCAAGGATTTTCAAACACGTGTTCGTTTCAAAATTTGAAAATACACTGTGACTGCAGAAACTAACACGCTTAAATAAAGTTACACAAAATTGACAATTCGCACAAAATCAAGGTCTTCTGGACCAACAACCCGAATGATTAAAAAAGCAATTGGCTTGTTTAGGGGTATCTTGTTTCTTATATATTCTGATTCTACGTTAAAAACTGAGCCAGAATCCAAAGTTTCATAATTTTCCGTGCGTTGAAACTATTTTTAAAACACGTTTGAATTTAGTATGTAAATCGCGTTTGAATCACCCCTCTTTTACTCCGGGACGAGCTGTCATTATGTAAATGGAAATGTCATTGAGTCGACGGAATTAAATCTATTTTAATCACTAGTGGTCCCGGAAAACTTCGTCTTGCCATCAAGTAGGCTGTTGAAAAACGCTATGGATCGTCGCATATACAATGACGGTTCCGTTCACGCTCGTTTTTCCCCACTTTTCCGGTGAATATCCTGGGATTTTTATACATACAAACACGTCGGAACCCTTGAGGAACAAAACGGAGAAATTATCATTCAAATACGTTGACCCGTTCGTTAGCCATTTCGTGACTTACAAACACCACTCCATTTTTATTTATATATATATATTTACTATATCAAAATTAAGATATTAAAGCGCAATAAAATCGTGTTACACTTGGAAAGCTGTGGTCTTTCGAGCAAGCTACAAAAAAATGCGATTTTTTCATCACTTAACAACCCAATTGGATGTTCAGTTTCAACCATTATGTAATGCATACGCGATTCAGTCGACGTTTTGAAAGTTCTTCAAACTTAAATTTGAGTACTGCATTTAGTTTTCACCCACGGTTGGGTTGTTTCGCTTCTCTCGCAACGGAATTGTTGTCAACAAAAGAGAGAGACGCACCGACCCATGTCCGTGGAATAAACTAAATTTGAGTTCTTTCGAGCTTACCTAAGTTTAAATTGTTTTAACCCTCTACGGAGACTTCGAAAGCTAATGCTGGGTAGAAACTTTTTTGAATTGAGTTGTTTTTTTTTTTCGCTGAAACGAAAACTACCCACTGAGAGCTAAATGCCAGCTAATACCACGTTCAGACTACGCTCTATATATCTGTATATCACGTAATATAGCAAGATGATATCCCATTGGTGATCTAACGCAAAGCTATAATGCATAGATGGCGCTCTTCTAGAATAGGGATTAGTGTATCCTAATCAAAATTTATAGTGGTAACTTTGGAAGAAAAATCACCTCAATCATTTAACTGACAAGATTTTTGCAATTTAAGGCACAGGAAACCGTAAATATTCATTTCAATTTGAAAAACTTTCGCAACCTAACCTCACTTTTGATCGCCAATATTATGAAAGGTGTTCACACTGCGCTGAGATGATATAACTTGAGTTTATCTTAGCGACCAAGCATAACAATAATATTGATGTGAAAAATGTTTTGAGGGATTTGATCTGAATTTGCATTTACTTCATTAAAATATGCAACCCCTCCTTCTGGGATTCTACCGGACTCTTTTTGGAGCTCTTCTAGATTTATATTGGATTACTTGCGGACTTCTTTCGGATTTCATGTGGGATTTTTCCGAATTCCATCTGAGGTTCGTCCGACTTCATCAAGATTTCTAATGGAATCGTTCGGGCATACTTCCGGAATCCACCTGGGATTTTTTAAACTCCCTCCGGCATTGAAGAATTAGTTATCTGTAGGATTCTCATGAAAATCGTCCAAAATGCTTCCAAAGTGCTTCTTGAATCATTCCAGGATGCATGCAGGATCCTCTAGAGATACTTCCAGAATCGTTTCTGGTTGTTTCCAGAATCCTTTCGGATGCTTCTAGAATCGTTTCAGGATGCATCTACAATCCTTTTAGGATGCTTCCACAATCGCTTCTAGAATCCTGTCAGGATGCTCTCAGGATACTTCCAGGATGTTTCCAGGATCCTTTGAGGATGCTTCCAGGATCATTTCAGGATGTTTCCAGGATCCAGTCAGGATGCTCTCAGGATCCTTTGAGGATGCATTCAGGATCATTTCAGAATGCTTCCAGGATTATTTCTGGATAATTACAGGATGCTTCAAGGATCCTCTCCGAATGCTGTAGGATTCTGCTGAGAATTCTTCTAGTATCCTTTCAAAATACTAGAAGAATCCTCTCAGAATGCTGCAATGATCCACTCATGATGCTAGAAGAATCCTTTCAGAAAACTAGAAGAATCCTCTCAGGATGCTATGATAATCTACTCAGGATGCTAGCAGAATCCTTCCATGATGCTAGAAGAAATCTTTCAGGATGCAAGAAGAATCCTTTTAGGATGCTGGAAGATTTTTTTTTCTGGATGATAGAGGAAATACTCTTAGGATGCCAGAAGAATACATTTGAATGCTTCAGGATCCTTTGGGCTCATTTACATATTTCATAACGCTGAAGGGGGTGGGTGGGTGTCATCATGATGTAACGGCTCATACAAAATTTGCGGAATACTCATACAAAAAGTGTTACGAGGGGGTGGGTGGGTGTCAAAAAAGGCCATTTTCAGCGTTATGAAATGTGTGAATAAACCTCTTCGGGATGATTCTAGAATCCTTCCAGAATGCTTCCAAAATTCTTAGATGTTTTCAGACTTCCTTATGGATGAATCCTTGCGGAATGCTCGTGCGGAATTCTGGTTAAATTTCAGAAAAAAAAATCGTGGATGAAATTCGGTATAAGCATTAAGAAAATTTGTTTAAATGTTCTAGAGGGATTCGGGATGTGACCTGAAAGAATTTAGAATATTCTGGAACTGCCTATTTCTATTACATAGTACAGGTCCTGAAAAAAAAATTAATCATTCGTAGAAGAGAATCGTAGAAACTATCCGGATGAAAATGTTGATACGACTGAGCTGACAGTGTAATTATTTTTGTTCGTTTTGTTTTGATTCCGCGCGAAGCACATTTGCTAGCATAAAATATCGCCCAGCGCTATGTAGGCCGAGCTGCCAACCATGAATTTTCGATGCTATATCATGATCGGAACGTGATATCAACTATATCATGTTGGATTCGTAATATTGAATGACAGCTGATTTGTATGGGATATTAGGTAATATAGAAGTTGATATAGCTCATATATTACGAAACCTTCTATATCACGTAATATAAGTCCTAGTCTGAAACCCAAAATTTGGGTTAACCCACGGAAGAGCCGTATTGGCTTGTTTGTGGGTATCCTATTTTTACATATTCTGATTCTACGTTTAAATCTGAGCCAGAATATAAAATTTCATAACTTTCCGTGCCTTGAACTATTTTTAAAACACGTTTGAGTTTAATATGGAAATTGCTTTTGAATCACCCCTCGGCAAATTTTACTTCGGGACGAGCTGTCATTATGTAAATTGAAATGGCATTGAGTCAACGGAATGAAATCTTGTTTAATCATTTACTATATCAAAATTAAGATATTAAAGTGCAATAAAAGCGTGTTACACTTAAAAAAATGTACTCTTTCGATCGAGCTACAAAAAACTGTGAATTTTTCATCATTAAACAACCCAATTGGCTTATTTAGAGGTATCCAGTTTTTCACATATTCTGATTCTATTTCTATACGATAAAAATTGAGCTAGAACCAAAATGTTTGTTTTAACACCTTTGGAATCAGTATAGAAATCGCTTTTGAATCACCCCTTACTATTTTAGCTGAATATTCCCATTCTTGGAACTACCATACAATTCCAGAACAAATAACTATGTTTGTAGTACATCCCACCACAGTATGGTTCATTCACAAATTTCATAACGCCAAAAATGGTCATTTTTGATACCCACCTACCCCCTTGCAACACTTTTTGTATGAATATTTGGGGTGGTGTATGAACACCGTGCTTTTAACCGCCAAAAATCTAATTTGAATGAATTTTTATCACGCACGGATGATTTAGAGCATAAATCGGAGCGTTCGGGTTGATACGGTGGTCAATTCAAGTGAAAATATCAACGAAAACTAAAATTTTCTAGCCCAGGGCTAAAAATCTCGTTAATAAAGTCAAATCAATCAATCAATAAAATTTTAGAAAACTAGAACTGACGTAACTTTTAGCTCGGGAGTCTCGAGGTTTTTCGGTGAGGTGAATATCGTTACACAGACAAAATCGTTATGTTATGATGTCAAATCTGATACCTTCATATTTCCTTTTGAATGGGTAACAATAATCAATAGATATATTTTCAGGAATGCAATGAAAGTTTACAAAAATATTTGTTTGGCTCACTTCACACTCACACTAAAATGATCATTCACAACGTTTTTTGCTAGCGATAAAAAATATGTAATAATTCAGCTGTTTCAGTCTGAATCCGTATCGCTGCTATAGATAGCATCCCTATTTTTGATGTTGTGCGATAAAACTATAAAAAATCCTCGTTTTTTCTATCAGAAATAGATGATATCTTATGAGATGAACCGGATTAGGGCTGAAAGGGGTCATGCACAAATTACGTCACGCTCCGAGGGAGGGGGGAGAGGATCAAGGCAAGTGTGACAAGCCTTACAAAAATCTCGAAGGACTCATACAAAAAAGTGACAAAGGGGGGGGGGGTGAACAAAGTTGAAATTCAGCGTGACATAATATGTGTACCATTCCAAAGTCTCAATAATAAAGAAAGAAAATAAAAAAGATATCCTTAACCCTTCAGTCGTCGCGTGGTTTTCTACCATTAGAACCACCACGTGTTATTTCACCACTGTTGTACAAAATACAACAGCGCGACGACTGAAGTGTTAAGGTGTTCATTTAACCCCTTCCCCTACTGACTTTTGACAGGATCATTTTCATCAATTTGATTTTGACCACAGACATGGTAAAATAAAGCGCATTTTGATCTGCTGAATATTGCCGGCGCGAGCGCTTAAGAGGAAAATAACCATCATCGTTTTAGAAATTTTCAAAACCAGTTTTTTCGCTCAAATTTGAAGCAATGTTCATGAAAATCTATCATTGCATTACACTTGCTATCTATAATGCAATGATAGATTTTCATGAGAATTTCTTAAAAATTGAACGAAAAAACTGGTTTTTCATTTTTGATGATTGCTGATGATTGAATGATGGATTCTTGAGCCTTAAGATGAATATAAAACGAAGACAAACCTCGAATTTTCAAGAGCTTGTCTAGACAATCAAACAGCGCTCTGAGCTGAAAATTTGTTCGAATGACCATATATCATCAGTATGCAACCAATCGACCAAATTTTCAACACGAACGGTTTTCTGGTTCTCTATCTGTAAGGTTAAAAAAAATAGTTTGGTTTCGTTTTGTAATTGTAGTTAATTTAGAAGCGTCTTCTCGAGCCAAGATTAGACTAATAACTGACAGTATTTTTTTTTTTCGTTTCCATATCACATTTTCTCTAGGCCTGCTTATTATACGTTGTTGATTGAATAGATCATTTGTATTCTATTCATTACTTCCTCACATTATTCCCTTTTTCTACTCTTTTCCGAGTGTGTTCAATTTCCCATGTTTTATAATTTACACATTATACATACTTAAATAATAACTTATTCTATATTCTTTAAAAGGTTTGCTCAACTCGCGATTCGTTTTGCCAATGGACCTTTATTACTTTGATCGGTATAGGATACACACGTACATAAAATATTCAACTCAAAGCTAAATTCTTTGCATTGGTATACCTTTTGAGAAGCTTTCATAATTCATGTGAAGAAATTCGATTTGACATAGAAATTGGAATCTATGCGATAATAGAACGCATTTTCGTACTCTCTGATGTACTCGCTACTGCGTTGATTAACTCTGACAAAAACTAAATACTACGAAGAATTGGATTCCAAGAAAAGGTACAAATATGACCTTGCTGAGAAGATTGCAAAGTTTAACATCATAGTCTTCTGAGAATAACATTTTTATATCTTTGAACACAAGAAGACTTAGTAATCTAAACTGTTTGTCATCGAACTCAAATCGTCACAATTTTTGCTATCGATGTTCGGAATTCAGACCATAGAGTACTTTTTTTAAATTCTTCGTCTGTGTTTTTTTTGGATCTCTTTCCGATATATCTGCTTAGAGAATTATTATCTGCGTATCATTGGAATAGAGCAATAACATTTTCAATTATTATTTATCCTCTTTCTTATCCTCCTCCGACGCTAGTTGAGGTAATGTAATCTATTGTTGGGCTGAAGAACAACACGGCTGCGGTAAAGGACGAGTTCCGGTCCAAGCTTGTCGAACACGTTAATAAACACGAACTTCTTCACCGTATCATTTCGAAGATATGGGAAGAGCAACAATAGGGTCCTAAAGCCCTGTCCCAATTTTAGTGCCAAACGCTTAAGTTTAAGCCAAGAACACATGTTTACTCAATTTTCTAATGTTTTCCGTTGGTTTGAGCCCAAAAAACATTTTTTGAGATTTTGTCACATCCTTTGGCTTAAACTCAAATTTTGTGTGTATTTTGTTTTCCGTGCCCCTTACGAAATGTCAGATAGGAACAACCCCTGTGGTGTTTTTGTCGACTAAGCGAACGTCAAACATGATCAAAAGTGTCAAGGTTCATTTATGGACCAAATTTTTAAATTAAAGTTAAAACATGATATAGCCATTATTTGAGCCGGAAAAATTGTCAAAGTTGTTACAGTAACATGCTCTTTTGTGTTCTTACATAAAAACAAGATTTCATTAAAAATTTTAGGACCCAATTGTTTTCTAGTTGGTAGGATGGTCTCATTTACGCTTTGTACAAGAAAGTGCAACGACTGAAGCGTGCAGCTACCGAAATTTACCACACATAATTCGGCGTACAAATCATGTCTGGAATTCTTTTAAATAGATTGAGACTGCTTGAGGAGTCCTACGTCGGTGTATACCAAGCTGGTTTTTTTTAAAGAATCAATCAATTACCCTGTGTCCAATACTATATAAATTATGGGATTACAACTTGCAGACTAATTATCTGTTTGTAGCTTTCAAAGGTGCGTATGGATTAGTGAAGACAAACTATGGCCGAACATGGATTTCCGGCAAAGTTGATTGGACTGATTCGTGCAACGATTGTAGAATCGAAATCATATATACGATATTTCGTCATTGTTCATAACTTAAGATGAATTTAAGCAGGCTTAAATTTTAACAAAGCGCTCGAAGGTGTCATTATTACACGTTCCCAAAAAACAGTACCATTATCCTTATATGCTTCTTGGCTTTGCGTACGATAACGATTCATCGGGATTGGCCGTCGAGGAGTGGACGAAGTATTCCTGCCTTTCACGAGAGAAACAACGGACTCACTATCAGCACCACAAAGACGAAGTACATGATAGCTGATGGTCAGCGCTGGCCCGGTCGGACGGAGGTGGATATTGTCAAGCGTATAAAACACGGTAGGCTGCGATTGACTGGTCACATTGCCCGTATGCCGGAAGAACGTAAATCAAATAAAATAGAGATCAGAGAATATTTTATAGAAGTAACGAGTCTTAACAGAGATCTAGGAGAGAAAGCATATTATAGCACCCGTTGTTTTATTCTAAGTTTCCATAAATTTGTCCGCCTGTCCCGCCGTCAAGAGCCTTCCCAGTTGCTATCTGTCGTCTTTGTAATTAATTTAGAAGCGTCTTCGCGAGCCAAGATTAGACTAATAACTGACAGTATGTTTGTTATTTCGTTTCCATATCACATTTTCTCTAGGCCTGCTTATTATACGTTGTTGATTGAATTAGTAGTTTACGGAACAAGTTGCAGAATGATGATTTTTACAGCACGAGTAAAAAGTGCTGTAAAAATCGAGTTCTGCAACGAGTTACGTACAACATTTTTTTGCAATTTCGTAGAAGAGCACACGATGGTATAATAAATTATATAGGAATGCGTACACTAACTTTTTACAAATTGTTGTGATATGATTCATTACGCAACTCAAAACAGTTGCGTAATGAGAAAGCGTTGCGTAATGAATCATTACAGCACTGGTTTCAGTTAGGTAATGACTATTTCCGTACTGCATACTTCAGTGCAGGAAAGTAGGCCGTTTCATGACAGATTGGCGTGATGAAAAACATTTGGTGGGTGGGTGTAGAAAATGACCATTTTTGGCTTTATGAAATTTGTGAACAAACCCATTACTTCCTCACACTAAGTTAACCCTAAAATGTTTGTTTTTACAGCACAGTTTTTTTTGCGTGCAGATGTCGCAATCTCAAAATTTGTACTTTTGTTTTTCCGTGTAAAACTTTTGACACGAGTCTACTTTATCGGCTTTTGTCTCATGTAGTGGTGCTTTGTTTACACACTGTAGTAACTTGTGTGAGTGTCGACTTGCTTTGCTTTGCTTACGCGTGTTGTTTGCGTGCGTTCATTCGTTCGTTCGTTTCAGTTTGAGTGCAGCTTTCAGCCTTGACGTTTCTACGATTTTATTTTGTGAACCGTGTGCTCGAGCGAGTGTATGGGAATACTTACCTACCTTCTTGATTTTACTTCAAACTAGTTTAATCGAAAATAAGCTCTGGTCCTCGCGTAACAACTCGTGACGATTATCTGGAACGGGATTTCTGTGTCGGGAACCGCGGGTCGCTATTATTATTGGTGAAAAAGGTGATCCCGTGGGCATATATGCGATAAGAGTTGTGTTCGACGGCAGAATGCTTCCGGGTGCTTCCTGATTTATGTGGATTTCATTATTCCCCCATCGCAGTGGTATCGATATCTTCCGTCGAGGCCCCACCAGAAGCAGCTTGAAGTCTGCTCACGTCGAGTGTGTTAAGGTGTAAACAAGCCATCAGAGAGGTAGAAAGGAAAAGGTGCTGAATTCAAGGTGAAATAAAACTTTCCAGCTTCTAGCTAATGCCCTGAAGAAAGTTTCTTGGAAGAATAGAATCAGCAAAGGTAGTGATTGTGATTGTGATCCTCTGGAAGCGAAGTGCACATATTCCTCAAATACTTGGAATCCATCCTAATTCTTTGGGACCGTAAAAAGTGGTTCCGCATCGGTGCTTTGCTGTGAAACTGAAACGACAACCAGGAAACGGTGGCAGTCTAACCTGAGATTCGAGCAAGATGGCAGATCAGGAATCGGACATGGAATACTCATCCGATAATGACGAGTTTGAGGATTACTACAATTCAGGTGAGTGTCCTATCATTTTCGCTTTCCTATGTAGGTATTACGAAATTTGTATCGTAACCCGTTTCAACAGGGAAAGGTTCACAACATATATTGGAACTTGTGTATTTTTTTCTTCTTGTTTCTGACGGGCACGGTCCGTAGGATACGGCAGTGCTTCCAGATAGGTCTAACTTTGGAATTTCAATTCAAGTCTTTGAAAAGTCTTTAAGTCATTTAAAGTCCCTTTTTCAACTCAAAAGGTCTCTATTGAGAGGTGAATTATTCATGAACAAAACTTGTTATTTTGTTATTTATTTTGTTTGAAATAAGAGTTCTCATAACTAAAATTTGCTCCTGAATTACCATTTGAATGGCATTCCAAACCAGTGTGCATCGTGATCGTACCCTCGTGTTGGGCGTACACAAATTCTTTCTGTTTTGGAAGTTTTTCAAACTACCTAAAGCAATAAAACAGTGCTTCTCAGCGTCCCTTTTTTCTACCTATTGATCCTTTTCGATCCTTGTTTGGACCCGTTTGCGAAAGCTGGCCGTATTAACCCTTCTCGGACACCGTCTTGGGAAAACATCTCTTAGAAGGTCACGTTTTCTTTCGTTTATTCACTAAACATGGTTGCTATTACAAACGAAATGAAGGGTGAATCTCTGAACTCACAACTTCCTTCCAAAAAAGTGGGATAACAAACTGTCACTAAACGTGGCAAGGATAAAATAATGGACGTTTCTCAGGAATGCGAGCTTGCTTCCAAGTGTGATGAAATGGTTAATGTTGATATTTGCGTAGATATGAGTAATCAGTTCGAGACACATTTTCCGAACATTAAATTGAAGCAACCTATAGTCCAGTCTTTTTAATTCAAGTGAGGAAGCAATGAATGCTACCATTAATTTGGGGGATTTAAGCAGGAGATCTTGAACTTCATTGGAGGAGTCAAGGTTCTCTCCAAAATAGCAAAGAAAAGAAACTGTCGTGTTTTGCCAGAAACACTTATAGATCGCAAACTTCTTCTCGAACGTCTTGAAGAGATGAAGCCCAATTTTTCTACTTATGACGACAAAATTGGACGTTTGTTCAAGGTCCTCTGGAAAGGTCTCTCATGTGGCTATAAGTCACCTGAAGAGATCAAAAATAGAATAAATGATTTACTTGGATTTTACCCAAACCAAGTAATTATTATGAAAAAGAGAATCCAATCTGGCATTGTTATTATTATTATAGCTTTATTAAGGAGATTTTGTCGGCTGCTTGGGCACGTCAGGAGCTAATCATCAATATTAACCTCCTTTTCCCGAGCAGCCTAGATAGCCGCGTAGTGTCGGTAGCGGTTGTTTCAACTGGCTAAGAATTAACACTACGGACTGCCTGTTCCGGTGGTAAAAGCGTAAATGCGTTTTACACAGTGTATTCTGTGCTCTTTCGCCTTTGGCGACTTTAAATAGATACCGATCTGGTTTTTTCGTTGCTGGTCTTTTTCGTGCTGAGATTGCAAAAAGCTTAATCCTGCCTAGTTTGGGTAGTGGCTACGGTTAGGTTAGCTCAGATCAATCTTCAGCATAAAAGAACAGCAACGATCAATCTTTGCAGACTCATGCAAAATGGTGCAGCCCAAGTGGCGCTAGTTCAAGAACCCTACTTTCGTAGAGGAAACTTCTATCTAGGTAACCTTGTGGACCCAGTTTTTGCTACTTTCAGCAAACTTGAAATGGCAAACTCGCGCTCCATGCCCCGCGCATGCGTGCTCGTAAATAAAGCAATCGTTGCTACACTCATTTCTGAGTTGACGACCAGAGATGTATGTGCTGTCACAATCGATGTTTCTGTTGGTGACCTCAACAGGAAATACGTCTATTGTTCGGTATATTTACCACATGATGAACCATCCCCAACGGATGACTTCAAACGAGTTGTCGTACACTGCGTAACAAAAGGCCTTCCGCTGATTGTAGGCAGTGATGCCAATGCTCATCACATCATCTGGGGCAGCTCAGATATCAATTTGAGAGCCTCCAGTCTGATGGAATACTTAAGTAGTACAGACCTTGGATTACTTAACATAGGCAATCGCCCAACCTTCATGGTTTCTAATAAAGAAGAAGTGTTAGACATAACGCTCTGCTCGAATAGAATCAGTCACGAGTTGACGAATTGGCATGTATCAGATGAGGAATCATTATCTGATCATCGCTACATCTTCTTTGAACATTCAAATGTAACTGCGCAGACTTTGCGTTTTAGGAATCCCCGATCAACAAACTGGGAACTCTATATTGAATTGGTTGCGACCAAATTTCATGGATATTCTCCGTCCATTGAAAATCCAAGTTATCTGGATGATGCCGTTGATACTACAACATCCTACATTATGGAAGCTTTTGAAGAAGCATGTCCTCTGCGGTCTGTAAAGACTACAAGAGGGACCCCATGGTGGAATTCCGATCTGACTAGACTCCGAGCTAGACTCAGGAAACAATGTAGAAGGAGTTGGAACAGACGCCGTTCAGCTGGATCAGAGTCGTTCAAGTCGGCTCGCAAGGCTTACAAGAAGGCTCTTCGTTCTGCTGAACGATCCGGCTGGAAAAACCTTTGTACAAATGTTTCCAGTTTGAGTGAAGTCAGTCGGCTGAACAAAATCCTTGCAAAATCTAAGGATTTCCAAGTGAACGAAATTCGCTTACCTAATGGTGACTTTACTTCTTCCGATGAAGAAGTTTTAGAATGTCTATTCAATACACGCTTCCCCGGATGTGTGGACATAGCATCTACGGATGAACCAAATGTCTTTTCATGTAGTTACGAGTCTCTGGCCTCGGTTCGCAGTATCGTAACTACTGAATCGATTCAATGGGCACTTAATAGTTTTGCTCCTTTCAAATCTCCAGGAGCGGATGGGATTTATCCTGTTCTGCTCCAAAATGGGTTTGAGTTTATCAAACATGTTTTGAAAAAGCTACTTGTAAGCAGTTTTGCTACCGGGTATATTCCCAGATCCTGGCGTGATATTACTGTAAAGTTTATCCCGAAAGGAGGCCGTGCGTCGTATGAAGAAGCGAAGAGTTTTAGACCAATCAGTCTGACCTCTTTTCTTCTGAAATGTCTGGAACGCATTATCGCTCATCACATCCGTGATGTTTATTTGGCAAACATACCTCTTCATGTGAATCAACATGCTTACCAATCTGGAAAGTCCACGGTGACTCTTTTACACAAAGTTGTATACGATATCGAGAAAGCATTCGCTCAGAAGCAATCCTGCTTGGGTGTTTTCTTGGATATTGAGGGTGTCTTTGATAACGTGTCTTTCGATGCCATATTGGAAGCAGCACAAAACCATGGGCTACCTACAATGATTACCAATTGGATTCATCAAATGCTCAAAAACCGAAATCTCTTCTCGACATTGCGTCAAGCAGCGATTCGAAAATTGAGTGTTTGCGGATGCCCCCAAGGGGGAGTCTTGTCACCACTTTTGTGGAATCTCGTAGCAGATACGCTATTGAGGCAACTCAATAATAGCGGTTTTCCAACATATGGATTTGCCGACGACTATCTAGCTCTGATAGTTGGTATGTGCATAAGCACCCTATTCGACCTGATGCAAAGTGCTCTTCAGGTAGTCGAGAATTGGTGTCGCCAATATGGCCTTTCGGTTAACCCGAATAAAACATCTATTGTTCTTTTTACGGAAAGACGAAACCGCGATGGAATTCGACCTTTACGTCTTTTTGGCACTGATATTAATGTGACTGATTAAGTAAAGTATGTCGGAGTCATTCTAGATTCCAAACTTTCATGGACACCTCACATTGATTTCAGAGTCAAAAAAGCTTGCATGGCCTTCGGTCAATGCCGGCGAACCTTTGGTAAAACTTGGGGCCTCAAACCCAAATATATCAACTGGATTTACACAACAGTTGTTCGACCAATATTGGCATATGGATGTCTTGTGTGGTGGCAAAAGGGCGAAGTGAGAACAATCCAATCAAAATTGGGCCATCTCCAAAGGATGTGCTTGATGGCGATGTCTGGTGCGTTCTCTACAACTCCCACAGCAGCGCTCGAGGCCCTTTTCGACGTTGCGCCACTACACATATATCTTAAACAAGAAGCACTTTCTTGCTCTTACCGTTTATGGGTACTGGATCTACTGGAGAAAAATCCAGTGAATCGTAGATCTACACACACTTCGTTGTTTCCACTTTTGGTGAATTGGGACAAAATTGTCCTTGCTCCAAGTGATCTCACAATTGCTTGTCACTTTCCTTTCAGGACATTTATCACACAATTCCCTTCACGGGAAGAGTGGACGTCTGGCTATTTGGAAAGAAGTATATCAAACAATATAGTATGTTACACTGATGACTCCCTTCTTGAAGGTAGAGCTGGTGCAGGAGTATATTCTCGTGAGCTAAGGCTGAATCAGTTTTACTCACTTGGTAGAAACTGCACCATTTTTCAGGCGGAAATATTTGCCCTTATGTGTGGAGTGCAATCAGCACTTCAACAGCGCGTAATGGGTAAAGTCATATACTTCTGTTCAGATAGTCAAGCTGCTATAAAAGCTCTCGCTTCGGCCAACTCAAGGTCGAAGCTTGTTATCGCATGTCGAACTCAAATTGAGGAACTGAATTCAGTCAACTCTGTAACTCTTGTATGGGTACC
Organism: Aedes aegypti; assembly: GCF_002204515.2. NCBI lineage: Eukaryota > Metazoa > Arthropoda > Insecta > Diptera > Culicidae > Aedes > Aedes aegypti. The sequence goes on from NC_035108.1 coordinate 134,485,424, forward strand.
TGGCCATTCTTCCATCGCTGGAAATGAATTGGCTGATGAGCTAGCTCGCGATGGAGCATCGCATGACTTCATTGGCCCTGAACCGGCTATTCCAATTTCGAAGTGCTGGGTGAAGCTTCAGATAAATTCTTGGGCGGCAACTCAGCACAAGCAATATTGGAATAGTTTGGAGTCATGTCGTCAAACAAAATTGTACATTACTGAGCCATCTCCAAGGGTGGCGAAGTAGTTAACAAATCTGTCAAAGCAGAATTGCAGTCTCTTGGTCAGAGCGTTGACAGGCCACTGCCGACTCAACTATCACATGGCAAATATTCAGCGTGCTGACTCATTTGTGTGTGATAGTTGCAACTCCGATTATGGAACTTCGTATCACCTGATATGTAACTGTCCAGTTTTTGCGCAAATGCGATTCCAATTACTTGGTAAACACTTATTAAGTGAAACTGAATTCAGAAGCCTGAATCTTCAGGACATTCTGTTATTCTTAACCCGCTGTTGTAATGAGCTATAGGCTCTCTTTACGCTCTTGCGTTTTGCAGTGTCCTTTTTAGGGTGCTGTTCGAACCCATTGTGGTATGGAGCTACATGCTCTCAATTCGCTTATGCGATTTTCCCTCTTCAAGGGACCCCACTCCTATTTCCTCCCATCTTTCCCTTCCCTTTCCTCTCCCATCGGGTAGATGATGAAATAGGCTCAAATATGGCGATGGCACAAATCTCCCAACTGGTGGGGAACGTGCCTTTGGAGCCGGCCTTCTGATACCTGATACCACCTGAAGAGATCAAAAATAGAATAAATGATTTACTTGGATTTTACCCAAACCAAGTAATTATTATGAAAAAGAGAATCCAATCTGGCATTGTTATTATTATTATAGCTTTATTAAGGAGATTTTCAGCCCTAGGCTGGTTCATCTCCGAATCTGGCATTGTTCGGAAAGGGCTTTCTCAAGAATATTATTTAGTTCACTTCAACAAAACTGATCTAAATAATATTAGTGCTTTAGAAAAAGCAAGACTTATGTTCGATGCCCTTGTGACATGGGAACAATTTCAGAAACCTTGATGACTCAATCAGGGTGTCTACTACCTGGAAAAACCTGGATCAGGGATTTTTATTCAACCTGGAAAAAACTGGAATTCTCAGGGAATTTCGGCTACACTCAGGGAAATTATTTTGAAACAGTTATAAATTGTAGAATATGTTGTTTTTATAGTACAAAATCTCCTCAATCACAATTCTTCTTTGGTGTTGGTCTCTAAAGTCTGTATTCCATAAAAAATATCGCTTAAGTCACTTTTTTAATCTGCTTGCAGTGAATAATGGTGCAAAATTCTAGAGAGACTCCAGAAAAAAACTTACAAAAACTATTAGACGACCATTTCACAAGTTCTTAATGACATTTTTCTCATATCTTGAGGAATGCTTTAGGCCAATGTCAGGAGTTCTAGTATATTTTTCCATTGATTTCAACTTGAATATTTTCAGAAATCCTAAAAACCCTAAAGCACTCCAACGCTTCCACAAAAGTTTATTCCAGAGGTTTTGGAAAAACTTTTTCGACATTTCCACGAAATCCTACAATAATTCCTAAGCCGATTTTTTCATTTATTTCAGGCATTTGCATGAGGATTTTTTTTTTCAAATATTCATCTATGATTTCTCACAGGAATAGCTCCAACAAGCCTTCAAGCATTATTCGATGATACCTATTATATTTTTTCCCAAGAGTTCCTCGATAAATTTGACCTAGAATTCATTATTAAGTTCCTCCAGAAATTGCTCTTGGAATTTCAAAATATTGTTGCTGCAGTTCAAACATTTCTATAACACATTTTAAATTGCATATAACACATTTAAAATTGCCTAATTCATCTATTGAAATTTATCAAGGCGTACTTAGAACTCACACAAGTTTTATCTTGGATTTTCTTTCGAAACTCAAGGCAGATTTTTTTTATTTTCTCCAGAACAATCTATAAAAATCTTTGAAATGAATACCAGCTTTCCCTGGATGAATGACCACAAAAAAATATTTGAAGACTTCATTGATAAATTTTTCAAAAGAACTGGTGGAATTCCTGGAGAAATTGATTTTTTGAAGATGCTCTGAACGGGAATGCTGGAGGAAGTCCTAGGGAAGTCAATGGAATAATTTTTTGATGGATGATTCCAGATGTGGTTATCCTAGGAAAAAATCCAGATTGAATTACACAGTTCGACAAAAAAAAGTTGATCTGAATGCACAGAGACCGAACAATATTACTTTTGTAGTAACCCATTTGATTTATTTTCATATTATGAATAACATGTTAAAATAAATAAAAATGCATCATCCACCATTCATCGAAATTTAGAATGGTTGCGCCCCTCGGTTTTTCGTCTCCTTCAGTTTGACAGCAGCGAATGCGCATTTAGACCTCGTATCTCTGGTTTCACTATTATCAGCTTCGCCGTTTTGCTACGCTCTTTCACACGAACCATCATCACTATCGCCCTTCTGCACTCTCAGTTTCAAATGCGGCCCTGCTGCCACACTCAATGTCAAATGCGCCCGGGGAGAAGATGGGCGAAATTGACATCAAAGTTCGTATGGAAAGAGAAAATTAAATGCACCTTTACGTTTTTCTCATCTTTTTCGCATAAAACGTTATTTTTTTTGTTAGGTGAATAATAGTAGTGGGCTGATAAAAAACGGTTGATTTTTGTTGTTGTCAAACTTGTTTTTTTTTTCAAGTGGGTAGCTAAAAATCATCTTTTCAAACATTACCGCACATTCGGCCGTGATATGTTTCTTCATTCAAGTGAAAAACAAAGTGAAATATCAATGCAAGGTGAAAATGGATAACTCAAAATGCGATTTGGTTAGAAGTATTTTGTGTAACATTTGTGGTTTTAACATGCCAAGACACAAGCAAATAAACTTCAATCCACTGGTAAGTGACAAGAACAAATACAAGTACTTTAGAAGGGATCCACAAATCAAAGATTTGTCTAAAATGAATCATTGTGTTTGCGATTCTACCCCATTACCCTGAATGCAAAAATTCTAAAGTGACGGAGCATCTGAAGGATCTTTTCCCAAAATTAAGTCACATGAAAGTTGAGATGGGCCTAAAATTCGAAATATATTTAAAACCACTGATTTTGATAACATATTAACAATTGATAAAAAATCTGCTTACCAAAATTTCAAACTTTTTTGTGCTGGTTTTCTGGGGAACCATAAAGCTAACAACCACAAAGAACTTACAAGTATCATGATGGCTAGCTATAAAATATTAAACATTAATGTTACATTCAAAATGCATTCTTTGATTTGTCATCTTGCAAGATTTCCTTCAAACCTTGGAAGTTTTTCAGACGAGCAGGGTGAGCGAGCACATTTAAATTTCAAGGACGTTGAACGACGGTTTAAAGGAAAAATAACGTCAATGCAATGGTAACATATTGTTGGGGATTAGTTCGACAAAAATATCCAGAAGGACATTAAAGACAATCACCAATCAAAACAAAATATTTCGTTGTTCAATACATGTAGAAAAAAGGTTGACAAAAAGTATCATGAGACATATATTCCATTTTATTTTTCTTAATCCGAAATTCTAATTTAAATTGTAGCAAAAGTATAAAAACGTGATGTACAAAAAATAATGCAGAAGATGATGTAGCTGCAAAAAAACTCTACTATTATCTCAAAAAATTGTAAAACAAACAATAAATTCGTTTTGAAAATGTATATTTTTGATATTTGTGAAAATGCTTAAAAGTCCAATAGCTGGTGGATGGTAGAATCACTAAAATCGCTTATTCCAACCTAGGACAGGACGTGACAGCTCAACTAAGACTGCCCAGTTGTTTTTCAGTCGATAACCTTGACGATACAAAAGTCAGTGCTACCAGTTTTCTTTTTAATCTTGTTTACGAATTCAAACATAAAGGCTCATAGTGCACGCTTCATTCATTTAATGCAATTGAGGATGCTATCTTTTGTAAAATTTGGTTGTATGAATGGAACCGGCGATATTTTTAGAAAAAAAATGGCGCTATTTCCATTATTTTGCTCTCAATTACGTATTTTTTTAATTTATTTTAGTATTGTAGGAGAGGGATTCCACGGAGGCATGCAAGTCGATTCTGATCGACCATTTCAAAAATATCTGAAACTTTGCACAGTTTTTCAGTTCCATCTAAATCGTCATTTTCCGATATCAAATCTTCAAGTTGAGTCACGACTAACTTTTCAAAAGGGTGTATGTGAAAATGGTTCAAAAATATTCAAAAAGCTGCACAGCAAAAACGGTTCGTTCGATTGTTAGACAACTAAAGAAACAAAGTTAGACAACTAAATAAAGATTCCAAAAAAAATACACACAGTAAAAAAAAAATTTTTTTGCATCAAAAAACATCATTTTTGTCACAAAAACTCAAATATCTCAAAACCCTATCGGAATACCAACGTAATTTTTTGAGGGAAAACGGTCCATTATATTAGCTATCTACCATAAAAATTTGGTGATGGTAAGCCAATAAACAAAAAAGTTATGACATTTCAAACATTTCACAAATTTGACACTTAGTGAAATTTTTTTTTTTTCATTGTTAATTTTTTTTAGGACCGCAGTTTGTTCCTGATTTTTTTGTTAAGGGTACCACATGAGGTTAACAAGTTGTTTTCATGATATTTTATTTAATTATTAATAAAATATCATGAAAACAACTTGTTAACCTCATGTGGTACCCTTAACAAAAAATTCAGCAACAAACTGCGGTCCTAAAAAAAATTAACAATGAAAAAAATTTTTTTTTCACTAAGTGTCAAATTTGTGAAATATTTGAAATGTCATAACTTTTTTGTTTATTGGCTTACCATCACCAAATTTTTATGGTAGATAGCTAATATAATGGACCGTTTTCCCTCAAAAAATTACGTTGGTATTCCGATAGGGTTTTGAGATATTTGAGTTTTTGTGACAAAAATGATGTTTTTTAATGCAAAAATTTTTTTTTTCTGTGTGTATTTTTTTTGGAATCTTTATTTAGTTGTCTAACTTTGTTTCTTTAGTTGTCTAACAATAGCATCTATTAGAAAGTTAGACGCGATCCAGTGTTGTGATCTAAAGTCTTGATAGTGTCATATTTTTTATTGTACGTAACTGAAGAAAAATTCTCTCAATAGTGTTGAAACCTTTTGATAAAAGAAACCTATAAGAAATCTAATATTGAAGACAAAAGCTACAAAAAAAGTTTTCTATACAGGTATACGACTAGTTTACCTGCAAAAAGTTTACCTCGTAGAGAACAAGGCGGGTCTATACCCAGGTGATCTAGTATACGTAAAGCAGGTCGGTTTTCTCGGCGCTGGTTTTCTCCACAAAGTTAAAATCTGATTACACCTGGGTATAGACCCGCCTTGGTAGAGAATAGACTTTGTTAATCATATTTGGGAGAAAGCGAGTAACTTCAACAACATCAAAAACATGATAGGTACATACTATGAACATACTCACGAAAAAGCTAAAAATATACTACCACTATGGTTATAAAAGATTTAATAGTAAAATTTTTCTTCAGTCAAGCAAACGACACCAAACTAGTCAGTAAAAACTTAAAAGTGATTTTGTTTATTAAAATCTAACGAGCAACATGAGTAGTCGCTTTCTCAACTGTTGCAGGCCGTTTGCAGAAAAAAAGTGTTCGAAAGAGCTACGAAATCTCACCGAAAGCACCATAGATAAACTGAAAGCGGCTGGTTATGCTCCAATGTCTACATTGAATACAAATTTACGCATTTGTACGTCCTGCCGTTTAAACGTTGACAAACGGGCAATCTGTACATCATCGGTGGATCAGGTTGCAGGAAGTTCGAAAACAACAACAACTGAGGAATTACTAGATGCACCGACAACAACTGAGGAGTTACCAGAAGTACCAAGTGCAGATAGTCTTGCCACGGTACCATCAGCGACATCTGTTTCAACAAATCAATCAGAAGATGAGTGCATCCAGAAGGTCAACATCGAACGCTTCAACGAAGGGATAGCTGGAATAAAAGTGACTCCGATTAAATGGACGAAGATGGGTTACGTCAATTATTCCGAGAAAAAATACCGTGAAATCAACGAAGCTGTACGAAGAAACCTCTTCAAATTAGGACCTGAGGATGTGGAAAATACAGACTACGATGAGGTAATTATGAATATGAAGGAAAGGTTCTCGAATCTAGCCACGACAAGGAAAGAAAAATTATTGATTTTGTCGATGCTGCCAAGCTCGTGGTCTATTCAAGACGCCATTGATGAGATCAAAACAAATAGAAATACAGCAAAAGAGGCAAAACAATTCAAAAATAACTGTCTTGCAACCAAAAATGCTAGGTCGAGTACTTCATTAACAGATGAGACAAAAGAAAAAAATAATTCAATATTTTGAAGACGATGAAGTAAGTAGAGCTATGCCTGGCCAAAAAGATTATGTATCTGTAAAAAAAGATGGAAAGCGTCAAGCAATCCAAAATCGATTAATAATGACTACTTTGAAAGAAGCGTATACACGCTTCAAGGAAATCAACGAAAATATTAAGGTAGGTTTTTCCTCATTTGCAAGCCTTCGTCCAAGGCAATGCAAGCTTCTATTCAATTCAGGAACACATAATGTTTGTGTGTGCACAACACACGAAAATATTAACCTAATCTTACATAGTTTGAAAAGAATCAATTTATCAAAGGATATTAAAATGTTAACTGGTAGTCTTTTGTGTGAAAATACAACATCAAATTGCTATCTACGATCTTGTTCGGATTGTCCAGATTCTTCATCATTGGAAAATACTTTATTCGCTGAGTTTGAAGAAAATTATATTGATCAGTTATCATTTGAGCAATGGGTGACCACGGATAGGTGTGACCTAGAAACTATTGTAAAACCTGTAGATGAGTTTGTGTCATTTTTTTGCTTGAAATTAGAAAGTTTAATTCCTCACGACTTTATTAAAACAGAGCAATCCCGCTTTTTAAAAAATACGAAAAATACATTTTTAGGTGAATTTTTAGTCATTTGTGATTTTTCTGAAAACTATAGCTTTGTATTGCAAGATGAAGTGCAGTCCCATCACTGGAACGTACAACAAGCTACAATTCATCCATTCGTTATTTATTTCAATGGAAGTACGCAAATTGAACATTTTAGTTTTATTGTAATTTCCGAAGATTTAAGACACGACTCAGTATCTGTAAATTTGTTCATTGCCACAATGATTAACTTTTTACGCGTTGATAAGGATAAAGAAATCAGAAAGATATTATATTTCATGTCTGATGGAGCAGCATCGCAGTACAAAAACCGTAAGAATTTTTCGAGCCTATGTCAATTTAAATCAAAGTACGGAATTGATGCAGAATGGCATTTCTTTGCTACGTCACATGGTAAAGGTCCTTGTGATGCTATTGGAGGAACCATAAAGCGCATGGCCACAAGAGCAAGTTTAGCCAAAGAACGTGAGCATCCAATTAAAACTGCAAAAGAACTATTTGATTGGGCGAATCGCAGAAAAGAAGAAGATTTAAAAAAATTAGCATTTTGTTTTACTACTACTGAAGAGTACGAATTAACGGCATCAGAGCTCAGCGAGCAATATAGTAACGCGAAAACGATCCAAGGAACCCAAAAATTTCACTGTTTCATTCCATTGTCAGAAAATAAAATTAAAGCAAAACTATACTCCAACTGTACTGATAATGATGCAAAAGTGTTCGATATTGTAAAAAAATTGAATAACAATAAATAAATAAATAAGTATTAATAAAATGTTTTCATGATCTCATAACGCATACCCAAATCCAAAACTTTTAAAGTTTATATATAACATTTAGAAACTCATCGATCATACTCTAAAAAAAATATCCTGGTAAACAAAATTTATTTTCGTGTAATCTGTTAATTCATTTTAATTTATACATATATACATATACATATAATATTTATACATATACATAATATTTATACATATAATATACATAATACTAATGAATACATGAAAACGACTTGTTTAATTCACGCAAGGTCCTTAACAATAAAATCAGCAACAAACTGCGGTTCCCGTAATAATTTACACCGAAAAAAAAAAAATTTCTACTAAATGTGAAAATTGTGACATGTTTGAAATGTCATAACTTTTTTGTTTATTGGTTTACCATCACCAAACGTTGGTATTCTGATAGGGTTTTGAGATATTTGAGTTTTTGTGTCAAAAATTATGTTTTTTTAATGCAAAAAAAAAATTTTTTTTTACTGTGTGTGTATTTTTTTTTTTTTTGGAATCTTTATTTAGTTGTCTTACTTTGTTTCTTTAGTTGTCTAACAATCGAACGAACCGTTTTTGCTGTGCATCTTTTTGAATATTTTTGAACCATTTTCACATACACCCTTTTGAAAAGTTAGTCGTGACTCAACTTGAAGATTTGATATCGGAAAATGACGATTTAGATGGAACTGGAAAACTGTGCAAAGTTTCAGCTCAATAGAAAAAAATGAATTAAAAAATTTACCAAATTTTGGTGCTGTTGCTTGGAATCACTCAGGAGCACAGTCAGTGCTACCAGTTTTCTTTTTAATCTTGTTTACGAATTCAAATATAAAGGCTCATAGTGCACGCTTCATTCATTTAATGCAATTGATGATGCTATCTTTTGTAAAATTTGGTTGTATGAATGGAACCGGCGATATTTTTAGAAAAAAAATGGCGCTATTTCCATTATTTTGCTCTCAATTACGTATTTTTTTATTTATTTTAGTATTGTAGGAGCACATGTGGTACACTTAACAACAAATATAAATAGATTTAAAAGAAAAAGGTTTCATGAAAACTTTCCAAACTTTCGATGAAAATTCTAATTTATGAACTAGCAACACGGCCGGGCAAGCAACAATGTGCCCTGTTGCAATCCAACTCAGCGATGTAGATGTAGGCCTTTGCCAAAACGAAGTGGTCTTTTTTGACAGGCAATTGGTTTCGTTTTTGTACTTTGACTTGTCACGTCTTGTCTTAGATTTCAACTATTTATATAAAATATTTCATCATTTGCAATACTTAAAAAAGGGGGTGTGGGGGAATCCATTCAAATCTTAATACACTCTTCATATTGAATTTCAAGTTTAAAAAAAAATATGGCACATGAATTCTGCTATCCTGAAAATAAAACACTGTGTCGGGTATAAAAGTATACAGGTTATTCTACTGGTCTTGCTCTTCTAGACATAGAAAAACGACAATGTTTGGGATGAAAGCTTGATTGAATTAAGAAAAACTTTAATTTCTCAACAAACATTGTTAGAATAATCTAAAGTTATCTGTCAAATCGTACACTTCAGGTTAATTATTAACAGAACTCCAAGTCTGAAAGATATCCTGTAAGAGCTGGTGTTCCTCAAGGCAGCATTTTGAAAACAAACATTTGGATTTCATCTCGCGAGATTGTTAGTTCTGAATGCAGCATTCGATAAGGAAATACATAATTTTATAATCGCATAAGCCACCAAGTAAAATATGAATTTTAATTTTGCGACGTCACATCCATCGACAATTTCTTTTGTGACTGTTCTCGTCGTTCGTGCGCGTTTGAAGCAAACTGGTTTAGTTTATTTCAAGCATGCACCTACAAACCATCAACAAAAAAACTTCTAGAATCTAGTCTACGGCTTAAAGGTTCCCGCGTTTTTCAACAATAGCAGTTGTATTGGACTAGTCCGCTCACAGTGACGATGTGGCGGCGGGCTTTGGCTGAAAATTAATGAGAAAAAAACTAAACGTTTTGCTTCTGGTTTCGTTCCATGTTTCTGAGAGGGAAGACATCATATTGGTAACCGCATTCAGCGAACGAAAGCGAAACGACGCGTGTTGTTGCTGTGTTATGCAGTCATAACGCAACTTTATGTATATGTTCCCCTGCATTGTGCTGTATTTGCGGCGGACATAAATTTATCGTTTCATGACATTTACATCCCTCTTCAGATCCAACTGCGCAACGTGTGCAGTGTCAGGTGTGGTATATGCTGGGGAAGGTTTAATCGTAGGTTCTACCTGTTGACGTGCCTATGTTTCTGTCGGGATGCATAAACTGCCTCCCGACAATCAATGATTGTCTGATAAACATATTCATCAACTAGTTTTATGTGGGCCTTCCTTAGCCGAGTGGTTAGAGTCCGTGGCTACAAAGCACAGCCATGCTGAAGGTGTTTGGGTTCGATTCCCGATCGGTCCAGGATCTTTTCGTAATGGAAATTTTCTTGACATCATGGGCATAGAGTATCATCGTACCTGCCACACGATATATGATTGCGAAAATGGCAACTTTGGAAAAGAAAACTCTCAGTTTATAACTGTGGAAGTGCTCATAAGAAAACTAAGTTGAGAAGCAGGCTCTGTCCCAGTGAGGCCTAATGCCAAGAAGAAGAAGGGCTGGTAGCGACTAAGTGTCTTGAAAGTTCAAATACCGACGAATACAAACCTGAGTCATTTCTTTTTTGAAACGTAAAAAAACATGAAGTCGTCGTAAAAAATAATACCGTCGTTGGGGGTGAGAATGGGTATGTACAATTTATTTATTGAATAACTATCGCAATTTAACTCCAATAAGCTTCAAATTTGGTGTGTATGTACTTTGATGGTACATTAACAACTGTTCAAAAAATTAAAGAAAAATATTTATTCACAGCGGCACCACAAGTGAATGAAAAATGACCCAATCTCACCCCATAGAGGGGGTGACATTGGGTCACTGTACAAGGTGTCCGCAAATTATCCGTACAAACATTGAAGACATGGCTCTATACAATCAAGCATTATAAATTCAATATTCTTGCATGGTTTTAAACATTGACTTATTATAGTCTTAAGAAATAAGTTTGACACATTTCCAATTTCAAACATTTGCAAAACCAAGTCAAATGTATTGAAGTGTCTTAAAATGAGCTGTTTTTCGAGCTTTAAGACGGAAGAGAAATGTCCATAGAACTTACTGGATCTGAACCATATAATTTCCTATTTTCAGTCTAACTTGAAGCCACTAAACTGCAGATAATTTCAAATGATAATAGGACATTTGGATTCATCTCTTTTAGATTTTAGGGATAACACACCTCCACTATAACTAGCGGCCCTCAGCAAAAACGTCTTCGAAAAATTTAAATTTGCCTATCTCTGTAACAAGCAATCATTTCGAAATTATTTGAAGTTGTATTTTGTGTAAACATATAGATGTATTATAAAAGGAATATGGACATTGATTTTTCATTGCTTTCAATGCGAAATCATCTTTCCAATATTTTGCTGTTCGGATAATTTGCGGACACCCTGTAATTAAAATAACTTGAAAAAACCGAATTTAGTAGTATACCATTTAATTCCACTAGAGTTTGTATCCTTTGACAGATACGCGTATTTCGACCTCAACTGTAAGGCCGTACTAGACTCGAGTCTAGTACACGACACTGAAGACGGCCTTACAGTTGAGGTCGAAATACGCGTATCTGTCAAAGGATACAAACTTTAGTGGAATTAAATGGTATAGTACTAAATTCGGTTTTTCATCTACTTATAGGTATTCTACTAAACAGCTCGAAGATTTATTATAAAATAACTTGTTTTTGAGAATATGATTGCAAAACCATTCACAGCTGAGAAATATTGATGAAATACGATGCAAGTAAGACGAAAAGATATCTAAAATGTTTCACAAGTATGATAAACCCACTTAAAAGAACGATTTTACCAACAAATTGAAGAGCTATGAGAAAAAATATATAAAACCCAACATTTACCGTCAAGTTTACATAAATTTTCTTATTTTTTCCCTCAAATTGTCTTCAAAGTCTCATCCCCTTTGCCATAAACCATATTCAGTTTCCCCAAAGGTGTACTGAAACAGTGATTATTTTAAACCTTCGCAAATAGTTAAATTTCGGTGCGACATACAACGATCAATACATTTCAGGCAGAGGTTCACATCATAATCCCGGTATTTCAGCGATCCAACTCATTTGTACTTCCGTGAAATGTTTGTTTAACATGAGAACACTGATAAATAATTAAATTCCAAAATAAAATCCATTTGATAAAATTTTACGATTTTGCTGCGCACGAAACACAGTTGCTGGTTTGAGAAATTGTCAAAATGCGTTGTATTGTCGTTCAATGCACGGAATACTCAAGTAGACTTGTTTGAAGTTTCAGAGATTCTGTGTTTAGAAAGAATAAACACATCTTAATGAAAAAAGAGAACACAGGCACCGTAAAATGTCAAAAAAGTGGACTTTCAATTTCATTTACTATCGCTCTTGCTTGACCCAATCTCACCCCCTTTTTTATGTTTTAGACACCGTACCGAAAAAAATGAAATTTTGGTGGAAAAATCAAATAGATTCCGGAAAATACGTGTGAAGTGTCATGGAGAGACTTTCTACCTGCTACTAATATAACGATAGAGGTTAAAGTACGTGCGTGATCCTTTGCACAGGAGAAATTTATTGTTGTAAATTTTATCTAATTTTAACATACAAGTTTATTGATTTAGTAAATAAAAACTACTATTTCTAAAAATGTATATTGTGATGCATTCCATGTAATAATATGTTCCCTGACATATGAATAATAAATTTTAGTAATATCAGCGTTATTAGCTGAAATATTGCATAAATCATATTTTTCCGTTTTGACCCAATCTCACCCCCTAGACCCATTGTCACACCCATCGACGGTACTCAAGGTTCTTCAAGGTTCTTACTTGAGAAAATCTAGTTTGATTTGAAGATTTTTTCCATAATCATTTCAACAATCAACCTAGAGAAACTTCCAAGACTTGCTCTGAGTTCATCAGATTTTCATACAGGTTTATCAGCGGTTATTTGAGAGGGTAGAAGCAAAGGGGTGTGTATGTGACCAAAACTATTTGTCAGAAAATCCACAATAGAAATTCAGCAATTTTTCATTCCATACAAATTATATGGAAGTAAAAAAATCAAAGGTATCTACACCTTAATGCTTTCCGTGGGCCCTTTGTTTGAAGCACACTACTAGACAAAGGACTAGCATGCAACGCCCAGTGGCACAATCGGAAACCATTCCTTACGAAATGTTTGCCGGACTGAAGCGGGATTCGAACCCACACTCCTTGACACGATACGGATAAATGCATGATGACACTAACCGCACGGCCATTACGCCCACAATATACATTTTTTTACCTAACTCAAAACCGACCAAAATGTCACTTACACCCCTTTTAACGATTTTCTTTTAAAATACTCTCGGATTTTTTTTCACGTATTCTCCTAATAATGAACTTAACTAAAGGACCTATGTAACACTGAGAGATTTTCTCCTGTCTCTTTCGATTATAACAGTACAATACTGAAGTTATGGAGAAGTTTTTCACTATAGATTTAAAAACAATATCTTTGGTTTGCATTTCATACAAAAGAGGTTAATGTGGCTCAGTTAATGATTGAAGAAAAGTAAGCAAAGAGAATCCCTCAGTGTCAGATAGGTCCTTTTGAAAAGTTAGGCGAGAATTCCTAGAGGACTTCCTTAAGAAATTCCGGGAAGAATATCTGAAGTAATTCCTGCACAGTAAAAAATAAATTAATATCGGTCGACGTACGTCCTATTTTTAATACGTAGCTAAAAATGTATCAACAATCGGACGTAAGTGTGTTTGACCACATCAATTATACAACAACAGTGCGCATCGTACCTTCGTGCTGTGCGTACACGAATTCTCTCTGCTCTTGGAAGTTTTCTTAAAAACTACCTAAAGCAATAAATCAGTACTTTTCAGTACTACTAACAGTACTTTTCAGTACTATTTTTTCTACTGTTGATCCCTTTACGATCCTTGTTTGGACCCGTGCCTTCGATTTTTCGTTGGACCCGTTGGCGAAAGCTAGCGGTGGTAATCCTTCTTGGACACTGTCTTGGGAAAAAACCTCTCGAAGGTCACGTCTTCTTTCGTTTATTAACTAAACATGGTATTAAAAACTAACAAAAGGAAGGGTGAATCTCTGAATTCACTACTTCCTTCCAAAAAAGTGGGTTTTAAAACTGTCACTACACGTGGCAAGAATGGAAGAAAGGACGCTTCCCCGGAATGCAAACTTTCTTCCAAGGGTGAAATGAATAATTGTATCGAAATGAGCAATCAGTTCGATGCTCTAGACAAATTTTCCGAACACCAAATCGAAGCAGCCTCTAGCCCAGGCTCTTTGTTTCAAGTGAGGAAGCAAAGAGTGCCGCCTATCGTGGTCAGTTGTTCCGAATTTGCGGGATTTAGGCAGGAGATCTTGAACTCCATTAGGGGAATCAAGGTTTCCTTCCAAATCGCAAAGAAAGGAGACTGTCGCGTTTTGCCGGAAACTCTTAAAGATCGTGAACTTCTTCTCAGACATCTTGAAGAGAAGAAGTACAATTTTTTTACTTATGACGACCAAACTGAACGTTTGTTCAAAGTTGTCTTGAAAGGTCTCTCAAGTGACTATAAGTCACTTGAAGAGATCAAAAATGGAATAAATGATTTACTTGGCTTTTCCCCAGTCCAAGTAATCATTATGAAAAAGAGAACCCAATCTGGCATTGTTCGGAAAGGGCTTTCTCAAGATTATTATTTAGTTCACTTTAACAAAAAAGAACTAAATAATATTAAAGCTTTAGAAAAAGCAAAACTTTTGTTCGATGTCCGTGTGACATGGGTACATTTACAGAAACCTGGAGGAAATTACCAGAACCCCACTCAGTGCCGTCGGTGCCAAAAGTGGGGTCATGGTACAAAAAATTGTCGCATGGATGCTAAATGCATGATTTGCGGAGGTTCTTCTCACGCTAAGGACGTCTGTCCTGTGAAAGAAGATACCAGAAAGTTTGAATGCACCAATTGCAAGGGCCCTCATAAAGCTAACTTTTGGGAATGCCCTTCACGCAAGGGTCATTGAGGCTCGTGCCAGGCAGATGAAAGATAATATCCGTTACGATAACGGTCGTTTCCGCAATTTGCCTGGTAGAGTATTTAAAACCTGGATCTAAACTCAAAAGAGATCCTAACTTTTTTGTTTATCGTAATGATCGACTTGATGGGGCGTGTGGGGGAGTTGCAATCATCATTCATAGGCGTATAAAACATCAACTGTTTTCATCATTTGAAACTAAAGTTTTTGAAACTTTAGGTGTTTCTGTTGAAACACAGTTTGGTAAATATACTTTCATAGCTGCCTATTTGCCTTTTCAATGCTCTGGACAGCAAGTTAATCTGCTCCAAACTGACTTGCGAAAATTGACTCGCAATAAGTCAGTAGTCATTGGTGACTTTAATGCCAAACATCGGTCATGGAATAATTCTCAAAGTAATTCCAACGGCAGAATTTTATTTGATGAGTGCTCTTCAGGTTATTTCTCAATTCAATACCCTGATAGCCCTACGTGTTTTTCCTCTTCTAGAAATCCATCTACGATTGACTTGGTCTTAACCGACTCTAGTCATCTTTGTAGCCAATTAGTTACTCATGCTGATTTTGATTCTGATCATGTCCCTATTACATTTCAAATATCCCAAGAAGCGATTCTAAATCCTGTCAGCTCCACTTTCAATTATTTACGAGCCGACTGGAATATATATAAAACGTATGTTGACTCTAATCTTGATGTTAACATTTCTTTAGAAACTAAACTTGATATTGACAATGCTCTTGAAACTTTAACAAATTCCATTGTTGAAGCCAGAAGCATTGCAATTCCAAAATGTGATGTAAAATTTGAATCCGTGATTATAGACGATGATCTTAAACTCTTGATCCGTCTTAAAAACGTGAGGAGAAGGCAATTTCAACGCACTCGCGATCCTGCTATGAAAATTATATGGCAGGATTTGCAGAAAGAAATCAAAAAGCCTTTTGCTCAATTAAGAATCAAACATTTTGAAAATAAAATTTCTCAATTGGACCCTGGCTCTAAGCCCTTTTGGAAATTATCTAAAATCTTGAAAAAACCTCAGAAGCCTATACCGGCATTAAAAGAGGAAAACAAATTATTACTAACTAATTGCGAAAAAGCTCAAAAACTTGCTATGCAGTTTGAAAGTGCGCACAATTTTAACTTAGGACTTACTAGTCCAATTGAAAATGAAGTTACTCAGGAGTTCGAAAATATTCTCAATCAAGAGAACGTTTTTGAAAATACCTGGGAGACTGATTTGGAAGAAGTGAGAACTATTATTAAAAAATTCAAAAATATGAAAGCTCCTGGCGATGATGGAATTTTCTACATCCTCATCAAGAAACTTCCAGAAAGTAGCTTATCATTTCTAGTTGATATATTTAACAAATGTTTTCAATTAGCATATTTTCCTGACAAATGGAAAAATGCTAAGGTTGTTCCAATTTTAAAACCAGACAAAAATCCTGCAGAAGCTTCTAGCTATCGTCCAATCAGTTTGCTTTCCTCCATCAGTAAACTTTTTGAAAAGGTTATTTTGAACAGAATGATGGCCCACATCAACGAAAATTCAATTTTTGCCAATGAACAGTTCGGATTCCGCCATGGACATTCGACCACTCATCAACTCTTACGTGTAACAAATTTGATCCGTTCCAACAAATCTGAAGGCTATTCTACTGGTCTTGCTCTTCTAGACATAGAAAAAGCATTCGACAGTGTTTGGCATGAAGGTTTGATCGTAAAATTGAAAAACTTTAATTTTCCAACATACATTGTTAGAATAATTCAAAGTTATCTGTCAAATCGTACACTTCAGGTTAATTATCAGAACTCCAGATCTGAAAGACTTCCTGTAAGAGCTGGTGTTCCTCAAGGCAGCATTTTGGGACCAATATTATACAATATTTTCACATCTGACTTACCTGAGTTACCTCAGGGATGTCAAAAATCTTTGTTTGCGGATGACACAGGCCTCTCCGCCAAAGGTCGAAGCCTGCGTGTCATCTGTAGTCGATTGCAAAAAAGTTTGGATATTTTTTCTTCATACTTGCAAAAATGGAAGATTTCTCCTAATGCTTCCAAAACTCAACTAATAATATTCCCAAATAAACCAACAGCTCTTTATTTGAAACCTTCAAGTAGACATGTTGTCACGATGAGAGGGATTCCAATAAATTGGTCAGATGAAGTTAAGTATCTAGGGCTCATGCTTGATAAGAATTTAACTTTCAAAAATCACATTGAGGGCATTCAAGCCAAATGTAATAAATATGTAAAATGTCTCTATCCCCTTATTAATAGAAAATCAAAACTTTGTCTTAAGAACAAGCTTTTGATATTCAAACAAATTTTCAGGCCAGCCATGTTGTATGCTGTACCAATATGGACTAGCTGTTGTAATACCAGGAAGAAAGCTCTGCAGAGAATTTAAAATATAATTTTGAAAATGATTCTGAGACTTCCTCCCTGGTATAGTACCAATGAGTTACATAGAATATCCAATGTTGAAACATTGGAACAAATGTCAAATAAAATAATAAATAATTTCAGGCAAAAATCGTTACAATCTTCTATTGCCACGATTAATGCGTTATATGTTTAGGGTAAGTTAGGTTAAGTATATTTAAAGCGTTTTTTTTCTCTTATAAGCAGGTGAAATCAACTCACCTGTAAAAAATCGGAACTGCTACGGCAAATGAAATGTTATATGTTGTTGACAAAATGGTAATAAAATCTTAAATTTGTTTTACCAAATTAGGATGATAGTGTTGTCTAATAACACAGAACACCTAGATATAAGAAATGAATGTAATGTTTGGAATGATACTAATAAAGAAATTAAAAAAAAATTATGCAACAATATTCCGCTCAAAACCGCTTGGAGTAGCAACACAAAACTTATAGCAAATTAAGCTCACTTCACTTAGCGTGGTGAGATGACCGAAAGCAGGTATCGGACGCAACCAGGGTTCAAAATTTTTGCAATTCTTCTTCTTCTTGGCATTACGTTTTCACTGGAACAGCTTCTCAGCTTAGTGTTCTTATGAACACTTTCACAGTTATTAACTGAGAGCTTTCTTTGCCAAAGTCGCCATTTTCGCATTCGTATATTGTGTGGTAGGTACGATGATACTTCATTCCCAGGGAAGTCAACGAAATTTCTTTGCGAAAAGATCCTGGACCGACCTAGAATCGAACCCAGACACCTTCAGCATGGCTTTGCTTTGTAGCCGCGCACCTTAACCACTCGGCTAAGGAAGGTCCCCTTAGTTTTTGCATACACTCAAAATAATCCAAACGTCATTGTTACGTGAAAACATACGGGGTTTTTTTCCATCGCACTTTTCACGTAGCTCTTACGTTAATCATAGGTAGCCCAGAATGAACGCATGAACTTTTGAACTTCGTTCATTCCACCGGCGCTACATGTAAGAGCTACGTGGATTTTCCGGTAGCCTTTACGAAGCGTTTTAATAGGACCTAGTTTTGCATTAAATTAACTAGAATAAAGACCAACCTTATCTCTAATAGGCTTTGGAAGAAAACTCATTCCCAATTGGAAAATGCAAACAAAACTAAAAGATTATGATATTTTTATATTCAATCTGAGCATTGTCAATCTTGTTTCCCAAATGTAGTGAGTTTGTTCTGTTTTGTTGCAGCCTTCGCGTGCTATAATTGATAGAGGTTATAAATCAGGTGTAAAATATCAAGTAATGCAGGGGTTCTTCGGTATTCAAAGCATATTTACCTTAAAATCAATCTAACACAGGATTTAAAGCTCAGCAGCTTCTGAAGTTCTGCAAAAAATCAAGCGGGCGCCATCTTAGGATTTGCGCTCAACACCGAATGTACGTACAATATGCAGATGTCAAAATGAACTTAGGCACCTACGTGAATTTCACGTAAGTGCGATAGGTAACCTCAGTAACAATAACCGATTCATTATTTGATGGTTATGAACGGCTTAGTGATCTTTATGTTAGTCAGGTGAAGTGGAGGCAAAATGAATTTGGAATGATCTACGTGATTATTCACGTAGCAATGACGTTTGGATTTTTTTTGAGTGTATGTATTGTCGATTTCTGAAACAAGTTCTATCGATTGCTAGATCTCGATTTTTAAATGTCATGAACTGGTTCTGTACGTTAATAAGGTGTTTGCGACGAAACTGATGTGCTTAGATCTCCAGAAACAAAATTGAAGAATCTCTAGAAATATTTTATAATTAATTCATAAAAATATACTAGGGAAATCTATGAAGACTGACGACTTTCATGAGAAATAAAATGAAGTAATTTTGGAAAGTAAATGTCCTTCGAAAAAAATCCAGGTCGAATTCTCGGAGTCTCGGAAAACTTGAAGGAAGCACTAGATGATGTTTTGCAGAAATTGTCGAAGTACTACTTGAAAGAATCGTTTCAAAATAACTGATGAAATTAATGGACAAAACCCTAAAAATATCTCTGAGTGGTGCCCCAGAGAATTCTAGTCCTGCCTATTTTCAAAACTGATTCTCTGTGGCCTAGGGTGCGGCTTATTTTTCAAAAGTTCTCAAAACCGAAATCGCGTATGCTCTTATGAATTCAAATCATATTAGAAGAGAAACCTCAAAGTTTGAGCCAAAAATATTAAGATTTCGTGACGCTTGCGGTCTTGGAGGTGAAATTTCAAGATATAAAAAATGGCCTACAGTAAAGTCACCATGTAAAAAGATTTAAAATCGGTTGAGTATGTATGAAGTTATGGTAAAACAAATATGAATTTAGTTTTTAATGAAAAAACATTTGGAGAAAACTACTTTCAACTTAGACTAGTTTCGATTTTAGACAAATTTGATGTTCTACAAAGTTTTCATAAATTTAATTTTTATGATAATGGTGCTAAAAGTTTCAAAACTTCACTGAAGGCCATTTTTTATAACTTGAAAATTCACCTTCAAGACGCTTGCGCAACCTCTAAATCTTAAATCTTAATATCTTTGGCTCAAACTTTAAGGTTTCTCTTCTAATGTGATGTGAATTCATAAGAGCACATGAATTGTTGGTTTTGGGAAAAAAGTTGAAATTTAGCGTGACATAATTTGTGTACCATCCCCTCTACAATGAATTCAACGGTGAAACAGAAATACTTGAATTCAGCTTATACAACAAGTAGCAGAGTAACAATTTCTGTCCCTGAGTAGTTGTTACGCCAAGAAGCACTATTAGGTGCGATGTGAGTCACAAATAATCTCTGAAAGAAAAGGCTTTTGATACCGGTTCACCTTGTTTAGTTCTTGAAACGACACTTTCTATGATTGGCTTCAATGTTATTCTATTGGATCAACGTTAGCCATTGATTTGCTGGAAGCTCAAAACAAGCTTGCTAAATAGTGCCATCAACTGAAAGTTCCATCGTTGACGCTCCCAAAGAAAATTATACCTATGGACAAACAATACCTTCAAGTGTACTTCTGTAGATTGAACGGTAGTTTATAGCTTTCGTACCTCGTACAATCGACCGTGTTGACGACAAGCACATGGAATCGAATGGGAGAGGTGTGCCATAAAATAGAAAAGAGCGGTTCCCATCACGACCTACCTTGAACTATTTTTTTTTCGTTCACTTCGATTCATCCACCGTCCACGGTTTCTCATCGAGGCTCGACTCGAATTCGGTAGACTTATTATTCGATTCGCCGTCTCCAGGCACTGCACAGAAGAGTAACTGGAATAAGCTCGTGGTCACAATTTCACTACTACTATTCTGAACACAACTGCAGATTAGGCCGTCCCTTATTTTTCGTTATTATAAAGTGCTCGTTTTGGTAAGAAAAAAATCAGGTAATAATTTGAAGTCCGTACGTGGACGCTAAGTGGCCCCCCAACGACCCTGAGGGTATCGGATGTAAATGACCCCCGTGCGCAAAATAGAAAGAAAATAAACCTTTATGCTGATTATCAATGCGCTCAGAAGAAACTGTTACTAGCGGCTTTTCGTACTCATGTTGCGTCCACTAGAGCAGCGAGATCGATTTTGCGCAAGGGGGTCATTTACACCCGATACCTTCAGGGCCGTTGGGGGACCACTTAGCGTCCACGTACGGACTTCAAATTTTTACCTGATTTTTTTCTTACCAAAACGAGCACTCTACAACAACAAACTTGTAACATTTCTCATTTTCGAAAAATAAGGGACGGCCTACTGTAGATACGTTACATTTTGGTTGAAAATTCTGTATCATTATTATAGCACAATTGAGAACTCACGTCAAAATAGAACTAACCTAAACATTCGTTAACCACAAATGGAAAATTGAAGCTCTATTCAAAAAATGTTTGATCCGAAATATCCAAGAACAGCTAAAAATCTAAATTTTCAACAAGGGAGGCTCTCCAATTCGTGCCACACAAAACTATTCCCCATCTGTTGCAAGAATATTTAAAAAATTGATCATCAAAAATAAACTCAAAAACTCTATAATAGCATGTTTTTGAATACAATTACTCACTGATAGTTGGATAGGTGTCCTGTGACGGCTCGAAATCAACCTTAATTGAACTATAACTGTTTTTCAGACAATTTTAACCTTGATTGGTCCCAAATTACTCCTGTGTGGCACTGCTTGTGTGTTGGTTGGGGCTTCTCTTCTTTGCGAGGAGGTTAGTGACACTTAGTTTGCATCGATATCGTTACGTATGGATTTGAACATTGGCAAAAGATTTCGCTTTGATGGTTTCTGCAAATGCTGATAACAAGCAAGCATGTAACACTGCCTGAGCCATTTGTTGCTGTATGATGCTTCACTTCAGTTGGTGTCTTCTCAGAGTTACATTGTGGCGACAGCGTAACATTTTGGTTCATATTCCGCTTTTCTGTGCTAGCACCCATATATTTATGTCTAACCGGTAGAACGGAGGTTATTCTTCGCAATTTATAGATTTATGTATCCCAATTTAAAGTCTGAAGACTGAATTCGATCCATCCAGGTAATTACTGTCATGGAAGCAGTACAAATGCAGAAGCTGAACGAAGCAGTACTCGTCCAAAGTTATACTAATGCTGACATGTTTGTTTTTAGAATTTCTGACGCAATCGCTAATTATAGATCATAAAATTAGATTGAAAATCGGCTATCGATACTGGTGTATAAATGTACTTCGTCGAGTATTACAGTTACCTGGTTTTCCAATGAATAAAGCTTGATTTGTTCATGTTTTCATTCGCCTTGAAAATAGTCTTAAGGTGAAAATAGAACGAATCCTTGTTTTTTTTCCAAGAGCTCAAATTTAGATAACAGTGATTCATTCTGAAAATTTGATTGATTGTTCTCTCGTTGATGGTAATGAATCAATCGTAATATTTTTAGATTTGTTCTCTTGAAGATTTGAACTGTGGTTCATTTCCACCTTAAACGTACATTTCGTACTGACGAAAAGACTTACTCCTTGCATGTACAGGTTCGTTTCAAATGTTACGGCAGAGATTAGGGCAGGAAATGTACAACACCTTCGTTCGCCAACAACATTGGCTCCTCGTAGATTGCGAACATTATGTCACAAAAAGAGAAACCTTTCAGGTGTGTACTTATGAATGCTTTTCAAACAATTTGCATTGTGTCTGGGGACTTGATTGACGCAACCTTCTGCTGTACGGGAAAAGCTGAGTGATGGAGGATGTTAAAGCATCGCGTGATGGTCTATATATTGTGTATTTCTTTCGCCAGTGGAAAGCGCGGTGAGTCTTCATAAGTTCGGAAGTGCGAATAGAAGTACGGAATTGCATCGAGTTGTGCTGATTTTTAAAGAGCATCTAATTGATTTACAAAAATATTGTTCGCATTGATTCAAACGCGCACTTTTAGTTTTTAGACATTACTGCGATAGTCCAATGGGGAATTAAACGGACAATACAAGTCTGCAATGACGATAACTTTTTCTGAGAGCTTTCTTTGTCAATTGACCATTGTTGCATTCTTATATCAGACAGGTACGAAGATGCTCTATTCTCTAACCGGTGGGATTCGAACCCACGACGGTAAGTAGATGATCCAATCGGCCAAATGACCCAGCATTAGATTGCTCAATGCTTTTGAAGTTTTTATGCAAAAATGGGCTAAATATTATGCACAAATGGAATGGTTTCATATTCATTGGACTAGGAGGTGTTGTAGATGTAAGATTTTCACCTTATTACTATGAATTTACGTAGGAATGCTTATGTGTAAGTGTAGTCAGTCTATTTTCTAGTCGATTGATATGATCTACAAAACCTCGGAAGTTAGAATAATCCGATGGTAATATATTGGCTCTATTCTCTAACCGGTGGGATTCGAACTCACGACGGTAAGTAACCTTAGCTTTCCATCTGTTCAATGGCCTCAAAAAATCAGAGCGCATTGTACCTTCGTGCTGTGCGTACACGAATTCTGGTTCTGGTAAGTTTTTTAAAAAAACTTCCTAAAGCAATAAAACAGTATTTCTCAGTGCTACAAAACCAGTACTTTTCAGTGATAAAACAGTAAACGTTATTTCTCAGTGCTACTAAAACAATCTTTCTTGGACACCGTCGTGGGAAACAACCTCTTAGGAGGTCTCGTCTTCTTTCGTTTATTCACTAAACATGGTTCAACAACAAACAAGAGGAAGGGTGAATTTCTGAATTCACAATTTCCTTCCAAAAAAGTGGGGTTTAAAACTGTCATTAAACGTGGCCAAAATGGAAGAAAGGATGTTTCTCCGGAATGCGCGATTTCTTCCAAGGGTTAATGGTTTATGTTAATAATTGCCTATCGTGGTCGGTTGTTCCTAATGTGGAGGATTTAGGCAGGAGATTTACTCCGTTAGGGGAATCAAGGTTTCCTTCCGAATCACAAAGAAAGGAGACGGTCGCGTTTTGTCGGAAACTCTTAAAGATCGCAAAATTCGTTTCAAACATCTTGAAGAGAAGAAGCACATTATTTTTTACTTATGACGACAACGTTTGTTCAAAGTCGTCTTGAAAGGTCTCTCATGTGACTATAAGACTTGAAGAGATCAAAATGGAATAAATGATACACTTGGATTTTACCTAGGTCATTATGAAAAAGAGAACCAATTTGACCTTCGATGGAAAGGGCTTTCTTTAGAATATTATTTAGTTGACTTTAACAAAAGTGATCTAAATAATATTAAAGCTTTAGAAAAAGTAAGACTTATATTCGATGTCCGTGTGACATGGGAACAATTTCAGAAAACTGAAGAAAATTGTCAGAACCCCACTCAATGTCATCGTTGCCAAAAGTGGAGCCATGATATAAAAAATTGCCACATGAATGTTAAATGCATGATTTGTGATGCATCTAATACCAAAAAGTTTGTATGCGCGAATTACGGGACAACCATAAGTCAAACTTTTTGGATTGCCCTTCGCGTAGACGAATCGTAGAGGCTCGTACCAGCCAGATGAACGATAACGTTTTTCGTTTCCGGAATTCCTCAGGCAGAATCTCCTACAATACTCATTTTTTAGTTAACGATCGCTTACCTAATAATCATACCCATCACTTAAATTATAATAATCATGCTCATTCACAGGCTTATTTTCTTCCGTCGGGAAGCCGTTCGAACCCTTTTTATTTCGAATGGATTTACCCACCGAAACTTGTAGAGTAAAGTGGGTCAAAAGGTCGAGTGGGGTAAGAGTTTCTTTTTAAGATTTCTAGCTCAATTCAAAACAAATCTTATAAATGTCATGGTGGTTCGAATGCTATTCAAGTAAGAGACTTTCAATCCAAATATCATAAAAATTGATTGAGATTTGGAAAAGTTATGGCTATTTGTTGTGAATATTGTAATTTTTGGTCAAACTTTCGTTGCATGGAACCAATTGAAGATAAAATCTTTTTCAATATTTTATGTGAGGGCGTTTCTAGGCCTATCATAAGGTTGCTTTGAGGTGTATTAGTTTTTGCATAAATGCTTGAAAACAATTTTTGGACCATAGTGGGGCAAAAGTTCGAATCAGCGGGGCAAAAGTTCGACCCATGTATAAAATCACGGAAACATTTGCAAATTGCCCAAATCCACATATTATCTTCAAATTTAGTTAAATTTGTATGATCGTGCGAAATCTGTCACCAAAAATTTACATTTCTACTTAGTTTTGCGAAAAACTGCTATTTTTGAGTATATTACAATTAACCCGGTTTTGGACATTTTTTTGATGAAAATTTAGTGTGTATTTTTCGTCAAACTTAAGTATACGGCTGGTGTAAATTATGCCTGTCATAAAAGGATCGATATTTTGTGTTTTAGCCAGAGAACTTTTGCCCCACACTAGATTCGAACTTTTGCCCCACCGGTGGGGCAAAAGTTCGAATAAGACAATCAATTTTGAAACTGTTATAACTAAAAATGGGTAAATATTTTGACACAAGTTTGTTCAGCAAAATTATAGCCAATATGTTGAAGGTTCACTGTATGGTATTTGTTTTGTTTGAACTGCTATTGTTTTCCTGGAAACTTTCATTATACCACTAAGGTCGAACTTTTGCCCCACCTTACTCTATGCCAATATTGTAACAGACAGTTTCAACCGTTCTAATTATTTCAAATAATATGGAAAAACCCCTGCCGCTGCAGGCAACTCCTATTCCATCTACGCATTACCAGTTCCAACAAATAATCATCAAATTTTATTAATTTATCATTAATTTTTTTAACGGCTAATAACATACATATAGCAGTTATTGCTGAAACTTATTTGTAACCTGGATCCAAACTCAAAAGAGATCCAAACTTTTTTGTTCATCGTAATGATCGACTTGATGGGGAATGTGGAGGAGTTGCAATCATCATTCATAGGTGTGTAAAGCATCAACTTATTTCGTCATTTGGAACTAAAGTTTTTGAAACTTTAGGTGTTTCTGTTGAAACACAGCTTGGTAAATATACTTTCATAGCTGCCTATTGGCCTTTTCAATGCTCTGGACAGCAAGTTAATTTGCTCCAAACTGACTTGCGAAAATTTACTCGCAATAAGTCAAAAAAAAAAAATATCATTGGTGACTTTAATGCCAAACATCGGTCATGGAATAATTCACAAAGTAATTCCAACGGCAGAATTTTATTTGATGAGTGCTCTTCAGGATATTTCTCAATTCAATACCCTGATAGCCCAACATGTTTTTCCTCTTCTAGAAATCCATCTACGATTGACTTGGTCGTAATCGACTCTAGTCATCTTTGTAGCCAATTAGTTACTCATGCTGATTTTGATTCTAATCATGACCCTGTTACATTTCAAATATCCCATGAAGCGATTTTTAATCCTATCACCTCCACTTTTAATTATTTTCAAGCTGACTGGAATATATATGGAACATATATTGACTCTGTTCTTGATGTTAGGTGTAAACAAAATTTTATATTGACAATTCTCTTGAAACTTTAACAAATTCCATTGTTGAAACCAGGAGCATTGCAATTCCAAAATGTGAATAAAAATTCGATTCCGTGATTATAGTCGATGATCTCAAACTCTTGATCCGTCTTAAAAACGTGAGGAGAAGGCAATTTCAACACACTCGCGATCCTGCTATGAAAATGATATGGCAGAATTTGCAAAAAGATATTCAAAACGGTTTTCCCAATTAAGAAAAAAAAATTCCTGGGAGGCTGATTTGGAAGAAGTGAGAGCTATTAATATAAAAAAAAAAAAACAAACAAAAATATGAAATCACCTGGCCTTGCCAAGGAACTTCCAGTGAGTAGCTTATCATTCTTGGTTGATATATTCAACAAATGTTTTCAGTTGGCACATTTCCCTAACAGATGGAGAAATACCAAGGTTGTACCAATTTTAAAGCGAAATAGAAACCCTGCATAAGCTTCTAGCTATCGTCCAATCAGCTTACTTTCCTCCATCAGTAAACTTTTTGAAAAGGTCATGATGGTTTAAATTAACGAAAATTCCATTTTTGCGAATGAACAGTTCGGATGCCGACATTCGACCACTCTTCAACTTTTACGTATAACAAATTTGAATCGTTCCAACGAATCTGAAGGCTATTCTACTGGTCTTGTTTCTCTAGACATAAAAGAAGCATTCAACAGTATTTGGCATGAAGGCTTGATTGTAAAATTAATAAAAAAATTTAATTTTCCAACATACATTTTACATGTTTCAACATTTGATAGTTTATATCACTCATATTAGTACTATACCAGAGAGGGAACTTCTAAATCATAGCTAGTCTTATTCTTCTTCTTCGTGGTATTACTTCCTCACTGAGATAGAGCCTGCCTATCAGCTCAGCCAGTGTCCTTATGAACTCTTCCACAGTTTGGTTTCTTTACCAAGGTTGCCATTTTCGCATTCGTATATCGTGTGGCAGGTAAGCTGATAGTCAATGCCCAGGGAAGTCAAGGAAATCTCCATTACGACCGGGAATCGAACCCAAACACCCTCAGTATGGCTGTGCTTGGTAGCCGTAGACTCTAACCAATCGGCTAAGGAGGGTCACCAAAAAATGTGCTCGATCTTCTAATCTCTTTGTGTGCCTTCAGCTTGTGCTGCGTAGGTAGTCAAAATCAAGTGCCGTTGATTTCGTTTTGTTCTCGGACGCGCAAATTGTCGGTCGTTTGTGGTGCATTCTATTCGAATGACTTAATATTCACCATGAATGCCGGTGAGATGTTTGTGAACACGGTTCAATTCCGTTTCCCAGTGGGTAGTCCACGACCCTCCTGGGTGGAAATTGCCAACTTTCTGAAACAGTTGGACACGGATCTGATGCTGATGGAATCAGCTTATAAAACGGCACACAACCGGTCGCTGTTCATAAAGTTTGTCTCTTTCAAGGCAATGGAGGATTCGTTGAGAAAAAATGCGGAACCACGGAAATTTTCTTACTCAAACGGTAAATTTGTAGAAGTCCGGATGTCAATCGCGGGGGCCAACATGCGGTATGTCCGTATTTTTGACCTTCCACCGGAGCTGAAGGACGACCGATTAGCATTGGTGCTGGGAGAATTCGGAAAAATTGATCGTG
The DNA here is from genome assembly GCF_002204515.2 of Aedes aegypti. NCBI lineage: Eukaryota > Metazoa > Arthropoda > Insecta > Diptera > Culicidae > Aedes > Aedes aegypti. The sequence continues at coordinate 134,513,420 of NC_035108.1, forward strand.
TGATCCGAGAAAAGTTTCCCACGGAACTAGGTCTCGATCACATGTACACTGGAGTACGAGGAGTGTACATGGAGGTCGAGAAAAGAATTCCACCGACAATAGAGGTTGTCGGCCTGAAAGGAAGAGTGTTTTATGAGGAGCTCAAAGACACTTGCTTTTTGTGCCAAGCGGAGGGACACCGGATGAATTCGTGCCCTCAACGTCGAACTCGGAAGAATGGTCAGCAAAAGGAACGACAGGAAAAGCCGGAGGATCGTTCTTATGCTGGTGTTGTGGCAGGAAAGGCCGCTGTGCCAGTTGAGCAGGTGTCATTGGATGAGACGGACAACGAAGTTATTGAAGTCTTAGAAGAAGAACTCATCGACCAGGAATCAGATGCTTCAGATACAGAACAGGATCCCCCCGAAACTAATGTGCAAGGAAGCAGGAGGTGTTACGAGCTAACGGCGGAAAAAGTGGAAATAGCGGCCAAGGCGATCCAAGAGTTGATGGGAAACCCACATGCCAACCAGCGACGAGCTCAATCTGCGGCTTCCCATTCAAGTTCTGGTTCCGGATCAGGTTCACGTCCGAAGAAAAAGTGTGCGCGTAAAGTTTTTTACTAGAAATTATTGAGTTTTTTATTTTTGAATATCTTGTTTAACTAATTGTTAAAAATGAGGTCGGCTCCGTAAAGTTTTTCATTAAACAAATGAGCCTAATAAATAAAACATTGGTAAAAAAAAAAGGAGGGTCACCAGCATACAACATGAACGGCCTGAAAATTTGTTTGAAGATCAAAAGCTTGTTCTAAAGACAAAGTTTCGATTTTCTGTTAATAAGTGGGTACAATATATATTATATATTCGTTTATTTTGGCTTGAATGTAATTATCAAAAGTTAAGTGCAGTTTGAGCGCAAGATACTTAACTCCATCTGAAAATTTTCTCAGAAAACCTCTTATAGTGACAACATATCAATAGAAGGTTTCAAACAAAGAGCTTTTAATTTATGTATAAATGTTACAGGTTGAGTTTTGGAAGCATTTGGAGAAATATTTCATTTTTGCAAGTATGAAGATCATATTGCCTTTAATTCTGATCATGTCCCTGTTACTTTTCAAATTGCCCATGCAATGATTATTAATCCTATTTATTAGTTCTACTTCCAATTTATTATTTCAGAGTTTACTGATTTATGAAACATATATCGTTAGAAATCTCGAACAAAAACTTTCATTGTTGAAGAAATGCATTTCACTACCAAAATGTAAAGGAGAATTTGTCTCAATTATTATAAGCCACGGATTTTGAGGCCTAAATGACCATAGCAGTAAACGCGAAGCTATTCAACTAAACCAAGCAGAGGGTCGCCCCTCGTGATGATGCAGTGTTTTACATCCTCATCAAGTAACTTGCAGGAAGTAGCTTATCGTTCTTGGTTAATATATTGCACAAATGTGTGACTAACAGAAAAGAGTTACAGATTATGTATGATACTATTGTTTTGTTCAGAATACGTAATACACTCCTATGCTAGATATACAGTTTTTAGGATCAGATAAAAGTGGTACATACTACTTATTTAAAAAAAATCAATCCAGTTCGACTAACTGACAAATGCATCCAGATGGCACAAAAACATTATCCGTTTTCGAGATCCTATTGTCATAATCGTATACCTCGAAGCGCACTTGAAGAAAATCCTGCTTGCATACTGCCCGATATCCCGCCCGAAGCTTTGAGGGGTCGATGTACGAGCATTCGCTGTCTTTTGAATTGCTAAAATAGATAATAAAAACTCGTACATACCTACAACCAAAATGATAGAATCATAAAAGATACTTACTCGCAAACTTCTCCGTAGTAAATTCGGTATGATTGCATCGCTGTAGGGATATTGTTTCCTAGTGTAAGATTAACGCGTTCTTCGTATACTCTTGATCTACACACTTCATATTTCGATGAAGATGGCACAATGAGAAGGCAGCAAATTATGCAGAATGCTGGTACAAAACCGCTCCCGCAAAACATTTTGATGAGACAGATTTCAAACGACTTGGACACAATTATTTTTCGTCAGATGTATCAAATATCCTTGTTGATTAATTATTTGTAACAAACCAATCAAGATCACTAATTCGAAGTAGATTACTTACGTCTAGAGCAGCTCGACTGAGAATGAATCAGAATCGGTGTTAAGTAAGAGTATTACTATGCTCGCGAGATTAATGTTTACGTAGAGTTATGTATGCTGAAAGATATCAGCAATCCAAGTACCGTAACGTCGGGCTAAGCTGTCCACTTTTGAATTTTATTTAATACTGAGTTTTACAGCCTCTGTGTTGATTTTTAATAGCTTTCGTTTGAATTTTATAAATAGTTTGCTAATTTTGTAAAAATATTTTTACCTATGGATCTAATGTTTGAGCACTGTGATAAAGCTTGTTAATCATAATGAATCTAGATACTAAATTCCACAAAGGTGTTTATTTTGCCTAAAGAATTTTGGGGCCTTCCTTAGCCGAGTGGTTAGAGTCCGCGGTTACAAAACAAAGTCATACTGAAGGTGTCTGGGTTCGATTCCCGGTCGGTCCAGGATCTTTTCGTAATGGCAATTTCCTTGACTTTGCTGGGCATAGAGTATCATCGTACCTACCACACGATATACAAATGCAAAAATGGCAACATTGGCTTAGAAGCAGGCTCTGTCCTAGTGGGGACGTAATGGAAAGAAGAAGAAGAAGACTATATTTTCCCTGCTTGGAAAATAGCAAAGATAAATAGAAAGCAATGCCATTTTGATCTTTAAACTTTAAACAATTATTCGCCTAATATGTATGTCATACCTTTAATCCGCTGTATCAATGAAAATAACACATGGTCAAAAAACTTCAATAATTTTCATGAACAGAATTGTTGTTTGTTATACGCGCTTATTCTATGAGAGAAGTGAAGTGAGAAATCAAGTTCTCGTGGTGACAAACTCCACTCAACATGACATTGTAAATCAAATGGGAACTGCCACTCATTGGGTGAGACCGAGCTTTCTTACTTAGCTCCGTGGAATAATCCCAGTTGACAATTTCGCAAAAACCTACGGTAGTTTTGGTCTCTGCAATCATACGGAGTTTGATAAGTTCCCTGATTCCCTGTGTCACCATTAGGGTGGTTCAAAATTCAAAAAAGAATCTAATCTCCCATATATTCCTTACATCCTTGCCATAAAACTAGTGTTCTGTGACATTTTCAGCTTTCTAAGTGGTGATTTGAAGGTGCTATCAATTTGTGTGATTTGTGCTAACGTAAGAACAACACGACATTCATGAAACGCGACGCGAGACAAGACATAACACTTATAGTTCTTGTCTCGCGTCGCGTTTCGTGAATGATTTTAAAGTGGATCAAAGACGATGTAGGTTTATATAAAAATTAATATGGTACAATTTGGAAAAAGGTTCCAAACACGTTAGTACTGGAATATAAGTACACACTTATCATCCTATAGTAAAAACTAATTCTTCAAACAATGATTAAGAAATTTGCTGAAGAGAGCTATTCAATCCGACCGATAGGAGAAGAGATATCCATGAGTTTGTTTGCTATTATTTTGCTTCATATGGGATTATTGCCCTGCAAACATCTTCAAAAATCCCAAACAAAATTAGCTCAAAAGGGATTTGTTTCTTCAGCAACATCCTTCATCAAGGTTTGGAAAAAAGAGTCATCAGGTTTATGATGATCAGGTTTTACTTGCATTATACTGCCGTGAATCGCAAGTCAGTCCCAACTGTAAAAAGTAGGCATTGAGAAAAACGACTGTGATGTTTCCAAACTCGTTTTCCATACAAATATTTAAATAATTTCAGAGGATTGGAATATGTTCAAATGATAATGTATCTTTTATAATTTGCTTTCCTCTAAGATATTTTTCCGAGAAAAAATATAAAGATTACACGGTGCGGAAAACTGTAGTTGGACTGATATGCGGTTATCTTTCATTAGGGGACAATTTGACTTGCTGTTTTTTTCCTATTTTTTCCAAACAAATCATATTGTCTCAATAGTGAAGCTGAAAGAGCATTGAAAGGTATGTTAAAAACTGAACTAAACTCAATTTTTCAAAAATGCAGATGGGACTGACTTTCGATTCACGGCAGTATAGTACTAGGGTGTTTGGAATATTTTTCAAATTTTTCCCATATCAATTTCCATATAATCCTACATGGTCTTTGGGCCACCATTAACCCTCTAATAGCCAAATTTCTATTTTCGATCTAAATATCATTATTCGTTATCTAAAATCGTTCTAAACACGTTTTGGGCAATAATTTATTTTTATTTGCAAATTTGAGAATTTTGATTTTTATAATTTTTATTTTTGAACATCCCTATCCTTTTTCATTTTTTCTTGAAGCCTCTGCTGATTACTAATTTTTGGAAATGATAAAAATTAAATTTTTACGGTACATTTGAAAATATTAAATTTTTCATTTTTTTTCTGGAGCATATTTTATCTTCCGTGTAACTAACGGAAAAACAGGTTTCAAATTATTTTAATACAGGGTGTCTACTACCTGGAAAAACCTGGAAAACCTGGAATTCTCAGGGAATTTTATTCAACCTGGAAAAACCTGGAATTCTCAGGGAATTTCGGCTACACTCAGGGAAATTATTTTGAAACAGTAATAGATGATAGAATATGTGGTTTTTGTGACAAAAAATCTCCTGAACCATAAATTTTGTCGGCTGCGCCGCTATCAAAACGCTGAACATGTCAGTCCTTTTAACGATTTTTAATTAATCAATATAAAACATGTTTAGACAACGATTTAGACCTTAAGGTTGTCAAATTGGTAAAATCAAGTACAGTTTCAGTTGGGTGTCGTTCATGAGCAGTTGTTAAGTAATTTTTCGCCTATCATACAAAATAAATAAACACCTGGTGCAAAATTCTAGAGGCTTCAGAGAAACCTACAAAACCTATTAGACGACTATTCCACAAGCTCTTAAATATATTTTTCTCATGTCTTCAGAATGCTTCAGGATTTCTAGTAATTTCTCCAGTGATTTCTTTTTGAATACTTTCATAATTTTTTTCAAGGATGCTACATGCGATTTTTCAATGGATGCTTAGAAGAATTTCTTCAGGATTTGTTCCAAAAATCTTGCAGCGCTCTAACGCTTCCACAAAAGTTTATTCGTTTCGACACTTTTCCACAAAAACCTACAATAATTCCCAAGCCGATTTTTTCATTTATTCCAGGCATTTTCATAAGGATTTTTTTTAAATGTTCATCCTCGATTACTTTCAGGAGTTGCTTAAAAGATTCTTCAGGCGTTATTCGATGACGTCTATTATAAACGTTTCAAAGAACTCCTTGATAAATTTGTTTCTAGGATTCCTCATTAAGTTCCTCCAGAAGTTTCTCTTGGAATGTCTCCAGCATATCATCAACATATTGTAGCTGCTTTGATATTTTTTGTGTAAATTTTCCCAATCTCCATAGATTTTTTTAAAACTTCATTCAAGGTTCAGGGATTTGGTCCAAATACTTCAATTAGTTTCTTCAAAACGTCTTGTAGAACATTATTTGGAGATAATATTTGTTTGTATTTTAGGATGAACTTCATCAAACATTTAGGAGGTCTTTTAGAGATCCTCGAAGGAACTCAAGGAAGTCGTACTTAGAACACACTTTCAAAATTCAACGCAGATTTTTTATTTTTTTCAAAACAATCTAAAAAAAATTGCTTGAAATTTTGATAAATAACTAGAAAATATATAAAGATTTCAACGAAAATTGTTCAAAAACCAAAATGGAGGAATTACTGTATGAATTTTTGAAGATACTCTAAACGGAAATGCTGGAGAATGTCCTAGAGAAATTAATGGAGTAATTTTTGGATGGATGATTCCTGATGTGGTTACCTTAGAAAAAATCCAGATTGAATTAATGAAGGTATAAAACAATTTTTTTTGGAAGAATTATTTAGAAACTTAATGAAAAATTTCAAAACAAACTCCTGAAGAGATCTGCGGAGTAATACGTGAAAGAAATATGTTCAATGTAGGGCCCATTCACAAATTTCATAACGCTGAAGGGGGTGGGTGAGTGTCCACATGACGTTACAGTTCATACAAAATTAGTAAAACGTTCATACAATAAGCGTTACAAAGGGTGGGTGGGTGTCAAAAATGTCCATTTTCAGCGTTATGAAATTTGTGAACAAACCCGTAGCAATCAAACGCTCATCTCGTGCTTCCAGTTAGGTATCTCTTATTATTCATAATATATGTGTGGTCTCGTTTTTTTAACTAGAAGTGTCTAAAGTAATAATTGCTAATACAATCATACTACCAGCCTTAATTTCCCCAGAGAAAAAATGCAAAACGCTCTCCAGAAAAATATTGTGGGTACGTCAATGAAGTCCATACATCTGAATCCCATTTTAAGAGAAAGGATATGAGAAAGGCCTTTTCAGATCATTGGATAAACATTCTTGTTTTTTTTTCCTAGATGAATTTATTTTCGAAGATACTTTTTATTTGAAAAAACAAGTTTTTATTCATGACGAATTCCATGTCAAATCGGTCAGTCACAGAACTCGACCATCTTCGATTTGGATTAAATTTTGCACATGTTTTTGGCATGATAGAATAAGTGTTTTCCATAGAAAAATTGATCATTTTGACTCAAGTTTAACTTTTGAAACTGGCTTACATTTTTTTGCATGCAACTTATTTGAAAAATTCATATTCATATTCAAATAAGTTGCATGCAAAAAAATGTAGGCCATTTTCAAAAGTTACACTTGAGTCAAAATGATCATTTTTTCTATGAAAAACATTTTTTCTACCATACCAAAAACATGTGCAAAATTTAATCCAAATCGAAGACTATCGAGCACGATTTTTAATTTTTTCGACTCATTCTGGATGGAATTCCTCTTATCTTAAATTAACTATTTGTATGCTTTGGAAAATTTATTTAACCTGTAATTATTTTTTGAAACCTGGAAAACTCAGGGAATTCCATTTCTGTAAATGAGTAGACACCCTGTAATACCATCAGGCTTTTCTTCTGTTATAGGTTGATTGTAGAAAAATATTAAAGATACATTTTTTTCAAAAGCCATAAAAAACATCCCTTATATGCGTATTTTGAGCCAAGGTTTAGACCAACAATAAAATAATATTGATTGCCGAGCTACGAAAAAATACACAAAATTGCAAAGTGTACCTGTCTAGGGGCCCAGATAGCCGTAGCGGTAAACGCGCAGCTATTCAGCATGACCATGCTGAGGGTCGTGGGTTCGAATCCCACTGGTCGAGGATCTATTCGTAAAGGAAATTTTCTCGATTCCGAGGGCATACAAGTATCTTCGTACCTGCCACACGATATACACATGCAAAAATGGTCAATCGGCAAAGAAATCTCTCAGTTAATAACTGTGGAAGTGGTCATAAGAACACTAATCTGAGAAGCAGGCTATGTCCCAGTTGGGACGTAACGCCAGAGAGAAGAAGACCCGTCTAAAGGCGGGGTATCAGAGGGTTAAATCAACACCGAAAAAGCTGAAAATTTCACAGAACACTATTTTTTATCGTAAGAAAGATATGGGAAATTGGATTTTAAACATTTTTAAATTTTGAACCGCCCTAGTCACCATATGTTTGCTGGAGATAATCCTTGATTGCTTACACATTTTACACTAGACTGGTCCAGCACAACATGTAAGAAAAGCAGAGTTGTCAAAATTCATCCGACAGGCTCAAACCTTAGGAAAAAAGAAAACTATGAAAGTTTCATTTATTTAACTTTAAAATCCCAAAAGTGCGTACAAAATTTCAAAAAGCTTGTAATATCTTGATATCGAGTTACAGAACCATAGTAAAAGTTGGTATTCATGGCTTGGTTGGTTTTCACCATCGAGCTGGTCCCTTTAATATCGAGTTATGGAGAGTTGACTATACTTTGAACACCCTATTTCATAAAGGATTGAAAGCTTTCATTTCATATCTAACTTTAGAACCAGTCTAATGTTACAACGTATGTTGTTCAAGAAGAAACGGCATTGAAAGTTGATATCGGATGGAGACCTCCATCATCGAGAATGATTCATACTATGTACAAGTTCGATAGGTCATTGCATAGCTCACCAATCGGTGGCAGCATCTTTCGGTTCGAAAAAAATGTTATCTATCTTCTATATAAATACACATGAAATTGAATTTATGTGTCACGATTTTACTCGAGAAGTGGTCATAGCCTGTAATGAACCTTAGATCTTTCCGGACAAACATAGGGAAATTGCCAAAGTTTTCTGTGCATTTTATTTTCATTTTTGTTGGATAAGAGTAGAGTAATAAGATGCGTGTTTCAATACTATATATTCAATCAAAATAAAAGGTGCTCTCGTGACATTTTTTAGGATGTGCAGGAATTGGTTTTCCACCGATTGTTGTCAACCTTGATGAAATGTAAAAATATGTTTTGATGAATTACGCGTTTTTATTATGTTGGTCCACTCTTTAATATCCGGGCTCACAGAGACAGTTCGTGACAGCAAAATCTCGGCTCACCTTGACGTACAGAAATTTGGTATCAGTTTCTCCCTCCCAGGTCATAGGAATCGAAAAGTTCTTTAACTGTTTTGTTAGTGTAGTACTGTGACGTGTTGGAAAAGTTGACAAATATGCCGGGAATGTCAAAAATTGGTACTGTCACTTTGTGTGGGAATTTTACTAAGCGTTAGGCGACTTTGTGTTTCTTTTGCCTTCTACTTTGCCAAGTTGTACCTTGGCTTTCTCGTCGTAGTCCTGCTTTCAACTTGAAATAAAACGACTACAAAACAAGGCTTCTGCTCCACACCGCAGGCTACTGACTATTGCTACCACGTCAGCACCTCTTACCTCTATCTTACAATATGTTTACCTCCAGACACCTCCGCTACAGGGTGTGTGATGTACCTGTTCCCCAACACCATCGTCACAGTGTCTAGGCGTTTGTCCACACTATTCTCACTTAAATTGATGTTGGTCGCCTCCTTTCTTGGCGGGAACCTTAGCCGGTTACTGATGGGTCCAGAAGCCTCTCCTTCACATTCCGATAGTTGTTTGTTTTGGTTGATCTCTCTTACACACTCAAACAGACTTTCAGAGTTCGGTAAAGCAATTTACCGAAACAGACCGGTAATTTCTAATATTACAGTTGTCTCGGTAATTACCAGCTAGATTACCGAAATTTGTAAATCAATCTACAGTATATCGGTGATTTCGTCCCATTTTAACGAGTACGGTAATTTAATTCACCGAAAATATCTGTAAAACGGAACGAACTGTCAACTCCGGCCTGTGACAGAAAAAGTCAAATACTTAGTGCAACGCAATTCTCCTGAAAGGCGCAACGAAGGCGATGGGTTACGAAATCAGCGTAATAATTCACCATAATTCATCAGAAACTGTTTGTAAGTATTCTTTAGCTCCGTGATCAGCAAATGGAGACAGATGTTTGTACAATTTCGTCGGTGTTTTCTTTCTAGAAGCAAACGTTCACTCCTCTTTCATCGAGCACCATGGAGGTCGAAATCGGAATGAGAGGACTGGCAAAACGTGCGGCGCTGGTGGAAATATTATACTCAATCGTGTAAAATGAATACAGGAATAAACGAATATTTTAATACAAATCGCATCAAATGGATGATGTTTTTTGTTTTTGTTTTGTTATTCATGGATCCAATAGCTGGGGAACGAAGCGGAAAAAAAATAAATTACCGTATAGATCGGTAGGTGGACCTAAAATTTACCGAAGCCGTCAGCAATTTTTGACGTTTCATGGCAAATCACATTTTACCGACCATTCGGTACTTTTTTCATTTACCGAACGCATTACCGGCTGTTCAGCTGTTGAGATTTCGGTAAACAAATTAACGACGTCGGTGATTTATTCTAAGTGTGTATGAGTCCCCCTTAGAGCCGCTATCCATCGCTTTTATGATCCTATGGTTATCGTTGATGTGATTTTCAAAAATTTATTTTTCAAAATTTTCAATTTCAATTTTCAAATTCTTTTTTTCGAATCCTCTGCAGACGTTTCTTTTTAGTATTACAACAGCTATTTCATATTGGTACAGCATACAACATGGCTGGCCTGAAATTTTGTTTGTTCTTAAGACACATTTTCGTTTTTCTGTTAATGAGTGGTTAAAGACATTTTACATATTTGTTAAATTTGGCTTGAATGCCATCAATGTGATTTTTTTGAAGGTAGTTTTTTATTTAGCATGAGTTCTAGATACTTAACTTCATCTGACCACTTTATTGAAACCTCTCTCATCTTGATAACATGTCTACTTCTTCTTTTTCTTGGCATTACGTTCTCACTGGGACAAAGCCTGCTTATCAGATTAGTGTTCAATGAGCACTTCCACAGTTATTAACTGAGAGCTTTCTTTGAAAATGTTTCCATTTTCGCATTCGTATATTGTGTGGAAGATACGATGATACTCTATGCCTAGGGTAGTCAAGAAAATTTCCATTAAGAAAAGATTCTGGATTGACTGGGAATCTAACCCAGACACCTTCAGCATGGCTTTGCTTTGTAGCCGCGGACTCTAACCACTCGGCTACTGTTTACAATCTACTACAGATGACACGCAGACGTCGTCCTTTGGCGAAGTGGCCTGTGTCATCCGCAAACAAGGATTTTTGACGTCCCTGAGGTAACTCAGATAAGTCAGATGTGAAAATATTGTATAATATTGGTTCCAAAATGCTGCCTTGAGGAACACCAACTGTTACAGGAAGTCTTTCAGACTTGGAGTTCTGATAATTAACCTGAAGTGTACGATTTGACAGATAACTTTGAATTATTCTAATAATGTATGGTGGGCTTCGTAGCCGTGCGGTTAGTGTCACCAGGCATTTAGCCGCATCGTGCTAGGGAGTGTGGGTTCGATTCCCGCCTCAGGCCGTTAAACTTTTCGTGAGGAATGTTTTCCGACTGTGCCATTGGGCGTTGCATGCTAGTCCGTTGTCTAGTGTGGTGCTTCCTTCAAAGGGCATAAATGCCCACTAGAAGCATTAACGTGTCAGCGTCTTAAAAAAAAAAAAAATCAAACCTTCACACCAAACACTGTCAAATGCTTTTTCTATGTCTAGAAGAGCAAGACCAGTAGAATAACCTTCAGATTTGTTGGAACGAATCAAATTTGTTACACGTAAAAGTTGATGAGTGGTCGAATGTCCATGGCGGAGTCCAAACTGTTCATTGGCAAAAAAATGAATTTTCGTTGATGTGGACCATCATTCTGTTCAAAATGACCTTTTCAAAAAGTTAACTGATGGAGGAAAGCAAACTGATTGGACGATAGCTAGAAACTTCTGCAGGATTTTTGTCTGGTTTTAAAATTGGTACAACCCGTTGGTACAAATTTTTCCATTTGTCAGAAAAATATGTTAATTGAAAACATTTGTTAAATATATCAACCAAGAATGATAAGCTAATTTCTGGAAGTTTCTTGATAAGGATGTATAAAATTCCATCATCGCCAGAAGCTTTCATATTTTTGAATTTTTTAATAATAGTTCTCACTTCTTCCAAAACAGTCTCCCAGGAATTTTCGAAAACGTTTTCTTGATTGAGAATATTTTCGAAGTCCTGAGTAACTTGATTTTCAATTCGACTATTAAGTCCTAAATTAAAATTGTGCGCGCTTTCAAACTGCATAGCAAGTTTTTGAGCTTTTTCGCAATTGGTTAGAAATACAGTAGTTTCTCGATTTTATCACTGCTCGTTTTAATATCGCTTCATTATATCACTCTCGATTTAGGCACGGTTTTATGTTCGAGTTTATCACGAAATAATAATTGTTTGAATTTCATACATTTTACAACGAAAAATAACCCTAATCAATCAGCATATATCTATTTAACCCATCTCTCACGTGCTTTTCATTTAGTTCGTTCAATTTCAAATCTTTTTTTCAAAATTTTTGTTTCTTAATTGTGCAAAACGTTCCTTGATTTCATTCTGCAAATCCTGCCATAGAATTTTCATAGCAGGATCGCGAGTGCGTTGAAATTGCCTTCTCCTTACGTTTTAAAGACGGATCAAGAGTTTAAGATCATCGTCTATAATCACAGATTCAAATTTTTGGAATTGCAATGCTCCTGCCTTCAACAATGGAATTTGTTAAAGTTTATAGTGATTATTAAGTGATATTATTAGTTTATTAAGTGATATTGCCAATATCAAGTTTTGTTTGTAAAGAAATGTTAACATCAAGATTAGAGTAAATATATGTTTCATATATATTCCAGTCGGCTCTTGAAAATAATTGAAAGTGGAGCTGATAGGATCGAGAATTGCTTCATGGTATATTTGAATGTAACAGAGGCTGTGGGCTTCGTGGCCGTGCGGTTAGTGTTATCAAGCATTTAGCCGCATCGAGTCAAGAGGTGTGGGTTCGATTCCCGCTTCAGTCCGCAAAACTTTTCGTCAGAGACGTACAGTTGTGTTCAGAATAATAGTAGTGAAAGCCGATTTTCATACAAAATGCTCAACTTTGGCATGCTGTAACTTCGTTTCTATACGAGCAATCGGCATGAAATTTTGGCAGTGAACTACAAATATGCTGAAATTCATTATCACAAAATTTTAAAATTTTCACACTACCGGCTAAAAAGTTAAGCACCAGGTGAAATCGCTCAAAATAATAGTAGTTTTTCTTTTGTAAATTTTTGTTCAGCAACAATTTAGTAAAAAATTGTATTGTCTATACATTTAAAGCTTGGGTGGAAATGGTTGAAACGATGTGTAAAGAAAAATTCTAAAATTCAAAATACAGCAGATATTTAAATTATTAAAACTACTATTATTTTGAGCGATTTCACCTGGTGCTTAACTTTTTAGCCGGTAGTGTGAAAATTTTAAAATTTTTTGATAATGAAATTGAGCATATTTGTTCACTGCCAAAATTTCATGCCGATTGCTCATATAGAAACAAAGTTACAGCATGCCAAAGTTGAGCATTTTGTATGAAAATCGGCTTTCACTACTATTATTCTGAACACAACTGTATTTCGACTGTGCCACTGAGCGTTGCATGCTAGTTCGTTGTCTAGTGTGATGCTTCCTTCAAAGGGCAAAGTTTCCACTGGAAGTATTTACGTGTTGGTGTCTTAAAAACAGGGACATGATCAGAATCAAAATCAGCATGAGTAACTAATTGACGACAAAGATGACTAGAGTCGGTTAAGACCAAATCAATCGTAGAAGGGTTTCTAGAAGAGGAAAAACATTTAGGGCTATCAGGGTATTGAATTGAAAAATATCCTGAAGAACACTCATCAAATAACATTCTGCCGTTGGAATTACTTTGAGAAGTACTCCATGTTTGGCATTAGAGTCACCAATTACAAAAAAAAAAAATTACTTATTGCGAGTCAATTTTCGCAAGTCAGTTTGGAGCAAATTAACTTGCTGTCCAGAGCATTGACACGGTTATATGAAAAATTTAGATTCTCGCTCCAGTCCACTTATTGGATTGCATTTAGGTCCCATAACAACTGTGCAAAATTTCAGCTCGATCGGAGAAACTATATTTTAGCGCCAGCCGTTCAAAGTTTGTATGGGATTTACTATGGGAAAACTTACTTTTGCAAAGAAAAATCGCCCATTGACCTCTATAAAAATTCTGAACACAGATCTCGATAGCTATTTCTACGATGAATAACATTGCCTAAGACTGCAAGACTGTCTTCGGCAATATTCTTCATCGTAAAAATACCTATCGAGGCCTGATAATTTTTATAGAGGTTAATGGGCGACCTCTGACGATTTTTCTTTGCAAAAGTAAGTTTTCCCATAGTAAATCCCATACAAACTTTGAACGGCTGGCGCTAAAATATAGTTTCTCCGATCGAGCTGAAATTTTGCACAGTTGTTATGGGACCTAAATGCAATCCAATAAGTGGACTGGAGCGAGAATCTAAATTTTGTCCCACACTAATAGGCAGCTATGAAAGTATATTTACCAAGCTGTGTTTCAACAAAAACACTTAAAGTTTCAAAAACTTTAGTTTCAAATGACGAAAAAAGTTGATGTTTTACACATGTTTCATACGCCTATGAATGATGATTCCAATCCCCCACATGCCCCATCAAGTCGATCATTACGATAAACATAAAAGTTAGGATCTTTTTTTAGTTTGGATCCAGGTTTTAAATAAGTTTCTGTAATAACTGCTATATGCACGTTATTAGCTGGAAGAAAATTAAACAGCTCGTCCTCTTTACCATTCAAAGAACGAGCATTCCAATTTAAAATATTTAAATTATTTTTTATTGGATCCATTAGAGAAACGTAATACAATTTGATTAGTAAATTTTACACCGATTTGGACTGCTTCAGTCATAGTGGTGGCTTTGAACATTGCATCAATCAATAGATTCAATTGTTCAGTAAGAAAATTAAAATCAGAGGCGACATATCACTTGAAGTGTGTACATTATCTGATGATTTTCCGTTAGAATTTTCGGTAGACGAAGAGGTGGAGTAGAAGTTTCCTGTGGCGGCCAGGTTTTTTTTTTTTTCCTTTGATTTTAAACAATTAGAACGAGTACTCGTAGTATAAAAAGGGGAGGAGTTCAAATTACCTGCTATGATATCGGCAAATGGTTTTCCTTGGGTAGATACATTCGAAATTAAAAGATTCGAACGGCTATCCGACGGATTAAAATTAGTTTGTGAACGAGCATGATTATAATATTCCTGATGGGTGTGATTCTTAAGCAAGCGATCGTTAACTGAAAAAATAGCATTATTCGATACTCTACCAGGGGAATTCCGGAAACGACCGTTATCGTAACGGCAATTACCGTTCATCTGCCTGGCACGAGCCTCGACAACTCGCCTACGCGAAGGGCATGCCCAAAAGTTTGACTTATGATGTCCCCCGCAATTTGCGCATATGAAATTATCGGTATCTTCCTTCACTGGACAGACATCCTTAGTGTGAGAAGAACCTCCGCAAATCATGCATTTAGCATCCATGCGACAATGTTTTGTACCATGACTCCACTTTTGGCATCGACGGCACTGAGTGGGGTTCTGGTAATTTCCTCCGGGTTTCTGGAAATGTTTCCATGTTACACGGACATCGCTTTTTCTAAAGCTTTAATATTATTTAGTTCTTTTTTGTTAAAGTGTACTAAATAATATTCTTGAGAAAGCCCTTTCCGAACAATGCCAGATTGGATATACTTTTTCATAATGATTACTTGGACTGGGGAAAATCCAAGTAAATCATTTATTCCATTTTTGATCTCTTCAGGGTACTTATGGTCACACGAGAGGCCCTTCAATACGTGTTTGAACAAACGTTCAGTTTTGTCGTCATGAGTCAAAAAAAAGTGCTTCTTCTCTTCAAGATGTTTGAGAAGAAGTTCACGATCTTTAAGAGTTTCCGGACTACGAAGCGACAATCTCTTTTCTTTGCTATTTGGAACCTTGATTCCCCTAATGCAGTTCAAGATCTCCTGCCTTAATCCCCCAAGTTCGGAACAATTGACCACGATAGGCGTCACTCTTTGCTTCCTCACTTAAATCAAAGAGGCTGGGCTAGAGACTGCTTCGATTTGGTGTTCGGAAAATTTGTCTAGAGCATCGAACTGATTGGTCATTTCGATACAATTATCAACATTATTCATTTCACCATTGGAAGAAAGTTCGCATTCCGGAGAAACGTCCTTTCTATCATTCTTGCCACGTTTAGTGACAGTTTGTTATCTCACTTTTTTGGAAGGAAGTTGTGAATTCAGAGATTCACCCTTCCTTTTGTTTGTAGTTGCAACCATGTTTAGTGAATAAACGAAAGAAGATGTGACCTTCGAGAGGTTTTTTTTTCCCAAAACGGGTCCTACGAAAAATCGAAGGCACGGGTCCAAACAAGGATCGTAAAAAGATCAATAGTAGAGAAAAAGTACTGAAAAGTACCCCTGCAAAGTACTGTTTTATTGCTTTAGGTAGTTTAAAAAAAAAAACTTCCAAGAGCAGAGAGAATTCGTGTACGTACAGCACGAAGATACGATGCAAACTATATTTGAATCCTTAAATTTTTCATCCGTGCAGCTTTGAAGTAGTTACTCCGTTTGGCAGTATATCAAACATTTTGCTTGATCTGCTTTACACACTAACAACTCTTCTCAAATAATAGCTAAAAAGTTAAACTAATTTTATATAAATCATGAATATAATAGTTTTCTTCTTTTTAAATTTCAACGATTCATGTGGGTTGTCATCTTGCCACTATTTTAGACCGACATTTAAAAAAGAGTTATTAAGTGAACATTTATTTTTATTTTTCTAAACTTTAGATGCTTGGAGGTTACAGTAATAATCTCAAACTTCAATCAGGTCTAAATCGAGCTCGTTCTTGGGCTGCTCATGTTGAACCGTCTGCCACTACATTTATTGAGCATCTGGAACGGTTGGAACGCTTAACATTTTTACTATTGGAGCAACTACTCTAACTAAGTACAAAGCATTTTTTGTATGCTTTACTTCATTGCTGTGTGTATGCTTTACTTCATTGCTATCAAATTTCACTTCAAAACACTATTTAAACATAAATTCATCTAAATTTTTCATAATGCCTTCAATTATTATTAATTTTGTCTATCACAATTTTACATCCAGATGGAATACATTTGGATTTGGATTCGGAATACATTTGAAATGTTGAATTATAATGAAAATCTTTCCCAATGATATATTGCCGCTGGCACACTCCTCGATGTCCTGGTCGGAAACGAAACATGTTTTGTGATGGATACCGGTCACTCGTTCTGCAAAAAAACAATTGGTTCAATGTTTGCATTTGTTTGCACTGAACGTTTTCACTGGCATTTTCCTCGAGTAAACTTACCCACAACTTCTTTCAGATTGGCACAGATCGATGATACTCGATTGTTCCTCCCGATAAAGGCAATCTGTTCGTTCTTGATCAATCCCGGTTTGCCGTTTGGCACTGGTTTCACCCAAATGAAGCATTTGGCGTGAAGCCAAAATTGTATCCAGTGCAGTTAGCATGATTACTAAATTAATTAATCCGTTCACATCCATCTTTGTGAGTTAACTGAACTAAATATGAAATACTTCCTTCCGCGATACTTCCTATCGGTAGCATGTGAGTAATAATGTTTCCGTTTGGAAATAAGAAATGGACTATGATGACGTTCTCAATCGCTGACGTAGAATGTATGACGACATGCCGCTCAATATAGTGACGTGGATCATATCCATTAGAGATCAAGTATGGATTTGTCACCAAGTGTTGGATTGATTATCAGCACATTTTTCATCTGTTGAACTTTGGGGCTTCTTAGAATCTAAAATGCATCGTGTCATAATTAACCAATCTAACGTAATAACTTTGTTATTTTTTACAATAGTTAGATATTTCAATATTACTTAGAGCCCATAACCTACGTAAATATTTCAGACTACAGATTTTGTCCATGTTTAGTTGCTGTTAATTAGTTAATCAGTCGGAACGGCGTTTTTTTCGTGTTAGTTCCATACGCCATTCCCGTTCCAAACTCAGAATACTCCCCATAAAATCATAACTCTCAATTTCCGCTGAAATCGCAGAACACAAATCAAAATTTCTGTTTTTTTACTGGAATCAAAGGATTTCAACTGGACCACCAGAACTAGTATCGCCATTTCCGATCACCAATTAGAATTGGAATGTTAACGATTTCTGAAGTTTCCAATAAATCTAACAATTCATATTGGAACCCTGAGAGTTCCTTCAAGATTTTCAGAAATTCCTTTCTAAAATCTCAGAATTCCAACCCATCGAAATCTCATAATTGTTTTCAGCAGTGGCGCGGGAAGTGGGAAGGACATATACTACGCACGAAAACACTTGGGTAGGACAGTCAAAGTATTGTCCTACTCACGATTCAATCAAACAAAAAACTGGATCAGCAGAAAAACGACCAACTTCGTAAGGTTTTTTAATGTATTCTCATGCATAGCAAAGTATGACATGGTTTCTACATGACCCCTAAAAGTTCTGGCTAGTGAGAAAAACGAGTGAGAATATCTCTAATGAAAATCATGGGAAACAAACTGTAATAATTGAGGGATTCCACGGAGGCATGCAAGTCGATTCTGATCGACCATTTCAAAAATATCTGAAACTTTGCACAGTTTTTCAGTTCCATCTAAATCGTCATTTTCCGATATTAAATCTTCAAGTTGAGTCACGACTAACTTTTCAAAAGGGTGTATATGTAAATGGTTCAAAAATATCCAAAAAGCTGCACAGCAAAAACGGTTCGTTCGATTGTTAGACAACTAAAGAAACAAAGTAAGACAACTAAATAAAGATTCAAAAAAAAAATACACACAGTAAAAAAATTTTTTTTTTGCTTTAAAAAACATCATTTTTGTCACAAAAACTCAAATATCTCAAAACCCTATCGGAATACCAACGTAATTTTTTGAGGGAAAACGGTCCATTATATTAGCTATCTACCATAAAAATTTGGTGATGGTAAGCCAATAAACAAAAAAGTTATGACATTTCAAATATTTCACAAATTTGACACTTAGTGAAATTTTTTTTTTTTTTTCATTGTTAATTTTTTTTAGAACCGCAGTTTGTTGCTGATTTTTTTGTGGGTACCACATGAGGTTAACAAGTTGTTTTCATGATATTTTATTTAATTATTCATAACTATTATAGCATCTATTAGAAAGTTAGACGCGATCCAGTGTTGTGATCTAAAGTCTTGATAGAGTGTCATATTTTTTATTGTACGTAACTGAAGAAAAATTCTCTCAATAGTGTTGAAACCTTTTGATAAAAGAAATCTAATATTGAAGACAAAAGCTACAAAAAAAGTTTTCTATACAGGTATACGACTAG
Source organism: Aedes aegypti (assembly GCF_002204515.2). NCBI lineage: Eukaryota > Metazoa > Arthropoda > Insecta > Diptera > Culicidae > Aedes > Aedes aegypti. The sequence continues at coordinate 134,532,344 of NC_035108.1, forward strand.
TTTACCTGCAAAAAGTTTACCTCGTAGAGAACAAGGCCTTGCCTTGGCCCGCCTTGGTAGAGAATAGACTTTGTTAATCATATTTGGGAGAAAGCGAGTAACTTCAACAACATCAAAAACATGATAGGTACATACCATGAACATACTCACGAAAAAGCTAAAAATATACTACCACTATGGTTATAAAAGATTTAATTGTAAAATTTTTCTTCAGTCAAGCAAACGACACCAAACTAGTCAGTAAAAACTCAAAAGTGATTTTGTTTATTAAAATCTAACGAGCAACAAGAGTAGTCGCTTTCTCAACTGTTGCAGGCCGTTTGCAGAAAAAAAGTGTTCGAAAGAGCTACGAAATCTCACCGAAAGCACCATAGATAAACTGAAAGCGGCTGGTTATGCTCCAATGTCTACATTGAATACAAATTTACGCATTTGTACGTCCTGCCGTTTAAACGTTGACAAACGGGCAATCTGTACATCATCGGTGGATCAGGTTGCAGGAAGTTCGAAAACAACAACAACTGAGGAATTACTAGATGCACCGACAACAACTGAGGAGTTACCAGAAGTACCAAGTGCAGATAGTCTTGCCACGGTACCATTAGCGACATCTGTTTCAACAAATCAATCAGAAGATGAGTGCATCCAGAAGGTCAACATCGAACGCTTCAACGAAGGGATAGCTGGAATAAAAGTGACTCCGATTAAATGGACGAAGATGGGTTACGTCAATTATCCCGAGAAAAAATACCGTGAAATCAACGAAGCTGTACGAAGAAACCTCTTCAAATTAGGACCTGAGGATGTGGAAAATACACACTACGATGAAGTAATTATGAATATGAAGGAAAGGTTCTCGAATCTAGCCACGACAAGGAAAGAAAAATTATTGATTTTGTCGATGCTGCCAAGCTCGTGGTCTATTCAAGACGCCATTGATGAGTTCAAAACCAATAGAAATACAGCAAAAGAGGCAAAACAATTCAAAAATAACTGTCTTGCAACCAAAAATGCTAGGTCGAGTACTTCATTAACAGATGAGACAAAAGAAAAAATAATTCAATATTTTGAAGACGATGAAGTAAGTAGAGCTATGCCTGGCCAAAAAGATTATGTATCTGTAAAAAAAGATGGAAAGCGTCAAGCAATCCAAAAACGATTAATGATGACTACTTTGAAAGAAGCGTATACACGCTTCAAGGAAATTAACGAAAATATTAAGGTAGGTTTTTCCTCATTTGCAAGCCTTCGTCCAAGGCAATGCAAGCTTCTATCCAATTCAGGAACACATAATGTTTGTGTGTGCACAACACACGAAAATATTAACCTAATCTTACATAGTTTGAAAAGAATCAATTTATCAAAGGATATTAAAATGTTAACTGGTAGTCTTTTGTGTGAAAATACAGCATCAAATTGCTATCTACGATCTTGTTCGGATTGTCCAGATTCTTCATCATTGGAAAATACTTTATTCGCTGAGTTTGAAGAAAATTATATTGATCAGTTATCATTTGGGCAATGGGTGACCACGGATAGGTGTGACCTAGAAACTATTGTAAAACCTGTAGATGAGTTTGTGTCATTTTTTTGCTTGAAATTAGAAAGTTTAATTCCTCACGACTTTATTAAAACAAAGCAATCCCGCTTTTTAAAAAATACGAAAAATACATTACAAGATGGTGAATTTTTAGTCATTTGTGATTTTTCTGAAAACTATAGCTTTGTATTGCAAGATGAAGTGCAGTCCCATCACTGGAACGTACAACAAGCTACAATTCATCCATTCGTTATTTATTTCAATGGAAGTACGCAAATTGAACATTTTAGTTTTATTGTAATTTCCGAAGATTTAAGACACGACTCAGTATCTGTAAATTTGTTCATTGCCAAAATGATTAACTTTGTACGCGTTGATAAGGATAAAGAAATCAGAAAGATATATTTCATGTCTGATGGAGCAGCATCGCAGTACAAAAACCGTAAGAATTTTTCGAGCCTATGTCAATTTAAAGCAAAGTACGGAATTGATGCAGAATGGCATTTCTTTGCTACGTCACATGGCAAAGGTCCTTGTGATGCTATTGGAGGAACCATAAAGCGCATGGCCACATGAGCAAGTTTAGCCAAAGAACGTGAGCATCCAATTAAAACTGCAAAAGAACTATTTGATTGGGCGAATCACAGAAAAGAAGAAGATTTAACAAAATTATCATTTTGTTTTACTACTACTGAAGAGTACGAATTAACGGCATCAGAGCTCAGCGAGCAATATAATAACGCGAAAACGATCCAAGGAACCTAAAAATTTCACTGTTTCATTCCATTGTCAGAAAATAAAATTAAAGCAAAACTATACTCGAACTGTACTGATAATGATGCAAAAGTGTTCGATATTGTAAAAAAATTGAATAACAATAAATAAATAAATAAGTATTGATAAAATGTTTTCATGATCTCATAACGCATACCCAAATCCAAAACTTCTAAAGTTTATATATAACATTTAGAAACTCATCGATCATACTCTAAAAAAAAATATCCTTTTAAAAAAAAAATTTATTTTCGTGTAATCTGTTAATTCATTTTAATTTATACATATATACATATACATATAATATTTATACATATACATAATATTTATACATATAATATACATAATACTAATGAATACATGAAAACGACTTGTTTAATTCACGCAAGGCCCTTAACAATAAAATCAGCAACAAACTGCGGTTCCCGTAATAATTTACACCGAAAAAAAAAATTCAAATTCAAACATGTTTGAAATGTCATAACTTTTTTGTTTATTGGTTTACCATCACCAAATTTTTATGGTAGATAGCTAATATAATGGACTGTTTTCCCTCAAAAAATTACGTTGGTATTCCGATAGGGTTTTGAGATATTTGAGTTTTTGTGTCAAAAATTATGTTTTTTAATGCAAAAAAAAAAAAATTTTTACTGTGTGTATTTTTTTTTTGGAATCTTTATTTAGTTGTCTAACTTTGTTTCTTTAGTTGTCTAACAATCGAACAAACCGTTTTTGCTGTGCAGCTTTTTGAATATTTTTGAACCATTTTCACATACACCTTTTTGAAAAGTTAGTCGTGACTCAACTTGAAGATTTGATATCGGAAAATGACGATTTAGATGGAACTGGAAAACTGTGCAAAGTTTCAGCTCAATAGAAAAAAATGAATTAAAAAATTTACCAAATTTTGGTGCTGTTGCTTGGAATCACTCAATTGCTACAAGAAACTTGTTTAACCATTAGAAAAAATAAATGTAGCATTTCTGAATTAATCAATAAATGGTTCTACGGCCAACCCTGTATATGTCTGGGACAAATTCTCGTGAGCATTCTTGGAAGTAATTCTTGAGAAGTTTCTGGAATATCCATAGATAATTATCACAAGACTACTGTGAAATCTTTGGATGAAGTAATGAATTAATCGAATATCAGTCGCATCGTATTATAAATAGCACGAATGTGATAGTGCTAGAGATTTATGAAAGTGTGATCCCTCTTGATATAATCTACCAAAGCATTGCTGAATCTCTTGACGATTTTGAGAGTAATTTCTATAGAACTCCCAAAGCGCACTGTTTTGAAGTTCTTGGTTGATTCAGAATTGCCGTAGAAATTTCTGGAAGTAATTCTTAGTTAATTCCTTAAAAATTATTTGATCAAATTCCTTCGTGGCATCATTCATAGAAATATTTAGAGCAGATTATGTCGATTTTTCGAAAGAGATTTTTGCAGAATTGTTCAAGAAATTCGAGCGAAATATTTGTTGAAGTTTCTGCGCGGTGAGGCATTTTTCAAGCATCTTCAGTTTCTCCTGCAAACTTTTGCAAATAGCCGGGTCTCTTCTGTGCAAAGAAAAAAAAAATACTCAAATTCACAGAAGTTTTGCTGTTTATCCATTTGTTGTCTTGACATAAATGAGAAAATAGAACAACCACAGTGGTAGTAAAGGCAAGAAGTCTCTACTTCAAACGGAAGGTCGTCAGAGTATCTATTTCAACTAAAATGGTCTCTAAAGTCTCTCTTTTTCCTTATTTCTGAACCCTGATGCAGAATTGTGCAGGCTCTAAAGAAACTTTCAGAGTTCACTAATTCTTCAACCGAATTAACCACTTGATAGTCTTCAAAAAATCCTGCAAAAATTTCTTCACCTGTTCATGTGGATTCCTTCAGGAACTCATTCATGTTTCCTTCCTGAAATCTAAAATTTCTTGAGGGGTTCTTCGAGCAAATCTATTTTTTACAGGATTTTTTCCAGCATTTCCAGTATTACTCCTATAGTTTTACCAACCATTCCTTAAAAAGTTTCTCCAAAAATTCCCATGCAAACTGCAAAGCTTCATTTGAGTCTTCACACCAGTTTATACTGCAGCAATTTTTACAATAAATCCTCCGATTATTCCACAAATTTCTATACAGTTTCTGTCTAATGTTTTTCCAGAGATTTATTTAGATAGAAAATTCTGCAGAATACTATCCCGAGATTCGATTGTTTTTTTTTTATTATATCAGCAAATTATCTGGGAAATCTTCTAAAATTTCTTTAAGAGTCCAGGAATTATTTCAAAGAACCTTAAGAGTGACTTCAAAATTTATCCAAGTTTTGTCGGAGATTACCATACAAGTTTTTTTAATACCTCACTGATTTATTTTTCAGAAAAATTTCCCTGGCATTTCCCTGGAGACATTCCTGGAAAAACATTCGTTTTAACCGGGAATCTTGGAGGATGTCCCAGGAAAATCGATGGATGAATCACTGGATAGAATATTGGAGGAGTTATAACTTTCTTGAAAAATTTCTCGAAGAATTTTTGTAGGAATTCAGATTATTTCAGAAATATTTTTTAAGGAAATCCTGCTGGGGGGTCCGTAGCCTTGAGGTAACGCTTTCGCTTCATAAGCGGAAGGTCATGGATTCAATTCCCAGCCCCTCCAAAAAATAACCCGTCCAGCCACCAGAAGACGCCGCACGGAGGACCGTGCTTAGGGGAACACATCCATCCTCCGTCAGTATCAGATGGTGACTGAGACAAACTGACCCACTTCGCAGGCAGCTAGCCTCAAACGACTCAGGAACACGGCAAAACGAACCACCGCAAGAGCAATTTACTATGGCTTATGGAAATCGATTGGACCAACAGCAGAGCACTCTCCTACCTGCTCAGTGTGAGAGCAAAAGAGCAGAAGAGAGTGAAAGGAGATGTAAATATAGATTAGCTAAAAATAGAACTGTATCGGTAAGGAAGATACAGATAAACTGATCCCGGCACAGTAGTGGCCACGAGCACGGAGTGCCTTGAAAAAAAAAAAAAAAAAAAAAAAAGAAAAAAAAAAAAAAAAAAGGAAATCCAAACTCTTATCTCCTGGCTCCTAATAGATTTTATTTTCTTTTCTTGGTTCGTGTTTGGTTTCTCTTTGATTCCTTTTACAGTGGGATTCCGTTTTTGGCATGCTCCGTTTTTGGCATGCTCCATTTTTGGCACCCCCCGATTTTGGCAACAAAATGGATCCGTTTTTGGCAACATTTTTGATTACCTTTGAAATTTGTGTTTTTTTTGTAAATATCATCGTATCTTTTGTTCTAGTCTTTCCAAAAACCAAGTCAGCTTCAAGCTTACCCGTTCCAGAGCTAAATTGTTATCGATATTCTCTTAAATCGCACCAACCGCTAGGAGTACTACGGTGCTGTTATTTAGTTCTAGATGGTCGTGTGCTAACAACGTTCTATGAAGCCATTAATCTCTATGAGTAGGTACTCTTAGATACAACAAGAGTTCCAAGATCTTTGCTTAGGCATTCACGTTGTATGTCCAGCCCACTTGAGTATGCCGGTAGATGATACAGATAAAAAAAAAATATGTTTCTTCATATTTGGAACAGCTCGTTTGAACAAAGCACAAGAATTGACACAAAAGCAGCAAACCAAGCAAAAAGTCGTGTCTCTTAACTCGCTATGAAATTTAATGAAGTAAATAACGTATTTCAAGTGTCAACACAATACCTAGAGAAATAAATGACCCACCAACTTCTCATATAGACTCCCGTGTATAAGTTTGGGTTCACCCCCTAAAAAACATATAAAAATGTTCAGTCCATATCTCTGGGATTACACGTCCAATCAAGGATGGAAAAAAATCAGCTCTAACGACAAACAACACGGTATTTGAAAGGTCCAAGAGGGCCGTCGCTCTTGCAACAACATGATTTCAACACCTCGCCACACGCGCTGATCATCATCCGATGAACTGTTTGTCGTAGGACAAAGGGTTTGTCGGATATTGTAACATGTTGCGATTAATGCGAAAAAATTTAAAATTCGCGGATAAACTCTCTCACATACCATGTACGATTGACTTTCAGATTGAAGACGACAAGCTAGGAGACAAATCATGGAGTGCAATCAGAAATATCCTCCAAAATAATGACTTTGATTGGCGAACAATTGATCGTCAGCTCACAGACCAAGCGATTCATTTTTCGCGGAGTGGAGTTTGTTGTGATGTCTTGACGACTAATTCCATCCTTGCGTCCAATTCAAACTCTCTAAGCCGCATTCGAAAGGTAAAAGGTTATTCTTACTTCGTATGTATTTTTCCAAAAAACATTTGTTGAATTCTGTATACTAAATTTTTACTCAAAGTTGTGACATTTTTCAAAAAACACACTGAAAAAACAAAGCTGATTTCCTCCGCATTGGATCGACAAAAAAAATAAAATAAGGTGTCATTAGAATCGTAATCTTATATTCTTTGGAGAGCACTCATGAAATTTTTGCGCAAAAATCTGAAAACTATTCAAAATCAATGAAACAATCATTCAAGTCATCATGCAAAAGTTTGGGTTCACCCCTCAGTATGGTGTATCGTGCAAAAGTTTGGGCTCACCTGAGCCACACGCAATTGACATAGATGCTTGGGAAGAGTTTTTTGAAAACTTCTGAAAAAAATGTGTAAAAATATCGAGAAACAAAAAATTATCAAGGTTTGAATATTTTTATTGCGGTAAAAAAATAAGCTGCCGATAAAGGGGTTAATCAAGGATGTGAGCCTCATGAATAAATCAAAATGTTTCTTACGAGATCCTCGTTTCAGCGGAATTTGGAGATTGTTAGTGGTACTCTAGGAAGTCCTTATGAACTTTAGAGAATTTCCGCGATATCACAGCAGAATCTTGCTATTCCAAGCGATATTCGCAAAATTCCTAGCAAGTTATTGGATAGCCTAGCGAGACACTTCAGAGTTCTAGCGGGTTCCTGTGGAATCTTAACGGACACATGAAGATTCTTATTGGCTCTCGAGGATCCTGTAAATTTCTGTTAAATATATATGATTGATTTATAACGTATAAGCTCAACTTCTAAATACAATTAAATATCATTTCAAATTGAAGTGTTTCTCATCACTAATTTGTGTATTCTACGAAATAATGGTCTTCAATTAAGGGGTGCTCTTGCGGCTTGCGGGCCGCATTTTGAGCATCACGGTTCTGTTCTTTTTTTGTAATTAATTCTAGAAGAATCCATATTTCTATGGAAAATCCTTTTGAAGGCTTAGTCAATATTCTGTTTCGAAAATTATTATAGTCTTTGTGTACAGCAATTGATATTAAGCTGTTTCTGAGATGCCTTAGTATGCAAAAAATATAATCTTTGAGAGCCACTGACGCTTGAGCTTAAAATATGAACTGATTTGTTATGTTCAATGAATTAGAATTATCATCCAGTTCTGTAACACCTAGAACTGTTTTTGTAAATACATTCCTAAAGAAATATATTGCATTTCTGTATTCTTATACTATTAAAGGAATTTTTCAGTACTTGAATAAACGTCACTTATGCGATTATTGTTTTTATATTGCATGTGTAAACACATAGTTAATATAAAGTTTACAAAACGTCATTGAAGATATTTCAGCAATGAAAAGTATATGGAACGTCTGTCACAATTTATATGACGGGTTTATAGATAAATAGAATAGTCCTATCCCACGGAAATCTGCTTCGAAATGGATTGTTCGCAAATCTGGTCATCATTTGGTTCCATAATGATGATATAACAACGCCCAAATGATATTCTTGAAATAAAAAATGGGTTCCGATTTTGGCACGGTTCCGTTTTTGGCAACTGAAAATTTCGACTTTGTTGCCAAAAACGGAATCCCACTGTATATCTCTTTTTGGCAACAGGTCTTCTTTTTCCTATTTTTAAGGCACTCAGTCGCTACCCGACGAAAAGTCTTCTTAGTCTTATGGTAAAGGCTAGAATGAAATTGAGCAAAGTGATGACAGTGACAAAAACATAGTTTTGTGATAACACTGTGGAGCACCAAAATACCGCGATTTACTATAAATTAAGGGATGCTGAATCCATCGCCTCAAAAATAGCATAGCACGTCTAGTTTTTGAGATATTGATTGTTGAAAATGCAAAATTGGACTATTTCAGTCAACTTGCATGCAAATTTGCCAGCTTGTGTGGTTATTTAGTTGCTTAATTTGCCTTAGAATTCAAACTTCATGTATATAACAATACTTATCAATAAAGTTCATATTTTTTGCGATGCTCAAAAGATATTATTTGATGGTTCAGAAAAGTATTGTAGTATGCCATATAAGAGAAACGAAAAATTTGGCGACCAGTAGCTAAAAATTATGACATACAGGAACATTTCTGAAAACGGCATCAAATTCAGCAATCCCAAATCTACTAGAGGCACATAATTTAATCTTTGAGACACGCAAAAATGTCATTTTTGTTACACTGTGTAATCTACTTTGAAGTTTTTTCAGCAATTTTTCATTCTATAAACATTGTATGGAAGTCAAAAACATACCAGTCCTCCATGAATTATGCTATTTCGATCGAAATGTCACTTGCACCTCTTTGTGTTTGAGCCCCTCAAATATAGTAGCATTCAAATTCCAGGGTTATAAGTTTTCTGAAATTCAATGCACACAAAAAATACTAACATTTGTCCTACCCATGGTTCCGAACGTGACGCGCCTCTGGTTTTTAGGGTCTATGAACTCCCACCAGAATCACAGAATTCCAACTGGAGTCCTAGGAACTGCCCAAGGAAATTGCCATTAAAATCATGGACTTTAGGCGAAACTTCAAAACTTTCCACCATAGTTTTTTAGGAATCCAACAGTCCTTTCAATATATCTGAGAATTCATCGGAATTACAAGGAAATCCATAGAAACTTCTAAATTTCTACTAGAATCCATGGATACATTAACATCTTGGACATCCTGGCCTAAATATTAGAATACAAAACATAAAATGGGCCTTCCTTAGCCGAGTGGTTAGAGTCCGCGGCTACAAAGCAAAGCCATGCTGAAGGTGTCTGGGTTCGATTCCCGGTCAGCCTAGGATCTTTTCGTAATGGACATTTCCTTGACTTCCCTGGGCATAGAGTATCATCGTACCTGCCACACGATATACGAATGCGAAAATGGCAACTTAGGCAAAGAAAGCTCTCAGTTAATAATTGTGGGAGTGCTCATAAGAACACTAAGCTGAGAAGCAGGCTCTGTCCCAAGGAGGACACATTGTTAAGAAGAAGAATCATGAAATCAGAACTCTCACCGGATCTTCAATCAAAACTTAGCACTCTCAACGCAATCTGAACATTTATACCGGAATCTTAGAACTCCTTCCATTATTTCAGATCGTTAATTCGAATTCAACAATCTCACCAAAAACCTTAGAACATCCGCCAAAAACCACTGGAATTCCATGACTCCCATTGAAAATCCAAAATTTCTTTTGATTGCAATATCCCTCACCGGAATCTGGAATTTTTACCAGTATCCATGGAAAGTTTCTCCAGAATTTCCAGAAAATCCAATAATGTCTACTGATTTTCCACAAAGCGTGCGCGAAAAATGGTACCATTGCGGTATGACTGAAATACAGCTATTTTCACATGAAACCTCCTATGTAAATCCGAATTCATCGATGTCCTCTCCTACGCTGGACTAAGTTCATCATTTTTACTAATTTGGAGGGCTAACAATGGGATGACATTGTTTGTGATGGTAAGTGAAATTACCATGCAAAGACACTAAGAAGCCAAGGTTTTTCGAGTCAAACAAAAGCGGGAGTGGTATGTAGGGTAAAAACCCCCGAAAATGTTGGTACACTAACCTCTTTTCCATATTTTTTTGAGGAATTGGATTCGGGTTATTAATGAATGCGATCGAAGTATTTTTGTGAATTAAGCACTAAGATCCATCCTGCCACTTCACGGGTTTTTATTGGTAATCATAGTACTGAATTATTGATTAATAATAATACTACATATTAGCATATTAGAAGCACAACAAAATTTTGGAGCCCACGTGAGATAGATTCATAAATATAGCCTACCATCACATAATAGGCCAAGTTAGGCCGAACTCCATCTATTAAAAATGCTTATTAAATCGAGCTTCCAAAAATTATTTTTAACAGTAATTATTGGAATTTTAAGCTGTACGAAATACATATCAGAAAGGTAGATTATTATTATTATCTTCATTATCGTGATTTTAAGCCATAGGCTGTTGCATCTCCTAAAAAACAGTAGATGGAGAAGACCAACATACCTACCCCATCCATTTATTGCATCAATTACAGTTTCCTTTTCCTATCTTTCTTATTCTGCAGGCCTAGAAGATTGCGACATCGAGCAGATAGACCCGAAGCGATCTGACCCGGAATATTTCGTGTACGAATGTTTGAACGTCGAGGAGGTGGAAAAGCTGCTGAACGAATCAGTAGAACGACTAAGCAATCAACTTCATATCACACCCTCGCTGGCCAAGGTGCTACTCCACGAGACCAAATGGAACACTGCCGAGGTTGTGGAAAAATATCGAAACAACGCATCCAACCTACTTGTGAGTGCCCGTATCAAAGCTGCCCCATCGGTTATGGCATCGACTTCATCTGCTACCGTCGTACCCCTATTGGTTCCTAGCAGTAGTAGCAATTCGAGTGCAGTGCTCCTTCCAGTGTGCAGTATGATTCCAGCCACCGGTCCCATACCGGGCACTAGTGCGAAACCGACTATTCAAACCATGTCTTCATCTGCATATCGAACCCACCTTTGTCCAGTTTGCGTTACCGTCCAATCGATGGATAAATTTCATAGTCTATCCTGCCAGCATTCGTTCTGTCGGGACTGTTGGGCGATGCACTTCGAAATTCAAATCAGCCAGGGCATTTCCACGCAAATTGGCTGCATGGAGCAACGATGCGACGTTCGGGTGCCAGAAGATTTGGTATTGAACCTACTTAACCGGCCTATGTTGAGAGACAAGTACCAGCAGTTTGCCTTCGCCGACTACGTGAAATCGCATCCAGAGCTGCGATTTTGTCCCGGACCAAATTGTCAGGTAACTAGTTAGGGACGATCTCATGATACTCTTAGTTAGACCAGTGTTTCCCAAACTTTTATGGACTATCGCCCTCTTGAGGTCAACAGTTTTAGAAACCGCTCCTCTGATATGTACTAAGATATTTTTGAACTGTATAGTTTAAAATGATGATTGTATGCCCTATATATTGTCATAAGAGTACTTTTATCAAGTTTCCTCAACTCAGTTGTCCTTAGCTTATATGCTTATGCGGGCCTTAGTGCTTTCAAAACATAGCGCGGGTCGCAAGGTATCGGAGGGTTTATTTTTAAAACTTTTACGATAATGCAAAAAGACTCCTTTTTACTATTATTATTGATTCTTTATTATGGAAAAATTCAGGCCTAATTCATCCCCGCGTTGGAGATATGTCTAGGCTGCAATCTCATACAATACCCAGATAGCTCCTTAAAATGAGGAATTCAAACGCACTGGGATGTTAGTGACATTTCGGTCGGTTTTCATTTTAGTATACTGAATAGGGTGTCTGCTACCTGAAAAAAAACCCTGGAAAACCAGCAATTATCAGGGAATTTTATTCAACCTAGAAAAAACCTGGAATTCTCAGGAAATTTCGATCACAACCAGGGAAATTATTTTGAGGCAGTAATTCATGGTAGAATATGTTCACGACAACGATTTTTTGCGTCAAAACTTAGAGCAACTATTATTTGCAAGAAAATTCTCTTCAACAAAAAAAAAAAAATTGGCTGCGCCGCTATCAACTTACAATATGATCTTTTCAGTGAGGATCCTTTAGAGCATGAAATTTTATCGACTTACCAAAACATGATTCACGTTTTCAATATCTCTATATTGAATCAGTAAAGGAGTAACATATCTAGTGCCGGTTTCTTTTTAGAGAATAATTGGTCTATATTTTTATGCAAGTCTCTAGAAGTCTCTTTTTTATGGAAGATCTATTTTCACCAAAATGGTCTCTTAAGTCTCTTTTTTTCTTTTTCTTGCTTGTAGATAATTAATATGCAGAATGTCATCTCATATTTCTCAAAAACAGCTTCAGGAATTATCCTAGGATTTCATCTGAAATACTATCAGGAACTAGGATGCTGAGCTACTTGGGCACTTCCATAATTAACTTTGGTATGGGTTTTTTTTCTCGGCCTTTCTTCATGAAATTCCTCTACCAATTTTTCCAGTAATTTTTCAAAGGATGCTTAAATGCATTTCTTCAGAATTTATTTCAGAAAATTTTTGAAGTGTCAACGGTACTACCTCCAGTATTTTTTTCAGGGATTAATTTATTTTATTTTATTTTATTTATTTTATTGATGTACAAGGGGGTCAGGGGCCAAGTCTACAGCATAAGTTTGAAAACTCATACCGTCCATAATACACCGGGGGATTTGGAGTTTTGGAAGTAGGCAACGCAACATCTTTGACCAGAAGGTTCTTTAATTTTTGCTTTTACTCTAGACTTCCGCTATACGTATGAATGATGCAAGGTCGAAAGAACATGAATCAGTCATACATATAACGGTAGTGAAGTGTTTTGCCTAAGGACATGTGAAAGGAGGGATTTTGTGTGGTGTTTTGTAAATCGCTCTGTGGAACAAATTTGTTATTAGTTAAATAATAAGTTCATTTGATTTACCTTTCAATTAGTATTCAATGATTACAGAAACTTTATACTTAACAAAGGCGTGGAGTGCAGCAAGCTAGGTGGGCGGATCAAGTGCGTGTCGATTTGGCGAGCGTGGGGCAGAACCGAGGATGGAGAGATGCGACCGCAAACCGACGTTTTCTCGGCCATTACGCTGCCATGATAAGAGATGCCTTTCCTCTTCGATGAATTATTCCTCGAAGCGGATTAGATATGAAAACAAGGATAAAGAGAGAAGGAATGTTAGTGATTGTTACATGCTTTATGGCAGTATTGGCGTACATTGAAGTCATACAAAATTCGCTTTTTGGATTCCCACGATAACAATCCCTGAAACTAGTGATAAACAACAAAAAATGAATCCGAACGAGCGAGAACCTTGATGTTTCAATGTATGACAATCAAGCTTTTTGCATGTGAGAAGTTCTTGGTGATATTCTCACAACGGCCAACGACATGTTAGTAAGCTCAAAACGATTATTGTATTTGCAACTGTTAATTTAAATAGTTAAGCTAAGGGTCAGTTATTGTATATAACTTTATAGATAAGCGGAAGTAAAGCACGAACGCGAATCCATCCCATCTTCAAATACACAACACTTCATTCTGGAACTTTAGAACGTCTATGTTGTAACTTGTTTACACAAGAAATCTGCCTCGACCGAGTTGGCAGAACGCTCCCCCCCCCCAAAGGACAGGGAACTAATTTCCACTACTACGCTCACGGTAATTATGTTATGATCGTTAGAATAAAAACGATAGAGGTTACTACTACATAACAGAAATACTACTCAAAGAACGCTAATGTCGGCAGTGTTGGTGTGATAAATGCAAAGTAGTGCAAAAATGCTTAGAGAATTAAATAAGTTATAAATTACAACATTTTGTTCAACAATATTATATTATAAAAGATATTTAAAAATGAAACATTTCAGTAACAACAGTGCCATCAGTTTTCTAATTATTATACATATATCAGTAACACTACTAAACTATCTCTAATACCGCTACAACCTACCTTACTAAATAACGCAAGACCGTAAAATGCCGTAATTCAGAACATTTTGCAATATTTCTCAAAAATCGTAAATTATTGTTAATGATAATTTTAATTGGAATTATGATGCATTACCAGCATATACAAATAGCGGTATGGGCAAATTTCAATTTTTTCTTAAATTTCAACAAATTTTATACCAAATACGCTTACGGATTTAGGCGATGCGCTGAATTACGGCACCTTACGGTTTTACTAAGGTAATAATTACTACATTGTTAGTAAACCTAACATAAATGCCTATTTTCAATGACCTGTGAGACGCAGAGACCACCCGCACCCACTCTTGCGCCTCGTGGTCTACTGAAAAAGATTTATGTGTATTGAACTAATACTACTATTAGAAATAGTGCTACTGAAGAAGGTGATCGTTGGTTTCCCAGTCTTGTTAGTGATTTGAGTGTTAGTAGAGACTGGTAGTAGGCCCTGCCGGTCCCTCCAGCATTACGCGTAGTTATCTGGTGTTAGATCATGCGACAGTAACTAAACTCATGCTGAAGGTGTGATAAATCAAGTGTAAAATATATTTAAGCATTGAAACACATGTCATTATTTAACTTAAAACTATTAGACTAGCTTACATTTTATAAGTTATAATTACGATAAATTTTCGCGATCAATATATTAGCATTAGAGAAATTTTTCACAATATCAACAATATGTAATCACTTGATGAATCACCGTCAATCCCATCACCTATGGACAGGGCAGCATTTTTTCAGGGATTAATTTGAACAATTTTACAAAGATTATCCTAGGACATCCTCCAGATATTTTTTCACTAATTTTTCAACCGAATTCCCCAGTTGTTGCTCTAAGAGATCTCCATTTTTAGGGATTTCCTCCTTTTTTCATAGGAATTCCTTCACAAAAACCTGCGGGATGTTATCCAGAGATTCAATTGATTTTCTTTTCTTTTTTTTTTCAATTATCTTAGCAATAATCTAGAAAATTTTGTGAAATTTGCTCAAGAGTAAATTTTGTCTAGAAATCCTTATTCATCAAGGGTGACCTAAAAACTTACATAAGTTTTAACAGAATTTACCCTGAGATTTGCTTTAGGAATACGTCACGAAGTCACCCGGCCAAGTAATTAGTCATAGAGAAAATGTCAATATTGAGAAATCGATCACTGCAGATACGCCTTTATGACGCAATATATGGTCAGTGTTGAATCAAACAACCTTGAAAATCTAGCAAAATGCTACATCAAATTGGATTTTTTCGACGAGATGTTTAAAATTCAAACATTAAAATATAGCAGCTACAGGGATTGAATACAGAGAAAATTGAGAGAATCTCTCACGTATCGCTCTCTGTAACTATCATAACATGCTGCACATTATGAGAGACTGTTTATCGTATACTGCTACAACTTTGATCAGATTGGGGGGATAGTAGTGCATGATAAAACACCTCTAAACATGCTCCAAGCCTGGGGGACACTATTGCTTTTGGAAGTTCGTGGATTGTTTATCGTGCTAGTAAAGAAAAACACCTATCCCCAACGGTAAACAAGCGAGAAAAATGGATTTTATCATCGCTCTCTCTTTGGGGCTCTCGCTCACTGCTTCCATTTATCAGACTTGTTACACCTTGCGATACAATGACGATCGTGGACCGTAACAGATGTGATGTTTTTCTTTGCTTGCCTTGATCGTGCTTCATACTCAAATGAGAGCGAATTCTGCAATGCCTGAGCAGCTAATAATGCGATTATTTTGTTATCTCATCTTCTTCTTCTTGGCATTACGTCCCCACTGGGGAGCTGCTTCTCAGCTTAGTGTTTTAATGAGCACTTCCACAGTTATTAACTGAGAGCTTTCTTTACCAAACTTGTTATTTTCGCATTATTATATCGTGATGCAGGTATGATGATACTCTATACCCAAGGAAGTCATAAAAATTTCCATTATGAAAAGATCCTGAACCGACCGGGAATCGAACCCGTACACCTTCAGCATGGCTTTGCTTTGTAGCCGCGGACTCTGTCTCATATTCTTGGATTTGTTTTTCTCGAACCATTAAAAGCACTTTGTCCGGACTGACATAGATATCCATGTTTGCAAGAGCTAATTCGCCAACTTTGGGAACCACTGGAATAGGCAAATGATATTGTTACAAAAATAACGAATCCTCAATAATCAGGTCACTTTTTCAG
The DNA here is from genome assembly GCF_002204515.2 of Aedes aegypti. Lineage (NCBI taxonomy): Eukaryota > Metazoa > Arthropoda > Insecta > Diptera > Culicidae > Aedes > Aedes aegypti. The sequence goes on from NC_035108.1 coordinate 134,548,618, forward strand.
ATAATCATTCGCAGTGCGGATATCAGCCCGAAGAAGGCTATCTGCAAGATTTGTATGACCTCGTTCTGTTTCCGCTGCGGGACTGACTATCACGCTCCAACCGATTGCCAAATCATCCGCAAGTGGCTAACCAAATGTGCCGACGATAGTGAAACGGCCAACTACATCAGTGCCCATACGAAGGACTGTCCCAAGTGTCACATTTGCATCGAAAAGAACGGTGGCTGTAATCATATGCAGTGCTTCAACTGTAAGCACGACTTTTGCTGGATGTGCCTTGGAGATTGGAAGGCCCATGGATCGGAATATTACGAATGTTCGCGCTACAAGGAAAATCCCAACATTGCCCACGAATCCGTACATGCACAGGTATTTTCAAAATTGAGCTTAATATCGAATTAGAAGCGAATTACATATAGGGGAAAGCGGGGCAGTATGGTCATACGGGGTAAAATGGGCCACCTTTTATTTGAGCTTAAAACACAGATTTTGATCTCAATCACCTTAGGACCTTATAAAGTATGCTTCAATTAGTCACCACCGTGAAAACTATTACTATTACTTTTCTCAAATCTAGGCCCGCGAAGCACTCAAAAAGTACCTTCATTACTACGAACGATGGGAAAACCATTCGAAATCGCTCCAACTCGAAGAACAGACACTGGACCGCATGAAGACCCGCATCAACGAGAAAGTCATGAAGGGTCTCGGAACCTGGATCGACTGGCAGTATCTGTTCGATGCGGCCGCTCTCCTGGCAAAATGTCGATACACGCTTCAATATACCTATCCCTACGCGTACTTCATGGAGGCAGGGTCCCGAAAGGATCTCTTCGAGTACCAACAAGTAAGTAACCCGAAACGAGTTGAAAAAATAATGTTACACCAACCAAACTTGGTTGAAGCGTAGCACCTCGCAATTGCTGGACTATTGGAGAGCTACCGTAAAAAGGGGTCAATAGAAAAAGTGGGCGAATAGAAGCAAACCGACCTACAGTTAAAAGTGCGATTATTATGTAATAATAAACATTAAAAACCTATTTATTTTTTATTAGTTCAATAGCAACTATTTTCAAATTAATTTTGCTACATTCCTCATAAAAAAATTAGAAGAAAATATTGAAATCTCATTTTTTTCCGATAGCTTGAAACATCCGCCATTTTTGTCGATCACTAACATGATCAAAAATTGAAATTGTTTTAAATATTTTTATTTCTACGCTAGGTAGGTAAATATATTTGAATGTTTCTTTATGATGGTGTTGAAAAAGTGTTCCAGGTATTGCCCAATACTGAAGAGCCCAAATGTTTGCGCGATAGCTCAAATATAAGAGTATATTTGTAGTTCTCTCTGTGAGTGTGATCCAACTAACACCCACTGTCCGGCAGTAATATTATGAAAAAAAAGTTTCTGCAATGCTTTTGCAGAAAGCTTTAGCATGTACGGCCTCTGGAGTTCCGCAAATGGTGATGCTCAGATGTATGAAGCCGGCCCTTCTTCTATGTTTTCTGTCGATGGAGCTCTTTTGGAGTTTGCTCGTCGCTCTGACATCTTAGAATGGGTCACGTGATCACTTCACACTCCCCCTACCGGATGTCATGGATTTAAGACGTGTAGATGAGGCTTCGGATAGTCGGGGCCCCCCTGGTGCGGAAGTCATGACCCAACCGGAACTAGGGAACACCCTTCGGCGCCCGAAGACTGACTCTAAAATTCCTCGTGTACTAACTGACTCCCAACGCACTTCTCACGATGTTATGATCTACTACCAAAACGCTGGCGGAATGAATTGCGACATTAATAGTTACCTTTTGGCGACTTCCGACGATTGTTTCGACATTATTGTTCTAACGGAAACATGGCTCGATTCCCGTACTTTTTCCAGTCATGTTTTCGGACCTTCATATGAGGTGTTCCGATGTGATCGTAGCGCTAGAAACAGTACCAAATCTGTTGGTGGAGGCGTTCTTGTATCGGTCAAGAAAAAATTGAAATCTAAGCCTATTGATAACGACTCTTGGGCTAGTATCGAGCAAGTGTGGGTGAAGATCGAGTTCTCCGGTCGTAACCTATTTTTGTGTGGGATTTACATCCCCCCGGACCGAACGCGAGATATGGCTTCAATCGAAACACATAACCAGTCCATAATTCATATTTCTGCCGCAGCGAATCCCGAAGACGAGATTGTTGTTGTTGGCGATTTTAATCTTCCCGGAATATCCTGGCAAACTTGCGGCAATGGTTTCATGCACCCAAATCTTGGCCGTTCTTCTATCCATGCCGCTGCGTCCCGACTTCTTGATTGTTACAGTACTGCTACGCTGCGACAAATTAACAATGTACTCAACGAAAACAATCGCTGTCTTGACCTTTGCTTTGTTAGTGCGCGGGATGTGGCACCGCTGATAACTTCGGCCCCCGTCGCCTTGGTGAAGAATGTTGCCCATCATCGTCCACTGATTATCGCTCTTCAACACAACGAAATTCGCCACAGTGAATCCATCTCTCCAGTTTACTACGATTTTCGTAACGCTGACCAACAGAGTATAGCGGAGTTTCTTTCATCTGTGGATTGGCTTCACGTACTCGACTCCGATGATGTTGACACCGCTGCTTTGACATTATCTCACGTAATCGAACACGCTATCGAAAGGCATGTGCCCAAGAAAGTTCATTCTTCTTCGGGTCCTCCGTGGCAAACCCGCGAGCTACGCCATCTGAAGACTTCAAAAAGAGCTGCTCTGAGACTCTATTCCAAACACCGCACGCCTTCACTTCGAGATCACTAGGCAAGAGTCAATAATGCTTACAAGAACGCTAGTCGACGTTGTTATAAACGGTATCAGCAGCAGGTTCAGCTGAATCTAAAATCGAAACCGAAATCATGCTGGAGATATGTAAACAAACAACGGAAGCAATCTGGTCTCCCCTCCGTTATGAAGCTAGATGAAGAGGTAGCTTCCGATTGGTATGATATCTGCACCCTTTTTGCTAAAAAATTCTCCAGCGTTTTCTGCGAAGAGGAGTTATCCGAAGAACACGTTGCGAATGTTGCAAACAACGTACCTTTGTTCGGTGAAATGTTCAACATGCTCACTGTCGATGATAATATGATCATCGAGGCGGCTGCACGGTGAAGATCATCGTTGAACCCCGGTCCCGATGGAATTCCATCTGTTTTGCTGAAGGCGCACATCGTCAATTTGCTGGTTCCTATACGCCATGTATTCAACCTATCGTTAAATAGTGGACGATTTCCTGCGGCCTGGAAAACTACTACGTTTCCTGTGCATAAAAAAGGCGATCGTAAGGATGTCAATAATTATCGAGGAATTTCAGCACTTTGGTGTATTTATAAGCTCTTCGAGTTGATAGTCATGAAAGCAATGCTGTTCCCCTGTAAACACTACATTAGTGAGGATCAACACGGATTCGTATCGGGGCGTTCCACATCGACCAACCTGTTGTGCCTTACTTCACACATTGCCGACAGCTTTGCTGATCGAGCCCAGACGGATGTGATCTATACCGACTTGACCGCTGCGTTCGACAAAATAAACCACGCAATAACTGTCGCTAAGTTGGAAAGGCTCGGTGTCGGGGGCCTAATGTTGCGCTGGTTCAGCTCGTATCTGACTGATCGTCGCTTGACTGTGGAGTTGGCAGGATTCTCTTCCGAATCTTTCACGGCAACTTCCGGAGTACCTCAAGGAAGCCATTTGGGACCCCTGATTTTTTTGCTGTACTTCAACGATGTCAACACAGTAATTAAAAGACCTCGATTATCTTATGCAGATGATCTAAAACTGTTTCTGCGGGTCCGTACCATCGCCGACGCCGTTGCTCTTCAACATGATTTAGATGTTTTTGTAGTTTGGTGGACATGAATCGATTGACAGTTAATCCTGAGAAATGCTCGATTATCTCATTCTCACGCAAACTGCAGCCCATCCTGTTCTGTTACCAGCTCAAGGGAAAGGTGCTTCAACGAGTACAAGATTTTAAAGATCTTGGCTTTATTCTGGATGCTCAGTTGACGTTCAAACACCATCTGTCCTATGTCATCGAGAAAGCCTCCAGGACATTGGGTTTTATCTTCCGTATTGCCAAGGATTTCACGGATCCATATTGTCTCAAATCTTTGTACTGCTCATTAGTTCGGGCCACACTTGAATATTGCTCCGCAGTTTGGCATCCGTATTACCGTAACGGCGTGGAGAGGATAGAGTCAGTGCAACGTCGCTTCATCCGTTATGCTCTCCGTCGACTTCCATGGCGAGACCCGTTCCGGTTGCCTAGCTACCAAAGTAGGTGTCAACTCATTCAACTGGAATCACTGCAGACCCGTAGAGACGTCAATAGAGCGATGGTAGTGGCTGACTTGCTTTCAGGAAGAATAGACTGTCCTGCGCTCCTGGAATTCATCAATGCGAGTGCTCACTCCAGGACGTTGCGTAACAATGCTATGTTGAGGTTACCATTGCGACGAACTAACTATGGCCAAAACAGTGCTATGGTCGGTCTTCAACGCGTGTTCAATAGGGTTGCTGAAGGGTTTGAATTTCACCTGTCCCGTCAAGTAATACGTCGTAACTATGTAGAAATTTTATCCCGACTCTCTGTGTGAATATTTGAGACTTTCATTTGTTTTTTTTTTTTTTGACATTTTGTTGCCTTGTTTTGTTAAGTTTCAACTTAGTATTTTACTGTATTTTTTAGTTTAAAACATCATTGGGGCTTACTGTCTGTTGGTGTATAAATAAATAAATAGATAAATAGAACCCCTTCTGAAACAATAAGAGCACATTTGTAGTTCTCTGTCAAAATTCCATGCCAATTGTTACAGTTTGCAAAATCCCTATAGAAATGTTTGCAGTAATTTCCAAAGGGTTCTTAGAGAAATTACTGGCAGAAAACCTTGGTGGTAAACCTAGGGAAACCTTCTTCAAGAAATTTCCGAGGACATTTTGTTTTGTATTGTATTTTTTTTTTTATTTCAATCTCCTTGACAGGCTCAGCTGGAAGCGGAAATCGAAAACCTTTCGTGGAAAGTGGAAAGAGCGGAAACCACCGATCGGGGCGATCTGGAAAACCAAATGGACGTTGCTGAGAAACGAAGAACCACCCTGCTAAAAGATTTCTTTCCAACCGAAGCGTGAGCCGCCACCAGGGATAGGAACGAGATAGATTTTAAAGCAACGCCTAGAGGTAAATGAACGAAAACTGAGATATTAAAATTATTCCTCCATAACGCCCACCTTGTTGTCCCTGTCGTATTAGTAGGGTTATATGTGCGTCCTTAAGACGCGTGAGAAATATTTTTGTAGAATAGAAATGTGACACTTTTTTTCCTTCCGTTTCGATGTGTGCGTAGTCCCTTAATGAAATTTTCCCCTATTGATTTTGAAACTATTTTTTAAGTGTTCTAAATTTTATATATTTGAGGCGGGGGCAAACCGTTTCTCGATTTGGATTTCGGTTTAGCTCTGTAAATGTAAAAAAAAGTAAAATCACATTTTTAATCATTGAAATTTGTTCTCAAATTTGATATTCCTATGATTGCACCAAATGATCTTGAGGCATAAGATAAACTGTATGATAAAGCAAGATAATGATAACGAATTTTCAATCCGAAGCTGCATAATTAGACGCAGTTAGTTGCCGCCACACCCTAGGCTTCTGACGTGTACTAGATTAAATAAAAAGCAAAATTCGACGTTCGACTTCTATCTCGAAACAACGTGTCGATAAATTGTAAGGCAGTATGAACTATTTATTCATTTATACTACGAACTATGATTGTATATGGTAGCAAAGTAAAGAGTACTTTAATCAGAATTACAGAGCATAAAAATAAAACTTCGAACATCAATGCTAGCCGCATAATTAATAATGTGCTCAATTTATCTAAAACCTACCGAAATCCTATTTTTATTCGAAACTCGTCGGCCAGTGATAGCTTTGGCAAGGATAGATCCCACTAAACAACTATACAAGTGCTCGTGCTCGAACTGTAGCAAAAACATAAATTTATTTTTGAAATACAGTAGGATTTCAATTTTGGCAACAAAGTAGAAATTTTCAGTTGCTAAAAACGGAACCGTGCCAAAATCGGAACCCATTTATATTTCATCAATCGGTTTAAAGAATATCATTGATATTAAGACTTCGGAACTGTCCTTTTTGAGGCTGATTTCTGTAAGGTAGGCCAATGCTATCAATCTATAGACCCGTAATATTAATTATGACAGTCGTTCCACATACTTATTGCCCAAATGTATTCAAGGATTTTATAAGCATCATCTTCATGTATACTATTTGTATGTATGGGTCATGTAAAACAATAATCGCATAAGTGACCTTTAATCAAGAACAAGACGTTTCCTCAAAACTTTGAGAGATCACTCAAATACAATACATGTCATAAGAAACGTATTTACGAAAAAAAAAAAAACATTGTTGGTGTTACAAATACGAATCAATGAGCTTTCAATTCTATGAACGTGCAGTTCATCTTTTGAACTCTAGCGTCAAATTTGACACCATCCGGTAAATTTGAAATAACTTTTCAAAATTTTTGTTTCGTTCAAAGTAAGGCATCTCATAATGAATGATTAACTACAGTTGAAAGATCAAACGAACATCTGAAACCAAATGCTGTCCACAGAAATTATGGTATTTTTTAAACATTATTGACGAAGCTTCATAAGGATTTTCCATAGAAATATGAATATGGATGGCATAGATAAATTGGAATAGAACAGTGGCGCTCATTCTGTGGCCCGCAGGCCAAATAAGGTCCTCATCCATACGGAATCAACGGAAATTCGTAGGATCCTGCTGACAGCCCAAGACTTCAACATTAATCTTTAGATGCTCGTTATGGAACTGCAGAAGCCCGTTAGGACTCTGAAGTATTTCGCTGGGAATCTACAGGATGCCGCCTAGGATTCTTCGCATCTCGCTAAGGATTCTGATAGGAATTGACATCTGCTCAGGAGCTCGATAGGAATTTGGAGGATATTGCTTAGGATATTCGATGCGATGGATATTGCTTAGGATATCGATGCGAAATTCTCAAAAGTCTATTAGGATTACTAGGATTTTATTCGAAATCCTCGAAACTTCATAAAAACTCAAAACAGCAGTAGAAATACAAAATATTCCCAAGGAATTCACAGGACGGCCTAGAAATCTTAGGAGTTTCACGCAACAGCTCAAATAACCAATTATACTTTCTCAGTATCCCGTAAGAAACTCCTAATGGTCGCTATAAGTCCTCAGATTTCACTTAGTAACCTCAAGCATCTGCTCAAAAATCTGAAAAAAAAAATAGAATCCCGTAAGGATTCTCCAGAATTGATATGGCTCGCGTTGTATTCCAGACTGAACACCACAAGTATAGAATGTTGGATCCTAATTTAAAAAAATCGAAAGTCTTGCAGGACCTCAACTAAATAGAGAACGTAGGGTAGATGTACCAGTTATAGCCATAGTTGATCCTTATTTCGCCAAACGTAATAATTTGAATGTTTCCACTTTTCGAAAGATTTTGTGTGTTTTAGCAGTAAGATATAGAATATATCTAGATGTAAAAACATTCAAAAAGATTAAAAATGTGAAAGTTTATGAAATTTGACACATGACCAAATAGGGAACCATTATGGCCATAACTGGTACACTTTCCCTAGCTCTAAATAAGGAACCTAAAGAAGCAACATAAATACTCATACCACAGTCAAATAACTACAAAACACAACTAACTATACACAAAAGGTTCTACTCAGGGTGTCTACTCATTTACAGAAATGGAATTCCCTGAGTTTTCCAGGTTTCAAAAAATAATTACAGGTTAAATAAATTTTCCAAAGCATACAAATAGTTAATTTAAGATAAGAGGAATTCCATCCAGAATGAGTCGAAAAAATTAAAAATCGTGCTCGATAGTCTTCGATTTGGATTAAATTTTGCACATGTTTTTGGTATGGTAGAAAACATGTTTTTCATAGAAAAAATGATCATTTTGACTCAAGTGTAACTTTTGAAAATGGCCTACATTTTTTTGCATGCAACTTATTTGAATATGAATATGAATTTTTCAAATAAGTTGCATGCAAAAAAATGTAAGCCAGTTTCAAAAGTTAAACTTGAGTCAAAATGATCAATTTTTCTATGGAAAACACTTATTCTATCATGCCAAAAACATGTGCAAAATTTAATCCAAATCGAAGATGGTCGAGTTCTGTGACTGACCGATTTGACATGGAATTCGTCATGAATAAAAACTTGTTTTTTCAAATAAAAAGTATCTTCGAAAATAAATTCATCTAGGAAAAAAAAACAAGAATGTTTATCCAATGATCTGAAAAGGCCTTTCTCATATCCTTTCTCTTAAAATGGGATTCAGATGTATGGACTTCATTGACGTACCCACAATATTTTTCTGGAGAGCGTTTTGCATTTTTTCTCTGGGGAAATTAAGGCTGGTAGTATGATTGTATTAGCAATTATTACTTTAGACACTTCTAGTTAAAAAAACGAGACCACACATATATTATGAATAATAAGAGATACCTAACTGGAAGCACGAGATGAGCGTTTGATTGCTACGGGTTTGTTCACAAATTTCATAACGCTGAAAATGGACATTTTTGACACCCACCCACCCTTTGTAACGCTTATTGTATGAACGTTTTACTAATTTTGTATGAACTGTAACGTCATGTGGACACTCACCCACCCCCTTCAGCGTTATGAAATTTGTGAATGGGCCCTACATTGAACATATTTCTTTCACGTATTACTCCGCAGATCTCTTCAGGAGTTTGTTTTGAAATTTTTCATTAAGTTTCTAAATAATTCTTCCAAAAAAAATTGTTTTATACCTTCATTAATTCAATCTGGATTTTTTCTAAGGTAACCACATCAGGAATCATCCATCCAAAAATTACTCCATTAATTTCTCTAGGACATTCTCCAGCATTTCCGTTTAGAGTATCTTCAAAAATTCATACAGTAATTCCTCCATTTTGGTTTTTGAACAATTTTCGTTGAAATCTTTATATATTTTCTAGTTATTTATCAAAATTTCAAGCAATTTTTTTTAGATTGTTTTGAAAAAAATAAAAAATCTGCGTTGAATTTTGAAAGTGTGTTCTAAGTACGACTTCCTTGAGTTCCTTCGAGGATCTCTAAAAGACCTCCTAAATGTTTGATGAAGTTCATCCTAAAATACAAACAAATATTATCTCCAAATAATGTTCTACAAGACGTTTTGAAGAAACTAATTGAAGTATTTGGACCAAATCCCTGAACCTTGAATGAAGTTTTAAAAAAATCTATGGAGATTGGGAAAATTTACACAAAAAATATCAAAGCAGCTACAATATGTTGATGATATGCTGGAGACATTCCAAGAGAAACTTCTGGAGGAACTTAATGAGGAATCCTAGAAACAAATTTATCAAGGAGTTCTTTGAAACGTTTATAATAGACGTCATCGAATAACGCCTGAAGAATCTTTTAAGCAACTCCTGAAAGTAATCGAGGATGAACATTTAAAAAAAATCCTTATGAAAATGCCTGGAATAAATGAAAAAATCGGCTTGGGAATTATTGTAGGTTTTTGTGGAAAAGTGTCGAAACGAATAAACTTTTGTGGAAGCGTTAGAGCGCTGCAAGATTTTTGGAACAAATCCTGAAGAAATTCTTCTAAGCATCCATTGAAAAATCGCATGTAGCATCCTTGGAAAAAATTATGAAAGTATTCAAAAAGAAATCACTGGAGAAATTACTAGAAATCCTGAAGCATTCTGAAGACATGAGAAAAATATATTTAAGAGCTTGTGGAATAGTCGTCTAATAGGTTTTGTAGGTTTCTCTGAAGCCTCTAGAATTTTGCACCAGGTGTTTATTTATTTTGTATGATAGGCGAAAAATTACTTAACAACTGCTCATGAACGACACCCAACTGAAACTGTACTTGATTTTACCAATTTGACAACCTTAAGGTCTAAATCGTTGTCTAAACATGTTTTATATTGATTAATTAAAAATCGTTAAAAGGACTGACATGTTCAGCGTTTTGATAGCGGCGCAGCCGACAAAATTTATGGTTCAGGAGATTTTTTGTCACAAAAACCACATATTCTATCATCTATTACTGTTTCAAAATAATTTCCCTGAGTGTAGCCGAAATTCCCTGAGAATTCCAGGTTTTTCCAGGTTGAATAAAATTCCCTGAGAATTCCAGGTTTTCCAGGTTTTTCCAGGTAGTAGACACCCTGCTACTGTATTTTCAGGATAGCATAGCATAGACTGACTGTAGGGGGGCTGGGGGCAAGAAGGACACCTTAAGATATATAGGTTCAAATCATGTTTGATTAGCACAATTTTTGAAGATTATTCCAGTGTAGGGGCAAGCTCAGCTCTTGTTCTAAATGATGTTATCGATATATTACAAAAATATAAGAAACACATGATGATTTGAGATTTTTGAAAATGTCCCTTCTTATGAGGTTTTTAAACGAGGCACGGGGCAAGAGTGCCACTCGTATGGGGCAAGAAGACCACCAGAGTAAAATCCCACAAATTTTGTATATTTTTATTTCCCCGCCTAAAGGATAAATTGTAGAGTAAGTAAAGATAAAAACTGAGGGATAAAAGTTGACTTATAGTTAAAAAGAAATTTTACGAAATTAATTTAGTTTTCATCTCATTTGACTGTAACAATAATGGTAAACATTTTCAGAAACCATTTTGAATGTCCAAGATGGTTTATTTTGATTTTATTTGGTAGGAAATATTGATTGAATGCAATATTAATCCCTCTACCGGCAGCTTCATTTTTTACCGCAAAATTCAAATTCAAATCGTTAGAACTTTTTTGTTTTTTAATATTTTTGCACCATTTTTTCACAAGCTCTCAAAAAACACTTCTAGTTTTAGGATCTGTGTCGATATTGATCATTGGTCATCAGGTTTAGTAGATATTCCAAAATTCCTTGGGGGACCGACCCGTAACTAAAACCCCCCGTTAATTTCTCAGGCTACAGTATTTCAAACGTATTCGGATATTCACCCTTCAGAACAATACATTAATGAGAGTATGTTGTGAAAAAAATGAAGCAATTTGGTGCAGCCGTCTTTGAGTAATGGCCATTTAGGTTTCTGGAACCACGCTGGCCAAATAAAAATCTTAAAAACTTCAAAAAACATCATATCGTAATTTTTAGATATCTCCAAGAATACTGAACCGATTTGTATGATTTTTTCAGAGAAGCTCCTTATTACCTGGCATTATATAGCCTACATTTTATTTTTTTGATAAATTGATCAAAAACAAAATGGCCGCCAGAGACATTTTGTATGGAAAATGTCGGTCCCCCAAGGAACATCGGAATATCTTTAAAACCAGATGACCAATAATTAATATCGACACGGATTTCGAAACTAGAAGAGTTTTTTGAGAACTTGTGAAAAAATGGTGCAAAAATATTGAAAAACAAAAAAGTTATAACGATTTGAATTTGAATTTTGCGGTAAAAAATGAAGCTGCCGGTAGAGGGGTTAAACAAGAAAAATAAAAGTTCATTTGATTCTATATGAGAAAATTGTGGTGTCCCTCTTGCCCCATAAGACATACTTTTATTATATATGTAAAATTTAATGTCAAAAGGACTTTTTCGAAAAAAATACCTCACAGCCAGGGATTGAATCCTGAGAAAATTGAGAGAATCTCTCACGTATCGCTCTCTGTAACTATCATAACATGCTGCACATTATGAGAGACTGTTTATTGTATACTGCTACAACTTTGATCAGATTGGGGGGATAGTAGTGCATGATAAAACCCCTCTAAACATGCTCCAAGCCTGGGGGACACTATTGCTATTGGAAGTTCGTGGATTGTTTATCGTGCCAGTAAAGAAAAACACCTATCCCCAACGGTAAACAAGCGAGAAAAATGGATTTTATCATCGCTCTCTCTTTGGGGCTCCCGCTCGCTGCTTCCATTTATCAGACTTGTTACACCTTGCGATACAATGACGATCGTGGACCGCAACATATGAGATGTTTTTCTTTGCTTGCTTTGATCGTGCTTCATACTCAAATGAGAACGAATTCTGCAATGCCTGCTCACAGCTATATTAAACAATTGAAAATCATCAATACTGTGCGGAAAAATCAATATGTTTTGTATTTATTGGGAGTCAAACCTTGTTTTCCAGTCTTACATTCTTATAATATTTCGCATATTTTGCGTTGGTGAGTTAAAGACATTTTTCTATTTTTTTGTACTAAACATTTTTAACTGTAATATTTACACAACCCTCAATTAGTACTCAGTTTATACTTATCCTGCGTTAAACATCAAAAAATTGATTGGCACTCTTGCCCCGGGTGTCCTTCTTGCCCCATGTCCCCCTACATGTCAATGGTTGCTACTCCGTGATTGATCGGAACTGGTAAGAATTGCACTACGATCAAAATGAATAAGGAATGGGAGTGTCCGCTTATTCTCGAAGTACAATTTTTGCAGCTCTTATATTATTGATCATTAACGGCGCCGGCCAAGTCCTTACAGTCAGTTGGGATGGAGAAGGAATGTTAGGGAGTAATGATTGTTGCTTCTAGAGACCGAGAATACCTCTGCATCTCCACAATCACCACGGGAAGGGTATTCATTAGTGAGGGAGGAAAAGATCTGGGAGTCACCAATGGTCAGTGATGCGATCCATGAATAAGGAGGAAAAATACAACTTAAAGCTAGTTTTACATTTTGTCTCGAGAAGTTTTTGGCAGAAGATTTAAAAAATACGTCAGCATCTATAATGCCGAACCATTCAAAAGATGTTTTTAGTAACAGCGAAAAGAGAAAAATATATGTATATATTTTAAATAATATGAAACAGGAATGATGCCGACATTTGTAACGAAGAACCATACATAGTTTGTTTGAAAATTACAGAAGAGTAACGCTGTACATTTTTGTCTCGAGATGAAAAGTTTTTGATAGGAGTTTTAAAATATACGTCAACATCCATAATGTCGAACCATTCAAAAGATGTTTTTAGTAATGTTAAAGAGAGAAAATATATGTTAATTGAAATTATATAAAACAGACATAATGCCGACACTTGCGGTGACGAACCATACTCCAGTGCACTGTGACGTCACGCATCAATTTTGACAGGTACTGGTCCTGTTGTTTACAGTTTGGACTTTGTACTTTTTTCGAATCATTCTTAATTTTGTGAAAGTTTGCTGCGAGGAGGGGTCAAATCCACTGCAGATACCCACGGATCGTATTATTCTATCTTCCCACCGTGGAAAATCGTCACCATCAGCATGCATGTGATAAAAATGCGAAGATGAAAAAATGATGGAAAAAACGACTAAGTCCGAAACGTAAACAACAGGACCAGCAGCTGTCAAATAAGTGAGGTTAGGCTCGTCATATGCAGCGCTCTATACAAAGTTTGTTTGAATTTTACATAAAATTAACGCTGTCATGAAAAAATGTGTCATTATAAGCATGAAACGAGCTCACCAGTTGGTAATCCATCCTCGACTTAACACAAGTGTTGGATTGTTTCGCGGTCTTCAGCAATGTGCTTCATCGTAAAAATACCTATCGAAGTCTGTGTTTAGCATTTTTAAAGAGGTCAACATAGAGGCGATTTTTCTTTGCAAAGGTAAGTTTTCCCATAGTAAATCCCATACAAACTTTGAACGGCTGGCGCGTAAATATAGTTTCACCGATCGAGTTAAAATTTTGCAGTTGTTATGGGGCCTAAATGCAATCCAAAAAGTGGACTGGAGCGGGAATCTAAATTTTGTCCCACACTAGTGCACAAAGTCAAAATAAAAAGTGCACCGTTGTTGGATGCTTCCTTCGCGAGATTAGTGCCTCCAGTGCAATCTTAGAAGCTTGATTCCAAACTGTTTCACATTAATGATTTGCAATAAGGGCTGCATTTACTACGGACGAAATTCACCACTCTACTAGCACCATCGATTTCTTCCAACAAAAAGGTTTTCATATTGCGATAAGTTTTTTGTTTTTTTTTTTTTGGCACCATTTTTTTATAAGTTTAAAGAAAACACTTCTATTTTTGGAATAAGTGTCGATTTTATTGATTGGTCGTCTGGATCCAGTGATATTCCCAAATTCCTTGGGGGACCGACGCGTAGCAATAGCCCACGGTAATATCTCAGGCTACATATTTTTTTCTCGCGTTCGGTTGTTCATTTTTTGAAACAATTTATGTCTTAAGAAATGAAACGATTTGGTGCAACCGTTTTTGAGATATGAGCATTTATGTTTGTGATACCACTCTGGACGAAGGAGGATCTTGAAAATTACAAAACACACCATATTTTAATCTTAAGATTGCTTGGAGAAGAATCAACCGATTTGTATGATTTTTTTTGCAAAGAAGCTCCTCATTATCTAACATTGTACAGCTCATATTTTATTTTTTTGATAAATTGGCCAAAACAAAATGGCCAAAGAAATTTTATATGGGTATTGTCCCCCAAGGAACATCAGAGTCAAAAGAGTGGCGAAAATCGTGAATGATTTTCAGAACATTCTGTAAGAAATCCTGACAGAATTCAAAGTTCAAAACCAAACGAAAAATAGAAACTCATGCTAAATTTGTGACATAATTTCTGTAAATTTAAACCAATTCTCTCCAATAAACATTTAGGTGAATGTTGCGCATAAAGAATTAGAATATGATTCCATGCTTACTTCAAATATCTATATTTCAATGGAACGATTCAATAAATGAATTACTGAAAATATTCATCACTCAGTGGCGTCTCGTAACCTCACGTGTTATCTTATCTTCGACCTTGAACATTACTAATGTTTCATGCTTAGATTACAAAGCAAACAGTAACCGATAGAAATCGCATATTTGTGGCTGAAATCAATGAACATGTGGATTTGACGTTAGGTAATCGCCTCTGATCTCACTATTGGGTAATTTTTATCTTCCAACAATGTTCAAAAGTTCATCATAGAAACGTGTTTTTTATAGAAATAATTGAAGAAAGTTGTGGAAAAAAGCAATGTCAAGAGTAAATCAATGGAAAATGTATTGTTTATTCGTTGGAATTCCGAATGTAATTTATGAAATGATTTCCAGAAAAATAAGTACTGGCTGTTAAAGTCCTGGACGAGTTTCTTACAAACTCAGAATTTTTTGGATGTAATTCCTAGCCGTCTCTGGCTTATCTTCCGAAGCAGTTTTGATGATGCTTTATGAGAAAGCTAGTCTAGGATTTCTTCTAAAGCCGTAGATTACTCAGATCAGATATTGGTCTTGGTTTTTATCAAAATTTTATAAAATATTTCGGACGAAAAATTCATCCCAGGGTTGCTTTCTGAGTTTTGCCAGAATCTTCTCCAAAACTTTTCCCAGGAAATTTTTACATTTTCCGTTGGAAATGTCTACGGAATATTTCCAGAAAGTTAGCCAAGAGTATATATTTTTACTTGATTCAAGAATCTTGACGCTTTGATTTTCCAAAACACACTATACCCAACAAACATTAGTAGCTGAATAACAGTTTATTCAGCTGATATATGTTTAAAAGTGGTTGGTTCAACCCTTAATCCGTGGAAATGTTTGTTGGGTATGTAATTGTCTTTATAATAACAAATATCTATTTCTTTCTGTTTGTGTTTGAAAAGCTAACCCAGCCAAAAATATTATATTTCATTATCATCAGATCACGGAAAAAGTGACTTTAGTGACCATTTTCCTGAAAAAAGTGACTTTAGTGACTTTTTGTTGGAAATAGTGACTTTTAAGTGACCAGGTCGAAAAAAGTGACTTGCTACCAGCCCTGGTTATGTAACTTTACACGATTTGAATGATTCCTTTATGTCCATGTGAATTTTAAAATGATTTGACAACAAAGATTTTCTTGAGAATTTTGGAATTTTAGCTAGAAATCTCTATCCTATGAAGGAATCTTGAGATTACAGCAATTGTGGAAATATAAAGTTCCTAACATTTTCAAGATTCCAGTACTGAGAGTTTGATGAAATAGCGGTAGAATTTTGAGATTTCTCTGCGAATAAAAAAAAAAAACTGCATGTTGAACTCCGATGATGATGGATATGGAATTCTTAGTATTTCTGTGGTATTCTCGTTATTTCGGTAGGTTTCCTGGTGGTATCCCTGGAATTCTTAGAAATAAAAATAAATTCTCACAATAGTGGCTGAAATAATGATTTTCTTTTACATTTTTACATTTAGACATTCAAAGTTTTATACTATT
This sequence comes from Aedes aegypti, assembly GCF_002204515.2. Lineage (NCBI taxonomy): Eukaryota > Metazoa > Arthropoda > Insecta > Diptera > Culicidae > Aedes > Aedes aegypti. The sequence continues at coordinate 134,564,918 of NC_035108.1, forward strand.
GAAGATTTCCTCTGAAATACCAACGTAACTGGAAATCAAAGGGATCTAAAGTTTGCAAGAATTCCAAAGATTCGGAATCTGAGAATCTGGGATGTCAGTCAGTCAGTCTTTCTTAAATGAAATTAATAATTACTTTTTAATAAGCTGAAATCCATCCGACATCCGAGAATTCTTAAGAAACAACATAATTATCATAATGCCAGATTGATCATAATTATCGTAATGAGTATCTTCGTGCCTGCCACACGATATTCACATGCAAAATTGTCAATTCACATTGAAAGCTCTCAGTTAAAAACTGTGTTCGTACTCATAAAAACACTAAGCTGAGAATTAGGCTCTGTCCCAAGTGGGACGTAGCGCCAGATAGAATACCAAATCTCTCAAATAAATTCAAAATTCCTTATCGGAATCTCAGAATTCTTTTCGAAATATCAAAATTTCTACGGAAATCTCAAAATACCTTTTGAAATATCATAGCTGACATCGTTTTTTTTCCATGATATTGACTCAAATTTTAATTATTCCATTCATTTCAACAAGCTTAAAGCATGAGTAGCAACCTCTGAAGCTAACTACCAGTAGCCAGAGTCTATGAATAAAGAGTTGCGCGAAGAGTGAAACCAAATCTACCTATCGAACTGTCAAACCGTCTACCTATCGAGCAGCCCAGCAAAACAGATAGGGGCTATATTCAAAGACGAAGAAGAACAAGCACTTGAAGAAGTCTCTTCGCGCAACTCTGTGTATATAGACTCTGCCAGTAGCTTTGTAGTAAATGCAGGTAAATGCTACCTTTATTCATAGCAACGCGTTGTTTGTAGTATGTTCGAAAGGTGTAGAAAGAGAAATGACAAAAACATGTTCCACTCGTGTTCCACATATAGCGTTTACTACCGATAATGTAGTAAACTCTGCTACATTTTATTCATACCGCCCATTGTTGCGATATATCGCATACTCGTTACATGCGGAGGGGCACGTTCCCTGTCAATATAATATGGAGAATAGGCCTTTTCATGTGACAGGTCCGTCTATGCATTTGTTTACATCGGTAGAGGACCGGTGCATACACGAAGCTGTCATTTTCATAGAAGAACTGTCAAAGAGCTTCCCAATCATCTGTTTTGGAACGTCATGTGAATAGGCCTATGTGTGCGGATGCCTATGGCTGTCACTCACATTAGCGGAATTTGGGGCAAGTGTGCCACTTTAAGCAAATTGTTCTCTAACTTTGCTTAAAGCTTATAAAATCCACAAATTTAACGTCATGATGTAAGTTTCACATCTTTTCATAGCCACTGTGCCATTTAAAAAGTAAATAACTTCAAAAAGTATTAGTTTTAAAGCTTCTCAAATATCATCCAAAATAACCTATTTTTCGACACTATGGGGCAAGTGTGCCACCCAATTGGGGCAAGACGGCCACCGAATGTACATCGCATGGAATTCTACTTGTAATGGAATTTTCTTTATTTCCTATTAATATTACTTACAAAGCATACGCTAATCGATAATTTAAAAAATAATTTTAAGTTTACCGTAATAAGGGGATGCTTTATAACAAGGCACAAAACATGTGTAACTCTCTATTATTCAATTCGAATAGCTAAAATGGTTATTATTGTCTCCATTCAATACAAAATATGTATTACGCTTATATTACTGCGAATATGTATAATATTACACTAGATCAGCACTAAATAACGGTAAAATATTGATGTAGATATCTGAAACGGTACTTAATAAGCCGAAAAACATGTTATTATTAAATATCTTTGAGAAAAAATCACTTTGGGGGCAAAAATGTCGGTTATTCCCCTACTATACTTCAGAAACCACTACTGGTGCCTCATTTTGGCTTATTATTATGATTTTGTTTACATGTTGTTTACATGATGTTTACATTTTTATAAATTTCAATCCAACAATTTGCGTTTACCAGATAGGTGGCACACTTGCCCCAATAAGTATAGATTTCAACCAAACTGGATTTCGTATGTAAAAATGAATATTTTTTTCGTTCAAATGTCACAATAACTTACACATTTGAATAGTTTCACAATGTACAGTACGTTAGAAAAATCTGTTAATTACTTACCTCTTACCATGCTATTTAAAAACAACGAAATCTTATAAAAATCCACTAAAATTTGGTTGTCTTTGCACAGGTCGATGTAAATACGTACAAAATAGAGCAATTTTCATCATATTTCGATCATTGTATTGTGAACTATAAGGGAACATATTGTTAAGCTCAAAGAGAAAACATATATTGTAGTTTTTATAAAAAGCAGGGGTGGCACACTTGCCCCAATGTCCGCAATGGCTGCAGAGGATTAGCCTTGCCGAGGCTCTGGTCCCCTGTAACATTGTTTAAGTCGGCTAGGAGAAGCAGTTTGCCTAGGCTACTTCTGCTACATGTGTTGTGCTGTATGCACTGGCCCCTCCCCGAAGAAACACCGTAAGGTGGTTCCGGGGTGATAACGGTCTGAGGCCTAGGGTAATGTCGGTGCACTCTGCACAACAATTGAGCAATTCAATAGGAAGGCTAGTTTTAGTGAGTAGTCGTTGGTGCGGCATCCCCACACTCCCTGAGTAACCTTCTCATGCGTCTGTTTGCACATTTCCCGCTTGTAAAAAAAAGACCTGCAGATGGCGGTAGTGTGAAACGTCAAACACGAAGCGCGGCTCTGGTTGTGAGGTTTGAAACATAGCGAATAGTACAAACTGCAAAACGGTAGACCGCAAAATGATTCAAACCGCGAAATGTCGGATGACCGGTTTTACCTTAAAAGTGGAGCCAAAGTAACTAACCTATTGGGACATTTTTTATGATGGGATCATTCGGATGAAGAACAGTCAAACGAACATAGGATATTTTAATGACTATAAGCTTCTATATGTAATTTTTATTTGATTGTGTTGTAATAATAGGAAGGCATATATAAAAAGGGTGGAAAATCTAAACTATTCCATGTGTCAAATTGCTATAACGAAAACATTTGCGCTGCTGGTGTTGCAGGAAGGCAAACTTCAAAGGAAACGAACGTGTCATCAAATGTGTTTGTTCTAGCATTGAAACTAGCTGATAGGTATACTCGAAAGAAAAAACAAACTGGGGTAGTAGTTCAGGGAGGTTCAAACTTAAACTATGAATCAATCATGTGTCGCACAGCGTAATGAATTGGTGTAACCTGTCAACGTAATTAAACTCTCTGTCATTCTTTCTTCGCCTCGCACCAACCGTCTATCTATTACTCTTTTCTTTGACTCATCTAAAAACAATAGTTAGGTAAAAAGTGTTACCTTTTGTCTAACGCTTATTAAAACATTATTTTTTCCTCTGCACCTTGTAGAGACTTTTTCTTACATTTGCACTGAGTTGTATAGCTAAATAGAACTGTTTTACAGCATTGCTTCTTACTTCATTCGATCGGTTTCAAACTGACTCTCTTCTATCATCAATGTTTCATTTTTTTCTTTATTACTGCTCTCCTATAACTTCTTCTGTTGATTCTCAGTTTCACACTTAGGTAACGGTTGCACGTTCCTGCTTTATCACCAGCCATTTGAATGTATGTGGGAGTTGCATGCGATTCTTTAAAGGTTACGTTCTGTGTGGAAACAATCTTCTTGGAAGCCTTCCAGCGTCGGAAACGTGAACTTTAAGCACATATTGTTACATTTTCCTGTCAAAAAGAAAAACTTTGGCTGCTATTCGCCAAGAGTTGTTACTGTGGTTTCATATATGTTGGGCTGTGAGCTTAGTTTTTTTTATTAGCTCAAGGGAAAGTGTTAGAATATGGTTTTGATTACTGCAAGTGAAGTTTAGTGTTTTTTTGCTTTCCTCGTGTTGTCTTTAGGTGTTGTGCAAGCATCGCAGCAATGTCTGTCTACCAGCATCCGATAGTGACGAATGGATGTATTCGTTATCATTTTTTAGAGCCCTAAGTCTTATACGTATGTGTTTGCTTCTTATCATTTTAGTGGTTGGGTGATCTCGCTCGGAGATAGCATTCTTTACTGAATGGTTATGAAAATGCACGAATGTTTTCGATACGATGAATCACCCCACAGCACAAGTTCTACTCACTATGTGTTAGTAAAAAGTAAACCTAAACCTGAATTTGAAGATCAAATAAAACCTATTCTGTATAATGAATTGTTCGAGGGAAACGCTCACGAGTCATAGCATAATCGTATGACCTTACACGGTGTTGTGGAATTTTGCATTCGACGAGAAGTCACAGGCTTTTTTGCGCTCTGTTTCAAATCACAAGTGGAAGACCTTTGAGTATGCTCTTTTTTGCAAATATGGCTGCTCGATGATGATACACCGTGCAGGTATTCATCAGTTCCTTTCAACGATCAATTGTTATAAACACTTTTAAGCGAAATCTTTACCTTTTCAGTCGTACATTTTTCGAAAAAGAGGCGACTCTGCAGCTAATGATGTGCTAATGCTGTTATCGCTCAAGAAATCAAGCCTCTTGGTGTATCATGTATGGCATATTGCAGTTTGACATATCGTGTGTTGAACTGAGAAGTTATTTCGATAATATCACATAAATCGACTTCATGCCATATGACTCGACAGAGGCGATCCTTATTAAACTTATCACACCTTTTCCGCTTTTGCCTACTAGAACAGTTTCTGGCTTGATGATTATATTTATGCTTATTTGTGTCTCTCTACATATGTTATACTATACTGCTATTAGAGCGATTAAGGGTCAATAGGTTCGATCCCTTTCATTTTTGTCAATTTTTAATTTTACTACCAGTTCTCGTATTAAGCATTACTTGGTTTTTCATTCTTCTGAAGACTAGCACAAATAGGAGCAAATAGTTTCTGGGATCTTTCTTTTTATTTTTTTTATCAGAAAATGGCAAACATTTTACTTTTTCCTTGTTTGAAAAAAGAATGAAGAAAACAAGTTATACACACAACGAGGGTAAACGAAGATGTTTGTGGTGTGAGTGTGTGGTGAGATCATAAAACCACATACGTTGTAGTAGTAAATTGTTACGAGATTGTAACCCTAAGGCGTTATTGGCTGGTTTGACTAAAACGTAAAGTAATTGGAAAACAAACTCTAACTAAATTCTAATGGTTTCATGCTTTCCTTGCTTTGCTGAGATTAGGCTTTCATTTATGTTTGCGCTGCATCAAGAGCAACGTGCAATTTTTTTCTCTGAATGTTCGATGATCTAGGAACTGTAGCCCGAACTTTGACATTTCTGACATGTTAATTTGAATAACCTTCTACGATAATTATGATTTAGCAATGCATGTGAATAGTACAATATATGTTTTTGGGTGAGTGCGAGACCAAAACGACGCGACTAATGCATTTGGAGTTTTGGAACGCGTTGAAGATCTACGCTTGGCATGAGGTGTAGATTACCTACTTCGTTACGGCAAATCATAAATCATCATATTTAAAATTCATCATGGCAAAACAAATACTAGATTAGGTCCGGGAGTCGATGTGCTTTGCTTGTTGCTACTACGTTGTGTAACTGCGCGTACGCTTATTGTAAGAAATGTTGCTTCATTGTGTTTCACTGATCGGATGTTTGTCGCGATTTTGATTTATTTTTAAGTGTACATCTAAATTAGTGTATTCTAATACTTCTAGTGCTAGTTTATAACGCAATGGTACATTTACAGTGTTGATCATTTGTTGGACTGTCAGGTTCTTAATTACTGTTCGTAGGAGGAAAATGTGTCATTTCGAATAATGGTTAAGTAATAAATATCTAGTCAATATTTTTTTGTCATTTCAGAATCAAGTTCAAGGTTTGAACGAGCTTATGACCTTCTTGGTAAGTTCTACAATTTTTAAAATATTAATCCGTAAAAATAACTATCACATATGTTAGCAAATAGGAAATTTTGCGGATAGATCATACTATTTTCTGCAGTATGACCATTTTCAAGAAACATGAATATTTGTTTTGACCACTGTTAACCCATCGGTATGTTATATTATAGGAAATTACCTCAGAATTTTCTCTTTTCTTGTCTAATGGCTACCGCTTTTGTTTACTAGACAGAAGGTCATGAATCCAATCCCAGCCCAGCAAATACCTTCTCACTAACAGCATCAGGGATTGAATTCGGAGAGAATTGAAAATATCTCTCACTTTTACCCCTGACTGTTGGGTTAATTCTACGAGTGGCGTGACGTGAGAATTGTCAGTCTCAGCGAGGTGACAATTCCAGACTCGAGTGAAGTAACTTTCCATTTGATTTGCACGGCGAGTCACTTCACTCGAGTCGAGAATAGTCACCTCGCTATATGATACCGACAATTGTCACTTCAAGCCACTCGTAGAATAAACCCATGTACCACATAAGAATTTGTGCGGATTGCTAAATTTAAATGGTAAATTGATGTTCATGGGACGATTTTTCGAAAGCTTTTTGAAGCACTTCAATTATGTATGTATTTTTCATTAATATTGAATCTATGTTTCTATTCTTCGTGAGAGCTTTGGATTATTGTGCCTAACTATGCCAGTCGTTTGAGTATGACTTTCATAGAGTAATGGTTGGATTCTCGCTTTTGTTGAATGAAACTTTTGTCGAAAGAAAAATCCTTCTTAACTTCTAACTTCTCTGGTTGTCATATATAATTAAGTAATGGTGTATTAAGGTTACGCAGAACCTTGATACACCAAGCAAATTTGCACGAAGGGAATTTAGCAGTGATAAATGCTCTTGTAATTGGAGCACTTATCGCAAGTCTCTGACATAATACATGAACAAAGTAGGTAAATCGAGCTACCCATGTCTGAACACGGTGATAAGGTCTCCATAAGCCTCCATAAGTTTGATGGTTCACTCACTGCGTGTTCTAGTAAAATGTTGAAAACATACTTTCTTTGTTTGAATACTTGAAGTGAGTGTAAGTACAGAAGTAGCTAGCGTTGACGGTCTCAGTTCTGAATGGGGTTTAACCAAGAGATTCAGCAAACAAACAAGGCGCAATAAAGGCTGCAAAGGAGGCCTTTACTTGAGCTATGATTCAATCGTCACCGTAACGGTTGCAACGGGTTTACTACTTTCAAGACATTTAAATCTACTGACATGAAAGGATTTTTCCAGTCCTTATCCAGGAAGAGGAATTCCAGTCATTCAACTTCTAAGGGCACATTCCAATTGGTTGGCGTAAAACTCGATAGAATTAAATACCACAAAACTGAGAAGCAATACCAAACTAACCCTTAAGCATTTGAATGGGTAAATTTTTTTTTCGGTTATGCTGAAAATCATAGAGAAGGTACTGGGCGCGAACGTTCAAAATGTCTCTAAAACTCAAGTTCAAATATTACGGTTAGGATCGAAAAGGGTAGGGTTCGCAATCGTAATTTCTGTACATCGTTCGATCAATGTTGTACGATTTTGTGATAATAAAAAAGCCACAACTTTCGCACCAATAAAGAACGGCGTTCCAGATATAAAACAATTTTCATTGATTTTTTTAGAGGAAATTTGTTAAATTTAAAAGGAACTGAAAAGAATATAGTTTTTAGGTTTAAAGTACGTCCTGATGGAAGTACTAATATAATATTTGCATAAAAATACCATAGGTCTTCATAGAGTTGCTTATTTAGTCCCTACGTCATATTTAAAGCAAAATGGAGAAAGCGCAATGAAAATCGTCTAAATTGACAACACTGCTGAATGAAATTAAATTTATGTTCCATGTATTTTTTTTCAAAATATGAGAAATACTTGGAGAAAAACGTTTACCTGCTTTAAAAAGTATAAGATTTCCGAATAGAACGACCATAATGATTTAAATGTATACTTTAGAATGCCGTTTTCACTCGGATATTCATATGAACATCCATTAGTAATCTAAAACAATTCTGAACACGCATTTTACTTTACCTTTTTGCTGGCCATAAATGAATAAATCACTAGAGTGACCTAATGTAAGGAATTTAATAGAATATCATAAGTGGTTTTAAAGCTCTGCCTCCAGTCAAATAGTAAGGAGTACCAACATACAATTTGTTCTTAAAATGAAGATTTTTGTTATGTCAAAAATAATGTTCAACTTTAAAAACAGTTTATTGAGTTTTTGGAAAAACTATTTAGTTCTTCGCGCATTTTGTAAGATCTTATATATTCATAAAATCGTAGAGTAGCAGTTGAACGATGCACAAAAAACTGATAAAAATTTCAAAAAATAAATAAGTGAGTTATAGGATAAACTACAGTCACTCTATTCACAGTCTGGCAAACAGAAAATCCCATGAACTGACAACGTTATAGTCTCACTAAAATGGCTGGCAACTGAGCAAAACGTTTAAGTCTTGAAGTGACCTTCTTGTTTGAACAATGACAAAATAATATTTTTTTCTCGATCAACCAATGGGTCTCATAAAGGTCAAATTTCGCCGAATATTTTTGAGCTGCACTTTGTTGTAAAACCAATAAAGTTTCGTTAATGTGTCCTTCAATGCGAATTATTTTTTTTATTACTCTGATTCAAATATTTCTACGGTTACAATACTGCCCACCGATTCAAGCACTGTCTACCTGTCATGTTTGATTGGCTCTTATAGTTCTATTCGCCAGACTGTGAATAGAGTGACTGAAGGATAAACAAGGTGTCTGTGTGTCACGTACAATGTACAACTTCGAACTGTTACTGGGAAATCACCCATCACGCAGACAACCGCTTCAGAAAGGAACACACGTCTTCCTTTGTAATCCACTCCACCATGACTGATTGATCGGCGAGCAACGATCGGGCCGAGACAACACAAACACTCTGATGTAATCTCGCCCCACACAGTGTCCACTTTATAAAATATTTACAGTACCATGACCCCACAGTTATGGATCAAATAGTGTGGAGTCCAACCTATAAAATTCAATAAAACGACATGGAAAACGTAAAATTGTAATTTAAAAGCACGAATCGAATCGTTTCAAATTGGAACTTCGGTTAGTAAACTGTTTTGAGTGTAATATTTACATAGGATTGCATAAAAATTAAAAATTGTGTCGGTTCCTGAAAACCATATTATGGATCAATTTTCATATTATGGATCAAATTGTGACATATTACGGATCAGTGCGCAAAATCAAGATATTTTCAACTCAATGCATCTGTATTGCATGGTATGGCGAAAGTTAACAATGTGTCATATATTACTGCAAAAAATAGCAGTGTTAGAGCTGGAAACAAGGGTAAAATGCCCTTTTTTTGTGATACTGCATTGTAGTAACTGAGACATGAACTGTTTCCGCTCCACACCAAGTTTTCCACCCATTTTTGTCTGCTAAAATTTGAAATTTACAAGCCTTTTTTTATCCTTAGTGCTGTTGTCTAAAAATGTCGAATCCAATGCATAAAATAGCAGAAATCTACATTCTTTGGAAGTGATCCATAACCGTGGTAAACAATCATTTCCTGGTCCATATTATGGATCACTAGTTAGAAGTGCTAATATTCGGTATTTTGAATAAAAATTCAAGTAAAATGTTTTCCAAAGATGAATTTATACTAAATCGAAGCGAACGAGCATAAAACATGCTATAACATTTGAATTTTACCACCTGTGGGAGCTTATGAATGCTGACGGCACTTCTTACAGAAAACGACCATATAATGATAGCTGTGTGGTACCAACTAAACATTTGCCAAAAACACCGTTATTTAGCGGTTGAATGTTGTGCTCAACATTACAAATGGTGGAAGACAAATAGTATAACATGGGAAAAATATGTTTTACGCCAACGTTTATGTTTTGAGCGAGTTATCCGATGTTGAACGCCAAAGTGATCCGTCACTGTGGGTGATCCGTAACTGTGTGGGCATGGTACTTAGTGACGAAAGTTAGTAAGCAAATCTCTGTACTGGCAAACCTATGCGTCTACAATCGTGTTAATCTATACTGAATCAAAGAGTATATGGGTCTAGTGGGCCCGTTTGATAAATCAAATAAATAAATAGATCCGCCAATAAGTTCATTTATCGGTTTTGAGCCATTCTTCGACATTTCAAACTGTTCGTGGGAGCTGAACAATGACTGTTTAGTAAGCATTCAATACCAATTGGAACAAATAGTTTTCAGCATTGGTCATTCCATAAAAAATAAAAAGCTATCAAGTAACTTTCTTGACTAAGCTGCTTTTATTTTTTTTAACAGCCTTATTGTTTGCTCGACGTTTCGACATGGGAATTGCGACTTCCTAAAGGGGTAAACGACAACGTGTCGAAACCTCGGGCAAATAATAATGCCGTTGTAAAAGTAAAGATAATTAACGTACGAAGTCATCTTTTATTTTCTCCCAATGTAAAAAGCTAAAATAGAAATTGCACTGCGATTTGATGCATCTTTCGCGATATGAGTGCCTTTGAAGTTTTGGCACATTATTGTATTTGGTTTCTAAGCTGTTTTACCTTAATAAAACGTTACATATGCTTTTCTAATTATCGAAAAACCTAATAGCATTGTAAATTCTTCGATGCTCAACCATGATTCGAAATGGTGTTTTCCTACTACAATCATCATAAACAAAAAGCAATAAAAAATCGTTTCAAAACCAAACAAATGACACATCGATATATCATTCCTCATTCGTTAGTCCTTTTTTCCCTTTTCTTAGATTAACCATTCTTCATCCGTCGCAGTGTGCTGTCGGGAGAAACCCTGCTCATGTCCCGGAAAAATATCACATCAGGTTGCTGAACGAATACGAAAACTTCACGACTTTCGTAATCACAATCCTTTCACTTTATTATCTTGGTCTCTCATCTTTTCGCCTTATCGACTTTTCAATATTCTAACTAATGATCCTTCTTTGTTTCGTACTTCCATCTATATATCAGCTTCTATAACAGAGACTCACTCCCAAAAAATGGGCGCGCCTAATCATCTTTCACGATCCTTTACAGCACACACAGTGTAGTGTTGTAAGAAGAAAACGAAACAGTGTGACATGGGTTCGCACGGGACGACCACTACCACGCAAATATAAGTAACATGCTATGCTTATCAACAATCAGAATTCCCTCTTTGTGTTCCTTACATTCCTAGTCAACTTCAACTGCATCAACAACTGAACCGTGTTGTGCCTTTCGTACTATTCAATAGTAAAAAAAATCAGTTAGAGAAAGCCTTTGCGTTAATCTACTGCAACGTTCGCAGTAGTTTCCTTTTTTACTCACTAGAATCCTAATAATAGTAGAACTGTTTCAACATATTCATTGCCGTGTTTTTTTTTATCAGTAATACTCTCTGAGTATTCTTATAGTAGTGTACTGCCATCAACGTTGCATTTTGGCTGTCGTATCTAGTTTTGATTAGAGTTACTGTTTGCTGCTCATGGTCAAGCATTATTGAGGTGGCGTTGTTGGTGTCCTACAATCAACGGAGTCGTCAGCAGCAGCAGAATCGGACGCGGAAGGACTCTTAGCTATAGCCTGTTCTGGGGATTCCCCACTCAGTGGGGATCCCCGCCGTGCGTTCCATTATGTACTGTGGTTGTTGTTGAAGGGGGGGATGTGGAATAATGGGGATAGGATCTTGTGCGGTAGGTTTGGGATGTGGGAGATATGTGGATGATGGAAGTTTACCTGATGGTGGAGGTCTGCCGTAACGTGATCCTGGTGCGGAAGGTGTGAGGATATCAGGTGATGTGAGAGTTGCTGCTGGAGATGGATGGGTAAATTGTGCTGCTGCTGGAGCGTAAGGTGTTGATGACCAACTGGAGAATGTTGTTGCTGGTGAGCAGCCGATTGTTGCTGTTGTTGTTGTTGTTGCTGCTGCTGTTGCTGTTGTTGTTGCTGCTGTTGATGTTGTGTGATCACAGCTGGAGGAGTGTGTTGTTGCTGGTGGCCGGTTGTAGGATGATGAATGTGGCTCGTGCTTAAGGTATGACCGTTACCTATCGTCGAAGCAGATGAGATCACCGAAGTCAGTATCGCCGACGGTATGTGCATTTGTGGCTGGGATTGACTGTGAGGTATGGTGATGTGCTGGGCAATTCCCGGATTAGAGCTGCCATCCATATCGATTTCGCTCTTTATGTTGATCTGTTCCAGCTTAAGGCCATGGTTCCCATTGTTCAGCTCATTGCACTGCTTGGTGTGCCTTTCAAATTCGAGGATATTCTCGAACTGCATTTTGCAGGTTTGACAATTGTACAGAATCCTAGTTGGAATAGAAAAAAATGTTTTTAATTCGAAGGTCCCACAATTGATTATAGTTTTTTCTGTTAAAGTTCCGAATCAGTATGAACCAAACATAGATAGTTATCATTGTAGATCAATTATGTGTGATGTGTGTCATCATTATAGGAAAACAGGAAGCAATAGTCCACAGATACGGAGCATAGCGTTGTTGACGGTGCAATACGTAGTTTGTTGCTACAACATAACTGACCTGAATGATTCTATAACATTCCCCAGAAAACCATTCCCCCGAAAACCATTCCCCAGAATTCCGTTCCCCAGAATGAACCATTCCCCAGAAAATCGTTCCCCAGAATGTAACATTCCCCAGAATTCCATTCCCCAGAATGCACCATTCCCCAGAAAGCAATATGAATATCCATGTTTTTCTTTTTTTTTAATTATTGCTTTGCGTGAGTCACTTATGTGGGGGCGCAGATAGCCGTAGCGGTAAAAGCGCAGCTATTCAGCAAGACCAAGATGAGGGTCGTGGGTTCGAATCCCACCGGTCGAGGATCTTTTCGGGTTGGAAATTTTCTCGTCTTCCCAGGGCATAGAGTATCTTCGTACCTGCCACACGATATACGCATGCAAAAATGGTCATTGGCATAGTAAGCTCTCAGTTAATAACTGTGGAAGTGCTCATAAGAACACTAAGCTGAGAAGCAGGCTCTGTCCCAGTAGGGACGTAACGCCAGAAAAGAGGAAGAAGAGTCACTTATGTGACAGGATAAGGTCTGGTGTGACAAAACAAATATGTAGGTAGGAGGGTTAGGGACATAATGAACACACGGGGCGAAATGGACACCCCCTTACTCTCTGGGAATATGCATATTTCAGCAAAACTTTATTAACTGTACGAAATCTGTATTGTATATGAACGTTTAGACGGTATAACAGTTTACGCTTTGCTTCATTTGTCCTCTGAAATTCTACTATATTTTTTTCTCAGCTTCAACTTAGTTTATAAGCAAAGCGAAGGAAGCGGTGGATTTAATTTTAGAGCAAAGAAACATATTTCCATTCTATGTAAAATAAGCATTTACCTAATGTGTCCAATATGCCCCTAATCCCCCTATTCATGAGTATTTTGCATATTATAATAATACACGCTTCTTTTAATACATTCCCATAAAATATACAGACTATATGCTTATTTTTGCATATATAGTGATGCACCCTTCTTTCAGTAATATCTCATTAATGATATAGGCAAAATATATCGATGGAGAGCCCATATAGCGTAAGGTCACTTGGCATAAAATGATTTAGTATAAAGCCGTTTGCCATCCAGCCATACTTATGCTCCTTCTTTTCAAAAAGGATGTTCTTCATGTCATGCCAAATGGTCATTGGCCAAATGACCATTATATCAAATGGTCCTTGATCATTTAATCAATCATGCCAAATGCCTTCTTGCCATTTGGTATCCTTACGGAAAAATTTGTCTATATCGTCAACAGGATAAGACTGAAAGAAGGGTGTATCACTATTTTGTGCAAAATTAAACAAGTCATTTGTAATTTAGACTTGACGCAAAGAAGGGCGTATCATTTTAATGTGCAGAATAGTAAGTTCTTATTCTGCCGAGTTTACGTAATCATTATATCGGAAACGTATAATATCAGTGGCGATTTCCTAACCTCAAATCTATCTGTTCCACGAATAGAAATTCTTGAATTTCAGCAACAAATTCGCATGCAATGAGTAGAGATTTGTTAGAATGGACGATTTCAATAACTAACTTTTTGATTTATAATCTAAATTTGCCGAAATAGTCGTTTTCAGAGTCGTAGAACAGATAAAAAGTGAGGTTACGAGTCGCCACTGTATAATATGATACTACGAACGTCTTTATTCTAATCGGTGTAGCCCTAAAAAGTAAGAGATGATGCACCTTCTTAAAACATTGATGAAAAGCTGCATATATCACTACATTTGATAAAATTGGACATACATGTGAAATTATACATTTGGAAACTACTATACCGAAAGAAGGGTGTAGCTCTATTTTGTGCAGAGTAGCGATGAGTTGTATATTCTTTTAAATAAATATTGGATATTGTGTTTCCCCATAGACTGATCTATCAGTCTTCATAAGTGCCAATAAAAGTGAAACTACTGTGATAGTTCATTTGCAAATGAAATTTAAATTATGCGTAAAGTGTTCATAATTAGCAGCACCAATGCTAATCTTCTCATGTACTTGTAAACAACTTTGTATGGAGTTTAATTTTCAAGTTTTTTAAATAGATTATTTCAAAACTTTAAAGTAGGTATGTAATTTTCTGGGGAATGGTTCATTCTGGGGATTGGTTTTCTGGGGAATGGTTCATTCTGGGGAGTGAAATTCTGGGGAATGGTACATTCTGGGGAATGAGATTCTGGGGAATGGAATTCTGGGGAATGGGTTTCGGGGGAATGGTTTTCTGGGGAATGTTATAGAATCGACCTGAATAATTAAATTTGCACATTTAATGTACAGTCTCGAGAATTACAAACATCGCAACCTTACGTTTATCGAGAAAGGGAAGGATTATTAGTGTGACACCAGTTGCTACTAGAAATCTAGTGAATCTATGACAAAAGGTCGAAAGAACAGAAGTTCGAAAGACAAAAGGTCGAAAGGACAAAAGGTCGAAAACAAATTTTCAAAGGAAAAATTTCCCACCGAACAAATCATTTTCGACATTTTGTCCATGAGCCTTCGTTGGCATGAATAATTTGTCAGATGAGCAGCATGTTTTTACTTAACAGATGCTGTAATATGTTGTAATTTTTACGTTTCCTGTTTTTGCGCATGTTAGAAACACATTACAAATTAATCGTCTCATAGGGTTGGTTTGTAATTTGAAATGTCATTCTTGCATATCCCGTTTGTATTTTGTAAAAAATGTTACTTAAAATTTCCTTAAAAACATTTTAGAAAAACATGTTGTGAGCAGTTCTACACTATACTATCCTCACGGGGCAACATGAGCCACCATAATAATTCTGACAGCTTGCAAATTTTCGTGATGAAGTAGCTTCAACCGACAAAGACCATATTGCCTCGTTTCTTTTGTACATGTTTTACATTAAGTTTTTCAATGATTTTTCTAGGATCTATACAATTCCTTGCACAATATGCCCATTAGGGTGCGGCTTATTTTTCAAAAGTTCTCAAAATCAAAAAATCGTGTGCTCTATTGATTTCAAATCACATTGAAAGAGAAACCTCAAAATCTGAGCCAAAAATATTAACTTTTAGGTGGCGCAAGTATCTTGAAGGTGAGTTTTCAAGTTATAAAAAATGACCTTCAGTGAAATAAACATAACTTTGTTATTTTTCAACCAATTTTGAAACTTAGCACCATTATTTTCCAGAATAAATTTAAGAAAACTTTGTAGAACATTACATTTGTCTAAAATCAAAACGAGTCTTAGTTAAAAATACTTTTATCCAATTTTTTCCTCATTTTACTAAAAAAATATTTTTGTTTGACCATAACATTATAAATACTCAACCGATTCCGAATCTTTTTACATGAAGCAAATTTAGTTTGCAAACTGCTAATATAATACATTTTTCTTAAAAATGGTATTGACTTAGTTATTCAACAAAAACTACCCCTAAACGTATTTTTTAATGAAAAAATCAAATTTCTTTGGATTATTTAAGTTTTTCCGCCAGAAATTGCATTTTTTCTATAAAACTTTAATTAATAGAGCATCTTAAGCCTTAATTACGAGTTGAATAGTGCATATATTTTTTAACATTACAAACATATTTTTGTTTCAAAATTATTTTAGAACTGTTGCAAAGTCCTTCACAATGGTTGAACAAATGAGAAAAAACCAGTTTCAGCTTTAGAGATAATATTTAATTGGCAAACATTAAAAAAAAAAACTGGCATTTTTCGTTACAATATCATGTTTTTTGTGCAGTTTTTGCTGAAAACTAGGTCAAAACATTTTTTAATGAAATGTGATGTATAAATAGTTTGAAAACAATTGAATTAGCTTCAAAAGCATGTAAAAAGATTTAGAGTCGGTTGAGTAATCATGAAGTTAAGGTCAAATAAAGTTGACATTTTTAGTAAAATGAGCGTAATTTTTTTTTGCAAAATTGTATGATCTGTATTATATGATTCTAATAATAATCAAGTGGATAGTTTACGCAATATTTCGTCCTGGATTATTTGTTTAATATAACTTAGAAGTTGTTTATAGAATGTTGTGACTTTCTTTATTGAAAAGATCTCAAGTTATTTCCCAGTTCAGGTCAATTAGAGCACTCGAACCTAAAATCAAAGCCTCCAAGCCCCCAAAACTATCGATGCGTACTTTACCACTGTCCAGCGCTGTGAAGATGTCTGTTTTCGTGCATTCGTATCGTGGACTATTCCTTCCTAACAACATTAAAAAGAACAAAGCAAATACTTACATCATAACCTGGCCATTTTGTTGCTGCTGCTTCATGGACTGCTTCTGGTGGACCAACAGATGTTTCTTCAGATTCGAATATTGCGAGTACGACTTGGAGCACAGTGGACATGTGTGCGGACGAATTCCGAGATGCACCATCTCATGCTTCTTAAGATTGGCACGTTGCGAGAATGCTTTATCACAGCTCTTGCATTTGAATGGTTTTTCACCTGGTTGTAATGAAATATGTTCACATTAGTAATATTTTCACAATACCTCTAACGAATAGAGAAAAGGTGAAACGGATGAGCATCAAATCGAACTAGTTTGAAAATGTGCGTCTGATAAAGGTTACTAAACCATGAATTCTTTAGATAGTTCCATTAAAATTTCCACTTCCTGGTAGAGAAACCCGATCTGATGCTCATCAACGGTAACAGACACTACGTGAAAACACAGAATAGAGGAATGTTAATGGAAATACACAACTATACTCAGACAGAAAAAATGAATGCTGATTACTGTTAAACTCGTTAAACGTAAATAATAAGGAGAAAACATTAATTTAACTATTATTTACCAGTGTGCAGCATTTGGTGCTTGACCATGTTAGCCTGCTGGGCAAAAGCCTTGTCACAAGTGGGACATTTGTATGGTTTAATTCCTACACAGGTGTGAACCGCGGCAACCGAAAATTGAGACAGAGAAATGTAATTAAAGAAACAGCCTCGCAGCTAGGCATCGGGCGCAATTCTATTACCGCTGTGCAGCATCTGATGCTTGACCATATTGGCTTGCTGTGCGAATGCTTTGTCGCACACTGAGCATTTGTAGGGTTTCACTCCTAAGCAGAGAAAGGAATACATTATGACACTTTGTGATCGCTGAGTTTTGGCAAGTTCATTTCGTTTAATTACCAGTGTGAAGCATCTGATGCTTGACCATGTTCGCTTGCTGGGCAAAAGCTTTACCACACGTACTGCACTTGTACGGTTTAATACCTAAGAAACGCGAAAAACAAAACCCCTAGTTTAGCAAGTTTCGCCGATTTTTGCTTTACTCAGTTCTGATGCTTATTCGTTTCTACCTATTATATATTAGTTTACTAGCATATTGTTAGGTTTATTTTTAATTACCAGTATGAAGCATCTGATGCTTAACCATGTTGGCTTGTTGGGCGAACGCTTTACCGCACGTGCTACATTTGTATGGTTTTAGTCCTGTCGAAATGATTTGGAGAAAGAAATGTTTTTAACTTGTTTTTTTTTTCTGCTGTATCTTATATAATTCTTCATGATATAGTCTTCTGTACTGAGCTTAAATGTAATGACACTAATGGCAGATGCATGAAAGTTTTGTATATTGATGTATTTTTCGTTTGTATTTGACCTAAAATATTATGAACTAAATATTGCACTGAGTCAAACATACTTAAGTTTTCCATAAACCATGACTTGAGCAATCAAATTATGATATCATTAAACATCTAACCAGTTTGCAAACGAGATCATAAGCCTTAGTTATAATTGAGATCTATGAACTATTTAAGGATTATGTTTTAAATTCGTTTTCTTAGCCGACGCAAAAAATAGTTGCTTCCCTATTTTATTTTGCCACACACTTTACGTCCACTGCAATTCCACCTATCGTTAAATCGATCCAGGAGAAATTAGGTATGTGGGTAATAAGTTTATATTGAGTCTCAGTCACAAAGTGATTTCACCCCATCAAATGCAATTGCAATGGAATAAAAGTGACGGTAGCGTCAAATAGAAGACCTGACTGTACATTTATCAACTTATTCACTAAATCTAGAAAAAGTAACTATTGGTCCAGGTACATTCTAAAAATAAGATTCCTCTAAATTTCGTAAATTTGATTGAAATTCGATAAGCTTGTATCCTTGGCTAACGGAGCGATTATTCAAGCAATTTATGAAAACTTCTTGTATTTCTTTATTTATTTTTAAGAAACTTATGAAACTTATGATATTGTTTTCAAAACGGTTAGGGTTATTTGCCTATCATTGCAGTAATATGTAAATTTCAGGGTAGCGTGGAGCATTTGTAAGACATAGAATATAGCTTAAATCACGAAAATTTTACTAGAATAATGCGATTCGTTTCATGAAATGCTATGCTGGCACAAGACCGCAATAATAGGCGAAAGACCTTAAGTGTTCAATGAAATTATAATTTACTTATTTTATATGTCGTAATTTAGAGAAAACTTAAGTATTTTCGGCTCAATCTACACAAGCGGCTGAATAATTTTAAGCCAGAGTTACTTAAACTTTTTCAGATCATAGTCCACTTGAACATATTAAACGCTCTTGAGACCCATTTTGTTTCTCAACCTATGTCATGATTCTATTTGTTACTCCAATTGTATTAGTTTAAACCTGTCCGTATTATTCTTAACCCTCTAATACCCAAATTTTTATTTTCGATCTAAATATCATTTTTCGTTATCTAAAATCGTTCTAAACACGTTTTGGGCAATTATTTATTTTTATTCGCAAATCTATGAATTTTGGTTTTTAATTTTTATAATTTTTATTTTTGAACATCCCTATCCTTTTTTATTTTTTCTTGAAGCCTCTCCTGAGTACTGATTTTTGGCAATAATAAAAAATCAAATTTTTACGGTACTTTTGAAAATATTATTTTTTTAATTTTTTTTTCTGAAGCATATTTTATTTTCCGTGTAACTAACGGAAAAACAGATTGGAAATTATTTCAATACCATCAGGCTCTTCTTCTGTGATAGGTTGATTGTAGAAAAATATTAGAGATACGATTTTTTATATTACACGTTATATTAACCCCAGGCATTTGTAGGTTATATAAAAACAATTTTTCAAATATTTTTCAAAAATTCAAAATTGTTTCAAAAGTCATAAAGAACTTCCCTAATATGCGTGTTATGAGCCAAGGTTTAAACCAAAAATAAAATCATTTTTATTTTCGAGCTACAAAAAAATACACAAATTTGCAAAGTGTACCCCGTCTAAAGGCGGGGTTGGGTATTAGAGGGTTAATTGCTTCGGGGATGGAGGAGTTTGGGAAATCCATCTATTTACCAATCTTTAAAATCCATATCTGATGAGAATAGAGTTCTGCCAAGTTCTGTCAATCGTTTTAAACAGGATTTAAAGGCGGTTAAAGCCATAGTTTCTATAGAAATGTATATGACGAAACCAAAACATTACTTCTACAACGCAATATTATTATATTTTTAATAAAGCAAAATGATAAAAGAACAAATCTCTTCAGATTTTTGCATAAGTTTACTGGTTAAGTAGATGAAAAAACGAATTTAGTACTATACCATTTAATTCCACTAGAGTGTGTATTCTTTGACAGATACGTGTATTTCGAATTCAACTGTAAGGTCGTCTTCAGTGTCGGGTACTAGACTCAACTTAGTTGCTTAAGGTGATTATAAAACGAAGCCAAACTTTGAATTTTCAAGTACGCAAGACTGGAGAATCTGGCAACAGTTTGCGCTGAAAATCAATCAAATTACTCGCTTCCTGATGGTGCCCAATGGGATAAATGTTCAACGCGGAGCGCTTTTTGGTTCTCAAGTCTTGTGCTCTTGAAAATTTGAGGTCTGGCTTTGTTCTATAATCACCTTAAGGAACATTTTTTTATATGTTTGTATAAGTTTACTGTACCACATGAAGCTAAATAA
The DNA here is from genome assembly GCF_002204515.2 of Aedes aegypti. Classification (NCBI taxonomy): domain Eukaryota; kingdom Metazoa; phylum Arthropoda; class Insecta; order Diptera; family Culicidae; genus Aedes; species Aedes aegypti. The sequence goes on from NC_035108.1 coordinate 134,585,227, forward strand.
CAGCAAGAACATTTATGGATATCACTTATCCCAACCTTGGAAAGGAATGACTATGTACAGCAGCTTTTATTATCATGTTTTGAAGAATTAGTTTGCACTTAGAGATAATAAGCTTGTAGTTTGTTTTTTTTTTAATCGATTTTACTTATTTTTTAATTTTTATATAAATTTACACCAACATTAAATTACTCCCGAAAATGGTGAACATTTGACAGAGCTCTATTGTTATCATAAGCTTCTTTAAGGAAGCTATGGCAGATTGGATTTTTTTCTTTGTAAGATTGAATTAATTTCGAATAATTATTTTTGTATGAATCACCCTTGACCACGAGGAGACGGTTTTTAAAATCCAAAGAAGACAAGGTGTGGTAACAACCTTTCTTCTTTCGAAACAGTGGATTTTTATATGTTTGCAAATGTAAATTATACACGTTTTCGTGAATTATTGGAGATAAAGAGAAGCACAAGAAAACAAATTAGTTCGCAATAAAATCTTCACACTCGTATTGCATGCCATCTTCCATCATGTAAAATATGCACGTATATCGCCACCACTTTTGTACGTATAAATCCCTTTCGCAAAATTGTACATGTGAAATTTTGGTCATAGAAGAATCGCGCAACGAAAAAGGTAAGTACGTTATACGTACATTCTGATTGTCTGGGTTTACTGGCTAGTGGTGAACAATCGATACAATGTTCACCGTTATTTGGTTTCTAGATTTGGTCTTTTAAAAATTCCAGGTGTGGCTTCAATTCACCTTCACCTTAAAATTTGTTGATAGTCGAGATAATTATCCGTTGATAGTCCAAATCCCATTGGATACTATCCTACGACATGGTTATATGGAATGGCCTTCTCTACTTTTCATCATAGCAAAACATTTACAACACAGAGAGAACATAAAGAAACGTAAAATAAAAGATAAAAAGGAAAGCAAATATTACCGGTATGGAGCATCTGATGCTTCATCATGTTCGCCTGCTGGGCAAAAGCTTTTCCACAGGTTGGACATTTGTACGGTTTGACTCCTGCAATTTGGTTGGGTTTTTTTAATCGTTATTACACAGATCGTAGCGGTTCATTCGGAAGGATGGATGGTTGGCGCAAGAAGGAGAAATACAACGAAGAAAAACAGAATTACGAAAATGTACAAAAATGAAAGGGCTAACAAATGGGAAATGTAGAAAGCATACTATGTTAGTATAAAGAAGTGAAATCGGATTTTTGGTTTTTATTTTACTGCTTTTTTGTTGTGTTTATTAAATAATTCAAATATGTATTTTGCTTTTCTTCGTTTGAAATACGGCGAATTTGGATGCTCATCCGCGCGGGAAACATTCAGCGGTTTTTTGTTTTAATACAGGTGAGAAGAGTGAGATCTTCGAGATGCAATAATCTAGTCAACTTAAGCGTTCTAAGATTTACCGGTATGAAGCATCTGATGCTTGACCATGTTTGCCTGCTGTGCAAATGCCTTGCCACACGTGGAACACTTGTAAGGTTTTACTCCTAAAATAGGATGTGGGGAGTTTTCGATTTTTTTTTCAAAATTGGCAAATTAATGGAAGGAAAAATGGGAGAAAACAGACGGTCGAATATTAGTGTATTCTCCATACGATTATTTTTGTATTGAGACTTTGTATAGGAAGTTTATTGGCAAGGATAAAGCTTTTATACCTGACGTATAGAATCAATTACTAAAATAAATGGGACTTACCAGTATGAAGCATCTGATGTTTAACCATATTGGCTTGTTGAGTAAATGCTTTGTCACATACAGGACATTTATAAGGTTTTAAGCCTGAAATTACAAAATAAAAGTATTGTCATTTTAAAGCTTACTACAATACATTATTTAAGTATCTTGATTTTAGATCTACGCTTTCCGTCTAATGTGAATATAGAGCCACAATAGTGCCCTGGGATATTTAATATCTAATATGAAAATTTTGACGTCTGAATTATTGAAAACGTCAAAAAGAGGTCAAAATCTCTACAATAAGATAATATTATAAGATATAAGTTTACTAGAACATTCTCAATGACCCAATACTGTAACTATTGATGAACAAATAACTATTGATTAACAATCAAAACTTTGTCACGCCTTCGATAAATTTAGACAATTTTCAACAACTAATGTTAAAGCTTATTTTGTTCTGAGCATTTGTTCAAAACACTGAAAACAGTCATGGGCGGAAAGGGATTAATAAATAGAGATAGAAAACTATAGAGGACGAATGTCGCTGCTGTTCCCATTGTTCTCGCTCAGAAACATGTCGGGTACATAACTATCAAACTGCATACGTTGACATTTATAGCCCCGCCTATCTCCGCAAGCAAAAGATGTTCCGACGGCGACGCCAGCGACATTCTTCTTCTATTCTATTGATTAATACGACGTATGACTGATGCAATGGAACTCTACTTGTTACTAGAAATGTGGAATATTGATGATGATGATGATTGATGAAGTAAAAATCAGCGACATTTACCGGTATGAAGCATCTGATGTTTAACCATGTTGGCGTGTTGAGTGAAGGCCTTTTGGCACACTGGACACTTATAAGGCTTCAAACCTGCAAAGTTAGCCGTCGGTGAAACGAGAAAAGAAAAACAGAGCAAAATTCAAGATCAACTTTGTCACCGGTTTATATGGTTTAGGGTAAGGATGAGCGAGTGGTGAAAATGATTAGGACATGTAACTTGATTAAGAATGATAAACTAGTAGTACTGTCTAGATGTTGCGTGGGGTTTCAGTTCCTTGGGACAGGACACTTTACGTACCTGTGTGTAGCATCTGATGTTTGATCATGTTGGCGTGCTGCGAAAATGCTTTCTGACAAACGGGACATTTGTAAGGTTTAAGCCCTGAAATTGAAACAAATCGTTAATATCGCGAAATCAAAGTTTAATCTTGAATTAAAAAAAAAACAAAACTAGTTTATGTTTCTAAGAAATAAATTGGATTCACAGGGTTTGGACGAACGGATTGTTGAGAGATGAATAAAAGAAGTAAGGTTAAATTTCTAATCAAAACTCAAATATATAAAACAAGGAGTGAATGTTGAAAAAGCAACATAAATTATAAGACAATCAAAATATTGAAATTAGATTTACCGGTATGCAATAGTTGATGCTTTAACATATTTGCCTGCTGTGTGAAGCACTTTTCACAAATTGGACATTTGAATGGTTTCAATCCTGATTTTAGCGATTGCGTCATGGGATGAGAATAGAAATATAGAGAACAAAATTTATTCTTAGATTCATTAGTTTTCTTTGATTCATCTCTGATGCTAGATAACATTTTTGAAAGTTCAAAGAATGTTCAAATCAGTACGACAGAACTAGAAATGTGTAAGACGGCGATAAGGGTAGGATCACGATACGACACGACAGTCATGCAAATGAAAGTAGGTACTGTTCTGTGCATATTCTTTTATAAGGTGCAGTGGTAAGAACACACGACTTTCACGTCGAGGACCGAGATTGTTACTTATGATGTTAAGTTTGATCTTTCTAGCTAAGGGCTAAAAACCTCATTAATAAACAATCACCGCACATGAAATATCCCTTAAAGAGTGCAAAGAATATTCAGTTTTTGTCTCTCAGAACAATTTACAAATATGTAATACTACTAAGGCGTCAAGAGTGTACTATGGCTCAGAAAGCAGATTTAGTCGGAAATATGCATTTAGAGCTCTGGAATGAAACTTTAGACAAAGTTATATGTAACAGTTAGGCCCTTTGTTTAGTGTAATTCAAAATGAAAGTGCTTCACATTTACATAGAAATGAAATAGACAACTTTCTTATTTATAGAAATTATGATATACATGTTGTAGACCATTCAATTTCAAACAACTTTGCCAAAAAAACTGCTCTTAAATGGATCATTGAAGGTAGTTTTTGTCAGTGCTCACCGCATCAAAACAAAGGCGCCACTGTATATGGGATTTAATATTGTGACAGCATTGCTGTTCTGTCAAACACATAAGGCTACGGTGGCGCTATCTATGCTTTCCATAGCGCCCGTTTTGGTTATTATAATGATCCATTGATCGATTGAATTCTTTTTCCAATGCTGACACAGGATGGTCCACAGAAACCGATCTTTTGGCTCCAGCGTTTTTAATTCTAATATCTCATCAAAGTAGTCCATGAACCACTAGTAGAACTTTAAGAAACGCGTTATTTGGTGAAAGGTGAGAGAGGAACTCGTTAGGGCGTCTGTACCAGTGATAGAGCTAGTTTTTCATATCTGAATACGTCATTCGAAAGCTGTTCTATTATATTTCACGTAAAAAATCTAATCTTAGAACGATAAAATCATTGAATCTTTCAAAAATAATTTCCACCATAACTGGAACATGTTCCAGTAATAGTGGTATTTGCTAACAGCTGTCCCTATAATAGTGGTTTACATTGATTTCCCATTGAGATTCACTATTATATAGGGTGTCCATTCAAAATCAGTTTTCAAATTCCCGGATTTTTCCCGGATGTGCAAAAAATTGAAAAGATGACAAACTGATCCTGCGACTTGATATTTTCGTTTTTTATCTAAATATTCATGAGTTTTTTTTTTAATTTTATTTACATAATACTGTCCGATTAAAAATGGCTTGAATTTTGGAAAAGTTTTGGACAAAAAGGTTTGAAATATTTGTTACGATATCTAAAAGACTATTCTCTCCCAAGAATCGAAAGGAAATTTAAAAAGATTTGCGAATTATATGACCAGTTTTCAGCTTTGTGTATCTAAGCTTAGACTTCTACAAAAGAGATTTTCTGATTAGAAAATCACAACCGTTCTAAATATAATCAACTAAACTGTAAACAAAACATTTGTTTCCCTCTTTTGAATGCCGGTATTCAAAAGACTAAAGAATTACCACCTAACCACAAATGGTCTGGATCCATCGCCAGCTTTTCAGGCGAATCCTTACGTGACCTTATACCCCTCCCAACCCCCACTTCCGTAGCACTTATGAGGGCGTCACTGAGTCGGTGGCCTCTCATTGAGTAAGTGCTGCATCAACATTTCCTTCCCCTATCCCAAGTTAAAGTAAAGATGAACGTGGCCAGGAATAGCAGTACTCATGCTTTTGGTAATATTGTTCAAGATTGGGCCAAGGTTTACTCCCCAGCCTTGTTCCTGAAAGCAGTCTGGATGAGATGATCAAATGACACATGAATATTGCCAGTATCCAATCTACGAAGTATACCGTAACTACGCTAACGCTAACTTAGACTTGTACAAAATCTGAACATCTAAAATTGGACTATATTTCTACAAATGGGCAAAATTCAATAGCCATTCGTCTTAGAATGCCTTCGGAATAATGCATTAGACATGGCCCATGGATAGTTTCTGGAGAAATTCTTGATCTGGTGAAACTCGTGTTGGATCCAAGATGAGATCTTTTCAACAGAAATGATATCTCCAAATACATGTTATTGTTCATATATAAAGCTGACTTAAACTTTTGCTAAAAATCCAAGATTATATATTCCAAGCAGTATTAGATTTTATCAAAAACATAACAAAAATCTAGCCAAGAGTACCTAAAGGATCTTGCTATTTATTTATCCATCAAAGATCTTGCTATAAATTTTTGAATGGACTTTGATGGGGGTGATTGGAAAAAATCTAATACCCTTCTATGAATGGTTTAAGTTAGTCAAGATGCGTAGTACAAGTCGTTTGTCGTGCACCTCCCAGAAAAAAAATGCATACATACAGTATCGGACATATAAAATGCACCAAAGCCGATTTCCCATACAAAATGGTCAACTTCAGAGAGCTATATCTCCACCGTTTCTCAACCGATTCTTTTCATTTTTTCTGTGACGACTACAAATTTCCTCAATTTTTGAAAACTAATGTAAAATTTGTGTGAAAACTATTGATTCAAAAGTTACAGATAGGTTGAATTTTGACATAAAAAATGCACCAAGACACAAAGTGATGTAGCAGAAAAACTACGCGTCGTAGCATCTTGGTGTCTTCAGCGCATTTGTTCATTGCGTGATAAGGATCAAATGCGCTGAAGACACCGAAAGGATACGACGTATATTTTGTCTGATACATAACTTTTTGTCTTGGTGCATTTTTTGTGTCAAAATTCAACCTATCTGTAACTTTTAAACTAATAGTTTTCACACAAATTTTTCAATAGTTATCAAAAATTGAGTTAATTTGTAGTTCGTCACAGAAAAAATGAGAAAAATTGGTTGAGAAACGGCGGAGATATAGTTCTCTGAAGTTGCCCATTTTGTATGGGAAAACGGCTTTGGTGCATTTTATATGTCCGATACTGTAAATTGAAACAAATCAGTAGTCTGATGCTTGAAATACCTATTTTCCCGGTGTGATATTCAAATTCCCGGGTATTTTCCGTATGTTTCCCGTTCATTTGTAATTCCCGTGTTTTTCCTGCTTTTCCCGGATTGATGGACACCCTGATTATAGGAACGTACTGGTGCAAAGGAGTAAACAAGTTAAGGTTTTTAATTGTTTTCTACTGTTTCCTTACTAATTTCCAAGATTTTATTTTTACATATTCATATCATTCTGACAAGGGCCGTATAGTGGTTATCACGCCCAATGGTATGGGTGCCCTAGTGTAGATGTAGTTGTGAACCTTAGAGGAAAACAATATGCACTCTGTCTCGGAAAACACCCAGAATCCGGGTGTAAATTTTTCAAATTGGGTAATATTTCCATATGCATTTTATTGAGTCTGGAAAACGTGTGCAAGTTTCCTTGAGGAAAACAAAAACAATCTGTGTATGACGAGCGTTTGCTAGTCTACGTGTGTTCAAATGTCACTAAGCTCTATTAGAAAAATACACATACAAATAAAAATTGCCTATAACACGCTCGAAACTGTACTACCCTCCCTACCACTATTATTGGGACACACTATAGAGCTTAGTGACATTTGAACACACGTAGACTAGCATACGCTCGTCATACACAGTTTGTTTATGTTTTCCTCAAAGAAACTTGCACACGCTTTCCAGACTCATCAAAATGCATATGGAAATATTACCTAGTTTGAAAAATTTATACACGGATTCTGGGTGTTTTTCGAGACAGAGTGCATATTGTTTTCCTCTAAGGTTCACAACTACATCTACACTAGGGCACCCATACCATCGGGCGTGAAAACCACTATACCACTGGATCAGACACCTTATCTCTTTCCTTTTGCAAGTTTTGTTATTTTTCTTAAACTAAAAAATACAGAAAAAGTTTTTGAAAAATGCGTTTCTACCATGGTTTTAACTTTTTGCTTGCCCCACTTGTGGTTTGTCGTTTTCAACAGTAAATTGATGAGCTAACAGTTATATTTACGATTTATCACCCCTATTCTTGTTTACGTACGAATGCGCTTTCGATCGAAAACCCTTTCGCATTCTCGTTTACGCCAGCAAAATCAAATGGGCAATGGATTCGAACGAATAGGATTCGATCGAAAGTTGGATCCGCCGTAAACAAGAATGAGGGTGTATATGTATTTAACATTTGTTGAGGAGTCCCAATGAGCAACAAAATAAGTAACATGTAAACAAAAACAATTCTTCTGTTCAGTTATGTTTGTTCAAATGATTCGACAACATTGTAACTACAACTTTTTCATTGTTAGTTCTTACATCACGAGACATCAATTGCATTTCTGCTCTATAGAATTTTAACAGATCGTTATTTGTTTATGAGAAGGTCGCATATGATGTCGGATAAATCCTCGGAAGAAATCATTCCTTGGAACGGAATCCTTCAACAAAGTATTTAGAACTTTTTTATACCCCATTTTTATGTTCAGAACTAGCTTTACATCGACATTCCACGTTATTTTCTTGCGGTTTCTTATAGGGTGCAGAGCTACTTGGGCACTTTTATGATTTACTTTGGCATGAGGGGTCTTTCTCTACCGTTTTATCTAAATCTTTGCAATAAGCAGCACTTTAATACAACGCATATTGCAGCTAAATATGAGCTCAGTAACTATGAAAAACCTGCCGGAGTGGATTAAGGGGTCTATTTTGTAAATCGAGCAGGTTCATGTGACTCGTCTGTAATCATTGTCGACTGCCATAGTAATCCAGTCATATAGAGTGACAACTGTCGAAAAACTCGAGTGACAGAGCCGTGTCGAGCGAAATTTTTGGTCGACAATGACTTCAGTCGATTCGTTTTTGATCGACTCGACTTATAAAAAAGACCCCTAAAAGTGCCAAGAATAGGATCAGGCTCCCAATTGGAACTTTTCATTCAACGTCTTCCTTTGAATCGACTGTCCGAAATAAATACATAAATATCGTAAATATTTTTTAAAAGCTTTTAAGTAAAACGTGAAAGGGGCCTTCCTTAGCCGAGTGGTTAGAGTCCTCGGCTACAAAGCAAAGCCATGCTGCAGGTGTCTGGGTTCAATTCCCGGTCGGTCCAGAATCTTTTCGTAATGGAAATTCCCTTGACTCCCTTGGGCATAGAGTATCATCGTCCCTGCGACACGAGATACGAATGCGAAAATGGCAACTAAGTTAATAACTGTGGAAGTGCTCATTGAACACTAATTTGAGAAACAGGCTCTGTCCCAGTAAGGACGTAATGCCAAGAAGAAGTAAAGTGTTTCTTAAATTATCAGCACGTTCTGTTGTTCTATGATAATTGCGAACCTTGTTTACTTATAGCTATCTAAAGAGCACACACAAATTCAAACTCTAATGAGAAACTTTTCAATAGCCCCACGTGATTCGAAAATTTTAATTTTTGAACATCCTTATACTTTTTCTTTCGTAATGTTCAGGATGGCCAAAAATGCTTACGCATGATTTCAACACGTTAATTCACATATTCAGTAAAATATACAAATTATTTTCACTTACCCCATTCAGTGTTGGTAGACTCACTCTCAAATCTCAATCATTACGCTCTCCCGTAAGAGCAAACTCATTAGAGATCTGCTTCGCAAATCTCACGCTTGAGATTTTGATGCAAAATCACTCAATCAACTCAAACCGTAAAAAATGATTCAGTCGCAAAACCCGTTAAAAACTCGTGAAACCCAAATGGTTAAATTATAGTAATCCTTTCTAACGTAAACAACACGTTAGAAAGGATTACTATAATTTAACCAGACTAACAATAAATTATTGCCGTGTGTGAGTAAACTGTGGGAATACGAGACAATGAATCAAAAAGGTGAGCCAACTCATCCATGATTTTTTGACTGCTCACATTGACAACTCACGCATGAAAAATCTCAAGCGTGAGTTATGGGAAATTGAGTTTTTCACAACACTGACCCAATTTATCCACTTGCCCCGCGGTACCTTAGATGAGTTATTTTTGCATCTCTTATAAAACGCATTGGAAAACAATTGCATTTTTATGAGAAAAATTTGCGTTTTTTTGAGGTCTAAAATCGTCGTTTTAATGTTTCATTCATTGAAGGGTTTCCTAAAGCAAATAAGTTCAACCCTTTTTTACCACGACTTTGATTTATGTACTTCATTATAAAAAAATGTTTGAATAATGTTGCAAATGTGCTGCAAATCAATGAAGCTCTGGAACCACCATGGAAAAGAGAAGATTAAATGTAGAAAGATTAATCTCTACTTTATTGTTCATTCGATTTAATAAACAATGACATGCTAGAGGCTATTATGAACAAAGGATTGTTTTCAATAACATATCTGGATGTTCAGTAACAGAAGATTTTTTTTTCGTTTGAGAGCCAACATTTTTTGAAAGGATGAATTAAACTTTCCAGTTACTTCCCAGTTTCTTTTGACAGTAGTGAAAAGATTAAACAAATGTTTCGATCGCTAACCATAATGTTGTGAGAAAAGCAAAACATTTTAAAGAATCATATTGTAACGAAGTTAAAATTAAATCATTGTTATTTTTAAAACATGTCAATGAAAGTTACTTGTTTGTGAATTACAATATTTACAAACATAATGATTTTCTACAACTTATGGTTTGTGGATTTATAGCTTGAGAATGTTCAATTTTTCCGGCGACTATCTCAAATTCCCGGGTTTTTCCGTCTTTTTCCCGGTGGCTGTCTTTTACCCGCTTTTCCCGTTTTTCCTGGTTCGGTGGCCACCCTGAACATCTGAGTTTGTAGAAACAAGCAAGTAATATTAAATTTACAGATAAGAAATTATTTGACGAAAAATTCAGTGTATTTGATTAGTTGTCCCGCATAGGTAGTGCACGGTACTATGGCTATCACTTGTATTTATTCAATTTTACAGATTAACGTATTTTTTCTGGGTTCCATAATAATGCTAACGTGATATCAATGTCCGGTTATAAAGGACATATTTTTACTCCATGTATAATATATAATATAAGGTACCGCGGGGCAAGTGGGTAAATGGGGTAAATGAAAATAATTGGTATATTTTACTGAATATGTGAATTAATGTGTTAAACTCATGCGTAAACCTTTGAGGCCATTAAGAACATTACCATAGGTAAGAGATTTATGAGATTTTTCAGTCATCATTGCATAATAGAGCGAAAGATTGTTAACCTGTCAACTATCACTCCGTAATAAGTTGGCGGCGTGCAATCTTGTTTTGAAATTTTCAGCGGAAAATAGTTGCGTAAAATAATTTTCTGTACCATTTCTAAGTTGTCCCCTCAGACAGTTTTAAACTGCAATAAAAACAAGTTTATGAATTAATTCGACGTAAACCTAAAAATAACTAAATTGAAACATCGTCAAATTTCTAATTACGTGGGGCAAGTGAAAAGTTTCTCATTAGAGATTGAATTTGTGTTTTCTCTTCAGGTGGCTATAAGTATACAAGGTTCGCAATTATCATAGAACAACAGAACGTGCTGATAATTCAAGAAACACTATACTCGAAGCGTTAAAAGCTATTATCATGACCAAATCATAGAACTTCTCTAAAAAAAGGTTGCCAAATATTACGATATTAATATATTTACTTCGGACAGCCTATTAAATGGAAGACGTTGATTGAAAAGTTTCAATATGAGAGAACGCACGCAAATCTCTTGGAATGTCTGTGTAAAACTAGTTCAAAACATAAAAAATGGGGTATAGGTCTATCCACATAAAAAGTTTATTGAAGGATTCCGTTTGATTTCTCTCGAAGAGTTATCCGACGTCATATCCGATTGTCTTAAAAAAAATAACGAGCGGTGGAAATTGCAGAAATGCAATTGCTGTCCCATGATGTAAGAACTAACATTGGAAATATTGCAGTTATAATGTTGTCGAATCATTTCAACAAACCTAACTGAACAGAAGAAAATTCAAGTAACAAGCATAAAATTTTCTTTGTTTACATGTTACTTATGTTATTGTTTATTGGGACGCAATAACAAATGTTAAAGGTAATAGAAATCGTGAATATAATTGTTAGTTTTTGAATTTATTGTTCAAAACAATAAACTTTTCACTTGCCCCACTTGTGGGGCAAGAGAAAAGTAAAGAGACGTTTTTCAAAAACTTTTTTTGTACTTTTTTCTTCAATTTTACATAAAAATCAATTTCATCATACTGCTTATATTTGGTGGTACTCAAGATAAAAAATATACACTACCTCATTTGTTTTAATTTAAAGTCTCTAGAATTTGTTAAATCCCAACTATGCGAAATTCATTACCCACTTGCCTCACGGTACCTTATATAATAATATATTGTATATATTATCTTGCAATGTTTTGCTAGGTTTTCTCGGCCTTATAAAGGGTTAAGGAGCTAAATTACTTAGATTAGTTAACCCCCTATCCCGGAACCGGTTCGCATACATCATAAAGTTTATATAATATTTATCATGTAACTAATGTTCAATAGTGTTTATCACATAACTCACCGTTATGCACCAGATCGTGCCGCTGCAGATTAGCCAACTGTGTAAAACCCTTATTACAAATCTGGCATACAAATGGACCTGTGAAGAAATAACGTAAACAAAGCCACATTAGTCATTCATCTGAACCGAAGCCGTTTTCCGCAGCATCCTTACGGTCGCCAGTGTGGGCCTTGGTGTGCTTCCACATTGAACTATGGCTGGGGAATTCTTTGCCACAGATCTCGCACTTAAACTTGTTTTCAGTCAGATGTTTGGTGCGATGCTGTTGCATCTCTTCCATCGTATCGAAACGCTGATATTGGGTGGATTGTTGTTTGCGTTGTTCGCACACAATTCACAAGTGCGTGTGAAGGAGCATGGAAGAAACAAAAAAAACATGATCAAAAGAATTATTCGATCGGACGATCTATGAGTTAGGAACTATCGGTATGGGACTTTTCCATTCTACGCATCATTCTCTACGCCCAGTTGTGTAGGAGAGAAAGGAGTGCATAAGGGAGAGCGCGTAAAGGAGTAAAGCAGTGACTCAAGAACAGGTTCCCTCTTCAGAACGCGAAACGAGACGATATAACAAAGGAGTAGTATACAGTGATTCAAGCTCATATTCGTACAGGGCACTGTTTTCACATCTACTTGGCGAAAAACTGTCGAATGATATCGACTTTGAAATAGGTACTTTACCTATTGATCGGTAATAAACTGTTTTCATTTCATTCAACTGTTTTTATTGATAGGTGAAATTGGATCAAATTTATGCTCCACAATTATTGATAAAGTATTTTGAATTCAATTATCATTTGATAGTTTTTCACCAACCTAATGTGAAAACAGTACCCTGTACGAATATGAAATTGAGTCACTGTAGATGTGATGCGGATAGGGAGGTGATAGGGAGAATTTAGGAACGGTGCGATGGTTGACTTTAGAGGAGGATCTACAACATTTAGATAAAAGGATTGACTGCGGCGCGCGATGCATGGAGGGATTTGTTTTTACTTCTTGCGCTTGGATAGTTTGTGGCGATGATTCTTACCTTTCTGCACTGAGGGCATTTGATCTTGTTCAGATTGATTAATGTATTTCCTAGCGAAAGTGACACTGCCAGGGGATGCTTGTGTTCTGTCATGGGATCCTGAACGAGTATCTCCGAGCGCGCCAGTGACATTGCGAGAGCTTGCTTGTGGTCTGTCATGGGATCCTGGACCAGCATCTCTGAACGCGCTAGTGACACTGCGAGGGCATGTTTGTTGTCCACCATCGGATCCTGAGCCAGCATCTCCGTACGAGAAAGTTCGATCTCTCCATCCTCGAAAGTTGGTTGCTAGCGAAGAGATCGGTAAATGATATTTGTTAATATTCAAACAATTTCTCTTCGATTGTTGATTTTTTGTTATGTATCACTGATTTTAGATTTTTCCTTGAATTATGGTATAATTGCACGCTTCATAGTGGTATTCTAGCTCGCTTCAAATGATTTGGAAAACTTTTTTATTTTTTTGAAGTGCAGATTTATTTTGAATGCACGGTGAATGGTGACTTGATGGTACTTCTCGGCGCCCCGAAAACGAAACGTCTTGCTTGGGCTTTCGAAAACACTGCCCAGCAAAATGCGCGAAACAAAATACAAACTCCCGGCGTCCCGAAAACGAAGTCTATTTGTCCAAAATAATTTAAAAATAAAAGAAAAACATAATTTTTCCTATAGTTTTAATTTCTATATATCTATTTGGCTACGGTCTTCCTAATTTGGCCATTCTCGTGAAAAATCAATATGATTGGACAATTTGAGAACCGAAGTTAGGAATGTGGCTGAAACTGGTTCTAGTGGCCTATATTAACGCAATTTTCAGTGCGAAAATAAGGTTTATGCTCAGTTTAGATATTTTCATACATAACACGCTATGTCTAAATCAGCAGATTGTGGAAATCGAATTTACCTCGGATTTTTCCCCGCTAGATATCAGTACTTATTTGGTCTGTAATTTCATAATTGGAAGGTTTCAAAATATTCTATAGGTTGAATTTTTCCCATACATTTTGTATGGACTGAAATGTGTAGGAAAACGTGCTTTTCGTTTATTTTCATAGGCTGTATATGAAAAAATAGCTAAAAGTGAAAAAAAAAATAATTCAAATTTCACCGATGGAATAATTTAAATCCTTGCTATTATGAAAATATAACCGAATTACTGAGCTCTAGCGGAAACAAAATCCGAGATACATTCGATTTCCATAATCTGCCGGTTTAGACATAGCGTGCATAATATGGATTGAATGCTTTCATTTGGCGTATTTGCAGTACATGTATGGTTTTCCATATTAATTTTTTAATTATTTTCTCTTAGGATCAAAAAAAAATCAATCAACTTCGTGATTGCAACTCCGTGATCAGGATAGTGATATTGCACAGAGAACCACTCAGATGAAGCTTGGGTTTTAGCTTTTTTCCATCTTTAATGTACAATCACGCACTACCTATGAAATTTCTTGATTGATAACAGCACCGGCCATGTCTTTATGTCCATCGGAGAGGGGAAGGATTGTTAATTAGTTAGCCATTGTTACTAGAAAACCGGAGAATCTCCTACATTTCCCACACCTACCTTGGAAATAGGAGTGTTTTGTTAGTGATGAATGAGATATTCGACCGTATGGATACCACTGTGGTAAGCGGTTAAGTCGATATATTCAATTCTAGCGATAGATAGAACTGATGATGTTTGCGCCATAATGGCGCAGAGAGATAGAGAAAGATAGCTATTAGGAAGAGTGTTACAAATATGTTGAAGGGACGGGCCTGGGATTGAACCCACGACCTTCTGCTTGCAAAGCAGAAGCGATAGCCATTAGACCACCAACGCCGTCTTTTTTAATTATTTTCTCTTAGGGTGGCCAAATTAATGCTTCTACACTACACCGACAGAGTTACTTGTTACTTGTTAGAAACGCTTTTACGACGCTTTAACCGGCTACCTCGTTTTCTTTGGCAAGCATTCCCATAACAACTGTTGCTGTTGTACTATTATCGGTAACTCGAAATTACCTGCTTTTTGAGCCGCATTCATTTCAATTAATGACAATTTTCATCAGTCTTGGAAATCTTATTAGGGGGAAACTGACAGGCCAAACAATAATCTGAATGTATTAGTCCATATTTAGTAGGAACAATGTTGACACTGAGCACCATTTTCTTGGATAGAAAATCGCACTCTGGCATATGGACTATCGAAATATATAAAATTTCTTTTTGGAAATTCACTATAATGAATCGGATTGATTTTTTTCTATCTTTATTAACGAGATTTGTAAACCTATTTCTTGCATAACTTATAATCTCGCCCTATTAATTGACAAACATGAAAAATATCATCACTGGGAGATAGCGGATGATGTTCTCTTCATCGTAGCATTGTCGTTTATTTAAAGGCTCACCCGCCGTACCCAGCTTAAGGCTCAAGAATCCATCATTCAATCATCACTAATCATCAAGAATGGAAAACCAGTTTTTTCGTTTAAATTCAATTGAATCCTCATGAAAATCTATCATCGCATTACAGATAGCAAGTACAATGCCATGATAGATTATCTTGAACATTGCTTCAATTTTGAGCGAAAAAACTGGTTTTGAAAATTTGTAAAACGATGATGGTTATTTTCCTCTTAAGGTGATTATAGAACGAAGCCACACCTCAAATTTTCAAAAGCACAAGACTTGAGAACCAAACAGCGCACCGCGTAAAAAATCTATCCCATTGGTCACCACCAGCAAGCAAGCAAGTTGATTGGTTTTCAACGCGATCTGTTGTCAGATACTCTCGTCTTGTGCACTTGAAAATTCAAAGTCTGGCTTCGTTTTATAATCACCTTAACAGAGCCGATTTCTACTTCCTAAAGGTACAGTACCTTTAATTAATTTTTGTTTGGGTAAATTATTCTTTTCAGCAGAAAGTGAATCGATTTCCGCATGATCGGTGTTTGGGGAACACTTATCAGAGCAAGTTTTTTTCGCTGCACTCTCTTTGCTAGCCCGCCTTGATCGCCGTCGATTGTTTGTTGTTCCATTTTTGAATCTGGACATTTGCTGCCAGAATGGACCGGTTTGGCGGCAGGATTTAGGCTGGTCAATGTAGCGGGATTTGGGGCAAGTGTGCCACCTTAAGCAAATTGTTCTCTAACTTTGTCTAAAGCTTAAAAAACCCGCCAGTTCAGCCTCACGATGTTAGTTTCACATCTTTTCATAAGCACTTGCCATTTAAAAAGAAAATAATTTCAAAAAGTATTAGTTTTGGAGCTCCTCAAATATCATCCAAAATACACTGATTTTCAACGCTATGGGGCAAATGTGCCACCCTTATGGGGCAAGACGGCCATCGAATGAACGTTCATGTAATTCTACTTGTAATGAAATTTTCATTATTTCCTTTTAATATTGCTAACAAAGCAGAGCCTAATTGGCAATTTTAAAAATATTTTTAGGTTTACCGTTCTGAGGGGATGCTTTATAACAAGGTTCATCACATGCGTAACTCTCTACTAGTCAATTCGAATAACTAAAATCGTTATTTTTGTCTCCATTCAAGGCGATATATGAATTTCTCTTTCATTATAGAGGATCTGTATAATATCACACTAGATCAGTACTAAATAAAGGTAAAATATTGATGAAAATAAGTAAAATAATTCTTAAAACGCCTAAAACCATGTTATTATCGAATATTTGGAGAAAAAATCATTGTGGGAGCAAAAATGTTCGCTATTTCTCTTCTACACTCCAAAAACCACTACTGGTGCCTCATTTTGGTTCATTATCATGATTTTGTTGATGATGTTTACATTTTTATGAATTTTACTCCAACCATTTTTGTTTACCAAATAGGTGGCACACTTGCCCCAAAAAGTATAGATTTCAACCAAACTGGATTTTGTATGTAAAACTAAATATTTTTTTCGTTCGAATGCCACAATTACTTACTCATTTGTATAGCTTCACAATGTACAGTACGTTTGAAAAATTCGTTATTAATTTACCTCTCACCATGCTATTTAGAAACAATGAAATCTTATAAAAAATCACTGATATTTTATGGTTTTCACAAAAGTCGATGTAAATACGTGAAAAATAGAGCAATTTGCGTCATATTTTGACCATTGTATTATGGACTATAAGGGAACATATTGTTAAGCTCAAATAAAAAATATAGTTTGTAGTTTTTACAAAAATCATGGGTGGCACACTTGCCCCTATGGCACACTTGCCCCAAATTCCGCTAAGACACCCTTGTTGTCTCATTTCCAATGGTAATGATTGAAGGAATGTGACGAAGTAAGTTCACCGTCAGGACTCGCACTCCGTTTGATATGCCGGGAAAACAGTGCTTCCATTTTTCATTTTTTGTTCAAATGAGTAGAAAATTTTCTTTTAAAGTTTAAAGATTCGTATTAAAAAAAAAATGGTTAATAGATAGATAATCAGAAAAGCATGAGACATCTACCAATCATACTTAGTTGAAATCTTCAAACACTGAAGTTAGATACTGAACTACCTCAGAAATGATTTCACAAATTTCAGCCGCAAACTATAAACATCCACCATAATCTCATCATGAATTTTTAGTGTTTATTTAAAAAAAAAACTGAACAATACTTTACGAAATTTTAAATTCTGAGGATTTTTATACATAGTAATATATAGTTTACTCTGCCATGGAAAACAGCGTTTTCTTAATGGTTAACTGCTAGGTATATAGAAAATTTGATTACCCATTTCGCTCAGAAAACATATTGCATTCAATGTAAACATCATAGATATTTTTTCACTGACCTGTAGTAAAATTCCCTGACTTTCCAGATCAAAAGAAATGGATTCCCTGATATTCCCTGAATTTCCAGATTTTTCCAGGTAGTCGACACCCTGAATATGAGATAACTCTACACTTTCAATATACAGTATCATACAGTATATTTTGAAAAGTTACAAAGTTAAAATATGGCAGACTCTGAGAAACAGAAACTTTGTAATTGCGTAATTCAAAACTACTGAGTTGATGTATGTTTAATCGAATTGTATATGACTTTCGTGACATGATTTGGCAAATCCGCGATTTTCGCGACAGTTTTTCGTTCACTCGCGATTTTCGCGTCTGACGGCACAAATCTGCGACAAATCCGAGAAATCCGCGAGAATCGCGAAATTCGCGACTGTTGTAACAGCCCTGTGCTTATTAAAATATGTAGAATAAAAATAAATATTTAAAAATAATATATGAATCACCGAAATGTCCCGTTCAGTATTCGCTGAGCGGTGAGAATTTTTGTATTTTTCTTTTCACACAGGCCTAGGTATATCGTTTTGCAAATTTTTGTTTAGAAACAATTTTGTATAAAACTGGTTTGTCTATATATTTGTTGTTTGAGTGGAAATTGTTGAAACGATGAGTAAAGAAAAATTTCTTATTTTCTTCAAAACTTAAAATACAGTCGGTATTTAAATTACTGAAACTGCTATTATTTTATATTATTACAATTTTTATGTCATTTTTGTTGTAGTAGGCGTTGAAATGGCAAGAAGTTGTTTTTTCAAGATCTACTAACATTTTCCTCTATTTTCAGAAAAGAAATTTTCAAGCGATTTGAAGATTGAACTCGGGTCATTTGTGATTCGAGTAGCTGATTTTCATTCTTCCTGTGTGGTGCGGCAGTGGACTTTTTCCTGTGTGGTGTGGCGGAAGGTTTTCGAGTCGGCATTATACTTGTGGAGCGTGTAAATCTCGAGAATGAAATGGAGTCCTCTGTTAAAATTACATGCAGATTGCTCATAGAATAAGAAAAAGTTGCAACATGCCGAAGTTAGGCATTTTATATGAAAATCGACTTTCACTACTATTATTCTGAGAACAACTGTATTTATACGAAAAATCATATTTTACTCGCATCGGAGTTCAGATTTGATAGATTTTATTAAGTCCAATGAAAATTATATTAATTTTTAATTAGATTTAATTACCATATGAAAGTAATTTGATTTTTTTTTTTACACTTGTTATCCATTTGGTAAGTAATTTATTTTATTTAGTTTTGGGCTTAAAATTCACGTGATTTTTTTTTTCAGTACCATACCCACACAGTTACGGATCACCCACAGTGACGGATCACTTTGTCGTTCAACATCGGATAACTCGCTCAAAACATAAACGTTGACGTAAAACATATTTTTCCCATGTTATACTATTTGTCTTCTACCATTTGTAATGTTAAGCACAACATTCGACCGCTAAATAACGGTGTATTTGACAAATGTTTAGTTGGTACCACACAGCTATCATTATATGGTCGTTTTCTGTAAGAAGTGCCGTCAGCATTCATAAGCTCCCACAGGTGGTAAAATTCAAATGTTATAGCATATTTTATGCTCGTTCGCTTCGATTTAGTATGAATTCATCTTTGGAAAACATTTTTCTTGATTGTTGATTCTAAATATTGAATATTAGCACTTCTAACTAGTGATCCATAATATGGACCAGGAAATGATCGTTTACCACGGTTATGGATCACTTCCAAAGAATGTAGATTTCTGCTATTTTGTGCATTGGATTCGACATTTTCAGACAATAGCACTAAGGATAAAACTAATTAAACATCAAGGTTTGTAAATTTCATTTTTAGCAGACAAAAATGGGTGGTAAACTTGGTGTATAGCGAAAACAGTTCATGCCTCAGTTACTACAATACAGTATCACAAAAAAAAGGCCATTTAACCCTTGGTTCCAGCTCTAACACTGCTATTTTTTGCAGTAATATATGACACATTGTTAACTTTCGCTATACCATGCAATACAGATGCATTGAGTTGAAAATCTCTTGATTTTGCGCACTGATCCGTAATATGTCACATTTTGATCCATAATATGAAAATTGATCCATAATATGGTTTTCAGGAACCGATACAATTTTTAATTTTTATGCAATCCTATGTAAATATTACACTCAAAACAGTTTACTAACTGAAGTTCCAATTTGAAACGATTCGATTCGTGCTTTTATATTACAATTTTACGTTTTCCATGTCGTTTTATTGAATTTTATAGGTTGGACTCCACACTATTTGATCCATAACTGTGGGGTCATGGTAAATGTTTACCGACAGTACTACAACAAAATAACCTCTACGAATATTAATGTAGACGTAGAGCTAAGATGACATTGAAAGTACATAGTAAGCAGATGAAACGTTTGAAGAATATGGCGAAGTATTAGGTCCCTCTCAAATCACTTCAACGAAGAATTTTTTTTTAAGAAATCTGCCAGCTTCTTGAACGTTATAGGTATTTATTTTTGAAATTTCATTTTGGATAATCAATGATGTAGCAAAAGCTGTTCATTTTTATTAAAGAAGCAATTATAATTTGAGTATATTATTTTCACACAAAAGTTCCCCACAGGTGGGGCAAAAGTTCGAATCTAGTGTGAAACAAAAGTTCGTTGGCTAAAACACAAAATATCAATACTTTTATGCCAGGCACACTTTAAACCAGCCGTAAACTTATGTTTACCGAAAAATACACACTAAATTTTCATCAAAAAATGCCCAAAACAGGGTTAATTGTAATACACCAAAAAAATAGCAGTTTTTTACAAAACTAAGTGAAAATGTAAAATTTTTGTGACATTTTTCGCACGATCAGGCAAATTTCGCTAAATTTGAAGATAATATGTAGATTTCAGAAAATTTGAAAAATTTTCCGTCGGTTTATACATGGGTCGAACTTTTGCCCCGCAGATTCGAACTTTTGCCCCGCTATGGGCCAAAAATTGATTCCAACTATTTATGGAAAAACTAATACACGTCAAAGCATCCTTATGATAGGCCTAGAAACGCCCTTAAATAAAATATTGAAACATATTTTATCTTCATTTGGTTCCATGCATCGAAAGTTTGACCAAATATTACAATATTAACGTCGAAAAACAACAAATAGCCATAACTTTTCCAAATCTCAATCGATTTTTATGATATTTGGAGTGAAAGTCTCTTACTTGAATAGCATTCAAACCACCATGACATTTCTAAGTTTTGATTTGATTTGAGCTAGAAGTCTTAAAAAGAAACTCTTGCCCCACTCGAACTTTTGCCCCACTTTACTCTAGTCTATTTGTCTGAAAGCTATGTTAATGATGAAGGATTTCTATTTAGATATCTTTTATACTATATAGGATGTCTAAAATAAGAGTTTATATGAAAAGCTATCTGTTTATTGTGTTAAATATTACGTGACATGTTTTTATGTGTAGCTCGTGCAACCATACGCGGATGTTTAGGGGTCCAGCAAGCACAAAAAATACATCCTATCAGGAGCCGGGGCGTCTTCGTCTGCCCATCATTAAACTGATGAGAACGGACAAACATCATAGCTGCGGTTCAGCTACCACCCCCTACCCGCACCAATACATAGCGCCACGATCCGGTGCTAAGCCCCGAGACCAGTGAACAATATTAGCTGTGTTCAATGACTTTGATCGAACTTGCTCGGGGTTGGTTGTACTAGCTCGTATTTTTTGTCAACAAATAACTGTCAAAGCTACTTCGAGCAACTCCAAGCTGCTTTCTCAATGAACGCTCTTTTTACTCTTTTTACTAATTTACCGGAATTCCACGTGAAAAAAAAATTCGCGCACTTAACAATCCGTATCGCTTCGGAATTTTGCTTTTTTTCTCAATGTTTACGTTTTTAAACGTCAAAAACACGAGCTACTGCGAGCTGGTTGAACTAGCTCGGACTCTAGCTTCCAACCTGTTTCGAGCGACTCGGAGTTGGTTGGACTCGGCTCAATGAACACAAACCCGAGCGACTCGAAGTAGGTTGGAGTGGCTCAATGAACACCAAAAGCTGACTCGCAAGTGGTTGCAACCAAGTTCGAGCAGCTCGTTGAACACAGCTATTATGTTCCCTAATACATACATTCAAGGCGAGGCTGCCGGTCTCCTTTGGGATAAAGATTGCATCCCAAAAATAAACCAAAAAATGCAATTTTTTTGTGAATTTTCAATCAAAACAACAATCTAATCGACTCTAGCTGAGACTGATTACATGAGCATTTTGCTCCATTTTTAACGAGGAGCTGCTGCAAACGCGAGACATTTTTTGTTACCCTTCCAATATTGCTCCTATACGAAACTCACCGCGTGCTGCAGCAAAAGCAGCAGCAGCAGCAGTGTGCAGGAATTTATTTGTGAGCCTTCATCTTTTTTTTCGCTCGCTCGCGTTTCCTTTTCCCTTTTTATGCTCGTCGTCGCATGGTTTACACCATCATGAATAGGGAAAAAAAGTATCCCCAATGATACACTTTTATTTTCCACCTGAGCATAAGGAGCCCAAATTCGGGCCGAGCAATCATGGAAGACGAATCGGAACGAAAAAGAAGCTGCATGGTACTTACCAGAGGATAAAACATTATTTTGAATTAAAAATCCACCTTACGAAACTAAGCCGACACTAAAAAGCTGAATGTTTTCCGGAAATAAACGCAGTAAATGCCACCGCAATTGAACACCCAATCGATTTACGAGCAATTCGCGAAACGTTGTGTAGAATTACTACAAAAATTATAAAGAAACCGAAAAACTAAAACTGTGTGGTGCTGCTTGTGCTCTGTTGTAGGAAAAATATGTCTTTCCTATCACACACTACACTACTATTCTTTCTTCACGTCTTTACTCTTGATCGGCCACAGCATCGAATCGAATGGTGCTTTTTCCTCTTCTCCCTGGCTGGCTGGCGGCGCACCACACGCTTCACACTTGTGTGCGTGTCAACTCGAAGCGGCAAAAGACGGCGGGGGCGAAATTGTGACGTACGAAGCGAAAATTGACGCACCAACGGGCGGTGGCCCAGGTGGCAGAGCTGGGAATATGTCACTTTTCGCGTTGCGTGACGGCGTCCATATGCGTTGCGCAACAGCGTGTGCCACTCCAAAGCAGGGTGGGAGTGAGGATACGATGTGCTCGAGTCCAGAGGTGCGGTTGCAGTCTCTGGTTTATTCATATATTTCATGACGTTGGATGGGGTGTGTGGATATCCTTTTGATGTTACGGCTCATACACAATTTGTGGAATGTTCATACAAAATGTGTGAGGAGGGGGTGGATGGGTGTCAAAAATTGTCATTTTCAGCGTTATGAAATATGTGAATAAACCTTTTCATTCGCTACACTGAGAACAGTGTTGCGGTTGAAAATACAGTCGAATTTCGTTCGTTGCACTATCTCTAAGTGAGCTACGTTTTAATTGGGCTCCCGTTAGTTGGGCTATAGTCCACCTAAAACAAAGGCAAACGTCTTTTTCTGACATAAGACGTAATTAAAAAATGTTGGTAGCTCTGTTTTTCTTTTGTTCTTTGTTATTTGACATTATGAGCTGATTAGTGAAAGTCTTTCACTAAAGCCAAAGACAAATTAAAGACCTTCATGTCCCTTGCAAATGCCTAAAATTTTATGGCTCATAAGGTAATCTAGAATGCCGTGAAAAGTGTACTGCGAAGTGTCAAACTTGGGTACCTTTTGCACTACCGAGGGACCAAATGCAGTACTAGAAGTGGTACCCAATCTGAGCGCGAGTGCGACGGACCTGCTAAAGCCCCACGCACAATGTGAGCGGCAGCGCGGTACAACGGCATTACGGCAAGCCCGTCTTGAGCTACACTCTACTTGTCAAGTGAATGTTGAAAAGGATTTAGTCAACATGGGATTGATAACTAAAGTGTAGATCAAGATCAGAGGCGCGTCCACGTTTGAAATCATGGGTAGGACAAATGTTAGCAAATATTTGAAGCTAAGAAAAAAATTAACCTTGGACTGGAAATTAAAAGTTTGAGAGGCTCAAACGCAAAGGGATGTAAGTGGCATTTTGGTCCGTTCTGAGTTAAGTTGAGTTAAGTAAATTCTACTGATTCCAAGCACTCTAACAATATTTTCAGGCAATTTTGCCACTCGTGTTCCACTTTTACTGACTCCCGAACAAATTGTATAGAATGAAAAATTGCTGAGAAAACTTCAAAATAGTTTTTGTCACTGACACTTTCTTTCTTCTAACACCCCATTTTCATGCTAATTGTTATCACAAGAAAGCTTTTCGTCTTTATAAAGCTGGTAGTGACTAGGAAATTGAAGACGTTATGTTAGAAAACCTAAAAAACGTAAAAGAAACCAAAATGAGGCCGAAAAGAGACAGGAGCCAGGAAAACAAGGCGAAATCAAATAGGAGTCAGGAAATAAGAGTTCGACTCATCGTAACATCAGAAAAGACATTTATCTAAGATCTAAGCCTTTTTTCTTCGTGACATTACGACAAGTATTACTGTATATGTTTTTTATGATTTTCTCTAGGAATTACATCAGAAATTGATTCAAGTATTTGTTGAAATGTTCAGATATTTCAAAAGAAAATCATTTAGTGTTTATTTCCAAATGAATTTCTCCGAGAATTTTGTTTTGTTTGAATCTTGAGGTATCCAAGATCTTAACCTGGATTTTCCCAAGAAGAACCATACAAATGGAATTTTTCCAAATATGATTTCAGAAATCATCTGAATTCCTCCAAAAATTCCTAAGGAACTTTTTTTTCAAGATTTTATCCAGTGATTCATCTATCGATATCCCTGGAATATCGTTCAAATTTCCAGTCAGAACGTCTTCTAATACAATCAATAACTCCTCCAGAAATTTCTAAGGATTCCTTTTAATTTTTTTTTCAAGATTTATATATGATTTCAACTAGGGCTTTCTTTAAAAGAACTTTTTAGAAAATTCTCTAGAGATTCCTTCTAAGATTTCTTCAAAAATTGCCATAGTAATTTTTGAGATTTTCTCAAGAAAGTATTGAATGTTTTTTTTCGGGAATTATTCCACGTACTGAAAAATAAATCCGTGGAGTATTTCTAAAAAAATCCTAGAGAAACCTCTGGTAAAACCTAATTAACAAGTATCTCTGACATAGCGCCTGAGCTAATGAGGAAGTTTTAGAACATTTTCTAGAAAATTTGCTAAGATAATCGAAAAAATATATCAATCGGATCTCAGGATAGTATTCCGCAGGGTTTTCTAAAGAAACTTCTATAATGAAGATTGCATGGGACTTTTTTGCGAAACTTTTTGAGAAATGTTTGGTAAAACTGCAGGAGTAATAATTGGATTAAATGCTGAAAAAAATCATAGAAAAATTGATTTGTTCGAAACCTTTTTAAGGAATTTTGGATTTCTACGAGGAAACATGGATATTTTTTTTTTGAAGAAACCCACATGAACAAGTGGGGGAATTCTTGCAGGTTCTTTTTGAGAAAAAAAAACCCTTTTGATATAAATACTTTGGAATAAACCTTTGAAGATTTTCTCAGAAGAAATTCTGTAGAAATCATTAGAGGTCCTTCGAGATTAACAACTGGAGAATTCGGGTAGAAGTAAAAATATCTGGATGAGATTCAAGGATAGTCTTGAAAAAAAAAATCAAAGTGTTAACTGTTAAAATTACTGGAGGTACCAGCTTTGGAATTCTCAAGTTTTTTGGAGCTAATTCTGGAAAAAATCTTTTGAGTATCCTTTGAAAAACCAATGGAAGAATTTTTGGGAAAATTGGTAGAATTTATGGAGAGATCCGTGTAGGAGACCCTGAAAGTATCCTAAATAAAATCCCTATGATAAATCCTGAAGCTGATCGAGTTTGTGTGTATATCGATCAGATGATAAATACAGTCGACTCTCCACATCTCGATGTTCTACATCTCGATATCTCTCCCTATGTCGATGATCCCATAAGTCCCTTCAGTCTGCATACATTTTCACTCTCCATATCTCGATATCCTCCTTATCTCGATATCTCCATATCTCGATGTGTTTCTGTTGATTGTTTGTTCTCAATTTTCTCTCCGTATGTCGATATGACCAATATCGAAGGTTACTAGACCAAAGTTTTGGGATTCAAAACAAATTGTTTGTGTATTACTTTTTTTCAATCTAGTATTCATCAAAAATTTGTTCTTTGTCTCGATCTCTCCCTATCTCGATGGTCCCTTCGATAACGAGATGTGGAGAGGCAACTGTAGTTTAGTTTATTTTTCAAGTTTTCTGCTGATTTTATTTTTTGTTGAATCGTGGGTAGGACAATCCTTTGACTGTCCTACCCAGGTGTTTTTGTGCGTAGTACATGTCCTACCTGTCCCACCCACTTCCCGCGCCACTGATCAAGATAGGCATGCCGTTTTGCCGTTGTACCGCGTTGCCGTTCACATTGTGCTTGGGGCCTAAGTGGGCTACAGGTTTAGTGTAACGAACGAAAGTTGGCTGTACTATATTGCGGCGCTTATTTTAAATCCACATCCAGCGGTGGCGGTAACGCGCAGATAATATGCGCCTATTCACAAATTTCATAACTCTAAAAGGGTGTGTGGGTGTCCAAAAAATGTTACTGCTCGTACTAAAATATCAGGATATTCTTACAAAAAGCATTACACAGGGGTGGGTGGATGGCAAAAATGGTGATTTTTAGCATTCTGAAATTTGTGAATAAACCCTATGCGCGTAATTCAATAGAAACGTCAAAATTCAAGTAGATTTGGATTTTTTTCGATCTGCAAGGATGCGAATGTTCCGAATTCGCAAAATCTTGAAAATTGAGTATGAGTTACACAAATTCGAGCTCTTCTAGGCTAATACATCTGGTTTGTAATATTAAATAACACATGTTAAAAAAACTGCTCCTGAGATTGGTTATTTTTGCAAAGCATAGGACACACGAAGAAGCTCCGCAATACCAAGGGTTCATTCACAAATTTCGTAACGCCGTAACCACCTCTCCGTAACGCTTTTTGTATGAATACTTTTCAAATTTTGTATGACCTTGAAACTAAGCGTTAAATTATACAGTGCCAGGCCAATTCAGGACACAAGAGACTCTACGGCAATCCCAGCGTCGGCCAGCTACTGGGTAATCAAGGGCTTCGCGTACAAAAAAACTAACTCCAGGGAACTTTCACTTTACTAGTGCATTTATTATAATTTCCTAATTGTGGCGTGTGCGTGTTGTTATGTGTTTTCCAATTGAGTGTAAATTTGTTTAGTGTGACCTATTCTACTTTGTACCGGTACATACCGCTGCCGTTGGTAGATGGTTGGACGAATGGCTGACACAGCGATACCAATCCTGCTGTGCGGTCGGAACTCTCACCGGAACGGCGAAGTGGCGAGGTACGGACGGATACTTACAGGTCCGTTGACGGGCCAGTGGGCGTTGCTGGACGATGGGGTGCAGACGTCTTCCCTCTTAGACGCAATTGGCCGGCCGTGGCATGGCCACCTGGCTTAATTTTAATTAATCTTAATTTTGAACGTGAGCAAACTGCGTGCAAAAATTTAAGCGATGTCCGCAGCGAGTCGCTTCGCTATATTGCGCATTAAAGCCCTCCATCGTGTACATTATGCGCAAATTGGTCAAAAATCAAACTTTGCGCGTTGGTTAACACATTTTTCAACGCGAAGTAGTAAATTCGACAGAATAAGGATCCTACAGAAATGAGGACAAACTTTTTTTTTTGCTCAATGTCCAAGCGTCGCGACTAATATTAAATATAAGTCACGACGCTTGGAGATTGAAAAAAATAAATATAAATTTTGAATAGCGGCTGTGTTCAAGAACATCGTAAGCATGGAGCGCCACACCTAGAAACTGATTTAAAAATGCGGCAAGTTGAGGCGCATCGCGGGTCACACTAGTGCGATCAAGTTTGGAGCCATTCACATATTTCATAACGCTGGGTGGGTGTCTTCAAGGTGACAAAATTCAGAAAATATTCTTACAAAATGCGTTATGAGGGGGTGGGTGGGTGCTGGAAATGGCCATATTTGGCGTTATGAAATTTGTGAACAAACCCTTTGATGACCACGCGATAATAATAGTTGAGTCTAATCGGGGGAAAATGTCACTGCAACATTATGCTTGGAAGGATGTCAACATTATCACAGAAAATTTAATCTAGAGTTTATTTACAAATTTCATAACTCCAAAAATGGTTATTTTCAACCCCCACCTACATATCGAACATGTAAGAATATTTTCCGAATTTTGTAAGACCTGTAACATTTTGAAGACACCCACCCAAGCCCTTCAGCGTTATGAAATGTGTGAATGGGCCCCTAAAGGGTTCATTCACAAATTTCATAACGCCGAAAATGGCCATTTTTGATACCCACCCACCCCCTCATAACCCTTTCTGTATGAACATCTTACAAATTTTGTATGAGCTGTAACATCTTAAAGACACCCACCCACCCCCTTCAGCGTTATGAAATTTGTGAATAAGCCCAAACGTGAAAAATAGCATATTTTAATACAGTACCAAAATTACGGCCTAACTGACAAATGTAAACAAATTAAGATTCATCTAACAGTTTATTTGATAAATTACAATCATATAATACACAGCTGTTCCTTAAAAATAACGTTTTCCACGAAACAAGTGAGAAAAACATAAAGGCACATTTGATATTCTCTTTCGATACGAACTCTGATGTCAATTTCGCCCATCTGTATTGATTTCGTAAATATCGTTGATCGGAAGTGATCCACCCCTTGAGTGTGACACGCGGAAGGATCGATGTTGTAGTGCGACAAGTTTTTCACACGATGCTGCAATCGTAAAATATGCCACATGTGTCAGCATTTGACAAACCGGGCGAAAAAAATGACATAATTTGGTAACCGTGATGGTAGCCTAATCAACCAATCCAGTGATGCCAGGTTGGAAGACATGTCTTCCATTGGAAGACATTTGAGTGGCGTGGAAGACATTTGGAAGACGGAAGATTTTTGGAAGACTTCAGAATTTGTGAAGACATTTGGAAGACAATTTTAAATCATTGTCAGTTTAAAAATTTCAAGATTTGGAAAAGGAACATATGAGTTGGAAATTACAGAAACTCTTCTGAAAGAACTTTGCACGTTTAATCAAACTATTGCGATCCCTTTCCGATTTCCGTTGTAATTTCTCCAAGTATTCCTTCAAATGTTGATCTGAAAATTCTGACAAAGATTCTGCCAGATTCTCTTTTAAAATCTCTTGCAAAGATTTATCAAGACATTCTAGTAATCTTTTAAGTATTATTCCATCAAAGTTATTCCGGGATTCCTACAAGGACTTTTTGAAATCTGTTTCACTGTTTCTCGTGTATTTTTTTTTCACGAATTCATAAAAATATATTATTTATATATTATATATATTATTTTTTTCCTGAGATTGCTAATTTTTGCTTCTTAAAATTAGCCCAGGGATCTTTGGGATATTACTGGTTTGATACATGTCTGTTTATCAGTTCGGATTTTTTCCTCTGATACTGCCACTGTCTCTAGTTCCTACTCATTTGAGGTAAGTAAAAATAGGAACAATATTCCACATATAAAATATTCCATCGCAGTTGATATTTAAACAACATGTATTCCTCTTCCAGTGATTCCTCCGGCTATTTCTTCGGGGAATCCTTTAGGAACTCATACAGGGCACCTCTAGGAATCATCAGGGTATTTCTCCGCGAAATTCTTTAGGAATTCGTCCAAGGATTCAACCACGAATTCCTATGGAAATATATTTATATATTACACAACGAAGTCCGCCTACAGATATCTCCAGGAGCTTTTCCAAGAATTCTACTGAAGTTCCTCCGATTTGTCCAACAGAATTTCCTACGAAAACTCCACTTGGGATGTCTTTCAGGCATTCATCCAGGAGTTTGCTGCAGGAATACCTCCAGGGATTTGCTGCAGGAATTTCTCTAGGGATTTGCTCCAGAAATCTCTTTGGGTATGTCTTTCCTTCAGAAACTTTTCTCCACGGATATCGTGCAAAAATTTCCCGGAGATTTCCTCCAGCAATTACTTTTAGGATTTTCTCCAGAAATTTCTGTGGGGATTTGCACCAGGATTTTTTCTGGAGTTTAAATCCAGGAATTCCCTCGGGGATTTTTCCGGAAATTTGTTCCAACAATTCCTTTGGGTATTTTTTCCAGAAACTCCTCCGATGATGTTTCCAACAACTGCTCCGGGGATTTCCTCAGTGGATTCCGTCCAGAAATTCCTCTGGGGATTTCGTCTAGAAATTCATTAAGATGTTCCCGCGTGGATGCTCTACAGAAATTCCTTCGGAGACTTTTTCAGAGAATTTATCCGAAAATTCCTTACAGGAATATCTCTGAAGATTTGCACCAGGAGTTTCTCCGGAGATTTCATCCAGGGAAACCCTGGGTATTTCATCTTGTAATTCATTCCGGGGATTTTCTCCACACATTGTTTCGGTGATTTTTCCAGAGAATATTTCAAAAGATTTCCTTTCATTTGCTCTAGAAATTCCTCCGAGGATTTCAAGGATTACTTCGGGGATATCCCCCAACATTTATTCCGGGGATTTGCTCCAGGAATTCCTCCAGAAAATTCCCTGGAGATTTCCATCAGATTTTTTCCGGGGATTTGCTACAAGAATCCCTTCGGGGATTTCCACTAGGCATTTCTCCGTAGATTTTTCCCTAGAATTCCTCAGGAGATTCTTTTGGAGCTCCTCCACAGTTCGTCCTGAAGTTTTTTTTTTATATCTCCAGGAAGTCTCCAGAGTTCCTCAAGTACAGTCAAACGATTCTATGACATTTCCCGGAAAACCATTTCCCGGAATGCCGTTTCCCGGAAATCATGTCCCGGAATGACCCATTTCCCGGAAACCCATTTCCCGGAATGCCAATTCCCTGAATGCACCAAAAATAAACTTTTGCGGATATTGTTTTTTTACTGATGGTTAACAAGAGCCCTAATATTCGTAGCGATTACGGCGCAACTGTTCAGCAAGACCTCAGCTAAGTATCGCAGGTTTCAATTCCGCCGATCAAGATTTTTTCTGGATTGGAAAATTCTACCTTCAAGGGCATAGAGTTGCTTTGTCAATTGGCGAAGAATATTCTCAGTTAATCAATGTGGGAACGCTAAAAATGAACATTGAGCCGAGAAGTAGGCTTTGTCGCAATTAGAATGTCATGCCAGAAAGAAACACTATCACAGTATAACATTCAGATTAGTGTCTTATTCCAAAACAGCGGAAGGAGTTGAAGGAAGCGTCACAAGCCTTACAACATTGACAAGAAGGGAGTTGCTCCATATGTCAAAATTGTGAGTGACATAATTTGTGTATAATCCAGGGTTGTGAAAAGTCATGGAATTCACGCTACAGTAGCCAAGCAGAGCAAATCGCAGTTAGCGAAGCCAGTGAAATTCATGCCTATCGCTGCTGTAGGCAAAATGCCTAGAATGTAATAACCCGTTGCTAAAGGGCAACCCGAAACTACTGTAGAAAAATGTTCTATTTTCCAGAGAATTTCCCGCATTTTCAGCCTTTGTTGATTTAGTGCACTCAAAATAGGCTACTTGACTTGAATCACGTATTCAAACTACTGTAGTGAAAAGAGCTATGAGAATTTCGCGAAATTCAAGTTTACTACTATTACCATTCCCAGCCCTGGTTTGATCTAATAACTCAACAGAATAACCTTAGTTTGAAAGAAGGGACAATTTATGATGTTTAAGGTGAAGATGAATCGAAGCCAAACCTCAAATTTTCAAGAGCACGGATCTGGAGAATCAAACATCCGTTTAAGCTGAAAACTTAATCGATTGGTCACTAGCTGGTGGTGACCAATCGATTAGGTTTTCAGCTCAAACGGGTGTTTGGTTCTCCAGATCCGTGCTCTTGAAAATTTGAACTTTGGCTTCGTTTCATCTTCACCTTAATATTAGCAGCCTTCCTGCCAAAAATGTTTCTGTCGGTATAATTCGGAAGAACAGCAAGTTTTCAAAAGAAGGGTGATTCTCTATGAAAATGACAGTAGCTTTGATTGGAATTCATATTGATGGATTTGTTTATCAGTTTGAACATTATTATTTGTTTTAATAGCATTACTCGAAAGAACAACCTATGTATGAAAGAAGGGCAATTATACAATGAAAATAAAGAAACTGTGGACAATAATAACTATTCCAGAATAACATGAAATAGACTGATCAAAAAGTTTCTCACAGGCTGCACATAGATGGTACAGAGGTTTAAAATGTCTTGAGATTGTTTAGTCTTACAGTAAGTCTACAGTTGGAAATCTTTCAAAGGGATATGAGATCCAGAAAATTAGGTGAATTTGGTTTGAAAAACAAAGATCCCACCCGTTCAAAATTTCGATCTAATAAAACATCTAGCCCAACCCTTAACCTAGCTCACGAACTGAGAATATAGTGGATAAAATCATTAATTTATTACGTTGCTTTTGATAGTTTTCTGTTCTGAGATTTCCACCAAGTTTTATCGCAGGCTTGAGAATCATTGTATCATTGAACGAAACCAGTCAATCAAAGTATGCTAGTAGGGTACAACGCTTTGAAAAATATCCGAAAACAACAGCCTATCGATGATTCTTTGTGAAATTCAGTAATGTGACAGCTGCGGAACGTAGAATGGAATGTTATCTTTACAGTTGTAATATATTTCAAAATTACTTTCCCAAAGGTTTTATTTTTTTAGGATTCGCTGGAATATGTCTTATTAATGTTCTACTATTAGTCATATCAGATTATCAAATATAAGGACAAACGTTATAATCGCGCTGCCTGTTGCTAAATTATTAAATTTTTAAATAGTTTAATTCATCATAACAAAATTGTTGTGGATGAAATTAAGCATTGAAATATCGATGAAGTATTACCACCTTGCGGGGTGACATTGGGCCTATGGGGTATCTTTGACTATTTTTCTCGATCAAACTCGTGGCTGGCATGAACGTCGAAAAGCTTATCTATGACAATATAGTGGCTATTTACAAAGTATTCATGGAACTAATCACATTGTTTTAATGATTCTGATATTATTTTCCTTTGAAAAATGGTATAGAACCAAAAATTATTTATTTTATGTGGTAATGAATAGTTTTCCGGGAAGTGGATTATTCCGGGAAATGGTTTTCCGGGAAATGGGTCATTCCGGGAAATGTCTTTCCGGGAAATGGGGTATCCGGGAAATGATTTCCGGGAAATGTCTTTCCGGGAAATGGTATAGAACCAGGTCCGTCACACTCGAGCTCAGATTGGGTACCACTTCTAGTACTGCATTTCGTCCCTCGGTAGTACAAAAGGTACCCAAGCTTGACAGATCGCAGTACACTTTTCACGGCATTCTAGATTACCTTATGAGCCATAAAATTTTGGGCAACTGCAAGGGACATGGAGGTCTTTAATTTGTCTTTGATAGAACCCAGTCAAACCTCCCTGAGTCATATCTGAAAAGACTACCGACTCATGGAAATACCGAGCCATGGAACCAAAGACAAATTAAAGACCCCCATGTCCTTTGCAGTTGCTCAAAATTTTATGGCTCATAAGGTAATCTAGAATGCCGTTCAAAGTGTACTGCGATCTGTCAAACTTGGGTACCTTTTGCACTACCGAGGGACCAAATGCAGTACTAGAAGTGGTACCCAATCTGAGTCCGAGTGTGACGGACCTGATGGAACAGAAATGCTTTGGAAAGTTGTATGAGGGGACCATCATAGTAACCACGAAATAATGAGTTTTTGTGTGATTTCATGTGTCAATATCGGAAATGCTCCAGAGCTCCTCTAGGAGATCTTCTGAAGTTGCTTCGAAAAAGCCACTACATTCCCTCCGCGAGTTTGTCAAGTTCCTCAGGAAATTTCTAAAAAAAAAGTTGTCCGGGAATATCTCCAGACTTACTCAAGGAATTCATCCAGAGTTCCTTCCAATTATTTCCAAGTCCTTCAAGAAATTATTTCGGATTTTCTCTAGCAATTCTTCTGGATTTCGTCCAGCAACGAAACGAAACGTCTTCCCGATTTTTACAGGCAGTTCTTCTAGATTTTTTTTTCCAGAAATTCCTGTGGAGTTCCTCCAGCAATTCCTTGAAAGTTCCTCCGTAAATCCTGGAATGTTCTCCGAAGTAAATCAAGCAATTTCCCCGGAATTGCTTTATAAACGCCTCCGGAATTCCTCCTAGAATTGCTTCATAGATCCTCCAGAAGCTCCAGGAGGAACTCCAGAGGAATTGCTGAAGGAACTTCGGAAGAATTGCTGGAAGACTCGCAAAGGAATTCATGGGGGAACTCCGAAAAAAAATCCTGGAGGAATTTTTGAAAGAACTGCGCAACAATTCCTAAAGGAGCTATGAAGGAAATCCAAAGTACTTCCCGGTGGAGCTTTGGAGGAACTTCAGAGGATATACTGGATTAATTTATGGAGAAAATCCCTTTGAGGTCGTCCGGGGATTTATTTCTGGAGTAAATGTTTCCAGAGAAATTGCTATTTGAAATCCCCTGGGGAATTTCTGGAGAAAATCCCCGGAGGAATTCTGTCAGGATTTTCTAAAGCAAATTGCCAGATGATATCCTCGGAGGAATTCCTGGATGAATTCCCCGGAAGAATTTCCGGACGAAATCGCCGGAAAAAGTTCTGGAGGAGAAAAAATCTCAGGAGAAATTCTCTGAAAAATCCCCGAAGGAATTTCTTAGTGAATTTCTGGACGAACTCCTGGAGGAAATCTCCGAATGAATTCCTGGACGAATTCTTAAACTAATGAAATCTTGGTACCTTCTAGAGTAAATCCCCGGAAGTATTTTTGGACACAATTCCTAGAGTAATAGCTTTTGAAAATCCTCTGAGAAATTCCTGGAGAAAATGTCCGGAGGAGTTCCTAGGGATATCTCCGGAGAAATGCTTGAAATCCCCGAAGGAAACCCCAGAGGAACTCCTGGAGAAAATAATCGGATAAATTCCTGGTTTAAATCCTTAGAGAAATTCCCGGAGGAAATCTCCTGAAAAATCCCCGAAAGAATTTCTGAGGAAAATCCTCAGAGGAATTCCTTAATGAATTTCTGGACGAAATCCCCAGAGAAAATCCTGGACCAAATCCCCGCAGAAATTGCTTTCCGAAATCCTCTGAGGAATTCCTGGTGCAAATCGTGGACGAAATCCACAGAGGAATTGCTATTGGAAATCACATGAGAAATTCCAGGAGAAAATCCCAGAGGAGTTCTTGGGGTAAGCTTCGGTGGTATTCTTGGAAAAAATCTCCCGAGGAATTTCTGGAGCCGTCCAGATCGGAAATTCCATTCGAGCTCCACTGGGAGCTCCTTCGAAAAATCCTCTGGAGTTCCACCGGAAATATCTTCGGATTCTCACCATAGTTCCTCCATGAATTTAATAGGAGTTCAGACATCAAGGAATCCACCAGTAATTCCTCGGGAAATCCTCCAGAGATTCTCCAAGCAATTCTCCGAAATTCGTCCAGGAATTTGTTAGAGTTTCTCCTAGAATTATATCTGAAATACCTACGGATTCCTTACTTTCAAAAATACCTCCGGTATTTTTTTCGTAGTTTCTACAGAAATTCTTCCTGGGTTCCTCCAGGAATTCCTCCGGAGTTTCTCTGAATATTCCTTCAGTCTTCCTCCAGGACTTACTCCAAAGTTCCTCCGGAAATCCTCCACGGTTACTCAGGGAATTCTTCCACAATTGATCTGGGAATTTCTCCACAGTTTCTCCAGGAATTCCTCCAGCGTTTTTCCAGAAATTCTCCCAAAGTTCATCTGGAGCTCCACTGGAAATTTATTAAAAGTTTTCCGAAAAAAGCGAGTTTTTTTCAACGAAATAGAACAGCGCAACGATTGAAGAGTAAAACGAAATTAAAAGAATTTTCAGGGA
Organism: Aedes aegypti; assembly: GCF_002204515.2. Classification (NCBI taxonomy): domain Eukaryota; kingdom Metazoa; phylum Arthropoda; class Insecta; order Diptera; family Culicidae; genus Aedes; species Aedes aegypti. The sequence goes on from NC_035108.1 coordinate 134,620,874, forward strand.
TATTTCATATGTTATCTGTGGACAAATCCCTCAATGCTTTTCATCAGGAACCTTCAGAGAAATCTCTAGCGAATACAATCCTTGGTGGAATCTATGGCAGGAAATTCAGGTAGGAATCCTTGCAGTTAATAGTGCTGATAGTTTCTAAAAAATGCTAAAAGGAGTTCTAGAGTAACTTGTTCGAAAACTGTTTACGAAATGTTCAAGATCGTGAGAAGAATTCATCGAGGAGTACATGAGATTGAGATTTTCTAAAAAGTCTGAATAAAACCATGAAAAATTATTAATTTTTTGCTAGAATTTCTGTAGATTGCTATAGGGAAAAGTGGGCGTGTTTAGAAAATTTGTATACAAATTTCTGGAGGAATTCCTGGAGAAATTCTTTGTGAAATTCCGGGATAAATTGGTGCAGAAATCCCTGATTAGACATTTGAAGAAATTCGTGGACGAAGAACAAAAAGTTTCTCGATGATTGGCTTGGAATATCATATAACATTTCTGAAGGAACTCGTAAAGAAGTATACTGCTAGAATTTTTTTTTAATTGAATTGTTCATTTAATTTATCGGTTTTGCAATGCTTAGAGAAATACATTTAAATTATCTTGGAAGAATCCTTCCATATTCTTTTAGATACATTTCATGTTACATCACTAGAGAATTCCGTGAATGAATTAATGTAGATATATTTTCAAGGGTTCATGTAGCAATCTGTGAAGGTATTTTCTGGTTGAACTCCTGATAAATTCTCAAGAATATTTTTGTCATATCCAAGGGAACTTTCGATTATATTGAAATCTGTTCGAAAATAAAACCAAGCACAAGTCAGCTATTGCCTGACAATCATGGTTTTAGAACAATATGCTAGAGGAACTAGCTATGGAGGATATCTTTGAAGAAAATCCTCAACAATAATGACAAACATGATAAAGGAGCGCCTAATTTTCTGACTTACCACGCCTAACTAATAATGGAGCAAATGTCACAACTGAAAAATCAGTTTTCTGTGTTAAAACCAACAAATTAAAAAAAAAAAGAAATACATAGCAGTTTTGGTTTGAAAGTAAAACAAATGTGTGTATTTATTTTTTCAAAATTTGGGATTTTGAAGCAGAAAACTGTTTTTCTTTACAGTTCTCACATTTGCTCCATTTTTACTTGGGCCTCAACCCGAAAATTTGGACTTCATAAAGATACCATTATAATTGAAAAGTTTTAAGTGGAAGACATTGGAAGACATTTTTCCATGCAATTGGAAGACATTGGAAAAAATCACCTGGCATCCCTGAACCAATCAGCAATCGATCCGGTCTCGGCGACAGTCGCTTTTGGTGTTCTTCCTGCGTGCGCGAAAGAAGAGTTTCTAGCTCGAGAATAAAACTTAATATTTTTTGGAATTATTCAGATTAAATTCGTAGTTATCCGCGGACCACACGCAAAACGTGATTGTGTATAAGTACTTTGACAAAAATGGTGGAACAACAGAAACAAAGAATCGAGCTGGAATTGTCTCGCCGCGTAGATGAATTGGACCGCACAATCTTGCGTAAGATGCAGGTAGGTGCCGTCTTGTTTACATGATACAGTTTCGCATGTGATTCAGTAGTAGGGTAAGAGCACCAATCTTCGATTCATCTCCTGATAAAATATGAAACTACAATAAATTTTACTGAAAAAATATATTTTCCAACAGGTATATTTTTCAATTCACTTACAATCTGTTCTTTTGTTCAATTGAATTAATTGTAAAAGGCATTTTTACAATAAAAACGGGGGTTGTTATGTTTCTTTACACAACCTTAACGGGCTGTCCCGTCGTATTGTTGAACATGCTCATTTTTCCCTATTTTCAAAAATTAAAAGTTTCATAGGCATATTTGAGTATTTTCACAATATAATAATTAGAGATTTAGAGAATTATTCATCTATTTTTAGTACTAAGCTTGTTAAGTTTGGTCAAGAAAAAAATTAATGCTCATCGCCAATAGTCGATTTTTGAAAAGTAGATTATATATTAGAACAAAACATTTTGTAAAATTTTAAACTTTCAGATTTATTGGACTCTTTTCAGTCCACAGAAAATCGCTTTTTGTCTATATTTGCGGCATATGGTATTTTGAATAGTAATCTCGAAATATCTTCAAACAGAAGTACCATAAGTAGGGGTTACATTGATCAGTTGTTTTGTATATTTCTTGAAGAATATGTTCTAAAGTGGAAATAATGAAAGTTTTATATTTTTATAATAATTACATAAGAAAAAGTTGAAATTTAGCGTGACATAATTTGTGTACCATCCCATATTCAAATTTCAAATTTCGCTTTCAAGTACATGGAAGGTTAGCGTGGTAATTATGAAAGGCTTATTTCAAATATCATTGGAAAATGAACTATCGCAGTAGTTTCACTTATTGTTGACATGAAGATTGACACTTATGAAGACTGATTGAGCAGTCTAGAGGGAAACACAATGTCCAATATTTATTAAAAAATACTCACCACTATTCTGCACAAAAAAGAGCTACACCCTTCATTCTATATAGTTCCAAATGTATGTGAAATGTTCAATTTTTATATATTATAAATATACAATATAGTGATCTATCTAGCTTTTCATCAAATTTTTAAAAAGGGTGCATCACAGCTTACTTCTAGGTGCTGCCCGGGCTACCCCAAATGGAATAAAGACGTTCATAATGATACATGTCCCCGATCCAATTAGAAAAAGTGCTTTCTTGATCGTTTCCTTGCAGAAATTTCCCATACATCAAAATAGGCCAAGAAATTACTTTTCTAGCAGCAAATTAGGCTTGAAACGATACATCTTTCTTTACATCAAATATAAAAATATGTATGAAATAATTTATCGTTACATTGCGTTTACCTAATGCGTAGATAAACGTATAGACAAAAATAGGACGTCAATTAACCCTCTAATACCCAGCCCCGCCTTTAGACACACCTTTGGAGTTTTGTATTTTTTTTCCTTAGCTCGAAAATCAAAATGATTTTTTTGCGATTCCGTTGCAAATCAATCAATTTTTCATTGATGAGTGCATTAAAAGCAGACCTTTCCTACCAAAAAAAAACAATGCTGAAAAGTGCTACTTTTCAGCACTGTTTTCGGTGATGAAAAGTAGCACTTTTCAGTACTGTTTGGAAGGCGTCAGCCAAATATCCCAGTCTATTCAGCCATAGCATCTGATTTTATGTGTTGTGCGATCCAGATACGAGACTGGTGATATTGTCGGCTTGATAAAAAGTTAGAATAAGTTTCTCTCCGAAGTTTTATTTTTATCAGAATTTATGCGAGATACCTAACTTGGATTATAACTCCGAATCTGTTGATTTTAGAGAAAATTGTTTTATGAAGAAGTTGTAGTGAACCACTTGACTATAAGAAAAAAAAATATATGCTGAAAAAATTTTTATACATTTTCATGAAAAATTCGAAAATAAAACTTAAATTTTAAATTAAACAAAAACCCCATTTTTAATATTTTTTAAATTTTCTCCATAGAATCTTGATAGTAATCAGATGTTTGAGACAAAGTTTCATGATGGAGAAATTATTAATAAAAATGTTTTTCTAAGAACAATTTTCGAACGATTTTTTTGGCAAAATTAATACGTTCTGTGATACAATAAGAATCTCGAAATGATTCTGAACCATAATGATAATTTCTCTAGAAGTAGCCATTTTCGAAAAATATTGTTCTTCTTCTTGGCATTACGTACCCACTGGGACAGAGCCGGCTGCTCAGCTTAGTGTTCTTATGAGCACTTCCACAGTTGTTAACTGAGAGCTTTCTTTGCCTAAGTTGCCATTTTCGCATTCGTATATCGTGTGGCAGGTACGATGATACTCTATGTCCAGGGAAGTCAAGGAAATTTCCATTACGAAAAGATCCTGGACCGACCGGGAATCGAACCCAGACGTTAGTTACACGGAAAATAAAATATGTTCCAGAAAAAAATAAGAAAGTTTATATTTTCAAAAGTATTGCAAAATATCAATTTTTTATTGTCAAACATCGGTACGCAGAAGAAAAGATTTCAAGAAAAAAAAAACGAAAAAAGATAGGGATGCTCAAAAATGAAAATTAGAAAAATAAAAAACCAAATACAGTTAATTCTCCCTTACTCGATATTCCGTATCTCGATATCGAGTTAGAGAACCATAGTAAAAGTTTGTTTTCATGGCTAACTCGATGGTCCCTTGGAACGCAGTTGCACTGCTTTTGTGTTCTGTAACTCGATACCTCCCTAACTCGATGGTCCCTTCAATATCGAGTAAGGGAGAGATGACTGTACATAAATTTGCGAATAAAAATAAATCATTTCCAAAACGTGTTTAAATCGATTATAGATAGCAAAAAATGATATTAGGAACGAAAATCATTTTTTTTGTATTGAAGGGTTAATAAACATTTTTTTAGAAAATCATATGTTAGTCTGTCACATGCATATTCCTAGTAAACGCCATATACATCAATGCTCGCGAAACTTTTCTAAAGGACCTAACATTGAGAGGCTCTCTTTTTTACTTTCTCTTTAATGAATAACTGAGTCACATTAATTTATTCTGTTGAGTTTTTTTTGTATGATACGCAAGTCAAGGAAATAGCCTTTCGGCCTACTATTTTACCGACAAAATTCGTAAAATCTACTATTTTACCGGAAAAAAATCGTGAAAAAATCAATTTACTGTAACCCTGTGAAATACTGACGAACAGTTCGATAACAGAACAGCATTATTTTTACCGAACTTCTTGTTCTGTTCTGCACACTTAAACGGTTTCGCCGAGAACCCAACAGCTGATATCTCGGTAATAATTTAACGAATCTCGGTAAAACTTTTACCGAGATCTCGGTAAACGTTTGCCGAATCTCGGTAACGTTCGCCGAGATCTCGGCAAAAAATTCGGATTGCCGAAATCTCGGTAAAATAAGTACCGAGATTCGGCGTTAAAAATTACCGGATTCTCAGCTGTTGGGTTCTCGGCGAAAAGTTTTACTGAGGTCGGTGAAATAATTTAAGTGTGTGTGAACAAGAACTTTAATATTTATTTAGAGACGTTTCTTATTATTAGAATTAAATTAGGATTTCTGTTAAAAACTGAACATTTTGGTTTATTTCGGCTTCTCGTGTTTGCTCGTGGTAGTTCAATTTAAATCTGTTGGGATTTCTGCGGATTTACCGAACCGGGAATACTTCACTTCTGTAATATCGATGGACAGCCGCTCTTGCAGGCACGAGCTACTTTTGTTTAAGTTGTTGCAAACCACTAACAAGCAGTGAAAGCTGGCTTAGTAGTAGTAGCAAGGTTGCTTCCTGATCAGTAGGTTGGAAGTTCGATTCCCAGTCGAACAATTTTCAAGTTTTTCTTTATGGTTTTGTTCACAGATTTTACTGATTATTCAGTGATTTTTCACCGGACCTACAGCTGTTGAGATTACGGTGAAATTTTACCGTAATTCTTATTTTATTAAGTGTGTATTAGAGTGATGCAAATTTTGAAATGTTGGCTCCCCTATGCTTAAACGATTTATATTATGGTAAATAGCATCCTCCCAAAGTTTGAAATTATTCGGAAGAAATTTGACTGTGCACAAGCCATTTGAAGTTAATATGGAGATTAGTATGGAAAAGGCCAACTTTTTGTGTTCACGCCTCTACACTGAGGAAAGCAAACGTAAGACTGTCATAAGATTTGCTTATGGAATTACGACACAAGAAAAATCTTTGAAATTCATAAGACCATCGTATGGATTTCGGCAGATGTTGTTTCCATAATACACCTCGAAGGAATTTCGTAAGATGATCTTATGAACCAGCATTGACTTGATAACAAAATCCATAGATAGTCTTATGAATTACGTTCTGATCCATTCTTGGTTCCATAAGACTGTCTTGTGTAATTTGAGCTTTAGATTATAAATTTCAATGAATGAATAATACTAATCCGCGTTGAAAAATAGGTTAACCAACATGGGAAAATCAAATTTTCATCCATTTTGTCGTGTCGCAATTCGATTAAAGCACTTTACTGTAAGCATTAGAATCGATTTGCGATACTACAAAATGGATGATAATTCGATTTTCTCTAGTTGGCTAACCTATTTTGAACGCGAAGAAGTATATCATAGCAGCGAAACATTAATGAGAAAAGTTGTGAAGAACGCCTGAATTGGTGCAGGTTTACGTTAGGGGCGGATTAATGGATGAGGGGGGTTTGTGATTTCTTACGCGTCATACAAATTGTTTTGAATTTTCAGTCAAAAATCTTATTCTTTGGATCCAATTCCTTAATCTGATCGAAAGAAAGTGTTAGTTACAGCGGAATTGATGATAAATAGAAAATATTTACCCTTTGATGCATTAGAAACGGAGTCAGCCAGCGACAAATCAGCAAACACGTCCATTTCGGAAGCCATATTGAATTTCTGATAGTGAAATGGCTGTACCGAGAAAATTTGCCTCACGTGGTTC